>NC_080188.1:83769318-85029818 GCF_030028045.1 Hippopotamus amphibius kiboko | reverse complement strand
GCAATAACTCTAGACAGTCCTGCACGCCTCACCACCAAGTCAAGTACAAGATGACAAAATCTAAACTCTGTTTCCTTAGACTATGGTTCCTCCTGCATTTGTGTTTACTTTTGTTGAAAGGGACCAGATTTTCTTATATTGATATGTCTTTTATAGCTATACCATTTGCATTTCAAATAACAATTTCTGGTTTTGTCCTTTATAAAATAAAAATAATAAAGTGAGGCTTAATTATAATTTACTGAAGTGTTTTGCTTTATAGATTAAGTGGAAGAAATCTAAATAGATTAAATGGAAAGATTTTTCTCTACTTATTCAATCCTCCAATGTAGAATATCTAGCAGAGGTTTATTCTTTTTTCAGAATACCAAATTAAGGAAGAATAACTAGAGTGATTATTGACATTGTAAAAAAGATTTATTGCCAAGGAGCTATTATAATAATGTACTTGACCAGAAATGTGACTTTTTAAAACTCATTTCAGCAATATTACCTAGAAATGTATCATCCTTGATTAAAACAGTATTCATAAATGTTCCAATTTCATGGTGGACATTCAATGAAAACTCCTGCTTACAATTTTATCTAAACCACAGTATTTAAAATTTTAATTATGTTACTCATATTCGGATTAGTTAAAAATCTAAAAAAAAAAAGAATCTTAAATTTATTGGCTAATATTTCAAAACTATCCCCATGTTCAAGATTGTATTGCCTTCGGTAAAGGGTCATCTTTTTGAGTGACCTTCAAAGTCCCTCTGACTCTAAACTTCCACACTTCTTTGAGAAAGACAAAAGTAATACATTTTAATATTTTTCTGCTAGCCAAATGTCAAATTTATAACGTGTCATAATGATAACAAAATATTAGCATAATTTACATTTTATTTAACTATTTTAAAATTACAGATTATATATCAAAAATTATTTATATCTGTAAAATATTCCCAAATAGCCAAATAGATTAGATGAAGTGTGCTGAGTCATAATATCCATGTATTCCTGAAGTCACATACATTTTTTTCTCCCAGATAAATAAAAAGCAAGGGAGAGACTGGGTCAGCACACTACAAGGAGAAACGGTATGGGGAAGTTGTAAAGAACGTCTACTCTGTAGCCAAGTTGCCTGAGTTCAAATCCTGGCTCTTTTACTTAGCTCTGTGACCTTGGGTAATTTACTTAGGACCCCTCTGGGGCAGTTTTGTCTCCTCCTCAGTTATCTCCTCTTTAAAATGAACATGATAAATATGATGCCTCCCTCACAAGGTTATTGTAAGGATTAAAGAAGGAATATGCATATATTATTTAAGAGCAATATCTAGTTCTTACTCAAGAAATGCTGGCTACATAATAGCTCTCATTCTGGAACACATTTGGCAATTTACTGATTATCCGTAGCTCTCATGTAAATTTGCAAGAGGTGGCAAAGATCCGTATAGTAGTAGGAAATTCTGTGAATGGGGATGGGAGAATTCTAATCTCTAATCCACCTCCATAAGGATTTATTGACTATTTCATCTCAGGTTCTGTGTGGGCCCAGAAATACAACAGTGAATAAGGTACAGTCCTCTCCCTAATGGAACATAGAAGCTGGCCAGGAGGAGCCAGGCCTCAATAAAGTTCCATATTTCAATGAGATGTGCTGAAATGGCAACATGCACTGTACAGGTGCTGGGACACAGATAGAGGAGAGATTCATTCTAACTGGGGCAAGGAAGGTGGGAGCTGGGGTAGCGCCAAAGTTGTACCACGAGGAGTTGGAGTTTGTTAGGCACACATGGTAGAGCTAAATTAATGCCAAAAGGCCAAGCAGGCTAAGGAAGCATGCATAAAGGCAAGGTGTTTTAAAAGTGTTTGGTACGTTTTACAAAGAGCAATGATGATGCAGCTCAACCAGAAATATAAGGTGCATGCTCCTCTAAGAGCAGAGGCTAGAGCCCCTCCCCTGAGATTTGAGGGGGCCGTGCAGACCCCCTTAGACTATACCAGGAGCTCAGACTTTATCCTGCAGGCAGTAGGGAGCTGTGAGAGACCTTCAAGAAGGGAAAAGAGAAGGTCTGGATTGGAGGGAGAAGGGAGAGAAGCTGGCATCAGAAGGCCATCTAGCAGTCCAGGGAACTAGACTAAGGGGGAGGGGCAAGAATAAGGAGCAGGAGAGGGAGGGCAGGGGAAGGATCTGAAAGATATTTCTGGAGATGGACTAACCAGGGTTGGTGACCATGATGTAGTGGTGGTGGCCAGAGTGCTCAGAGGAATAAGGGGGGCCGGGGGGACGCTGAAGTTACTTGCTGGAGCAAGCGGAGAGGACGACTAGGAATAGGTTTATGGGGGGAAGAAAATGAGTTCAACTTCGGATCTATTGTTTCAAGAGTCTACAGCTTTTCAAGTGGGGATGTTTAGTAGGCAGGGAAATGATGAAACAAGATCTCTGGAGGAGGTCTGGCCAAGAGAAAGAGCTGCAGGAGGCAGCAGCACCTGGGTGGTAGGTAAAGTCTTTGGAGGAGACAAAACTGCCCCGGGGCAGCACAGAGCATGGGGGGAGAGGGCGGCCAGGACAGAGCTCTGCAGAAAGGGAAGGGGCACTGAGGAGTCGCCAAGATGCCTGAGCAAGGAGGAGAGGCTGGAGAAAATCTTCCTTGGAGGGCGGGCTCAGAGGTGTCCAATGCAGACAAGCTAGCAAGGGGATCAAGGGACCACTGGATGAGGCAGTAAGGAAGGCCCTAGTGCTGGGGTAGCTTCAGGGAACCAGGCTCCTGTGGGTGGGAGAGTAGGAGTGAGGCAAAGGGAAGGTCTAGGCAAAAAATGGTGATGTTTATTTCCAAAAATTCTGCAGTAAAGAAAAGGATAAAGGATCAAATGGAAGGTTTCTTGTTGTTTCTTTTGGTTTGTTTTAGGGGGAACACATGAGGATATTTGTACATAAAAGAAAGGGAAATCAGGGGAGAGGAAAAATATATAGCTGATAGAAGTCAGTCCCGGAGAAAGTGGGACGTGATGGGACCAAATCTCCAGGTGGGCAACTTAGAGCCGGTGATGAACAAAAACTGTTGTTCCCCTGAGTCAGGAGGGCAGAGCAAGCAGAGAAGAAACGAAGCTTTGGAAAGGTCTGGAAGTGGAAGCAAAAAGATGGTATTGCCTTCCCCCACTCACTTTAGTTTGTTCTGTAGACTCTGAAGAAGAAAATTCCCAAACCCAACTCGTTGGCAAAGTTTGCATTGATGCTTCAAGATCTAATGCAACCAGGGCACTCATGAAAGCTGATGGGTGTATACAAAGTTGACACAGTGACAGTAGGCCCTTGGCTTATGGCACAAGTCTTAACGGAAAATGAGAGTTCTGAGTTCCATTCCTATTCAGAGCATTTGCTCATAGTGAATTTTACTGGCATGTTCCCCGGAGCTTGATCTTTTTTCTCCTCATTTGTTAAGTGACACTAAGCCCTTCCTTAGTGATGTCAGTCTCTAGTATTAAATTAGAGATGTGGCGGGGTGCTGGTAAGGGAATCTTATTCATGATGGACATGGGGAAATCAGACTCATCAGGAAAACATTAAAATTCTTGCTCACATTTTTATGTCAAATTGCTTCAAAATTATTACCAAACTATTTACTACAAAACAAAAAATATTTACAGTTAAGTTAAAAGTAGTTAGTCCCCTGGACTAAAATGCAAAAATAGTTTTATAGCCAATTTTGAACTTAATTTGAGTTCAAAGTATTAGGTCACTATACTATTAACTTTCTAGCTCTTTCCTACTGAGAAGGATAAAATATTCAAATATTTTCTATTTTTTTAAAAAGAGTGTGAGGATACTACAGATGTGTTAAAATTGTATAAGTAATTGAACCTGAACTTAATCTGTACACTTATGCATGAAAATTGTTTAGAATAGGTAATAAGATGTTTAAACAACATTTTAAAGGAAGAGGAAGATACTCTTTAAACAAATGACGAGATTAGCCGAGCTTGGATTTGGGTATCAGAGAGAGATGCTTTAAAAGTAAATATATTATTGGACTTCCCTGGTGGCACAGTGGTTAAGAATCCACCTGCCAATGCAGGGGACACAGGTTCGAGCCTTGGTCCAGGAAGATCCAACATGCCGCGCAACAACTAAGCCTGTGCGCCACAACTACTGAGCCTGCACTCTAGAGCCCAAGAGCCACAACTACTGAGCCCACATGCTGCAACTACTGAAGCCCACCCACCTAGAGTCCATGCTCCACAACTAAGAGTAGTCCCTGCTCACCGCAACTAGAGGAAGCCTGCATGCAGCAACAAAGATCCAACACAGCCAATAAATAAATAAATTTATTTAAAAAGTGAATATATTATTAAACAAATCACAGTTTATTAAGTTTTTAAAGTATATGCTTTACAGAATAAAAGAACACCTTTATCAAGTGACTAGAGTGTATATCTATCAGTCTTCTTATCTGTCTCACATGAAAAATCTTTATTGTTTATAGTTCTGTGTTAAAAATCATCTACTCTCTTCTACCTTCCAGTGGGCACATTATTAATGCTGGTATGCAATCCACCAAGCTGCTGTTTACTTATAACGTGTGTTTTCTACATTCTTTTACCTTGGATTCAATTTTTCATCTATACTAAAAAACAATAAGTTTCCCAATGCCAAAACTCTTTTATCCACCTACTAATGACTTTAAATCAGGAACACCTTTTATCTGGAAGTCCAGTACCATCTGTCCAGGTGCTTTGCCCTGTTGAACAAAACAAACAGAAATGTACTGAATGTTTAGAGGATTCTATTATAGTTACCAATTTTCATGTCACACATTTTTAAAAAGTGACTTCTATTTAAATGATTTGGGTAAATAAGATTTTATTTGATATAATGACAATTAAGAAATTTTAAAAACACATACTAAGGGAACACAGTTACAAATAAACTATATTACTTGTTCCATGAATTCTAGGTGAAGCACAGATGAAAAACATAAAGGTTAATATGTGCAAAGGAGAGACAGTTCCTGAATCAGAAAAGCTTGATGCTTATACAGAAATGTACTAGTTGCAAGAACACATAGAGAAGAAACATTTTAAAAGGACAGTAATAATCAAATACAGGGCATAATGCACAGGTAAACATCTGAGTAAACTGAATACATAAAGGAATTGAAATAATATCTTCTTCTGCTAGTGATTCACCATATGACTAGAAGTGTTTTAATTTTATCAGTGATAACTTCAGATTATTGGCTCCCACAAGAATCATAGCTGAAGATGCGAACTGTTCTTATCGACTTTACAATTCTTTCCTTTATCTGATGACTGCAGCTTATAATGACTTCATGGGCTTCAGAGGGTTCAAATGAAGGATTAAAAGCAGAACTACAGAGAAGCTGAACCAGAGGATAATTTATTTAGGTCTGGCTTTTAAATTTCAGATTGAATAAAATTATTTCTATGACTTCTTATGTATTTTAATTTGAGATATTGATTAAGCACATGGTTGGAAAGAAATATGAAAGAGATACAGAGAAGAATAAAGGTCATTCAATTTTTAAAATTTCGTTTCAGACAAGTTCTACTGAGAATATTTTTCCTATATTCGATGCCTCAGAATCACTTTAGGAGCTAGTTACAGAGCGGGTTCCTGAACCCCATATCAAGAACTTCCAAGTGAGTGGGTCTGGGATGGAGCTAGGAGTCTTCATTCTAACAAGCACCCCAGGGGATTCTGAGGCAGGGAGTCCTCACACCTTGGGAATCACTGAAGCTTGTTATTCTGCCAGACCTCAGGTCATTGCTGAAAGGTCATGGGGCCAGGTGAGATTGAGACCAGTGGAGTCCAGGTGGTGAGGCACCCCCCCACACATATGTGAGAACCTAAGAGATATTCCCACCAAAAAGATATTGTAACAACACATTTATTAAAAATTACACAGCCATCACCAGTTGTCAATAAGTAAGAAGATCTATTCATAGCAAAGTTTTAAAATCATAGGCAAATTTAAGGCCAAGTGATACACTGGACTGAGTTAAAGTTACTGACTTTAGTTCCTTCCTGGCATGACCCAGGCATGTTTGAACTCAATGCCATGGTATTTGGCATGAGCTGGTTCTGGGCCATGATAATAAGATGACAACTTTCTTTACCTCAAATAATGGCTCTTCTTAACCCAGAGATTACTAAATACTCTTCAGTTTCAAGATTAAGTCATACATGAACTATTTTGTTAAATGTCAAGATATACTAGGTTTTCTCTTGTTCTATGGTCTTCAAATCCTCTAAAGCAACACTCACTAAAATGAAGACAAAGTTTCACTAAGAAGTTATCAAAAAAAACTTCACTCCTGTTTTATTCCTCAATCTGAACTGGGAGCTCTGTTGTATTAGCGTACAACACATGGGAAAAGACACGAAAGAGAAAGCATTCACTGTTTAGATGCTTACCTGTGGTCACTTCTCAGTGACACAGTGCCCCCTTGGCAAGCACCAGCTAGGCCTTGGTGGTCCAAGGGAATTTTTCAAAACAGAGTTCAGTGCATATGTTTCTGGCAATTCATATCTACAGAGTTATAAAAAAGAAAAGATGAAATATAAGAACTGGGACATCCCTGGTGGCACAGTGGTTAAGAATCTGCCTGCCAATGCAGGGGATGCGGGTTCAATTCCTGGTCCAGGATGATCCCACATGCCACAGAGCAACTAAGCCTGTGCGCCACAGCTACTGAGCCCATGAGTTGCAGCTACCGAAGCCCGTGAACCTAGAGCCCCTGCTCCACAACAAGAGCCACCACAATGAGAAACCCACGCACTACAACAAAGAGTATCCCCACCTCACCACAACCAGAGAAATCCTGTGTGTAGCAAAGAAGACCCAACTCAGCCAAAAAAAAAAGAGAAATATAAGAATTGCTGAAGGAAGTAGCCACCTCCCAAGGAACCCCTACAAGTCAGCCTTTGGATAGCCATGAAAAGTTAAGATTGGAGACTTAAAGGTAAATATGAATGTAAGCAGATATTTTACACAAGAATGCAGTGAGTGAACTACCAAGGCTATTCACCCAGGATATTTTCACTCAAAAAAGAAAAGCACTCGGTAAATAGGAAGAGAAAGGCATTTTTTTCTATTACCTTTTAATTTGTACCTAATTACACACTTCCAGAACAGTTGCAAAAATATGAATTCCCTATATTTTTCACCTAGATTTTCCGAATCTTGCTTTATCCTTTCTTTTTCTCTCTGTAAACACACACACACACACACACACACACATTCATAAACAAATTATACATTTTTTTCTGAATTGTTTGAGAATAAGTTATGTGTGATGCCCCTTTACCCCTAAATCCTTCAATGTGTTTCCTAAAAGTAAAGACCTTCTCTTATATATCATAGAATAATTATCAAAATCAGAAAATTAACAATGCTACAATTATCTAAACTACAGATTTATTCAGAATTCACCAATTGCCCCAATAAAGTGTGTTACAGTGAAATAAAGTTTCAAATTATACATTGCAGTCAACTCTTACGTTTGGTTGCCTCCTTTAATCTAGAACAATTCCTCAGTCTCTTTCCTTCTCCACACTGACATTTTTCAGGAATGCAGGCCTGCTATAACACATCAGTTTGCCTTTGATATTTCCTCTTGATTAGATTCAGGCTCTGCATTTTGGGCAGGAATACACAAGAGCAATGCTGCTTTCCTTCTCATATCAGTAGGCACGTGATGTTGATCTGTCCCGTTACTAGTAAGAAGTAGAAAAGCCGTGCCTGACATCTGCGATCTGAGGATGCCACCAGCTAGGCCTTGGTGTTGCTAGGAGCTGGGCTGGCACTCAGAGCCGGGCCTTGGTGTTCTGTCACACATAAACTATTTCCCAGAATGTCAATATTAGTCAAGGCCACTCTCTGACCCTGTGACAACACCCCTCCATTATCACGCCTGAACACAGACAAAACAATGAATATTGTCATCAGTATACAAATGGCTAAACATCCCTCTATCCTAGCTGATATGCGCACCTGTGACTTCTTTATCAATTACAGCTCTAGTTTCAGTCTAGTCTTTCTTCCTTCTGTATAGGATTCAATGAGATACCCAGGACAGAATTACCCCTGCTTCCTGACAGCTTCCAATTCCCAACCACTTCCTTAATACTTCCCCCAAATGACCTAACAAGCCCAAAGCCTGAGTCCTTATTCACACTCTCTTACTGAGAGGCCCCAGGGTTTCCCACAATGTGCATTTGTCCTCACTGCTTGTTCAACTACAGGTGTGTTCCTGGTAGTCTCAGGCTGCAAGGCACTGACACTAGTGATGATAAAGTTGATCAAATGGTTAAGGTATGTCTGCCTGGTTTATCTATTGTAAGTTACTATTTTCCTTTTGTAATAAACGTGTATCTTATAGGGGGATACTTTGGGACTATGAATATATCCTGGTAATAATATCTATAATAATTCATAGTTTTAGCATCCATTGATGATTCTTGCCTGAATCAATTATTACTAAGGTGGTTGCCTGTGATATTGTGATTTACAATGTTATCAAACTCAGGTTCGGCTGCTTGCCACACCAAAGCCAATACTCCAGAGACAAGTGTTGGTTAGGAAGGAAAAGTTGCCTTATTCAGCAACCTGGGGAAAAGGTGAACTCATGTCCAAACACCAATTCCAAAGATTCTGCTTGCCCATGAAAGTTTTTAAAGGGAGAATCATTTGGGGAAGGGGTCAGAGTTATTGTCTTCTACTGTGTGCAGGCTTTCTTCTGATTGGTTTGTGATGATAGGGCAGTGCTCCAGGAATCTTGTGCTCAGCCTGGAGTTACCATCCTCCACTGAGTGGGAACCTTAGTTCTTACAGAAGAACTCAAAAATATTGTTATGTATATTCCCTGATGAGGAACCAGGACCCTGCCCCAAGGCTGCACTATTCTTTCTTTTTTTTTTTTTAAAGGATAGGCCTTTATTTATTTATTTTTAATCAATTAAATAATTAATTAATTGGCTGTGTTGGGTTTTTGTTGTTACACATGGGCTTTCTCTAGTTGTGGAGAGCAGGGGCTACTCTTTATTGTGGTGCGACACGTGGGCTTCTTGTTGTGGTGGCTCCTCTTATTGCGGAGCATGGGCTCTAGGGGCATGTGGCTTCAGTAGTTATGGCACATGGGCTCAGTAGTTGTGGCTCGTGGGCTGTAGAGCACAGGCTCAGTAGTTGTGGCGTATGGGCTTAGTTGCTCTGAGGCATGTGGGATCTTCCCCGCCCAGGGGTCGAACCCCTGTCCCCTGCATTGGCAAGTGGATTCTTAACCACTGCACCACCAGGGAAGTCCCTACACTATTGTTTCTTGACTGCTCCTCCTTTGTGTCTGCATTCCCTCCCTTCTTTTATAAGCAACTGTTGAATCTGCCCTTTGGAACTCAGGAGGTTGAACGAAGCCTATTTCCTACAAACAAGAAACAAAGACACAAGAAGAAAAGTATTTGTACCTGGGAGGGCTCCACAGAATCCTGCTCCATTTCAATAGTAAGAAATATATATTTGGTCTTCCTCCCCATTTCAGGCACAAAGTCTCTAAAACTTGGAATTTCTTTAAGTGGTGAGAGGGATAAAGACGTCTTTTGTTATATAAATAAGGTGACTTTTGGAATGCTCTCAGATCACCTAAGGATGGGGGTTAGTCACTAGAGGAAATAACCTGTGATTAGAGAATTGAAACTTTCAGTCCCATCCCCTTGACCTCCAGAGATTGGAGAGGGGTTGGTTGGACATGGAGTCAACTGCCAAATGGCTAATGATTTAATCAGTCAAGCCTATGTAATGAAGCCTCCTTAAAAACTCAAAAGGACAGGGTTCAAGAGAGCTTCCAGGTTGGCGAACACATGGAGATGTGGGGAGAATGGACACCTGGAGTGGGCAGGGAAGCTCTGCATCCCTTCCCCTATGCATCTCTCCCATCTGGCTGTTTCCAGGTTCTATCCTTTTATAATAAATCGGTAATGTAGTGAGAATGGGTTTCCTGAGTTCTGTGAGCTGCTCTAACAAATTAAGCAAACCCAATGACGGGGTTGTGGGAACCTCTGATTTATAGCCAGTTGATCAGAAGCACTGGTGACAACCTGGACTTGTGACTGGAGTCTGAAGCAGGTGGGGGAAGAGTCTTGTAGGACTAAACCCTTAACCTGTGGAATCTGATTCTATCTCCTGGTAGGATAGTGTCAGAACTGAGTCAAACTGTAGGACACTCAGTTGTCCAGAGAACTGTTGGTCGTGTGGGAACACCCTCCCAAGTTGAAATTGGATCCAGGAACCAAAAATATTGCCAAATGGTAATATTACTATTTTCATCATTCTTTCTACAGTAAGGAGTTAGATTTCTATCATAAGGAAAAGCTTTCCATTCTCCCCTACATATTAATATTGTTTTGGACTTCATTATATTTTTATTTTATTCAATGGATTACAATCCATAAATATTTACTTTGATGATCAAATTATTCCAGGTTTGTCTCGTGGGAATTCCTTTGGACTGGCCTGGGTCTTCTTCTGCTTTGTCTCCATCATTCTTTGTGCACGTCTCTACTTTCTGCCACCACAAGATGTTCCAAGCCCACCTTTTTTCTTCCCCATCCCAACCTTACAATCACCATTTCTCCTAGCCCTTGTTCTGCTTCTAGTGTAGAATAATATTTAGAAATAAAAATCTGGACGTGGTATGTTCATTGCTACTGGAGTGTCACTGCTTCTAGACGCTCTCAACCCACAGAAAAAGAAAAGAGCTGTATACACACATACATACATGTATATACACATACATGTGTATACACACATACATAGCTACATGCACACATATGTTGTACTTTATATTTATTTCCTTTCCCTTTATATACTAAAACCATGAATTTATCCTGATACCTCCAATCTAATCCCATGGAGTTCCTTCTAGATTTGGACTGCATTTTAAGTACACTCAAGCATCATGGATAAGAGGTACAGAGCATGCCCTCAACAACGGCAGCTGTAATCAAGGGGGTATTTACAGGATAGGGATGCTATGGTTCTTATGGACATGCATGTCCAGTGCTGTGTTTAGCAATACTTCAGCCTAAAGTCCTGGTTAGAGTCTAGTGATAGTTTCTTCCAGCCACTGCCCTACAGTTACTGGATAGCCTTCCAAGTCTCAGCAATGGTAATCATATCAGCAATGGGCTTCCATCAATCCTAAATTGAATTTTTCCCACTGATTCATTGACAGTTAGTTTGAAGAAGGCTTAGCCCATGGTAAAACTTGCATTTTAACATGTAGAAACTTCCTTCCAGTTTCTTTACTGCAGTTTCAGCACTAGCACTAGCACACTGCTATCAGCCTTAGAATTCAAAACTGTCTACCAAACAGTTGGTGGTAGACACAAAGTTGGTGGTAGAAAAAAAGAAGTCTACATATATAGCATATCTTGTATTAATCATGAGGCTGGTATCAGGATGAATTTTTTTTCTCTGAAATTTTTTGCCTTCAAGCCTTTGACATGGACTAAACCAGGTACCATCAAGTATATGCTGAAGTCAGAGTATCTTAATAGATAGTTCATCAGAGTGTTCCAGGGAAGATTTATTAATGACCACAAGACAAAGTTATATTGTATCTCCTGTCCAGTGTCCATTGCACTTAGAGCATGGGGAAAATATATATGTATACACTGTACACACACACACATCATATTAACAGTATGGACTAATGGATTGTTTTATATATGTGTATATATATATGTTTATGTGTACATGCATGGAAATAGTTCAGAGAAGATAACACTGTCCAGGGCACTGTGAAACAGGGTATTGTAATCAAGATGTGGATCTGTGAAAGGAGTAGAGGCAAAAATGGGGAAATTAATTGAAAAGGGAAAGGCAGTGGAACTCCTTGGATGTAGTATAGCTATACTGTCATCTAGTAACAAAATATTTTCCTTTACTTATGATATTTTAAACATTGTTTTGGTTAATTTCTTGAATAATAACATGGAAACAAATGAAGCTATGAAAGGATGTATAAAAACAATAAGATTATTATGGAAATAGAATAAGTATCCTGCTGGAATGCACAGGCACCAATATAAGAATTTAAGCATTCAAAATTGTTCTGTGATTAAGACTCATAGAAGCCAGCTTCATCATCAATGTCCTGAAAATAATTTTTTCACTTTGTTTTGATGTCTACATGCAGGATATATTGTGTTAATCCCAAGGCTGGGATCAGGAGAGTTTTTTTTTTCCCTCAAACTTTTTACCTTCAAGGAGCCGAAACAACTAGCCTTTGATTTTTTTTTTCCACTGTGCAACTTCAGCTACCAATTCTATTAGAATTAAATACATTCAATATTACTCAAATTGATGAATAAAAGCCATGTTTAAGAGCAATTTCTAAATGGTGTTATTTAAACAAAGATTCATTTTATTTTTTTTTTTTATTTTTTATTTTTTTCAAAGATTCATTTTAAATAAGAGAATCTGCCCTAGGTTACTATTTCCTTTGTAAGTTGATGACTGTTAGTATAAATCTGACTCATTTTTTTATGTACATATAACCAGGTGGAATGTGGGCTTAATGAGGAGATTGAAAATTATATGAGAGCTGTTATTAATCATACTTCTGTAATTACTAAAATTATATTCACAAAAAAGTCTGCTAGTGAATTTCAGGTGATATAGAATCCTCCCCAGACTTTTTCCATTCATTTCCTGATTTACTGGACAAATATTTTTACACAGGTTGTATATTAGTCTTCCATAACAATCCAGGGCAGTGTGGGACAA
Organism: Hippopotamus amphibius kiboko; assembly: GCF_030028045.1. Taxonomy (NCBI): domain Eukaryota; kingdom Metazoa; phylum Chordata; class Mammalia; order Artiodactyla; family Hippopotamidae; genus Hippopotamus; species Hippopotamus amphibius. The sequence continues at coordinate 85,017,030 of NC_080188.1, read as the reverse complement.
GAGAATAATATAAGGTCCTTCAGGAGCTCAAAGAAGGATGAAATGTTGGTCAAGATTGCTTCATATTATGTAAAGCTGAGTCACTTTAAGCACATCAGTGCTGTCAGGGCAAAGCCCCAAATCCACATGTACCACACAAGCCATCATAAGCATCAATGTCCAACTAATTCAAGAGAGGAACACCTGGTTGCAGAGAGGGGAATTGTGAATGAGATCAATTTATCTACCAGAACAGATAAGCAAACTTCAGATAACTAAGAATCAATATACTAATCTTAATATTTGAAAACTACAAAAATACTTTGCCAGAGACATGCAAAACATAAGTGCCAGTATCTTGTTCAAACTAGCATCAAACTAAGCTCATGATACCCACACTATTAACTTTTGGACCACTTTAAACATATCAGCGCTAGATCAAGGCAAAGCCTCAAACCCACATGTACCACATATCCTGTTACCTCAGAAGCATCAATGTCCTACTCTGCAAAAAGAAATACTGCAAAGGAGAGTGTCTGTCACCTGCAGCAGAGAGAGAGACCATGGGGGCATTCCTCTGGTGAGGTAAGGGGTTTTGGAGAGCAGGGGTCAGAAGCACAGACTGGGGTTGAATCCTGGCTTACCTACTGTTATCTTTGGTAAATGTTTTCATCACTGTGTGCTGTACCTCCCTCCCAGTATCATAAGAAGGTTGTGAGGAGGAATAAGTGAATAAGTGCTGAAAAAACCCTGAGTAGATCAGATAGACTTTCACTAAATAATTAATATCCAATTAATGAATTGATACAGCTCAATATGTGTTCATGAAGTCCTTCTACATGCAGGACTTTATGCCGGAATTTACATGCTACTTCCTACAGGGATCTTCAATATGCTAAGTATAAAACTACCTGGTAAGCTTTAAAAAAAACTGTGATTCAGAGACCATTTTATTTGCCAACCAGTTTATGTCCTGTGTGTTCACTTTCACTTATCAATCCACAGTAAGTTAGGAAGACATACTGATGCTGTATGAAGTGATGCTACTTTTGAAATGGAGGAGGACCCTATGGACCCCTCCTGGGTACCAATCCTTTTCCTGTTTGTAGGAAATAGACCTCATTCAGCTTCCTTGACTTTCCCTGAATTCTAAAGGGCAGGGTCAAACAGTTGCTAATCAGGGAAGGGAGGGGATGCAGAGAGAAGGGAGCAGCCAAGAAACAATAGTGCAGCCCGGGGGCAGGGTCCTGGTTCTGACTCAAGGAATATACATAACAATATCTTTGAGTTCTTCTGCAGAAACTAAGGCCCCCACCCAGATGGAGGATGGTAACTTCAGGCTGAGCACAAGGCTCCTGGAGCACTGCCCTGTGCTCACCGCCAACTAATCAAAAGAAAGTCACACACCCTGCAGCTCTTACCCCAAATATTGCCTATAAAAACTTCTCTCCAGGAACCACTGGGGAGTTTGGGGTTTTGGAGCACAGGCCACCCATTCTCCTTGCTTGGCCCTGCAATAAAACCTTCTCTGCTCCAAACTCCAGTGTTTTGGTTTGTTTGGCCTCACTGTGCACCAGGCACATGAACTTGGGTTTGCTAATACTATGAAGAGATGTAAGATCATCTCTGCCTTAGAGGGCTTTAGGTGGTAGTAGAGAAGATTCACAACAAATGATTACAAAAAGGTGGCACACATCAAGTGATAGAAAATACATTTGTATGGGTACCAATACACAAATGAACAATTATTATCAGGGTCATTCTTTTGCAATTCAGCATGACTGACTCAATTGTTTTCTTGTGGATTGCTCTTTCAATGTCACATTGCTACTCAAAGCTTGATATTTCAATGGACCACTCCGATTCCAAAAGTTCTTTTTCTCTGTGATTTTGTTTGTTTTGTCATCATATTACTGTTTTGTTTTAAATTTCTAAAGAGTTTCAAAGTAACTTGAGTGCTGGCTCCATATGTTAATTTTTTTTGTGTGTTCCCAGTTCATTTTGCACAGTGCATTACATGTGGGTGCCACACACACACACAAACATACACACACATATGTATATTCTAACTTAAAAAATATATATAGGAACCAGCAAAATGTTAATCACACACCAAAGTGTGAATTAGACAAGTCTCTTTTCAATTTAAACATGATACCAAAAACTCAGCCTCTGTGCATCAGTGCCAAATCAAATTTAGGAGACAGAATTTTAGGTGAAGTAGAAAAGAACAGCTTTATTGCTTTGCCTGGCAAAAGGGGACACTGCAGCCTAATGCCTTAAAAACTGTGTGTCCCCACCTGGGAGGATTTGACAAGGAGTTTTATAGCAATGGTTCAAGGGTGGGGTTGCTGATAAGGGTCAGGGTGTGTGCAGGGCTTGCACTCCTTTAATCTGGTCTCAGGTGGTCTCCTGATGAGTATCTGTAATTCTCAATGTTATCAAACTGTGACCTTCTCTCTGGAATGAAGAATGCTTCACCAAGTAGTTAATATCTTCCATTTGTTGTTTAGTTCTGCAGAAGAGCTTAGAGATATTGTTACGTGTATCCTTTGAGGGAGAACTAGGACCCTGCCCAAGGGTTGCACTATTGTTTCTTGGCTGCTCCCTTGTCTCTGCATCCCGTCCCTTCCCTGATCAACAACGGTTTGAACCTGCACTTTGGAACTCAGGGAAGGTCATGGAGGCTGGAGTCTACTCCCTACAAACAAGAAGCAGGGGACATGGAAAGGCTTCAGTGCCCAAGAGCCCCACAGGGTCCTGCTGGCTTCAGTATGTAAATTATTAAATTCAGTTTTCATTTCTACAACTAGAGGATGATGTAGACAACTGGTAGAACAAATGAAGGAGCAACAGAGTGAAGAAACATTTACGGAATAGGTTTTATAAAAAGCTAAATCAATTCATGTTATTTAGCCTTGAGAAAATAATCTAATGCGTTAGTGTCACTCAACAGGGATTGCCAGCTGATCATTTCCACAGAAAAAAGGATACAGGCAATTTGCTGTAAAGTGTGTCCAGAATTAAGCTAGCCATCAGAAAAATGGAAAGCACTGCCAAGCAGTGCTACTCAGGCAGTGGTCTGTGGACAGGCGGCACCTGCATGGCCTCGGAGCTATTAGAATTGGTATTCCAATCCCTGCCCCAGACCTAGAGAACCAGGATCGGGGGTGGGGGGGTGGGCGGGCCAGCAATCTGTTTTAAGGAGCCCCCAGGCTATTCGGCGACTCTGATGCAAGCTCAATATTCTTAAGATCTTCACTAGGAAGGGTGGTGAGTACTTGAAATACTCCTCAGAGAAGGTAGGTTTTTATTCCCCTGGAGATTGCTGACCTGAATAGCCATCTGACTAACTGAGGCGTCTCTCAGCCCCCACACCCCCACCCCGAGACTATACCTGGCACCGTGGGTGCTGCCCACGAAGCCCTTCAGACTTCGCGTGGGCGCCCAGCCCTGTCTGCCTCCCCAGACCCACCCCTCCCCCCCACCACCCACCACACCATGTGACACAGGAGAGCTGCTCAGCCTGAAAGCTCACTGCCCAGAAAAGTGTTTGGGGGAAAAGTGAACGTACTGAAAATAATGTGATAGAGAGGAGGGTAAAATGGCAGGCAGATAAAATGGTGACACAAATAGGGCAATAGTTCAGAAAAAGTCAGAATAAGAAATAAGTATGAATATGAGCATGTAGGAAGCAAGAGAGATGTCAAGTCAGAGTTGATTTCAATAAGGGAAAGAAGGAGAAGGAGGTGGGGGAGGATTTGCGAGAGAGTCGCTGCCAGGGAGACAGGAGTCAGTGTGGAAAGCACAGCTGTGCACGTAAATGGTGGACACGATCAAGGGCTGGTCATGACTGTGACCGCATCGAGGAGAAACAAGGTGTACGAACAAGGGGTAGGAAACCACAGAGCTAACCATGTTCCGGGGGAGAGAGGACAGCCTGCTGTGACGTTCGGTGATGAAACAGATGACCTCTGCAGTCTTTCACGATTAATGGTCTTTACAGGACTGGTATGTTATACAGCATCTACACACACACACACACACACACACAGACACCACAGTGTGTGTAGATATAATTAGCTAGAAATACCTGTGGTATTTATTACTTTTTTTTTTCTTGCAAATTGAATAGATACTTTTATTGCCATGTCTAGGCCATTTGTTTCCAAAAATCTTCTTTAAGTTACATGAGGGATAATTTTGAAAATAAATATTTATAGAGTAGCATTGCGACTAACAAATTCTTTACAATGTTTGTGTTAAAATGTAACATACTTTAAATTTGACAAAAGCTCATAAAAATAGAAAAATCCTCTGTTTTGGCTGACGGAGCATACCCAAACACAATGGGGTGCCTTCTTAACTACTTCCTTTAATGTGCTGAGCTTGGTTTCAGTATTCATTAGAGATCAGACTTCCAGGTCAATTTCTTGTTAGTTTTGGCTAAGGTATTAATGGTGAGTTGTATGGAAAAATAGAACATATCAATTGATTACAGGTAGTTTCTGGAAAGTATTAAGTGAAAACACAAGAAAGAAAATGTCTCTGCATAGAATTAGAATAGCAACAACAGATGGTAAGACTAAATCTCAGAACACACTAGTGAAATGCAGCTCTTATTGGCCAGCCTCAGTAATGATTGGCACCATATGGGTTTGCTCAAGGCAACTAGGAAACAATTTACTCCTTCCTTCTTAGTGAAGTTACCAGATGGCCGCAAGGAAAATATACCATATTTCTTCAAGTTTATTTATACAAAAAATAAAAATCTTAAATTTAAATATATCACAACTTCCACAATTTCATCATGATTAAGCACACCTAGGAAATGATGTTACATAAAGAAAATCCCAGCTCTTTAGAAATCAATCTAAACATTAAGTTATTCAAATATATTCAAAGAGATTTGTGTGGTATGTCCAAAGTACTCTACTATGGTGAGTTTAGTAGGAAGAATGACATACAAAGTCCTTTGTTCTCAGGCAAATTTCAGCACTGCGTGTGTGTGGGGGGGGGGGATGAGGGAGGTGGGTGGGTTGTGGTATTGCTGTCCAGAAGGTAAACCATGTGGTGGCCACATGCTTGTCTAGGTAACAAAATCACAAATGGTTTTTCTAGTACTACACATTTCCTAGAATTTGGTTCTTCAAAGTATAGATTCGAAGATTATCCAAATACTGATCATGGCGATACTAGTTTTAAATTATTGTGTTCCGGAGTAATATTTAAATTCAACACCCCATGCTGTTGACGCTTTTTAGCCCAACTGCCGACCTGGTTAGGGAAAGTGGTTAATGAACACAAAGTTGGAATTACATAGGGTAATTATTTTTTCAGTTCCTAGTGCAAATGGCTCTAACCTCAGGACATCCTACAAATAAGAAAGGGGCAGTGTCAGAGGGTGGGGATGAACCGGTAGAAACCTTATCAATATCCTTGAATATATCACATCTGCTTAAATATTTAAGGTAAAGAGTGGGTGGGTTTAGGTGACTCAGGCTTTAGGACACAGGGTGTTTTAGTAAACTGTCTCTTGCAGAAACCTATATGTGGGCACAAATCTATACACACAAGATTAAACTTCATTTAATGCTGAATACCTAAGATACTATTACATTCTTAGGGAATGTACTTTTTTACAGTCCTGAACAGTCACTGAAACAGAAACTGTAGAGCAATAGAACGCATAAGGCCTGCTTTTTCTGACAAAATACCTCCATTATAATGCAAACTAATTTATCTGGAGACAGAACTGTTTTTCTTTAAAAGCAGAAAGCTGAAAAAATTTAGAAACATGAAAAACGTAAATTTTCCTAAAATACTTTTATTTTATTACATAGCTATTCATAAATGACATTCATAAGGTGTGTGAAAAAAACATTTGAATGAATCTTTCCACCTACATAAAAATAAAACTTAAAGAGTAAACCTTTAGCAACCAAAACATCTTAACATAATCCTTATAATTCCCTCCCACAAATTAGTCTGTAACCTTTCCTCCAATAGCTTTACTTTCTTTCCATTTTCAAAAATTCATTCCCCAAATGATACAATTTAATAATTCAGAATATTTTAAAATGCCCCCCAAAACTGTCAAAAAATAAAAGTAAATGCATTTAATGATTTCCTTCCCTAAAGATATTTTCTTATTGAAAAAAATATTTTCTCTTCACTACTAAATACTAGCTTGCAAATTGATACTAAAAATTGATGAAAAAGTGGCCACAAATATTGATCGAGCATCTACTATGTGCTTGGTGCCCAGAAGGAAAGAATGTAAGGAGAGGATAGAGGAAGAACAACACATACTCCCCATCCTTCAGGAAGGTGATGGTGCCAGAAAGCAGATCCAAAACTTTACTACAAGATGGAGAGGCAAGCAAAGCAAAGCAGAAAGCGATTAACAGTAAAAAGTGCAGACTGCTTCTGCCTGGGAGAATTAAGGACCATTCACAGGGAAGGATCATTCGAGCTAGGGTTTGTAAGGGTAAATATATATATTTGGTTGTGAGAAGATGGATGGAAAAGGGCAGGTTGTTAGAAACTGAGATGCGAGACACGGAGCTGGGAAAACCCTGGTTATGTTTTGGGGAAGATAAAGTCCAGGCTCTGTAGCTCTGTAATGTGGCAAAGAGGCCCTCTGTGTCCTGAGCAAGGCCTCCATCCTCAGCCTCATCTGTTTCTATAACCTATTTGAAAATTCTCTCTCTGTTCCCCAAGCTTGGAATGCCTTTCTCTCATTCCCTCCTCCTCCCCAAGCCACCTCTTTTCTTCCATCTCAGCAAATTGACATTTATTCTTCAAAACTCAACTAGGTCTCTCTCACTTTTGCTCCCAAGCCCTTTGCCCCATACACATGAGGCTGGGGTCAGGTGCCTGTTTATTCTCTGGGCTCCCCCAGCCCCAGGTGGCCCTCATCACTCAGTAATGGAATTGACTGTTCACTGCGTCTCCCTCCCTGGAGCTCGTTCATTGTTGTCTTCCCAGTCTTATCACAGTGCCTGACACACAGTAGGTTCATGATACATATTTACTGGGTATTGAATGAATGGCAGAAATGACCTAGGTGGACTGAAATGTAGCATGAATGATAAAAGAAATAAACCAAAAAAGATAGATTGGAGAAGATCATGAAGAGCAATGTGCTGTTTGCCAGATATTTCTGGTGCTACCCCTTTTGGGCATATAATTGCACTTCCTGTCCCTCTTGTGTTGGGATGGGATCATATGACTAGTTCTGGCCACTAAGTTAAGCAGAAATAACATGTAGCATTTCCTGGTCAAAGTATTTAATTGCCAGTACAAGATATTTAAGAGCTCTCTCTTCCCTCTGGCAAGAGTCCATCAGCCTGAGTCCCTGAGTCACTAAAGGTGAGCAGAGTCTCCCCGTTGACATGTGGAGGACACACAACATAAGCAAAAATAGACAATTGTTGTTTTAGCCCCCTGAGATGTGTGAAGTATTTGCTAATGCAGCATTATCTAATTTATCCTGTCCATTGCACCATGCTAAAGAATTGGATGTTTGGAAAGTTTATAAGATAAATCACTGGGAGCTACTAAGAATTTCCTTACTTTTTTTTTGGGGGGGGGGTGTGGGTGGACAGTGCAGTAAACAAGAGAATAATGTATCAGAGCTGGATTTCAGGAAAACTAGCTTAAGCATTCTTTTTAATGAGAGATTTGGAAAAAAAGATGAGCTGAAGTCAAGGAGAGCAGTTAGGATGCTGTTTTGGTAGTTTGGGTCTATATTTCCCAAACTGGTGCTCTATGGAACTCTCCTTCAGGAGATGTAAAATGATGTAACATCAGAAAAATACTTCCATGGTAAAATAAATCTGCAAAACTCTATACAATAAATTAAATTGCTTTCTAAAGATACAATATATTTTAGCCAATTAAAGGTTTGGAGAGGCTGCTAAGTAGAAGGAGGTTAACTTATTCTGACCCCTCCTAAACTCATTTGCTCCTGTTGAGTTATCTGTGTGCTTGTTTGTTTATTTAGCATACCCTCTATCAACCCCTGATAGACTGGAAAATACTGGTCTAAGTGGAAGTATATACTAGCATGGTGACAGTGGAAATGAAATAAAAGGGGATATTTAAAATCTTTGAGGGAGGGAATTCCCTGGTGGTCCACTGGCTAAGACTCTGTGCTTCCACTGCAGGGGGCACAGGTTTGATCCCTGGTTGGGGAACAAAGATTCCGCACGCCATGTGGCATGGCCAAAAATAATTAATTAATTAATTTTTAAAAAAGAATTTTAAAAAAAGATGTATTAAATATTTTTTAAAAATAAAATCTTCGAGGAAGACATTTTAGACTTGGTGACTCATTGGATTTGATGACCACAGAAGGATCAGAAAAGATTGATGTTTTCAACTTGGCTGCCTAGGACAATAGTAGTATCATTGACATTGGTAGGAAAGAAAATAATAGAAGCTGGCTTTGGAAGAAGAGGAGACAGATTCACTCAAAAAATATTTGTGTAGTATCTACAATGTGCCGAGCACTGTGCTAGGCACTGGACCGTAGATACGAAGGACACAATCTATTTTTTAAAGGAACTTTAAGAATTCACTCACTCATCAATTTCTTTACTATCCATAACATTTTTTCAAGCACTAGATACTAGAACAAAAATTCAATAAGAAACCATCCTTGTCTTCAAGGAGTCCTTAGGCTGATAGTGGAGATAGTCACCTATAAAAATAATCACCGAACTTAAGGTGCTATGAAAGAAACACACCAAAATGCTTTAGATTTTATTTTGTTAAATTTAAGGAGTGGTAGTGAACCACTGGATGGAATTGTCTGGCAGGCAGCTGGCAGTCTGGCCTGGAGTTCAAGAGAGGGGGTTATGGTTAGTTACACGTGTAGGTTTGAGGATCCCTCACTTAGTTGAGAAGAAAGCTAAGGACAGTGAGTAGCGTGCAGCCATCACCTGTATCCAGTGTATGGAAAAAGGATGAGGAAAAGGAGCCCTGAAGATGGAACGGCCAGAATCCTGCACCCGTACAGATAGGGAAGGACTAAACTGGAGTCCAGCAAAATGAAGATGCTCGTGTGGTGCGGTTGGCCCTAGTCTTCTTGGGAACATCAAGAGGCAACTGAAGCAACGGGAGGAGGAATGATCTGTAGTCAGGGATTTATCAAGGATCCAGTTTTTCAGAGAAATGCAAGGAATTTGGAGAGTGAGTGGTCTGGCCACTGGTCATTGAGATAACCTTCAATAGAGCAGAATTGGGGCGTGGAAACCAGATTATGAGGGTTTTGGGAGCCCATGGGTGATGAAGAAATGAAATGGAATGTGAATTTGAGGGGGCAAGCAGCAGGTTTAAACGTTTTTTGTTTTTGCTCTTATTTGACATTTGGGATAGGTAAAGTCAAGCACTCTTCTAAGGGGAAGAAGGGACTGGCAAGGCATGGAAGATGCAAGAGACAGAACTGGGATGGCGTGGGGTGGGGTGGGTGGGGCGGGTGGGGCCAACACCTTGGGTGGAGCTGTCATTATCCTTGGAAAGACTTCTTTCTCTGAGAGGGCAGGAAGGAGAACAGTATGGGTGCAGATGGAGAAGAGTAAGGGGAAGAGGGAGGGAATTTGACTAAGTTTTTGTTGAATAATATGAAAAGTTGGAGGAAACAAGGACGTGAAATTATGGCAGTAACTAAATGGTTGTGAGAACAGAAAAAGTTTGGGATGGTTATTAGTGGCAGGGTGGCTGGGAGTCAACCAGAGATCACTGCAAGCATTGTCCACGGTGGGTGTGCTGTGGGAATTCTTTGCGAGGGAACTCTTGGTTTTGCAGAGCTGTCTTGTGTATTACAGAAAGTTTAGCATCACTGGCTGCTATCCCCTCAATGCCAGGATTGTTCCTCTGTCTTTGTGATAACCAAAAAACACTCCCATTAATTTCTAAATACCCTGAGTTGAAAGTCACTGATCTGACATTAGATGGCCTGACACTACAGGAGAATCAAATCACACTGGATACAGCCTTCCCCAGTAACACCTAGAAACCTAAGATCAGAGTTCAGTAGTTTTAAAAGTTTGATAAGGAGACAGTAACAGAATTATTCCTAGATGTTTCCCCCATTGATTGAGGGCATTTATATCATCCCTGACCAACCACCATAGATCTGTTTCCAGTTAGAGCAATTGCTAAGCGTGCGCAGCATCTTAGAGCCAAATACAGTTGCACAGGAGATTAATTATTGCCAATTCAGAGACATTTTTATAGGCAACGTATGTCTAAGCCCTGATTCAAAGCCTGGTTTTATAAGCCTGGCCCTTGGCCCAGGATGTGGGGGTGGGGAGCAACCAGAGGAAAAGTCCCACAAAGGAGGCTTAAAGGAAATCAGAGCACTCAGGCTGGAAGAGAGGCCCTGCTGAGGCCCCCAGGCAGAGCACTGCTCTCCCACAAAAACACGGCTCAGGGCTTGGGGGTGAAAATAGAGCTGCTGATTTACCCCAACAAACACGTCCTAGAAATACAGGTAGAGTAGCAGAGGCTCCTGTGGAAGACTTGTACTTGCCCAGACAGAGGGAAGGTCTGTTTCACAGGGCTCACTGAAACAACGTAGAGGAACGGATCCTTACTACCAGCTCAGGGCTAGACCTCAGCTTCTGCTTACCAGGCTGTCTTATGTTCCTTAAGAAATTCTTGGTATGCCTCCTAACTCACCCAATCCTGACCTCAGCCTTCCTGAGCCTGTCCTGTTTGGCTAAGACAATAGGTTTCAGCCTGTCCACAGTTTCGCCCTGTTTTCACCTGGTCTGCCGGGTCATGGTCCTCTTCTGAGCCTTGCCCCAGTGCTTCTTCAGTCCCAGCCCATTCAGACTCACCCCACACAAAATGCTGATGACGGCCTGTCTGGTTTGGGTCCCTGCCTGTCTTCCCCAAAGTCTTGCGTATACTGCCTTCTAATTTTGTTTATCAAACTGTAGCAGCACTTTTCAGCCCCAAGAGCTATTGATCTGACATTTCCAAATGTCTAATATAAGCCAGAACACTTCATAAAACCCATCTAGAGTGTGAAGGAGTGCCAACTAGCTTTATTTTGGGGGGAAGCAGTGCCAGAAATAATGTAGAGCCTCACTGTGGCTTTCAGTCAGGCATAAAACACTAATGAACTAAAATAAAGAAGATCTGCAATGTTTTTAAGTAGGACCACATTCCAAAACCAAAAGTAAAGATTATTTATATGGAAGTAGTAGCATCTATTATACCACCTTTAGCTTTGAATGTTCTAATGATTGATTTCCGATGGTAAATAAATTCATCTAATTATTTACTTCAATCCTCTAGTCTTAGATTAAACTAAGATGTATGAATTTCTAAAAGTCAGCTATCAGAAAATGAAAAGAAGCTAAATAATAATGAAATCATAATCTGATTAAAAGAAAAACTGTATAGTTTATATTTTCATTGAAAATGGTAATTATCTTTAAAGAAAACAACATAATCATGTCAAATAATACATATACAATTTAGTTTTAAAATGTATATACTATCCCATATTTTTAATATATTTCTTACATCTTTAAAAATGCTTAATTTTAGATTGAGCAACCAAAAGAAATTTACATTTCATTAATAAATATTCTCTGGCATATGATTCAATTATATTAAGATTCTGAAACTGAGGCAACATTTAAAAGGCCAATATACCATTTCCATCGAGTTTTTCCCTAGCCCCTGACACACAGCTCCCTCCCATCTTCCAGGTTTAGTGTTTGGACCACCCAATTTAGCATGTAGCAAAGGGTCTCATGTTGACCTCTAGATGCTCCAAATCTTGTCAATTTAACAGCTGTACAAAGCATGCCAATTTAGCAAGACTACCACTTCATTTTGAAGAATAAAGATCAAGTCTTCTGCTTTTTTTGTTCCTCCCATAATGTGGGCAAAACATAAAAGTCCAAGGGTCAAAATAAAAGCTACTGATCTCCTAATTCAAAATCAACACCCTCAAGTATTTATAAGTCCTAAATACAGATGTGGTAATTCAATCACTTAAATTGAACCATATCTTATTATTGAATTCTCTTCAGGTGGTTCTTTATGCAGAATATGCGAGAAGGAATCTTCCATGGCTTGAGCAGTTAGAAATTTTTCAAGTATGGGTAGTAGAGAAGGTGCTGTGCTATGATGCCTATTGTATACAAAACAGCACGTTCATAAGCACATATGCTGAAGATCGATCAAGATGACTCCATAGTCAGAGAAAAACAAATATCATATATTAACACATACATGCGGAATATAGAAAAATGGTACAAATCAACCAGTTTGCAAGGCAGAAATAGAGACACAGATGTAGAGAATAAACATATGAACACCAAGTGGGGAAAGCGGGGAGGGTTGGGGGGGGAATGAATTGGGAGACTGGGATACCAAATTGTACACTCTAAATATATGCTGTTTATTGTCTGTTAACTGTATCTCAGTAAAAGTTCTTAAAAAAAATAGATGACTCCATAATTTGAAGTATCTTACTCTGATTCAGTGGGGATACTGTGTGTTCGGTGGGGATGGGAGAGGCGTGGGGGGGGGGGTGGCAGGATCTGGTGGAAGTACAGCATCACATTGTTGCCATCAGAGTGACTCTCCTGGTCATGAATGTCATTCTCCCTATTTTGGCAACGTCCAGAGTTTCCCTAATTTAGGGTTGTCAGATTTAGGTATGTCTAATTTAGGGCATATCTAAATATTGCATGGGGCATACTTATACTAAAAATTATTCATTGTTTATCTGAAATTCAAATTTTACAAGGCATTCCTTGTCAACTATAACTATCTCAAATTCTAAGGCAATTTATTTTCATTCATTTACTTTTTGAAACTAAGCATATGTCATATAAGGGGATGGAAGATGGACACAAAATCAAATGAAGGATGTTAGGATATTAACTTCAAAAGACTATACGTTTTAGAGGTCAAGGACCTTGACTATCATGCTCATTGCTTCTATTCCCAACCAAAATCAACGGATGTTCTAAAGAATTTTTTTTTTTTTTGAGTAAAAATTAGCAGATATAAATGTCTCAATTTTTTTTTTTTTTTGCAAATGCAAACTCTTCTCTTTTATCATCAGGAATAAAATGTTGGCTAACCCATTCCTTTCAGTCACCTCAACTCCAACAGCTCAAGTAAACATAGCAGGTGAGTGAAGGGGGACACACACACACACAAACTGTGGCCATAACCCAGATCACTTGCCTGGTGTAGATGGAGTGTCAGTACAGTCACTGTTTAAAGGATTGCACACACAGGCACCTTTGAAAGGAATTTGTAGACATGCCTTCTTTATGGTACTATTTAGAGAACATTAGGGAAAAGAAGATTTAAAGGGGACTCTCGGCAAAAGGCCAATTCAAAGCAGAAATGCATTATAATACTATGAAATAGGAGTGGATTTTCTCACCCCAGGTGTGCTTAAAATATTTATTTTTTGTGAAAATGAATTATTATATGGAGAGCCATGATTTATTTTAAGCACACATTTTTGTTTTATTTATTTGTTATATCAATGAGTAAGAAAATAGCTCTATAGCACTGGACAACTTAATGTAACTTAACCAATGTAGTAAACAAAAACATTAATTCTTTGAATCCAAGTGAAAATTTACTAAATCAGTTTTAGGGATGTGAAAACTGGTTTTGATAAGCAAAACATACCTATACTCGTAGAGTTGCTTTTGTCCCTGCCTCTTGTATAGGCCAGATCTTCTAAGCGATAAGTCAATGGGCCACTTGGTAAATCTACCAACAGGAGAAAATTGAAGAGACATATAAAAAATTAAGAGGAGGCCATATGGAATACAGTTGTTCCAGCTTGGAAGTTACACAGAGCAGCTTATTTGGTCAAAATTAGACAATCTCTTTTTAGAGGAATCTTCCCTCAGTACTGTAGGCTGGATATATGTTCCATTAGACTTTTAAGAATACTTAACATTTATGTGGCATAAATATGCTTTGCTTTAAGAAATCCAATTTTTATGTAAAACCAATAATAAAATGAGAGTAGGTCTTGCAACGAACATTGGGGTGCATGTGTCTTTTTGAATTATGGTTTTCTCCAGGTATATGCCCAGAAGTGGGATTGCTGGGTCATATAGTAGTTCCATTTTTAGTTTTTTAAGGAACCTCCATACTGTTCTCCACAGTGGCTGTACCAATTTACATTCCCACCAACAGTGCAGGAGGGTTCCCTTTTCTCCACACCCTCTCCAGGATTTACTGTTTGTAGATTTTTTGATGATGGCCATTCTGACCAGTGTAAGGTAATACCTCATTGTAGTTTCGATTTGCATTTCTCTAATAATTAACGATGTTGAGCATCTTTTCATGTGCTTTTTGGTCATCTGTATGTCTTCTTTGGAGAAATGTCTAAGAAAAATCTTCCACCCATTTTTTAATTGGGTTGTTTGCTTTTTTGATATTGAGCTGCATGAGCTATTTGTATATTTTGACCTACTGTATAGCACAAGGAACTCTACTCTGTACTCTGTAATGGCCTGTATGGGAAAAGAATCTAAAAAAAAAAAAAAAAAACAGTGGATATATGTATGTGTATAACTGATTTACTTTGCTCTATACCTAAAACTAACACAAGATTGTAAATCAACTATACTCCAATAAAATTTTGTTTAAAAATTCAGAAAAAAAATGAGAGTAGGTGAAGATGTTAGTTGAGATATTCACAACATCCTAAATGAGTGAACCTGCATAATTGCTAGAAAGTTAAATATCTACAGTGCCACTGAACAAATGGGAAGCAGAAAATTTTCAGATTTTTTCTTTTTGTGACGCTAAATAAAAATGGTCACTTGCCATCTGCCTTTGCAAGGATCAGTTCACTAGCCACTGCAGTCGCTGACCTTCAACACCCCCTGAAAGGAGTTCAGGGTGGAGATCAGGAATGAGGCATCTGTGTTCTGGGAAGAACTGGCAGAACACTCTTTCAGATAGATATTTTCAGGAAAAGATTGTATGAGCCCAATTTCTTGCATCTTCTCATATCTAGAAAAGCACTAACAATTAATGGAGACATCTGCTCCTCGTGACTAGCGACAAGTGTCTGCCAAAATGTGTGTGAGTACACATATCCCCCTTCACTAAAACCATACAAAATACTGACCTCCCCTTACCTCTTCAGAGCAGTTCCTCAGAGCTATCTGAGAGGCTGTCTCCCGGGCTATAGTCCTCATTTTGCCCCATAGAAACTTAACTCACAACTCTCATGTTCATTTTTTTTTTTTCTGGTCCACAACGATGCTTCTGTGGGAAAATAACACTTTGTTTAGACTCTAAATTCACAACTCATCTTGCTGGGAGACCAAAATTTTCTAGATACTCTCTAAGGTTGAACAGCATTTAATTTAATTCAGGGAACTATGCAATAAGTACCAGTTCACCAAGATAAAGATAAAAAATGTGCAAAACCAATAAGACCTCCTTAAAATGAATTAATAGAAAACTAGTCCAAAAAGCGGGAAAAAAAACCTTCAATTGTAAAATACCTTTAAAGCAAATTTCATAAGCATACAAAAATTAAATTTCTGCCAAGAAGCACATGGACAATTACACTGTAAACTCTTTGAATATCTAGGCAGTGTTCACTTTGCACGGTTCCAATGTGCAGTAATTTCAGTTACCAAAATTTAGTTGATTACAACTAGTCCCCCAGCAGCGTGGTTCCAATTCCAGTTACCAAGATATATCAACTGGATGTAATTGCAAGATCAATATGCAGTTCACGCACACACACAAAGTGTGTAGTCGTGTTGCTTCCCTGTCTCTCAGCAACAAACCCACACAGCGTTTCACAAAAATGGATCATTGGAAGAGAGACCCGGCCAAGAAAGATGAAAGTGTACCCAAAAAGGATAAGTGAAAGTGATATCAGGGGAAGTAAAATTCAGATCAGGTGAAAAGGAATTACAGAAGGAAGAGCTGACAGGAGGAATGCTGACACTGTCAACATTTGAAAGCCTAGATGTGCAGCCAGAGGAAATGAGTGAAGGCAAACGTATCAACATAAAGGAAGAAAGTGATTGTGATTGAAAGGATGAAGATGTCCCAGAGGAAATGATGCCTGCTGACAGAAAACCATCACCTTAAAGGAGTTCTTAGAGATAGTTCACAACAGTAAAAGTGCAAGGGATAAGATTTTGGAAGCTGATCAAATGTGGGGAGGAGCATGACAGGTCAGAGCAGACCTGTGGATTTATTTTAGCGTGCTGAATCTCTGAAAGGCTGACAGCCTTCCTAAGCTCTCCCTCTCTTTCTGACTCAAATGCTTCATGACAGTTTCCTATAACAATGATTGCCTTTTGTGTACCCTTCCTATCTTCACTAGAGTGTTATATCTCCCTCCTAGTAGGAGAGGATCATTTTTCTAAATGTTTACCTCTCAGAATCCAGGCTAAAATCTAGCCTTCCATTTGTGCAAACCAATTCTTGATTTTTACAACAATAACCTTTATATTCGTTTGGATCCTTTCATCTAGGAAAAGAGGAGAGACCAAGTGGAATTGTAGGCTCATCATTTTTCTCCCTGAAAATGGGGCCTATTCAGTCTACACAGTCTCTTTCATGAACTAAACCCCCAGCTCTGTCCTGTATATGCAACTCCCAGATCTCCCCAGGCCCTGACCTCAGGGAAACCACACTAGTACTTCCTGCCACAGTGTCCTACATTCTTGCCATATCATCTTTTTTGTTTGTCTGTTTGTTTGTTTTTTAGAGTAATGAAATATTTTTATTTTTTAAGAACTTTTATTGAGATGATTGACATACAATAAACTGCATATATTTAGTGTACAATTTGATTTTTTTTTTCTTAATAGTAATGTATACATGGCAATCCCAATCTCCCAATCATATCATCTTTACAGACACCAAAAATACACTGGAAGAAAGAATAAGTAATGTAAAATGGAGAGAATAATTGCTTTGGCAGAAAATACCAGATAGAGAAAATGAACATACCTTTTAGGTCATCACCTATTTTGGGTAAGTTTGGTGGAGCCAATGTGTCCAGTGTAAAGGTGAGAGCTTCCTGAAAGGTTTCAACATGTTCTCCATTAATGTGGATATCAATTTGAAAAAAAAAAATTTTTTAAGGCAGGAAATGGGGAAAAAAGGTATTATGAGTAAGAAAGTCTGTACTTATCATCTAGTTTAATTGGAATACAAATCGTTCGGTTCTCTACTCCCCCTTTGGAAGTTCTGTTTTTGACGCTTTTACAAACTGCATGGAGCTGACTGCTTTGTCACTCCTCTTACTGCAAACAGATAATGCATAACCTGCTTCCAAGTTCCCTTTTCTTCTGCTTCTGGGCAAGCATTCCTCTCGCAGGAGTGCCTGCCTCTGCTTGCTGTTGGTGAGGACAGAATGCCAATGAACTCTAACTGGTCTGGGGCAAACTAAGATGAAGAAGCACTAACAAGTATGGACTTGTGGCTGACACTAGAATCAAAGACTCTTTGTTTCTTGAGAATTGATGATTGATGGCTAACTCACCGGTACAGCTCCCTGGAAAAGCATTTCCAGCTTCCAAACCCTGTCCTCCAAGAACTGAATCAGGTCTGAGGCATACCTTTTCTCAAGTGCCAGGGCCTCACAATGGAGCTTTCTGTGTCAAAAGCAACGTCAGCTTCACCTTTTTATCAGGGTGGGGTGAACCTGGCTCACGCAGCAATGGACAGTAAACTTTATTTGGTTATAGGAGGGTGAAGCCACAGCTGCTTCTTCTTTGTATTCTAACACCTAACATACAGGCAGTACCTGCAACATACATGCTCTCATCAACTGTCATACTTAACTTAAGAGTTTTATTTGTTTCTCAAAGCTTCCCTTGCAGTTACTCTTGATCCTCTCCATGACCAATGCAAGTGTTGGGAGAGCTGGAACCAAGTTGCACAGAGTAGGCAGGCAATAAATGCCAGTTGCAAGGGTATTCTGTATATATTCCAGGATGGTTTTTGTCTCCAAGATGTTCCATCTAAACGAATGACATCTTCACTCTCCTCCCAGCCTGCCCAGCCTCACACTGCTGCTTAGTTTTTCTTGCATAAGGTTACTAAGGCAAAAGCAATTGACTAACGGTGGCATTGTCATTTTAATATACAGACGGTTCACAGTTTGTTTACGCTTCTTGCCATTGCAAACTATGGGCAAAACTGAGCTCTCTGGCAAAAACAGGTCTCACTTATTTTATAAGGTGATATGGCAAAAATGGATGCAGCCACACTGAATGCTATTACCAGGTACTTACCTACAGATTCTGATTCAGGATATGCTTCCTCCAAATGATAAGAAATACACTGAAGCAGAAGCATTTGAATATTTACTCTGATAAATTATCTTTTAAATATTTCCAGATGGAGACCTTCACTAGCTGTGAGTTAGTTTATCATCCATTTCTCTATTGTTTATGACTTCACAGTGGCCAATGAAGAGAATATTAGTGGTCTTATCTTTTCAATAACAGGTGAAGAGGAGGTTTTTGAAAATCAAATGATAAAAATGAGTTGTAAATCCCTTTTAAAAAGTTAGCTTTGTACTCATGTCATACATTAGCAGCCCTAGAACCACTAATTTGTTATGGCCAAAATTTCCAGTAACTATATAAAAAATCTGCAGATGGCATTGATTGGTGATGCTACCCACTCCTTTTCCATCATGGAACATTTCCATCATTTTCTACGATCAATGAGACTGGATCATCTTGATAACAATCTAATTTCAGTGATACTACAGATAATCGAAGACTTGGCAGCCATAATGCCAAAATTCAAGTTGCCATGAATCCCACCAAATGAATTCATCAGTGTAAAACATTATATTGTGCTACTGTGCTTACTCAAACTCTAAGAAATTTGCTTTTCACAACAGAGGACAATTCAGGAAAATCACAGTTTAGGTGGATTATAAGGACAAGTCCAGAAATCCCTACACAGGATATATTTTCTATAGCCTTTGACAAAGATGAAGTGATTCTAAGAAGCTTACTTTTGAGAAAAGTAAAAGTCTCATGTACTACCATTTGGAGTTTAAGGAGAAAATAGAAAAAGGGAAGAAATTATTTTGAGAGACAGTGGCTTACAAATTTCCAGAATGAATGAAAGAACAAATTCTCTGATACAAGAAACACAATGAATCTCAAACAAGGTAAGAAGGAATGGCTAGCTAGACACAACAGGGTGAAACTGTCCAATCCCAAGGAGAAAAAGAAGCCAGGAAAGAGAATAGGCCTTACCGCTGAAGGACTGCCAAACTGAGCTGATTTTTCAGCAGCATTAGTGGAATAATCAAGTGCTACAAATATTCCCAGTAAAATTATCTTTCAAGCAGAGGATAAATAAACTCATTTTTTTAACAGATTTTTTGGATGTGGACCATTTTTAACGTCTTTATTGAATCTGTTACAATATTGCTTCTGTTTCATGTTTTGTTTCTTTGGCCAGGAGGCATGTAGGATCTTAGGTCCCCAACTAGGGATCGAACATGCACCCCCTGCATTGGAAGGTGAAGTCATAACCACTGGACCTCCAAGGAAGTACCTAAACTCATTTTTGAAGACTTTATTTTTTAGGGCAGTTTTAGGTTGACTAAAACATACAGAGTTTCCATATACCCTTTACCCCCACATATGTACAGCCTTCCCCACTATCAACATCATCCACCAGAGTGGTATATTTGTTACCAAGGATGAACCTACATTGACATCGTTATTACCCGAAGTCCATAGTCTACTGTAGAGTTCACTCTTGGTGTTGCATATTAGACAAATACATATAACGATATGTATCTGTCATTATAGTGTCATACAGAGTATTTTCACTGCCCTAAAATTCCTGTGCTTCACCTAGTCATTCTTCCCTCCTCTGGCAACCACTGATCTTTTTACTGTCTCCAGAGTTTTGCCTTTTCCAGAATGTCATATGGTTGGAATCATACAGTATATAGCCTTTACCGATTGGCTCGTTTCATTTAGTAATATACATTTAAGATTCCACCATATCTTTTCATGGCTTGATTAGCAATAATATTCCATTGTCTGATATATCACAGTTTATCTCTTCACCTACTGGTGGATATCTTGGTTGCTTCCAAGTCTTGGCAATTATGAATAAAGCTGCCATAAATATCTTTGTGCAGGATATCATATGGCCATAAAATTTCAATTCATTTGGGTAAAGGAACATATTGTTGGAACATATGGTAAGAGTATGTTTGGTTTTATAAGAAACTGCCAAAACTGTCTTCCAAAGTAGCTGTACCATTTTGCATTCTCACCAGCAATGAATGAGAATTCCTGTTGCTCCACATCCTCACCAGCTTTCAGTATTGCCAGTGTTCTGGATTTTGGCCATTCTAATAGGTGTGAAGTGGTATCTCACTGTTTAACTTGCACTTCCCTAATGACATATGATGTTGAATGTCTTTTCATATGCTTATTTGCTATTTGTTTATCTTGTTTGGTGAGGCATCTGTGAAGGTCTTTTGCTCCTATTTTAAGTGGGTTATTTGTTTTCTTATTGTAGAATTTTAATAGTTCTTTGTATATTTTAGATAACAGTCCTTTATCAGATGTGTCTTCTGCAAATATTTTCTCTCAGTCTGTGGCTTATCTTCTCATTCTCTTGACAGTGTCTTCAACAGAGCAGAAATTTTTAATTTTAAAGAAGTCCAGCTTATTGATTATTTCTTTCATGGACTGTGCCTTTGGTGTTGTATCTAAAAAGTCATTATCATACCCAAGGTGTCTGTGTTTTCTCCTGTTATCGTCTAGGAGTTTTATAGTTTTGCATTTTACCTTAAGGCCTATGATCCATTTTGCATTAATTTTTGTGAAGGGTGCAGGGTCTATGTTTAGGTTCATTTTTTTGCATGTGAATGTCCAGTTGTCCCAACACCATTTGTAGAAAAGGCTTTATTTTCTCCATTGAATTGCTTTTTTCACCTTTGTCAAATTAGTTGACTCTACTTGTGTGAATCTGTTTCTGGGCTTTCTATTCTGTCCTATTGATCTGTCTATATTCTTTCGCCAATACCACACTGTCGATTACTGTAGCTTTACAGTAAGCCTTGAAGTTGAAGTCACCAACTTTGTTCTTCTCCTTCAACATTGTCTTGGCTATTCTGGGTCCTCTCCACATAAACTTTAGAATCAATTTGTCTATATCCACAAAATAACCTGCTGGGACTTTGATTGGGACCGTGTTAAATCTATAGAGCAAATTGGGAAGAGCTGACATCTTGACAAGATTGAGTCCCCATCTCTGTGAACATGAAATCTCTCTCCATTTATTTAGTTCTTTGACTTCTTTCATCAGAGTTTTGTCATTTTCCTCATATAGATCTTGAACATATTTTGTTAGGTTTATACCTAAGTATTTCATTTCTTTCTACATGCTAATGTAAATGATAATGTGGTTTTTATTTCAAATTTCACTTTTTCACTGCTGGTATATAGGAAAGTGACTGGCTTTTGCATAATAACGTTGTATCTTGCAACCTTGCTATAATTGCTTATTAGTTTCAGCAGGGTTTTTTTTGGTTGTTGTTGCTTCTTTCAGATTTTCTACATAGAAAATTATCTCATCGGTGAACAAAGGCAATTTTATTTCTTCCTTCCCAAATTGTATACCTTTTTTTCCTTTCTTTGTCTTGTTGCATTAGCTAAGACTTTCAGTACAATATTGAAAAAGAGTGGTGAGAGAGGACAACCTTGCCTTGTTCTTGATCTTAGCAGGAAAACTTCATAAGTACATTTTAAGGACAAAAACTGAGATTGCCACCAACAGATCTGCACCAAGGAAATTTCCTTATTAAAAGGTTTTTTTTCCCTCTCCTAAATGAAAAGATTGATGAATTTTGCTTTGGTTTTTACATCTTTGTTTTGTTTTACTTATCTCACTCCCTTAACGAAAATGGATGGTGGTAGTTGAAAGTTTGCGCATTCTTGGTTGCTTGTTATGTTTTTTATTTTTTAAATTGTACTTTATCAAAGTATATTTTACATATAGTAAAATGCACAAATATTAACTACAGCTTAATGACTATAAGACCCACAAACATGTACTTGTGTGTATATACTTATACCCATGTGACCACTACCTGGATCAAGATATTTCTACTACCTCAAAAAGTTCTCTTATGTCTTTTTTCTAGGCGATAGCAACTCCCCACACTCCTGTTGTGGAGTTAATCACTACTCTGACGTCTCTCATCATAAATGCTTTTGTCTATTCCTGAATTTTATAAAAACAGAATCACGTAATATATCCTTGTTTGTGCCTGGCTTCTTTCATCCACAAAATGTTATTGAGAGCTACAGGAAGAAGAAAATGATCCCAGGAGGATGGTCTAAGATGGAAGAATTAATGAGCAGAATAAATGTAAATGTGTGTAATTCTCAGGAAAAAAAAAAAAAAACCTGTGTAAAACAATAATACTTATTTCAAATTTGTGGGGTTAGAAAAAAAAGTTGGAACCACAATAGCATACATATAGGGTGACCAACTCATCTTGGTTTACCTTTTTTCCTTTCATTCATTTTTTTAACTTTTTATGTTATATTGGAGTATAGTTGATTAACAATGTTGTGTTAGTTTCAGGTGCACAACAAAGTGATTCAGTTATACATGTATCTATTCTTTTACAAATGCTTTTCCCATTTAGGTTATTACGTAATATTGAGCAGAGTTCCCTGTGCTATACAGTAGGTCCTTGTTGGTTATCCATTTTAAATATAGCAGTGTGTACACTGACTTTTCAGATTTTGAAACTGAAAGTTCCACAAACAAGAATACCCTCAATCCCAGGCAAACCAGGAAGGCTGATCATCTAAATATTTTGGGAAGGGTGACTAGAATTAAGGCATTGTAGGTCCATACATTGTAAGGAGAAGGTGAAGATCTACATTAATTTGCACTTGTTAAGATGTACATTAAAATTTCTAGGAGTATCATAAGAAAAATAGCAAGGGGTGTAAGTTCCAAACTGGTAATGAGAATAAATGAAATGACTAAGTTTACCAAACCAAACAAAACCAATGAAAACATTCAATTAACCCAAAAGAAGACAAGAAAGAAGAAAAAAAGAAACAGAAAGGGTATGACAAATAGCCAAAATAAGATGGAAATACATCAGAATATATAGACAAACACAATGTTGTGATTCAACTGCTGCAACTAAAAGACAAAAGTTATCACCTGGAATCAAACAAACAAGCATACAAATTCAGTTGTTTACAATTATCGTATCTAGAGCATAATGACACAAAAGTAAAAGTATTTTAAAAATCTACTAAATAAATACTAACAAAAAGTTAGATAATGTAGATATATTAATTTTGACAAAATATACTTAATGGAAAAAAGCATTAACAGATAGATATAAAATAGAATTTCTGTATAATGAAAAAAAGTTAAATTCATAGGTTTGAAACTTGCATATATTTCATAACGTAACTTAAAAATATATAAAGAAAAACTGAAATAACTACAATGAGAAACTGAAAAATCTGCTATCATCGTATAATATTGTAATAGTCTCAATACAATATAATACAATAGCTCAGACAGTGAAAAGAAAAAAATAGGTCGGAACATAGAAGATCTGGATAATATATCAATAAGCTTGAACTTATGGGTATGTGATATATATATCATATATATATATGATTTTGCACCTACCAATTAGAGAATACAGATTATTTTTAAGCATACAAGAAATATCTAGGATCCTAAACACATACTAAGCTATAAAATAAACCTCAACAAATTTCAAAAAAATTAGTATCTATTGTATCATTCTGTTACCATAATATAATTAGGTTAGAAACCAATAACAAAATAATTAGTAGAAAAACCAAATACATTTGGAAATTTTAAAATGTACAGCTAAATAAGTCATGAGTAAAAAGGGAACATAACAGAATTTAGAAAATAATAATGAAAATATAAAATTTCATAATGTAGAATGTAGGTATTATGGCACTTTGAGAGATATTTCTAGCCTTAATTCCCTATGAGAAAAGAAGAAAGATTGACGATTAATTAGCTGAGCGCTCAAGGTAAGTTAGAAAAGAGATCAGGAAAATAGACACAAAGAAAGTAGAAATAATAAAGCCAAGAGTAGAAATTAATGAAATAAAAAGTAAATGTACAATAGATTGAATAAAAAAAAGATAAGTATTGGTCTTTAAATGAAAAATAAAAATGAGAAAACTTTAGCAAGTTTTGATCATGACTAAAGGCAGAAAGATCAAATAAACAAATTCATAATGAAAAGGCATTATCTGATACAAAAAATATTAAAATAGAGAATGATTGTGTTCTGATTCACTTGTAAATTAAATAAAATAGAATAACAAATTCCTAGAAATATATATAACTACAAAAATTAATTCAAGAAAAAATGTGAAAAATTTAATAATAAATCGAATCATTGTAATCATTGAAATAAATTGAATCAGTAAAGGTTTTTTCTGCATGGAAACCACCAGGTACAAATAATTTTATAAGGCAAGTTCTTTAAGAAGAAAAGGTAATTTCTATCTCCTCGCAGAAGATAGGAAAAAAGAGGAGAATACTCCACAATTAATTTGGTGAGCTAAAATAACTTGATACCAAAACCAAGGAAAAATTTAGGTAAATCTTCCTACAAACAGATACAAAATCATAAAGAAAATATTCACAATGTAAATCAAGCAATGTACATTGTGATCAAGTTGGATTTATTCCAGGAATACAAAGCTGATTTAATGTTATGAAATTATTACTCTAATACTACCTTAATAGACTATGAGGAAAGAAAACACACAATTATCTCAATATATAATTGTATAATTATAAAACTTTATTAGAAATATGTTAAATCAATTCAAGTTGGACTAAGAACTTAAATACAAAAGGCAAAACTTTAAAACTTTTAGAAGGAAATATAGGAGAATGAATGACCTCAACATAGGTAAGGATTTGTTTAAAAAGACACCTAGAGCAAATCATAAAGAAAAAATTTAATGAAATGAACCACATTAAAATGAATAATTCTGTTCATCAATAAATCCTGTAAAGCCATAACGTGGGAAGAAATTATATGTGATGTTTATACCTAACAAAGGATTAGGTATTTGAAAGGGAAATCAAAGAATTCAAAATCGTGAAGAAAAAGACAGACAACCAAACAGAAAAAAAATGGGAGAAAGATGCAAATGGTTACTTCCCACAAGGGCAACAGCACTGGTAACAAACATATGGGGAATGCAAATTAAAACTACATGATATACTACTTTGTACCAATCACACTGGCAATAATTAAAAAGTTGGATGATGCCAGGTACTGGAGAGACTTTCACTCATACACTGCAGGGGTGAATGTAAATTAGTGCTATGGAAAACAGGTTGATAAATAAATTATTATTATTATTACATTGTTATCATCCAGTAAATAAAGTTGCACATACCCAACGACTCAACAAGTCTACCTCTGGGTAAACAACAGAGAAACTTGTGCTCACTAGTACCAAGAGATATAAAAGCAGCCTTGTTTGTTAACAGCAAAGTAGACAAACAAGTAAACAAAAACCTATAAGAATTCTAGTGTTTTTCTAAAATAGCGTATTCATAAAATAGAGTATTCTATAGTTATGAAAAATGAATGAATAATTGCTGCATGCCTCAACACTGATAAATCTCAGAAGATAATTTTGAATGAGAAAAACAAGTTACAGAAGAAAACAAAGAGTTTGAGTCCAGGTATATGAAGTTCAAAATTATGTAAAACTAAGCAATAGATTGCTTGGAAATATGTATATAAGTGGCAAAACTATACAGATAAGCAAAAGAGCAATAAATGTAAAATTCAAGTATTTTATCAGCTACTTGAGAGGAAAGATTGCAACTTATTTCTACCAGCTCCTCCCACCACCCCCACCGTGTAGACATAGTTTAGCAGGGAACTTGCAGCCTTGCAAATTGGACACTTGTAAAATGCATCACATAAACTGGTTTGTGTTGAATTTCACTGCCTTTTCTTCTACTCTACTCTCTGACTTCACAAGATAATTTTTTTTCCAAAGAGTCAAGGGGTAGCAAAAGTAAAGGATAATCTTCTTTAATAACAATTTTCCAATTTCTCTTCTCTCCCCTTGTGTAGAATTATTTGGTCTATACACCTTCTAGTTATTTCAGCTGCACTAAGAACAGCTATCTTGAAGAGGCAAAAGCTGCCTCTCTGAACCTTTGAAATGAAAAAAAATCATTTGGTTTTTTCAAATTACCTGATTGAGACTCTGCTTCTGACAAATCCACTCAGAATTTGGATTAAACTGTCCATGACCATGTGCGTGATTAGTATAAACCTTTTGCAGTAAGCTTCATTTCAGTAGATGCATTTCCAAATAAAACCTGATTCACCTTTTGAAAGAACCTATTTTGTATGTACTGGAGTTTTTAAATGTAATGATGAGATGTAGATTTCCAATTACGAGTCCATGGTACAGTTTATAATTATACCATAAATTTCCTATTGTATAAATCCATTATTTTCCTCATGTCTGTACTTCCTAGAGCCACAATTTTCATGAAGAGAAACAGCTTTATAAGACAGGAAGCTAGTCTCTCAGCACTGTACAGTATTAGTACTTTATGCAAAGACTCTTCGGGCCTTAATTCTAAGAAAATAAACAGAATTTAATATGAGCCAAGCAAAATAGGCTCCTCCTTTGAATTATAATGCTTTCTTACATTCTTAGGCTCTTGGTTTTTAAGGTAGTGCCTCATAGGTGACAAAAAGAAAAAAGAAAAAGGAGAGTTTCTTCCAACAGATAGTCATGAACCCCAAATAAACTGGTTTGCCATGAAGCTTACTAATGCAGAGAAAAAACAGAACCATGTTTTTCAAGATTGCATGTTTTAGTTTCTTCTCTGCAATTGATTAGAATGTGTATAAGTTCTCTGTAAGATGCAAATTAATTCCTTTATGTAATTGAGTACTTATAGTTAATAATTAATGTAACCATTTATTTTAAAAGTCTACCGCACCCACTTCTAAAAAGGCTCGAGGCAGTTTACACATTAACACCCAGTTCAAAGGCACTCTATTATGTTTAAGTACTAAATAAAATAGACTCTAGAAAACATAAAGGAGTTAATGCTATCCAGGACCAGTCATGTTCTGCTCTTTTTTTAATGGCTCTCCACCCCAGACGCTACCTCCTCCCTGCACTTTTAAGTAGAGGCTGTCTGTTCTTGACCTCTCCACGTAACCACGGGGGCTGGCCGGGCTTGTCCAGCAGAATCAGCAGGATAATGACATGGGTGTGTGGACTTTGTTGCCTCGCTGCCTGGACTGGAATCACAGCTCTGTACCTTGAGCAAGTTATTCAATGTCTCAGAGCCTCAGTTTCCTCACTTGCAAAATGGGGGATAATAATAGTACTCACCTCACAGGTGAGAATTTAATGAGTTTTGTAAAGTGTTTGGAAAAGAACCTGGCACACAGTTAAGTGCTAAATGACCGTTAGCACCTGCCCATTCAAAATTCCTCCAATCTCCCATAAAAATCCTTCTTCCTTTGAAACTTGTGCCTCTCAAATGTACTATCCTGCAGCCCTCCTTATCGTTCTTGCATCAGAGATTTTGGAACATGGCTTAGATTTTTCTCTCCACTTCAAGTCTGCCATAATCCTGCTCTCTCTCAGGCTCATGTGGACGACCCTTCCAATACCCAGTATCTTGGCTTCTTCAACTCCAATGATCTGCAACTCCACACAGAGATCAACAACTCATCCCTTCTCCCTTATCATCACCTGGAGCTGCTCCACCTGTAAAATCTTAAACCAGCTGGTTCAACTTTCTCATCACAGGCTCCTATTATCCTCGCTGTTCCAATCGTACCCGTATACCCATGAGAATTGTGACTGAAGTCCTATCCTCCACTCCATGTATGAGAGTTTCTTTTGCTTTTGCTTCCTTCTCCACCTCACTTTGGTTCACCACTTCAATCTGTATGTTTAAACAATACCTCCAACTTCTTGCTCCTCTTGCTTTTTTCTTCTGCAATACCTACCCACATGTGGATCAATCCAGTTTCTTTTGCTTTTAATACCACACTAAGCACATCACTCACCCCTGTGCACTGGAGCCACTAACTCATGGCCTCTGTGCAACCCCCCATCGCTGAGCCCTCAACACACAGCCTGGCAGTCTCCCCCATGCCGCTCTCTAGCCCTGCCTTTCTTTGTAGACTTCCCATCACTACGGTCTCATCCCTCACATCCAGTGACTGAGCTCCATCTTAATCATGTCCTAAATATATGTTGCATCTAACAGGCTCACTTCATTCCTTCTCTCCTTCTTGTCATCTCTAATCAACTCCTTTGCCTCCAAAATATTCTCCTTCCTGCTGCCAAAGTACATCACGGTCTGTACATCCTCAATATCCTTCAGTAACTCCCCAGTGCTTGCAAAGCTTGCCCCCAAGGCCTCTGCTCATCTCTCTCGACTCCTTTCCCAATTTTTCTGACCTGAACCTTACACACTCAATTCCTTGTGCTTCTTCAATTGTGCCGCGTTCTCTCAGACCCCCATGCATCCCATATGCTACCTCCTTTGCAGGCAATGCCCTTTTTCCTCTTTTTCTACCTGGATAACCCCCACTGGTCTTTTAGGGTTCTATTCAAATGTCCCTTCTTGGCAGCTCTGGGGTAGAAACTTCCCTGACCCTTCCTCTCTGACCCTTCCTCTTCCTGAGCAGGCTGGATGAGTGCCTTTTGTTCTACGTTCTTCTTTTCAAGTACTTGAAAAGTACTTGCAAGTTCCTGGCACGTAGCACCCAGTAACTGGTTAGTGAGTTAATGAATAAGTGAAGACATCCCATTTCCATAAAATAATGATCAAACTAGAATAGCATTTCATTTTATGTGTCCATTTGGAATAGAGATTTGTAAAACTGTGGTGGAGTTGGTTTTGACAGAGTCAGCATTGCAGAGTGACTGCCACTCCAGTTAGCTGGAGTAACTGGCTAAGCACCAAGGACTTGAGTGATAGTCACCACCTGCTGAGCAACCCTGGCCATCCCACAGCATATCAGGCACTTAAGCCTGTCTTCTGGCTCCCCTCCTGGCAGCAAGATGGCTTCAGCACTCTGGGTATCACATCCCACACAGCGGCACTTAGCAGTTAGAAGAAGGTCTGTTTCTCTCTTCTATTTCTTTGTTAAAGAGGCAACAAAAACCCTTCTCCAGAACCCTGCCCCTGCCCCCACCGTCAGAATAGTTCCTTCCAGTCTCACTGGATGAAACCAGATCATATTCTAAACCTCTAAACTGGTCACAGGCATGGGGGATGGGGGCATTATTTTGGCTTTGACCAATCAGGATTTACCCGAGTCACCTGTGGGAATAGGACTCTGAACAGAATTAGGGTCTGATTAAGGACGAGGAGGAAAATGGCTGGTGGACAGGCAACTGGCAACCTGCCAAAATGAACGTCATTGTTGGACAAGAGCTGGATTTGGTGGCAGGCTCATCAGTTTGAGTCCCATCTCTGACGTTTCCTAGTTGTGTGGCCTTGGGTGACTCTTTATCCTCCCCGAGACTCAGTCTCCTCATCTATAAAATGAGGATTCCAAAACCAAACTTTTAGCGTTATTGTGAAGATTACATGACATATATAATGTTGCTAACCCACAGTGGACATTCATTCATTCATTTAAAAATCTCTTGTGGACACCTACAATGTGCCAGGCATTATACCCTGGGCATAGTGGCAAATAAAATAGGTATGATTCCCTCCCTTCATGTAATTTGCTAGTAATATATGATAGTTTTTTAAATTTCCTAATTTTGCTGACTCAGAAATTTGCAGGTGCTTTGATTACTTTGACAATCACTTTCTAAAGAAACAATGTTTTTAGGAGTGCTTATGGCTTCTAAAATCTTATGCTTAATGTGTGAAGTTTTATAAACATTTACTTTCTCTTTCTTGGTTTATTCCATTCAAATAAAACTATCATAGACATTTATTTTTTATTTGTATGTTGTCATTGTGAATGCTATCCTTCTTCCTAGCCTAAAGGTGATTGGTAAGGTGCTGTATTTTAAAAAGTGAATAACCAAGACAGGATCCAATATAATCTTGTAGCCCTGAAGAAGGATCCAGATGCAATAGCATGCAATCTACCCATCTGAGTAATCAGTTACTTGGTCTAGAGTTAAGACAGATCCAATTCATGGGGAGGGTTAATTTTCACTCAACAGGAACAATCGGGGAGTTACAGTGACCCATTACCCAATTATGCCCCTTAACAGCTTTTCTCTTTTTAGTCAAATAAACAACCTACGGTTGACCCTTGAACAACTCGGGGATTAGGGGTGCCAACCTTCCTCACGGTGGAAAATCTGCATATAAATGATAGTCAGCCCTCTGTATCTGCTCATTGCTCATCTGTGGATTCAACCAACCATGGAATGTGTAGTACTATAGTATTTACTACAGAAAAAAAATCCACATATAAGTGCATTTCAAACTCCTGTTGTTCCGAGTGTACTATAATTAAGGAGACTTGTCAAGACTAACTTCTTCCCAAACCACCCATATCACATATGCTTGAAAGTATAATTAGGATACTATTGAAGCAGATTAAGGAGGCTCTCTTACCTTAACATTTTTTTGGGGGGATACAGGAAGAAAAATGGGTTTAGAACAGGATATCTAGAGATAAAATACAAAAGCAGTGACAATAAACATTAGGTTTATAAATCTAGGGCCCTAGAAAAGAGGGAGGGGATTTGTCACAGACCTCTGCTTACTGGTCATGCGCGACTCACCTGTATCTAGTTTTCTATTGACATATACAGTGATCTGTTTCTTGTTTGCATTTCCCTTTGATTCTACCAAGGAGCACTGAGATGTCTTTATCAGAAAGTGTCTTTATACACACGAAACTAAGCATCAGTGGGTCATCAAACATTGAAGTTGTGTTTCTAGTACTACTTATGGATTTTCACCAGGGCATTCCTTCATCCAGTCTAAGGATAAAGTCAGTACCAAGTGAGTACCTATAAGAAGTCTGGGTGGAGCTAGGGCATAGCTTCTAGGCATGGACAGAGATAAATGGCCTTTTAGTGTGATCTAATATTTAAGCTTAACCTTAATCACAAGTATAATGGTTGGAAGGAAATCTGTTACTTATCCAATGTGGACAGACAACAATTCGAAGAAAACCCCACAAAAGTGATGAACAGGAAAACAGACATAGAGAAGGCACTGAATACATGTGGGCTGAATTAACTGAGAATTGAAACTAGAGACAAAGTGTGTTGTTATTAAATTTTATGGTATGTAAAGATTAAGTTGATGGGACCAAATATCGTGGGATCCTTAGACATTTTAAACCTTTAATAGTGAAATACAATACTTGCAGAGAAAAGTTCAAGGAACAAATATATCCAGTGTGATGACTTATCACAGAACAACGTCCATGGACTCACCTCCAATGTTTCCTGGTTCCCTCCTGCTTCTCCCAATCACTACCCACCCCCCACCCCCTCATAAACACTATCCTGATGTTTATGAAAATCATTTCTTTGCTTGTATTTATGGTTCTTCCACCTAAGCATGCATCTTCAAACACTAGTTGGGTTTTTTTTGTCTGCTTTTTGAACTTTATATAAATAGAATTACAGTACACGTTCTTTGTTCCTGACTTATTTCATTCAATACTGTTTGACATTCACACATGATACTGAATGTAGCTGTAATTTGTTCAGCTACATAAATACTATAAATTTTCATAACTGTCTAGTATTCATTGAAATAATATACCACAACCTATTTAACCATTCTATCCTTAGATATTTGAAAAAGCCAAAGGAGTCAATATCTTTTTCTAACTACTTAGACTTTCGTTATGGTATGATAGAGATACGGACTATCTTTTAATTTATGAAGCTGACTCATTTAAGGGAGAGAAACAAAAATTTCTTAAATTCAGTGTGCTTCAGTAAAGGGGTACCTGGAGAGTATTGATTCCGACCGAGCTGTCGGAGAGGGAAGATGCGGGGAGAACCAATGTTTCTTTCCTGGTTTTTCCCTAGGTTTCTTCTGCAAGATGGAGAAGCACCTGAGGCCGTGCTCCAAACCAAATAGCTCTGTCTTCTGCCACTGAAGGAGGAATAAGGAAACTGTGGCTCAGTGGCAGAGTGAGTCACTGTGCTTTGTGAGACACAGCATGTGTGTGTATACATACCCAGAAGGGCTTCAGTTCTGGTTGTTATTCCATTAATTCTTGATATTGGTTTTGATATATTTGCTATGTTTTGGTCATAAAACCAAAAATGTTCTATTAATCACAGACTATTTTATTACAAAAAGGGTTGTGCTTTGGGTTGCCACTGGGTTATTGGTCAGCAAATACTCAGCCCCCTCCACCTCTCCCTTGGAATGAAGTCTATTTTCCTGTCTTTGGGCTTGGCCATGTGACATGTGTTGGCCACTGGGGAATCAGCAGATACAAAGAGCAGCTCTAAATATGCTTGAGTGGTGGACTCACGCTCTTTTGTTTCAGGGATTTGCCCAGAGAAGAGCAACCCCCAGGTGCCTTCTGCCGCTGGGCCCCAGGATGAAAAACGTGGAGCAGACCTGAACCCATGCCAAAGCCCAACGAACCCACAATGTGAAGCAGAGCTGCCCACCACAGCTGAGCCTATGTCAGCCCAGCTGAAGTTGACCATGATCTTGAGAACAAGTGCCTATTATTGTGAGCCTCTGAGTGTGGAATATCTTGCCATTACAACAGTGAAGATTGTTTTATAGCCATAGTCAGAGGTATAAAGGTCAGATCAGTATCACTCCTTAATAGTGCACTTGGCTCCATTTATTTCACTCTGCATTTGCTCTATGAAACCAGAGATGAAAATTTCAAGATTTTTTTTAGTGCAAATTCTAAATACCCAGAGGACTCCTACCAAACACCTTTGGAATTTGAAGAAAAGGGCTGATAGGAGGTGGAAATAAACACCCTTCGCATTAGTGGACGTAAGTGAGGATCAGGAACTTCTTGCCATAGCTATACTTGGCAAAATGGCAGAAGAGACGACACCTGCATTCAGGTGAGCAGGTATGCTGTTCTGAGTTGACTGAGAAAGGTGGGAGATGCCCTACTTTGGTGGGAGGTATACAGAGTTAGAGCACAGGTAAGTTATGTTTTTTTAGCAGCTAAATGTCGAGGTCAACAAAGCTATAGCTGAGGAAAAGTGCAATTTTAGAAGTAAAAACTACATATTCGTGGAGGAATGGTAAATTTCACCTCCTGCTGGTGAGAGTGTAAATTGGTCTAAACACTTCAGAGAACTTGGAGTAATTGGAAGTTACTTTGGAGAACAAGCATATATTAAATAAAGTTAAAGATGATCATCTCTTTTTTTTAATTTTACTATTATTTTTAAATGTTTTTTGGCTGCGTTGTGTCTTTGTTGCTGCGCGTGGGCTTTTCTCTAGTTGTGGCAAGTTGGAGCTACTCTTTGTTGCTGTGCACAGGCTTTCTCAGTGCGGTGGCTTCTCTTGTTGGGGAGCATGGGCTCTAGGCATGAGGGCTGCAGTAGTTGCGGTTCGTGGGCTCAGCAGCTGTAGCATGCAGACTCTAGGGCAGGCAGGCTTCAGTAGGTGTGGTGGGCGAGCTCAGTAGTTGTGGCTCACAGGCTGTAAAGTGCAGGCTCAGTAGTTGTGACACATGGGCTTAGTAGGTCCGAGGCATGTGGGATATTCCCGGACCAGGGCTGGAACCCATGTCCCCTGCATTGGCAGGCAGATTCTTAACCACTGCGCCACCAGGGAAATCCTGCTCATCTCTTAAAACCCAGTAATCTGGTGCTAGATGTGTCCCAATTGGACTCAGCAGGACTGGTGCTACACCTGCAGGGCATTTTTGTTTATAAGAGTGATGGGGAGTTTGCTGTCAGGTAGTGGGTGGGAGCCAGGTATCCCATATGTCCTGCAATTTGAAGGCTCGTCCCATTCAAAATAGAATTGTCCTGGGTACTCCATGACTTTAGAAGGTCTACTAGAATATTCATGTAGGTGAAAAACCTGTTTATCTAAGAGTGTAACATACTTTTTGTTTCATTTATTTTTAAATTTTTATTTTACATTGGAGTATAGTTGATTTACGTTATCTTAGTTTCAGGTGTACAGCAAAGTGATTCAGTTATACATATGCATATATCTATTCTTTTTCAGATTCTTTTCCCATTTAGGTTATTACAGAATATTGAGTAGAGTTCCCTGTGCTATACAGTAAGACCTTGTTGATTATCTATTTTATATATAGTAGTGTGTATATGTTAATCCCAATCTCCTAATTTTTCCCTCCCGCCAACCTTTCCCTTTCGAGAACCATAAATTGTTTTCTAAGTCTGTGAGTATTTATGTTTTGTAAATAAGTTCATTTGTATCATTTTTTATATTCAACATTCAAGTGATATCATATGGTATTTGTCTTTCTCTGCCTAACTTACTTTACTCAGTATGATAATCTCTAGATCCATCCAAGTTTTTGCAGATGGCATTATTTCATTATTTTTTTGTGGCTAATATTCCATTGTACATACGTGCCACACCTTCTTTATCCATTCATCTGTCAATGGACATTTAGGTGGCTTCCGTGTCTTGACGATTATAAATAGTGCTGCAATGAACACTGGGGTGCATGTATCCTTTCAAATTATAGTTTTCTCCAGATATATACCCAGGAGTGGGATTGCTGGATCATATGGTAGCTCTATTTTTATTATTTTTTTCTCTTTTTTTTTTAAAGAACTTTTATTGAGATATAATTAACATACAATAAACTGCATATATTTAAAGTGTACAATTTGATCTTTTTTTTCTTACTAGTAGTGTAAGTAGTGTATATAGGGCAATCCCAATCTCCAAGTTCATCCCAACCCCTCCTACCCCAACCCCCCTTCCCTCCCTTGGTGTCCATATGTTTGTTCTCCACATCTGTGCCTCCATTTCTGCCTTGCAAACTGGATGATCTGTACCATTTTTCTATATTCCACATATATGCATTAATATACAATATTTGTTTTCCTCTTTCTGACTTACTTCACTCTGTATGACAGTCTCTAGGTCCATCCATGTCTCTACAAATGTCCCAATTTCGTCCATTTTTACACCTGAGTAATATTCCATTGTATATATGTACCACATCTTCTTTATCCATTGGTAGCTCTATTTTTAGTTTTTAAAGGTACTTCCATACTCTTCTCCATAGTGGCTGTATCGATTTACATTCCCACCAACAGTGTAAGAGGGTTCCCTTTTCTCCACACCCTCTCCAGCATTTATTGTTTGTAGATTTTTTGATGACGGCTATTCTGACCAATGTGAGGTGATACCTCATTGTAGTTTTGATTTGCATTTCTCTGATAATTAGTGATGTTGAGCAGCTTTTCATATGCTTTTGGGCCATCTATATGTGTTCTTTGGAGAAATGTCTATTGAGATCTTCCACCCATTTTTTGATTGGGTTGTTTGTTTTTTTGATATTGAGCTGCATTAGCTGTTTGTATATTAATCCCTTGTTGGTCTTATCATTTGCAAATATTTTCTCTCATTCTGTCTTTTTGTTTTATTTATAGTTCCCTTTGCTGTGCAGAAGCTTTCAGGTTTAATTAATTTTTTTTAATTTTCATTATTTTAGGAGGTGAATCAAAACAGATCTTGCTACAATTTATGTCAAAGAGTGTTCTGTCTATGTTTTCCTCTAATAGTTTTATAGTACCTGATCTTATATTTAGGTCTTAATCCATTTTGAGTTTATTTTTGTGTATGGTGTTAGAGAATGTTCTAATTTTATTATTTTACATGTGGCTGTCCAATTATCCCAATACCACTTATTGAAGACTGTTTTTCCCCATTCTTGCCTTCTTTGTCATAGATTAATTGACCATAGGCATGTGGGTTTATTTCAGGGCATTCTATATTGTTCCACTGATCTATAAGTCTGTCTTTGTGCCAGTACCATACTGTTTCAATTACTGTAGCTTTATAGTATAGTCTGAAGTCAGGGAGCTGATTTCCTCCAGCTCTGTTTTTGTTTCTCAAGACTGCTTTGGCTATTCAGGATCTTTTGTGTTTCCATATAGATTTTAAGATATTTTGTTCTAGATCTGCAAAAAATAACATTGGCAATTTGGTAGGGATTGCCTTGAATGTGTAGATTACCTCATGTAGTACAGTTTTTTGGTAATATTGAGTCTTACAGTATAAGAACATGGTATGTCCTTCCATCTGTGTTGTCTTCAATTTCTTTCATCAGCGTCTTGTAGTTTTCAGATTACAGGTCTTTGCCTCCTCAGGTAGATTTAATCCTAGGTATTTTATTCATTTTGATGTGATGGTAAATGGGATTAGTTCCTTAATTTCTCTTTCTGATCTTTTGTTGTTGGTGTATAGGAATTCAAGAGATTTCT
Source organism: Hippopotamus amphibius kiboko (assembly GCF_030028045.1). NCBI lineage: Eukaryota > Metazoa > Chordata > Mammalia > Artiodactyla > Hippopotamidae > Hippopotamus > Hippopotamus amphibius. The sequence goes on along the minus strand of NC_080188.1, from coordinate 84,980,545 downwards.
GTGTATTAATTTTGTATCCTGCTACTTTACTGAATTCATTGATGAGCTGCAGTATTTTCTGGTAACATCTTTAGGATTTTCTATGTATAATACCATGTCATCTGCAAACAATGACAGTTTTACTTCTTTTCTGATTTGGATTCCTTTTATTTCTTTTTCCTCTCTGATTGCTCTGGCTATGTTTAATAAAAATGGTCAGAGTGGACACCCTTGTCTTGTTCCTGATCATAGAGGAAACGCTTTCAGTTTTTCACCATTGAGAATGATGTTGGTTGTGGGTTTGAAATATATGGCCTTTATTAGGTTGAGGTATATTCCCTCTATATCCACTTTCTGGAGAGTTTTTCTCATAAACGGGTGTTGAGTTTTGTCAAAAGCTTTTTCTGCATCTATTGAGATAATCATATGGTTTTTATTCTTCAATTTATTATTATAGTGTATCACACTGATTGATTTGCATATATTGAAAAATTGTTGCATCCCTGGGATAAATCCCAAGTGATCATGGTGTATGATCCTCTTAATGTATTGTTGGATTCGATTTGTATTTTATTGAGGATTTTTGAGTCTATGTTCATCAGTGATGTAGGCCTGTAGTTTTCCTTTTTTGTGGTATCTTTGTCTGGTTCTGGTATCAGGGTGATGGTGGCCTCATAGAATGAGTTTGGGAGTTTTCCTTCCTCTGCAAGTTTTTGGAAGATTTTCAGAAGAATAGGTGTTAACTCTTCTCTAAATGTTTGATAGAATTCACCTGTGAAGCCATCTGGTCCTGGACTTTTGCTTGCTGGGAGTTTTTAAATCACAGTTTCAATTCCAGTACTTGTGACTGGTCTGTTCAAATTTCCTGTTTCTTCCTGGTTCAGTCTTGGGAGATTGTACTTCTAAGAATTTGTTCATCTCTTCTAGGTTGTCCATTTTATTGGCATATAGTTGCTTATAGCAGTCTCTTAGGATCCTTTGTATTTCTGTGGTGTCAGTTGTAACTTCTCCTTTTTCATTTCTAATTTTATTGACTTGAGCCCTCTCTCTTCTTTTCTTGATGAGTCTGGATAAAAGGTTTATCAATTTTGTTTATCTTTTCAAAGAACTAACTTTTAGTTTCATTGATTTTTTTTCTATTTTTTTCTTCATCTCTATTTTATTTATTTCTGCTCTGCTCTTTATGATTTCTTTCCTTCTACTACCTTTAAGTTTTCTTTCTTTTTCTTTCTCTAGTCACTTTAGGTGTAATGTTAGGTTTTTTATTTGAGCGTTTTCTTGTTTCCTGAGGTCAGACTGTATTCCTATAAACTTCCTTCTTGGAACTGATTTTGCTGCATCCCATAGGTTTTGGATCATTGTGTTTTTGTTTTCATTTGTCTCTAGGTAGTTTTTCATTTCCTCTTTGATTTGCTCAGTGATCCATTGTTTGTATAGTAGCATATTGTTTAGCCTCCACATGTTTGTGTTTTTTATTGTTTTTTTCTTGTAGTTGATTTCTAATCTCATAGTTTTTTGGTCAGAAAAGATGCTTGATATAATTTCAATTTTCTTAAATTTACCAATGTTTGCTTTATGAACCAACATGTGATCTCTACTGGAGAATGTTCCAGAATGTGTATTCTGCTCCTTTCAGATGGAATGTCCTATAAATATCAATTAATTCCATCAGCTTTAATGTGTCATTTAAGGCCTATGGTTCCTTATTGATTTTCTGTCTGGATGATCCATCCATTGAGGTAAGTGGGGTGTTAAAGTCTCCCATGATTATCGTGTTACTGTCAATTTCTCCTTTCATGGCCCTTAGCATTTGCCTTATATATTGAGGTGCTCCTATGTTGGGTGCATATATATTTACAATTGTTATATCTTCTTCTTGGATTCATCCCTTGATCATCACGTAATGTCCCTCTTTGTCCTTGTAACAGTTTTTATTTTAAAGCCTGTTTTGTCTGAATGAGTATTGATACTCCAGCTTGCTTCTGATTTCCATTTACATGGAATAACTATTTCCATCCCCTCACTTTCAGTCTGCATGTGTCCCTAGATCTGAAGTGGATCCCTTGTAGACAGCTTTTATATGGGTCTTGTTTTTGTCTCCAGTCAGCTAGTCTGTCTTTTGGTTGGAGCATTTAATCCATTTACACTGAAGGTAATTACTGATATGTATGTTCTTACTGCCATTTTTTAAAACTTATTTTTAAATGTTTATTTTTATTTTATTTTTGGCTGTGTTGGGTCTTCAGTGCTGCATGCAGGCTTTCTCTACTCTTCATTGCAGTGCACAGGCTTCTCATTGTGGTGGCTTCTCTTGTTGCAGAGTACAGGCTCTAGGCACAGGCTCAGTAGTTGTGGCTCACAAGATTAGTTGCTCAGTGGCATGTGGGATTTTCCCAGACCAGGGATTGAACCCATGTTCCCTGCATTGGCAGGCAGATTCTTAACCACTTTGCTACCAGGGAAGTCATCTTATTGCCATTTTGTTAATTGTTTTGGATTTGTTTTTGTGAGTCTTTTTTCTTCCCTTCTGCTTTTGTTCTCTTCTCTTGTGCTTTGATAACTATTTTCAGTGTTGTGTTTGGATTGCTTTTTCTTTTTTGCATGTATATCTATTGTATATTTTTGGTTTGTGGTTACCATGAGGTTTTGATATAGCTGTTTATATATATACAAGATTGTTTTAAGTTGCTGGTCTCTTAATTTCAAATGCATTTCCAATTTGTACTCTCCCATTCTCATGATTGCTGGTTTTGATATCATATTTGTGTGTGGATAATTTTCCTACTTTACTGGTCAGCTTTCCCATTCATAATTTTTTTGTGTTTGTTTCTAGTTGTGGCCTTTTCTTCACTGCCTAGAGAATTCCTTTAGCATTTGTTGAAACATTGGTTTAGGAGCACTGAATTCTCTTAGCTTTTGCTTGCATTGTAAAGCTTTTAATTTCTCCCTGTTGAATCTGAACGAAAGCCTTGCTAGGTAGAGTATTCTTTGTTGTAGGTTTTTCCCTTTCGTCACTTTAAACATCATGCCACTCCCTTCTGGCCTGCAGAGTTTCTGCTGAAAAGTCAGCTGATAACTTTATGGGAAGTTATTAAATAACATACATATTTCCTTGTATGTTATTTGTTCTTTTCCTTTGTGCTTTTAATATTTTCTCTTTGTCTTTAATGTTTGTTAGTTTGATTAATATGTGTCTTTTTGTGTTCCTCCTTGGGCTTATACTGTATAGGACTGTCTCTGCTTCCTGGATTTGGGTGACTGTTCCCTTTCCCATATTAGGGAAGTTTTCAGCTATTATCTCTTTAAATATTATCTCAGGTCCTTTTTCTCTTCTCCTTCTGGGAGCCCTAAAATGCAAATTTTGGTGCATTTAATGTTATCCCAGTGGTCTCTTAAGTTGAAAATTTTTTTCATTCCTTTTTCTTTATCCTGTTCCATATACCATTCTGTCTTCCAGCTCATGTATCCATTCTTCTGCCTCATTTATTCTGCCATTGATTCCTTCTAGTGTTTTTTTTTTTTCATTTTAGTTATTGTACTGTCCCCGTTTGTTCTTTATAACTTCTAGCTCTTTGTTAAACATTTCTTGTATTTTCTCCATCTATGCTGCCATTCTTTTTCCAAGATCTTGGATCATCTTTACTATCATTACTCTGAATTCTTTTTTGGGTAGATTGTCTATTTCCACTTCACCTAATTGTTCTTCTGAGGTTTTGTCTTGTTCCTTTGGAACATATTCCTCTGCCATCTCATTTTGTTTAACTTTCTTGTGTTTGCAGTATGCAATCTGCAGGCTGCAGGGTCATAGTTCCTCTTGCTTCTGGTGTCTGCCCCCCGGTAGGTGAGGCTGGGCTGAGAGGTTTGTGCAGGCTTCCTGGTGATAGGGACTGGTGCCTGCCCACTGGTGGGTGGAGCAGGGTCTTGTCCCTCTGGTAGGCAATGCCACATCAAGGGGTGTGTTGAGGCAGCTGCAGGCTCAGGAAGACTTTAGGCATACTGTTTGGTGATGGGTGAGGCTGTGTTTCCGCCCTCTTGGTTGTTTGGTCTGATGCATCTCAGCACTGGAACCTACAGGCTGTTGAGTGGGGCCAGGTATTGGTAAGCAAATGGCAGCCTCCAGGAGGGCTCAAGCCAAAGAGTACACTCCAGAACTACCACCACCATTGTTTTTGTCCCCACAGTGAGCCACAGCTGCCCCCCACCTCTGCAGGAGACCCTCCAATACCAACAGGTTGTTCTGACTCAGGTTCTTATGAGGTCACCGCTTTATCCCCTGGGTCCTGGTGCACACAACGTCTTGTGTGCACCCTCCAAGAGTGGAGTTTCTATTTCCTCCAGTCCTGTGGATTTCCTGAAATCAAACCCTGCTGGCCTTCAAAGCCAGATGCTCTGGGGGCTCCTCCTCCAAATGCCAAACCCCCAGGCTGGGGAGCCTGACATGGGGCTCAGAACTTTCACTCCTGTGGGAGAATCTCTGCGATATAATTTTTTTCCAGGTTGTGGGTTGCGCACCCAGTAGGTATGGAATTTGATTGTATCACAGATGTGCCCCTCCTACCATCTCGTCGTGGCTTCTTCTTTGTCTTCGAATGTAGAATGCCTTTTTTGGTAGCTTCCAGTGTTTTTTGTCAATGGTTGTTCAGCAGTTAGTTGTGATTTTGGTGTTTTCATGAAAGAAGGTGAGCTCAAGTCCTTCTAACTCTGCTATCTTGTCTCCAACCTATCTGTCTCTATCACCAGACTTCCTGACAATAACACTTTATGCCAGAAGAAACTGTCCACCATTGCTCAGGATCCCCTGGGGGTGCTGTTGGGCTGTTGATCACAGTGAGTGACCAGGGCCCCACACTGGGCAGAAGGACCATGGCTGTCAGCACCAGTGCCACCACCTGCAGAAGCTGCTTCTCATTCTGCCTCATCATGGCAGTGAAAATGAATGGTTACATGTATAGACACAGATGAATCTCACAAATAACATTGAGGAGAGCCAAAGACCTGTGTTTTGACAACATTTAAACGTAACAATGCTATGTGTGGTTTAGGCATCCACATGTAGCAAAAGTATTTTTAAAATGCGTGGGAATGATAAACACCAAATTCAGGATCGCAGTCCCCCCTGGCAGGAAGGAGATGCAACTGGAGAGGAGTAAAATGACGGCTTATCTGCACTGATAATGTTTTATTTCTTCAGTTATAAGGAGGGCATACAAGAATTCATTATTTTTTTAATGTTTTTGATATAAAGACTATATTTGTCTTTTTTTGTATGCAAAGTAAAATTTTAAATGGAGGGCTTTTCATGAGCTTCTAAGAGCACAGGGCCATGTTTTGCTCATCTCTCTCTGCTTAGTGCCAAAAAAGGCCTGACACAGTAGATGATTAATATTACCCAAATAGTCAGTCAAATACAAAAGTTCACACAATATTACAGTTGTGGCTGTTAGAATGTTTCCATCCTGGCACATTAGGGTGTCTGGTAACAAACTTTTTAAAAACCTGTTCACTTTACAAATATCTATTAAGGGCCTGCTCTATGCCAGATACTCCTCCTGTGTTAGAGGTACAACAGTGAACATAAACAAAATTCTCTGCCCTCAGAGGGCTTATATTTGAGTGTGTGTGGCAGGAGTGAAGCGGGGGCGGGGGGGGGGTGGGGACAGAAGAGCATCGATAATAAAAATAAGTAAGTAAAACAGATAGTAGCTCAGATGGTGATAAGTGCCCTTAAGACAAATGAAGCAGGGAACGGGGACAGGAAATATTAGAAGATTTTAGGCAAAATTAAACAGAGTAGCTAGGCTGTCCTCTTTGAGAAACTGACATTTGAGCTGAGACCTGAAGCGAGGGAGAGGGCCTAGAGACTGAGGCAGGGAGAGGGGGATGTGCAAAGATCTCGAGGCAGCCTGGAAAGGAGGCCAGTGTGGCTCGAGCAGAGGGAGTGCCTAGAAGATGATCGGAGAGGAGATCAGAGACCAGGCATTTAAGGACATTGGCTTTTACTCTAGGTGAGATTGAGGACTTGGAACAAAGGACAGACATGGTCTGGCTTACATGTTTAAAGGATGACTCTTTTGGGGGAATAGAAGATTGTGGAAAGTAGAAACAGGGACACCAGTTAGGAGATTATTGCAATAACTGAGGCTCTAGGTGACAGTGGCTGCAAATAGGGTGGCAACAGTGGGGGTGATAAGTGGGCAGGTTTTTGACATGTTTTGAAGACCCAAGTGCAGAGCTGTTGCTGAGGGACTGTATGTGAGGCATGAGAAAAAGGGAGCAGGCAGGATGACATGAAGGTTTTTGGCTTGAAGCAGTCATTTACTGCTGGTTGGATGGGTGTGGGGTGAGGTTCAGCTGGGACGTGTTAAATTTGAAATATTTACTAGGTATCCAAGCGGGGTTGTTAATTAAACAACTGGTATGTGAGTTTGAGGGTAAAGGGAGACACAGAAGCTGAAGAAATAAATTTGAGAGACATTAGCATAGAGGTGGTATCTGAAGGTTAAAGACAGGATGAGATCATCGGGGGTGTAAGTGTATCTAGGAAAGAAGAGAGGTCCAAGGACCATACCTTGAGGCACTGCCATGTTTAGAAGAGGAAGAAGAAGATGCAGCAAAGGAGATGGAAGACTATCAGACAAGGAGGTGGGAGACCCCCATGGAAATGTAGTGTCTTGGGAGCCAAGTTAAGGAAGTATTTAAAGGAGAAGAGTGACTAACAATGTCAAATGATGCTCAGGGCCCAAGTAAGATGATGATAATAATAGAGGTTGTGGGAGACTCTGACCAGGGCAGTTCTGGGGGAATGTTGGCAGGTGAAGCCCTTCCTCACAGCACGTTCAGGAGAGAGGGGAGAGAAAGGAATAAACAGGACAGACAACTCTTCCAAGGCTCTTTTCCTGCCTTATCTGACTTTTAGACAGAAAGAGAATCCATGTATTCCTGATTAAACTGACACAAATATATACTGGAAACCAGTAATCTAATCATAGCACACTTTATCTCATCTTAAGGAATAGAACTGAAAGCAGCTAGAAAATTCCACCAAAGTACACAAATTTGCTTCACTTTCTACAAACAGAAAGAATTGTTTTCTGTACCAAGGGAAACTGAACTAGGGACTCTGGTAGGAGAAGGACTAACCTAAATAAGGTGGCCACCTGCCACATAATTGTGTTATATGAAGCCAAAGAATTCCCTTTATTTGTAAACAAATCAAATTTCCCTTGTAAATTAGTAGTTGGAAAAATAGATTAGCTCAGCCTTATGTTATTACCTTGAAAAGTCATTTATCTCCTGAGAACTTTAACCCCAGGGACCAATTCATCTGTCTGATTCATCCAGGATCAGCTCAGGTGAGTTTCAGATAAGGCCAGCTTACTATTCAAGAACCTCGATAGGGCTGCCATGAGTCTCAGGAGAGTTATGAACAAGATGTGGCAGAAGGACAGATCCTCTCCCCATCCAGAAAACTGCACTGAGGGAAACGATAGGTAAAAGACTGACTTTAGCATATCATCAACAAACTTACACTTTTGGACGATCTCCAACCCCTGCTGTCAGACAAGGTGCTAAAGAGAAAAAAAAAAAAGAATTAAAACAATGTCCTTCTTATAATACAGGGATTTGCTAAATTATTATAATATAACCCGAGTGTGGTCCATTATAACATGGGATTAATTTTCTAGTACTGTAGTGTGCTATAAGTTCTTCAGAAAACACAGGTTAAACGCTGTCCAGAATTTGTAAGTAGGAATCAGTGAATGGAGGAATAATTTGACAATTAAAAATTCTCATGGAATAGAATCAAATTATTATTACAGCTGAAAAAGCTGAAAGAGATGAGAAGGCAAACAATTTTCATCATATTCATGGAATCAAATTGTATTTATTTGATACATTCTTCTAATTTAAATATTCAATTTGTAGAACTATTTTAACAGCCAACAGAAACCTTAACATTTATTGCAGAAAATCTTTTTGGTTGTGTTTTTTTGATGGAGATATCTTCCCCTTCCTCCAAAAACCAAAATGTAATCAGAGATTTTTAGCTTTCTCCTCAATAGAAACTTTTAACTTGAGCTATAGAATAGACAAGATGAACTAACTTTTCTTTCTCTCTGCCCATACACACCATCTAGTGGATTTATAATTTAATTGAAAACAGGAATGAGAAAAGAGCTATATGATCTAATAATTCAAGTTGCAGATGCTGGATAAAAAATATTGCTTTATAAAAACATGGCAAGGAGAATATTCTTAAAAAAATTATGGTTTGGCATTTTAGAATATCTGGTCTGTATATTAAGTACATCTTTGAATGTTAGCTGGATATCTAGGTATTTGACACATTTATAAATGGCAAGGAAGGAATCAAACAACTATACTGTGGAAAATAATAATAAAGCTAAGTTACTCTGAAGAAAGAAGTTAATTAAACTTTCATTCATAGCATAAAGTTATTTTATACAAGAAGGCAATATTTAGGTGTATTTCACATTATATAAAGAATACACCAGCATTCAATATTTACGTGTACTTCACTCTACATGATATACTCATAGCATTCTAATACCATCAATTACAGGGCTTAAGAAATTAACTAGTCTAATTTTATTTTATAGACAAGAGAATTAAAGCCCACAGAAGTTAAAAGTGATTTACTGAAGGCCATAGTTATGCAGGGGTAGGATCAGAACTCAGATCTCTTGAATCTCAACAAATTGGTTTTTTGCTTTTTTTTTTTTTCCATTACACTAGCCTGATAAAATAGAAAGTGCTGCACAGGACAGACACTAAAATCCAAACAAATAAATACATAATTTCATACTTCTATGAGAGAGACTAATAAGGGAACCTAATTTAGATTGAGAAGGCTTCTCTGTGGAAGAAGGAATAAGCAAAGGAAAGAAGCATTTCAGGTGGCAGGAAGAATATAAGCAAAGGTGCATGTACTTTCTCATTCCTGAGATTAAAGAAAGACATGGCATGTTAGAGGAACTGAAAGCAGGGCTGGAGTGTGGGGGGCTCAGAGAGGTCCTCAAAAGGCTCCCTGGGGAAACGGACAGAGGGTGGCCCAAGACGGGGGCATGGAGTCCTGGACTGGGTTTTATCCTAAATGCAAAGGAATTCACAGAAGGATGCTAAGCAGAGGGGCCATGTGTGCCCAATATTTTGACTCTTTAAAGATTACTCTTTAAAATAAATGCTTTTGCCTCTTAAATGTAAACTATACACAATATCAACAATAGGGTATTCATTAAAACTCATCTCTCTCTTACTCCTGTCTTACAACCATCTACTTCTCTGTTCCAGGCCTAACACTATTACTTTCTTTTTCTTTTTCTTTCTTATTTTCTTTTTACAAAAATTGTAATATCCACATTGTTTTGCATTTTGCTTTATTTCCTTAACCATCTTGGAGCACTTTTCACATCAGCTCATTTAAAGCTGACCAAAAGCTATATAATATACTATTGATGGATATACGAGTCTTTATTTTAAATCAGTTTTCCATTGACAGACATTTAGGAGATACACACACACACACACAACATACACATTGCCAGACTGAATATGCATATATCATTTTGCCCTTTTGTAAGATACCTGAAGGATAAATTCCCAGAAATAAACAGGTGGGTCATAAAGGCTTTATATACATATAATTTTGATAGATATTGCCAAATTGTTCCCCAAAGTGAGTAAATTAATTTGTATTCCCACCAACGTACTGAGTACCTATCATCCTATACCTCTTGCCAACACAACGTGTGATCAGAATTTTTGAAATTCACCAGTCTGATAGGTGGAAAATGTCATCTCACTGTAGCTCACATTTCTCGCATGATGAGAACAGATCATCTCCATTGCATGTGGGAATGGCTTGAAGAGGGCAAGGGTGACGTCAGGGAGAACAGTGTGTATCATAATTAAAAACAATTTTTTTCTAGATTGTACAGAGGTGCCTTTCATTTTCATTTCTTGATTTTATAGTAGGGTTCATATTTTGACATGCTTACTGGCTATTTGTACTAATGACTTTTTCTCATTTGATTCACAGTTTTTGAAATCTGATTAATGCTGTGAAAGAAAATCTACAAATAACAGCTTGCTTTCCCAGCTGGAAAGTAAGATCAGCTGGCTGTATACGGCCATCATCATATATATTTGCTGTTTACTCACTTTCAATAGCTAGTTTGAACTTTGAACTTTTATTTTTGTGAAGATTAGCACCAAAATATCAAAAAGTATATTTTTCTTTGCCTCAAATCCACTTACAGAGCAATGAAGCTCAATTAATCTAACTTTCATTCTCTTATCAATACCACCTAATGCTAATTTCTTCCTGTCCTGGAATAAATGGGCCTGTCCTAAATATACCAATCTAATGTGGACAACTTTATTTTCTGATCTTTCCATGCCCATTCTAATATTTTTTAAAAGGCAAAATAAAAAGATATGACCTCAGACATATAAGGCTCTGACTGAAGCACTGTTTATAGGACCAAAGGACTGGAAACAACTTAAATGTCCATCATAGGGGACTGCCACATTCATAGGACAGAGTATATATAACATGGCTGTGAAAAGAAGTTGAGGAAATAAGGAGGAATGAAGCGATAATCTACTGGGTTAAAAAAGCAATATCTAGTATGACCTGCACTCTATCTGTATGAGAAATGAAGGCACTGTATGTAACACTGTTGTTTGTATTTTTCAAAAAGGAGTTGTATATACATGCTTGTCTACATATAGAGGGTTTACAAGAAAGTTTTGGCCTTCCTGAGGGGAACTAGGGACTGGGAGCTGAGGTGAGAAGCTGACTCAATTCTCATTCTATTTTCTGTTGTATTGTTTGAATTCTGTGACTTGCGTATTTTTTAAAAAGTTAAGATTAACATAGAGGGCTTCCTAGGTGGCCCAGTGGTTGAGAATCCGCCTGCCAATGCAGGGGACACGGGTTCGACCCCTGCTCCAGGAAGATCCCACATGCCACAGAGAAACTAAGCCTGTGCACCACAACTATTGAGCCTGTGCTCTAGAGTCCATGAGCCACACCTATTGAGCCCATGTGCTGCAGCTACTGAAGCCTATGCACCTAGAGCTCGTGCTCCGCAACAAGAGAAGCCAAGGCAATGAGGAACCCACGCAACACAACAAAGAGTAGCCCCCACTCACCGCAACTAGAGAAAGCCCGCGTGTAGCAACAAAGATCCAACACAGCCAATAAATAAATAAATTAATTAATTTTAAAAAAGTAAACAGAAATAAAATAACTCATCTCAGCCTGTGCCAAGCATGCTGTCTCCCTCTTCTTTCACTTGCTGCCTCCTGGAGACAAGTACCCCCTTCTCTCTACCTCTCAGGTCTGCACTTACCCCCTGATTGCATGGCCCTAGTCAGACTCCACTTTTCTGAATTAATTCACTAATTGATGCTGATGTCTTTTAGAAATGTTAAAGCTTCATGGGAAAGCTTCTGCCTGAACTCTGTTCTGCTGATAATCTTAGTCGCTTCTGTCCAATAACAAACGACATCATTTGACTTTCGTTTATCACTCGTACTTCCTCTTCTCCCCCAGCTGTCATCCCAAGGTCTCCTTGCCCACAGAAAACTGCACAGAAGACCCCAAGTGGCTATTATATAACATTTACAATAAACAGTAGCTTGAAGGAGATTTTTAAACAGTCGAGACAATTTTAAGGAGAAGGGGTTTGATGGCAGGTATGCTGTTTGTAATACTACGAGACTAGGGTCTAGGGATGATCTGTCCACGGCAGACATCTGGTCCCTGGGAGTTCTCCTTGCCCTAACATGTTCTGCTGTAGAAAAGGAAGCAGCCAAAATATATATGAGTGGTGAATTTTCTACATGCTATTGCTATTGATGTCTCATTACATATAAAGTTAATTTGGAGCAGAATCTATCCTCTTACCAAAACGACAGGAATCTGAAGCCTAGGCTTGTACACAAAGTACAATGGTTATTTACATTTACAGTATTAACCTCCAATCTTGGTTCTGTTGAGTTCAACTTGATTCTGTTGAGTTCAATATTTTTAATTATTTTATTTCCTCTAAATCCAGAAGATAAAACTTCTTCTGGGGGTGGGGGTGATAATTCCCTCCAAACAAAAGGGGAGAATGTAGCCAACTGTTAAACCAAGGACCTTCCTTAGAGTGTTTTCCAACACACTTATGAAATCAGTCATAATATTTATATACACTCAAGCACTTTGAAATCTCAAGCTGTTTTAACCAGCTGTCATTTTGGTGTCAAACTCCGGTCACTTTAATGTGAAACAAAGGTCAACAGAGGGTTTGTCTTATTCTTCTCCTATTAGTGAGATACTCTATAGTTATTGAACTCTGCTTAAACTCCCACAGTAGCCTCAGTGCACACTCCTATTATCCAGGTCACATGGAGTTTTATTACTGTTTACAAATAAGATACAAAGAAATGGAGAAAAGTAAAAAATGTCAAATTAATTTTTTAAAGTGTACAATTTGATATTTATTTTCTTATTAGTAATGTATATATGACAATCCCAATCTCCCAATTCATCCCACCCCAACCCCCCCCCCCACCACTGCTTTCCCCACTTGGTGTCCATATGTTTGTTCTCTGCATCTGTGTCTCTATTCCTGCCTTGCAAACCAGCTTATCTGTACCATTTTTCTATATTCCGCATGTATGCATTACTATGTGATATTTGTTTTTCTCTTTCTGACTTACTTCACTCTGTATGTCTCTAGGTCCATCCATATCTCTACAAGTGTCCCAATTTCATTCCTTTTGATGGCTGAGTAATATTCCATTGTATATATGTACCACATCTTCTTTATCCATTCATCTGTTGATGGACATTTAGGTTGCTTCCATGTCCTGGCTATTGTAAATAGTGCTGCAATGAACATTGGAGTGCATGTATCTTTTTGAATGATGGTGTTCTCTGGGTATATGCCCAGGAGTTGGATTGCTGGGTCATATGGTAACTCTATTTTTAGTTTTGCAAGGAACTTCCATACTGTTCTCCACGGTGGCTGTATCAATTTACATTCCCACCAACAGTGCAAGAGTGCTCCCTTTTCTCCACACCCTCTCCAGAAATAGTTTGTAAATTTTCTGATGATGCTCATTCTAACCAATGTGAAGTGATACCTCATTGTAGTTTTTTTTTTTTTGGCACGTGGGCTTAGCTGCTCCGTGGCATGTGGGATCTTCCTGGAGCAGGGATTGAACCCATGTCCTCTGCATTGGCAGGCGGATTCTTAGCCATTGCGCCACCTAGGAAGCCCCTCATTGTAGTTTTGATTTGCGTTTCTCTAATAATTAGTGATGTTGAGCAGATTTTCATGTGCCTCTTGTCTTCTTTGGAGAAATGCCTATTTAGGTCTTCTGCCCATTTTTTGATTGGGTTGTTTGCTTTTTTGATATTGAGCTGCATGAACTGTTTATATATTTTGGAGATTAACCTTTTGTCTGTTGGTTTGTTTGCAAATATTTTCTCCCATTCTGAGGGTTGTCTTTTCATCTTGCTTATAGTTTCCTTTGCTGTGCAGAAGCTTTGAAGTTTCATTAGGTCCCACTTATTTATTTTTGTTTTTATTTCCATTACTCTAGGAAGTGGGTCAAAAAAGATTTTGCTGTGATTTATGTCCAAGAGTGTTCTTCCTATGTTTCCCTCTAAGAGTTTTATAGTGTCTGGCCTTACATTTAGGTCTTTGATCCATTTTGAGTTTATTTTTGTGTATGCTGTTAGGGAGTGTTCTAATTTCATTCTTTGACATGTAGCTGTCCAGTTTTCCCAGCACCACTTATTGAAGAGGCTGTCTTTTCTCCATTGTATAGCCTTGCCTCCTTTGTCATAGATTAGTTGACCATAGTTTATCTCTGGGCTTTCCATCCTCTTCCATTGATCTATATTTCTGTTTTTATGCCAGTACCATATTGTCTTGATTACTGTAGTTTTGTAGTATAGTCTGAAGTCAGGGAGTCCGATTCCTCCAGCTCCGTTTTTTTCCCTCAAGATTGCTTTGGCTATTCGGGGTCTTTTGTGTCTCCATACAAATTTTAGGATTTTTTGTTCTAGTTCTGTGAAAAACGCCATTGGTAATTTGATAGGGATTGCATTGAATCTGTAGATTGCTTTGGGTAGTATTGTCATTTTCATGATGTTGATTCTTCTAATCTAAGAACATGGGATATCTATGTATCTGTTTGTGTCATCTTTGACTTCTTTCATCAGTGTCTTACAGTTTTCTGGGTATAGGTCTTTTATGTCCTTAGTTAGGTTTATTCCTAGGTATTTTATTCTTTTTGTTGCAATGGCGAATGGGATTGTTTCCTTAATTTCTCTTTCTCATCTTTCATTGTTAGTGTATAGAAATGCAAGAGATTTCTCTGTGTAAATTTTATATCCTGCAACTTTACCAAATTCATTGATTAGCTAGAGTACTTTTCTGGTGGCATCTTTAGGATTTTCTATGTATACTACCATGTCATCTGCAAACAGTGAGTTTTACTTCTTTTCCAATTTGAATTCCTTTTATTTCTTTTTCTTCTCTGATTGCTGTGTCAAGGACTTCCAAAACTATTTTGAATAGTAGTGGGGAGAGTGGACATCCTTGTCTTGTTCTGAATCTTAGAGAGAATGCTTTCAGTTTTTCACCATTGAGAATGATATTTGCTGTGGGTTTGTCATATGTGGCCTTTATCATGTTGAGGTATTTTCCCTCTATGCTCACCTTCTGGAGACTTTTTATCATAAATGGGTGTTGAATTTTGTCAAAAACTTTTTCTGCATCTATTGAGATGATCACATGGTTTTTATCCTTCAGTTTGTTGATATGGTGTTATCACATTGATTGATTTGCATACATTGAAGAATCCTTGCATTCCAGGGATAAACCCCACTTGATCATGGTGTATGATCCTTTTAATTTGCTGTTGGATTCTGTTGGCTAGTATTTTGTTGACAATTTTTGCATCTAAATTCATCAGTGATATTGGTCTGTAATTTTCTTTTCTTGTAGTATCTTTGTCTGGTTTTGGTATCAGGGTGATGGTGGCCTCATAGAATGGGTTTAGGAGTGTTCCTTCCTCTGAAATTTTTTGGAAGGGTTTGAGAAGGATGGGTATTAGCTCTTCTCTAAATGTTTGATAGAATTCACCTGTGAAGCCATCTGGTCCTGGACTTTTGTGTGTTGGAAAATTCTTAATCACAGTTTCAATTTCATTACTTGTGATTGGTTCAAATTAATATTTTAAGGTATTATCAACAACCAAAAATATAGACAACCCAGTATGGTCTATAAATGTTTGGCACTGATTATTAGGAAACATTTATATGTAAGCATGCTAGCCAGCATGTGCATCATGCCAATTCAACTTTTTCTCTGTATCTAAAAATAAGATGGCAGAAACCTAAGAGGTACAGACTCCAAGCTGCAAAACAAACGGGTCACAGGTATGAAACGCACAGTGCAGGGAATACAGTCAATAACTATATAACATCTTTGTATGGTGATGGATAGTAACTAGACTTATCCTGGTGATCATTTTCAAATGTACAGAAATATCAAATCACTGTGTCATATAACACAAACTAACATAGTGTTGTAGGTCAATTATACTTCAAAAACAAACAAACAAACAAACTCATAGTAAAAGAGATCAGATTTGTGGTAACTATAGGGGGTGGAGGAGGAATTGGATGAAGGCAGTCAAAAGGCACAAAGTTCCAGCTATAAAGTAAATAAATACAGGGATGTAATATACAGCATGATACATAGAATTAACACTGTCATATTAAATATGAAAGTTGTTAAGAGAGTAAATCCTAAGAGTTCTCATCAAAGGGAAAAATTTGTTTTCTATTTCTTTAATTTTGTATCTGTATGAGACGATGGATATTCACTAAGCTTACTGTAGTAATCATTTCATGATGCATGTAAGTCAAATAATTGTGTTGTTCTCCTTAAACTTATACAGTGCTATATGTCAATTATACCTCAAAAAAACTGGAAGAAACTAAAAAGGAAAAAGGGGAAAAATAAAAAAGATGGCATAGTCCTTTTTCATTGTTCATTCTAGAAACTACACTGTAAAGATCACTGCAGATTTTGCCAAATTGTTGGCCTTTAAAAATATATTATTTACTTCTAAAGCTTATTCTCTCGGTTTCTGCTGTTTAACCCCCAAATTCATATGCCAATATCTACTTCTGGCTTTTCTCTAGACTTTTGACTCTCAACTTAGAAGTGTGTTGCTAATCTGCATCAGGATAATGAATTATATGGAATTATTTTATTAGCCATCATGTTAAAGAGGAAAGGCTTGGAATTATGCACTCAAATCATGACAAAGGAGGAAAAATATTTGAAGTTCTCTATTTGGTTCCCTTTATGGGAGGTTCTGAGTGATGCACTCTCCCAGCTAGTATTTTGCTGTCATTTGCACCTAGTTCATTCATCCATTCATTGAACATAACTGAGCATCTACTATGAGCCTGGCACTACCGTGGGTGCCGGGGAGTTGGTGGTGAACGATCACAAACGTCCTCTGAGAGCTTACATTTCAGAAGAGGGGAGACAGACAGACCTGACAAATAAATAATGCAATTGCAGACAGTGGTAGGTCTTGTGATAAAAAGAAGTGGGATAACAGGCTAGAGAGTGAGAGAAGAGGTGTGGTGATAAAGGCAGCCTCTCTGGGGAGGTCAATCTGATACCTAACTCACGAGAAGATGTCAGGATAGAGCAGGAAGAACACGAGGCCTGGGCTTGGCATGTTCGAGGAGCAGAAAGAAGGCAGTGAGTGAGGGGTGAGAGGTAGGTGAGGTCAGGGAGAGGGGCAGGGTCCCACAGGTGAGGCTCCGTGGCCATGCAAGTTTGTATTCTGCTCTCATGGTCGTGGGACCCCACCACAGGAAGATCATCACAGAGCCTACGTAGAGACGAGGTACAGGGCTGCAGAGATGGTGACTCCAGGAAGTCAGAAGGCTTTGGAAAGAATCCAGGCAAGAGAGGATAGTGATTTAGATTGGAGTTTAGCACAGAATATGGTAAAAAGTGGTTGGCCTTGGAGGTAGCACTGAAAACTTAAGGTAAAGAACCTTAATATTTCTTATACTTTAGCACTTTTCATTTCAAAGAAAACTAGTAATAGCTAACAAAAAGCATGGCATATTGCTTTTTCCCAAATGTGTATAATCCTATTTCTCTAAAGGCACATTACTCATGGACACCATTTAATCACAGAATATTAGACCTGGAAGAGATCACAGAGTTACATAATCTAATTATTTGTTTTGCTCTAGCTTGAACAGGTTGGAATCAAAGAAAGCACTTCTGTAATTATAATATAAATACTAATATACAAAATAGCAAATCATTTTTTATGTTCACAGAAAAGTTTGGACTGTACAAGATCTCATTACAAAATTTTTTTCCCTTGAGACATAATTCCGTGAGCAGCCTAGATTTCTAAAATACCAATGGGCTGACCATAACAATATACTTTCCTTTAATTGTGTGCTTCTAGAGGATATCTTTAACTTAAAATGTAATTACCTTTTCAGGACATCAATTTTATTTTAATTTTTCAAGAACTTTTATTGATATATAATTGACATACAATAAAACTGCATATATTTAAAGTGTGAGACTTGATATTTTTTTCTTATCAGTAATGTATATATGGCAACCCAATCTCCCAATTCATCCCACCCCAACCCTTCTGCCCCGCCAAGATTCCCCCCTTGATCAGGACACCAATTTTAAATTGCTCAAGGGTCTAAGACTTTTCTTAACAAGAGCCCGAATAAGGTCCTATAGTATAGCTTTAATCATTAGAAAAATAGTTGTTTTGAATAAATAAATCTTATATATGGAAATGCAATCCTCGAACATAGAGTTGAGTAAAACATTAACACTGAAGTGTGTTTGCACTTACAACTATGATTTAAACAGTACGTTTCTGAATATTTTTTTAAAAACTTCGTAATTTTCATCTCCTAGAGATAGGGAAAAATCTGTGTGAAACAGAAGAAATGATTTGTTCAATAAATATTTATTGAGTACCTATAGGGGTCAGACATTGTTCTAGTCACTGAGGATACGGCAGTGGTCACAGAGGCACAAGTCCACACCTGCATGGAACCTACTTTCTGATGGTGGGAGAAAGGCAATAAAAAAGCAATTAATTTGTAATTTGTATTTAGTTCATCAGGGAGTGATAGTACCAAGGGGGAAAACAAAGCATGGAAAAGTTGATGAGGAGTGTGGTAGAGGGATTGCTATTTTATAAATAAGAGAAAAAGCCATTCAGAAAAAGAGCACTCCATGCAGGCAGAGGGGACAGCAAGTGCCAAGTTCAGGAGGAGGAAGCATGTTTAGTGTATGGGAGGAATAACATGAAGCGGTTGGAGTGGGATGAGGGGGGTGTGGTGGGACCTGGGTCACAGAGGCCAAATTATGGGGGCCTTGAGCACCACTGAGAGACTTGGGCTTCTACTTTGAGCAGGGAAGACACCGGAGAGTTCCAGAGAGACAAACAGTGTGATCTGATTGAATATGTTCCAACAGGATCCTTCTGGCTGCTGGTTTGATCATTGTGGGTGAGTGTGTATGTGTACATGAGAACGCATCTGTGTTGGGGGTGGGGTAGGCAGTGATGGAAGTAGTGAGTGCTGTTAAGACACTACCGCAAGAATCCAGGCAACGTAAGGCGATGGCTTGGATCAGGATGGACAGTGTGGACCTGGTAAGAAGTGGTTAGTTAGGTCCTGTGCACCTTAGACGATACAGCCACTGAAACAGCCACTGGAACAGATGTGGCTTATGAAAGAGAGGAGTGAGGGGTGACTCCATGGTTTTGGGCCTGAGCAACTAGAAAAATGGAGTTGCCCTTTACTAAGGACGGAAGACTGTGAGAGAGAGGTTTTGCGTGAGCTCCAGGAGCTCAGTTTTTGACATGGCAGGTGAGAGGTACCAATTAGACATCCAAGAGGAAATGTTGAGAGGCAGTGAAGACAAGAGTTTAGCAGCTGAAGGGAGGTTGTGGCAAGAAATATAAATTGGGAGGCATGAACTTTCAATAGTATTTAAAGCTGTGACATTAAAGACCATTTAGGGTATGGACTCTTAAAGGTTTTTATGGTATATTAGAACTTCCCCCTTTGAAAATCGGTTAAAACCCACAGGCTCCTTCCCTGCATGACATTTTAAATGCACAAAATAAAATACATCTTAATATATTTTGGCCTATGTAATTGGTATAAAGAACACCAATTATAATAAAATATGCCATCAAAACACTTTAAAAGTTACACTGTGGTAAAAAAATATTTTTTATTAACATACTAAATAAAGAGATCTAACAGTAAGCAAAATAATTACAGTCACTTCAATGAAGTCATGTGCATAAATATTTCAAGACATCTGTAACAGCTGTAATGAGATGAAAATATCCGCGATTTTTTATTAGCAATAAAGTCATAGATACAGCTGATATTACTGTAGTTTGGTTGCTTATGCTCACAATTGCAGGAAATACAAAGTTCATTTAGAGTTTCATGAAAATAAAGAAACGTTTCCCTTTCAAGATCACAGGGACCATGTCTGTGGACTCCAGGTTAAGAATCCTTCACTTAGGGGTGAACGTAGCTAGAGAAGAGGGGAGGGTCAAGGTGCGTAACCTGGGATTCTTCAACATTAACAGGCAGGGAGAAAGGAGAAATGGCAAAGAAAATGGAGAAAGCAAGACAAAACATGAAAATTAAAAGGAGACCATCTAAGTCTCTAAATTGAGGAACTTGTTCCTATTTAAATATCCTCAGTCCTACTCCTGCATTTGGCAGACAGCCTCAACGTACGGGATCTGTTTATCAAGTCTTTTATTTACATGTCCATTTCCATGTTGTTTTAGAATTCCAGTTCCTTGATAAGGAGTTATGTTTGTATTGTATTTAGGGAAACCCAGTGTTTCCTACAGTAACCTTCATCTAGGGGACATTAACCACTAGTATTTTCAATTTTACATAAAGTACATTGATTTTCTATATGACATGCTTTCCTCTCAATCACTGGGTTAGATTTTATGGGAAGTTCTAATACACCCATAAAATAGCTACTTTATCCACTTGGGCAAATATTAAGTCACATTTAGCATCTATACAATGAAAGTAGCAGTTTAGAATATATACTCAAGTGTAGACTTTAATTGGCTTGTTGAAGAGAGAATGCTTACACGCAATACTCATCCGCAGCCAAAAATGGAGGATAGAGAGATCGATCATTAGTCTGGGAAGTGGGGGGATCCTGCTATAGTATGTCAGAAAGATATACATGTAGGTTTTAGATACACACATATATAAGATTCCCTAAATTGTCGTGTGCATCTAAAATGAAAACCTAAAAAGACTGTGGGAAAGCCCTGACAAATGGCAACAGCAGTTCAACATTAAGCCTACTACTAAAGCGCACGTCAAAATCTGTTAAAGTAATTTTAACAGTAGATATAGTTTTCAAATATTTCCCTTTAGATGATCTGGGTTGAAAGACACTTTGAGGACAATTGGGAAATGTGAACGCATACTGAAGATTAGATGATGATATGGATGTCAATTCTCTAGGGTGCGGTTATGCTGCTGTGGTTACATAGGAGGTTGTTACCAGAAGATGCAGGCTGATCTATTTAGGGCTGACATGTCACACTCTACAACTTAAAGTGTAAATGATTCAGGAAAAAAAGTTTGTGTGTGTGTGTGTGTGTAAAGAGAGAGAGAAAAACATAGAGAAATAGAGAAAGGAGACAGAACATGAGGGAAAGTGTTAATTACCGAATATTAATGAATGACATAAAGATATTCATTCTACTAGTCTTTAAATTTTTCTATAGATATAAAAACTATCAAAATAAAAAGGCATGGAAAAAAATTCCACAGAAATGTATATACTGTTAATCTCCTACAACATTGGTAAATGTAAATCTATAATAGACATACCTAAAACAAGGAGGTAATGATTTATACAGCAAAAATTTAAAAATTTTAAAAGAATAACAACATGAATTTCATATAAACTGAATTCAAAATAAAAATGATTAAATAGGGCAATCATTTTGTATGCATCCAAAGTGTGATACACAGGGAAGAATAACTTCCGGATGTCCCTCGGTCACTCACTGAGGAGTCACACAGACCGCTGGTCGTGCCCTACCAATCCAGGGTCTCTAATCTCAACTGAACCTCAGTGTTGCTCAAAAATGATCAGTCCTCACTTTCTCCAAATTTCCAAAGAGGGCATTTTCTATTCTCACCATTCTCAAATGTTCCATTACTCTCTCAGCAGATGATCTCATTTCAAGTTCAAAGAAAACAGAAATACCAGGTGGGAAGTCCTTCACCTGCATGCCCTGTGGTAGGTCCTGCCATTTGGCTGACCTAACTGCCATGCCAAGTCCTGTGACTTCTTCCACCCAAGGATAGGAAAGCTTTCCCAGCATCCCTTGGAGTGAGGCGTGGTCATGTGACACAGTGCTGGCCAATGAAATGTAAGCAGAGGAGGCCCCTGGGAACACTTTCCTGATTAAGGGACCAAGGGTACCCACCACCATCCGTTCTCCCCTTTCCTGTCTTGCTCACAGCCTGAGAGGAAAAGAGGAAGGCAGTGATGTCCACCCCCTCAGTGCTGACATCACTGACTGCAAAAGCCATGCCAGCAATGGCTTACCCGAGAGAAATACTGTCACATGAGAAAAATAAACCTCTGCTTGAGTGAGGCACTGTTCGTAGCCGGGTTTTCTGTTATTTGCAGTGGAAAGCAGTCCTAACTGTCCCTGAAGCTATTCTTCCCTCCATTCCACAGTTAGAGAGAGACCCCTTATCCAGCATTATGGATCCCATTTCCCCCTTCTCAGAGGCCCCCCTCTACTGACTGCACCCCCTCCCCTTCAGTATCTTCATCCTTTCTCTCTCCACTAATTATTTCACATCATCAGTGTTTAACACACTCAAGTATTGCCTGTATTAAATAAAAAATTGATTTTTAAAATAAACTGTCCCTCAACCTCCCATCTTCCTCTAGCCTTTTCTGCCTTATCTTTATCCCTCCTTTCACTAGCATTCTTCTTAAAAGCACCGTCTACGTCCACTATCTGCAATTCCTTATTTCTTATTCATTCCTCAACTCGCTGCATCTGGATTCAGCCCTGGCCACTTTACTGAAAGTGCTTCTGCCGAGGTCACCAGCAACATTCTTATTGCAAAGTCCAGTGGGAATTTGTTGGTTTTTATCTTCATTGACCTCTTTGTAGCATTTGACACCATGACCATTCTATCCTTTTTGAGATACTTTCTCTCCTAGAATTTTAAAAAGTGTTCTGTCCTAGTTTTTCTTCCTTCCTCTGGCAGATCCTTCTAAGCCTCTTTTGAAGGATCCCTTTTCGCAAGACCTTTGCATGTTGGTATGAAATTAGTATCTATATATTGCTGTCTCCTCAATCTGTATCCCTACAGCAGCTCCCAAGTAGAGACCCTGAAACGTCCCACAGACTCCCCCAAATCTGCCTCTTCCCCATGTTCTCTTTCTCCGTGAGTGGTACCACCATCTGCCCAGTGCTGCAAGCCAGATTCCAGAATGATCCTTGATGCCCCCCTCTTCCTTGTTCCTCAAATCCACTTAATCAGTAGGCCCTGTGAATTCAGCCTCCTAAAGGTCTGTGACCAGCCCATTCCTCTCAGTCCTGCTAATCTTTTCCCAGGTTAGCCTCTTCTGTCATCAGTTTCCTAAACCTTTCCCTCAGCTGACCCCATCTCTGTGCTGTTGTTCAGGGGAACTACTTTTAGTTTCTCCCAAACTGCCACCCTCTCTTTTACTTCTGAGCTTTCGTGCATTTCCTCTGACCAGAATCCTTTTCACAAGGCTAAGTATCATTAGTACTAACCTTTCAATTCTCAGTTTAAGTTTCCACTGCTCTGGTACCTTAGGCTGGGCTGGGTGCTCCTTCTGTGTGTTTACATAACATCCTATACCCCCACTATCATGATTTTTTTGTTTTCTTTTGCTCCGTGAGGACACATGCATCATTTCTAATAACCCATTGCTCCAAATGGATTTCTCAGTTAGATGATAATGCCAAGATTTTAATTTTCTTGGCACTAAGACAACAATTCTCTATATGGCACTGGCATTCATTAATGGTTATAGATTGAACCCCTGGGATATTAAGGATTACCATTTAGTTTTAAGAGCCACTTAATATACAGTGAAAAAGGGACATAAATTCTGAGATAAACAGTCATTAAAACAGTTATGTTCCACTTATTAGGATGGATATATCCTACTTTTGAAAGCAAGGAGTGATCCTGTGTCATCCCTGAAGTGTATAAATTGGTTATTGCCTATTGCAATAGAAATTCCAAGAAAAATAATTAAACAAAATATGTATAAACCACTAACTACATCTACATGGACTTCCACAAGGAAAAAGGCATAAAATGCATTCAGTCACTCCAATGTTGGTGAGACTGGAACGATCATATACTGCTGGCAGGACCATAAGATGATACAATCACTTTGGAAAACTCCTTAACTGTTTCTTAAAAATTGAACATGCACCTAACGTATACCCCAGCCAATAAAAATGCACGAGGAAAAGTTGTAGAGCAATAGAAATATACTATATATCTTGATTGTGACAGTAATTATATGACCCTGTACATTTTTCAAAAGTCATCAAATTGTATACTTATATGTAGTGACTTCATCTCATATAAATTACCCAATTAGATTCTACTGATTTTTTTCAAAAAAATTGCAAACATTTTGACTGGATAACTTGATGAATTAAAAAGTACTGTTTTCAAGATATAATAATGTTATTTGGTTTATAAAAACTAAGAAATAATTTCCTATAGTTTATAGTTACATACTAAAATACTTACAGATAGAATGTTTTAATGACTAAGATTTGCTTCAAAATCAGTCATAGACCAGAAGTGTGTGGAGGTATTTAAGAAATAAAACTTACCATACATTAAGAATTACTGAAGCTGGGTGACTGATACGTGGATACACTATACTATTGTCTCTTCTTTTGGTAGCCTTTTGAGAAATGATATTTTAGAAAGTAAAATAAAGTAAATAAAAATGTAAAAAAAATTTTAAATGCATTCAAAAGCTTTTAATTAAATCAAATCTAGTTAAGTCAATCTAATTTAATCATCAGAGAAGCACTGGTCAACAAGACTAAAGTAATTTAAAAATAAGACCCTTATGTAACAGTTTTACACATAAATTCAGAAATAACAATGTGACATTATTGAAACGTCGGATTATTACTAGGATTTACTGCAATTAGTTTTCTCTACTTAATATGCATGTGCTTCAGATTACAAAACCAAGGAGATCTGTTGTATGATGAACAAAAGGCTGACACTTTGATCAGCTGAAACTTTTCACACATTTTCAACAATCTAATTGCCAACACAATATGCCTTAATATACAAAATGCTATCTGCATCCCATTAGAATTTTACGGTGAGCTACCTATTCCTTGATTCCATGGAGAAAATGGATTGTTTTTCAGGTTATACAAGCTACGTTCATAAGGTATATGACCAAATGGCCATATTGTCCTATTTATTGCTAAACACAAAATATATTTCAGAAAAATAATGTAACTTAGCAAAGGAAATGCTGCCTACATACTAACACAGTCAACATCCAAGAAAAAAGATCAAGGCCAAAAATTCAAGAAAATAAATGTCAGCTTTATATTTTACCAATGATGTTTCAAGCCAAATATGATTTGGCTTGGGAATATGATCTGGGCAAAATGCCTGGCAAAAATTGTTAAATCATTGCATCTCTTCAAGTTCCATATTCATCTGCTTTAGGATTTCAGATCTTTCCCTAAAAGTGTTATATTGTTTACAGTTAGAACTTGTATGGCTCTGTTTGCTTCTACCTCTGTTAATTAAATTGTAAGCTCTCTGAATGCAGATGCTCACTCGTAAACGGTGTTTGTATCTCCCATGAAACCCCACACAACATTGGGATTCACAAACATGAAAGCCTGAAGACAAATGAATAAAGCTCACATCACATACTGCTGCACACTAGATCCTGGAGTCTGCACTGGTCACAGATGGGGGTGGCTGACTGCTTCAAAACAACTCTCAGGTGGCCATGCCTGTGTGACACCCTTTCTCTGGTTAAAGAGTCTATCCTCTGGCCACTGAGCAGGCACACAAACCAAGCTTGACTAGTGAGAGTGCTTCTTCTGGACCTTAGAAATGGATTCTGGGAAAGAGGCATCCGTTTGCTCTATAATCTCAGAGTTGTTTGGACGTGAGTTTTGGAGCTGCCGGGGGGCTGCCTCTCTAGTTTCACAGAGAAGCTGGTTTTTAAAGCCAACACACAGAAAACAGAGAGGGGAGACAGTGAGTGGTCAGATAAGCTGCATACCCCCAAAGTCAGCTTTACCCTTGCCCTTACCACAGTTAGGTTCACGTAAGGATTGCATCACTAGAAGCCAGAATTCTAACTAGCACAGACACAGATCGGTATTACTGTAAGGACTCTTGGAATTCATGGGGTCCCAAATCCTCATGCTAGGTATTAGGAAATGGATTAGAAAGGTTAAGTACCTTGCCTAAAGTCTCACAATGAATTTGAAAGGAAGCAGGAAACTATGGAAGATTCTGCAGATGGGCTCACCCTCACTCATTCTAACTCCAACATTTTTCAGTGTTCTTGCAGCTAGGGTGCAGGCACGTGCACTAAGTTCCTGGCAAGCAGAGCTGTCTAGCCACGACTTCAATGAGAAATAAGCAGTGAGAGGTGATGACTGCATGCAGCGAGCTGGTGTCTTCTGGGGAGCCTGGTGGTGGAAACATGTGGTGCCTCCAAGACAACTAAGGTGGACCCTGGCACACCTCCTACCTGCCTGAGGCAGCAGTGGCTCCCTAGCACCACTGTGTGTGTGTGTGTGTTGACTGAGTAGCACCCAAAACTGGTGCTCCCAAGATTCTGGCAGCCACCTGATAACTCTTAATAAATCTCTTTCGGCTTAAACTACTTCGAGTTCTGCTTGACACCAAGAACCTTGACCTACGTAGAATTTGATACCTGGAAATGGGGTGCTGCACCTAAAACACGGAGCTGGATTACCAAAGGAGGTAGAGCTTTGAGCAGAGAAGGCACAGATACTGGAAGCAGAAAGCTGGTAACTCTTACTATGCAGTGATGTAAAATTTTGTCAAACTATCCCCTGCTGTACCTCAGAAAGCAGACTAGGTGCTGTGAATGTTCCATTAGAGGAAATAACAGGAAAAATTTGGCCTAAAATGAGGATATTTAATAGGAGTACCCAGAATTCCTAAACTCCTTCCCAAATTCAATTTCACTTAGAAATTGTTTTTAGCTGCATCAGAAACTAAAAACACAGGGACTTAATCAAATCAGGGATTTTACTTTTCTCAAATCTGAAGATCAATGGATACTATAAAGGGAGAGTCAGTATATGCACTTCATATGTTGAAAATGGTGATCCCAGATCATCAAGAAACAGTAAAATGGGGAGCAGTTTGCTAAGACGAGGCAGGAGTAGGTCACATGCTGTAGAGTTCATTGAGATCACTTAGTATTTTGCTCATGTATGTGGCTTTGCAGACTAAAATATACTTTCACATATTCCTCCTCTCTCTCCTCCTCCTCCTCCTCTTTCTACCACTTCTTCCTCTTTCTCTCTCCCACCGCCCCTTCCCCAATCCCCTTTACTTCCCCCCTCCCCTTCTCCATCTGTCGTTCTTTGAGAACCCTATAACCTTATAAGGTACCTGGGCAGGCATTATTCATCATTCATTATTGTTCTCAAAGAAGAGAAGGAACTGGGGCTTTAAAAAGTTTTATAACTATTTTAACATTAAAAATCAAGTGGCAGAATCATTACTTTGAAGTGGAGCAGATTCAGCTTTGTGAGGCCTGAAGCTAATAAAATTTGCTGAAACTTTGTTAAGAAAAATAATACAAAATTAAAAATATAAAGTCAGATATGAAAGTGAGTGAGGAAAAAAATCACAACAAATCATAAAATTTTATAAAGCTGACAAATACCACTAATGCCACAGAATATAGCAAAAAAGATAATTTTTTATTAACTCCCTAATATCTTCTCCAGCATCTTTTCCTATATGTCTGTGCTACATACTCTGATCATCTCTCCAAATGCAAATAATTTTTTACATATAAATTTCTATGTAGATAGTCCAAAAGTTTTTCAGTCTTTTTTTCAGCACAGCAGATTGAAATGTATTCTTTATTATAGTTTTGAAAAAAATATTCAGCTTCACAACTCTTTTATGTCCCATAAGCTTAAGTTTGGGGAAAGAGTTTCTTTCATGCCTGAGCTGTAAGATTTTGGGGCATTTTGATTCTCTTGTGCAAGTTAATCTTCATTTGATTCTCTTGTGCAAGCTAATTTTTATTTGGTTGTGCCGGGTCTTAGTTGCAGCAGGTGGGATCCGTAGTTGTGGCGTGCAAACTCTTAGTTGCAGCATGCATGTGGGATCTAGTTCCCTGACCAGAGATCGAACATGGGCCCCCTGCATTGGTAGCACAGAGTCTTAACTATTGCACCACCAGGGAAGTCCTGTGCAAGTTAATCTTAAATGCTTTATGATAACACTCAACCTGCTTGTAACTTATGGCTTCTTTTGTGGGATATTATGAGTTTTATGCTATTTTACTGATGTCAATATTTGTTGTCAAATCAGCAAGAAAGTTAAAGCTTTGTCCAGTGGGTTCATATGATTCCTTACTCTTGATCAATTGGTTTCTATTGGAAATTTATCTCTCTCAATGAATTACTGCTTTTGATGTGGTCTGAAAATTTGTTACAATTTATTTCTTGATAGAAGAGTATCTATCGATCACATATAGAAATATATTAAAAACAATTTCACTTTGGGGTATTATGATTAGAGATGTTTCACTGTCAATTATATTCCTGAGAGGGGAGAACTTCTAGTTTTGACTAGGTGATGAGAACTGAATTCTGCCTACGTGCCTAATGAATTTCACATACTTGATGAATTTTATGTACCTAATGACTGGAAGAATTTTCCACATATGGACTGGCTTCTGACTGCACAGCTTTCAAATCTCTTTCTCCTCCACTACCCGTATTTTTCTGGTGCTGGGAGCTGAAGATTATTCATTCAGCAACTAAACGTCTGGTCCCACTGTCAATATAATGAAATGAGATGAGTTTGTGCGGTTGGGGCGGGACTCTCCCTGTGGGAGCACAGCCTACACCAAGAAGGCTGACAATAACAGACACAGAGCAACCTGGGGGTGGGGTGTGGGGGGGGCACAGAGAAGTTTGACAAAAGTGGAAAAAATGGAAAGAGATAATAAGAGTCTTGCAGATAAAACATCTCACTCTTAGAAAATTTTCAAAAAACATCTGCCTATTTGAGCACAATAGTAGGGCCCTGGAAGGGGCCCATGCAACTGAGGGGACCTGGAATTTAAACTCCTTTAGCTCTATGGTGAATCTGCCTCTGCTTTTTCCATAATGCGGTTCTTGTTTTAATTTAACTTAATTCTTTTGTGGCTTTATTGAGATATAATTGACGTACAACATTTTGTAGTTTAAGGTGTACAATGTGATGATTTTATATATGTATATCTTGCAAGATGTTTACCACAATAAGGTGAGTTAACAAATCCTTTACCTCACATAATTACCATTTTCTTGTTGTTATTACGGTGAGAACATTAAAGTTCTACTCTCATAGCAAATTTCAAGTATATAAAACAGCAGTGTCAACTCTAGTCACCGTGCTATACATTAGATCCCCAGAACTTATTCAACTTAGAACTGAATCTTTGTACCCTTTGACTACTACCTCCCCATTTCCCCTACGCCTAGGCCCTGACAACCACCATTCTACACTCTGTTTCCATGAGCTCCATGTTTTTGATTCCATATATAAGTGAGATCATATAGTATCTGTCTTTATCTGAGTTATTTGACTCAGGCTAATGCCTTCAAGGTCCATCCATGTTGTCACATGTGTATATATCACATTATCTTTATCCATTCATCTATCAATGAATACTGAAGTTGCTTCCATGTCTTGGCTGTTGTACGTAACATTGCAATGAACATGAAGGTGTATATCTCTTTTTGAGTTAGTGTTTTCATTTCCTTTAGATAAACACCCAGAAGCAGAATTGCTGAATCATATGGCAATTCCATTTTTAATTTTTTAAGGAACCCACATACCGTTTTCCATAGTGGCTGCACCAATTTACACCAGTGTACAAAGGTTCCCCTTTCGCTACATTCTCACAAGCACTTGTTAGCTCTCGTCTTTTTGATAATAGCCATTGTAACCGGTAATATCTCATTGTGGTCCTGGTTAGCATTTTGCTGATAATTAATGAGACTGAGCACCTTTTCATGTACTTGCTGCATATTCGTATGTCTTCTTTGGAAAAATGTCTATCCAAATCTTTTGCCCATTTTCTAATCGGATTGTTTGGTTCTCTGCTATTGAGTTGTACAAGTTCCTTATATGTTTTGAAAATCAACTCATCAGATATGTGCAAATATTTTCACCCATTCTGTAGGCTGTCTTCTCATTTTGTTGATTATTTCTTTTGCTGTGCAGAAGATTTTTAGTTTAATGTAGTCCCACTTATTGATTTTTTTGCTTTGTTTTAATTTTAAAATGTAAGTCTTGTTTTGCCAAAATTCAATTTTCTGCTCAACTTTAATCATTAGTAGAAGAAGAGGAAAGAAGTGGCAATAGAATAGAACTTTTCCCTGTGACGTTAATATTACTAGAAAATTTTACTTCTCTTCTTGGGAGCCAAAGGAGGACACCTTCCCTCTCTCATTTTACCCACTTCATCTCTCTAAGCTTCAGTCTCTCCATATATAAAATGTGGGAATTCAAAGCCTTTCACAAGTCATGTCTGAATGAGTGAATGAGTTCCCTGGATTAGAAAACTGAAGCCTCTTGAGAGGCCTGGTCCTGTGATCATGGCAGGTCCATTTCAGGTGTGAAGGAAAAGCCAGAGCACTGTGGGGAAGGGTCCTCTGTGCTAGGGGTGGCGTACACATGGCACCATGAGACCTAGTCACAGGGCACCAGGAAAGAAGAGACCATTATGGAGAAGTGGATCCGAACATGGGGGGACTGTAAGCAGGATAGGATAGGGGTGGTAGCATGGGCACAGAAAATCCAAAATGAACTTTGCCAGGTTGCTTTATCTGGGACTATCACCTAAATCCATCGTTTGGCATACACATAATGGGAAAATACAGACAGCCACACAATGTCAAAAGGTTTCTAAAATTTTGATAAACTTGATGTAAGTATTACAAGAATGTTTAAAGGTATTAAACATTAAAGGTATTGAACATCGATGAATGTTTAAAGGTATTAAAATGCTCAAAGGCAAAAAGGGTGTGCGTATAACACAGTCGATGTAGCTTAGTATACTTTGCCAAGTTCAGAAGGGCTAACTACTGAATGTTATAATTGAGCTGGTGATATGAAAGCAAGGGATTCTTAGAGTTGTAATTGTAAAAATATGTATATTTACCCATTCCAGTCCCTGCTGGTGCAATTTCTTTGGAAAAAATTTTCACTGCTGCCTTCTGTTTATGATGTACTGAAAGCCAAAGGACTACTTCTTCAGGGCCCTATTAAAAAAAGAGTAGAAATTAACAAATGCATAGCTCAAAATAAGGCACAAATCTGTGTTTGCATAGCATGAAAGATTTTTTTCTGGACCACATAAATATCTCTGGTTTACATGATTACTACAAGGAGTTCATTATTATGTCTTCCTGATTATGTCACATGCATAATCCACAAAATAAACATGCATGTCCACAAAAATAAACATCCTATTAAAAATAGATAACACTCTGAGTCCCCCACAAATTAATAATAATTAATTTTATCTTAAGAATACACTTGACACATGGTAATGAGAGCCTGTGAAAACTGCTAAAATTACATTTGTAAAATTCCTTTCTTTTTCATTTTTCCTCTTTTATTTCATTGATACTGGTTACTTTCTTCATATGACAGGTGATTTTAAATTATAGCTGTGTAACTGCTATAGCTCAGTTTCTCCTAAGAATATCTACAACATAGATGATCTATAGTCATTGGATAGTTTATTGCAGAATAAATCAATTATCCTACTTTGAAACAGAAGTATAGTTTATAAGTATGTAAATAAATGTCTTATTCTAAAAGTTTAAGAATTCAGCCATCACCTTTGAAACGTGTGGTCATTTGGCATGTCACTAAAAGGGAGTGGAAGACTGAGGACTAGCTCTGCCTCTTCTTCCAAAGACCTGCTTGTCTTTAATTAAGTCAGTTTATTTCTCCATAGCATAATTTTCCTTTTAAGTAAAATGCAGATCATATCAGCTTCCTAACCACGGCATAGAACTATTATGATGACAATAAGTGGCATCATATGTAAAGCATTGCTTCAAGTACAAAGATGAGATATAATTATTTTAATAAAACCAGTAATTAAAGTAAACTTCTACTTTTCCCATTATGTTTACTGTCAACCTCTCTGTCTATAACCAGCTTAATGAATCCATTTGACAGTTTAATTATGTGATGAAATTGAGGTTCACGGGCCTATCAAGAAAAATAGACATAGGTACTGTTTTCCAGCATCTTTTAATAAAGAGCACCTTCCAAACAACAAGTTAAAAGTTGGCTTTTGCAATAACCTTTCATTTTAAGTTCAACATTCACTAGTGCTAATTCAGTGAATTAAATATGGTAATTAAGCAAGCTGGAAACTAATAGAGCATATATTTCTATGAATAGTGAAATATCAACACTTTGACACCTGGTTCCCATTTCCGGGTTTTGTCAAGCATCTA
Source organism: Hippopotamus amphibius kiboko (assembly GCF_030028045.1). NCBI lineage: Eukaryota > Metazoa > Chordata > Mammalia > Artiodactyla > Hippopotamidae > Hippopotamus > Hippopotamus amphibius. Next base: position 84,948,625 of record NC_080188.1, on the reverse strand, counting down.
AAATTTCCTATATAATTCTAAATGGCCCCTGGTTTATATCTTGACCTTACCACACACTAGTCGTTCAAAATAAAACACAGGAGTTTTTGGCATTTGGGGGGTTTTATAAAATGAAATGAGTAACAGACTGCAAAAATTATGAAACCAAGAATTCCTTCTCTAAAAAAGTGTTATCAAAATAAAATATCTAGTCAATATCTTGTTGAGCTTACTTACTATTTCATACAGGAGAAGATTTCTAAATAGAAAAGAATCTCAATAAAGTTTTGAACAGATATTTGAGTTATTTAATATATCTAGGACCATGAATAACAATTTATTTCTTCTAAAATTTAATAAATTATCTTTTTATGTTATTCAAGCCTTAATAATTCAGTCAGGAAGGTCTTAGATCTTTTTAATTCACCCCACACTAAAATGAAACACTTGCTCCTAGTGGATAAAAGTGCAGATGCTAGAACTAGACTGTAGGGGGTGCGAATCTGATCCTGTCCCCAGTAGCTGTTTGATCACAGACAAATTATTCAGCCTCTCTATGCCTGAGTTTCCCCACTTATAAAATGGAAGTCCTAACAGATCTACCTGAAAAGGTTGTGAGAGCTAAAGGACAACACACACAAGGCACTGAGAACAGTGCCTGACACGTATCACCCCCTCGATTAATGTTCATTTCTATTGTTACTGCTGTCACTGTTGTCTCCCACACATCTTTCCATCTCTGATTAATACTGAAGTGAAAGCAATCACTATAAACCAGAATATCTACAAATACTCTGGGATAAACAGATGGTCAAAGCACTGTCGATATGAGTATTGGGGTTAAAAAGTCCTGAAAAGAAAGACAAAATTCCTAAAAAGGATTAGAGATGTGAACAGAAAGTTTGTACAAGACACATCTGTAATAATGCAGCTAGGAATAAATAAATGGATGTGGAGAAAACTACCTAGACAAGGTCAAATTAATTACCCATAATTTAACGAGACATTGATCATACTTCATTTCATTTAATTCAGCCATTCATATTTTTTAAAATAACCTCAGTATGCCTTGGATTAAATTAGATTAATGAAACTGATTTCTAATGGGTAGTTACAACAGACTTTGACATGCTTTTTATGTTTTTTTAAATGTAAACAATAACAATTCTTAATCACTGGTCCCTTTTCTAGTCAATAGTGAGACAATTTCCAGCAAGAATGGAAAAAAATAATACTTCTGTTTTTACTGCTAAAGAATAAACAATACATATTAAGAACAAGTTAGAAGTTAAACATTTTAAATTCATAACTCTAAAAACTTTTGAAGAAAACCATATATGTGACACCCAAGAGCCTAAACATAACTCAAATATTAAAGGTGGAACAAGAAAGGAAAGGAATGGAATTGGGGTAAGTTTTTCCATAGGCAAAGAGAATAGTTAAATTGAATTAATAAGCTTGTTATAAAACTATAGATTTTTTTTTTTAAAAATACACACTATAAAATAGAAGTAATGACAAATTCATTACCCATTAAACCTTAGTGAGGCTGGTCTTTACAATAAATACTTTCATACATAAATGATTAAGAATACATAAGTCCCCTATATATGAATGAATTCCATTCTGCAAGCACATTCATAAGTCCGATTTGTTCGTAAGCCCAACAAAGTTAGCCTAGGTACCCAACTAACACAATCAGCTATATAATACTGTACTGTAATAGGTTTAAATACTTTTCACACAAATAATACATAAAAAACAAACACAAAAAATAAAGAAAACATTGTTAATCTTACAATATAGTACCTTGAAAAGTATAGTGGTACCAGCTACATCACCACTGCTTTTACGCTTGCTTCTGGACATCCTGGGCTTGAAATAAAGGTGCTGTACTACTGTACTCTATACAGTACTGTACAGTAAAGTACACAAAGGCACAACCACTTGTAGAGGATGCACACACATGACAATGTATGCCAGACACGAGAACTAACACGTGACTGGACATGTGAAAACATGCGTGCATCTTTGAAAGCTCACAACTTGGAGGTTCGTATGTAGGGGACTTACTGTATTTCAACCCACTAATTTGCACTGGAATGAGAAATCTCCTGTTCTACTTACTCCATGTAAATTTGCTTCAGCTTGTGCTCCATATTTTTCCTCAGATCCTAAAGCCTGAACATGGACCTCATTATAATCTTCCAAGCCAGCTTCTTCAAACATGCACGAGTTCTGCAGCAAAGTAAATGCGATTAAAATATATTCATGAATTTACGGTAGATCAGTTCCAACAATCCCCTAGTCGCGGTTCATCATTCATTTTGCATGTCAATAACAATTATAGTGAAAGCAGGGCAATCAAGGGCATGTAAGGCCATCAGGCACTCCTGAATGTAGTTTTAGCTTCAAACCACAGCATTTGATATGCTACAGCCTCAATGTCCTTATTTCCCTTTTATTCCCTTTGGGATACTTTTTTTTTTTTTAATATTTACTGGAGTATGGTTGCTTTAAAATGTCATGTTAGCCTCCACTGCACAACAAAACGACTCAGCCACACACATACAGATATGCCCTCCCTTTTGCTACGACCCTTATTTTCTAAACAGTCTAAAACTGAAGATTTCCTCCTTGACCCAATAATTATATACACAAGTACTTTTTATATTTCTAAGGGATTAGAGTTTTGGGTCTTGCTTAAAGTGTAATTATTAATCTGTTGTAATACATATGGTCAAAGAATGTGGTCTGTAAAATTTCTACTTTCTGAAACAGGTTATAGTAAAATCTTGAGGATGCTGGGAAATAAGGTGCATACTTGTCTGGGGGCGGTGGAATGTCCTCCCTGTAGCTATTAATTCAGCACTGTTATGTTCTAATACTCTATGTTCTTTTTAATCAACTTGATAAATATTAAGTTCTGTTGAAATCTTCCACATAAATTGTATTTCTCTCCATTTCTCTTTAGGTATCTAATAGTTCTGACTTAAATATATTAATGCTATGTTATTTACGCACATGACCATGCATGGCTACATTATCATTATTGTGTAGACACACTTTATGCCATTTGAATCCTACTTCACTATTAATATCGTCTCCCCCTATTTTTCTCCTTCTCATTCTCCTCCTCCTACTTTTCTACCTCCTTGCCTTTCTTCTTGTTCCTTGTCTATTCTGATATTTCTAACCCTGGCACTGTTTTGTATCAATCTGCATCAGAACATTTACTTGGACTTTGATTCTAACCTAAAAGACTTCATCTTCTAATTGGGCAGTTTGTAGCATTTATGTTTATTTGCACAACTATGATTTTGACATAACTTTTGAGATCTTGTTCTATGCTTTCTGTTTGATTGTTTGCTTTGTTTTCTGACTTTAAAAATAGCATTCATTCATTCAACAATATTTACTGAATATTGTGTGTCAGATATGTTTTCCTTGCTTTCATTTTATTTAAGTGCCTAAGAAGGTACTCATCTTTCAGGTTTCTCTGTTCAAACATCACTTAATAAAGCCTTCCCTAATGCTAAATTTAAACTATGTCCCCTGGGAATTCCCTGGTGGGTCCAGTGGTTAGAATTCAGTGGAGCTCTCACTGCTGTGGCCCAGGTTCAACCCCTGGTCGGGAAACTAAAGATCCCACAAACCGTGAGGCACGGCCAAAAAAAAGAAAACCAATTATGTTCTCTTATTATTCTTTTTCATGACATTCTTTAGTATTTCTTCAAAGCACTTTTCAATTCTTTATTGGCAGGTTTTTAGTTTACCACATACTAAGCTCCATCAGGATAACCACCTTGTCCGTCCTGATCACAGCTATACACCCAGAACCAAGAGTGATTGACATGTAGTAAGGAACTCAAATGTTAGTTGAAAGAGAGGATTAATTAATTAATTAATAATCTAGATGGTCTTAAAAATCAAACTGTAGTTGTCTATTTTTAAAAAAAATTTTTTTAAATTGGGTTTTACATAGTTGTGTTGGTTTCTACTGTACAGTGAAGTGGAGTTCCCTGTGCTATACAGCAGGTTCTCATTAGTTATCTGTTTTATACACATTAGTGTATATATGTCAATCCCAATCTCCCAATTCATCCCCCACCTCCGCTTTCCCCCTTTGGCATCCATACGTTTGTTCTCTACATCTGTGTCTCTATTTCTGCCTTGCAAACTGGTTTATCTGTACTATTTTTCTAGATTCCACATATATGCATTAATATATATTTGTTTTCCTCTTTCTGACTTACTTCACTATGTATGACAGTCTCTAGGTCCATCCACATCTCTACAAATGTCCCAGTTTCATTCCTTTTTACAGCTGAGTAACATTCCATTGTATATATGTACCACACCTTCTTTATGCATTCATCTGTTGATGGACATTTAGGTTGCTTCCATGACCTGGCTATTGTAAATAGTGCTGCAATGAACACTGGGGTGCATATGTATCTTTGAATTATGGTGTTCTCTTGATTACTGTAGCTTTGTAGTATACTTTGAAGTCAGGGAGTCTGATTCCTCCAGCTCAGTTTTTTTTTTTTTTTTTTTTCTCCAGGTTGCTTTGGCTTTATGGGGTCTTTTGAGTCTACATACAAATTTTCAGATTTTTTGTTCTAGTTCTGTAAAAAAATGCCATTGATAACTTGATAGGGATTGCACTGAATCTGTAGATTGCTTTGGGTAGTATAGTCATTTCACAATATTAATTATTCCAATCCAAGAAGATGGTATATCTCTCCATCTGTTTGTGTCATCTTTGATTTCTTTCATCAGTGTCTTACAGTTTTCTGCAAACAGGTCTTTTGCCTCCTTAGGCAAGTTTATTCCTAGGTATTTTAGTCTTTTTGTTGTAATGGTGAATGGGATTATTCCCTAAATTTCTCTTTCTGATCTTTCATTGTTAGTATATAGGAATGCAACAGATTTCTGTACATTAATTTTATATCCTGCAACTTTATCAAATTCATTAGTTAGCTCTAGTATTTTTCTAGTGGCATCTTTAGGATTTTCTATGTATAGTATCATGTCATCTGTGAAAAGTGACAGTTTTAGTTCTTCTTTTCCAATTTATATTGTTTTTATTTATTTTTCTTCTCTGATTGCCATTGCTAGGACTTCCAAAACTATGTTGAATAATAGTGCAAGAGTGGACATCCTTGTCTTGTTCCTGATCTTATAGGGTATGCTTTCAATTTCTCACCATTGAGAATGATGTTTGCTGTGGGTTTGTCATATACGATCCTTATTATGTTGAGGTAGGTTCCCTCTATGCCCACTTTCTAGAGACTTTTTATCATGAATGGGTGTTGAATTTTGTCAAAAGCTTTTTCTGCATCTATTGAGATGATCGTATGGTTTTTATTCTTTAATTTGTTAATATGGTGTATCACACTGATTGATTTGCATATATTGAAGAATCCTGACATCCCTGGGATAAATCCCACTTGATCATGGTGTATGTTCCTTTTAATGTGCTGTTGGATTCTTTTTGCTAGCATTTTATTGAGGATTTTTGCATCTATATTTATGAGTGATATTGGTCTGTAATTTTCCTTTATTGTAGTATCTTTGTCTGGTTTTGGTATCAGGGTGATGGTGGCCTCATAGAATGAGTTTGGGAGTGTTCCTTCCTCTGCAATTTTTTGGAGGAGTTTGAGAAGGGTGTTAGCTCGTCTCTAAATGTTTGATAGAATTACCTGTGAAACCACCTGGTCCTGGACTTTTGTTTGTTGGAAGATTTTTAATCACCATTTCAATTTCATTACTTGTGATTGGTCTGTTCATATTTTCTATTTCTTCCTGGTTCAGTCTTGGAAGGTTATACCTTTCCAGGAATTTGTCCATTTACTCCAGGTTGTCCATTTTATTAGCATATAGCTGCTTGTAGTAGTCTCTTATGGTGCTTTTTATTTCTGTGGTGTCTGTTGTAACGTCTCCTGTTTCATTTCTAATTTTATTGATTTGAGTCCTCTCCCTCTTTTTCTTGATAAGTCTGGCTAAAGGTTTATCAATTTGGTTTATCTTCTCAAAGAACCAGCTTTTAGTTTTATTGATTTTTGCTATCATTTTCTTTGTTTCTATTTCATTTATTTCTGCTCTGATCTTTAAGATTTCTCTCCTTCTACTAACTTTGGGTTTTGTTTGTTCTTCTTTCTCTTATTCCTTTAGCTGTAAGGTTATGTTCTTTATTTGAGATTTTTCTTGTTTCTTGAGGTAAGACTGTATCATTATAAACTTCCCTCTTAGAACTGCTTTTGCTGAATCCCATAGGTTTTGGATCATCATGTTTTCAGTGTCATTTGTCTCTAGGTATTTTTTTATTTCCTCTTTGATTTCTTCAGTGATCTCTTGATTATTTAGTAGCATATTGTTTAGCCTCCATGTGTTTGTGTTTTTTACAGTTTTTTTCCTGTAATTTATTTCTAATCTCATAGTGTTGTGGTCAGAAAAGATTCTTGATATGACTTCAATTTTTTTAAATGTATCAAGGCTTGATTTGTGACCCAAGATGTGATCTATCCTAGAGAATGTTGCATGTGCACTTGAGAAGAAAGTGTAATCTCCTGTTTTTGGATGGAATGTCCTATAGATATCTATTAAATCTATCTAGTCTATTATGTCATTTAAAGTTTGTGTTTCCTTATTAATTTTCTGTCTGGATGATCTGTCCATTGATGTAAGTGAGGTGTTAAAGTCCCCCACTAATACTGTGTTACTGTTGATTGCCTTTTTATGGCTGTTAGCATTTGCTTTATGTATTGAGTTGCTCCTATGTTGAGTGCATAGATATTTGCAGTTGTTATATCTTCTTGGATTGATCCCTTGATCATTATGTAGTGTCCTGCCTTGTCTCTTGTAACATTTTTTATTTTTAAGTCTATTTCATCTGATATGAGTATTGCTACTCCAGCTTCCTTTTGATTTCCATTTGCATGGCATGTCTTTTTCCATCCCCTCACTTTCAGTCTGTGTGTGTCCCTAAGTCTGAAGTGGGTTTCTTGTAGACAGCATATACATGGGTCTTGCTTTTGTATCCATTCAGCCAGTCTGTGTCTTTTGGTTAGAACATTTAATCCATTCACATTTAAGGTAATTATCGATATGTATGTTCCTATTACCATTTTCTAATTGCTTTGGGTTTGTTTTTGTAGGTCCTTTTCTTCCCTTATGTTCCTCTCTTAGAGAAGTTCCTTCAGCATTTGTTGTAGAGCTGGTTTGTTGGTACTGAATTCTCTTAGCTTTTGCTTGTCTTTAAAGCTTTTGATTTCTCCATTGAATCTGAATGAGATCCTCGCTGGTTAGAGTATTCTTGGGTATAGGTTCTTCCCTTTCATCACTTTAAATATATCATGCCACTCCCTTCTGGCTTGCAGAGTTTCTGCTGAGAAATCAGCTATTAACCTTATGGGAGTTCCCTTCTATGTTATTTGTTATTTTTCTCTTGTTGCTTTTAATAATTTGTCTTTAATTTTTGTCAATTTGATTACTATGTGTCTCGGCATGTTTCTTCTTGGGTTTATCCTGCCTGGGACTCTCTGTGCTTCCTGGAATTGGGTGATTGTTTCCTTTCCCTTGTTAGGGAAGTTTTTAACCATAATCTCTTCCAATATTTTCTCCAGTCCTTTCTCTTTCTTTTCTCCTTCTGGGACCCTTATAATGTGAATATTGGTGCTTTAATGTCCCAGAAGTCTCTTAGGCTGTCTTCATTTCCTTTCATTCTTTTTTCTTTATTCTGTTCCACAGCAGTGATTTCCACCATTCTTTCTTCCAGGTTACTTATCCATTCTCTGCCTCAGTTATTCTGCTATTGATTCCTTGCAGTATATTTTTCATTTCAGCTATTGTATTGTTCATCTGTTTGTTCTTTAATTCTTCTAGATCTTTGTTAAATATTTCTTGTATCTTCTCGATCTTTGCACTCAGTGGATCATCTTCACTATCATTATTCTGAATTCTTTTTCTGGAAGGTTGCCTATCTCCACTTCATTTAGTTGTTTTTCTGGGGTTTTATCTTGTTCCTTCATCTGGGACATAGTCCTCTGCGTTTTCATTTTGCCTATCTTTCTGTGATTGTGGTTTTCATTCCACAGGCTGCAGGATTGCAGTTCTTCTTGCTTCTGCTGTTTGCCCTCTGGTGGATGAGGCTACCTAAGAGGTTTGTGCAATCTTCCTGCTGGGAGGGACTGGTGGTAGGTAAAGCTGGGTGTTGCTTTGGTCAGCAGAACTCAGTAAAACGTTAATCTCTTTGCCTGCTGATGCATGTGGCTGAGTTCCCTCCCTGTTGGTTGTTTGGCCTGAGGTGACCCAGAACTGCAGTCTACAGGGCTCTTTGGTGGGGCTAATGGTGGGCTCCAGGAGGGCTCATGTCAATGAGTACTTCCCAGAACTTCTGCTGCCAGTGTCCTTGTCCCCACAGTGAGCCACAGACACCCCCTGCCTCTGCAGGAGACCCTCCAACACTAGCAGGTAGGTATGGTTCAGTCTCCTATGGGGTCAGTGCTCCTTCCCCCCTGGGAAGGGCACACACTGCTTTGTGTGTGCCCTCCAAGAGTGGAGTCTCTGTTTCCCCCAGTGCTGTGGAAGTCCTGCAATCAAATCCTGCTGGCCTTCAAAGTCTGATTCTCTAGGGATTCTTCCTCCCATTGCTGGACCCCCAGACTAAGAAGCCTGATGTGGGGCTCAGAACCTTCACTCCAGTGCATGTACTTTTGTGGTATAATTGTTCTCCAGTTTTTGAGTTGCCCACCAGCAGTTATGGGATTTGCATTTTATCATGATTGCGCCCCACCTACCATATCATTTGGCTTCTCCTTTGTCTTTGGATGTGGGATTTATTTTTTGGTGAGTTTCAGTGTCTTCCTATCAATGATTGTTCACCACTTAGTTGTGATTCTGGTGCTCTCACAGGAGGGAGTGAGCACACATCCCACTATTCCACCATCTTGAACCAATCTCCCTGTAGCTGTCTTTAATTTAAAAACACTTTGAGGGAATTCCCTGGTAGTCCAGTGCTTAGGACTCAACGCTTTCACTGCCAGGCCCAGGTTTGATCCCTGTTAGGGAACTAAGATCGTGCAAGCTGCAAGACCAAATAAATAACACTTTGATTTTATATTGAGCGATAGGATTGTGCACTGTTTTCATTCATTTTCCTATTTATATTTTTTGTACTTTTAAATGTTTTATGATCATTATTGTTGATAAAGGATAAAATGATTTGATGAGTCCTTCCCTATGAAAGAAGAAATTAATACTAATTTGTCTATTCCTATCTCTCACCAGTACTTACTTATTTTTATTAGTAGGGGCTTGAATCATTTAATGCAGAGTCTCTTGATTAACTCAATAACATGGTTTAAATACATGACATGGAAGGGAGAATTACTATTGCAGATACGATGTAAATGATTTGATTCAAGCATCAGGAATTTTATAAAAGCTGTTAATTAAATTTGGTTACAGAGGGACTTACCTGGTGGCACAGTGGTTAAAAATCCACCTGCCAATGCAGGGGACATGAGCTCGATCCCTGGGCCGGGAAGATTCCACATGCTGCAGAGCAACTAAGCCTGTGCTCCACAACTACTGAGCCTGTACTCTAGAGCCCACAAGTCACAACTACTGAGACCATGCTCTACAACTACTGAAGCCCATGTGCCTAGAGCCCAAGCTCCACAACAAGAGAAGCCACCACAATGAGAAGCCTGTGCATCTCAACTAAGAGTAGCCCCCACTCACCATAACTAGAGAAAGCCTGTGCTCAGCAACAAAAACCCAACACAGCCAAAAATAAAAAATAAATAAATTTTTTTAAAAAATTTGGTTACAGGAATATTATGAAATTTATCTGAATTTTTTAAAGAAAAGAAAAATTTCTGGGACAAACTAAATGATCTTCAGACACCAAACAACTGAAGGTACCAACAGAACTTTCAAAGGATCTATTACTTCTGATTCCATTGTCTGTGTAACATTATGTTAACTTTCTGAACATAATCTTCAGCTTAAAAGAAAAAAAATGTATAGGTTTCCTAGTAGAATTTAGCATCCAAGAAACTTTTCTAATACTTACTTGTTTCCAGATATCTGTGCAGGCTAAACTGTAAAACTGTTGGTACAGAGCTCATTTGTATCAAAAGCTGTCACTTAAAATGTGCTAAATAAATGTGTAGGTACTCAGGGTGAAAATGTTAAATGATCGTAGTAACGATTCTTGTCAAATATTTTGATTGCTAAGATGCCTTGAATTTAGTTATACTGGAGAGTTCATTTTTTGTTTCATATATAAACCTTTTTAAAACACTGCACTGTCCTCCTTCCTATTTCAGTTGCTTTTGGTCCTCCCATTGTGCAGAGAGAAGTTGTTCTGAAACCATCATAGCAACAAGCATTTACCTGATGACATAAGGTTACAAATATAAACAATGGCATTAATCTGTGCCAACAATAATATCCCCTAGAATGGGCCACATAACTATTGATCAGAAACTATTTTATCTATTCTAAGTATATAAGTAAAGTTATCTTTTCTTAAATGAAATAGTGATTTTCAAAGAGATAAAGTAGAAGCTCTAACAATATAAATGGGGGTATGGGGGTAAAATTATAATAGAAATGTAATTTCATTGTAGAAAGTTAGAAAACTACATAAAAATAAAAGTTATTTTAATTTCAAGTGGTGGCTTTATTGTTTAACAGACATATATGGCAGAGAACAGGTCTATCACACAGAGTTTAAAGAAACTCAAAATTCTAACTGCAAGCATTAGCACAGATCTTATGGGTACAGGTTAAAATTATATGAAGAAATTGGCCCACCTGTGAAGGGATACCCAATTGCCAAGTAACGAAAACAAACAAAAGACCAGCAACTCAAGAGTAAATAGAGATGAGACTTAAAGTTCATTATAAGAAGTATGTTCTTTAAAAACTACTTTTGAGCTAACACTGAATTTAATAAATTATTATAAATTTTCACTAGCTAAATAACAAATTACAGCTACATTTGACCTTTTTTTGGAATTTAGAGAAATATTTTTGTGCCTTTAAATTTTACTGCTATTTAAGCTGCCAATCAAACTTTTTATTCTACTTGGGCAGAGAATTTGGAAATACTCTGTTGGAAACAATCTAAATATCCCACAAGAGAGTAATGGTTAAATATGCCATGACATATACAGATAACGGAGTGCTATGAAGCACTTTTGAAATAATATTAAAAAGCATTTAACCATGAGGAAACGCTCCTAACGTTAAATTTTAAAAAGATGCAAAAAACAGTATACAATATAATCTAAATCTGTTTATATTTGCATGCGATTGCCACCCGTTTTTGTTTATGCCAGCTTGAATTTAGTTTTTATCTCTTGCAATCAAGAAAGTCCTAACTAGAACACCTGTGAGTTATTAATGAAAAATTAATTTAAAAAACTTCGGTTCATAATGTGCTTTTATTTAACTGACACCTTATTTTTAGAAATAGCATCACTTGATAGCCTTCAGAGTCCTTGTTAAAGCAATAGGATAAAAGCAAAAAAGCACATATGCCTAAATTTTATGTTTTCTGCCGTGGACATATCATGTTGAAAAAGTAACATTATTTTTAATACCTTATAGATACATGTTATTTGTATTAACACTTCATAACTTACCTTGCAGTCCTTCTCTATGATGCTCTATAATTGTGGTACTACCATACATACCTGTAGTTTCATATAAATAATGATTACCCTAAATTCAAGAAATTGCCTTATTATAAGCATGATCATAAGTTTTGGAATTTATATATACCAATTAATTTTAACCAATATCAAGAAACCAAAGATGGTCTGTGGGCTTATTCTCCTACCATGTATTTTGCCCAGGTGCTTCCTCCCTGAATTCTAAATGGGTAATAAACCAACACGAGTGAAAAGACCTTATAAAAGGAAGAAGGAAGAGACCCCTTTGCTCCTTAAACCTGCACTGCTCCACCTTCAATACCTAAACACTGATGAGAGGAACAGCATCACTTATTTTAATACAAAACCTGTTCATAACTTTTAATGAAAAACTGTTTGTAAAAATGAACTCAAAAATTAAAGGATGGAGAATATTAGAAATTTCTTTAAAATGAGTAACACAACTGATTTTAACTTGCTCTCCGTTTAAATTACACCACTTACAAGACCAAAACGGGCCTTTTAAGCTTCTCAACACATCCCTGTGAAACGCAAAGGTCTTTACCTGCCTCGCCAATAATATTGTCCTTGCTAAGTGAAGTGTCAGGAAAGTTGGGCTAATTATAGCTTAACACAGTTCACATTCTGATCTTATAAATGCAGCTGTGTGTTGTTTTATACATGCCTGTGTCCATTAAGTATACTCTCCCTCTGAACTACATAACATCTGAAACACTCCTCAGGATGAACAAATTATGGTCTGAGAATAAAGTGGGCATTAATAAGAACTGATTCTGAGCAAGGAGATGCATATCAATGGATAAATAACATACATGCCAGCATTATTCAGAAATTTTAATATATGTATATGGGGATAATTTTCAAGAGAAGCAAAAATTTTAACATTATTTTCATTCACTGAGGGCATTCTGAGGGTTTTTCAATCCAATTTGTTTACCAATTGTTTGTGCAATAAATACAAAGAAATAAACACTGTAAATTCTCAAGACAAAGATTATAAAAGTATTATAGCTTTATCACACTCTTATCTTTAGATCTATTTGATCAAAGAAAACATTTTGTTTCCGGGAACACAAAATTGTCAACAATTTGTCCTTCAAAGGAAGCAAGGATTAGAAAGTCTGGGAGACCTGGATTTAATCCCCAGTTTACCAGTCTCTTCTCAGGCAAGTTACTCAACCTCTCTGTCTCCCTTCCCTCTTGTAAAACGAGCAGGATAACTACTTCGGAAGAGAGTTGTAAAGATTAAATACCTATAAGGAGCCTCTCTCTCACCACAGCAGTAGTAACACAATAGTTGGTGCTCAGTTAATCTTCCCCTTCCTTTCCCAAGTGACCCTTCAGAAACCAACCATGTGCATTTTGAACCAAATTCCTAGCTGCAAACTATTCAAAGGTAAAACATTATATCCAACTCATATTCTAAAATTTGAAATGGATCTTTAAAAGCCCCCAGTATCTAAATGATTTGAAACAACCATATTTCAATAGGTCCAATAAAGTTTTCTTAGAATTTGTTACACTTTATGACCCAATTAGCTTCGTCTTTAAATGCATATACAAGTAACAGTTTAAAATCAAGATGCTGGTCAAACAAAAATATAACTGAACCTCTGAAGTCAGGCATATAATGTAACTAAACAGCCTGCAGTACCATGAAGTCAGCAGAGTAAACACTGGAAAGAGATAGTTGGCCTTTTTGACTCTGTTAAACATGTCAAAGTACTGCATTTAAAAATATTTGAAAAATCCCCCTATTTTCCATCTGTTGTATTTCTCAGAGGATAACTGAAAGTTCACGTGAAAGTTCATTTTAAGTTCAAATATGTCATATCAGGTCATTTACAGGGTAAAAGTTTACTGGGAGTTTATTAAAGACTGAAATGGAAAAAGAATAAATATACTAATTGCAGCTATGTGATATTGCATTATGACAACTGCATTTTTAAGCTTCATAAATAACAATGATAAATTTTAAAAGACCATGTGCAATGTATCACGGCAACAATAACGATTACAAGGAAGGTGCCTAAGATAGCATCCTTGGGTCTGTTCCTAGAGAAAAAGCTGTAGATCAGTTTTGGTTGTTCTAATATTAAAGTACAATAGTTGTCATATTTTTACACTGTATCATATAATTTGTTTAAACTACATATTTAAAAACAGTAATACAGAGATATAGGAAAAAGAGTGAAACATCAGAAATAATAAATGAATATCTTACTGAATATTAGATGATTTTTAATTTGCCATTGTTAAGAATGCTATTTGAGAACACTGTAGGAAGCCAAGAAAAATATGTTTGATTTGGAAGAAAATTACTAAGTCATTGAAAAAAATCTGAATTGAACAAACATTAGTCAATATTATTTGAATTGCTGAAGCAAAAATTGATTTTTCTTTTGGGTAAAACCTTCACATTTTTTGAAAATGTTTAGAAAAATAGTTTTCAAGGAAAATAACAGTGAACATGTATATAAAATTTAAGACATAACTTCTGGGTTCACAGAATAAAAACATTTTCTTGCTATAAAGTACTGGTACATATTAGAGTTCAGTAAAGGGTTCTAAATGGATTGAGTAAGGGTACAGCCCACTGGTTTTCAATTTCTCCTGTCAAATGTGTGGCCTCAGCCTCACAACAGAACTTTAAATCTGTAACTTGCTTCTTCAATTGAAAAGCACACGTGGTTCTCTCTAGCATGTCTATATTCTTTTCATGATGTTTTGTCAATTGGATTTAATGGATCATAGCATTTATTCATTCATTCTCTCAATAAATGTTAATATGGTGTTTATTATTTACAAGGTGCTGTACTAAGGATTATAAAAGACACAAAAGTTAACTAGACGAAAGTTTTGTTTTCAAGAACGCTACAACCCAGGAGAAGAAATACAAAATAAAAAATATATATAAATAAGTAAATAACACAGGGTTGAAGTCATTCATGCCTGCCATGGGAGGGATGCAGGTAAATAATTTGGCAGTGGGCAGAAGACACTATTTCTAGTCAGCAAACTAATCTTGGAATTAATTGCTAGCTGAATACCTAATTAAGATGCTATTTTTTTGGGGGGGTGGGTCAAATTGTTAAACATGAATTAAGAGCAAACTTTAAAAAAATCTCTTAACTATCTCATTTCAACTACCTTCTAACATATGCCACTGATCACATCCCAGAACTGTTATTTCCACATTTTGCTTCGAAAAGATGATATTGGATTTCGAAACAATTACTCTTTTATTTGTTAAAAAATTCCAGAAGGAGAGAGAGAATGTAACATTTAAAAACAAAACCCTATTACTAGTCACTGACCTGGAATTCAGTAATGGAGACTTGAGAAAAATCACAAGTTACATCAGGTAAGAGGAAACTCTGCAGGTCACCGATTTCATACACTAGCTGTTCAGCCACCGAACCGAAGGAGAGTAACCCCCACTCCTCATGCCAGGGGGCTTGGATAGGATGAACTGTCCATCAGCAAAATACTCCAGTAAAAGAAATCCTATATTGTACCTAGGTGAAAAACAGAGAAACCTATGGTTTAGAGAAGTCAGGAGGAAAACCTAAGGAAAAGAAACTACATTATACCCAACAGTACTTTGATGAATAATAATTATCTAAAACTCACTGTGCATTTTGCATATTCTATTTTTATGTTTAATTTTATACCTTTTAAAATCACACAATGATTTATTAATGTGTAATAAGTACTGAATACAGGTAATATCTGGGGTTCAAAGAGACAGAAATCATATTGAGAGGAATAGATGAAGATTTAGAGTAGAAATTCAGAGACTATTTTTCAAAAGGTTTGGAAAAGGTCTCTAAGTCCTCTTGATGTGAGAGTCATGAGAACCCCATTTGATGGAGCATGATTTAAGGTTAAGAACTCAGGGAGAGCGAGATTGCAGGAGCTGTGATGGCTAAAGAGGGCTACACATCATGAGATCCCTGCCCAGTCAGATTCCTCTGGTCCCTAGTGAGCCTCAGCCTACAGCATGGCTTACTTCACTGGTGACCAGCTGGGTTTCCCGTCTTTCCTCTTACTGCTTTTTATAAACCCAAGTAGGTGGGACTTGGGCCTCAGCTTTCAAAGAGCCTTTAATTTATAAAGTCAATCTTTTGCTCACTAAGAAATATAAGACGATAAATAAAAAGGAGAAATCCGGGGTAATTTAGAGACATAGCCTGTAACCTTAGTTTGGTCCTGAAATGGTCATTTAGCAATGTTCAATATTAAACATGATCATTTTGAATAATAAGAAAAAGACTCCTCTTTGATTCTGGGAGAAAAGAACATTTCATTGTGGTAGACCATAATATAACTTTAAAAGTCAAAGTGAGAAGGTCATAGATAAAAAAATAATGAAAGCTGATGCATTTTATTTCAATATTTCTAAAATGTTTTGAAGGATAATAAAACAAGATCTTTTTATTTTATTTTACTGGTTTGGTTTTGTTTCAATAATTTTTTAAAAAATTAATTTACTTATTGGCTGCGTTGGGTCTTCATTGCTGCATGTGGGCTTTCTCTAGTTATAGCGAGCAGGGGCTACTCTTTGTTGTAGTGTGCGGGCGTCTCAGTGTGGGGGCTTCTCTTGCAGAGCACAGGCTCTAGGCGTGTGGGCTTCAGTAGTTGTGGCACATGGGCTCAGTAGTTGTGGCTTGGGGGCTCTAGAGTGCAGGCTCAGTAGTTGTGGCGCATGGGCTTACTTGCTCTGTGGCACGTGGGATCTTCCCGGACCAAGGATCGAACCCTGCATTGTGTCCCCTGCGTTGGCAGGCAGATTCATAACCACTGCACCACCAGAGAAGTCCCACAAGATCTTTTAAAAAATAAGATCTTTCGATGGCAAAACAAACCACCTTCTTAGATGGAAAGACATTATAATAGAAATGTCATTTCTATCAAATTTATACACTCAAAAGAAATCCAACTGGAATCACCTTCTTTAGATCAAAGAATATTAAGTTTCATGTGGAAGAATAAATGTCAGAGAACAGCAAAACACTTATTAAGAGGTCGGGGAGTGAAGAAAGACATGGTGTTTCAGATGTTAGAACATTTTATCGTGCACCAATGTGTGTGTTTGTATATACATTTACATCCATATATGATTATCTGAGGATTGTATGTTAGATCAGTAACATGATTACATGGGCAGAAGTGGTACTTAGAGCAAGAAAAGATCAGTGGGAAGAGGGAGCTAAACAAAACATTTTAAAAAGCTACATTAGAAATTACTTTTTGCTGTTTTGTTAAAAAAAAAGTTAAGAATCAATTTCCCCTTTGTCCTTCAAGATTATAAAAGATCAAATAATTTTTTCTGTAAATAGTAATTAACTTTGAATAATTTTATTAGAATTTGTATGTTTCAATTTTATAAAACAAAAAAAATCTGCATTAAAGCGAGCAGGTAGGATATAACCACATTTACTCATTTATGATAAATACTGTGTATCTGTTTAGATCTGTCTATCTACCTATCTATCTATCTATCTACCTATCTATCTGAAGAGATGTAATCTTTTTAATTGCTAGAGAAGGACAGACAGACAATTCCGAGGAAGAAGGAAAGATGAAAAAATGGCTGGAAAGTGGCTGGCAGTATGGGCGGGGCAGACCGCGAGCTGAGCTATCTTCCGTGACCACTTGATCTCTTCCTCTTTGGCACTCTCTAATCACAGCTTCCCGTTTTAGAACGTATCTTCTTCCTCCCACTATCTCTGAATTTCCTGGTAAGAATTTAAACTGTGCTCTCCCCATGACTCACCCCTCCTCCTTGCCTTCCCTGAGTTCCCCGATACTCCGCACCCTCCAAGCCACTCATCCCTCCCACGACTTCCACACTCAGCTCTTTCTGAATGTCAAGTAAATCTCTATGTCTTTTCCTCACATTCCCCCAAGCTACTTTCAATTGCTTATATGTCCCACAGTTATCAAAACCTAAATAAAATACTGCATCCACCTCTATTACTGACATTACCATCACTGCTACTACTACTTCACTCGTGTTAGTACCAACATTACTACTGTTTCCACTGGGTATCATTTATCAGTATGTACTACGTGGCAGGCGCTGGACTCATTCTTGCCAACAGCAACCCATTTATTGCAGTCTTTTTTTAATCTTTTTTTTTTCTTGGCCGTGCTGTGTGCCACACAGAATCTTACTCCTACCAGGGATTGAAACCCCGTGCACCCTGCAGTGGGAGTGTAGAATCTTAACCACTGGACGGGCCCGGGAAGTCCCATATAATCTTTTCAACAACCCTATGAGTAGATATTATTACCCTTATTTTATACTGGAGGAACTCAACAAGACACAGGACTACATCACCATAATTGAGACGTGCAACACACGTTCAGATAAAATCAAAGCATGCTTCTATTCTTTTTTTGGCTGCATTGGGTCTTTGTGTCACTGCGCGGGCTCTCTAGTTGTGGCGAGCAGGGGCTACACTTCGTGGAGGTGAGCAGGCTTCTCATTTTGGTGGCTTCTCGTTGTAGAGCATGGGCTCTAGGCACACAGGCTTCAGTAGTTGCAGGAACTCGTGTATCTGAATTGGCAAGTGGATTCCCAACCACTGTGCCACCAGAGAAGTCCCCTTTTTTTTTTATGCTTCTATTCTTGTGTTAATACAATTTACCTTTTACTAGACTACAATATTTGATGAATACTGAAGTGAAAAACAATAAAAGTGAACATTTTATTGAACTCATATTTTGGTGCTGTTCTAAGCGCTTTCCATTTATTACTTTATTCACACCCCCTTTCATAATAACCTACTGAGTAGACATCACCATTGTCTCCATTCTGCAGGTGGATGAACTGAGGCACATAAAGGCTGAGTAACTTGTTCCAACTCGCAGAGCTAGTATGTGGCAGAACCAGGATTCCAGGCAATAAGTCTTTAGAGTTTATGCTCTTTACTCGGTATTCTGTGCTAGGGGATGCAATTCTGCTAAAACTGTAGGAATGCAAAGATCCACGCCCTCCAAGAGTTTACCATCTGTTGCATAGATAAAATCAAGATGACAAAATCTAGGAGGTCAGATTTCTTGCACTTCAATTTCTGTTTCACACTTGGAAAGCTGTTGCACTGGCAACAAAGAGTCACGGAGACCAATTAAAAGACTATAATAATAGCCTTCAGAACCTAGATAAGAAAACTGGCAAATCTGGATGAATATGAAAGGGAGAAAATGAAAGCTATTACGGGTTGAAAGTTGACCTTACTGGTGATTAGTGAGATAAGGGAGACCATGGAAGAGAGCAAAGCTCACCAGAGTCCAGGCCAGTGGGAGAATGACCATATCACTGTCAGAAATGCACAAGTCTTAAATAGATGCTGATGAGTTTGAGGTAAGAATAAGATTATAAACAAAACCAAACCTACCCAGATGTTTCTAGCAGAGTTGCGATACAAGGCAACGGATGTAAACCTGGACATCATTTGCTGTCAAGTAAGGGTCAGAGCTGTGAAAGCAGATGATCATTCTGAGGGAGAGAATACAGAGTGTAAGAGCAAAGGGCTGAGGATCATTTCCCATCGGTGCTGAAACCCTCACGTTTCTACTGCTTCCTACCAGCCCGGCATCAGATGACAGCCAAGGAGGAAGAGAAAGAAGAGCTCGAAAGAAGAGTGAGCAGCGCCGGCCTGGCTCTAAGTGAGGTTCAGAGGAAGAGTGGAGACAAGGTTGGACTGAGCCACTGTCTAGATGGAGCGGGTACTAACAACAAAGCCCTGGATGGAATAGGGTGTTAGAAAAAGTGATTTACTAGCATATCCCGGTATTTCAAGGTTCCACTATATTTAGTGTATTTAGTCCTTAAAGAGAGAGACTCTATTTCTAGATTAGGTGTTGTGTTAGTTTCCTAAGGCCACCATAACAAAGTACTAAAAACTGGATGGCTTAAAGAAACACTGATTATCTCAGTTCTGGAGGCTGGAAGTTTGAAATCAAGTCAACAAGCAGGGCCCTGCTCTCTCTGATGGCTCTGGGGGACAGTCCTTCCTTGTTCTTTCCTAGCCCCTGGTGGTTGCCAGCGATCTTTGATGTTCCTTGGTTTGTAGACATAGCACGCCAATCCTGTCCTCACATGCTGTTTTCCCTGTGTGTCTTCACATTGTCTTCCCTCTGTATGTATCTTTATGTCCAAATTTCTACTTTTTTACAAGAACAAAAGTCCTATTGGATTAGGGCCCACCCTCATGATCTCATTTTGATTTGATTACTTCTGTAAAGACCTTATCTTCAAATAAGGTCACATTTTAAGGTACTAGGGACTTCAACATTATCTTTGGGGGACACAACTCAACACTAAGAAGGACAAAGCTCAGCTTAATAATAAACTAAAGACCATAGTAATAGGAATAAAAAAACATCATATAGTATTGAGGGAAGTGTGATTTCTAAGATGCGAAAAGGAATGGTCCTGAACCTTAGCTCTGGATCCTAACAAGATAATTATGGCTAGGACATAAAATATGTCTGTGTTTCACAATACAAATAAAAACAATACACAGTACAAATAAAAAAACAGTACAAATAAAAGAGAGCAATAATTAAATATGGCTTAATAAGCAGATAATAACATTTCTAAGATGTAGATGTTATATGCAGTTCTATAACCTTTATAATATATGGACTGCTTCCTACCAGTCTGGTACCAAATGCCAATCCGTGAATATTCCACCAGTACTCTGAGGACCACGTTCAGTGAGATGGCCTGCAAGAATGCAAAGCAAACAAAAAATGGCATTAATACAATGAGCAAAATTTTCAGTAGTTGTCCAAATATAAAATAATAGGTTATAAATAAAGTTGGTTTTCAAGTAATTGTCATAAAAGTGCAAAAAAATGTGGTGATTTTACATGGGTGTGTTTATTTCAATAATGTAAGTTAAAATGTAGAAAGGCTATCTTGGAATAGTAGGAAAGACACTGGTCTAAGAATCACAGACACCTAGGCCACGTGATAGAATTTAAGCAAAATGCCTTACTGGTGTAGTTGAAAGAATCAACTGAGACAAAAGCATGTGAAAGCACCATGAACAGTGCAAAATGCTTCAAAATGTAAGTTATTATCAGAGAAGTGTGACATCAAATGGTCACTATATTATAGAATAGAAAAGACAACTTATAGAATGTCACTGTCATATTTGATATGTTAATGAACTAAAATGTATCAATACATGCATTGTTAAAACTCACTCTCCAAAAATCTGGAAGATCTGAAGTCTTTTTTTTTTGAGTTGAGAGCTTTAATCAGCATAATATAATAAGATTCTTCGGGTTTCACTTATTTGGCCTGTGTGAATCCAGGCTCCATCAAGTAACTGTCTCTGTATCTTTGGGCAAGTTATACAACCCTGTTGTATATCAACTTCCTCATCTCTCAAATGAGGATAACAATATTTGCCTAAGAAATGAATTGTAAGAATAAAAATTTTTGTGAAGTGCCTATTACATAGAATGCATTCAATAAACTATGGTTGCTTTGTTTCATAAAATTTCTTAAATCTTTGTATTAGACATTTCTTTGGCTTCAAAATTCTGCAGTATGTTCAGTTTAGGATATATTTAGCATGACCTACCAGACACATATATTTTAATTTCTGTAAAGCTTAAGTAAATTTTATTGTCAGAGTAAAATTGCTACTAATGTTATTATTAGTCTTACCTTCCAGCTGCTAATAAATCAAAATCATTGCTTTTCCAACCAAACTATGAGAAAAAGCAGAAAAATTATTTTATTTACAATTCAACCATTTATATATAGAATCTTTACATAGTATGTATTCAAGATAAAGTAATTTATTCCCTACTTGATCTAAAGTACAATTCAAGATTACTGTAATAGGTTCAAATACAAAATGATATGGAGAAACTAACAAAAACCTCTCATAAAAACTTGAAATAGAAGTTTCACTCTGGACAAGACAGAATAAATTGGACCAAATTTATACCATTGCCTGAAATAACTAAAAAAACAGACAAAATATATGAAACAGTTTTCAAGGCATTGGACATCAGGCAACAAAGAAAAGAGATGTAAAACAAAAGAGATGGGCCTATGACTGCATTTCCAGACCATGTGCTGAGAGGGGGAAACCCAGGTGGAGCCAGGCAGGTTCCCTGAGTCCCTGGAACTGAGAGTCCTGGGAGGTCTAGGTGACTAGTGTTCCCAGGATAGATTACCACAGAGAAAGCTGTAAAAATAGACAACTCCAGAGAGCTGCATGGGGTCCCTTTCAAGTATTTGGCAGAGAACTAGCAGCACATGGATGTAAAGAAGCTGCCCTCATCTGGGAATACTGCCTATTCTCACTAGCCAGACTGAAAAATCCCATCATTCACAGAAAAAGTGATGGAGCACCTATAAGGGTCTTGCCTCAACAGTGGGAAATAACCAGTCTGAGACTAAATGATGCTCTGGCCCCAGCTAACAAATGTTAAAAGCAAGACCAAAAAGGATCAAATAATTTCAGAGTAACTTATATTTTAGGACAAAGCTCAAAAATATTTACAGGAACATGAAAATATCCAGCAACAAACAAGATAAAACTCACAACATCTGGTATCCAATCTAAAATTACCAGGCATTCAAAACAGCAGGAAAATACAATCCACATTGAGGGGGAAAAATCTATCCATTGAAACAGATGTATATCAGACACAGATGTTAAAAACAGCAGATAGCATTACTATAACTGTATTCCATGTGTTGAAAAACACATAAAACAGATTCCAAACCAAAACACAAAAGATAACCAAATTTGAATTTTTAAAGAAGAAAACTACAAGACTGAGATGAAAAAAATGCTGATTAGCATGGCAAATTAGATATTGCAGAAGAAAAGATTAGTTAACTTGAAGATGAAACTATAGAAATTATCCAATAGAAACTATCCAAAAGTTTCATGGAGAGATAAAAGAATTTTAAAAAATGAAGCTGTCAGAGAACATGAAGTGACATAATATATGTGTAATTAGAGTCCCAGAGAAGGGAGAGGAACATAAAAATTTTGAAGAAATAAAAGCTAAAATGTCTTCAAATTTGATGAAAACCATAAAATCACAGATGCAAGAAGATCACAAACATGAAACACAAGAAACATGAAGAATGGCACATCTTAATAAAAATGCTTAAAACCAGTGATAAAGAGAAAATCTTAAAAGCAAAAACAAAAGACATATTACATACAGAGATATAAAGATAGGAATGACAGCAGATTTCTCATCAGAAGCAATGTTGAGAATGCAGTAGAGCATCAACTTTCAAGTACTGAAAAAAAAAAAGACTGTTAGCCTAGAATTCTGTACTCAAGGAAAACATCTTTCAAAAACAAGAAAGACTTTTCTAGACATACAAAAGCTGAAAGAATTTCTCACCAGCAGACCTGTATTATAACCCTCTAAATATTAAAGTCCTTCAGGCAGAAGGAATGCCACTAGATAGAAATATGAATCCACACAAAAGACTGAAAAGCCTCAAAAATGTTAACTACATGTAAATATATAAGATTTCTTATTTATTCTTAGTATTTAAAGTGCTTTAAAAGATAATTTATT
Source organism: Hippopotamus amphibius kiboko (assembly GCF_030028045.1). Classification (NCBI taxonomy): domain Eukaryota; kingdom Metazoa; phylum Chordata; class Mammalia; order Artiodactyla; family Hippopotamidae; genus Hippopotamus; species Hippopotamus amphibius. The sequence continues at coordinate 84,925,370 of NC_080188.1, read as the reverse complement.
ACAATGCCAATAAAATATAAATAACAATAAATAAGAACATAATATTAAATAATAACAATGAATTGAGTTTATAACATATATAGGAGTAAAATGTTTGAAAACAAAAGAACAAAAAATAGGAGAGGAGAAATAGAAGCATATGATTGTAAAGTTCTTATACTACATGTGACATCACTTGAAAGTAGAATGCTATGCTGAAGATGTGTATAACAAACACTAAAGCCACCACTAAAATAACAAAGGTTTACACTTAACAAGCCAATAATTGAGATAAAATGGAGTCATTAAAAAAAAATCAATCTCAAACAAGGTGGAAAAAGAGAAAACAAGGAACAAAGAATTAGATGAGACAAACAGAAAACAAACACAAGCAAGATGACAGATTTAAACCTAACTATATCAATAGTACCATTAAAGTAAATGGTCCAAATAGCCTAATTAAAAGGCAGAGATGGTGAGACTACATACAAAAGCAATACTCGAAAGTTTGTGTGGCTACATTAGTATCAGACAGGATAGATTTCAGAGCAAAGACTACTACCAGGAATAAAAAAAAAATATATCATTTTATAATGATAAAGAGGTCATTCATCAGAAGGAAATAATAATTAATTATGGAAATATAATAGTCATTAACAGCTCACTAGAGCAGTAACTGTGAAGGAGGGGAGGGAAGGCCGCTAGGTGTGTGCAGAATGTTCAGAGATGGAGAGAAGCAAGAGTAAACAGTGAAGTGTACTGTGTAAAAGTTTCCTGACCCTGAGATTTTATTGGTGCAGGAGAGAGAAGAAATGGACCACGGAGAAGCCCTAATTTAAGAAAACATAAAAGCTGAAATTTCAGTTAGACACAAAGTCAGAATATAAACCCAACTCTGCAAATTGGCTCTTTTACCCTCTTATGCCCATAAATTCATGTGCACACACACACATGCACATAAATATACACTGTGTTCAGTAATATGACTTTTTTTTTTTAAATCATCTGTCAGGCTCTGTGGTTCAGGCTCTGTGGTTATAAAACATACATAATATTTGGGTTTTTAAGTAAAAATCCTGCTTTGTCTTTTTTTTTAATGTAGACTAATTTTTTAAATGTCAAGCTAAACCAAAGTGTTTTTCACCAAAAAAACAGTTCAGCAGAGAAAAAGACTGCTCATTAACATGTCACAAACAACTAGAAACGTATTGGTGTCCCCTGTGGTCAACCTCACACCTTATAAATTTTTATACAAACGAAGAGGCTACATTTATTGGTTTTAGCTGTATTCATTTTTTAAAAAGTCAGTTTTTAATTTGCAAATATTCTTCTGAATCCCTTACTGTATCTGGGCGTCTCCGAAAACAAGTTTGACATCTTTTGCATTGAGGATCCTGAATACCTGCCCACAGCATGTGCTCCATCAGTGATCACCCTAGTGAGCTTTTGAATGTGCTTATGATTCATTAACACTTAAAACCAGGAGAATTGATCTTAAAGAAATAATAGGGTGGTGCAGTGGTTAAGAATCTGCCTGCCAATGCAGGGGACAGGGGTTCGATCCTTGGTCCAGGAAGATCCCACATGCCGTGGAGCAGGTAAGCCCATGCACCACAACTACTGAGCCTGCGCTCTGGAGCCTGCAAGCCACAACTACTAATCCCACATGCCACAACTACTAAAGCCCACGAGCTCTAGTGCCCCTGTGCCGCAACTACTGAGGCTGCGTGCTGCAACTACTGAAGCCCACATGCCTAGAGCCCATGCTCTGCAATAAGAGAAGCCACTGCAATGAGAAGCCCATGCATCACAAGGAAGAGTAGTCCCGGATCACTGCAACTAGAGAAAACCCACACACAGCAATGAAGACCCAATGGAGCCAAAAAACAAAAGGAAAGAAAAGCAAAAGAAAAAAAAAGAAATAGTGAAAAAAGACACCAGGCTTTAGCTTCAAGGATATCCACTGTAGCTTATTTAAAATAGTAAAGAAAAATTGGAACCAACATATACGTCCACTTATAAGCTGGTTAGATCATTTGAACCATATATTACTATAATACGTGGCCACTAAAAATGTTTTGAAAAACATTTAGCAATATTCTTGCTCAAAGTACAGTATTTTACAAAATTAGGTTCTTAGTATTCATAGTATAATCTCAATTTTGTTTGAGACACATATGTTAAAATGTTCATGTTTATAGTCCACAGTGTTGTGGTCACCACCAGGAGTCGCGATGGACGTCCCCCTCCAGCCCCCACCATCTGAACCTGGTTCAGTCACAGAGACTGACGATGATGCACCCGCCCCCCCCAAAATATACAAAGAGCCTAAGAAAAGGGTTATTACTCACATCGTGAGGCTCTCTGGGGAGAGCAAAGTCTCCCAAGTGGACCTAAAAATGGCTTGAGAGAGCAAGGAAAGGAAACTGGATTGTTCTTTATTGCAGTTCAGGGGTAGGGCTGGGGCGAGGGTTCCCACATGTGAGCTTGGTGTGTTTTCCACTTGTCACTGGATCCAAAGGAGGGAGCGACAGTTCTTTCCCATCAGCTTGCTCGAATGTAGCGGAGTACCGGAACGGGGAGTGAGGGCACTTGACAGCTGTCAGTATCTACGCACCAAAAATGGAGTCAGGCTCTTTATTACACGTATATAATGATGGGTTATAAATGCAATATATGTGCATATATCCATACATAGATGACAGGAAGAACATATAACAAAATGTTGACTGTAGCTGTATGTAGTGGGATTATTGTATTTTACTTACCTCTTTTGACCAACCTTATTTTCAAAAGTGAACCTGCATTACTTTTACAAAGAAACATGCAAAATGTATTGTCTAAAACAAAACAAAATATTAGATAAAAACCTAGAAATTTAAAAACAAGGCATTATCCTACCAAACACATTAAAAATCTGAAGAAAAGGAAGATGCCCAGTGCTGGTAAAGACATGTTTAAGCAAACATAGGTATACTTCTGGTAGGAGTGAATACAAATCGGTACAAGACTTTTACAAAGTCAATTGGGAAGACATTATAAGAACCTAGGAAATATAAAATATTCATAAGCTTTAACACACTTATTTGATTTCTTGAGGATAACCCAAGGAAATAATTCTATATATAGAAAAACAAATTCATTCATTTGTTCAACCAAGTGTCTTGACAGCCTACCATGTATCAGACCTTGAAGAAACGGAGTGACCAACAACGGCCAGTCCCAGTCACTGCACAAAGTTTGGTGTGGAAGAATGGAGACATGCAGTGTTGAGTGACAGTGGTTACACGGGTGGGTCTAGGGCTCAGGAGACCTGGACCCCTCTGTCTCTTAGGGTTTCCACACGTGGCAGTGCAAACTCTGTGGGTTCACAGCCAACACTTGGGGCAGCCCTATGTAAATTCAAGTGAGGATTAAATGGGCTGCCACATGGTGTTCAATACAGGAAACCATACCAAACATCTTAGAACTAGTTAATCCCCAACAATTAGTGGAATTTAACATAAACAAAAAATAAATAATGCCAACTCTTCCCTTAAGAAAATAGCTATGCAGCCTTCTCTTACTTTAGACATGCCACAAATAAAAATTTAGATTTACACAAGTAACAAAGTACAAGTGACAAATGATTTCCCTTTAAAAATAGCTGTTCTTGTCCATACTATTTTATTGTATAAATAAATTTCTTACTATAAAAGTAATCCTTGGTGATCAAAGAAAATTTAGAAAGTAAAAAAAGAAGAGAAGAAGAAATTATCCATTAAGCCGCTATCAACCACAGCAGCTGGTATAAATGCTTTCCTGATCCTGCCCTATGCATAGGATTTTAATGTCTCTTTTTTCAACATATTTTAAATCAGACTATCGATATACTTTTATCATTATGGTTTACTGTTTTCCTGAAATTAAATCATATGCGTCTCCTATGTTTTATAATTGCTCTAAACATAATAACTAATGATGGTATTATTTAACAAAGTGTTTGCTTAAGCATTTCCTTATTATGAGATATTTTAAGGTGTTTATAGGCTTTTTTCCTTATTATTTTTTAAAAATGTAATTTCAGTGCTGTGTCTAAAAGCCTGGAACCCACTTCTCTCTGACCTTGTATAATCCCTTTAGTACCAAATCTTGCCAGTTCTACATCCTAAAAAATTCTTTGATCACTACACTGCTCTCAGTTCCTTCCCTCACTGAGGCCACTGGCTTTCAACTGGCCTCCAGTAACAGCCTATTATTCCGGTCAGTTGCCAGCTCCTTCCCTCCATCCCACCACTTGGGACCTCTCAGCTCCTGCATCCCTCAGCACGTGCCTTCAGGCCCTGGGATGTGCAGTGTCGTTTCTTCTACTTGGAACCTTTAGTTTTCCCCAGAACAAACTGTCTTCACCCCGAAGGTCTCAACTTAAATGTCACTTCCCATGGAGGACCTTCCTCGTTCCCCATAGAGCAGGTTAGGGCCTCTGCTATAAATTTCCTAGGCTCCCTAAAAATTCTCTGCCTTAATGTTCATTATATCTCTAGTAACAACTAACATGTGTATTGGGGCCTTACAGACACTTAACTAAGGGCTTCATCTGCATTCTCTTATTTAATCCTCATAATAACCTATGTGGATGCGAAGATGAAGAGGCAGAGGCCTGGCAGTTACATAAGTTCCTCCAAATCACACAATTAGTAAGAGAGAATGATAAATACTGGCAGCCTCTTGAGTTTACAAAGGATACAATTTGCTGAGAAAACATTAGCAAAACCAAGATTACAAAGAACAGTACTTCTTGAGTGGAAGGAAGAAAAGAGAGGAAAAGACGGATGTCGGTGAGGGCCAGGCCCTAAAGAGAGAAACCGACTGGAAAAGGCAGGGAAGGAGGTAACTGCTGGAGGAATAACACGGCCCAAAGGTACATGGATCTGAGGGTCAACATACGGGCTCTGGTTCTAGAAGCAGCTCCCATGGGAGAGTGTAGCCTTAAAACTAGAGAATTCATCTTCATAAGAGCAACGTTAAGACCCTGCTGGGTTGGGTCTGAATGGGTGAACAAGGCAATCCTAGAAGCCTGAAATATGGATCTTCCTTTCTACCTAAATAACATAATAATCACCATTCTCTCTCCATATGTAGGGAAAGAGGCCCGTTATCCCTGAGAAGACTGATTTGACTTGAGAATATTTTACAACATAGAAATTCAAGCCCCTAAGGAATTAAATGCAGGCATACCAAGAGTGGGGGATTTGATCAGGAAAGGGTTACTCCATCTAATTTTAGGGATAATAACTATAAAAAAAAATTAACGTAAGCAAAATAGTCCCCAAAGACACAGAAGAGTCCTCAAACTGCAAAGACTTTTCCAATTACCTTAAAATTCTAAAGAAATGCAAGGTATTAAATATAAAACCTGGGGATACTGAATATAAAGGTGCAGAAGATACACCAACCACACATCTCAGTTTATAAACCAGCTTCACAGGGTCATCTCTGAATCAACAAGTTAACAATAACAAAATGTATACCATTTTTAATGGAACATTATTGTTCTATAAAATTGAATTTGAAATCCATGTGTGCCTTTTGGTACATGAGGTGTTAACCTCAAATAGGAAAGCAATTTATCTTGGTTCGCTTTTAACATTTTAAACTTAACAAACTGACATGTGAAAACACATTTTGCAAAGGCCAAAGAAAATTAACTGTGTGTTAGTAAGTAAAACAAAGATGATTAGCTTCAGCTGATAAACGTGTTCTCCCCACAAACTCACAGCATCAGTGAGGGGTCCCAGCACTGAAGCTCTGTCCACACAGTGCCCTGTGAGAACCAAGTCAGCACTGAGGTCCAGGGACCTGCTTATCGGTCTTGCTCTTTGGGGAAAAGGACATCATTGTTACTGTTTTTAATGCAGGTCAGATGAGAGCTTTTGATTGAAACAAGCAAAATGGCCAAAGTTATCATTTTGTCCAAAGACACAATATGCTTCAAGTAATTCCAGTCATAAGATGATGTGGTTAAAAACACTCTCCTAAATATTTTCATTACTTTTTTTTTTTAGAATCAGCATTTCCCGTAGAGCTGTTTATCAAACATTCTGTTAGCACTGCCCTCACTCTATACTAGTTTATCCGGACACAAAGTGAATGACAGTCATTTTACTACAGGGATCTTATCTCACTATCATCCTGGTACCCAAGTCCACTGTGGGAAGGTGGGCTATCAGTCTAGCCGCTGATCTTCGTGTGTATGTGTCTTCTCCCTCAGATGCTCCTATGCTCTTAGTGTCAGGTTTTAGACAACTGTGCTGGTACGGATTTCTTTTTGTTTAATCTGCATGGGAGTGATTTGCCTGCTTGAATCTGTGGATGTGCATGTTTCATCAACCCTGAAAAATGCACAGCCAGTGTCTTCAGATATTGCTTCTCCCCCTTTCTTTACATTCTCTTCCAGGAACTCTTAATTCTAGAAGAGATAGAATTGGGGCTTATAATTCTATCCATGTATCTGTAACTTCTCATTCATTTTCTGTCTCTCCTCCTTGGGCTGTGCTCTGGATAATTTTCACAGATCCATTTTCCAGTTCATTTAATCTTCTATTAATTGTATCTAATCTGCTGTTTAATCTAATCTATATTGAGTTTTTCTTTCAGTATTTATGTTTAATAAATAACAGTTCACTTGGCTTCTACTCAGATTCATCTAGACTTTCTTCAAAAGCTTCTTGTTCCTTGCTCAGGTTCTTATTCCAGTCTTACTCCTTTAAATATCTTTAACATGTTTATTTCATTCTGCATCAAATCATTCCAACTTATGGATCCCGTGGACATTTATATGTGTTTTGAAATTTTGGATTGTGAACTCTTATTAGGTTTGGTGTGGCTTTATTTGTGGAATAGCCTTTTATGAGGGAATATCCTGGATTTGCATTTGCTTCTGCCAGATGGCCTGGGGATACCAGCATCCATGAACTGCTTTAAGTAAATTACCAAATAAATTACTTGGACTGTGGTTTTCCCTGACCCTGAAAGTAGTACACATTGGAACATCAACCTATGTGAAGGCAGGTCTCTGATCACAGTTTCTCAGGGGAGAGACTGTTCCCCTACATGAACCCCAGGCCAAGACATACAGGTTTCCTCGTGATTTCCTTATTTCTTGGTTCAATTTTTCTTTCCAGACTTTCTTTTTTCCTTTTTTTAAAAAAACATTTAAAGGCTTATTTCAGGTACATTTTACTTATCAGCTCAACACCCTTGTTTTGAAGGAGTTCTTATATCTAAAATAAACTGCTGATCTCAAAAACACCTGCTGGTCTGCTCTCAGCTGAGTCCTCTTCCTACCTGACTGCATTTTCCAGCCTCTCTCTGTGTCATATCTCCACAATCCACCCTCATCCCTCATTGGACTCAACGTTTACTGAGCACCCATGAGGCACAAGGATGCTGACGGGAGCCAGGGACACAGAGGTGGAGGGAGTATCCAGATGTGCCATCCAGCTGGGGATCAAGTGCCCCAGGAGCGAACTAAGTGCCACATGAGGGAGAGGAGGACCAGGAGGTAGGAGTCCCACTAGACTCTGTAAAAGTTGTGGTTATGCAGAGAGAGGAATAGGTATAGCACCTGTGTTAGGTTGCGTTAAACTGAATGGCACTGGAAACAACTGCAGACTTTCTATAAAACAAGCCTCTGCTGCTCCAAAAACTGTTCCCAGCTCCTCAGGCTAAATCACTCACATGAGCTGGTGTGGTTGGGATCCATTTCCTCCATCAGCATCCATCGGTAGGCCCTGTGATAGAAACCAGCCATGCAGATGTCAGAAGTGGAATCCCCAGCCTGCAAGGACCTCATGGTGCCCTGGGAGGCAAACAGAGGACCACGACCCATCCCTCTTCTGGATACATCATCCTTTCCTCAGGGCTGGAATGGGTTTTTCACACCTGCGTATCCCCAGCCTTCGGCACACACCTGGACCTTGAGGGCTCCATAAAGTGACTGACGCATGAAGTACATGAAGTCCCACCATTCCAACCTCTGACAACCAACAACCTTTAACCAATCGCACCATGGGTTAAAGCTGAATTCCTTTTTCTGTGCTGCTGTTGGTGTAGATATACCAAGGGGACACCACCACAGCACCACATGTCAGAGAATTTCTGCATCCTTTACTCTGGGCCTACCATGTGGTCTAGGAGATTAAAAACTATAGTGGTTTTTGAGAAAGTCCTTTTTTAAAAAATTTTATTGAAATATAGTTGATGTATAATGTTGTATTAATTTCCACTGTAAAGTGACTCAGTTATATACACACACACATTCTTTTTCATATTCTTTTCCATTATGATTTATCACAGGATATTGTTCCCTGTGCTATACAGTAGGACCTTGTTGTTTATTCATCCTACATATGATAGTTTGCTTCTGCTAACCCCGAACTCCTAGTCCTTCCCTCCCGACCCCCCTCCCCCTTGGCAACCACAAGTCTATTCCTTGAGAAAGTCCTTTTGATACTCCTAAGAGTTCTTGGTGCTTCCTGGGCACCCTGAGAGAAAGGTTTTTTAAATGAGCAACACTTTGAAGCCATGTGTATCCAGCTACCTTGTGAAGGGCAAAGGATGGACAAGAGAGGGAGGGAGAGAGGAATAAAGAACATAAGAAAAGATCTTACCCAAAGTTCACATTCATGCTTTTAATGATGTCTGGAAATTTCTTCCCACTCTGCACATCTGTGGTAGCTGATCCTTGCAGAGTGTCCTTCTATAAACATTTTGCAAAAAATATGTTTGAAATCTTTATTCATAGAGAGCTTACTCTTTATTACACATGCTAACACAATAAAGATGTAATATGTAAGTAGACTTCTATATATTTCATTATTGAAATAAAGAAATTAATATGTATTGAAAAATGTATTCTGTTTCGGAGACTTTTCATTCAATGTTTCATTTAGGCAGGTATTATAACCCCCACTCGACAGATGAGAAACGTGAACCAAAGAGAGGCTGAGGAAGCCTAGTGGTGAACCGTGCGGACTCTGGACCCTGGCCACCGCCTGGCTTCTCTGAGTTCCCTCCTCTTTAAAGTAGGACACTGATAGTATCTCATAGGACTGGTGTAAATACACATATAATCTCTTCTTGTTCTTGCAAAGTGATTTTCCAAATTTGAAAGGCCCTATAGCAATTTATCTCCAGCAAAGATCAAGCTTCCTACAAAGTCGAATTAAGAATAAAAGTTACCCATACGTGTCCCTGAAAGACATGAGTTTTATTTTGGTACCCCCCCCCCCAAAATCATGAAGTTCTGTGCTCAGGGACCCCTGATGCAGGCACACCTTCCCAGGCTGAGCTCTGAAGCACTGGAGAGAACATGGTTATGGGGGGGTCTCTACGCCCTCCCCCAACCAGGCTCAGGCTAGAGTTATGGAAAACGTGACCAAGGGTCTGAAAATTGTGTGAACCCCTAGAGCACCAGCTGAAGCTGCTTAGCTATGGTCATTCACACGTAATCGCCTTGCAGAGCCTCCAAAGCTGTGTACTCTGAAGCCTGAGTGCAGCTCAGAGTGGCACCGAGGCCAAAAGCAATTCCACCATCAAAAGCTAAAGTCGGGACTGCTCTACCCTGAGTCACCAGTGTGGAATCTGGTGTTATACACAATGACATACACATAATATAAAACATACATATATAATATAGAACATATAAGAACATGTTCTATATTATAGGTACATTTTACATTGTGTCAGTTACCATTACAATAGGCAGTAAGTTTAGGCTATAAAAGGTCAAATGTTGTTACTCCTCGGGGGAACCTGCTTCTCAAGATATTATTGTTTGCATATTTGTTTTCTATAAACACACTAAATAAGTTTAAGTCTCCCTGGGGGTATCTTCCTTTCCATAAGAGAAAAACAGGCCTGCAGTTTAATTCTCTTGGATAAGATTTAGCACATCTGTCATCACATTGGGATTATTAAAACAGAAGTCTGTCACATGCTAATGCTGCATCAGATTTAAAATCTATCAATAGATAGTTATGACAGCAAATTCACTCATAGCAGTTACTTTTTAAGTAGTGTAAAAATAAGAACCTCCTTTTTAGAAGGACACAGATGAACTAAAAAAATACACTATCTACACAGAAATAGGATGGCTCTCAAAAGTTCTCTCCACAGCAGTTTTCCCAAATCATAAATCTAACCCTGCAGATAGTTCATTTAGTGGGCCTGGCTCTAGGAACATAAGCTAATTATTAGATCTGTTCTGTTTAGATGCCAACAAATGAGTCAATTGGTTTTCTGTGGGTTCCTGACAGCTAGTACCAATATTACAAATATTCAGACCCGCAAAAAATATTTGCATTTCACAAGTGGGATTTTACACATCTTTTGCATTTTACCAGGAATCAAGCTCAGACAGTACTAAGGAAAGAGTGCCATGAAAAGCATGACACTTGTCTAAAACACACAGCTTTTCACACTGAAGTGTTAATAAAAGAATTTATTAATTTCATTTCCCTTCTGGTTGTGACACAGAATGTATCTCTTGTGGCAAAATCCATCAGCTGGAACAAAATGATGGTAGGATTAGAGCGGTAACTAATGACTTGTACTAAACAACTTTATATTTTGTAAGAAGCACAATTTCAATTTAACCTTCATGTCCAAAGATGGGTCCAGAGTCATTTTAAACACTGTCTTCAATGAATCAATAAATCTTTCATACCACACATAAGTGGTTTAAACATAAATAATAAACATAAATGCATAACCGATCTAGGCAGCTGACAAACCAGATTTTATAGAGTAACAGATCAGAAAGAGGTTTCTAGAACTCAGTCCTGAGTTATACCAAAACGCAATAATGAGACCAAATTAAATGACTGTAATTGTTTAATACATGATATGATAACTTCTTGCTTAGGAGGTGTCATATAAATGTCAGTAACTTCTCCCATGATGTCATCTCCAGTGACATCAATGCCAGCCTTCCTGGCCATCCTGTCACAGGCAGCAGCACCCTCCAGAGGATGGGTACCACCAGCATTGCTGGTCATGCGCACGCTTGCCAGAAGAGAAACACCATGGCAACCACTCTGATGTGAGTCCCATCACCAGTAAACAGTCAATGAACTGCTTTCTCTTCACATTGTTTTTATTTTGTTTGTTTATGTTTTTTTTTTTTTCCTTTTAGAGGCAAGCACACCACAGGCAATGGCATCCCTGTACAATATTTACAAGCCTACAGCTACTTCCGGTGTTTACGCTCTCAGATGCATGGCTAGTAAACTGAGATGTAACAGGTCTTAATAAAAATATCTGTGGGCTATTAAACAAATGATTAGTTTTAATCTTTAAAATTCTCTGGATTTTCTAAATAGTTCTCTGGAGAGGACTGATCCAATCCACCACCTTTCAGAAACTCTAATCTTTAACTCAACTTCTGACAGTGATTTGCTGAGACAGGCCATGCGGAACACTGAAGCCAGAGAGGTGAACAAAATTCCACAATTCAAAAGAAGACAGGACTGTAGTGACCCTGCCCCACTAGTTCTTAACTTTCTAAGGCTCATCCTCTGTGGAATCTGACAGAAGTTACAGATCCTCTCCTTAGAGGAAAAAACACAATTTTTTTGTTTATAATTTCGGGGGAATCTCAGATTCCCCCAAGCCCATCCTTGGAAATCAGATTAAGAAACCTTGACCTCATCCAATCACCTCATTTACAGATGAAGGTAAGATGCAGAGAGGCTACGTGCCTTGTCCTGGGCCACAGCTTGTTAGTGACAGAGGCTGGATGAAACCCTGCTCTTCCCACTCCATACAATTGCGGTGCCTGCGGGGTCAGACTCTCTATGGACTTCCGCATGGGGGCGGGTAGGTGGGGGTGAATGACAAGGGCCGTCAGACAATATCTGCAGAGCTTTGAGTGCTCTGCTAAGTACTCCTATTAACTGTCCGAAGAATCAGGAAGTATATGCCTTTAGAATTCATACCCACGCGTCCTCTTTCTAATGGAGTGCAACATTTCTTTCTCTGTTTTCACTCTCCTCAACCTACTCAGCTACATCTGAACCCACCCTCATCCTCCTTCCCGCCTCCCTCCACCCACCAACACTTTCTTAAAACTCCCTCCTCCTTGAGTTCTGGTGCCGGCACGTCCAGGTTTTTCCCCTGTCTCTATTAGGCCTCTGCCCCTCTTCCTCTTCCCAGGGTTCCCCGAAAGCTCAGCCCTACCCTCCTTCATATCCATTCTCACCCTCGCATAAAATCCTTCCCAATAATGGCTTCACCAGCTACTTCCGCTGAATGAGGCTCCCTCCTCCAAACCCGCTCCTGCTTCCACCCTCTCCGCTAAAGAGCGGCCTTATTTGTAGGGAGACATCTTGCTCTCTGCCGCATAGCAAGATTATTATTCCAAAATGAAAGACAATATACACATAACTAATATGTGGGGTTCATTAGAAGTTTTGGTAAGTCTGACACTTTGCTTTGTTTTTGCCTTACTTTTTCTGGGTAACTGATTTTTTAAAAGAGGATATAGCTCCCCCTGGTGGAAAATAATGATATTAAAAAACAGACTCTCCTAACTGGTGTATTCTGAAATGCACCAGTACAACTAATGGGTACATAATAACTACATCCAGACTATCAATTATTCAAAGCTCTTCATTTTATGACCTTAAATAACAACATATTCTAAGGGGTTTATCCTTCTTAAGTAGAGATATATTTTCAGTACTTAAAAAAGAAATATTGAGTAATGCCATCTCCGTACCCAACTGCAAGGCTCTCTTTCTCAGCCCAATAAATCACAGCACTATGGTAATGAGGCCAGAGCCCTGGATTTGGTTCAAGGGTGGTCATCACCTTTTATAGGTCCCAAATCCACAAGTTTCACCATGACTCCAGGAAGTCATCTTAGTAAGATTTGCCCTGAGCCACAGAAGACCTAGGGTGAGGTCTGACTAGAAATCAATCCAGATATGCTGGTGAGTTAACAGTGGCCATATTTTTAAGTTCTTTCCTCTAACAGCAACTGCCTTCTTTCCTCAGAACCACATCAACATGGCTAATAAAGGCCTTTTAATAAATGTTCATTGAGCTGTTTATTTACTTTTAGTGACCATATCAAACAGTTTTATTTACATATTTTTTATATAGAAATGCTCTCATTCTTAAACTTTGACATGGCACTGAATACAGGAAATTCAGATGATTTAATGACAAACATTTTTCAGATTACCTTTCTGATGAATGTCCTTCACATGTATATGGAGCCCTGACAGTCTGTACAAAATCAGGAATGCAGCCGGAGGCCTAAAATATAAAAATAAATGTGTTATGCACTATAAAATGTATGTAATCAACTCAAAGGCACTATAAAATGTATGTAATCAGCTCAAAGACTAATCAATTTTTTAATTACTTGCAAAGCTACATTAAATATTAAGTAATTGTAATATTTATGTTTACAATAAATCAATGGAAAGGTCTAACATTATGTTCAAGTAAATGGAACTTTCATCATCACAAAACTAATTAAATCAGGATAATAACTTTAAAAAGTAATCACTTCTCTTTTGTGATCTATTAGCAATTTTAATTCCAAAGTCCCATTAAAATCTAAAATTTCCAACACTATACATGCCTTGAGCATTCATTATGAAAAATCCAACACTAATTCTCAGTAGAAGCCATTGAGTTTACATGTAATTGATAGATTATAGAAACAGATGTAGGAGACCAAAAAGGTAGATTGGGGTAAGAGTTACCAGGAGTGATGTATCCAGGAATGATTATTCAAAGTATCTCATTTTCAGTCAAAGTTACCAGGAGTGATTATTCAAAAGTATCTCATTTTCAGTCAAACTATAGTTTAAAGCACAAACTAGATAATTAGTTATGTTATTATGGGTTCATTTTTCAAAAATTAATTCTACCAAGTAAAAGCAGCTACTTACATAGACTGAATATCACAAAGTCGATAACATAATTACACCAAGACTTTTACATATTCTCTAACAAGCTAAATCATGAGACTATTTCTCTTGTCTAAATGGAATTTTTGCTGCCATAGTCCATGCCTCAGGCCAACGTCTAGGCCCTACATACTAAAATTAAAAAATTTAATCCACTGGAACTAACAGAAATATTGCAAAGTTAGGACTAAGACATTTATCACATACCATACATGACAGCATAAACAAATTTCCTTGTTAATAAAGCTTTTCATACACATAACTTTAGTGGGCATATAAGCTTTCATTGCCTGTATCTCTCATCATTTATTTAACCATTTCCTTATTGTTGGGCATTTAGGCCTTCAGTTTTTGTGTGTGTTATACATAAGGCTGTGCTATCCATCTTTGAGAGAAACGCTCTTCTGCAGTTAGCTGTATTTCCTTAAGATAATTCTGATTTAAGTAATGGTAGATAGCCAAATGACTTACATTTTTTTCCCAATAAGAAGACCTCACATTTTAAAGTCTTACAATAAGTCACATAAACATCATCTTGTTTAACTAGCCGTGTGTGGTTCCATGGCCACTAAAATGACCACCGTACTTAATTTACAGACGATTTACTTTTGCAGCAGTTAGCAGACACATGGTTATCTCAGAGAGGTAATCAAAACCAAATAATCCAGCTTCTCTCCATATAGTAACTGAGGAACTACAAGTAAAGCACAAAGTGTAATTTACTCTTTAAAATTTAAGTTTAACAATAATTTAATCAAAGTTGGAAAAAAATGTGTACGATCTTATTTGCTTTAGATTATCCAAATACAGAAGCTGTGGATATATACTTACGCGTTTGGGGGTTAAGCCCTGGGAACCCTTTCTAATGGAGTTTTTGGTCATTGTACTTTACGTCCAAGCACTGTTATTTTGGGGTGAAAATCCACATACTGAACCATGTTGACTAAAGGAAAAATAAATTATTACAGAAAAGACAAGAAAATAGAAAAATACCTATAGCGGTGGTAGCAGATTTCCCTATTCCCAGTGCTCCCCAGAAATTATTTCCCTCAAATGGCAAGGATCTCTTGGTAAAAGAAATGATATATTTCTAATTCATCAGGTGTAAAATCTTTGCTATTCCAAGCTTATAATCAATTTAGGCAAAAATCTACTCTGCCCCTCATGACACTTGGCAAAACATGAGAGGTCAAAGGGAAAATCTGCTCTGACCAAGCCCCTAATTTTGCTCCTTCTATTGGTCTAAGATAATTGTCTGTCTTCAGGTTATTCCCTAATTAAAAACCTCAAAGGCAATTCCCAAAATGCAAAACAAGAGCTATAAAAAGTCTAAAGAAAAAATACCATCATAAAATATTGCTTCCTCCTAAACAGTGGTATGTTTCAAGGTAGAAGCTTTGCCTTAATGTGGGGTCCCAAAGTCTCCAGCACTGTACCTGATGGGCACTTAGCAAAAGTTCGCTAGATTAACAGCTGAATGAATAAGAGAATATATTTCAAAACAGCTCTTCTTAAAGGTTTCTTCACATCATATCTCTCATTTTTCATAAGCTGTTATACATAACCAAGGACTGACATAGACTAAATATCACAAATACCTCTAATTTCTTATTAACTGCCATAGAATCCCTTTCTCTGACCTGCTGAAATTCCTAAGACCTACTGTAAAGACTCTATGTATAGCTTTTTCACAGGGAAGCATTTTCCACTATGTCAGAGACCTTGGCACAGCAAAGTCTTAATGCAAATACATAAAATAAGTGCAGTGTAAAAGTATTTCTTAATTACTGAGAAGTCATGTACACATTTTTCCCTGTATAATGCAATTACAATATGCTGTAAGACAGATGGGTAGCTTTTACAATCATAAAAGAGTAAATTCAGACATGATGTGATATACATAGGAAAAACCCATTAAAATAGAAGGAGAAGTTATTGAAAGACAAATAGTTCTATAATTAATTCTACGTTATGTCTCCAGGACATCTGAGCTCAGAAAGGTCAACAGAAACTACTTTGAGATGAGAAGCAGAAGCATCTGAGGAAACGTCCATCAACCTCCAATTAAACCGTTCTACAGCCTGCACACAGGACAGAATCTTTTCATTAGGGCTTTCAGAGAAGGATGACAAATCTCACTTTGGGATTTCAGGTCAAGATGTTTAGTAAAAGTGTGAAAGTCAAACAAGGCATAACAAGTGGTCGTGTCTGTGATCGTGGGAACATTGCAGGAAGGGAGACAAGCAAGACAAGAACAAATGGATGCCACAGAGATCAGACAAAGCCTGACAGAGAATTCAAATGACCACCATAGGCTGCAGAGACAATGCAAACTCCAAGACAGAGATGGAAACCCCATTGCAAATGTGTCATGTATTTTTAAATGTTTCCCTGTTCAGATTCTTCAATCATCGTATCTGTCAATGCGTATTTCAATAGTCCAGAGGGATATGAAGCGGCTCATGAAATCTGCTTTCTTGAGGAAAGGTATCTGAACAAGTGGAAGACAGTGGAAAATTTCAAGAAGGAGCAGAACTGGCTGTCAGTCTGCCTTCCCTTCAATGCACAGGAAACTGCAAGCAGCCCAAGCCAAAAAGGGAAGGTGCAAGGATGCAGGAGCAGCAGAGACCTAGCTGGACGACTCTTCCCCAAGGGCTGCAAGGTGTCCTCACTGAAGTCACCCTCTGTGGGGATCGAGCCTGGGGTTGGAGTTGGATCCGACTTTGTCCCACTCTAAATGTGGGGCCGAGGGCTGTTGAAGAATTAAATGAATGAAACTGCTTGTACACTGTGTAAATTAGAACTTTTTAAAAAAGTACATAGAGATGAGAATACAAAAACAATCACCTTAAATTATTTCTCTATGGTTTATATTTACATTTTTAAAAGTTATTGTCCTTTGTTGAGAGCCCTGGGTTTTTGGAAGGTAAACAACATGTTTGAATTTGGTATAAATCTGGAGAGAAAACAAAGAAAGACCAATAGAAGCTATCTTGGTTTCAGGAAATAGGTTGTATTCTGTTTTCTTTTTCCAAGGCCCAGTACAGTGCTCAAGAAATATTTATTATTAAGTAAATTCTAAACTAAAACAATTCAAATTATGTAGATATTCCAGAATTCCTGATGAATAAATATGAGACATAGATATTTCTAAGGAATAAATCTATGTACAATTAACAAATGACTATACTCTGTGTGAGAAGCACTATACCAGGCAAGAATGAACAAAACCTGGTCCCACTCCCATGAGTGCTTACCAAGCCATTTTCACTTTATTGGAAAACAAAGGCATTTATTGGCCATACCCAATTTCTTAATTGAAGAAGTCCCTTCTTCAAGTGTAACGTCCGAAGGTCAAGTACACCAATCTCTTCTCCAGGTCTAAGATGACCCTGTCCCGGTTGAACCCTCACACATTGGGAGCATCTCCCTCCCAACACCAGGCTCTGCTTGGTCCCCTAGGGACCCCAACCTTGTTCAGGTGGGGCATCGAGGAGGCGGGGCTTCGGGGAGGTGGGGTGTGGATCTAGGGAAAGCTCTGCAGGTACCTGGGTTCTTAAAATCATTCTGAACCCGCATGTACTAAAGAAGGTGTTGCAAACCAAGGAAAAGACCCATCACAACCTAAGTAGGACTGCTTGGGAGTCCCCAGGAAGGTTCTAAAGCTGTCTCCATTTATCTAGCAGTCCTGTAGACTATGATCCTTAAATCTCCACCCATAAGAATACAAAACTAGGCCTGGGTCTCAGCCCCCACCCCCCACAGCAGTGCCCTAGAAGCATCTAAACTTACTCAGGGTCTTAACAATATGGCTTTGGATTTTCCTCTGAAGGAGAGAAACCACTGGACAGTTTTCATCCAATGCAGGACATGACTAACCTGCCTGACTGCTCTTGCAGCTATGAGGAGAACAGACCTCAGCAGGCCAAGGGGAGACTAGGCAAGAGGCTACCGCTATAGGCAGGTGCTTTATACTAGAATGATGGTGAAAGACAAGTTTGACTGCAAGTTTGACTTGCCTCAGCATGGAGAGAGAGGGTTACCATTTACGGAGATGGACAAGACTGGGGGCGGGAGGTGGGGAGCAGTTCTGGGGGTGGAGATCAGGAGTTCAGCTTTAAACATGTTACTTCTGAGATACTTCTTACAAAAGCATCTTTTACAAAAGATGTCGAAAAGGCAGCCAGATCCCCAAATATGGATTTTACAGGAGGATAAGTCCTTGTTGGAGGCATACACATGGGGTCTATCAAACCTAAAGAGTAGGTGAGTCAGAGGAGGGGCCTGGGACGCTCTACACTTTCACTTCTAGAAAGGAAGAGGATCCAGTCAAGGAGACTGAGAAGAGGCGCGCAGGGAGCAAGGCAGAAATCTTCACAGGACTTCCAGAAGAAAGCATTTTAAGGAGAGAGTGATCGGTTTGGTCCATACCATTGACAGTTCAAGGAGGATGAAGGCCAAAATGGACCACTGAATTCAGCACAGTCATCGGCCGACGGATGGAGGTTATGAGTACTACTAGCTTCCCTGACATGAGAAAAACAAGCTTCTGAGAGATTAAATACATTGAACAATCAAGGTCACATAGCTAATTAGCAACAGAACTGGGCCCAGAACCAAACCCTGAACACAGGCCGTCAGAAGTTTGCCCTGTTTCCTGAATCCCTGACCAGGCTCTTCCGCAGTAACCTCTTAGGATGCCATCCTGGGATGCCACCCTTCCCTCGGTAACTGCCATTCATGGGGGGGCGGGGTGGCGCTCTAAAAGAACACTGAGATGGGAAACCAAAAGGAATAAATGTCAGTAGAAGTTCGGGGCACACTGACAGACAATGGTTTGGCATCTCATGACAGAGGCGATGGCCCTCAAATCAAATAGACAGACACTGTAGCTAGGGCAGGCCCAGGTGTCAAACACACTTCGATGCAAAGAAATGTTTACATCTCCTCAAAATGAATTCTGTGTTCATTGTGTTTTGCTAGATGATTCCCATGTAAATAATTAGAGGAATGGATACCCCCAGGCCTCATTACCATATGTTACTAGTGCTATAAGGACTTGAACAGAGGGATCTGATTCTCCCATCCTCTTTCCTGCATTTGACTTATCAAGGTGCTCAAAAAGGGGGAGAGAGGAAGGATATAGTCTCACTTTCGATCTTCATAACTCAAACAAAATTTTTAGGGGGCCAAAGGCACAAGAAAGTCCTCAACCATTCAGGTATAAACAGTCCCTCTTTCCCCCTCAACTCACAACCTCCAACAGCCAAAGAGGCCAGACTAGGAAGTGGAGATTTCCAAAGGCAAGAAGAGCAGGGGATGAACGGAAAGGGGCTAGACGAGACTCAGAACAGGAAAGACACCGAGGATGGGGCGGGGAGGGCAGGCCTGACCATCACGGGCCGGGAAAGCGGGGAAGGCAGGCCCTTGGCCAGCGAGCGGGCGCGCGCGGGCGCACCCGGCCGGCCCACCTCCGGGGCTGGGCGCGTGGCGGGGCTCCGGCCTTGCAGAGTCCAGGGGCCTCCGCTCGGAGCCGGGGCCCAGACCTGCGGGTCTCCCTCCGGGGCCGCAGCTGGCTCGGCGCGCCTGCCTTCCCGCCTCCGCCTCCGCGATCGCAGGGAGGACGCGGCCCCGCGGCTCCGAGAGCGCGGCCCGCCGCTCGGCCACCTGACGCCGCCGCGCCTCCCCAGCAGCCGGAGGCGCGGCCAGAGCGCACGGAGCGCGGCGCCGCGCGACGCGGCGGGCCCCTCCAGCCCCGGCCGGGCCCTGCGCCCTCCTCGGCCCCGGTGCCGAGTGTGAGGCGGCAGCCCGTGGGAGCCCGAGCCTGGACCCGAGCGTCGCTCTCCTCAGGGGCGGCGCCCCGGCCCCCGCGTAGCCGCGCGCAGGGAAGCCCAGCGCCCCGCCGCCCGCGCCCGCTCGCGCGCCCCCTGCTGGCCGGGCCCCGCCGCGCCCTGCCCGGCTCCGAGGCCCCACGGGCGGCCCCCCTGAGGTCAAGATTCCAACAACCGGGAACGCAAAACGTTGCCGAGGGATGCTGGCTCCGCGCCTTCCCTCTGTTTTTGGAGTTTGAGCCCAAACCTGAAAGATTCTCCCTGCACTCCCCACGCGGTTCCAAATTCTGAGTTTGAAAAGGAACAATCCAGAAAGGTAAAGATATAGGAGCCCCCATCTTCTCTTCCAAGGAGCTAGAAAACTGTATCTAGGCCGGCTCTGTTTCTCCAGCCAGGGCCGTGAAGAACCTGTTCTGTTTTGTTTTTCCATAGTTATAAATACCCGCCAATCAAAGCCTGCTGGGAACATCGGAGGACCGCAAATGTTCTTTCCTAGGTGCTGAAAGGGATGCAAAAGAACCACGCAGAGGGAGTTGCAATCTAGTTAATTATTAGTAAACAAAGAAAGGGGAGCCAGTCTCCTTTTTTAAACTTAATATTTTGTCGACTTAAAAAAATGCACAACAGGAGAGTTGCGAGTTTAGTTTTATTTGGGGCAAAATGAGAATGGCAGCCCAGGCGATAGCATCCCAGACAGCTCTGAGAAACTGTTCCAAAGAGGCAGGGGGAAGATCAGTATATATGTGGTTTTGGTGAAAGGGAAAAACATGCAATCAAGCACATATTGTTTACAGAAGGTTTCTGCTAGTCTCCTGCAGGTTACTGCTAGTCACGAGGAGCAGTGGTCCCCACGAAGGATTTTAGCGTTTTTCTAGATATGAAGAGATACAAGAATTGGGCTTATAAAGTTGGCTCCTGAAAATATCTATCTAAAGACCTATTCTGCCAGTTTTTCGCAGAGCACAGAGGGCCTCATTTCAGCTCTCCACCCTGAACGCCTTCCGGGGGTGTTGAAAGTCAGCAGCTGCAGCAGCACATGATTTCATCCTTGTAGAGGTAGAGGGCAAGTGCCAATGGCGAGTGGCAATTGTAGTTGACAATTTGAATCGTTTTGTTTCCGTTAGTGCGCTTATCTTTCTTTCAAGTCCTGTGGCGCTGGCTCTCTTCCTAGACTGAATTTAGCAAAGCAAGAGTTCAAGTTGGAAGAAGTAAAATAAAAGGAAGAAAACAGAAACCAGGCCTCAGTTCTTTAAAGGATGATAGTAAAGTTGAAGGATTATCTGGGCAGTTATGTGGCTAATAAAATAGTTAACATTTATTGAGTTCTTACTATTTACCAGAAACTCTTCTTAGAGCTCTGTTTACTTTATAATAACAATAAGCTCTTATGAGTTTGCTTTAAATGTTTTACGTTTATTAACACATTAAACAACCCTATGAGATGAATACTGTAATTATACCCATTTTACAGTTGCCACTGAGACACAGAGAAGTGAGTACCTTTACCAAGGTCACACAGCTAGAAGTCATAAAGCTGGGATTTAAACCCAGGTGGTCTTGGCTCCAGTGTCAGTACTTCCAACTCTTATGTTATACTGCCTCACTTAATCTCACAACAAATCTTCAAGGTGGGTACAGTTATTGTCTCCATCTTACAAGCAGAGAAATGTAGGCACAGAGAGGCTAAGGAACTGTCCAGGATCACAGAGCTAGTAAGTGGTGCAGGCAAGACTGGACTGGTATCCGTCAGTCTGATCCTTAACTAACTGTGGGAAGAGAGATGGTATTTTCATACATTTAACCACCCAGAGAGAGAAGGAATTGCCTTGAAAGTGTGTGAAGCTTTCATAACCTTCAAATACTGAGCCCCTGGGCTTTAGACTCAGTCCCTCATGCCCTTTCTCAGGGCTGGACTGGACTTTCTCTCCAAGCAGCTCCATCACTCCTGCACTCCACTAGCAATGCTGAGAGCACAGGTGCCCTTGGTCAAGGGCAGAGTTAGACGAAGTTCCAGCCATTTTACACAGAGGGGACATCTCTTCCCTGAGGAGCACACAGTGTATTTAAAGCACCTACACACTGAGCCTTCATCCTCTTTGCATCTGGGCCTCCAGGACACGTTGAGAAGGCACTGCCAGTAACACCAAGCCTTCTGGGCTCCTATTTTGGAAACAGTGTTGCTTTCTGAAGGGGCATAAGGGCAATCAAAGAGGAAGCACAGAGGATGTGTATCGCCATGACCACAACTTGGTTTATGTCCGTTTAGAAAGCTCGTCTCTTTTTCCCTGCCCAGGCAAAGCCTATCCTGCCCAATATAGTGAGTTTGAGGGTTACTGGGGCTGATCAAGAAAAAGATAGGACCAAAGGTTTGGGGCAACACTCTGATAGGTTTGCACGTGGGAGGCGAGGAGGGGAGTCCCACACCGCATGGGACCATCAGAGGCTGTGGCCACACAGGGCCAGCACCCAGAAGAGTAGGAGGGTAAGGGAACTCCCGGGGGAGGGGGGGAGGGAGGCACTTACACGTCTAGATGAGGGCACTCAGCAGTCCCCCTGGGAGTCTCTGTGTCAGGGCTCTACCAAAAGACAGCAGCAGAGCGAGGTCTCTAACAGCTACAAACTTCCTCTCATCTGTGGCTCGCAGATGCTGGATGTAGTTTCTCAGGGCATCCAAAGCAGGCCATTTCTAAACAGCTAAAAATCTGCTCATCTAGGCTGTGTTTAAAACAACCGAATATGTCGTAAATATGAAAATTTGGCTTCGGTGCTCACAGGCTTTTGAGTTCATGGAACCCAGCCTGTTGTCTTCACAACAAGCCAGGAGCCAATACACAGGGGCCATCCTTGGCTTATTTGCATAACATCCGAAGACCCAGCAGGAAGTGCAGCCAGACACACCCAGCACCCACAGCTCCACCAGGCCCGGACTGGTGCACAGCCGAATTCTGGGTGCAGGGTTCTGACCTGAGGACCCATTTTGAAAGCTGGTTATCGGCAGTGACTGGTGATTAATTCCTCCCTCACCATCCCTTCATCAGCACAAAAGCAGAGAAATCTAACATTCAGACAATAAATAATATACATGCAAAAGGGATGGGTCGGAGGGTACTTTACCCACAAGAATCTGTGAGGCAGGTGGTGACTCAGCAGAGCCCACTGGTGTTGGTATTAGGAGACCTGTACCTCCCACACCAGTGCAACAGTTTGCCAGCTAAATTCAAAAAATTGCTGGTGCCAGGAAAGATTCAGCACATTCTCTGCACTGGAAACCTTTGCACCAAAGGGAGTTATGACTGTCTCAAGACTCTGGCTGGTGATGTTCATGTTGTGAGAGGAGACTTTGACGAGAATCTGAACTATCCAGAACAGAAAGTTGTGACTCTTGGGCAGTTCAGAGTTGGTTTGATCCGTGGTCATCAAGTTATTCCATGGGGAGATATGGCCAGCTCAGCCCTGTTGCAGAGGCAGTTTGATGTGGACATTCTTATTTCAGGATACACACATAAATTTGAAGCATTTGAGCGTGAAAATGAATTCTACATTAATCCAGGTTCTGCTGCCGGAGCATATAATGCCTTGGAAACAGACGTTATTCCTTCATTTGTGTTGATGGATATCCAGGCTTCTACAGTTGTCACTTACGTGTTTCAGCTAACTGGAGATGATGTGAAAGTAGAATGAATCGCATACAAAGAATCTTAAATCGAGGCCTGTCCTGATGATTTTTCTGTTGGGCTTTTTTTTTTTTTCCCATTCCCCTGTTCAACTCAAGTAAACACTTAAGAGCCACAAAATTGTATCACTTCTATAATATTTTGCAGTAAAATACAATATCATCTCCTGTTAATATAATATTCTAAGTTTCTTGTAGACCATAAGATTATATTTAGTTTAAGTATATGATTTCTATGAAAAAATATCCACCACACAGTAAATGGTCACGTGTTAAGAAAAATTTATCCTTGTAAATATCTTCATACTTGATATTTGGAAATTTATTACCAAAATAGTGCATGAGGAGAAAGAATCTAGACTTTCTTATATACATTTTTCTCTTCTCCGGTGATAAACAGTTACCTTTCATTTATGAAAAAAAAAAAGAGTCTATGAGGCAGTTTGAGTGCATAGGTGTGTATCCACACGTGTGCCTGTTGTTGTCTAATTTCACCAGCAGATGGCTCTGTTACATTGCATAGCAGACAGGGTCTGCCTTCCACCTTCCCACCTGAAGAGAAAGCATGCTTCAATTCCTTACACTCTGGTCACTAGCTCTAGCAAGCCCTACGTAATCACGGACATCTACAGTGACGTGTGATATTAAACCCATTCACTGTGCAATCCTACAGATTCCTCAAAGCCCCTCAGGAAATTCAGTACATGTATTTAACTTTTGGAAAACAAAATCTACTTGCTAAACGGTCTACCTGCTCTAGGCTCCGTTGGACATGAAATAAGTAAAATGACTGCTCTGTATTGTCAGACATATTATCCAACAGAATAGATTCTCTCTATATAATATTGTTTATTATTTTTTAATTAGAAAGCTTTCCAAGGCCCAGATAAATAGGTGAACTCAAGTCTGAGGGATTTCGCTTTGGAGATCTGAAAGTCTTTGTATGTCTGCAGGATTGGGGCGTGTGGCAGGGACAGAGCTATTCTTTCCTTACCTGTCTGTTCTGTTAGCCTGAAATTCAGGTCCAAGTTTTGTTCTCACTCCCTTTTATTTTCACATCATATTTTCCTCCAGAAAACTCTCATTGTCTACCACCGACTCAATATCTGTTCTCATTCCCAAAGTTCTGTCTCCAGCATTTCGATGCCATCACCTATTAGAGGTCTCGCTGCTGCTCATACTTAAAATGTTGGAAATTGGGCCCTTCTTCTCTCTCCTCTAAAGCACTTCCTTCTTCTCACTTTCCTATTTCTGCTAATGGTCTCCCATCTTCTCTGTTCCCCAGAGTGGTCATCTTTGACCCTTTCATCTCCTCCACATGCTCCCAATTCAGTCCTTCCCTAAGTCCTTTCTAGTCTACTTCTGTGAAGTGCTTGCAACTCTCCAAACTATTATGTGCAAGGACTCCTGCACTGTGTTAAGGCCTTGGACTTGGCACCAGTCTACTTTTCATTCTTTTGGCAGCATTGAAGCAAAACTCATATAGCAGTACATATCAATAAATGAATTACCAAAAATCCAATTTTAACTTAAATAGAAATAACTGATGCAGTTTGGTTTTTTATTCTTTTTGTCACAATAAATGATTTCAAGTGTTCAGAATAAAATATAACAAAGAAGAATTACGTGAGCTTTGCGATTGCTGAGTAGAAATCAGGCCTCCAGTGTAAAGCAGTGATTCTCCTACCTTCCTGGGCATAGTAATCACCCAAGGCATCTTGTTAATAAAATGCAGATTCCTGGGGTCCACACCCTGATACTCTGATTCAGTAGATTTGGAAAGACGCTAAGGAATCTGTGTTTTTAAACAAAATAAAACAGAAATCTGAGGCGCGTTTTAAAGAAAAAGTCATGTAGAAGAAAGTCTAAGTACTTAATATAGAAATAAAATATTGCCCTTACACCATTAAATTGCTTTATACAACTACTCAATCACCTCATTTGTGTTATTTGATCCTATAATTCCCTCCCAAGAGCTGATTGCTTCCTAAAATTCTATCTTTTAGCTTCTAGCTCATCACTTCGGTTTCTAGTTTTATCTCAAGTTTACATTTCAATCTTGGTACAGGTAACACCTCAGGGCAGATCAATCCATTCATACCTTACTACATATGAGTGTATCAGACCCTGTTCTTGGAAGAGCAGGAAGTAGGCAGGACTCCTGAAAGGAGGAAGAAGGTGTCACAACACACTCAAGTAGGTGGGGGTGGGGCGCAGGGGAGAGGACTAGCCCAGAGCTCCTCACAGCGGACAGGGGTGTGACAGTGCTCACTGCAAAATGGTAGCTGAGGAGTGGCATGGGTTCAGGAGCCCAAAGCCCTGCAGACTTCCCAAATAGAGGCCGTGACCCCTTGTACTGATGCTGGCCTGGGGCACAGGTGGGTGAGCTGGGCTACATCACAGGATCAGGAAGACAAGCCTAAGGGAGGGGGCAGGTGACGGGCCCTTGGCTTTCCTCACCACACACGCTCACCCAAGTCCTGGGTGCTCCAGACTTTCTTATGTCAGTGCAAAGGCCTGACATAGCTCCCAGGCACAGTGCGATGATAAATTCTTCTCGTTCCCATCTTCTAGAATTTTATCGAACTCTGTTAAAGTTGTACTGTTTGGTTAGAACCCACTCGTACCAGGCCAGTGGGAGTAGCTCGGAGGCCGGCGTGTAGCCTTCTCTCCTTATGCTTCATAGATGGGATCTTGAGAGACAGTGACTGTCAGGTCCTGGACGTTCTTCCTGGAGTCACGGCACCTGGGGACTTGTCCAGCCTGTTTGATGGCCGTCATTCAAACTTGTATTTGTTTTAAAGTGTAATATAGCTTTGCTTTTGCTCTCCAAAAATTAAATACGTTGAGACTTTGTGACATTGTCACAAAGCCACAGTGAGTGTCTCTCTCCCCTCCTGATGCCACTCAAATGCAGACATAGAAGAGTCCCCGTGGTTCGTCCACGGGCAACTGCTCCCATTTTATAACTGACCCGCCCTGTGGTATCTGACTGTCTTGCTGCATCTGAGAACAGATTTTTGCTCTGAGACAGATGTTTTCAAGGCCGTTGTACTTTGTCTTATCTTTTCTCGACTGACCTTGTAAGCCCCTTAATGGTCATGGGCTCTGCCTCAAACTGCATTTTAATATTTTATCGTATCGTTTCAGTAATAATTAGTATTTAGTAATATTTTTGTGAAACGTTTCATGTATTCAACAGGTATTTATTGAGTGCACTGTTTGAAGGGCTGCAGATAACAGTGGATAAGAATCCTTGCCTTCATTGGACTTACCTAAAATTTATCTAAATTAATTACTACATAATTATAGTAATATCTTAAAATCTTGCGGGATTGTGATACCTCATTCTGACTTAGAAGATCTGGCTAATACACTATATTTTGGGCATATTTTTGCAGGGAAGTTTAAATACAAATACAAGAAGTTTATATGTAATTAGGTAGGAGATGAGGAGTCCTTGGAGGCTTTTGAGGAGGATAATGGTATCATCAGAGGATCCCAGATTTGACAGTAGTGAGTAGATGTGAGTAGAGAGACTTCCTGGGGGTGGGGGCTAATTTTCACAGGGTTCCTCTGCTTCATTCTCACTCTGTCACTTACCTGGGCTTGTCAAATTTCTGATAACCTCAAGTCAAAAAAATATGTATGTCGGCCCCAAACCAACCACCGTCCAGGGGGCCTCCACGTGGCCATGGTGAGCCAGCCAAGCACTTTGCCACTCGGCCGCCACAAACCCAGCAAAGTCAGCATACCCTGCAGAGTGCCTCCCAGGTCACCAGACCTCAACCAGCACGGACTCCCTGAGGTCTTCTCTATTTTTGTTTACAGTCTTTGCCACCAATGGGCATTATGTAACATGTTGTTCATTGCCACCTTCTCTCCACTAGAGAGTAAACTTCTTGAGAGCTGGATGTTGTCTATTTTGCTTATGGTGTTGGATAAGGAGGGCCCGGCACACGGTACATGCTCAATAAACGTTTGGTCTGAGACCCAGCAGAGGAGCCTCATGGGGAGGTATTCAGTGACCCTTGGACCAAATTTGGGGGTGATTATTTGATTAAGCATTATCTCAGGAATTTTCCTAGAATGATTCTATACAGTCCATGTGTCAGAGCCAGAGGAAGCTACCTACGTGCGGAAGAATTGAGGAGGGGTATGAGGAAGGGGACTTCCACACCCATGATGAGATGATGTGGGGTGAAATATCGATGAAACTAACCTAATATAGGATATTGGGTGAGATCCACAGGAAGTGTTGAAGTTAGAATATTGGGTAGTTTTCTGGCTGAGAGGGACGCACGATGAAGCAGTTGGTTTCCTGGATCTTGGTGAATGGCATTTCCTCTGTGTTGTTTATAAAATATGAAACACAGTGTTCTGAATTTTGACTTATTTTGTTTCTTGATGGATAAGTTTGTCCTAGTTAGCCCTGTAGGCACAATAGTTATCAATCAAGAGTGCGGTTTACATTCTGGTCTTCGTTGCAAAACATTCAGTAAATATTTGGGCATTTACAAATCCTATCCTTGTTTACTGATCAGAGGTCACTGCTCCATCACTCAAGGTAAAACATACACAGCAATCTCTGCTTGAAGAAGGGTAGCAACACATGTCACCTTTCAGGGATGAAGCAAGTTCCTCAGAAATGTCAATAAGAAGTTAGCCTTTATACACGGTGTATTCTTTGTGGACTTAAATTGGAACCAAAAGGCTTATAGTGCAATCACAGTAAGATAGTAAACTAACCCAAGTAGTTACAATTTAAAACAAAGACCCAAGTCTTACAAATGTTTATTTGCTCTCATTCAAGACAGAAGGTTAAAGTAAATGTGGGCATTAAGTAAGATCAGATGAATCATTTTGTTGATCTGACAGCATTCTTCTTCTCTTCCCTCCTTCTTTGAGAATAGATAATTGTTTTTCTCCAAAGATAATTTATTGGACAAAATGACCAGAGTTTCTTAAACAGAGGAAGGAAAATTAGTGGTGAAAATTCTTTCATAGGGCAAGAGATCTCCAATTGCAAATTTCATGAAGATAAAAACAAACAACCAACCAACCAACCAACCAAACCAGAAACTCAGTAATGGACCAATTTGGCACAGCAAATACTTAAATCTGACCTCTCCATTCCAATTTGTATCAATCCAGGGCCGCTTCAGCACATTCCTTAATCTCCAGCTAGTACTAAAAATGGCTGGTTCTTGGCCATTTTTGGCTGTGGATGTAATTCAGATTAGGATAATCCTTCTCTCTTAACGCACTCAGTTGCTTAATTTCCTAAATCCCATCCACAGCACTTTTTGAACACCCCTACCCTCAGTCAGATGCTTCCATGGATACATCCAATGAAACTTTCTTTGTAAAGTTAAGAAGCTCAAAACCTAACCTGTGACTGCTGCCCCACCCCAGGGAGAACTCTATATTACATGCCCCACGTTGTTTTTCTGTCTTTGATTTGCATAGTGAAACTAAAAGTACATTGTTCATAGACTACCTAGAAAATATTTTTGTTTTCACTTTCGCTGGGCTGTTTTTGTAAACAAAGCAAATAGTCCAACAGACAACTTTGTTTCCCTTAGTGGGATATTTTTACTATTAGGCTGGACTGATTTTCAACAGTGTCAACAGGTCATTTCTTTCTGCCTATTTTGAGGAAATCCAACTCTGAAGAGTAAGGCTATAAATTTAGCTTGGATCTATAAATGGTTTACTCATTAGGAAAATAGGCATATCATTGTCAGCATTGATTTGAACTTCCTTGGACCACCTAACTGATGTATCTTCCTTTAAGCTACTGAGAGAATTCAATTCATCAAGTCCTATTTATTTGAACCATGTGGTCAGCATGGAAAAGCTGCTTCCATCTAAAATTGGCCGGAAAAAACAAGCATTATAAAATAACTAAAATCCAGGTTTGGGAAAGACAGCAATAGCCAAACTTGTTTCTAATCCAGAGAAGATAGATAGGCAGATTAGACAGACAGAGGAGATAGATGTAAATATATGTTCATAAACTTACACACGTGTGCATATGATACACACATTATATTTTTAAATCCACAAACTCCACTAGCAACCCATTCCATCAGTGAAGAACTTTGATTCTCATAATAACATTTTGTATCTGTATATCACCTTAGATTTTTTAATTAATTTATTTTCTGGCTGTACTGGGTTTTGGCTGCTGTATGTGGGCTTTCTCTATCTGCAGCAAGCAGGGTCTGCTCTTCGTTGCAGTGTGCAGGCTTCTCATTGCAGTGGCTTCTCTTGTTGCAGAGCACAGACTCTAGGCATGTGGGCTTCAGTAGTTGCAGTGCATGGGCTTAGTTGTTTTATGGCATGTGGGATCTTCCCAGCCCCGGGCCCGAACTCGTGTCCCCTGCATTGGCAGGTAGATTCTTAACCACTGCGCCACCAAGGAAGTCCCTCGCCTTAGATTAAGAAGTGCTTCATGATTATGTTTACAGTCATGGTTAAGAGTACAGGCACTGGGAGACAGCAGTATCAAGCAGTATCAGCAGTATTTTGTCTTGCTGAACTGAAAACCACAGCCACAGAAAGATAAAAAAAATGAAAAAGCAGAGGACTTTGTACCAGATGAAGGGACAGGATAAACCCCCAGAAAAACAGCTAAATGAAGAGGAGATAGGCACCCTTACAGGAAAAGAATTCAGAATAATGATAGTGAAGATGATCTAGGACTTTGAAAAAAGACTGGGTGCAAAGATCAAAAAGTTTACCAAAGATCTAGAAGAATTAAAGAGCAAACAAACAGAGATATGCAACACAATAACTGAAATGAAAAACACACTAGAAGGAACCAGTAGCAGATTAACTGAGGCAGAAGGGCAAATAAGTGACCTGGAAGACAGAATGATGATAATCACTGATGTGGAAAAGAATAAAGAAAAAAGAATGAAAAGAACTGAAGACAGCCTAAGATACCTCTGGGACAATGTTAAACACACCAACATTTACATTATAGGGGTCCCAGAAGGAGAAGAGAGAGAGAAAGGACCTGAGAAAATATTGGAAGAGATTATAGTTGAAAACTTCCCTAACATGGGAAAGGAAATAGCTACCCAAGTCCAGGAAGCACAGAGTCCCAGGCAGGATAAACCCAAGGAGAAACATGTCAAGACATATAGTAGTCAAATTGACAAAAATTAAAGACAGAGAAATGTTATTAAAAGCAACAAGGGAAAAACGACAAATAACATACAAGGGAACTCTCATAAGGTTAACAGCTGATTTCTCAGCAGAAACTCTGCAAGCCAGAAGGGAGTGGCATGATGTATTTCAAGTGATGAAAGGGAAGAGCCTACAGCCAAGAATACTCTACCCAGCAACGATCTCATTCAGATTTGACAGAGAAATCAAAAGCTTTACAGACAAGCAACAGCTAAGAGAATTCAGCACCACCAAACCAGCCCTACAACAAATGCTAAAGGAACTTCTCTAAGCGGGAAACATAAGAGAAGAAAAGGACCTACAAAAACAACAACAAAACAATTAAGAAAATGGTAATAGAAACATACATATCGATAATTACCTTGAATGTAAGTGGACTAAATGCACCAACCAAAAGACACAGACTGGCTGAATGGATGCAAAAACAAGACCCATATATATGCTGTCTACAAGAGACCCACTTCAGACCTAGGGACACATACAGACGGAAAGTGAGGGGATGGAAAAAGATATTCCATGCAAATGAAAATCAAAAGAAAGCTGGAGTAGAGATATTCATATCAGATAAAATAGACTTTAAAATAAAAAATGTTACAAGAGACAAGAAAGGACATTACATAAAGATCAAGGGATCCATCCAAGAAGAGGCGATAACAATTATAAATATATATGCACCCAATCTAGGAGCACCTCAATACATAAGGCAAATGCTAACAACTATGAAAGAGGAAATGCACGGCAGAAATAGAGACACAGGTGTAGAGAACACACACATGGACACCAAGTGGGGAAAGCGGGGAGGGCTGGGGGGGAATGAATTGGGAGATTGGGATACCAAATTGTACACTCTAAATATATGCTGTTTATTTTCTGTTAACTGTATCTCAATAAAAGTTCTTAAAAAAAAAAAAAAAGAATACAGGCACTGGACCCATGGGTTTGGAACCCCATTCCGGCACAGTGACCTTGCATGTATCACCGTAACCACCCAAAGATTCTCTTCATTCATAAGATGCAGATAATCAGATCTACCTGCAAGGCTTGTTGTGAGGATTTAATGACAGAATATACAAAACAGCATCTACTAAACTACAGCATGACATCAAACATAAAAATGATGCTGAGAATCACTGGTTCTTTCTATTTTTCCTTTAGCCCTATATCATTTGTCACAGGTCAGGAAGACTTAAATTTAACTCTACATAATCCAATTCAAATCCAGCAAGCAATTTGGAGCAGAGGTGAACAAAACAGAAAAGTGGGCACACGGAGTGAATGATCAATATATGTGAAGACCGTTAGCAATAGATGTTATATCTTCAAATCAGAGCACAAATAGTTGGATGATAGGTGATTTGGGACATTATTATTTCAGTAAGCAAGCCCATTGACCTCTGCATTAAATAAAATGGTTATTTTGGCTTAAATAGTACCTGTACGATTTTCTCAGAAAACCAGCTGGGAAGTAGAAGATATTTGATTTAACAAATACTCTTCTTTCCTGGAATTCATTAATCATTTATAATTTATCAGAGAAAAAAAAGTATCCCAAACATGGAAGGGAACAACTAGTTAAAATTTAATGAACCTAAGTGACTGAATGCAAGGCCAGTGTAGGCCCCTAAGTCACTGTTGGTCATTTTCTCTCAGGGAGCATCTTATCTGATAGAATTCTGAATTACGACTTGAGATTGTGGTAAAAAAAAAAAAAGTCTTTTCTATAAAATTGTGATAACATATATCAGATTCCAAGGCAAGTCAGCAAAACCCAGAATCTTATACCACACTTCTAAAATTGGATAAGATCGAATTTCCAATTTCCTCAATTTAAGTGTTTATCAACCTTGTGCGTATGAAGTTACATATACCAACATATTATATATGTGTATGAGTTAACACAAAGTTATAAATTGTTACCTTAAATTCAAAAAATCAATATTTTATGGTCTTCAACAAAAGGAACCATAATGACAACATGCTCTGTCCAACACGCTTCCTGGTAGGATGTACACCTTTTCATAGGCAAGCAGACTGGTTCTACTATTGTTTCATTGTTGATGGGTGGAATTAACTTAGGTGGCATTTCTACCTAAATTAGACAATAAGATGCTCTCTCCTCTGGGGAGCATTACAGAGTCAGCCTGCAGTTAGCTGCAGATAGCTTCCTAATTATCCTAACACCATACTAATGCCATATATTGAATAATTTTTTCTGTCATCACTGATATGCAATGCCAACTTGATCATACTAAACACCAAAATATATTTAGATTTCTATCTCAGCAGTATTTATCTATCTTCCGACTATGGATCAGTATTATGTTGTTTAAGAAATTACGGATTTATAATATGCTTTAATATTTGAAAGAGTGTTTCGCCCTCATTTTTCTTCTTCTTGTTTAGAATTTTCCAAGATAATTTTCTTTTTTTCATTTGAGCTTGAGAAACATCTTCTCTAGTTCTCAAAAAATGAAAGGAGAGAAAGAAGGGAAAATCTCATTTTATAGCTTTATTGCAACATTAATACAGTCCTAAATCATCATGGAAATAATTGACACTTTTACTGATTCTTTTTATTTAGGCATAGAGCATGATTTTAATTTCTTCCAGTTTTATTTTATATCCTGATAGTATTGTTTGGAATTTTTAATAATATCGATCCTGCTTATTACTTGTTAAATTTTTCCTTAGATATTTTATCTAGTTGTGTCTGTGTTGTAGAAATTATAAACACAATTTTTCTTCCATTATATACTTTAACTGTTGTTTCTATAGAAGATGGCTATTGATTTCTAATTAGTAATTTTTATATACCTACCTTCCCAATAGCTACTTTCTGATTGATTATTCATTTACCTTTACACAACTACCCTTGCCAGAGTCATCTGTTTTTGTAATTTGGAAGTTTTAAGGGCTGTTAGAAAGGTAAACTTTATTTAAAGGCTTACCTCCGGCCCAATCAACTTAGTGTCATCAAATCACTATTGAGTGTTTAATATTGTTATGCTAGGAGCAATAGCCATAAAAATCAGTCTATAATCTCATGAGGTGGATGTGGCCTGTGTATATACAATTCTAGGTTTCTATAAATGTCACAAAAGAGGTGCAGCTGGCCTCCAGAGCTTGGGTTTTGGTTTTGAAGCAGGAATCAAGGCACAGCCAGAGATGCAGGAGTGTGTGTGAAGGCCACCCAGGCTGAGGGAGCAGCATGTGAAGAGAGAAGCACATGGGAAAGATGACACAATGTGGTGCACGTTAGGGATGGTATGTGATTCAATCTGGTTAGACTAGAGGGTGTAGGAAATAGAATCAAGAGAGAAAAGGTAGCAATGGTTGGAAGGGACATTTATGGTGTTTACACTCACTGTGATGGGAGATAGAAAGTCATCGAAGGTTTTTGAGCAGATGAATGTCATAATCAGAGCTACTTTTTTAGGAAGATGAATCGCTCTGCGGTGTGACAAATGATTTGGAGCTGGAGGTAACAAGTGGAGGAAGGGAAATCACTTAATAGGCGGTGTAGACAAGCAGCCTGGACAAGAAATAAAAGGGCCTTCTCTAGGATCCTGGCCATGGAAATAAAAAATAACAACAAAACAGAAGTGACAGTGAGGAAATAGTTTTAATAACAAGCTTCGACAGCTGATGAGATGAATAAACCAGGAGGATAAGGAGACGGTGAAGGTCTAATTGGCTGGTGGTTGGTGATGCGATTGGCAATGATTGGTAAGTCAGAGAAGGTAGCTATTAAGGAGGAAAGAAAAGGCAACGAATCTGGTTTTGATGTATTCATCTTGTTATAATAATTATCGATTATTTACTGAGTAGGAACATTTATCTTTGCTTTGAGTCAAAACAATTACTCCTTTGTAAAGGTTTAGGATTAAACATTGAGGTGTTAGTATTTCTTTCAATCTAGATGTATTTCTCCCACTAAATACTTAATCAAAATCAAAGGAAATGAGGAATATTAAAAGTAGGGATAATGATAGTGCGTAATTGTAAATTATCAATAGGAGATGGTGATAAACGTGTTCTCCCAATATACAAGGAAACTCTAGGGGCAGAGGGAAAAGGATGGCTCCTGCCTAATATTTCCTTTTGCACTCTTTCCTCAAGTTATGTTCTCAGTCACATGTATGGGACATGGATTTCCTTAGCCCCTGCCTCCAGTGGCCAGGCTTTCCTCTGCTGTAACTAGATGGAGCCTTAGGAAAAACAAAGTAGGCTCCTGACTTGTTTCCTCTCTGCAGCAGGTGTGGTTCTTCCAGACAGAGGGAGGAGTTGAGCTCAAAAGCTCACTACACTGTTGATGGGAACGGATCAATAAATTGGTGCAGTCACAGTGGAGAACAGTGTGGAAGTTCCTTAAGAAACGAAAAATAGAGCTACCAGATGATTCTGCAATCCCACTCCTCGGCATATATCTGGAGAAAACCATAATTCGAAAGGATGCATGCACTCCAATATTCACAGGAGCACTACTACAATAGCCAAGACATGAAAGCAACCTAAGTGTCCATCGGCAGATGAATGGATAAAGATGTGTGATATATACACAATGGAATATTAGCCATAAAAAAGAATGAAGTAATGCCATTTGTAGCAACATAGATGGACCTGGAGATTATCATATTTAGTGAAGTAAATCAGAGAAAGACAAATATCAAATGATAACACGTATATGTGGAATCTAAAAAAAAATGATAAAAATGAACTTATTTACAAAGCAGAAATAGACTTGCAGACATAGAAAACAAATTTATGGTTACCAAAGGGGATGAAGGGGGAGAGATAAATTAGGAGTTTGGGATTAACATATACATACTACTATATATAAATACATAACCAACAAGGATCTACTGTATAGCATAGGGAACTATATTCAATATCTTGTAATAATCCATAATGGGAAAAGAATCTGAAAAAGTATACACACACAAACACACACACGTGTGTGTGTATATACACATATGTATATAATTCATAGGTGTGTGTACATACATACATATATGTACATACATGTACATGTATATATGTAACTGAATCACTTTGATGTACACCTGAAACTAATGCAACACTGTAAATTAGCTACACTTCAATAAAAAAATAGTTAACAAAATAAAACAGATAAAATAGGAGGGGGGCATGTGTCCTTAGGCTACCATCTGGGAAAAAAAGGCCACTGCAAACTGAGAGCCTGTGAAAATAGTCAATAGATGGATGAAGGGGGTCAAAAGTTACAGACTTTCAGCTATAAAATTAACCCAGAGGATGTCATGTACAGCATGGCGATTATAGTTAATAGTACCATATTGCATGTTTGGAAGTTGCTAAGAGGTTAGATCTTAAAAGTTTTCATCACAAGAAAAAAATTTTTTTTGTAACTATGTATGCTGACAGATGTTAACTACACTTACAGTGGTTATTATTTTGTAATACATACTATATCAAATCATTATGCTGTACAGTTGAAACTAATATAATATTACATGTCAATTATATTTCAATTTAAAAAAAAAGAAAATGGCCAACAGTGGGGCAGGAATACATTTCCGGTGTCATTCATTCCTGGCAACAGCGACATGTGGAGAGCTGGTGGAAAACAAAGTTTCTACCTGCCATAGGCACAGGTTAAAAATAGTGATGTTCCTTCATCGCAGGTCTAAAAAATGACTTGCGGGAACTTGGGGTATTTGGGTTATGGTACCAGGCTCCGTCTTAAGGCTGGGGTGGTTTGTTCTGGCTGAGGTCAACTGTGTGTTTGCTCTCTCTGCCTGTACTGGAAGCGGTTGCAACACGCAGTCTCCCCGGCCCCCTCCCTCCTCATAGCAACGGCTAATGCTTCACTAGCCTTTGCAGAAGAGTTGGCTTCGCAGGAGAAGGGTTGAGCTGGTCCAGAAAGGAGGAGCTTAAACCTGTGTGCAAAATCTGGGAACCTGACTGAACATTGGTCCAGGGCCAGAATGAGGAAAAAGAGACAGGAAAGACATCCTGTCCCCGCCACCCCGCCCCGGGTAAGAAGGCCTCGTGATCAGCTCTAGCCACTGGCAGTCCTGCCATCCTCGGAACTTAAATAAAGGGACAGTTGGAGCCTGAGAGGTCACAGTTCTGACCCTCCAGGCTCGGAGCACCGGGCACCCCCAGCACCATGAGTTGGTCGTCGCACCCCCGGAGTTTAATCCTCAGCTTCTACATTCTTTCATTGTTCTCTTCAACATGCCTGGCAGTAAGTGTGCTGTTTACAAAACGTACGTGTTTTAAACGGAAAACTTAAAAATAAGCAAATATATGATAAATTAGTGACATGTCTGTATTTTCCCCCTCTAGTATGTCGCCACCCGAGAAAACTGCTGCATCTTAGATGAAAGATTTGTAAGTAGTTTTTACTGTTTCTCGCTGTGTTGGAACTGGACGTGGGCAGAGGAATGAAAGAAATTCTCTCGCAAATATCATTTGGCAGTTTAGACTTTTTTTTTTTTAAACATAATCTAGGTTTTACCTGTTTTTGGTAGTGGATCTTATGTAGCTTTTTATCAGGATTTTTAATCACTCTATTGTTGTATTTTCAGGGTAGTTATTGCCCAACTACCTGTGGAGTTGCAGATTTCCTGTCTAATTACCAAACCAGTGTAGACAAGGATCTACAGAATTTGGAAAGCATTGTTCATGAGGTTGAGAACAAGACATCAGAAGCCAGGGAGCTGGTCAAAGCAATCCAAATCAGCTACAACCCTGATGAACCAGAAAAGCCAAGTGAGAATCTCACACTGCTGATTGAGAACTTCATGTGTGAAGTTCTTTTGCTGTTATTTCAGTGGTTCTGTTTGCTTACGTATTTTTATGTCTCTGACCCCATATTACAGGTAGGATAGAGAGTGCTACCAAGAATTCCAAGAAAATGATGGAAGAAATTCTGAAATATGAAACATTGATTGCAACACATGACTCAACAATTCGGTAAGCATTTTTTTGTTGTAATTTTCTGTTCAAGACTGAGCAAGTGTTTACTCAATATTCCAAGCTTCAGTAGAAGTACACTTTTTGTTCTTTTCTACTTGTAATATCTAATTGGCATGATGCCTGACCATCTTGAACACAGTGGAGATAGGAGTATTTAGGCAATATGAGTTGGATTGGATTGTAATTGCTTTTTAATAATCATGTGGGAGAAAGATGTTTTAGGTGTCTTCAAATGCTTTAAGACTGTATTTACCAAAATGTTTCCCCTCACTCCCATTTGTCTTACCATGTAAAATTCAAGCTGATGGGAATATGTGCTGAAAATAAAATTCTTTTTATACGAATGTCAACAAATGGGTGGTGAGGAATTTGTAAGCAGAGACGTAGGAAGGATCTTGGCTGCAAAAGCAGCTTTTACTGAAGGCAGAGCAGAAAAAAATGTGTTTTGAGAGAAAAGTGTAAGGAACCTTGTAAAGCTACCTGTTGATCATGCAATTATGTAAATACCTGCCATTAGGTATTCTCCTCCCTTCTCTTGCAAGTAAAACGTCTCTGTTAACATCTTCCCAGGGACACGTCAACTTTCTGAACACAGGGTCTCAGATACAGTGTTCGTTTCTTCCTCAATTCTTTTTCCTAAATTGTTCTCAAAGTAGCATAAGAAATGGAGATAGATGGTGGTTGAGGAGAAGTGTCCCAGGAGGGCTATTGTTGTTACTGTGGTTGTAACTATTATCAGCATTGTGATTGAAGGAGACGACAGTGCAGAAATTTTGTAAGGCATGGTAGAGAAAAACGTGCTCAAACAGTTTGTCTATCTTGCACCTCAAAGAAAGAGATGACAGCCTATGCACTGTAGATAGCTGTCTATCATTTCTGAGTATGTACAAGCAACCCTGTGCGAAACTACAAAAGCAGGATTTTTCACTTCCCCCAACCTTCTCCTGAAGCTATGCAAGTAGAAACATTAAGAAGAAAGGGAAAATGTCTGCTGTTTTATTTTACATAAGATAATGCCCTAGATACTTTTCTCATGTAAGGATGGTAAGATTGAAGTCCATAAAGAGATCCTCAGTACATCCACAAGTGGAAAGGAAGAATGCTTCAGCATGTGTGAATTTCTGAACAAAGCCTTTCCTTCCCTGAGGATATTGTCCTAAGAATAATCACCAGATAGTCTTTCTGTTAATCAGGCTCATCACTTGTGTCCATCCTTATCTGCCCCCTTTATGCAGAAGATGAAATTCAGAAAGGCCACTCACAGTGATACCGTTTATTGGCAAGGACCTTGTTATTTTCTTTTCCAAATGTGAGTTTAGAAATCAAAATTAGAATTTGAATTCACCTCAATTTATTAACATCCTTTTACACTTTTTCCAAGAATGGAGCAATTTATCGGAAAAGAATTCTTGAGAAAATAAGGTGGTATTTTAAAAAGAATATACAAAATTATTCTTCTGAAAGGAATACTCTGTTATCTTATTAATTTTGCTAGTAGATTTTTGCAGGAAATATATAATTCAAATAAACAAAAAATCGATAACCTGAAACAGAAAGTGCTCCAACTTGAAGCAAAGTGTCAGGAACCTTGCCAAGATACAGTGAAAATACGAGATACAACTGGGAAAGGTAAGTGAAAGGTTTATATTGGGATTAAGTTCATCAAAGCAAATATAAAGAGTAAAGGAGATTGTATGTATGGGAATGTATTCAAATACATTGGAAAGTGCCTAGCCATTAAATCTAATTGCTTAGACTTTTCTTGAGTAGCTGAAAAAAATACTTTGAAAGGAATAAGCATGTGTGAAGTAAGAAAATACTTCTCAGGAAATGAATAGTTTACAACATGTTAAAAATTTCATTTTCAAGGCTGGCACAGTCTTACCTGGATTTCAAACCACCATAAAAATTTCTTCTTTTTCAGATTGTCAAGACATTGCCAATAAGGGGGCCAGAGAGAGTGGGCTTTACTTTATCAAACCTCTGAAAGCTAAGCAGCAGTTCTTAGTCTACTGTGAAATTGATGGGTCTGGAAATGGATGGACCGTGTTTCAGAAGGTATTTTTTTTTTCCCTCACCATGTGTATTTAATAGACACCTAATTGTTCTGTCATATGCCAGATACTTTTCCAAACACCATGTGAACATCAGCTCAACACTCACAACTGCCCTTTGTGGTAGCTTTTGCCTTCTTATCCCTATCTGCAGAGGAGGAAACTTAGGCACAAAAGGCTAAGTAGCAATAACTTGCCCAAGTCACATAACTAGTAAGTAACAGAGTCAGGATATACTCTTGTTTCCGTCTGTGCTGTGACTCTCTTCTATGCTGACTCTGCTGTTGTAGATTCATAATGGCATATAATCACACTATCATAGTGACAAAGAACTCAAAGGGACCTCTCTTGACAGGTACCTACCCATCACAAGAAGATGATGTCCCCCAGAGGATGCAGTTAGGCTGCTCCAAGACCAGGACCCTCTGTTGTTTTTGCCAGCCCCAGGCACCCACTGCAAATCCTATTGCGTTCTGTTATCTTTGACCACTGTTACAACTAATCCTGCAGGGGGCACTCAGAGCCAATGAGTGACGGGAGCTCTGGCTGGTAGACAGATTGAGCAACAGGTTGACCTTTCCACCATCAGTACAAGAATCAGCAACATCAAGCTGGTATTCTGGAGTCCTCTAGGAATCATTTTAAAACTACTACTAGTTTATAATTTATCATGTTCCAGGCACTCTTTTAATCACTCTTCCATTCTCTGGTGTAATCCCCGCAACACCCCTAAGAAGTAAGTATCATTATTCCTACTTGATAGGTGAGAAAACGGAGGCAGCTAGCCCAGGGTCACTTAGTAAATGATGAAATCGTACTCTCCATATTTTGGACAAAATGTTTATAACACTGTCTTTACGTACACTGAGAATGCACTCTCTCTTTTTGCCCTTGCAATTGTGTAATTAGAGGCTTGATGGCACTTTGGATTTCAAGAAAAACTGGATTCAATATAAAGAAGGGTTTGGACATCTGTCTCCTACTGGAAACACAGAATTTTGGCTGGGAAATGAGAAGATTCACTTGATAAGCACACAGTCTACCATCCCATACGTATTAAGAGTGCAGTTGGAGGACTGGAGTGGCAAAACCAGGTACTGTTAGAAAGGACTTCTTTTTGTTGTAGAGACAGTCTGGAGTATGCACTTTCTGGCTCGCAATAGAACAATGGGGAAGACAGTCTGACAAATGGAAAGAGTACATCCAACTATGTTCCCCAGAAGTCAGTTGGATTCTTGGGCAGTCCAAGGTGCTAGGTCCTATCTAAGCAGGATCTGAGTGTTTTGGTACAATCCACTTACCCTGGAACAATATAAAATAATAGCTAACATTTTCTGAGCATTTAATATGTACCATAAATTGAGCTTGAAATTATAATTTAATCTAATCCAAAGAACTCTTTCATGAGGCAGGAACCATTATTAATCTCATTTTACAGATTAATATTTCCAAAGTCGCAACGCTGGTATATGGTAAAGACTGGACTTAAACTCAGGTCGTTTAACCCCACAACCCATCCTCTGAGCAGTTATCCTGCTTGAAGAGTGAATCTAGCTTCTTCAGATTTCCCAGTGCTTTAATGACCATTCAGTCAGTGAAATCCAGGAGCTACTTTCAAATGAAATCAGCTGGCTTCTTTGGTGAGCTAGCGCTGTCTATATGCACAGAGCTGCCTGGGCACCTTGAGCGTTGTATACCTAATTAAAATTTAAAACAATATCCAACCCTCTTGTTATGCCTGTGACATGATGAAATACAGTCTGTGCCCAAATACGTGTTTCTACTTTTTAAGCTTTTAACCAGAAAGCATAATACCATAGTCAGCAGAACTTCTCCTATGAGAACATCTCCCATACCCCAAGTCCTGGAGATCAGGGAAGATAAATGTTTTCTGGCAATCTCTGTTCATACACCAAGGCCCATTCTTCCCTGCACTCCATAGAATTCTGGCCCTCATTCACAATTTTTTTTCCAGGGGAGAATCTCTCTCTGATCCTACAGCTCATGGTTTGTGGGCCACACAGGGAACACATTTTTATGTGATTCTTGGGGAAACCTCCTTCTTGCCACTCGCACATTGCCTTGGAAAAGAAAAACCCCTTTAGGACTTCACCCTTTAGGTGGTATGGAACTATAGCTCCTTCAAGCTTGCTGCGTTAATTAACAGTAACTCACTGTGAGATAATTAATGTGGTTTATGAGAACTGCCTGTACATGCTACATCCTGAGATAAAAGAAAATATGAAATTAGTGACGTCCATCCACATATCTGGATTGGATGTTAGGATCCTATAGGCAAAAAAGCATTCAGATGGCTGAAGTTTGTAGTTTTCCTGGGACGTTCTGAAGGCTTCTAGACCCACCTTGGGTGGTGCTGATGACCTCTGAACTGGCGCCCACATCCATGTTCCCATGTCAGATTCGCAGAAAATTCTATACAGTGAGCACATTTCAGACTTAAGAAGCAAAATTAAAAATTCCTAACAGTTGTCCTATGAAAGAGGGAACTTCTGAGATGCCTTCTGAGGCTCGGAGTCTAAGGTCTCTACTCCCTTCTTTGTAGCACTGCAGACTATGCTACATTCCGGGTCGCGGGTGAAAATGACAAATACCGCATGACATATGCCTACTTCATTAGTGGAGATGCTGGAGACGCGTTTGATGGCTATGATTTTGGTGAGGATCCTAGTGACAAGTTTTTCACATCCCACAATGGCATGCAGTTCAGTACCTGGGACAACGACAACGATAAGTTTGACGGCAACTGTGCTGAACAGGATGGATCTGGTTGGTGGATGAACAAATGTCATGCTGGCCACCTCAATGGAGTTTATTACCAAGGTATGGCTTTCTTCCTTAGATGCATGAATTCGTGGGTGGTCTATATTTTTATAAAAGATAATAAATAAATATAAGGTAATGAACAAAGAGATTAGGAGCTTATCATACAGTTCTTTATTTTAAGCCAGAATTGAATACTGCTAGCTTATACCTGAAACTGGCTGTTCTACAAGAAATACACCTACTGCAAACAATGCAGTGGCATTCATCGTGCCTCCGGTCACGGCCGATACTTTGGGTT
This sequence comes from Hippopotamus amphibius kiboko, assembly GCF_030028045.1. NCBI lineage: Eukaryota > Metazoa > Chordata > Mammalia > Artiodactyla > Hippopotamidae > Hippopotamus > Hippopotamus amphibius. The sequence continues at coordinate 84,882,627 of NC_080188.1, read as the reverse complement.
ATGGTATCTTCTCTAGGCTTACCGTATATATGATCTGGATGGACTAACATTACCGTATTTACGCTTGTTAACCCAGTAGCCTGGCTCAGTTTCCCATGAGCTGCTTGTCAGAGAGATCCAGTGAGCAGTGAGTAGGTGTCTGGAGGAATTAAGTGAAGGGCAAGGATGTACTGGTGAGGGCAGAGGGCCATGAAAGCTTAAGAGGAGAGGAGTCCAGCCTGAGGCGTGTAGACACTTATTTTAGAACAGAGGAAAGGCAAGCTATCGTTTGCTCTACGGCTGGAGTAGTTCTGAGCACTGGTTTTACTTACTGACAAACTATTGTAACTACCCAACAGGTATGCATGGGTAGTTAAAATGAGCAATCCTACCTCCTCAGGGCACTGTCCTAGCCAAGAGGTGACTTGGAATCCTCTTAAAAACTACTTAAATTTACCTTTTGGTTTTCACAACATTTTATTTTTTTGAAACTTATCTTGACACCAGCAAACCATGTAGTTAGAAAGCTCTCAGGGAAGGCACCTGGTCCCCATGACCCAGGGCAGCTGTGTTGATAGCTCGTGGTGTGCTCCAGGACCAGGCTCCAACAACCCCTTACAAAATTACGTGAGAGGGCTTCCGAGGTGGCACAGTGGTTGAGAATCCGCCTGCCAATGCAGGGGACGCGGGTTCGATCCCTGCTCCAGAAAGATCCCACATGCCGCGGAGCAACTAAGCCCGTGTGCCACAACTATTGAGCCCATGTGCTGCAACTACTGAAGCCCATGCACCTAGAGCCCGTGCTCTGCATCAAGAGAAGCCACGGCAATGAGGAGCCCACGCACCACAATGAAGAGTAGCCCCTACTCACTGCAACTAAAAAAAAAGAAAGCCCGCGCACAGCAGAAAAGACCCAACACAGCCAATAAAATAAATTAATTAATTAATTAATTTAAAAAAAATCATGTCAGATCTAGTGCCCAGGAACAAGGAGATGGCACATCAACTCAGCCTCCACTTTATAATGGAGGTGTAAAGTAACACTCCAGAACCGCTCTCTAGAGCTCCTCATATTTTGTGTTTCAGATGACCTGAGGCCATCTGATGAGGAATATGGCCTGTTTTCAGAAAGATGATCGATAACAGCTGAATCCGTGATGGCTAAGCTTAGGGAGAGAGACCAATTGGCGAAATCTGGGGCTCTAGCCCTGTTAGCAGTGAATACATTTAAAGTGTGGATGTGACCAGAAAGCACAACACAGATGTCAGAGTTTGTTTAATAATGTTTGTGTCAATGGTAAATAGAGAATTTAGGAGTCTTTCAGGATATTTTCAGTTAGTAGATAACACTGTAAATCTGATGTAAATAACGGTGGACTTCATAATAGACTTTCCGAGGGGAGGAGATTGAAGAGCAGTGACGTACATCTACAATTTGTTTTAGGTGGCACTTACTCAAAAGCATCTACTCCTAATGGTTACGATAATGGCATTATTTGGGCCACTTGGAAATCCCGGTGGTATTCCATGAAGAAAACCACCATGAAGTTAATCCCATATAACAGAATCGCCATTGGAGAAGGACAGCAGCACCACCTTGGGGGAGCCAAACAGGTTGGAATAGAACACCATGTCGAAATAGAATATGACTAAGTCTTTTCCCCCTGAGGATTAGCTGTTCATTTCTATCAACCTGCAACGTTTCAGAAACTTTTTTGAAATTTTCTTCCCATTTTCTCATACTGTATTTATTAATTCTAAGTCTTTTATCAAGGATAGTTAGCCTTGAATAGCAATAAAAACTCACTTTGGACTGTATTCCCAAATTCCTGAATGCAGAATTATTTAAAATTTGTTTATTCAGTGAGATAATAATATTTTAGCTTATTTCCTAAATGTGTAATAAAATCATTGTGATATGTTGCATTTTAATGATCCCACATCATTGTGTCTTGGTGGTTTTCAACATTATTTCTTAAATATTTTAGTACATACTAATACAATAGGAGCAAACTCTGGCATTTCAAATGCCTAAGTATTTTTTCCATGTTTATCATCCCTAAATCATTCATATTTAATTATTCTCTTTAAATGAAGATAATCATATCTTTTCAATATATTTTTTGTTTTGGTCATAGGCTGGAGACGTATAAAAGACCATTTCAAAAGTGATTTACTTTTTAAAGGACTTTACCTGAAAAGAAAAATATAATATTTTTCCTATGGGACAATGGACTTGCAAAGCCTCACTTCATTTTAAGACTAAAAAGAATCCATGCTGAAAACTCCACTAACAGTTTTATGCTGGTTGTAATTTATCTACATACCCTTTCAATAAACATTTTGTTTCCTAAGACTAGATACATGGTACCTTTCATTGACCGTTAAAAAGTAACACATTCCTTCAGTTTAATAATTACAGTTGGGCAATCATCAGTAGTTGCTTAGTCTTCACTTTATGTTAAGCATTATACCTGATTCTTTGGGTGGGGGGGTGGTTATGAAGGAAATAGAAATCATGGCTTTTGCCCTCCAGGGGTTATAAGACAAATACAGAAAAATACAGTAATCCCAAATGATGATTTGATATGAACATAAAAATACTTCACAATCACATAACTAAGGTTCATGGGACCCAAAGTGCAGCTGGAGACATAAGGCTGTTTGGGGATTCTCCCAGCAAAGCCTTTCAGCTCCAGGCTCCTGTGGCCCCACGTGGGCACTCGGAGAGGACTGCGGCTCAGAGCAGAAAGCTCCAGGGACCAATCTGCTCAGGCCCTCACCGCTGAAAAAGGTGAGCCGGATGAGGCCATTACTACAGTAGCCAGAGGTCAGGAATCGCCAGCTTTCTGTCAGGAATAGCTGCGTTTATGTAAGTTGGCATGAGGTCGAACGTGAGAAGTAATTGACTAATTTTATGGGGTCGGGGGGTGGGTCCGTCAGGTTGTTCTGAAGTCCTGAGCATTGGATTTGGATTATCTTCCTTTCCACAGTTTCTTTCCTAATTCTCTCTCTTCCCCGTTCTCATAAGTTCTGATTTTAAAAGCGTCCTATTGAGGAGATAAAAAACAGTAAGTCAGCTTCTAGGTATACAACCAAATATTTGGGAGGCTTTGGGTGGGAAAATAGGAACATTGATTCCTTGTCTGCGGCACTCATTCATTCATGTACGTGTGAGGCATTCATTCAAGGCATTTATTGACGTCCTTCATTGTACTAGTCCCTGTGCTGGGTATACAGCACCTAGCAGAATCCTCCTTTCTCCCGGTATTGTTCTATTCCATCCAGTTCTCAAGTTCCAAAAAAACCAGCAATGTCTTCCATATTCCTCCCTCCCCATATCATCAAGCCTGTCAAATCCACCTCCTAAATACTTATTACATCTATTTCTTTCTCTATACCCACTGCCACCATTCTAGTTGGATTATTTATCTCTTGCCAGGGTAATGGCAGTCACTATCCTTCCTGTTTTCCACCTTGCTTCCACCCTTACCTCTTCCTACCTCATCATGCCCCAAACCACTTCTGAACTCAGAATGCATACAGCCTACCCTTCAAGAATCTATAGCATCCTTTGGGTGAGCAATTTGGTCATAGACAGGACAAGTTATGTAAATATTCATGTTTAAATGCAATAATATGACTCTAGTGATTTATCCTGACAATTCTTTTTGAAAAAGGAAATAGCTCTATATAGAAATATAAATAATATTTAAATATGAAATAAATATTTAATAACAGTAGGAAATTTAGAAACTATTTAACAGTGGAAAAATGGACAAGCAAGGTGGTTTATTAGTACAATGGAATAGAATGCAATGATTACATAAGTATAATATCTCTGTATGAACATAGAAACATTTACTAAATAATATGTAAAATTGTAAGTATGTAAACGTATAGATGCGTATACATTTTTTTAAAAATGTAATCTTGACATACATGCATTATTTGTATATATTTGTTCTCTCCCAATCTATAAAATTTAAAATATATAAAAATACCAAACAAAATAAATATAAACAAGTCCAAAAGTTTCTGATTTTTTCCTATGTTCACTTTTCCAATGCCTCTTCTAAAATATTAGTTATAACATTCTTTCATAAACATTTTGGAGCCGCCTGTTTTTATGGGTGTCCAGAGTACATTTATGGTCTGTACATTGGGTAACTCAGGATTGATTGATGAAAAGGGGCTTCTAAATTTCTCCTTCTATACCTCTGCATTGTTTGATTTGTTACAATGTTATTAGTTTTATAGTTAATTTAAAACCCAAGTAGGTAGAGATAAAAAGATGAATTTCAAATTTTTACCTGTTTAGTTATTAATATTCAATGGTGAACGTTAACGGGTTATAGCTTAAATGAAGCAAGAGATATACTTCCAGACTCAACTGGATCATGTCTCCTCAAATAAAATAGAAATGAAAGGATTATCTTGATAAATCAACTTTTAAAAATCTACTTTTAAGTGAAACAAAGAGTTTGGAGCCTTCCAGAGACAGATTACTTTTCTGCACAGCTCAAATCACAGGTAACTATTCACCAACGCGTCCCTTCACTTTCTGGGCATACAAAACTCAGGTCACTGCAAAGTAGCACAGCTAAGCACGAAACAGATGTGCACGGTCACACACTTTGAAAAACCCACAGAGAGAAGCATCCAAAAAGGAAGGTACTGGTATAGATGCACTGATGCTATGACTTCAGGTCATGAACTACAGGGCAGAGTTCTTTAATCATTAGGCAGGAACAATCATTTACCGGACAATATCAAGATTTTTAAGTATACCTCTGAAGTGTTATAGTTTTTTCAATTCTTTGTTATATTTAGTAGTTTGGCTTTAAAGAGCGTGTTTCAGATTTGTGGGTAGGTTGAAAGTGAGTGGGAAGTGAAAATGTGTACGTGTAGACAGCATATTTGAGAATTACAAGGTCTAAAATTCTTAACTCTGACTGAACAGTGTAAACTAAACTAAGTTATACATAGTAGGTATCTTTGTAGATAAAGATTCAGATGATCAGAGTGAAAAACAAAGTACACATTTAACCCTGGGGAAAATAAATCTACAGATGATTTCTTATCAGTTTGAAGCAGCTCAAAAAGACTGGGGAAAAAAAGAGTTAATGATAGTACGATGAGTTAAAGTAGATGGAAAATACTAAGTTGATGATAAAGAGACCAAGAGTGTGGGAAAGACTGTTTCATATACCTTTTCCGTGTGTGTGTGTGTGTGTGTTTGTGTGTCCCAGAGGCAGAAGTTGAGTTAGTCATACTTCTAGCACACCATTCACATTTATCTGTGCTGGGTCACTCTGACTTACTGAGTCTCTTTCATTCAAATTTTCTTCTCTTCCCTTTAATCTCTTAATAAACAACCATTGTAATAGATTTGATGCATGTTTCTTCATTTGAACATATTCTTATAAATCATGGGTTGTTTATTTGTGCTATGTATTTTTTAAAATTTATTTATTTACTTATTTTTGTCTGCCTTGGGTCTTCATTGCAGCGTTCCGGCTTTCTCTAGTTGCAGTGAGCGGGGGCCACTCTTCATTGCGGTGCATGGACTTCTCATTGAAGTGGCTTCTCTTGTTGCAGAGCACGGGGTCTAGGCGCATGGGCTTCAGTAGTTGTGGCACACTGCTAAGTTAGTTGCTCTGTGGCATGTGGGATCTTCCCGGACCAGGGATCAAACCTATGTCCCCTGCATTGACAGGCAGATTTGTAACTACCGCGCCACCAGGGAAGTCCCTGTGCTATGTGTTTTTAAGTTATATAAAAGGCATTGTGCTATAAATCACTGTTACTCAGCATGCTGATCCACAATTTTTTTGTCACCAGTCAGCATTAAGATTAAGTAAAAAAATTGAGAATTAATGTGTAGAAACATTTTCCCTGTATTACGTATGTGATGATTATATCCATTCAAATGTAATTACATGTCTTTGGAATCTAATAATAAAAAAAACTGGCCTATATTTTGTATATCTTTGCTTTTTTACATTTTATTTTACTACAAATTATTTTTACTGCATTTTATAATCTAAGAGGTCTGTGACTGATTAGAAATTTAATAAAACTGGTTCTTTAGCATAAACATTTTGAGAAGCACTGCTAGGGTCTTCAGTGTGTGAATTACTTTTTCCATTCAACACTGTTAACATTGTTTTAGCCGAAACTGGTTAAGGCTGCTTCTAGTATGCAAAGCCTCATTCTTTTAGCCCAGTCAGCTGTTTTCCCAGAAATGTTTCTCTTTCTTACCTAACCACATTTTGAAAAAAGATTACTTTCTAATCAGAGCTATACAACGGTATTTGCTTCTCTGAGAAAGCTCTCCCTAAGACTCCTTTCCTTTGTGAGCATTCTTTATTACAGAAAGAAAGTCACAGTGCAGTGCGATAGCCTCAGGGATCACTGGAACCCTCTCAAGACTGCCTGACACCAACCTGGACCATGTAGACGTTATCCAAGAGGAAAGAAGAATGCAGGCTTGCATCTCCCCAGCTGCTTGTCTGCAGCACTCGCTTCCCATCCTGAACTATAAGACTCCGTTTTATTTTCTCCCAAGAGAGGGCACAGTCTCGAGGGCCCCAGCCTGCTGTGTGCCTCTGTGCCTGGCAAAGCAATAAAAGTTACTCTTTTCTACTTCACCCAAAACTCTGTCTCTGCGCTTCTGTTTGGCACCAGAGAACAGAGGCTGGGATTCAGCAACAAGATCTACCCACAATATGCATATTTTGTAACTTCCAGTGATCTCTTTTTGGACCCAAGACTTATAAAGTGAATATTATTTAGTTCTAAAGCTTGTGCCTTTTAAAACTGTATTTTTCATTGACATCTAAGTTCTTTCATTATGGTCAGAGAACATAATTTTGATGATACTGATTCTTGAGAGACAGCTCACAAAGTACTTTGGGACATCATTAATTGACCCCATAAAAGTGTACATAAATCATAACCAATCCCCAATAATGATTTGTATCCAAGAAGAGTATTAATACGTTTTCCTTTAAGAAGGAAAATGGACTGAAGACAGATAGTGATTGGCTTTGTAAACACGAGCTTTGGCCCAAATGGCCCTGTAGCCACGGCCTATTACGAGGATTGATAACAGGTTTGACCACTGGCTTGCTGAACATGCCTCTGTAGCAGGTTTGAAAGCATTTTGGGGAAGGTTGGCTGGTGAAATTTCAAGTTTTTGGGAACTTGGGAAATGTTTGAAAGTCCAAATGGATAAATTCAGATCATGACATTTCATCAGATCTACAACTGGCTCAAACCTGTCTTTTCCAAATCCAACACCCAGTATTCTTGGCCCTCTCTCCCATGTCCCAGGTCTTCATCCAGGTTTACTTCTGCTGGTAAATTAAAAGCATTAAGTAACCTGAAGTAAGTGGGAATCCTCCCTAAGTAAATCTGAATGTTGACTCTCCCTAAATAAACAGAGTAGGGCAGATTCCACTCTGCTCTGAAAGTGGCCTCTTTCAAACCCTCAGGGACAAATAGTTAACGTGTGACTTAGAAAAAAAACCATCCAACATTTAAGAGACTTTGGACTGGAAATGTTTTCCTTCTTAATTTGTTATTTTTGTACCACAAAGCTATGGGAAGGGTCAAATGAGATCATATATGAAATTGCTCCAGAGACAAAAACAAAATTTATTTATTTATTTTTTTGCTGTTAGGATTGGTATTGCTGCGTGAGATTTGAACCTAACATCAGTTAAGTTTGGAAACATAATTTTAAAATTATGTTTTAAATTTTTTGGCTTTTATATGGTAATCAATTTTAAATTTTAGAATAATTTTTTATTTGCAGAAAAGAAGATGCTACAGAGAGTTCCCTGTCCCTGTCACCCAGTTCCTCTAATGTTAACATCTGACATTACCATACCTCATTTGTCAAAACTTAGAAACCAACTCTAGTAGTGACTGTTGATAACTTCCATGCTTTATTCAGATCTCGTCAGTTTTTTACACTAATGTCTTTATTCTGTTCCACGATGCCAACAAGGATACACTACATGTAGTTGTCATATCTCCTTAGTCAGCTTTGGTAACAGTTTCTTAGTCTTTCCCTGGTGTTCATGAACTTGACTGTTTAGAGAAATATATTCTGGGAGACTGGTTAAGATTGTGTAAAATGCCCCTCAGTTTGGGTTTCTGTGCTGTTATGCTCAATAATTTTTTGTTGGATTTTATCTAAGCAAAATTTTACCCAAATGCCTTTTTCAAATTGCCTTGGTTTACAATGAGTGGGGAAAGCGGGGAGGGTTGGGGGGGAATGAATTGGGAGATTGAGATACCAAATTGTACACTCTAAATATATGCAGTTTATTGTATGTTAACTGTATCTCAATAAAAGTTCTTAAAAAAATTGCCATGGTTTTACTATAGAATGGTCCATTACAAATAGGTTTCAAGAAGAATCACAGAGAATTAAATGGATCTTAGTAATTAATTTACCCCATAATTTTCATGTACTTCCTTGCTTGGAAAGTCTAAATACCTTACAGATACTATTTCCCCAGATCTCAATACATCGCTATTAAATAAACACCAAGTGATAGATCATGTTTGCTTATCTTTAATAGAAGAACCACAGTGAAGTCAGCAGTGTGACAAATTAAATGGCTTTAAGCTGTATGATGGCAGAACAAATTCCTGTTGTTGATATTACTACATCACTTGATTATTTGTCTGCATAATGGTTTTACTTTTCAAAAAAAGCATTTATACTTTAATACACATTCAACAAAAAAATTGATAAATCTGGTAAAATTTAGCAAAGCACAGTATAAGTAAAATTGCTTTATCTTGAGAAATTAATTACTTAATTGATAATGCAGTTAAAAACCAAAGGAAATAAATCAGTGGCAAAAACTCAGGGACCTCACCTTCACCTTGCGCACTCTCTTTCTCTCTCTCTCACACACACCCCACCCCCCCCCCCAGACTAAGTGGAAACCTGATTAAAGATGCTTAAGTAAAAGACCATGAAAGTCATTCATAAAGAGAATGATTATTCTATTATTGGAACATCACAGAATTTAATTCCAAAAATGCTAAAAGAAAGTATTCAATTAAATGGCTACTAATCTTGGAACAGTTTAATTATAAGAAATAAAGTAGAATTCTTTCCTGAATAAAGAGATTAAAGAGAAATACAGGGACTTCCCTGGTGGCACAGTGGTTAAGAATCCACCTGCCAATGCAGGGGACACGGGTTTGATCCCTGGTGGGAAGATACCACATGCCATGGAGCAACTGAGCCCATGCGCCACAACTACTGAGCCTGTGCTCTGGAGCCTGCAAGCCACAACTACTGAGCCCATGTGCCACAACTATTGAAGCCCATGCGCCTAGAGCCCGTGGTCCGCAACAAGAGAAGCCACGGCAATGAGAAGCCTGTGCGCAGCAACCAAAACCCAACACAGTCAATAAATAAATATATAAATACATAAATAAATTTATTTAAAAAAATAAAGAGAAATACAGTGTGACAGAATCAGGAACGATCAAGAAAACTTTTATTCCTTCCTCACTTTCATAAGTGCAGTTCAGAAATATTTCTGTGTATTTAAGAAATTCCCGTCTTCTTTCTATAGCTATAACTTCCAGGAAAACCGTCTGCAGTCAGGGTATTGATGAGTTCTGAAAGTAAAAGTCCATTAGTTACTCTCAGATAGACCACCAAACTATCCCATTCATCTTTCACAGTAAGCAGATTGATTACAAACAAACTTTTGCAATATTCTTGAAATGCAGGAGACAAGGAGAGAAAATAAGATACACAAAGCTATGGAGCCTTGCCAGTGTTTTCCAGTAAATCCTTTAGAGATCGGTCAATGTTGAAACTTGAGGCAGAGGCCCTGCAAGAGTAGTATAAGTGCCAGAACCTCCTATATTTTTGTAATTCAGGCATTTCAAAATTTAGAAATTAATTTTGGTATTTTCCAGTCATGCACTTAATATTATTTTAACAAAATATTTCCTGTCAAAGTCCCATTATCTTCTTGTTATTAGGAGAATAATAAGTTTACAGATTCATTCAGATTTTTATGCTGAAAGACACAATTAGTGTGTTTTCAAAAGCATCTTTCATTTTTAGACCTGAATTAAATCTGCTATTTTAAGGAACATTTTACACACAATATGACAGAAAACAATGCAGAAACGCTATTTCAGCCTTTTCTCTGTGTTCTAAAAGTACTTTGAACTTACCGCATGAAATTTCTTCCATTGTTTTATAACAGATTAAACCATGTGAAATTGTAGACTTTCATCATTTTGACCTACAAAAATGGCAGTTTTATATAGTTTAACTTCTTAGCTGCACGTGTATTTATTTGCTCCCCAACTGTAAGCAACTTGGATGTACAAGACTATACGTTATTTGCCTTTCTATCTCAAGAACACAGCATTCAGGAGACTAACAGTAGACATACAATAAATGTTTGTTATATTCAAACAAATGAATAAGTAAGTGAACTGTCCTCGTAATTCAATCCATTTAAAATAAATTGGTAAAGAAAGGGATGTTCTCTTACTTTCCTAGGACGCCCTGGGAAGGACAAATACCCCATTCAAAAGAAAGCTGAGAGTTGTTTTATTTTATTTTGTTTTGTTTGTACTTCAAAGTTATATTTACACAATGGCAAACATTTAGATGACAGGCTATATATAATTACTCTCATGTATAAGTTTTGATGTGTAGATACAGTTTAAAAGTGAAACAATTACAGCTATAGAATTTCTAGTCTTTTTACATACATTATACATTATACAAATAAAAACTATTTCAGTCCTGCCGGATGTTATGACGTAGCAAATATGTGAATCCCTGAATTTAAATACTTATAATTTGTGGGAAATTATATTAATTTCAAAGGATAAATGAATGAAACATTCTTCTCATTAGAGCTAAGGAAAATAGAATATAGTCATCTGTGGGAAAAATGCAATACCCAGAGGTTTTGGTTTAAGAAACTGAAAATTTCTCAATATTTTCCCATTTTCACACTTGTAAAGATATCCTTATTGTCACATGCTTTTAAAAAAATGATACTGCTATATATTGCACAACACAGAAATATAGCCAATATTTTATAATAATTCTAAAGGAACTATAATCTTTAAAAATTGTTAATCACTATACTGTATACCTGAAACTTATATACTGTTGTTCATCAACTATATCTCAATTAAAAAAAAAAAGATAGTCCTTGTATTATTTGTTGCCTATTCACCTGCGTGGCTTTCTGTCTAAACAAAACCTACTTCTCCATAGCTGATAATAAGGCTTGTTTGCGAGCTAAAGAGCCCAGCCTGGTGCTCATTCCTGCAGTGCCAGGTCCAAAGAGGGCCCCCAAAGGTGCCTGATTAGGGAATTATAGCACTAGGGAGATAGCAGAGAAACTTTCTATTTAGGGGCGTTGGAATATTCCAGGAACCACTGGGGCTTGTAATGTGTATATCAAACATGTTACATAGCCTCACATTTTACGTAATCCTCACAACAACGCTGCAGGATAAATATTGTCATCTCTGCCTTACACTCAAGTAAGCCGGTTCAGAGAAATTTGTTTGTCCATGTCACTCAGCTAGGATGCGGGTCTCTCTCTCTGCAAAGCGCACTGTCCTCCCACCACACTGTGCTACCACTGGGACAGCCTTCCATCCCTCCAATAAATACTTACTAGTACTTATTCTATGCCTGGCATTGTACTAGTCAGTGTGCCTCTGCTTCAGGAAACAGTGTGGAAGAGACATAAGATAAACAAATAACTTTTCCCATATGTATTGTCCAGTAGTGATAAAGTAAAATGAATGAACACCAACTCAGGTTAAAAGAATAGCATGTGAGGGTGGCTGCCCTTTAGGTAGGGAGATCATAGGAAGCATTTCCGAAGAGGTGCTATCTGAGCAGAGCCCTGGATGAAGTAAGGGGGTGAGACGTGCGGATACTTGAAGGAGCCATGGAACAGCAAGGATGGTGCCCCAGGTAGTACCTTGGAAATGCCCAGACATGGCACCAGAGTGCTGGCATTCATTCAAACTGGTTTCTGTTAACTTACTTTCAACCAGATTATGTCCAACCAAGTCACCTGAAGCTCACCAGATTACTGTCTGGGGACTTCTTCCGTATACTTTGTTCACCCCCAAGAAAGGCACTTCCTGTAGGCAGAGGAAAACATCTGGGGAAGTCAGTCTCGGATCCTATACATTCCTGGCATTTTGCTAGTTCAACCACTGTAGACAAATGTAACCCAGCTTTCCATGGAATCGTTGCCCTCAGAACCTGGATAAAGCTCTAGGGTTCTCTCTGAGCTCCGAAGAAATCCAAGAAAGCCACATCAGAGGTGAGCTTGAACATACAAGGAAAATTCTATGGAGCAAGCAGTGTAGGACGATGCTGCCGGGTACCAGGACTCTCCCCCATTTACAGCAAGCTTCACATGCCTGCAGAGCCTGAAGAAACAGGGCTCAGTTTCACAACAGTGGAACCCAGTCGTGCTTTCTTGCTCAGTGAAGCCCCACACATTTGGGGGAGAATATAAACACCATTAAAATATGTCAGTTCTCAAGTTTATGATCTAGTGGAAGAGATGGACAATGTTCCTGCAGTACTAAATGTCATGAGTGGTACATGGTCTGAGGAAGTATGAAAGAACAAGAGATTGCTTTTAATTGGAGGCATGAAATTGGGTACCATGTAAAGTGTCCAACAAAGTGCTCAACACATAGTAAACACTCAGTAAATGTTGGCTGTTGTACTGTGATTAGGCTTGGCTTCGCACAGGAAGCAGCATTTGAGACAAGGTAGGATTGGCAGACATATCACAGGATGCCCAGCTAAATATGCATTTCAGATAACACATTTTTAGTATGAATACGTCGGAATATTGCATGGGACATATACTAAAATATATTTGCTGTTTATCTGACATTCAAATTTAACTGGGCATCCTGGTTTTTTACTTGCTGAATCTGGCAACTCTTAGACAAGACAATTTGATACGGAGATGAAGAGCAGGGAAAATAAATTAGCATGTCCAAAGGTACAGAAACTGGAAAGAGTATTTTCATGGCAGTTTATGTTCTCCAATAATTGTTAACACTTATTGAGTACTTACTCTGTGGCAATCTGAGGGCTTTACAAGGATTAACTCATTTATTCTTCATAAAAACCTGTGTAGTAGGTGAACACTATCCCCATTTTAAAAATGAGGAATCTGAGGTATTCAGAGGTAAAGTAATCTGTCCAAAAGCAGAGCTGTGAAATGGTGTAGCTGGGATTGTGACCCTAGGATGTTTGGCTCCAGGGGCTGTTGTTTTAACCATTCTGGAAAGAGGAAAGTAACCTATCCACGGTAAGCTTATCAATGACTTTCAGGGTCAGCTCATCACCACAGTCGGTCAAAAGTCTGATCAACCAACCAAAATTCCTGCATAAAGTGAAATCTCAGTTGTCAAATCTGTGCCTCTCGGTGGGCTATAGCTAGCCTGCCTCCACCACCATCTATGTTCTTTCAAGTACTCGAGTAGAGATAGGTCCTCCATGTCCCCCTTTGCATTCCCAGAGTCACCCTGTTACTGGAATGTGGGATGTGAGCTACCTTTGCAACAGCTTATCAGAAGCAAACAAACTTGGGGAATTGAGCAAGAACTTCTGGGACACCAACCTTACAGAAGGAGCAAGGGATGCAGGGTGCATGTTGACTGTCCCAAGGGGACAGAGCTAATGATTAATCAGACCTCCTGCAGATTTAAATGGGACGGGAACTAGGTGTGGAGGCAGTCCTCCTTTCTTTCAGCTGGCGTGTTCCTCTAGAGCCAGCCCCACCCACGGCAGAGATGTTGTCCGTGAGGGTGGTCTGCCTGGTCCTGAGTGTGGTGGGCGGAGTTCAGGTATGGCCTTCTTTATTTCCTCTTCTCTTTCTCTCTAGTGTTTATTCCACAAAGAGCTTGCAGGTCTGAGTCAGCCATGTGGACATCCTCACACACTATTAGCTTTATAAGCTGTAGCCAGTGGAGGCAAGTACCAAGATGGACTTGACACCTCAAGAATACAGGGTAATATGACCCTAAGAGGGAGACTTAGGTGGACCATAGTATATAATTTCACCGGGGGGAACTTCCTAGGTGGTGCTGTGGTTGAGAATCTGCCTGCCAATGCAGGGGCCACGGGTTCGATCCCTGCTCCAGGAAGATCCCACATGCCGCGGAGCACCTAAGCCCGTGCGCCACAACTACTGAGCCTGTGTGCTGCAACTACTGAAGCCCATGGGCCTAGAGCCCATGCTCCACCACAAAAGAAGCGACAGCAATGAGGAGCCCACCCACCACAATGAAGAGTAGGCCCCGCTTGCCGCAACTAGAGAAAGCCTGTTTGCAGCAACGAAGACCCAATGCAGCCAATAAGTACATAAGTAAGCAAATAAATAAATATAATTTCACTGGGGAATCTTCGACACCCATAGCTTGGTCTTACACTGGATTTTTTCAAAGAGAAGAAATCTTTACCATCTTTGTTGTTGTAAAACCTTAGGATTGCTAGTTAATAGAACAAAACATTCTTATGATAAGAATTCTTAGCCTAACTATTCATTTATTGCTATTTGCCCATAATAAGCAGAACAGTGGTTTAATGTAGCTTTTCTGAAAGGTTGTCTTCATGTTTCTTTAAGACAAATAGAAAGCAAATTAGTTATCTTTGCACACATATTACAGAGCAAAATCAGAAGAGATTAATTGATACGGCAATATGTTTTTGGAAGCAATTGTATTCTTTTACGATAATTATAAATATTGCCACAATCCCTAAAGTTTGACTCCAGAGACCTATGAGAAAGAAGAGAAACATCATTCAGCAAGATTTTTCAAGGTCAATCTTATAAAAACATGATAAACATGTTCCAAAAACTCAGTCACTTCCAGGCTGTGAATTATTCTGGTTTATTTCTCTCCCTTAATTGCTCATAAACCCTAATACCAGAGCAGAAGAAACTAAAGAGTGTTTCCAACGTAATGTTCTCCCTTATAGTAAATAATAAGTAAACATTTTTATGGGAAATAAGACCAACATCATTTGCTAAAGTTATATTTTACATAATGCATGTTGCATTTATTTCTCCCTTATTGGCATAAACATTTAATTTTTGCCTGTTTTTATTGTTGTGCCATTTTATTCCAAAGTGTGTTTGAATTATAATTTTATTCCTTAGACAAAAAGATTGCACTTGTTCCTTTAAATAAATTGTTCTTGATTGCTTGAATTAATATTACTATTATTGGGATATTTTTTGAATGAGACAGAAAGTGTTAACTAATTATAAGAATAAACTACTGGCATTAAGATAGTCATAAAATTCCTTGTAAATTGGTGGGACAAAATAAAAATAGCTAAAACCTAAAACCAGCATTGATTTCTTAGGATATAACATCTTGGAATAGTATTTATATATCCTATTTCACTTGATCACAATAGAAATTTTTTTAAAAATCTATGTTTCTAATTCTAAGGTGTTCAAAGAAAAGTTGTCAGTCATGGACCTTTTGTTTGTTTGTTTGCTCTCAATGTACTTTTTTCATTTCAAATAAAAAGAAATTATTATGTGAGTAACCCAAAAAGCATTTCTGAGTCTAAATTGGCCACATTTGTGTCCTTGGTATATACTTGCTCAAATTATAGACCCATAAGGTTATTGTAGATACTTGAAGGAGGGACAGACCTGAAGCTAAGATGGTGTAGTTTTTTTCCTTCTAAAACAGGAGTTAAAGGAGAAAGAACTCTGAGTTTTTCCATTATTTTCCTATGTGCAGACATGAATGAAAATGTAAAGGTAAATTTTAACTGAGTGGGTTGATTCAAACAACTTTCCTTTTATAATGGATCCTTTAAAACTAACAGTTATCAAATGCTTGTTTAGTGTCGAACACAGTTAAGATTTGTACACTCCTCTCCTTTAATCTCACAACTCCACAAAATGGACATTAGGATTTTCATTCCAGAGATAAGAAACCTGAAGCTTGCAGAGCCCCTTGGATCCCCTGCTTGGGATTTACAGGCATGCCAGTGTCTCCTCCTCATCTGCTTAAAGACCTCTCTTATTGTGTGTGTTTATGAATCCTTAAGGCGGCAGATAAGGCTGAAGGTGAATTTATCGCTGAAGGAGGAGGTGTGCGTGGCCCAAGAATTGTGGATAAACCTCAATCTGCCTGCAAAGAGTCTGGCTGGCCCTTCTGCTCTGATGAAGACTGGGTGAGCTGTGGGCACCGGGAGTGGAGCAGGACGGTCCTTCCCTGAGCTGCTGGCTGCACACGCAGGCTGACCCTTGTCCAGTGGGAAATAATCTAAGAGCTCCTTACATATCAAATTAAAGAAGACAGATGGAGAGGAACCCAGTGCTGAGAGCACTGTTTAAATTACCTCTCAGACCTGGGTCACTGCTGGGGTTCACAGATTGGATCTTAGTTGCACGTTCAGGCAAATACTAGGAACTTGAGTATTACAGCCTCCGGATTTCACGGGGCCTAATTTATGGTTAAGTCGACCCTCACTCCAGAATTTCTTTATGATCTCTGACTAGCCCTCTTAAACTATGTTTAGGTCAAGAGATGATCTGAAGATATTGGGGAGGGGAGCGGTGGGTGCTCATAGAAACCTTCGAAATTATATAGTGGATCTGAGAGACGGACTCTTTTATTAATTTTATTTTTTTTTTAGTTTTATTGAAGTACAGTTGATTTACAATATTGTGTTAATTTCCAGTGTACAGCAAAGTGACTCAGTGACACACAAATAAATTCTTTTTCATACGCGATTCCTTTATGCTTTACCACAGGATATTGAATATAGTTCCCTGTGCTCTACAGTAGGACCTTATTGTTTATCCATCCTACCTATACTAGTTTGCATCTGCCGATCAGAAACTCCCAATCCTTCCCTCCCCCACCCCCCACCCCTTGGCACCCATAAGTCTGTTCCTGAGAGATAGACGCCTTTTTTTTTAAAGCTCTTTATTGGAGTATAATTGCTTTACACTGTATTTCTTTTCCTCTTCATTTCCAGAACTACAAATGCCCTTCAGGCTGCAGGATGAAAGGGTTGATTGATGAAGTCAATCAAGATTTTACAAACAGAATAAATAAACTAAAAAATTCACTCTTTGATTATCAGAAGAACAATAAGGACTCTAACACACTGACCAGGAACATAGTGGATATTTTGAGAGGGGATTTTGCCAGCGCTAACAGTAAGTGGGACAGGTAGTGCTTCGGCTTCATAGCACACAGCTGAAACAACAAAAGTCAGACATCGATACGATGTCTCCTTATAACAACTGTGATTTTATTCCAAAGTACTTCGTGTAGAAACACATACATTTATGATATCCCTGAATTTTAAGGTGGGGCCTTGTTTTTGTGATGTTTATCATGTAAGAGAGGTTAGTTTAGCATTGTTTTAAGGTCACAAAGTAAGTCAGAATTTTGGACTAAAGACGAATTTAAGTGCATTTTTTTTTAAGAGTATATACTGAAAATAAGGTGAGCCCACACTTTTGAGTAGACATTCCTGTTTCTGCCTTACAAAGG
Source organism: Hippopotamus amphibius kiboko (assembly GCF_030028045.1). Taxonomy (NCBI): domain Eukaryota; kingdom Metazoa; phylum Chordata; class Mammalia; order Artiodactyla; family Hippopotamidae; genus Hippopotamus; species Hippopotamus amphibius. The sequence goes on along the minus strand of NC_080188.1, from coordinate 84,865,047 downwards.
AGGAAACTGAGAGATCAAGGGACTTGCCCAAAGGTGCAAATCTATCATGTGGTGAGGCTGGGAGGGGAACCCACAGGCTCCCCTGCGCTTATTATGAAGTGCTTTGTTTTGTTTAATTTAAAATATAGAGCCATGTTGTCTCTTTCCCGTAGGCCTAGGACTAAGTCTCATTAGGACTAGGAAACTCTGGACTGACTCTGGGCATGGGCAGCAAGTTTAGTAAGGCCCCAGCTCCTGAAAACTTGCCTTGACTCTTTATATCTTGGGAGGCACTTGACTAGTTTAAAGTCAATGGTGCAAGAGCAACTGGCAAGTGAATGGTCCTGTTGACGTGTAAAAAAAAAGCTTAGGAACAGTTTCAGATCTATAGCTGGGAAGAAAACCTTTTCAGTAAGACAATCTAAGAATGTATTCAAGTCCCTTGATTAAGGATATCATGAAATAATTGGAATGCGATCAAACTGATTATTTTATCTCAAGTATGCCTTTAAAATTTCAAAGAGATTTCATCTTCTGCATTTATTTGGATTACTAATGAGACATCTTAATTGATATCCATGGATGACTGCAGGATATTGTCCGAATATCGCATGCCTAACAGATTTGGAAATCACAAATTAAATGTCCAGAGAGCAAACTATTCTAGAAGTAAAATGGGGAGTATCTATAAGCAAATTTCCTTCTTTTGCGGGCTATTACTAGCAAATCACTCAGCAGCTACTTCAATACCCATGTTTGCTATTTCAGACAAGGATAATACATTTGGCCAAGTGTCAGAAGATCTGAGAAGCAGAATTGAGATCCTGAAGCGCAAAGTTATAGAACAAGCACAGCATATCCACATTCTGCAGAAAAATGTCAGGGATCAGCTGATAGAAATGAAACAACTGGCGGTGAGTAACTACGTGGCTCTGACCCCAGATTTCCTTGCTTTTGAATAGCAGGGAAAGGAAGGCAATAGTCATTCATTAAATGCCTACTCTGTGTAAAGCAATGTGTTATATCCATCATCTACCTACAAAGCAGGTATTATCTCCCCCACTCTACAAATGAAGAAAAAAGCTCAGTGCTATTAAGTAAAATTTCCAAGGGCGTGTAAAATGGCAAATTTCAAAAGCAAACTCTCAGTCCTTGCTTGTCTTATTCCAGCCCTTGCTTGTCCCTGACACCACTGTGCCCCTGAGTCTTCAGCCTCTGTCTCACCGAAGATCACATCATTAGTGTGTCCTCTAATTTCGGAGGAATAGCACTTTGTTCTTGACCTATTCTAAGTCTGGGATAAATCCAGATAGCTCCTATAGCTTATCCTGGACAGCCTTACAATACCCAACCTCTCTTCCCCTGAGGATACCACATAAATAAAGTATTGGTTGGTAGGTCTCCAAGTCAAAGAAATGAAGCCAGTTTCCAAGAAATAAATTAACTACTAAGAACTCAGTGACGTGATTGATTACAGCTACCTTTTTTCTTTCTCTTTCCCCCCTCTCTCTAGGTGGACATTGATATTAAGATCCGATCTTGCAAAGGGTCATGCAGTAGGGCTTTAGACCACAGGGTAGATCTTGAGGACTATAAAAATCAGCAGAAGCAACTTGAACAGGTTATTGCCATAGACTTATTTCCTGCTAGAGATACTGAATACTTACCACTGATAAAAATGAAGCAAGTTCCAGGCCTGATTGCCAAAGAGTACAAGAGCCAGATTCCGGAGGTTATCCCAGAGTGGAAGGCAGTGCTGGAAATGCAGCAGACCAAAATGGTGTTAGAGTCATCTGGTGGAGATGGGCACACCAGAGGAGACACTACACCTCATGGAACAGGCTTAACACCAGAAAGCCCCAGGAAACATGGAACCGGTAGTGCTGGAAATGTGAACCCTGGGAGCTACGGACCTGGAGGTGCTGGCACCTGGAAACCTGGACGCCCTGAGCCCGGAAGTGCTGGCACCTGGAGCTCTGGACACCCTGAGCCCGGAAGTGCTGGCACCTGGAGCTCTGGACACCCTGAGCCCGGAAGTGCTGGCACCTGGAGCTCTGGACGCCCTGAGCCCGGAAGTGCTGGCACCTGGAGCTCTGGACGCCCTGAGCCCGGAAGTGCTGGCACCTGGAGCTCTGGACGCCCTGAGCCCGGAAGTGCTGGCACCTGGAGCTCTGGACGCCCTGAGCCCGGAAGTGCTGGCACCTGGAGCTCTGGACGCCCTGAGCCCGGAAGTGCTGGCACCTGGAGCTCTGGACGCCCTGAGCCCGGAAGTGCTGGCACCTGGAGCTCTGGGCGCCCTGAGCCCGGAAGTGCTGGCACCTGGAGCTCTGGGCGCCCTGAGCCTGGAAGTTCTGGCACCTGGAGTTCTGGAAGTTCTGGATCTGGAAATTTTAGGCCAGATGGCTCAGTGCAAGGGAACCTCAGGCCTTCCAACCCAGACTGGGGCTCATTTAAAGAGGTGTCTGGAAGTGTAAGTTCAGGGACAAAGGAAGAGGCCCACACAGGTAAACTGGTCACTACTAAAGGGGAGAAAGAGCTTCTGACTGGAAGTGAGAAGGTCACCTCTGGTCAAATAACCACTCGTCGTTCATGCTCTAAAACCATTACAAAGACTGTTACAAATGCCGAAGGTCACACAGAAACGACCAAAGAAGTGATAAACTCTGAAGATGGTTCTGGCTGTGATGATGCAGGTTTAGACTTGCACCATACTTTGTCTGGCAGGGGTAGCCTAGATGAATTCTTTAGTAAGCATGATGAATTTTTCCCCCCTTTAAGACAGTTGCATCCTACGGGATCAGAATCTGACATTTCAGGCGTAGGGGGACTCGGCTTTCACCTCCCTGAGGTCCCTTCCAGTGGTAAAACTTCAAGTCACAGCAAACAATTTGTAAGCTCTAGCACGACTATCAACAGAGGAGGCTCCACATTTGAAAGCAAGGGCTATAAAATAACAGATGAGGCTGAAAGTGAAGAGGACCTTGGCTTCAAAGGAGCACATGCCACCAAGAGAGACCAGGCTAAAGTTCGCTTTTCTAGAGGTATCCACACTTCTCCTTTGGGGAAGCCTTCCCTGACCCCCTAGACTAAGTTCATTACTCCTACAATGTGTTTCCAATAGCACCTACTTCTTTCTTAGCCCTCTATCACGCTTTATTGAAATTACATGTTTTTGTTTTTTTGTGTGTGTTAGACTGTAAGTTTCACTGGGGCAGGGACTTTGTCTATCATGTTCATCTCTGTATTCCCAAACACCCAGCAGTGTGAAGTCAGCACTCAATAAATACACATTAAAGGAATGAATGAATGAATCCCTCTGGAACTCAATTTTAAATCTGTTTAACCAAATTCTTTTACCAAAGTGTGTGCCATTGGAAATTGTCAATTTATTAATCATATTTTTAGTGTGTGTCTCAGTTGACATTGAGATCAGATTAAAAACAAGCAATATCAGTAGTAAGTGATGCTTAGATATCTTTGCCGGTTATTGCCATTAATTGGTATGTGCAAGTGAAATCCCAAATTCATTGCGAAAAATCCCCCTTACAGTACATATAAATGCTACTCACTTGTGTAAGTTCCATCCCAGCATAAGCGCAGCCTTTCTCTATAAAGAAAAGGAAGGAAGGAAAGAAGCAAGGAAGGGAAGAAGGAAGGGAGGGAGGGAGGGAAAGAAAGCCAGTATCTGCTTTTGTTTAATCTGGGCCATTTAACTTTGTAAAGTTAAATGACAGTAAGTTCTTCCAACCAGCTTAATTTTTTTTTTTAGACTGTTATGATGTCCTCCAAACACATCCTTCAGGTGCCCAAAGTGGCATTTTCAATATCAAGCTACCAGGATCCAGTAAGATTTTTTCTGTTTATTGCGATCAAGAGACCGGTTTGGGAGGATGGCTTTTGATCCAGCAAAGAATGGATGGTTCACTGAATTTTAACCGGACCTGGCAAGACTACAAGAAAGGTTTCGGCAGCCTAAATGACAAGGGAGAAGGAGAATTCTGGCTAGGCAATGAACACCTCCACTTACTAACCTTGAGAGGCTCTGTCCTTCGGGTTGAATTAGAAGACTGGGCTGGGAAAGGGGCTTACGCAGAATATCACTTGAGGGTAGGCTCTGAGGCAGAAGGCTATGCCCTGCAGGTCTCCTCCTATGAGGGCACAGCAGGTGATGCTTTGATTGAGGGTTCCGTGGAGGAAGGGACAGAGTACACATCTCACGCCGGCATGCAGTTCAGCACCTTCGACAGGGATGCAGATAAGTGGGAAGACAACTGTGCTGAAGTCTACGGAGGAGGCTGGTGGTACAACAACTGCCAAGCGGCCAATCTCAATGGCATCTACTACCCTGGGGGCTCCTATGACCCCAGGGACAACAATCCCTATGAGATTGAGAACGGAGTGGTCTGGGTCCCTTTCAGAGGTGCAGATTATTCCCTCAGGGCTGTTCGCATGAAAATCCGGCCCCTCGTGACAGCATAGGCCGAAGGAGTGGAAGTGAGAGCACTCCGTTTCTTTGTTTAGTGAAGAGGAAGAAAAAATAAGGACGAGATAAGAGTGGAGATTCTTTGCAGCCTACTAAAAATTCTCAGGTGCTATTTTATTATTCTTTGTACTGTAGCTAAATGTAACAGACATATTAGTGCTTTAAAAAAATAAAGTTATATGAGTTTTAATCTTTAAAATAGCTCTGTGGGTTTTAAAATTTCTGTTAAAATGCACCCAGGGATATTTGGTACATCAGGAAGAGGGAGTCGGGTAGAAGGTCCTCTCTGCAACACTTAAGGGTGTCGTTTTAAGAATATCTCCGTTTCCCACACCACCCAAAGTCAAAGAGTCGCTGTAAAGTAAAAAGTAATTTCACCCATCCTACTTGAATGGTTTTAAACCAATATCTTAAGTTGCAAATCACTGAGCTGAACACTGGCTGGCCTCTGTATAGGAATTTACAGGTTATTAAATACATTCATCTCTTCCATTGGCAAGCAAATCCAGCAAGGCAGGAGAAGCATTCTTTCCTAACAGAAATAGAAATCTATCTACTTCTTAAGTCTTCCAAAGAAGGTCATAATGCACGTTGAATTTTTTCCCCAGACTCTAACCAATTTCTTTCAAAAAAATACATGGAAACAAGCATTTAAATCTTTTAACTATTTACAAGTAGTCCAAAAAACACTGAACTTACACATTAATAAAAATCCCACAGCATTCAACTGACTTCATTTTATCACCAATCGTAAAGTATATCCTGTGATGTATCACTTGTTATTAAAGTAAGACATTTGTTTGGAACCATCTCACTGAACATGATCTATGCCATATCTATAAATCCAACATATTTACATTGGTCAGTATTTTATTTGATCTAAGATGCATCTTTGATCTTGGTGACCCTGGCTCCTGGCTCCAATTTTTAACTCACATTTTCTTCTAGTGAGAACAACTTGCCACTTACCCTTGAAAATGTATTAAAATATCCCAAGCATGTTGGGATCCTAGTACATTGCCCTCACTTGCATAGTTTCTACACCAATGTAAATGCATCCTTTCTCCTAGGAAGGAAAGAAAGGGGAGGAAGGAAGGGAGGAAGGGAGGACAAGAAGGAAGGAGGGAGGAGGGGCAGGAAGAAGGAAAGATGCCAGGGCTTCAGGCCAGTGCTTGGGATAGAAAAAAAAGGTGAGTAAAAGAGCTTGCAAGTGAGTCACATATGAAGCCCCAGTATTCTTGCATTTCCTTATGTGCTGTTGAAAATCCTTGATACAAATAAGTGACTCCCTCCAAATCTTTGTATAACTGGATAAAAAACATCTTCACAATTAAAAGGATTTTCATTTATTTCAGACATTAGAGTGCCATAGTATTTCTATGCCTACCTGCTTTACACCCACACATCTGCCTCCACAGAATTCGAGTTGGAAGTAGACGTGTTTTATTTTCCAGATACCACAATATTAGGGACAGGATTGGGTCTCAAAATGAAAGAGACTTTGACTGTGAAGGGCCATTCATTTCTCATTTATTTTGAAGGCTTTGAGTTTATTAGCAAAGAATAGGCAACCTCTTAATTTAAAACAATAGCCAATATTAGCAGAATCATGATAATTGGAGATATAGTTTGGTCTTGAGAAAAGACACCAAACATCTCTTTTTCCACTTTATCTTATCTTTAACCTATTGCCCTATTTCCCTTATTCCTGAAATTAAATACTAATTCAGCCTCTCTAACTCTCATTCACAGAGAAGCCCGCTTTAACTTAGCTTTCACTTGGTTACCATTCTCTCGAAATTGCTCTCTTAAGAGTCAGTTGGAACTTGGGAGTTCTAAATTTAAGGTCCTACATTCAAGCCCCTTTCTGCCTGATCTGTTTCGAACATCTGCTACCATTGCCTCTATCTACCTCTTCAAGCTGTATTTCTCTCTTGCTTTCTGGTACCCCACACCCTCCTGTCTCACCTTTCTCAGTCTTTGTAACTGGCAATTTCTTCTCAGACCACTCCTTAAATGCAGGAGTTTCTCATTGCAATAATATTAGTACTCATTTTTAATAGTTGGCATTAGGTTTGACACATGTGGCTTAAATAAGACAGGAAACTCTACAGGAATATGTCCCCACGGTGTCTTTAGGAAGCCAGCATCCTAACAAATAGCTTCCATCCTCAAGTTTATATCATGGCCCAAACATTATGTCCTGGGCAATCTGGAAGAGGAGAGACAGAAGAAAAAGGAGTACCTTGTCTCTTTTAAGGAACTTTCCAGGATATTCCACAGAGCACATACACTATGTCCCATAAGTCACACAGACAGGCCAAGCTGCCAGAGGGGCCAAGACACCTTGCTTGTTTGCTTAGACACAAGACTATCCTGATTAAAATCAGGAGGAGAGGGAGGATAGAGGTTGAGGGAAGCCACACCATCTTTTCTCACTCTGCAAGTGAGTGTATTTTCTCCTTGGATGATTTGACAGTCACTACAGCTCCAATTACCATCAATAGGCTAATGATAACCTAACATAAACTTCAGCCCTGACCTTCAGATCCGTATTTTCAACTCATACTTGAATACATTGTTAGATATTTCTCGTTAATCTAAGATTAATTATCTTCCCATCAAAACCTGTTGCATCTCTCTATTTCTTATCCTAGTCAGAGGCCTCACTAGCCTTCCTGCTTCCTTATCTAGAAAACTTGGGCTCCTTCTCACCTTCTACTCTTCCTTTAAATCAATTATGCAATCTATTCTCAACCATCTTGTACTCTAAAAATGGCCATTCTTACAACACTTTTATGCTCTGATGCTATCTTGTGTTAGTCTTTTCTCATCTGAACTGTTTAATAGTCTCAACCTCTCACTTTACTATCATTCTTTATTTTTTTATTGACATATAATTTACATAATGTATTACTATCAGGTATATAGCAAAGTAATATATATATATGTGTGTGTATACATATATACATATATATATATATATATATATATATATATATATATATATATATACATGTGTTCCTTTTCATATTCTTTTCCATCACAGGTTATTACAAGACTTTGAATATAGTTCCTTGTGCTATACAGTAGGACCTTGTAGTTTATCTATTTTATGTATAGTAGTGTGTATATGTTAATCCCAAACTCCTAATTTATCTTTCCCTCCTCAGCCACTTTGGTGATCCTAAGTTCGCTCTCTATGTCTGTGAGTCTATTTCTGTTTTGTAAATAAATTCATTTGTATCACTTTTTTAGATTCCACATATAAGCGATATCATATAATATTTGTCTCCCTCTGCCTCACTTGCTTCATTTAGTATGTGAATCTCCAGGTCCATCCATGTTGCTGCAAATGGCATTATGGCTGAATAATATTCCATTGTATATATATATCACATCTTCTTTATTCATTCATCTGTCAACGGACATTTAGGTGGCTTCCACATCTTGGCTATTGCAAATAGTGCTACTATGAACATTGGGGGTGCATGTATCTTTCTGAGTTAGAGTTTTCTCCAGATATATGTCCAGAAGTGGGATTGCTAGGTCATATGGTAGCTCTGTATTTAGGCTTTTTAAGGAACCTCCATACTGTTCTCCACAGTGGCTGCACCAATTTACATTTCCACCAACAATGTAGGAGGATTCCCTTTTCTCCATACCCTCTCCAGCATTTATTATTTGTAGACTTTTTAATAATGGCCATTCTAACTGGTGTGAGGTGATACCTCATTATAATTTTGATTTGCATTTCTCTGATAATTAGCAATGTTGAGCATCTTTTCATGTGCCTATTGGCCATCTGCATGCCTTCCTTGGAAAAATGTCTGTTTAGGTTTCCTGCCCATTTTTTTGGATTACGTTGTTTGTTTTTCTGATATTAAGCTGCATGAGCTGTTTGTATATTTTGGAAATTAATCTCTTGTCAGCAGCATAGTTTGTAAATTTTTTCTCCCAGTCTGTAGGTTGTCTTTTACCACCATTCTTTTGCTCATTCATCGTCCACAAATTTACCTTTAAAAAATAGATCCAATCAGATCTTTCTCCTGCTTAAGGCCTTATCTTAAGGTTGAGTTAAAACTTTTTTATCTTTGCATATAAGCTGTTTCACATATTGATTTCTTTAGACTTCTACAATCATTCACTTTATACTTCAACTACACTGAATTTCTCACTGGTATTGGGATACCAGCTCCTTTAACGATTCTGTGCCTTTCCCTATGCTGTTTAGAAGCCTCCCCTTCATCCCTTGAAATACAGTTCAGCAATGTTCCTTGTGTGACCGCTTCCTTAATGCCCACCACAGTACACAGAACCAGGAATTGTTCTCTGGGCACTCATAGTGTTTGTTCACATCTCAAAAATAACACAGTCCATCTCTAACTCTGCCATATGTGTTTATGTCATCATGGCACCAGACTGTGAATTCCTTTAAGCCAGTGCTCATTTCTGTAGTGTTTCCTGCCCTGGATAAGAATGTCTCACCTACTCCGTGATTGCACAGATAGGTTTTTAAAGTTTCTTTAAATATTTTTATTTTTTTTCTTTTACATTTAAATATTTTGTTAACCTAGGATTCATTTTAATACGTTATGAAGAAGGTCTACTTTTGTTTTCTTGTGGATGGCTAGCCAGTTATGCTGAGGTCATTTATTAAAACATTCTTTGCTAGAGGAAATAAAATGCCAACTTTATTAAATAAAAGTCTTTTTGGACCTACATACAGACTCTCTCCAGTGCCTACACTGCTTTGGTCGTTTTTAAAGTATAGCTTTTGGATGAAGTATTCTCCATCTTACTCTTCACTTTTTGTTTTTCTGTCTAGAAAAATTCTAATTTCAATTTTTACTTCTTTTGTTTGTTCTGGGGGCTATTTAGAAAAGTCTTAGTTTCCAATTAGTAAATTTTTTAGGGGGCTAGGATGAGTTATCTTTTCTTTTTCCTATAACCCTGACCTCATGTGGAATTGGTGAGTCATCTTTTAATTATTAATTTTCAAGTATTTCATAAACTATTTAGTTTAACCAGTTCTTTCATTCTGTTTTAGAATTAAGATATTCTTTGTGGACAAGTACATGTTTAATTTTTGTGATTGTTTCATAGGCAAAAAAGAATATATATTTTTACATTTATAGGTTACAAAATTTTATGTTACCAAGCTGTTGATGGTAATATTTAAATATCCTGTATCTTTTCTTATTTTACACAATTGATCATATTTTGAAATATGTGCATTTATGCATGAATGTATATTTATATACACATACATGTTTTTATGTGTGGTCCATGTGCATATAATAAGATCTTACTCAGTGATTTTCTGTACGTGTGTTATCTCTTCCTGTCCTAGAAATTTTGTTTTGTGTGATTGGCTCTTTTATTATCTAGCACATAAAAGTTTATGACTATTATATCTTCTCCACAGATTATACTTTTTAATCATTATATAATGTCCCTCTTTTACTTGTTTCATCCTTTTAGAATTGAATTCCACCTTATTAAATATTAATATTGTCATTACTCCCAATTTCTCTTTCTTTGCATTTACCCAGATATCTTTACAAGCCATTTTATTTTGAACGTTATCACTTTATTTAGAAGACTTTCCTAAAATAATAAATACACTTTTAAACAATTTTAAGTTTATTTTTTAATTTTATTATTGTTTCTTCTTTCTTTAATTTTCTGCATGTTGTTCCTTTATTTCCAAACTTTATCACTTAATTCAGAAGATTTTCTTACAATTGATGAATTTTTTTAGACACTTTTATTTTACGTTGACTTTTTAAATTTTTTTGTTTCCTCTTTCCTTAGCTTCTGCTACTTATTCACAGTGTTCTTCCTCCTTTCCTGCTGCCCAAACCCCTCTTAATCTGCAAGATCTGTTTAGATTACCCATTTCAAAATAATCCCTAGTTGAATGAATGAATCCATAAATGAATGAAATAGATATGAACCTGAAAGTTTTGCCAGGAAAGTACATGGTTTTTAAATATGTCTGCTACAGAGGAAAATGCTGAACTAGGAATTTTGATCTTGGGTAAAAAATGTAAAAAATATTCAGCCATATCTTAATTTTACACCTAGATAGATCCATCTTCATCTGTTAGCCTGTAGCTACCTTGATGCTCTCTTTAGCATGCCATGCTACATGAGAAGCCTCTTAATTACTCTTTCCTTAAGTGCAGAGGCTGTGTAGTTTTCCCTACTCCTTCACTCAAGCTATGGCACAAAGAAGTGGCCCAATAAAATATTTGTGAATTAAGAAATTTAAGGATTAAAAGTAACTTTAAAGGTCTTCCATTTCAACCTCCTACTTAACGCATAAGTCCCTTCTGTATCTACTGATGTCATATTTCATTTTTATGAAATGAAATTATTTACATTTTGATTCATGCATTCTATTTATGCATTTATTTTTAATGTCTGGAAACCTTTTAGAATAAAGTATTACATTTCCAGAAAATATTATAGAATATTTTAAACTAATAATTACTAGAGTTCTTTTAATAAAGGTGAGAACATTCTGTAAATTGATTTTTGGGTGAGAAAATAGTAGTTTAGGGAGATTAAATAATGTGATGATAAGAAACATCTGGGGATGAAGTTCACGACAGTGTTCTTATAGGCTCTAACCACCTAAGTTGCCCACATAATTTATTCTAAGTTCTACGATAATGATACTGTGGTTCATAGATAAAAGTGAAAGTATTACAAGTCACATTTAATTTAAATTATCTTCCCAGTAGTATTACTGATCTAATTATACTCTGTCATGGGGTCCCCTTATAACCAACAAAATACATTTCCAAGTTGACTGACCCTAGGGGTGCAGCTGGTGAATCAGAACAAGACCCAACTAGTCAAGTTCATTGTTTATCTCAAATCATGTCTGGAAAAGCCTGAAAGGAAATGCCATATTAATATAAGTACATGTAGGATGCAAAAATCATAAGGTAAGTATTTGCTCTACTTGAGCAAAGTAGTACAACATTCACTATTTGCTGAAACAACTTGAGAAGTAGTAACATGTAGATTTTGGTGAAGATTATACAAATCGCTTGTAGGTAGTGAAATTTACATAGAAACCATTTTGGAGTGATCTTTATTTATGTATGCATTTATTAATTCACCTATATCCTCTTCTTAATTGAGTCTCAAATACTTCATACATCTCATTTATGGAGAAAAATCTTTAATTTATTGAGGGTGGGGGTTGCAGCGCCTTAAACATCACCGAAGGGAGTAGTATGGTGAGGAATCTGCACCGGGGGAAGAGATTCAAATTCATCCTCATGTGAGAGTTGGACATTTTGTCTTCCAAGTCCACATAGTAAAAGCAACACTGCAAAACCACAGAGGCAAGAAAACGTAAGGGAACCTGCGAGGTTTGAGTGGAGAAATGCTCAGCTATTACACAGTGGTCTCCCTCTTCATCAGCTCATCGCTGAAGGTGGCTACATGCTGATTGCAACACAGCACTCTGGAAAACATTTGCTAAATCCACCTTTGGCTCTATCTGCAATAGGTCTATGACCTCGGGGTTGGATGCCTACATAAGCTGTTGCAAAACTGCATTAGAAGTATCTCCTTTGGAGAGATAAAGCAAATGTAGCAAACAATTGGTGAATCTAGGTGAAGGGCATAGAGGTATTCATTAAACTTTTCCTACAATTTCTTTGTAAGACAAACTTTTCAAATAAAAGATTGTTGGAGAAACAAATATAATCCAGGCAAAGGACAAAACCAAAAAACCTATCACGTGTTGGTCGCATCTTGGTTGGGAGGAGAGAAAGGGTACAATGGTTAATATTCATATCAATTAAGACTGTTTGCGTAAGTATATGACCCTCCCAGTGTAACCACCGAGGAAATAAAATATTTGAATAAATAGTGGTTAATATCATGCTCCTCACTGCTATTCTACATACATGGTTAAGAATTCATATAAAAGATGATTCTCCTAACAGAAAATTGGGGATGAAAAGGAACTCTCAAAAGAAGATAGACAAATGGTCATTAAACATTTAAAAACCCCTTAGTTGCCCCAGTAATTAAAGATATGAAAACTAAAGCAATTGTCAATATTTTAATCATAACATTCAGCATTCCTGAAGGAGAAGAAAAATAAAAATGCAAATGCCTCTAATTCTGGGTGCCAAAGGTAAATCCATGCACTCTTTTGAAGAGTTATTTGGCAATATGTTTTAAAAAAAAACTTCTAGAATGCCAAAACCCTTTATTTCCTCTAGAATTCTGCTTCTAGGAATTTATTCTAGAAGAAAATAGATAGAAACCTATATTATGGATAATACACATTATGTATATATACAAAAAAGTTATGTATAAGGATGCTAATTACAGTATTGTCTTTATTAGAACAAGGTCAGAAAAACCTAAATGTCTAATGAGAGATACTTGCTTAAAAAAAAAAGAGTAAATGGCACATGATGGAATATTATATGGCCATCAAAACTCATATAGAAAACAACATTATAGAAGACTGTTAAGTAACACAGAAAATTTTCCATGACACAATGTGAAAGCTTCAAGTTCTAAAACATGCACAGGATAAAAAAGAAAAACACCTACTGACATATTAGCTGCTTCTCTGTTAGTTCTGGAATTGTAAATGGTTCTACATTTTTCTGTATTTCCCAAAATGTCTACACATAATATGTACTACTTTTATTACTTAAAACGACAATTCACATTAAAATAAACAGAACTTACTGCATTTGCTAGGTTTGGCCATAATTATGCAGCAACACATTGTGACTTGGTGCAGAGCTGAGTGACAGTGGCAGCTCAAGCAGGGAGCCTGAGATCACGGATGGGTGCACGGATGACGTTCAGATCACAGCTTCAGCTCTACATACAAATGGTAGGTAGCATCTTTCATTTGTTTCTACACCTCAGAGAAACTAAAAGTCCAACTAAAGAATCAGCTGAGACTGGCAGATACCAGAATAGAAATAGTGGTTCCAACGTTTGGAAAACGCTGCTAAACCCCAGTTGAGCCTAAAAGATAGGCAGTGGTCGCCTGTGAAGTCACAGTAATTTCAAAGATGACCTCTTGCTCTAAATATTGCCTCATAGTCACCACTTGCATGGAAAAAGTGCTAGATAAGGAAGATGGGAGTCTCAGGTGAATGCAAATGTAGCCTGAATCACTCATTCCGAAATCCAGCCAGTTATCAGAATCTCTTGGGGACATTTATTTAAAAATATATACTCTTAGGATCTTCCCATGTGGAGACTCCGATGTAATAAACCTGGGTTGATGCCAAGAACTCCGTGTTTTAAATAAGCTCTGCAAGTTTAGGTGATCAGTGTACCTGATATTTGGTGTGTAACGGTTAAACAGAAATGTCAGCTCAACTACTCTGCCTCATAGTATGTTAGATAATCCACACTTTTGCCCCATATGTGTTCACCTTAAAAAACAGGCTTTAGTTACATTGGTTACCTGTTTTCCTTGGTTCCTAAATGCAGAGGAACAGGAAGTTTACATCCCAAGTGCATATGTCCTTTAGAGTTTGTTATGTACTTTCAGTCTTAATTGTATAATAAATATATTATAGTTCTTATGCCATAGGGTGAGATTATTAATTTTCAATTCATCTCTTTACTATCTTCATAAAAGTCACGAGTTAACCTTTTTAGATCCTGCTTTGTATATTCTAACTAGGGGACACTCCCTTTTGATTGTATTCACAATTGTGAAGCTTGAATGGGCAAAATCAGATATGTAACATTTCTTACCAAACGATACCTTAAGAAGGCTTGCTTCTTTCTAGATAGATATTATGTATTACCCAGGTGTGATCTCTGTGTTTCTGCTACTTGTACATTACCTAAGAATTGCTCACCGGATTATCTACTTTAGTGGGGTTTAATGTGTCTTTCCTTTAAACTCTAGGATTCACTCAGTCCTCTGCAAGTACATAAGGGGTTGAGCAAATGTCTGAGGGAGATTGCCCTGAGATTGGGCCCCTGCCACCTCCCCATCCTTGATTCCATGGGCTTTTGTGACATTCAGTCTTGCTGCAAAAGTTCTACTTTCAAGGATTTTGCATATTGAGTTTCTATGTGTGCCTTTATTGGAAAATGGGTTCTATATATAAAAGGGCTATTCAAGATCTTGATAATCATTGGATTTAGTCATAGAATAGTTATAAATTTATGAAAATCAGACTTTCTGACAGGCAGATGGTGCCGGAATCAAAGATGAATAAGAACTCCTTATTAGCAAAGTAGAACGATGTGTAGAATAGACAAACTGCATTTAAAGTGAGGCTTGAAAATGAACAGAAATTTGTCAGATGGTGATGGAGGAAAGATGCTGTTCACAATGGGAGCCCCATACAAAAGGGCCTGACTTTTCCTGGAACTGTGAAAAGTTCACTGTGACAGGAATGCAGGTATATATTGAAGGGGCAGAGGGGTAGGAGACAGCTAAGAAATGTGGATTTTAACACTTAGATAAGAATGAGTTCACATTAAGTAGGAAGGTAATTTGGTCAGAATTTTCTATCTTTAGGACAATATATATGATGGCAGAGTAATAGGCAGATTGAATATAGGTAGGGATGGGACAGAACTTACGGCAGGGAAACCAGGTAAAAGTTGAAGTTGGATATGATGGCATTTCCATGAGAGAACAACCTTTGCTTAGATGCAAAGGTTAACAAGATGAGCTTCAGGATAACGTTTCCAAAAAAACCAGTGGCAATGATGCTCAGGAGGGAAGCAGGACTAAGGATCAGAGGGTGCCCAGGACAGATGGAGAATACAAAGTAAGAGAAACCTTGAGTTTTGAGAAAGAAGAGAAATCCTCTTCTGTTTTAGTCCTGGTGTGGCCATGTGAAAAACAAAAACCCAGTTGAGGCCAATAGGCCTCATTTGCAGAGGCAATAGGCAAATGCTGCTTCCTACCTTGTTGTTTCCCTCAAAAAACAAATGGTGAAGACTTGACCAGGACTGTCCTCTTGGGATCTCTGATCCACAAGTCTAGCTCCCTGCAGAGCCGTGGCTTTTCATAGTGCAGGGTGAGATGCTGAAACTTCGGGGTTCGTTGCCAGTTCATTTGCTACTTGAGGTTGTGAATGCTTCTGTTTTCTCACAAGTTCAAAGCCTAACTCAGTGGGCATGTGGATTACAAAATAAAACAACATTAATTTATTGTAACAGAAACCGGTTTAATGAATAAATCTTTTTGAGTTTCCTGTGACAGATCTTACATAAATAGAGGTTCAGAAGTGGACTTTGAAACACATGTTTTTAGTTCACCTCACAGTTTTGTGACATCAAGGATAGAAAATTTCTCTTCCTAATTTGAAACTTTTCACAATCCACTGGAATTGAAATTATGAACACTGTCCACAATCATCCTTTTAGTTACTTCTTGATACACACCAGAAATGATGCATATGAAAGAAAACTATGTGCTGTGTTTAATGTCATTTGTCCTAATTAGTTTTTCCAAAAAGTCATGCCTACTACATTCTGATAGCTTTAGAGGGATATAAGGAATGAAAGAAAATTCTGATGACATGATATACAAAAGTGTTGTTACATATGGAAGAACAATCATCTCTGTGTGGGGAGATTATTGCTCTGGGAAGTAGGGCCTGATCTTCATGGACATCTTCTTCATCGAGTACCAGGACCCCTGCCAGTTCATCCACACCACTCCGTCGTCTGTGCCATGCTTTGCCATGTCCCATGTGTAAGAGCCACCCCAATAGTATCTGCCATTTGGATTGGCCGAATGACATCTATTGTACCACCATCCACCGCCGTCCTCTTTAGAACACTGCTTTCTGGGATCTGTAGTTTTCCTGGAAGGAAATTTGTTAGGGGTTATGAGAACTGCAGTGCTCTCAAGTTAATTCTTTGCAAAGTACCCACAGAGCAGTGCTGGGTGCAGCATCCCTTCCCTCTGGTTCTATACGTGAAGTCACAATAATACACCAAAGGCCTTCTCTGCCCTATAGCAAGAAAGGGAGAGAACTGGGCCTATGTGACACATTCATCTATATTCCTCACTTTATCCCGAAATGATAGCTTTCAGATCCCTTCCTGTTACAGATCCCTGGAGAACAAGATGGAGGTTTCAGTATACACAGTCCAATACAGAGACACAGATACCCAACTACTCACTACTTAGAAAGTAACTGTGCTCAAATTCCAGTTGTATCTTTTACGGTTATGTGACTTTGGGTAAATTACTGAATCTCTCTGATCTTCATTTGTGAAACTGAGGAGAGTGATGGCAACCTGATAGCTGAAGTGCTTTCGAGTGACCCAGAAAGAGCTTAGTACAGTGGCTGGCACATAGGAAGTACCCAAGAGATGAGAGTCAGTGATCACATTAGCTATCATTAATGACTCCAAGCAGCAATGTTGGCAGCGGCGGTGAAAGCAGGAGGGAAGGACCAGCACCTACCAGCCGTCGTTGTCTCTGTCGTAGGTGCTGAAGTACATGCTGTTGTGGATGGTCATGGTCCGGTTTTCTCCCACCAGCTGAGAAGCTCCTTCTAGGAGGGCATTGCCGGCTGTTCCCTTGTATTTGCTCACTGAGAGCTGATATTTGTTGGCCTCGTTCTGCACAGTGAATCCTTCGTAGAGTGCTGTCACCTTATCCCCTTTCCAGTCCTCCATTTCAATCAAAAGCTTCGTGGGTCCCATCTTGGTGAGCTGGCTAATTTTGTCATTTCCAAGCCAATACTCACCTAAAAGAAAAATAAGAGAAAATCTCACCAAAAACAAAACCTTTGAAAACAAAGAGAAAAACTGCCTTTTTCCCCTCCCTTATCATTAATTTTTATACTTTTTTGGTAATTCTTCTTAACCTCCTAAAACTCCTAAAAACAGACTACCGATACTATTTTTTAAATGAAAAAAAAAAAAAAGCATCTAAAAAAGAATGATTTTATTTTATACTCTCTGTTTTTACCTGGTATACCACAGTATTTTTTCCCTTCTGCATTGGTTGCAATATTTCCAAATCCTTGTTTATACGGATCCCATTTCCTGCCGAAGTCAACACTACCATCTTGTCGGTTCTGAATTACTGTCCACCCTTTGGTTGAAAGAAACAAAATAATGCACATTAACCACTAACAAGTAATGTCACTTTGAGGGCAATGTCTGAATTCCTTGTCCAATTAATTTATGTGCACTGATATTTAGTGCTCCAAAATAGATACAATAAGGAAATAAACGTGAGAGGAAAACTGGCAAAATCTTTGGAAAATGCAAGTGCTTTATATTACCCCAAATTGTGAATCAGAGATATTTTATAACTTCTAAAATATCAGATTGAATTCCAAATCAATTGGCTTATTATAAGTTATGTTAAAGCTAGGTTTTATTTCCTGGCATTTTATGGTATCAAAATAATTTCAGCATAATAGGTCAAAAGCTACCAAACACTTACCTCCTCTTTCTGTTTTCATATCACAGTATACTCTATATGGTTTGATAGAACTGTCAGGCTGAATGAGATACATTTCAGATGTTTCACCTCCATTCCTGATAACTTCCTCACATTCTGCAACCATAATATAACAGATTATATTGAGGGACTACAACATCATTACCTTACCAAATTGGACTTAGTCACCAATTTTATAACTCATTACATAGATACTAAAGAATGTTTTATTTTAGACATTTGAGAATATGTTGTAGAAACTGAATCTTCCTTTTACTAAAAATCAAACTCAATTTCGAAGAATTCTATCTG
Organism: Hippopotamus amphibius kiboko; assembly: GCF_030028045.1. Lineage (NCBI taxonomy): Eukaryota > Metazoa > Chordata > Mammalia > Artiodactyla > Hippopotamidae > Hippopotamus > Hippopotamus amphibius. The sequence continues at coordinate 84,846,829 of NC_080188.1, read as the reverse complement.
CCAAGGGGGTGAAAAAGCCCTTCTCTACCTTTTGTGTCCTGTGAGATCCATAAACTTCCAGAACTCACTTGATGGAGAAATCCCTACATCTATCCACGGTTCCACCATCCACTCAAGTAAGCATGTACATTACACCTGTGGAGCTACCACCATCATTACACTCCTTCCTACTCATGAAAAACTGATAAATGCATTAGGCATGCTAGGGACATCTTCATGATGTGCTGAGATGTCACTAGGATCTGTTGGGAAAATCCTCTGGACTTCTTTTAGTTCTCTTATTATTAGAATGTGAGTTCTTTGGGAACCTTCTAGAAATATGTGACTTAACTAGTTACCTTTGCCAGACACCACAGGAATATTACAAGTGACAGTACATGGAGTGCGGCAGTATTCCATCTGAGTTGAGACATCCGATTCTAATTTTTGTATTTTGCTTCTCAAGTTTTCCAGAATTGAACGGAGCACACGAAGTTTAGTTGGGATATTGCTGTTCACAGTCTCATCTATATATAACTGGTGCTTTTCCAGCTGTGATGTGTACTCACTTACCACATTTTCATTATCTGGAAAAATGAAATTATGTAGGAATGGTTAGCATTTTCTCTCCAAGAAAACGAAACATACTCAACTATACAATTGTGATTTTGATTTTCCAAGAATAAACTAAGAGACCCTGAATGAACATTGGGCAGTCATGATATGTAGTTGTACTTAGGGGAAGTATTTGGCCCATGGCATACACAAATTAACATATAGTATCGTTACTATAATAGTAATCTACCTTAGATTAAGCTGAAAATTACGCCTAATGATAAATACAATGAGTTGTTTATTACTTTGGTGAGGAAAAGAAGAGAAGGCAGTACTTCGGCCTTCCATCTAGAAGTTTAACATCTTATGGAGTAGATACACTTGATTTACTTATCCATTTTGCTTAAGTATAGCAGAGCCTTGAAATACATAATATCATGAAATGCCATGATTCCTTTGAAACATGTCCAAATTTGGGCAGGCTACTCCCTGACATGCCTATGCCAGGCTCGCTCACTAGCTGATTCCTGACCACCAAGCCAATAGCACACAAAGTCCAGATCTGAAGATTCAAAGGATAGGACCGTTATCCGCAATTCAACTGAGTATATCATGGACACGCTTTTATTCAAAACCTCAAATATTAAATCTATAAGTGCTAAATTTTTTCTCCGTGACTATATTGTCTTCGGAGTCACACATTTCTTACAGACTAAAAATAAGGACTCATAATGAAAATTTTCATAGAGAATCATCCTTGCTGATGCCAGACTGGGAATAAGAGTTGCATAGTGCTTATCTGACAAGCTGCAGGTGAAGATGCCTACTTGAGGACCCTGGGGTAATCAGGCTCATATTGCACTATTTAGGCTCATCTAGAAAAGTGAATCTTCTAAGAATTGTGCATCCCCATGGCACTCTGACAGTTTCAACTTTATAGTAAAATCAAACAGAAAACAGGAATATCTACCTTTTGCTTGCTTCTGCCTATCTTTCCACACGTTTCTTAGCAGAGTAATATACTGAAAGGTGGAAGAAGAGGTCTGGGAAAGAGACTCTATGTTACTATTTAAGTCTTCTACACTCTTTTTGATTGGTCTTTCCTGTTTTACCAAAGTATCTTGCAACTGACATCCTGTAGGACACAACACGCCCTGCAAACAAAGAAAAGAGCCAACATCAGATGAAGGATTGGGGTTGTGGATATTGGTAAAAATAGCATGTAGTGAAAATTCAATTATATCATTCACCAATATAAAAACTCTCAATTTGATTTCCTTTATGTGAGACCAGAAATTCTAGAGTCATCATTATATTCCCCTAAAGATTAAAAATAATCCTTACCCCAGCACAGAGGTAATTAGGCTATGAAAACATTACCATCTGAACAAAGTGGGCAAAGTACCAAAGGAGAGGCAACACCATGTGTCCTAATTTGTAATCTTGGGCCCAGACCAAAGAAAACTAGAAAAGCTCCCTTAGCCCAAGCCCCGATAAGTTTGTGTTTTGTATTTACATCCAAGAGAAACAAACAAAATAACAATGATGATGTAGGTCAATGCAACATCAGGAAGACATGATGACTAATGGCTTTTTCTGCATGGGAGGCCCACCAGAGCCATGAGTCCACCCACCAGGTCTGCGTCAGCGTGCAGGCAGCCATCAGCATCAGGGGCTTTTCTCTCCAATTTCTTCAGGCCGATAGCTGCTTTGGCTGGACGAGCCTGATAGCCACCTCCGCTGATGGGAGGGGAGACGGGTCTCAGGCTGGGAGCCTCTTCCCTCTTCTTGTCATAGGGTCGATGACCACGGACACGCAAATGAGACTTTAGGGAACCAGGTAGAAATAAAATGTGTTATAGAGGATCTTAGATGTAGCTGTTCCAGCACCCTCATTCTGTAACAGGTTATCAAATGACTGATGATTTGCTTAAGGTCCATCAATTGGCTAGTTGTTGTTGACAAATCAATAGGTTCCTTAGGTCTCTTCAGTAACAGTAGTAAGAAAAACAGCACAAAAAGCTATCGTGCCTGGGGTAGTTTTTAAAAAGAGACCTTAAAAAATGTTGCATCAGATAATGAAAGGGAACGACCTCAGATTCCCAAAACCTATATGTTGGAACACACAAAATAGTAAGAAATCTATACTGTCAGGAGGCGTTCATGTTCTCAAGCCACTTGGATTACTAAATTCTTGTAATTATTGTTAATTATATTTTTACCCTCAACTTTTATGTATTGATGATTCATTTGGCTAACTCCTATATAATAATATTTAAAAGGCAATACAGATTTATTAAAAGCAAAATTTACTTAGGTTTTATTTGTAATAAGACAACATTTGACTCTAACATGTTTGAAGAGGAATAAGGTATTCTGGAGCCAGACTGCTTGGTTTCAAGTCTGGACCCCCACCACTTACTAGCTATAAAGATCTTGGGCAAGTTACTTCATCTGTAAAATAGGTATGATAACAGTATCTGCCGTATGAGATGATTCTAAGGATTAAACGGCTTATTGGATATGACACCCTTAGAAGACTACCTGGCACATATTAAGTTGGTATTATTATTTTTATTGCAATCACACATAACAGACACTGCAGTGTAAGTGGCTTTCCCACTACTAACTCCAATCTTATCTTCTATCAACTAAATCGTTAAACCATTCTCATGAAATTTTCTACATGATTGCCTCCATCAAATACCATGATTTTCTCATATTTAAAATAATTCTCAAGGTATGTGCAGTGCAGTTAAAATTATTTGCTAATCAAAAAATATTACATTAAAAGATAGTGAAGTGGAAAATATGCAATGCAATACAAAAGTGCTGGCTTGGATGGTCATATTATCATCATATGACCTTTATCAGTAATCACACCTTTGGGGGCTTAATTACAAATTAACAAATGACTAGATTTGCAGCAGAGACTAAGTTCTTTAGCTATCTTGTAGGCCTAGAAGTCATTGAATGAGTTTGGAATTTCACTGTCATCTATTCAGTAAGTTACAATAATATTTACCATTTAGTGGGAGAGCACTAGGCTTTAAACCCAGGCAAGTTGGTCCCAGATTCCCCTGCTTAACTGCTGAAATTAAACTATAATATATGTTATGTGTGGCTGCAAGAAAAAAATAATGTATGAAGATTTGTGGGAAATACACATATTTTGTGTCAAGGACATGGTCCCAGCCAGACAGGAATTATATGAAATGTGACTCATCTGTTTATTACAAATCAAATTATAACAGAAGAAAAATATTTCCTTTTTATTTTAGAATAAAATTAAAGAGGTAGTGTTGGTGACCTAACTTCACTAGAGAAAAGTAAATGAAAAATGTTAAAAATTTCAAAAGAAACTATATGAAGTTTGTGAAGACTACTTATTGAAATAACTAAAACTAGAAAATCCAGTTGGAAGGCTAAACTAGTAAACTGTCTGTGTGTAATTAGTTGGTGACCAGGAATATAAAAGTGCTTAGCCAAGTACTTTATAAAAGTTAACTCTAATACATTCTTTATATTTTTCTTACCTAAGTCAATTAACCACATAACTATCTTTTTATATGTATAGTTTGATAAATAAAACACTGAGGCTCCCTTCAAATTCAACAAGTGATCCAAAATGAATCACTCCATTTATTACCGTGTACTTTTATTTCTAGTATGGCGATACTATGCTATGTACAAGAAATTTGATCAGAAGTCATCTGGTAATAAAATTTAAATTCTTTAAATATTCATTTCTCTAAATGCTTTTTGTATTTTTGACATCTTCAAACCAGTAGGAGTGAATCAGCCAAGACAGTACCTGAGGAAAAACTGTTCTGCAAATGAATAAATTAAACGGAATGATATATTTCATAACCGCTAATAATAGCAATAAATAAATTTCTCATTTAAAAAAACAATTTTTAATCTTCTACCACCACACCACACTTGATCTATTCTGTGTTTAGATTTAGTTTACAATTTTCATTCCTAAAGAGCCAGTAATTTGAGGGGCGCTATGTTACCCTCCTTCACCGAAGAGCCGCCTAGCTACTACAGCTTTTTTCTTTAAAAATACTGCTCTTTTATTATTTTACAGTCTGGGACATTTTCAGGTATTTGTTCTCAAATTGTAATAACATATCACTAGAACTCAATGAAAATTATAGTACTCAGGATAGCAACAGTCAAAAACACATCTTACCTTAGCTCGGTCATCTCCGTCCTGGGGAAATGAAGAGGAAAAACCAGAAAATGAGACATTATTATTTTGTTTTTATGTAAGAAAGACAATGCAACATTCTTTCAATAAAATAGGTCCTAGAGATTAACAATTCAATTTCATAACTAAAATCAATGTTAATTTCATTAAAATAAATATTCACATATGATTACGTTTTCATTATATTTTATATTAATAATATTAGTAAGAATATAATGATATTTAAAAGTCACCTCATCGTAGTCACTTGAACCTTGGGCCTTAACCATAAAAACACACAGTAGTAGCAGTAATAGATGTTTCATGGTTTTAAATTTTTGGCAGTTCCAAGAAGCCATCCTTTGTGATAGTCTTAACTGAAAGATCTTCAGTCCTATATATACCCGAATCCTCTGTTAGAGGTGCCTTTACACATAGTAACCTTCCTTAGTTAACGTTTAATTTTTTGGTTCACTAGTTGGCTGAACCATTTTATCCCTTAAGCAACATCTTCCCAGCAAGACTTATTTACTTGTCATACAACTCTTCTCTGTTGGCCGAGTTTAGCAACACCAAAGTTCCTCAAATTCATTTAATTGGACAATATGATGGGAAATTGGGATATTCCTAAAAGAGCTGTGTATCACATTTCCTGTAAATTAACGTGGATGTTACACAGGCTTCCAAAGAATGTGTGAGGAAAAAAACTTTTTTAATCTAAGCACAAAAAATTGGACCTTCTTACAAGGCACCACTAACGTTGTGAGCTCACTAAAGGTTTGCCATAAATGTTGTTTTGAGGTAATCCTGTAATTCAGTTTTCAAAAAGGCCATTAAACTGAAGAATAATATCACCACGTGTTCATCTTCTCTTCAGACATTAATCAAAGTAATAAAATTATCAATAATATTCATGCCTTATGCTATGATAGACAAACATGAAAAAGAAAAGGCAGTCTTCTATTTTTGCTCTGACCACTTTTCATGTTTTGTTCTTTACTAAAATGTTAAAATGTTCAAATAATTCTAAACATTATTAAAACAATTAGTATATTACAGACTCCTAAATCAAAATCATTATTGTGATGATTGGATGCATATTTAACATTTTATTTTTATATTTTACATTATATTAACAATATTTATAAAAATAATGTTATTTTAACATTAATGAAGCCTTCATATATCTATTTCAAATAGAAGCTCAGGCACCATTTCCTTTTATAATTTCCTATAAGCTAACAAATGCACCTTTCTTATCTTTTCATTGTTTTTTGCAAGCAGGATTAACAGCTCTTCCAAGAATCAATAGTAAAACCAAAGCCAACAACAAAAATCCCAGCAAGTGTGCTCTTTATAGCATTTTTCTGGGTTTTGGGGTATGGAAAGTGAAACATTTGTTGTTAAATTTTTTAAGTGACTTTCTTAAAGAGATAGCAGGTTATCCAGGTTTGGATCAGGAGAATATGTTTTAAACAATGCTTTGAAGCCGTCTCTTGATGTTGGTATGAAACACACTAAATTTCTTTCTTCTCTAGGTAATATAAGTTGCATTCCAAAATCCTTTCCTCTCAAATTTATAAAAGCAGAGTGTTGAGTTTAAGTTAAGTAAAATAGTTGGCTGAATTTTTCCAAATTTATGTCTCATTCATTAGTACTGAATAAATACTATCCTTTAAGATTAGCTTAGTTTTACTTTTTCTTAGAAGAATACACACTCTCACTGAGAAAGCAGATGTGTGTGTATGTGTGTGTCAATTAAGAGAAGATGCAATAATACGTCCCTTCAAAATGCAACTGAGAAAGAGTTTATTTTAATCATCTGGACAGGGTTTTATTTTAATGATATCAGATTCTTGCTGACTTAAAAAGACACTGTTAAGAAGACTAAATTTTTTTTTTCCTTTTGAGGTAACATGATCATATTATCTTCATTTTCAAGCACTGACATTACATCAACTAGCAATAGAACCATTATTTAATTTCCAGAAGTTTGTGAATTTTTTGTTTCTTCTAGCATATTACGGTACCTTGTACAACATTAAAGTGAACATTCCTTTACAGTCTCACTTTTTTCCTACTCTGACAGGCATTCTTGTCATCCTCAGCAGGAAGGTGGAAGGAAATTACTAGAATTTACATTCCATAAGACCAGAGACTAAACATTCATTCTACAAATAGTTCTTGAGGGCCTCCTATGTGACAGGCAGTGTGCTAGAAGCTGATGAATAAGACAGACCACAGTAGGCATTTCATAAAAGATCATAGAATGAATGAGTGAACTAGCTTTCGTTGAAACAGACCTCAGATACAAAGCTCTGATAATCATTTATCTGCTTTGAGTTTTACAGATGATGAAACAGAGACTCAGAGAGGTTAAGTACTCAAGACACCCAGGTAGTAAGTATTGGTACCAGGATTTAACCTGTCTGTCTGACCAGACAGTCCTTGTTCTGTGACCATCAGACCATGTTGCCCAACAAAATGTAAACATGATAAAGAATTGACCTGCACCTTTTGGGTTTGCTGCTGTTGTTGTTTTGGCCAGCACTTTTTCTTGAGGCTACAGTGTCTCAGCTGGGCATTCCCATCCTCAGCCTTTATTTTCACTTACATTTTCACTGTAATATGTGGGTGTGGGTTGGATATTCATGTCTGTGTGAGAGGCATGGCTGATGCAATTTCTTTAATTCTAGTTCTTGCTAGATTTTTTATAGTTATATACAACTATACTAACACCTTCAAGTGCCTAACATTACAAAGTAAATTACCATGTTTCCAAAGGGAAGAAATAATTTGCAGAGTTTCTGCTTTATAAAATACTACATTTTTTAAAATGTTGATGCCATTGGTGGAGGAGGAAGGGAGGACTATTTGTTCAGTTACGTTTTTAGATCAATAGTGCTGGGTTCTTCGTATTAGCTGATCCCCTTATGTAAGTCAAGGGCAGTAAATCAGTGACAGAAAAAACAGAAATAATCTGTCCTGCCCAGCAGCGCTCTGGCAAGAAGGGCGGACTTGCCAGAGCTGACGGTCAACACATTCGTTGTTGATACTTTTACAATTCAAATCAGGCCCAGTTACAGCACACAAGGCAGTTTGTGTTCATCAAAAATTTATAGAGCACCTACTTTATGCTAGAGGCCAAGGATACTTTGGTCACCAAGATAGACAAGTGCCCTGTCTTTATGAAGCCTTGTGTCTAGAGGGGAAGACAGAAAATAAAAACTACTTATATGTGCTGAAGCTAAGACCCTGTGCTGAACCAGGAAAGATGAGGCTTTGGGAACAGTAACTTAGGGACACTAACCTCCTTCCAAGGGAAAAACGACTTGAAAGGAAGAGGCTTTTGGCCTCGAAACCTGTGATTTGAACGTCTATATGGTTTGTATCAGACACTCAGCACATGATAGGTATTTGACAAATATCCGTTGAACTAGCCTGTGAACGTAGAATGAGTGAATGATTGAATGAAAAATGAAATGAAATACTGATTCTCATTGTCTAAACAGGCATAGGTTTTGTGGGTTTCTTGGTTTTGTTTTTTCTCTTACCCCGAACTTAATACTGAAGAATGGGAAGCCAGCTTGGACCAGAACTTTGATGTGCAAGCCTGAGACTAGCGTGGCAGTGATAGCCATAATTGGTTAGCCTCTGCACATTGGCTGGCATCTGCACATTGCAGGGAAGAAGGGTAGGGGCTTATGGGAAGTCTCCTTCTATTGACTTGGTCAATGTCAGTTTGATTTTCTTAAGGAAGCTGATACAGACCGCGGAAATAAGGAGAAAAATAGGACATTTTCTCCTTCAACCCAATGCCACTCACAGGGAACTAGAGAAAAGACAGAGCTGCTCTTTTGCTTCTATCACTTTAGACTTAAAACCACAAAGGCTGTGACCAACACCAATTGGTGTGCTGCCCCCTTCTCTTGGAATGCCCCCTAAAATGCAGGGGGAGGGGCTCCTGCAGTCCTGTTAGTATTGCGATACCGTGACCCTCTGGCCACAGGTGACTGAGTAGGGGTAGATCCCTTTCCTAAGCTAGCCCTATCAGCTTCTCTCTCCCAATTTAATGCTGGCAAAGGAAATAAGCAAAGGAAATAATTAGGTGGGTTGGCCTGATGTCATATACATGGCAGCATTCTAGAGAGAAAGCCTACCAACTTGAGCAGCTGAAGCCACTAAAACTTCTAAACTTCACCGTTTGATTCTTCTGCCAGATCTGTGAGACACCTGATTGTCCTTTTAAACAGTAACCCCCCACCCCCACCCCATTATCTTTTGGTAAGTGAGGCTGAGATGGCTTCTGGGGTTTGCTGAACTAATTCAAAGTGAAAGTTAAGATCAAATGTTTGGGAATCAAACTGACTTAAAAAAAAATAACTTAAATTGCACATTGGAAACAGAAGCTGCATTTTTAAACAATGCAATAAATCACTTAAAGTGATTAAATATATAGTTCCAGCAGTAAAACTCTGTAGAAAATGAAAACTTTTTATTTAGAGTATTTTATAACATTCATTTAAAAAATCTTTCACTATTTAATAACAATGTCTTGAATTAAATCAACAGTATTTTCTGTAAAATGTGCCCAGGATTAAATTAGTGACACAACAGACATTTATAATTTTGAGTCTTTCTATCCAATCCAAGAATGAGGTATGCATTTTCATTGATTCAAATCTTCTTTTTTATGTTCCTTAAGCTTTTTTCATATGACTTGCATACTTTTCACTTATTGTTGTTATAAATGAGATCTTCCCCCATTATATGTTTTAACTGCATATATAAAAGCTATTGATTTTTGAAAGAGAATAAAGAGATATCCTATATTGGTGAGTAAAAAAAGAAATCAGCTTAAATAATGAAGGGAGACTTTCTTTAAAATTTGTACTATTGGTTTCACCAAACAGACAATAATATACATTAATAAAGTATTCACCACGTGTGCTTTTGGGAACAAGCCTCCTACTCATATTAAGAGCAGTAGCGACCCCTACTGCTCAAATACGGAAGCTCTAGGTGTCAGCCAGGACAGGGATGCTGCTGCTGCTTTTTTTTTTTTTTTTTTTTTTAATTTTTATTGGAGTATATTTGGTTTACAATACTGTGTTAATTTCAGGTGTACAACAAAGTGAATCTGTTATACATATACGTATCTCCACTTTCTTAGATTCTTTTCCCATATAGGCCATTACAGAGTATTGAGTAAGAGTTCCCTGTGCTATACAGTAGGTCCTTATTAGTTATCTATTTTATATGTAGCCGTGTGTATATGTCAATCCCAATCTTCCAATGTATTCCTCCCCATCCTCACTCCCTGGTAACCATAAGTTTATCTTCTACATCTGTGACTCTATTTCTGTTTTGTAGATAAGTTCATTTGTACCTTTTTTTTTTTTTTTAGATTCCACATATAAGCAATATCATATGATATTTGTCTTTCTCTGTTTGACTTACTTCACGCAGTATGACAGTCTCTAGGTCTATCCATGTTGTTGCAAATGGCATTATTTTGTTCTTTTTTATGGCTAATATTCCATTGTATATATGTACCACATCTTCTTTATCTACATTGCCATAGATATATTAGAATCTTACCTTTCTATAATTTTATTGCCTTTTGACAGTCATGTTCTTTTGTATAGTTATTTCTCTCTATAGGTAAGGAATACTCTGACTTATTTTCCCAAGTATATATTTTATAATTACGGCATTTCATTTCAAGGCCGACCATCAGTGCCCACTGTTATAGAAAATCAGTTCTTAAGGCCAAACTTACACTTAAATTCAGAGATTACTGTATTTTCAAATAGAAGCATGACCTTAATTTTTGTAATGAATTAAAAATTAATTCCTGGGACTTCCCTGGTGGTGCAATGGTTGAGAATCACCTGCCAATGCAGGGAACATGGGTTTGATCCTTGATCTGGGAAGATCCCACATGCCGCAGAGCAATAAAGCCTGTGCATGGCAACTACTGAGCCTGCATGCTGCAACTACTGAAGCCCATGTGCCTAGATCCCTTGCTTCACAGCAAAAGAAGCCACCACAATGAGAAGACTGCACACCCCACAACAAAGAGTAGCCCCCACTCACCACAACTAGAGAAAGCCTACTCGGAGCAAAGAAGACCCAACGCAGCCCAAATAATAATAATAATAAAATTAATTCCTAAATGAGATAGTCAATTCACACTGCTATACTTGTGATAGATTTTTACCCCTCTCAAAATATACACAACATGCTCTAGTGACAAGATCTGTGGAAAGTGACTATGGTTAAACAACAAACAGAACCAGTAAAATGCTTGTCTCTTCAAATTCACAAATGTGCAGTTCCATCAATTTTCCTTCTTGTGTGGAAAAATAGGCACGATTGACCCCAAACTGTAGATTTTACCTGGGTATAAAGCAAAATGCCAGTCCTTTGGCACCAGTCTGTACATGCATAAAAATTGCTAGCCTGCAGTTGTGCTTTTCTTCCACCAGCTTTGACAAGCTGTACCCTGGCATTGTTGAAACCACATTCATCATCAGACAACTAGGAAATGGCCAAGAGTTATGCCATTTTTGAGAGATTAAAAACAAAACAAAACAAAAAGAACCTCTGTTAGCGGAACATAAATTTGAGACTTTGCCATAAGCTGTTAAACCCAAAATCCTTCCCAAAATTTCTCACATTGAAACCATCCCGCAATATTCACCCAACAAGTGTTTAATGGACAGGGTAAGTGGAGTTGTTTTTCGGCGCCAAGATACAAGGACGTCTAAATGCTTCCAGTCAAACTGAACCAAGTAGCGGAATCAGGCGACGTAAACCAGGGAGGCGACGTAAATCAGGGAGGCGACCCTCAAAGAATCCCTAGAACTGATTGCTTAGGTTTTCTGAAGAAAAAGCACTAAGATTCAAGAGAACAGAGTGCAAACAACCACAGCCCTAAGCCAAAATATTTAAGGCTGAGAGTAAGGCAGAAGACGGTATCACCTCAAGATTTCTGCACAAGCCAGTGAAACCCTCAGCCACGGGATTCCACCAGCTTCCGCTCCGCAGTCCCGAAGCTCCGCCCCAGAGGCGGCCCCAGAGGCGAAAGGCCCGCCCCTTGGTCCAGCAGGCCAGCGGGCGACCAGCGCGTGCGCGGAGTCTTACGTCACATCCGGCGCCAGGACGCCTGATTCCGGAAGGGGCTGAGTGGCGGTAGCGGCGGCGGTTTCTGTCTTGTTGATTAGTGTTTCTTTCCTGCTGGAGCGACTGGATAGAGGGAGGCGTCATGGTCGAGGTAGAGTGACGCTTGGGTGCTCAGGGGCCATCTGTTTCTGCATGGTTTTTCTTTGGCGGCGGGCGTGGGGGATCGAGGGTGTCGGAGTCAGGGCAGAGGAGCGGCTGGAGGGGAGGCTGTTTGGCGGAGGCCGGGTAGTCTTTTAAGGTTTTCAGGAAGGGGGAGAAGCCAGAGGAGAGCGCGAGTTGGAGGTTCTGTCCCGGCGGGAAGCCTGAGATAATTCCTCCCATTTTCATTTGGCTCTTGGGCACTTGAGCTGGGCACTGTCCGCCGAGGCGGGGCTTCTGTCGATGTTCGGCCGCTGGTACTCGCCGCCTGCTGGGTAGAGTCGATGATTCTGTGTCCTGAAAGACTGGCGGTCTCCTCTGGTCTTCACTTTGTATCTTATTTCAGCTCTTCCCCGGGAAAACCTGCCATTCTTGAAGTTTTGCATTTTCCGCTAGCTGGAACAACCATGCTGTTGTAGCAAGCCTTGTTCGTCTTATCTCAAAATTCTTGACTCTTGTCCAGGCCCACTGCCATCACCTGAATTCAGACCACGTCATCTTCCACCAGCACTGATGCATTGGCAATTAGGTGGCTCTCTGCTGCTTTTTTTTGTCACCCCTCCCCCACCCACAATAAATTGATTTGTTCAAAACGTAGTTTGAGCTTTTCTTGCTTTAGACCTTTTAGTAGCCCTGTGTAACTAGAGCAAAAATGAAGATCGTTACAGTTCTATAAAAACTTATCTGGACCTTGTCTATCCTTACAACCTTATCTTGCATCACCAAACATACACAACTGTACTGCAGGTTCTGGCATTATTTCAGTTTCCAAACGCCTTTGTATTTACATGGCGTTTTCTCTCTGCTTGTGTTGTTCTTACTTGTTTTGTGCAAGGCTGACTCCCTCTCTGCGTAGCTGCCACTCAGAGATGTTTCATTACCACCCTAAGGTCTTCCTCTGTTCTGTCTCAGCCCCTTGCTTGTTTCCTTCATAGCACTTATTAGAAGTGGAGTTACTTTGTTTCTTTTTATTTGCCTGTGTCCTCTTGAGCACAGAGACTGCCTTTTCAGCATTCTGATGTTAGTTTCTAGCACAATACCTGTCACTCAATTAGTAGGAGCTCAGTAAATGTTTATTGAATAAGTGACTAACCTCAGGCATCACTCAGTTTGTATACCTGGGGCTGTGGCCCAAGAGGAGCTTCCTCCTCTTCTCAGAACTTGACTCCTATAGCTTGCTACGAATAGCTGTGGTGAGTGGTAAATAGCTTTTTACGTATTTAAACGTGTAAAGTGTATAACTAATTTGACTTCAGTTGAGGTTATGATATATGTAATTTGTAGCTAGATATGTAATTGCACTCTTTCTTCTAGGAGGTACAGAAACATTCTGTGCACACACTTGTGTTCAGGTCATTGAAGAGAACTCATGACATGTTTGTGGCTGATAATGGAAAACCTGTGCCTTTGGATGAAGAGAGGTAGGGATAATTCCTGTTCAATTGCTAAAATATTTCAACTTCTAATATTAGGGGAAGAGAGCAGGGAGAGGGGGACCTTTAAAGATTAGTGAGGAATACTAACTCATAGGATACTATTCAGTAATGATTGGTGTTTGGGCATAATTTAAGCTGATTTAACTTTTTTTTTGGCCTTATCTTTTACAGTAAAAGTCCCATTAATTAATTGCGTTTTACAAATACCCAGTGATTAGGACAGTCCCTTTTAGGTGTTATATTTTATAATCAATCACTTTGTATGTGCTTTCAGCTTCCTGCTGCTCTCAGAGCCTTGCTGAGCTGAAATTGTACCTGGCCAGTACCTCTACTCCCATCTTTTCTCGTTAGTATGATGAAGATTTTTGAGTGGTGGCAGATTTTTGGTTCTACATCTCCAGCTCCAGTCTGGGATTGCATTATGTGCAGTGTTTCTTCTTTGTCCTTTACCCTTCTTTTAAAATCTACCTAATTCCTCAAACAAGCATTTATATTTAATTTACAATGTGGGCTGTCCTTAAAAGTAGCATAATAAGTGCATTTCTTTCTAAAATAGTGAACTAAGTACTTGGATTAGTTTTAACTAATCTTTCTAGGTATATCCAGGAACGGTTACTATAGAAGCTTTTACTGTATTTTTATATTTAGACATTTGAAGGAAAGTGTATTGATTTTGAGGTTTTTTAAAGGATATGTTAGTTTCTATATATTTTAAAATCATTTAAACCTTTGATAAATCAACATGAAAGTTTTTATATAATTGGTTAACAAACTAAAAAATACTTCACGGATGCTATGTGGTAGATGGTGAATAAAAGTGTGGAAATGCACTCGGAAAGTTTTTAAAATATTGTTTAAAATCTTAACAGAAAGTTTTTCTACGTGATTCGGCAAACTTAAGCTATTTAAAAACTTGTTTCCTGGCTATCTGTGAATATATTTACGTTGGTGAATATGTTGAAAGTACTCAAAGAAACGTTTTTATGTTTATAATTTTTAAATAGTCACAAACGAAAAATGGCAATCAAGCTGCGTAATGAGTATGGTCCTGTGTTGCATATGCCTACTTCAAAAGAAAACCTTAAAGAGAAAGGCCCTCAGAATGCAACAGATTCATATGGACACAAACAGTATCCTGCCAATCAAGGTGAGTATGACGTTGTCAGAAATGTCAGGATTTACGTGTGAATTTTAAAAACAGGAAAACAAAATGTCTTATTAGTGCACCTTCTGGAAGGAATTATTAGAACCATACCCAATTTAACAGCTGTACTAATATTATAGTGGAAGTCTCGATTTCCTCTTTGGAGTAGTGAGTGAGATTATTGGTTGGTGGATTTTTTCTTTATAGGGAATTAAAATAGTGGTATAATTATGTCAGAAATAATTAGGATATGGAGACAGTCATAGTGGAGACTAAAGGAAAAATTGCTAACCTGTGGGGAGACCATCTGTCTGTTTTGGGTAGAATCAGAAAGATGGTATTAAGTACCGAAATTGTAGTAATAAAAATTATGCAAGATTCCACAGGAAAGTCATCTTCTTGGAAGATAAACCTGAGTGGATTATTACTTGATAGGATGACATCTCTGCATACCATTGCTATGTAGCAAACATACAAGCTTTCTTGACTTCACATCAGCAGATGGTCAAGGAGATGACCTGTGTACCTGGTCTTCAGAAGGCAAAACAAAAGTGATCAACTTACCTTATTTCTGAGGCTTGGGCTTGTTGGGAAAATGAGAAATCCAGTTGATAATTTAATATTGTTTAATTCATTAAAAGAGGTGATACTTGTATTTAAGGTAATTTTGCCATTGATGAATTTTCTCTTACTCTTACTCTCTCTTTTTTTAATAGGACAAGAAGTTGAGTATTTGGTGACAGGTACACATCCGTATCCACCAGGACCCGGTAAGTGAGCTGTTCTATTTGAAAATGTCTTGTTGTCACTTATATTTCCATGAGTGAGCCAATAATTTGATTCCCATTGCCTGTAAAATATAAGTTCAATAACCAGGCATCCAGACCTAGCTTTTTAGATGATAATTAACTAGGTTTCACATGCATTTATTCAGCAAACATTCTTAAGCACTGTTTTTTTTTCAGGCACTGTGCTAAGAATTCAAAGACAGTAAGACTGCTCCAGACTAAGACAAGCTTATTACCTGGAAGTTTAGTCAGACAGATAAATATCACTAAGCTTACGAAAGTGTTAGAAGCTTTAGTATAGAAGCAGGTATGATAGAAACGTATCCTGGGTGTGTTGTGTGTGTAGAGGAATTAGCACACAAATGGAGCGGCCAGTGTAACAGGGTGGAGGCAAAGAGCTTAGCATATCTAGGTGCTAGTAATTTTAGAGGACAGAATTCACCATATTCAGAGTATAGGTGAATTGGTGCTTCTTGCTGTAGGAATTTACGTTTATCCTGGGAAACATCCTGTTAGTATTTGAGGAACTATTTAATTTTTATATTTGAAGGTAGTATCCCAAGATAATAGAAATTTAACTTTACTATCTTGGGCTGTGTTAATATCAAGCTGTTTTGATTAAATATGTGAGATAAATTTGAGATGTGTTGTTGGGTAATATTTATTGTAAAAGAATTAGAAACAAAGGATTAGAAACAAACCTGCAAAATGTAATACAGATTTTTGTAATATCACTACTTGAAGATAATCACTATTCCCTTTTTGTTATGCTTTCTTCCACTGTTTTATTGTAAATGCATATAAATGAAAGCAAAGATAGATTCTAAAAGGAGTTGATTTTTTTATTTTATTTTAACAGGGGTTGCTTTGACAGCAGACACTAAGATCCAAAGAATGCCAAGTGAATCCGCTGCACAGTCCTTAGCTGTGGCATTACCTACTTCTCAAGCCAGGTAGGAAATACTAGGTTCTAAATTACAAAGGTTTTGAAAACATAATTTACTGTTCACATTTTTTCTCATTTTTAAATTTGTTTCTTTGTAGTTATGTATTATATGACATTTTCCTTTACCAGTGCTTACAAAAACTTAAAATATAAAGAGCAGTCCTGCAGAACACATGACTGGAGACATTGATTACTTAGAATACGGTGTTTCTTTTGCCTCAGGGTCGATGCAAATCGTACTGCACCTGCTGGAGGTGAATACCGACACCCTGGGGCTTCTGACCGGTCACAGCCTGCAGGGGCGGTAAGTTTTTGTCAAATCACGTCATGCTGCGGGTTTCTAACTTTTGGAACGTGTTGCCTATTTCCCTTTATTCCAAGATTCTTATCTTAAATAAATGAACATTTTCCTTGGCACTGTTCAAGTAAATAGCAGCCTCAACTTGTTGCTGTTATTTCATAGCCCTAAAATTTAAGTTGCTAGTGAATTGACAAAATAATCTAAAGTTCTGTTAATTCCGTGTCTACTTGCACGTTGGACATAGCATTTATTTTGATGGAGATAATGTGATGTTGCTCTTTATTACCCACTATTAAAAATACAAGCACTGTTACTCTGAAGCTTGTATTAGTATATATGTTAGATGTGAAAGTGTTTTTTATTAAACTCTCGGTTTGTACGGTTAGCATTAAGTGCTATTAGTATTGTAATATTCACAGGGTATGCAACTAGTATCTTATAAATGAGCATTTAGAAATACATAATCTATTTGTTTGTAAGGAAATAGCAGCTTCTGTTATTGGTGAAAGTAGTTATAGAAAGAATAACTGAAAATATGCAGTTTGCTTTATTATGCTGTCACTTGAAATAAGTGCAGGCTTTACTTCCTCAGTTTATTATGCAGTTGCTTTGTGAGGTGAATGAATTTGTAGTCCTCCTACCACATTTCTTCTTTAGCCTCCATTCACAGGGTCTGCCCAGGCCTTCTGCCTCCTTAGGATATAACATAAGCTTCTTGAGGGCAGTAACTTTACAGGCTTCAGTGTTTTTTGGATGGATGAATGGGTAGATGCTAGCAGTAGATGATTATATCAGCTAGTATACCCTTTAAGATAGTATTGAAGTACATTTGTGGGAGGTAAATAGAAGGAGCTGTCTCTTCTTTGTAATATATCAATAATGTTAAAATACGAGAAAAGCAATGATATTAATCCACTTACAGTTACTTAAATAATAATGGGAGCTTACATAGAGCATTTACTACCCTGTTACAATCTTCTTAATAACTGTGTGAGGTAGTTGCTGTCATTTCCATTTTACTAATGAGGCACAGAGGTAACATAATTTATACCCAAGGTCACTAGCTATTAATAGACAGAGTTGGGTTTTGAACCCAGGCACAGTGATATGTGCTCTCAGTGCTAAGGTTCTGCCTCTCTGAGATTTTTAAATTGTTTTTTAAAGTTAAACTTAACATATGGAAAATATAGTTCTGATTGGAAGCCTCAGACTCATTTTCTAGGTATGCAAATATTTTTCAGATATCCTTTCTTCTTCATTTAAGCAAAAGAAACTTTCATAAATCCCCTCTTTGACTCCATTTTTGAATTGATAACATGAAAACTTAGGTATGTTATCTTTAATAATAATGTAATCTGTTCCACCTCTAGGTTGTTATGGACGGTGGCAATGCCAAGAACTCCGCACTGATGGCTAAAAAAGCCCCGACAATGCCAAAGCCCCAGTGGCACCCACCGTGGAAACTCTACAGAGTGAGTGAATCTGTGTATTATTCCACTACATGAAACATGCTCACTGCTTTCTAGTTAGACAAGAGCTGAGGAATAGAATAAGGAGGAAACTGAATGAATTTGAGAGCTGGTAGAGTGATCTGAGGCGGGGGAGGGGGAGGGGCTTAGGCACTGTCTTAAAAGATAACTTGGGAAGGAGACTTCATTACATGGAAGCTGTACTTGTATTTTGTATAAAATACAGTATAAAATTATTGATAGAAGGCTGCTAAATGGAGAGCAGACAAAATAAATTTAAGAAAGTGTTTGAGGTGTTATATATGAAGGCCAAAAGGAAAATTAATACATCAGGACATTTCTATGGCCCTACCAATTATCTTTTTAATTATAGTAAATTAAAATGATTCAAAATGTACCAAATTTAAAATAAAATTCAAATAGGAGGAAACATACAGCTACACAAATTTTCATACCTTAGAGTAGACCTTCTTTTGGTATATAGACCTAATAAATCTTAATACATATATAAATTTGGGTAGTCTGCCACAGTCTGGATAGCAGAAGTTCAAAAATGCCTGTGCTATTTTTTAATAATCACACTCATCCCCACCCCTGGCAGCCATTCATCTTTTTTCCATCACTGTAGTTGTGCTCTGCAATTGTATCATATTTAACATGGTTCAGTGAGTTGAAATTGAATAAACTTTAGCTTATGTGTAGTGAGCCTGCCTGCTCATTCTACCTTGTTTTTAAATACAGGTGATCAGTGGGCATCTTGGCTGGGTTCGATGTATTGCTGTGGAACCTGGAAATCAGTGGTTTGTTACTGGATCTGCTGACAGAACTATAAAGGTAAAAAGGAAGGAGGAAAAAAGTAAACGTGATTTTGTGTTTGCTGTGTAATTTTAATGTTTTAAGTTATTTCCTCTGGTGGGAATTGCTGTTGTAGTTCTCTAATTTCCCTGGATGTGGAGTAAAATTTATCATCAAAATCAGTTAAAAGTCACAAATAAATATCTGTTTGAAAAGTGGTATTTAACAGTTTTTTTCCAAACAGTACATGCTGACTGTTTACAACTAATTCCTTCATATTTTTTTCTCCTTCTGGTTACAGAATTAAAGCATGCTTATCTATAAAAATGTGGAAAATGTAAAGGAGTATAGAAGAGTATAGACCCCTACATAATCCTACCACTGTCGGATATTTGAATGAATTTCTTTTTAACGTTTATTTCTGTGTGTGTGTATCTTCTGCATTTTCTTCTGAGTTTTTTTCCTGTGTGTGTAAATGTGTATCTTTTAAAAATCATGCTTGATATATAATTTTATTCCCAGCCTTTTTCCACTTAATATTATGTCAGAAATATTCCTGTCAAAAACTGAACATTTTTGTTTACTTTATTGAAGTATAGTTGATTTACAATGTGTTAATTTCTGCTGTACAGCACAATCATTCAGTTATGCATATATATATATTCTTTTTCATATTTTTTTCCGTTATGCTTTATCCCAGAATATTGAATATAGTTTCCCGTGCTATACAGTAGGACCTTGTTGCTCATCCATTCTATGTATAATTGTTTACATCTGCTAATCCCACACTCCCAGTCCCTTCTTCCCCTGAACATCTTTTTAAACGGCTCCA
Organism: Hippopotamus amphibius kiboko; assembly: GCF_030028045.1. Taxonomy (NCBI): domain Eukaryota; kingdom Metazoa; phylum Chordata; class Mammalia; order Artiodactyla; family Hippopotamidae; genus Hippopotamus; species Hippopotamus amphibius. The sequence continues at coordinate 84,827,063 of NC_080188.1, read as the reverse complement.
TAGTATTCTATCATTCACATATTCTATAATCTATTTTCCTATTGTTAGACATTAAAGTTTTTTAGTTTCCCGATTTTTCACTATAATAAGTAATGCTGTAATTAATATGTGCCTAAAGCTTTCTCTGTATTTTAAATTGTTTTGTTATGATAGTTTCCCAGAAAAAGTATTAAAGGTCAGACATTCTGGAAGTTGTCACCCAGAGTTAAAAATTGTTTTCCAAAATGGGTGAAATGATACTTGCAGCATGTGAGAGGATCCTTTTCAGCACATTGCTTGTGTTTTTTTAAAAATATCTGCTACTTTGATAAGCCGAAGTAAATATCTAACCTTTTAAAAACTGTATATAAAATTTATAATAAAGTTGAATTTTTTGATACCTTTATTTGCTACTTTTAGGGTTTTGATTTTTTTAAGTTGATGCCATCTTTGACTAATTTAATACCTTAGTATTCATACTTTTACTATCAGTGATATTCTTTATATATTAGGAATATTAACTTTTTGTCATATGTGCAGATATTTTCCCAGTTTGAGCATGCCTTTTTATTCTCTTTTCCCTGCTTTTATTTTTGGTGATGGGGTTGTTTTGCAAACTTCTTTATACTTATATGTTTTTATCTTTCACTTTTTGAAGACAATTTTAACATCAGGATTCTAAAAATTTGCTTTGGAATAATCAGCAAGAAGAAAAATTAAATATTTTTTGATTGCAGATATGGGACTTGGCTAGTGGCAAGTTAAAGCTGTCGTTAACCGGGCACATCAGCACGGTGCGTGGTGTGATAGTGAGCACGAGGAGCCCATACCTGTTCTCCTGTGGGGAAGACAAGCAAGTCAAGTGCTGGGATCTGGAGTATAATAAGGTAAGCTTGGAGCTGAGGACTGGAAACATGATGAGCCCCTGTTTATCTTCCTAATTATAGAAATTTTAACTTTCCTTCTTTATTTTTTAGGTTATAAGGCACTATCATGGACATCTGAGTGCGGTGTATGGTTTGGATTTGCACCCAACAATTGATGTGCTGGTGACCTGTAGCCGAGACTCAACTGCACGGGTAAGTGGAACACAGCTGATCTGTACATGTATTGCATCCTACTACGGTGTGCTTATTTGGTCCAGAAGTGATGTATTTTTTGGTAGGGAATTTAAAGATAGTTGCCTTGACCCGTCGATACCCTACCTACTCTTCGTCTTTAATTCTGTGGCTTCACCATGTCTATTATTGGGAGGCCCCCACCTGACATGTGACCTCTCATGTGCCAGTCGGTCACCACAGGTGTGGTCCATTAGCTGTTTCATTCAGTAGCCCCATTATACCCATTCTAGCCAGTAGGTCCTCTGATCTGTTAGCTTTCCCCGGTTGGCTGCCTCCTGTCTACATTCCCCAGCCGGCTTACGGATGATTATTTCATGTAGGCACTTTCCTCGTTATGTTCAGGCAAGCACACAGTTGTCCAGGAGAGTCCCAGGCTTGAATTGATCTAGTTACCTGCCTCAGCTACGAACACCTGTTCTCTTTGATGGTATGTCTGTTGTGTTTTTATAGATTTGGGATGTGAGAACGAAAGCCAGTGTACACACGTTATCTGGACATACTAACGCGGTGGCTACAGTGAGGTGTCAAGCTGCAGAACCACAAATTATTACTGGTGCGGTTGATGCTTTCCAGGTTTACAGTACATTCATTGTCAGAGTGCTTTATGATTATATGCTTTTGTATTTACTATGACTCTTGCTGTGTGTTGTATATACAGTGTTTCTGTGTGCACTTGAAATTTCCTGTGGTAACATTTCATTCCATTGTTTTTAATCTCATACTTTTTATATATCACAGAATCTTTGTACCATGTAATGCCTGACTAGAAAGTAATGCTATTAGATACAACTGAGCATTGTTTTATAGTATCAAAATTACCAGTCTAGGAAATTAAAGTTAGAAGACAAAATACCCTCAGACTTTTAGAGCTGGATTGAATCTTGTTTTGCTTACAATATGGTTAATAACAGGGAATCTTTAAGACTAGAAAATAATTCGTTTCCTTGTGTTTTATTAACTAAATGATTGTTACAGTTTTTTCCCTCCTCTCCACTAGATGACATCATGTAAATTCACATTTGTGCTAGTTATTCAGATGACAGTGCAACACGCATTTATTACATTTTTTTAAGAATTAAACTTAAAATCAACCAAATATTTTGGAACTATAGAAAGCAATTAGCCAAGGGTTGATATGATTTTTATTTCATATATATATGTGTCTATGGAAGAATGCTTCAGATTTTATTATATTTAACTTTTGCATTCTTTTTTTCTGATCTGTATTTTGGGGATGTGTGTTTGTGTTTTCCGTACAGGAAGCCATGACACTACAATACGATTATGGGATTTGGTGGCTGGAAAAACAAGAGTCACATTAACAAATCACAAAAAATCAGTCAGGGCTGTGGTTTTACATCCAAGACAGTAAGTATATTTTCCGAAGTGGCTTCTCTTCTTTCTTCAGTTCTTAGTATAATACAGAAATATCAACGTTAGTACTAGTTTCATAGTCATTTAGCCACTGTCACTTTCAGACGTGTGCCACATACGAACATGCATTTCTTTTATTTTCCTTGTGTAGTATATTGCTTCATTCCCTCTATAAGACAAGGAAGTCTTTCTACATGGTGAAAAATGATGTCAAATGAGATAATACAAATAAATCATAGTTAAAAGCTGCATGTCAGGGTCAAAGGTAATAGTAGCTAGATTTTATGTTTTGGACATAAATATTATTGGGCACTGAGCTATACATAGAATAGTTAATTCTTAAGGAGGAAGTTAATACACATCGGAAAAAAGAGTAGGAATTGTGACATTGTAGGCAGAGTACCCCGAGAGGTGGAGCATATGAAGCCGTATCACCTGGCACTTCCCTGGTCACAGCCGTATCTTGCCTCTCCTCCTCCCTTTCCCACTCTCCCTAACCTTTATTTTCTCCCTTGTCCTTCCTCCCTTTCTCTGTCTTCCTCACTCCCTTTATTTCTCCCCCTCACCCTCTCGTCCTCTTGCCTCTGTTTCTTTCCTTTTCTCCCTTTCGTCTTGTTCTCCTTCTCTCTCTCTGCCTTTCTCTCTCGCTTTCTCCAAAATAGTTACCTCACCCCTTGCCCTTTATGTGAGTTTAGGGGTTTATATGTTTACTGCTCTAGCTCAGTGTAGAGCACTGGGGAAATGAGAGGAGAATAAAACTTCAACCTAGGACTTAACATGCATTTAAAATAATTTTAAAATCTGATTTAACTTGGAACAAATGTCTTGATGTTTTTACCTCTTGGTGTGACGATAATATTTTGCTTAGACTACATAGATCCTGACTACACAAAATACAACCATAATAAGATTTTTAAAAATCCATCGTATTTAACTTGGTTTCCTTTATCATTAATTCTTTATCTTATTTCAGTTACACATTTGCGTCTGGTTCTCCAGATAACATAAAACAGTGGAAGTTCCCTGATGGAAGTTTCATTCAAAATCTTTCTGGTCACAATGCTATTATTAACACATTGACAGTAAATTCGGATGGAGTGCTTGTATCTGGAGGTAAAATAAGATATTTATGATAAATATGTTTTAGTCTGTCATTTTTTTTTCCTTTAGTGATAAAATTTCTGTCATCACACCTAAGTATTATAGCAGAACTTGCCTGTTTAATGTGTTTGAATGTTCACATGTGTATATGCATATTCATAACACACGTAGCATATTTCATAGTTTAGCTCTCTTTAAGTTCCCACATTGATAAATCTAAGTTAGGGGTTTATGCCAGAAATCGCCTAAAGTTTGGGTGTGCATTCTGGAGTTGAACGTCATTTTGTGGTGCTTTTTGAAATTTATAATAAATTCTGAATTAAGCACAAATGAAAGTAGACAAACTGATATTAGGAGGAGCTTGAGTGCTGTAGTTACTACCACGGTGCTTAAACATTCATCAGGCTGAATTGTTGAGAGGACGCCAGGTTTAACTATATCTTTCCCTTTAAGCTGACAATGGCACTATGCATCTTTGGGACTGGAGAACTGGCTACAATTTCCAGCGAGTTCATGCAGCAGTGCAGCCTGGGTCTTTGGACAGTGAGTCAGGAATATTTGCTTGTGCTTTTGATCAGTCTGAAAGTCGGTTACTAACAGCTGAAGCTGATAAAACCATTAAAGTGTACAGAGAAGATGATACAGCGGTAAGTTCTCTATTTCATATACATTGTAAAGTATAATAAAATAAATCAGCCATGCCAGTTTTGCAAAGTGTTTTCTCATTTTAAAGTTCCTGAAATTATCAGAAGGGAAAATAATCTTCTAATATGAAAGTATTTGTCATCTTGAATAGTATCTACTCATAGATTTCTGTTTTGGTTTCATTGATGATGGCAAATCCATAGATAGTTTTGATTTTATGTCAGCTTTCCTCATTAGAGTTATTGGGAAAATCTTACACTAAGAATAACAGCACGGAAGTAGATTGCTATGCAAATTAATGTTAGAATCATAAGCTTTGGTGTTATTCGAATATATAAATAGCAATTTTATTTAAAATGGAAGACCCTAAATTGAATTTGTAGCAAATGCATTCATCCTTTATTGAATTCAGATAATGCCAAAAGTTTGTCAGCTATCTTAAAATTGTTCAGCAACTGCTAAATATATAATGCCAAGTAATATAATGTAGAGTAAATGCCTTATTTTTGTTAGAAAGGAACTTATTAAATGTGTTTTAACTTACTTTTCTATTTATAGACAGAAGAAACTCATCCAGTCAGCTGGAAGCCAGAAATTATCAAGAGGAAGAGATTTTAATGTGGCACTGTCTTCATGGTGGTTCCGGTTTTGTTTGTTTTTTGTTTCTTTTTTTAGCTTGGCGTTGATGAGAATATCCAGTCGTTTGTGCTGTGGCTAGGAATATAAAGCAAAAACTCACATGCTTGAATCATGGCTTTTTCATATTTTACAATGAACTGTCCTCTCCCCATGTTTTTATTTCTAAAATAAACAGTTTGAGATCCTAGGAAGTAAGATGCAGATATCAAGCACATGTGGGTTTGTTGAACATCCTAAAGATAGAATGATTTGTCACTTTTATTAAAACACACCTTTTTTTTTTCAAACATACAAAACTGCTTACTGTAGTAGGACATGTTTTGAGGCGAGCAGTCTTTTTTAATCCTTTGAAAACTGATATCTGTGATTGATACTTTGGGATTAAAGGATTTGAAGTCTTCACTTATGTATGTTTATTCCACATAGTTTTTGAGTGCATGTCCTGCAGAATTCTGCACTAGATATTGTTTAGGAAGTAGACGGGTGTGTCTGTCCCTCAAGACTTCCGCTTGAGCAGCTTATTACAGAAATGCTGTCATAGAGGTGCCAGCAAAAAGCCAGGATAACACAGAGGAAAAACCCATTTATTTTCTCCGAGGAGGATAGTGGAAGACTTCATAGAGTCAGCAGTGTTCGAGCTGAGCCTTGAGAGGTCAGAGAAGAAAAAGGGTATTCTAAGATGAGGTGTGAGGTGAAAAACCAGACCATGTGAGCGGTGTGTGTTCCAGAAGTGGAGAGTTGTCTGCTGCAGTGAATGAGAAGAGCTGGTGGTGGCAGGGAAAGCTTATGTGTTGAGTTTCAATCTTATTCCACAAGTAGTAGGTTACCAGTATGAGTATCAGACCCTGGAGAAATAATGAGATACCACTGGGCGTATTTGATATTATAGCAAGGGCTGCAGTCTTTTGTGAAGACTTTATAGAAAAGTGTTAGTTAAGTTTCTGATGCCTGTGCCTCTTTCTAGTATATACCAAGTTTTATAAACCCTGTCCTTAGGATCCTGATTGCCTATCAGTCAAGAAAATTGGTCATACTTCACTTTCTATAGTTAGAAAACACAGTTACAAGAACAATCGGTTTAAAATTTGTTTTAAGTTAAATTATACCATAATTTTGAATAAGCATTTCCAGGTATACACATCCCATCTTGCATGCTGTAGGTGGGAGTGTAGTTGTGACAACCCGTAAGAGGATGGTTTTCCATAGTATAATGAAAATGCTTGGAATCTTTGGCTAACTCTTCATTAGAAATGAAATTACTAGGAAGCTGCCTAATGGGAATAATCTGAGAAGTGTACACAGCAAGTTCATTTCACCTTTGTTCCTTAATGAGAACTAGCCCAGATGTCCTAACAATAAGGGCCTGGCATAGTAGATTATGGTATCTTCACGCAGTTTCTCTCCATTAAGAGTGAGAAATATCTCTGGAATAATAAGATGTCCAAATTTTACTCTTACATAAAAAAGGAAGTTGTGCAAGCATTTTTTTTTTTAGTAGAATAACTTGTTAAAGCTCTAAAAAATAATGGAGAAGTGACTGGAGTGACTGGAATTGTAGGAGAACATTCATGATTGGCATTATATATTTCTATAATGTTTTAATTTTCAATAAGAATGTATTTTGTAAACTTAAATAAAAAAACCCCACTACAATTGCATCCCCGGGAGATCTAGTATGCCTTCTAACAAGAAAAATCATAGAGGTGAATAGTAGCCCAAAGCCTAATCCAAAGGCCAAGGAGAAGTTATTAGCACAAGGAGGTAAGAATGATAGCCCCTGTCATCCTGCCTAGCAAAGCTTCAACTGTTGTGTTTGTTAGACACAAGTATCAAATTCTGTACAGCATGAGACACATCCATTTCCCTGCTTCATGCTGTCCTGTATTATGGTGTTCTTACATTCTGTTGCAGAAAGTTCATCCACCATGTATGGTCATGAACCCCATGAAAATTTAAGCAGAATTTCATGTGTGTGCCTTTTTTTTTTTTTTTTTTTTGATCTTGGTAGAACCCCAACCCAAGTCAAACCTAAATCTCTTTCTCTGCCTATGCCTTGAGTACACTCAAGCTGTAAAATGTTAGAGGAAGACAACTGTGCCAACGGGACTCATATTTGATTTATGAGCACACACCTCAAGTAAGCCATCAGCAGTGACCACACACATTTCCACCGTTACGCCTGCTGCTTCCTGTTAACAAAGGGTGACCTACCCACCTAAGAACAACTTGGCCAAGTATGTATACGATTGTTGCCTTATACTCTTGCCTACTCAAGAACTTTGCTTCCACAATTAACCTCTTTCTTTTCTGCACCAGGAATTCCTTCCCTTTTTGCCAAATGATTCTCATCAACAAGTATGTTGTATTTAAGTAAATATTTAATATATGTATTTAAATATGACTGTCTTTAAAAAAAAAAGTGCCTAGACCTAATGTTCCCTTCTTAGGTATGCACCATTTCTCTGTTCTTTTTTATAACCTTCTAACCTCATCCCTGATTCCTCACTCTCCTTTCTCTTAACTGACTAATCCAAGTGTGGTGGAAATAAATGTGTTAAACTTAAGTCTTAGAAAAAGAGAAGCAGCTAAATAAAGTATGAGAGTTGATAAGAAATGAATTAGTGAAATAGAAAAGATGAGTTAGTATATAAGCCTAAATGTTAATTTTTTGATGTAAAAATAAAGTAGATAAAACTATTTCGTTAAACCAATTAAGAAATGAACAGAGGAGTCACAGATATCCTAATAAAAGTGATAAAGGGGAGGGGGCAGACAATTCTGTCCAAACTCATGCCATTATATTTAAAGAGTCAAATAAAATGGTTAATTTTCAGCTTTCTTAAATTTATCTTTATAAATTCCTATGACTGCAGAACATGCAAACAGCCTACACAGATTACCATAGAAGAAATAGAATTGTGAACTCCTACCAAAACCACTAGCATACATCACCAAGCTCATGTGGAGATTCAGAATGAAATTCTAGTTACAATGCACTTTAAATTTTTCTAAGACCTAGATAATGAAGGAAAGCTTTCTTGTTTTAAAATATAACAAAGATACCCAAATTCAATAAAGCACAAAAGAAAATATTTCATTATTTTTTTCATTATTATGAATATTGATGCAAAAATCATTGGTAAAGTCTAATGAATCAAGCTTCACATATCTAAGTGGAAGTTATTCTAATGGTGCAAAGAGGGTTTCTTTAGAAAAATTTCCTATTAGGAAATAAATTAATGTAATTCACCACATTGTTTTATAAAAGGAGAAAAATCACGAGCATCTTCATATAAGGTAGAGGCGCATGGGCTTCTCTCTCGTGGCATGCAGGTTTTCTCTAGTCTAGTGGCGCATGAGCTCCAGAGCGTGTTGACTCTAGTTTGCGGCATGCAGGCTCAGTAGTTGTGGCGTGTGGGCTTAGTTGCCCTGAAGCATGTGGGATCTTAGTTCCCCAGCCAGGGATCAAACCTGCAACCCCTCTGTTGCAGGATGGATTCTTTACCACTGGACCAGCAGGGAGTCCCAGGAGTTTTCTTGATAACAGCAATGAGTTAGCTGTTTTATATTGTCTAAAAAATAACCACTTTCACACTATGAACAAAACCTATAAAATATTTAAGAATAGCTTCAATAGGAAATGTGCAAATTCTGTAAAGGAACAAAAAACTGTAAAATTTGATTGAAGGTTTTTAAATGGAAAGGCACACCTTGACCATGGAAGAAAAGACACAAAATTTTAAATATGCTGTTTCTGTTAAAATTAACACAAATTTAATATGACAAATCAAACTTTCAATGGACTTTGTTGGAAGAACTTGAGAAATTGATGGTCAAGTTTATGTTGTAAATAAAAGATACCAAATGTTTAAGAAACTTGAAAGATCAGAATCATGAGAGGTGGGGGTTCCAGGTATAAAAAGCATATAGTTATGTCAGAGTTGTTTATTAATGCAGGAATAAAAGTTCAAGTCTAGAGAATGGAATAGATAGCCCAGAAACAGATAGTTATACATGGAAATTTAGTAGGGCACTGAAATAAAAAAATCCCAGTATTTTATTAAAATTTTTAAAGCTGGGCACTAGTGTAAGATTTATTTACACTTATCTAAATGTAAAATTTACTCATATAAATTCTATGACAGATACATGTTGAAGGACATTTAAGACCCTAAACCTCGATACCTTCTGAAATGGAATAGGGTCTTGGGTAGATGATACACTCTTTTAATGTACATTCTTTTGTATATAGAGCATCTTCCCGTGAATAGAGGATAGGTTAATTCCTTTTTTCAGTACAAATAAATAACATGGTATCTTTGAAAAGAATATAGTAGACATTAATGTTGATATAGAAAGATAGCCACAGAATATTGGGGAGAATGTGCATACCAGGATATATAGCATAATCTTAATAAAAAATAGGTATTGATATAAATCTAGAAGGATGTCAATTAAACCCTTAGCAGCAGTATCAAGTAGAAGCTAAGGTAAATCTTTTACTTCCCATTTAATTGAAAGTAATTACTATTTCCAGTCAACATAGAAAATATCAACCGGATAATCACATTCATTAGTTATTTCCTCACTCATACATAACTGTTCCACATCTAGACACATTATTGTAAAATATGTTTCCACATTTGCCTTTATCCCCCAGCTCTCAAAGCCTGACGGCAATTTCTAGTTCATTCAATAAAAAGTAGTTTAGTAGTAACTTCTGGTGCGTGGAGATGGTGACACAGGAACTACTATGCTGCCATTAAAAAAAAGCAAAAAAAACAAAGAATGGCATTTGAATGGAACTTCATTTGCATAATGAAAGGGGACGAAAGGGAAAGACATTCCCAGATGGACAGTGAGGTCAAAACCAGAGATGAGAAAGTGTGCAGTGTAATCTGAGAATAGTCAAGGTTTGGTGCAGCTGAGTGAAGATGATCTGTGGGTGTGGGATGGGGACTGAGTCTGGTCATGTGGGAAGAGCACTTTGTCGGAGGAGGGCCTTGAATACTGAGCTAAGAAATTGGTTTTTATTCTGCCGTATAATGCATAAGCAATGGGAAATCATTCAAAGACACTGAAACCAAAGAAAAAGTTAGATGTGAAACAAATGTATTTGAGGCCAGATTAATGGTTGGGATTTCTCAGGAAGCAAGAATAGAAAAATGGGTCTCAAGCTTGTAGAACCCATGGCCCTTATTGATAAACAGATGAATACTCACAGATACCTTCCAGGGGGGAGGGGTCTTTATGACACCTGCTGTAAACCACTGCTTTCTTCTGCTTACCCCAGGCAAACCCAATTTTGTCAACCTTTCTTCTTCTAGTATTTTGAAAATAATAATAAACTTCCTCTCCTAAATCAAATATATACAATCCAAAAATGTTTTGCTTGTTGAATTATATTAATGCCACACTCATAGGCTATTGAGGTAAATATAAATCAAAGTTCTTTCATGAACAATTTGGCAATGCAGATTATATTTCATTGCAATTTGATGTGCCTGTTTTTTTTTTTTTTCTTCTTCTCATGTGTATGTATGTGTATATATATATTTGGGCTTTATTGGTACACCTATATTTAGGCAGAATGTTATGGACTGAATGAGTACCCTAAAATTCATATGTTAAAATTCTAACCCCTGACGTGATAGTGTTAGGAGATGGGGCCCTTGGGAGGTGATTAGGTTCTGAGGGTGGAGCCCTTATGAAAAGGATGTGTCCTTGTAAAGAGACCTCTGAGAACTTTCTGGTGAAGACACAGGAAGAAGACAGTCATCTATGAACCAACCACTAAGCAGGCTGTCACTGGACACTGTATCTTGATCTTGGACTTCCCACCCTCCAGAACTGTGAGAAATAAATGTTGTTTAAGCCACTAGGTCTATGATATTTTTGTTACAGTAACCCAAACTGAAACAGACATGCTTTCTATAAATGGCATCACACTATACATATTGAGGTTTGCTTTGTTTTCTTAACCAATGTACTTAAGGATCTCCCCCACTCTGTATTTGTACATTACCTCATTGTTTTTAATGATATTGTATTCTATAATGGGAGTGTGTCATTATCCATTTAAATATTACACTACTTGAAGAAATATTTTTTTTTCTTTTTAAATTGGTTACTACAAGCTGTGCTGGAATTCATATCACTGATCTTTGTATACATAATGAGTATTTCTATAAGATAATAGCTAGTAATAAAATTACTGGGTCATATATAGAGATTCCCCCCTTTTCATGTAGACAGCCAAATGGCAGCAAAGTCTTCAACAGTTTATGTTGCTTTTGTATCTTATTTGTTTGAATCCAGTTATTCCTTCTCTTTAAAGTTTGTAAATGAATTAAGGTGAAACATTGTAAAATTTCTCCCCCTCCACAAAAGGAAACTTTGTGGAACATCCTTAATATTTAACAATAGGAGAATCTGTTGGACAAACCTAGGTGTCCAACAATTTAAGGACACTTGAAACATTCAGGAAACAGAAGAGTTTATTTTGGAGTTTGCTTTAAAATATCAAAAATTTTTAATACTATTCTGCTTGATAATATTTTTGATTGATAATTTTTATTTTTTTAAATTTATTTATTGGCTGCATTGGGTCTTCTTTGCTGCACACGGGCTTTCTCTAGTTGCGGTGAGCAGGAGTTACTCTTCATTGTGGTGCATGGGCTCCTCATTTTGGTGGCTTCTCTTGTTGTGGAGCACAGGTTCTAGGCACGCAGGCTTCAGTAGTTGCAGCACACAGACTCAATAGTTGTGGCATATGGGCTTAGTTGCTCCACGGCATGTGGGATCTTCCTGGAGCAGGGATAGAACCTGTGTCCCCTGGATTGGCAGGTGGATTCTTAACCACTGCGCCACCTAGGAAGTCCCTGATAATTTTTGAAAACTTATCATGCTTGATGAAATGTAGGATTGGAAAGTTAATATGGGCGTTCTGTTGCTGAATTGCCCTTTTTAAACAGCATCATTGGGATGTAATTCACATAGCAGACAATTCATCTCCTTGAAATATACAATACAGTGGGTTTTAGTATACTCACAGAGGTGTGCAATCATCACCACAATCAGTTTTAAAATGTTTTAATCATGATGTAGCAGATGTCAGCACTTCATTTATTTTTATTGTCAAATACTCTTCCAGGGTATGGATACAAACTTTTATTTTTATTTTTATTTATTTATGTATTTTGCCTGCACTGGGTCTTTGTTGCAGTGTGCAGGTTCTCTAGTTGTAGTGCACGAGCTTCTCTAGTTGTGGCATGCAGGCTCTAGAGCGCGTGGGCTCAGTAGTTGCTGCACACAGGCTTAGTTGCGGTATGTGGGATCTTAGTTCCCTGATCAGGGATCAAACCAGGGCCCCCTGCATTGAGAGCACAGAGTCATAACCACTGGACCACTAGGGAAGTCCCTGGATATACACTTTTCCATCCATCAGTTAATGGACATTTATGATGAAACTTTTCTATTTTCAGAAACCATAATAAATATTTGCTCAAGGATAGCTAACATGTTTAGAGGAAAGATCATAAGTTATTTTAGGATCCTTAAATTTCCAGTTGTTGTACATTTGAGACATTCCAACATTTCCGTATTACAAATGGTACAAAGCAGGGATGTTTATCTAACATAAGTTAGAAACTAGGAAACAAAATGGTAAAATAAGTATATGTTTTCTAGAAAATGGGCAAATGCATGAAGTTACATGTAAGGAATATTATGGTATTTCAAAATAGCCATTCAAGAAATACAAATAACTAGGAAATATTCACATTTATTGAAATAAACCCTCTTTTAGCATTTTATTACAGGTAATAATATTATAAGCAGCATATAGATGTTTTACCTTTGTAAAAGGAAATTATTGGAAATTATTGTCTGTCTTTTAAATAATGATAGTGACAGTAAAAGCAAACACTCATAAAATGCTTGCAAATAGCCTACAATTATTCCTTGTGATTTTACATATATTAACTCAAAATCCTTAAGACCATAAGTCAGCTATGTAATTTGTGGGACCCAGTGCGAAGTGAAAATGCAGATTCTGCTGATTAAAAAACAGGAATGAAGTGTCATTAACAATAGATATTAAAATATAAAGCTTTTTTCTTTCTTACAATTTTTAAAAATTTTCTACTTAATGTCATTTTAAGTCAAAAAAAAAATTCTATTTATTAAGATAAATTTTAGCCTTCATCTTTATGTTGCACTATGCCCATTTTAAATGCAAATATAAGAGCATTTAAGTCATATGACGAATCTCCAGAATTACAATTTGTATTTCATAACTCATACAGGCATAATTATTTTGTCCTTACCAAACAGTGGGAACTGTACAAAACTAACTCAGTTGTTTTTATTCCATTTCTTAATACATACACATCTTATCAACACCCTATCTTTGGCTTACTGATGTGTAAGGAAGGCATGAAAGGAAAAGGGACACGAGTTGCCCAAACTCTCCCTTTTCTTCTGTGTTACCATTTTCAGCATAACTGGTTGGCTAATGTGAGAAGCAACATGAGTAAGAAAGGCTCTGACAGGACTCCTTGGTCTTCTATGTTTCTTAAAATACCATTGCCTTCATTTTGTGTTTGGAGCAGGTTCTGGTTTGAATGATATTTCTGGGTTCTTATGCCCCACACAAATGGGCCTCACCTAGGCACCCTGGGGTTGTGGGCGCTCTAGCAGTGGATGAATAGAAAAGGCTTCTGGAGCTTTCTTTTGGTCACGTGTTCTAGCAGTTACTGCCAGACACCAGTATCCAGCATTATGGAATTAGTTTGGGTCTCCTGAAACTATTTTGAAAAATGTTAAGATTCAAACTTGGCTATTATCGTTTATTTATCAGGAGCAAACCTGCTTGAAGCCTTTTAAATCTTTCATAAAGTTTAGCAGAAAATACATTTTAAGAAATCCATAACACGACGCAAAATGAAAAATGTTTCCTGCTGAAGGTCTGGATGTAAATGTGGAGAGAGGTAAATGAGATGAAAGTGAACGGATGAGCAGTGGGAACAAAAGACAAAGCTCCAGAATTCTCTACCGAACTTTCCTTTCCAGTGGCTTGGAAGCTGTTTTAGCAAAGGAATGTCTTGGAAGGCACCAATGCATGTCCTACACACAAATTTCGCTAAGGATATCATTGCCTTTTTTTTTTTTTTTCAGTAATAGTAATATTGGTAATTTTATTTCCATGATCTATTTACACTGTACAGACACTGTTGAAAAGCACCCTACAAGTTCACAGTACATTACAACATATTTACTTTAAAAATACACTCTTTTATAAAAGGTTCATAGAGCATTGGCATGTCAACATGGGACGAAACTCAAAGCATGTCACCAATTCTGTGGTAGCAAGAATGCTTCCAAGTGTTGTCAGTTTCACAATCACAAGTCACCATTTGAGTTTTAAATACACAGAAGTTTTGAATAAAAAATGAATTTTACAGTGGAAAGTTCCTATAGCAATACTCATTAGTTAATGAATATGTACTTTCATGGAGATATTGTTTCATAATAATTTACCATATCCACTTAATCTGCCCCAAAAGCCCATTTCAACAAGTTTTGCAGGTCCAAAAATTCTTGTCATTTGTTTTCTATTTTTTCTTCTTTGTTGGTTCTCCCGGTTCTATTTTGCACTTTTTAGATGTACGCTCATCGTTTCCATCATCTGATTCCACAGTCTCCTCTCCTTCTGGTAGAAGCCTCGCTTTCCTAGCACTCTGTGGGGGCTTCCTCACCATTGTCCTCATATATGTTAGACCATTTTATTGCCATATCCAGCTCTGGAGGGGGAGGTTTCTTCTCAACAGAGTAGGTCCTCCGGAGGTGCTGCATATTTGGACTTCCATATTTTGAATTCCTTTGGAGGCAAAGAAGAATCCAGTCTCAGAGATACTACGCCAAGGCTGACCCCTTCCGAAGGCTGCAGCAGACACTGTCTTGGAGGCAGCGCCGCAGACACTTCTGCATCAAAGGGAAGAGCTCTCGGGGAGAAGCTCCCCTGGCGCCTGGACGACGAGCCTATCCCAGTCTGTTAGCTGAGCGGATGGTAGAGAAAGGCCTGGCAAGTCACGCTCCGGAACAGCTCCTCTGGTCCAGGCAGCCTCATCTCCGCCTTGTTCCGCAGCCGACTGCCAACTTCGCTGCATCCGGGGCGCCAGGACCTGTCTCCCCGGGCTTGCTGTTACCCTCGTTGTCTGAGGAGCCTGAGATGATGCTCCCGTAAGCCGCGTGGTAGCTCAGGGGGTCTTTCTCCTCCACCGTCATGATGGCTGCGCGGGTCGACTCTCACTGCTTTGTTGAATCAACAGTATTCTTGTTAAGGTCCGTCTCAGAATTTTTCACAGTGAAACAGGCTTTCTAGTACATTTATCAAGAAGCGTTCTTTGACAACTTACTCTATTACAGTCAAGGCGGATGGCACTGGGGCTGTAATATTGACCAAGAATTTTTAAGTCTCTGTTTTCTCACAAAACCTGCTGGATCCATAATCACTCTTCCTGTGTTGGGTATATGCTTACCATCTAACGGAAGGCCAAGATTTCTCGCTCAGCGTTGCTCTTACTTTTCTTTTTTTTTCAGGCACACGTGTAGAAATGTTAGATGCTGAGCAAATGTTTTCTTTGATAATTTAGACTTCTGCTGTGTGCAATTTGTTGCCATAGGTGAACGGATCTCTTTCATTTTAGAAACTACAGAAAAAATTCCGTGCACACACTTACATTCACATCCTTGAAAAACACCTTGGATCTTTCCACAGAGTTTGATGAAGTAGGGTATGCAAGGTTCCTTTATAAATTTTATGATATTTATGATACAAATCTGTTTTGAAAAAGTATATTGGCAGTTGGTTAGTAATTATATTAATGTATCAAAATAGAAATAGATACTTAAGATTCATACATTGTGGTTTAATTTGGTAAAAATTGAAGTTTATTGAATTCCTCTGTCTTATGATGTGGGAATGGGTGTCATTTTTACCTGATTTTAAATTGTGACCTCCCATTTATTTATTTTATTTATTAGATAAATTTGACATGTAACATTGTGTAAATTTAAGGTGTACACTGTGTTACTTTGATACATTTATATATTGTAATATAATTACCATCGTAATGATATTCATGGTTACATACTTATAGTACGATATTATTATGTTTAATAAACAGTACATTCAATCTCTAGTACTCATTGCTAGTTTGTGCACTTAAACACCATCAATTTTATCTCCCCACCCTCATTCCCTGGGAACCACCATTTAGCTCTCTGATTTTGTTTTTTTAACATTTGATTTTTTTTTTTCTTAGATTCCACACATAAGTGAGCTCATACAGTACTTATGTTTCTCTGTCTGGCTATATCAGTTAGCATAGTGTGCTCAAGGTCCATCCATGTTGTTGGGAATGGCAGAATCTCCTCCTTTCTCAATGCTGAGTAATATTCCACTATGTGTATACACCACATCTTTTTCATCCATTCATTTGTTAATGGGCATTTGGGTTGTGTCCGTATCTTGGCTATTGTGAACAGGGCCGCCATAAACACGGGGGTGCAGACATCTCACTGAATTCCTGTTTTCATTTCCTTTGGGTATATACCCAGAAGTGGAATTGTTGGATCATATGGAGGTTCTGTTTTTAATTTTTTGAGTAACCTCCATATTGCTTTTCATAGTGGTTGGGCTAATTTACATACCTACCAACAGTGCACAAGGGTTGCCTTTTCTCCTTATTCCCCCCAAACTTGTTATTTGTGTTCTTTTTGATGATAGCTCTTCCAACAGGTGTGAGGTGATATCTCATTGTCGCTTTGACTTGCATTTCCCTCATGATTAGTGATACTGAGCATCTTTTCATGTGCCTGTTGGGCATTTTGATGTCTTCTTCAGGTACTCTGCCCATTTTTAAAATCGGATTGTTTGGGGGTTTTTAAGTTGCATAAGTTATAAACTTTAGATTTTAAACCCTTATCCAATATAAGGTTTGCAAAATGTTTCTCCCATTATGTATACTGCCTTTTAATTTTGTTAATTGTTTTGTCTGCTGCGCCGAACTATTGAGTTCACTGTAGTCCCATTTGTTGATTTTTGCTTTTGTTCTTTGTGCTTTTGGCATTATGTGTGACTCCCATTTAAACCACATAATATGGCCTATCAATCCCCTGTCTCTGCTTTATTCTTCTCATTTGTCACTCTTTAATATAATTTATTCAGTTTTGATAGTCTATTTCACCTAACAGAATGTAACCTGCAAATAGCAGGGATATATTATTTGTCAGTGTACTTCTATCACCTAGAGGAGTGTCTGACATGTACTAGGTATGCAATAATTTTTATTAGATAATTAAAGTTAGATATTCTAAGTAATTTGACATCAGGAGGGACTTCCTAGGTGGCACAGTGGGTAAGAATCCATCTGCCAATGCAGGGGACATGGGTTCGAGCCCTGCCCCAGGAAGATATCACATGCCACGGAACAACTAAGCCCGTGTGCCACAACTATTGAGCCTGCGCTCTAGAACCTGTGAGCCACAACTATTGAGCCCATATGCCATGACTACTGAAGCCCACGCACCCAGAGCCTGTGTTCTGCAACAAGAAAGGCCACCACAATGAGAAGCCCACACACCACAATGAGGAGTAGCCCCCACTCGCCGCAACTAGAGAAAGCCCGTGTGCAGCAACGAAGACCCAACACAGCCAATGAAATAAAAATAAATAAATAAATAAATCTGACATCAGGAGAATCACCTTCTGGTGATCTTATTTGATTTTTTTCTTTACTTTTGTAATAAGTAAGTTATTGAATGAATTATTAAACAATGCAGGATTAGAAGTAATTGTAATGAGGAAAATTTGTAATTTTATGAAATTTAATATGTAATTAACAGTTAACACAACAAATTTACAGATTTGGAATATACTTTGATGAGATTAAGCTGAAAGTGTGAGTTATAATCTCACATTATTTGCACTGCTCAGTGTTTCGAGTGGTGGACCTTCTGGACTTTTTTTCTTTGAACAAATTGCACCCTCTACTGCCCTTTTTTGGGCAGTTTATGTTTTAAAGATTCTATAATGACTCAAAATTGCTTGAGATTTTTTACATTCAATGTCATCTTTGATAGTGGCTACATTTCTAAGGAATTTAAAGTCTTGAAACAATATTAGTAAATATGGTATGTGTTACATTCTTGTTTAATTTCTGTTATGAATTTAAAAATTCGAATAAGTGAGGATAACCGGAAGGTCAGTGGTAAAACACTGCATTTGTCTGGATACAAAACTATGTTTCCTGTAACTTGACATTGAGTTGAAAGACCCCCTGGAGATAAACATCTTTTCCCTTATGGCTTCATCAGAAACTGAATTTAAGAAAGGCAGCTATATATTTTATATGTGTAATATTTATTTATTTATTTATTTATTTATTTATTTATTTATTTGCTGCGTTGGGTCTTTGTAGTTGTGTGCAGGCTTTCTCTAGTTGCAGTGAGTGGGGGCTACTCTTTATTGTGGTGCTTGGGCTTCTCACTGCAGTGGCTTCTCTTGTTGCAGAGCACCGGCTCAAGGCACAGGCTTCAGTAGTTGTGGCACACAGGCTCAATAGTTGTGGCTCACACGCTCTAGAGCACAGGCTCAGTAGTTGTGGTGCATGGGCATAACATGTGAGATCTTCCCAGGCCAGGGATCGAACCCATGTCCCCTGAATTTTCAGGCAGATTCTTAACCACTGTGCCACCAGGGAAGTCCCTCATATGCTTTTTACATAGTATTTCTCTATAACTATCATTTGTGGTGATAAAATGTAGCAACTGGAAATTTCTGAAACTGGAATAGGAATGGCCCACCTCTGAGAAAAGCACTATCTGGTTGGCCTCTCTAACATCAATTTAAAATAATGCTTATGAATTTCTTTAAAACTTTCAGACTTTTCAGTTTTTCCACCATCAGTAACACCCTGATGATTGTATCAGGAGGAGGAGAGGGCAGTGGTTCAGAGCACAGCCCACAGAGTGCCCACCTGATTTGATGCTTGGCCCTGCCAGGGTTAACCGTGCAATGTACCATCGGCAAGTTACTAAACTTTTCTGTTTCTCAGTTTCCTAACAGGTAAAAGAGAGGAAATAATAGTACCTCCGCATAGAGTTGCTGTGCCTATTAAATAGTCAAGTGGTCATAACAGGGCCAGGTAAATCGTAAACACTCTATAAGTGTTAGTTATTATTTCCCTGGATATCGTGATTTCCATGATTCTTAGCCACCACTGCTTACATCGTTTATAATTGCCTAAAAATGTTGCAGGTTCTTCACTCCAACTTCTGGCTGGAGCTGGTAAATTAGTTTTAGATGCCAGAACATTGATCTCTCCCAAGACCACTGGCAAAACAGCTCTTTTTGCTTAGACACAAATCAAGATGTCCCTGTACCACACCATCCACAGTCTTGGAAGAGGTGTCTATGCTACTTATAGGCTTCCCTACAAATGTGTTTCAATGTCTTTCCAGACTACATGCTTTTCTTCTTCCACAGGGTGTGTGTATATTATATATATACACACACACAATTATAAAATATATAAATATATAATACACTTGAAATTGTTGACTTTGTTAATTGCTGTTTAATTATTTAATCTAAAGATATTAATGGGAACTTCTTTACTTGGTTATTTATGATGAAATAAGGTTGAATTTCCCCACTATCCAGGCTCTTACACAGGTATGTACCTCTACGTTCAATTCTACACCAATTTTTTTGTTTTTTGAGAGGAGAGGCATATGATAGCGACTGTGAGGTAATGTCTAGTATCCATTCTCATCTTCTTTCCTTGTAAGAGAACCCTTATGTTTTGGAGGGGAGGAACAATGCGCCACATCTCAGACTTTCTTGCACCTGTGTATAGTCATGGGGCAAATTCCTAGCCAGTGAGATTTAATAAGAAATGTTATGTGGGACTTCCAGAAAGGTTGATTAAAAGTTGGGAGGCTGACTCAGTTGCGTAGTGGGGATTTTTTACCCTTTCTCCATCAGGAGTCAAATGTGATAGCTGGAACTCCAGCCATCATCTAGGAATAAGAGGTGACCTTGAAGATGGTAGCCGAGCTAGGAAAATGCAGCAGAAGAAGCCTGAGGTCTTTATGGCCCCAGTGCAGCTACACCAGCCGTGGACTGCTTACCTCTAGACTTCTATTATATGATAGAGAAATAAACTTCTAGCTACTGTTACTTCAGCTTTTCTATTATACATGGCCTTATTGAATCTTAACAGATATAGAAGAAGTGGGTCCTCATCTAGGGCAATTCAGATGGGAGCTCATCAACAAGGCAGGGAGGGGGAGGGGGTGCCTCTTGTGTTGAATGACCCATGGTCAAGGTGCAGACCACAATGAGAGGAAGGGGTAGCTTCTCTGCCAGGGGCAAGATGATGAGTTTTCAGGAACGACAAGGGATGGGCCCCAGGTGTTGGCTTGGCTTCCTGCTGCTGCCAGGGGCTTAAGCTGGCATTTGCTGGACTCTCTCCTCTTGGAAAGGTTATAAATGCTCTGCTCTGTTCCCCTCTGTTTCCCTCTCTGCTTTTCCTTTAAATCTAAAACCCTAGTTCGGGAGTCAAAAACAATAACATTTTAGATAGTTTATTTCTCTTTGAAATTCTGTTCTAACAACCTTAATTCTTCTCTGGGCAATATGATTGCTTCTGAGTGATCAGTAGAGAGGTCAGGAAGCAGGGGAAGAAAAACACAGAAATTAAAGTTTATGCTATTATCTCACAAGTACCTGCCACCAGGATGTCTTCTAATGCTGTGGTAATATGAAAACACATTTGCTCAAGCAAACCACAATCAGTGTAGTTTCTGTTTATTTTAAAAAATCCTAACAAAAGAAAAATAGCCATAAAGCCTCTTAAGATGTATTATTCTGTATTGAGCATGCCTACTTCGAGAGAAAGTTCTCAAAAGGAGAACTCATAAACATGGTAGATCTTGCCAAAAAGTAAGTATGACATCATCGACATTTCATAGATCATTTCATGCATGGAAACCAGCTCTCTGAATATACAGCCTTGCTGTCTACCATCCTCTTAGAAGCTATTTGCAATCACACTGTTTCCAGTGCCTTTGGTGGCATGCGAAGTGAATGAAACTATTTTCTCCATAAGGAACTACTGGTAGAATTTTTCATTTCACTCTTACAGGAAGTAAAGTGGAGATGTTATACAACCAACCCTTTATATTGGGAATGTTGCAAGAGCACAATGTGGAGAGTGTCCATGAGATGGTGGGGAGACCACAACAGCTTTAAGAATGCAGAATGGAGTAAAAGTCTCCAGCAGTGACATGATTGGGAGTACTGGTGAGGAAAAAGAAACAAGAGTCCAAGAATGAGTCTGTGACTGGGAGAAAGGATTGGAGTCCACTCTCACTGGGGTCAGAGTGCCACCCCCTTGTTGCTCTCCACCGATGTTTGATAAACTTGATATTCACTTATGATCAACAAAGCTTCAAACACTAGTAGAAAGAGCTGCAGGCATGTACTCCAGATGGAATGAAGTAACTGTCTTACTTCTGGGTCTGACTATCTCATTATAGACTATTTCATTTTAATAAGACAGGAGATCTTCACGTGATTCATTCATTTATCAGCGGACACTTCTTGGCTTGTCTTCCTTGCTTTCAGCGCAGATAAGAGTTTCCTCTCTTTTTATTTCTTTTAGTCATTTTGGCTGGGAAACCTCTGGAACTATATGCAAAATGTGCATATATATGTATATATTTATCTTCAATTGTGGCTGAATTTTGAAAAATCATTTACAAAAAACTAAAGTTTGACTACAATGTAACATACATTATTATTCAAGGGTGTAGGAATCATAGTGTGGGCAAAGGGTTGTACTTGATTTTCAAATGTGCCATAGATTTAATTTTAAATTTTGTTACGTTGTCATAGTATTGATTTTGTGAGTTCACTTGGTCAATTTTTAATTTATTCAATTACACAACCAGGAATGGAACTTTCTAGGTATTAGTCCATTCTACGGAGCAAGAATTTTTCTTTTTATCAAGTGTAGTAACAGAAGGGTGAGATACATGGATCAGAAACTCATATCAATGGAAAAATTCTTCAAGAACTTGAACATAACTGTAGCTTTATATTGGATTCGAAACTTAAACTTGGATGGGTAGCTTTTCATTTAGTGGTGGAATCTACTCACTTGCCTGTCAATGAACGATCAGAGTGCCGAAGCCTTTTCACATTCAGACTGACTGTAAACTGTTCAGTACTGAGACAAATCAATTTTTGATAATAAAATTGCCTTACTGATAAATATGTAAGAAGGAGAGAGTGGATGGGTCAGTATTACTCTATAATTTGATTTGAATCGGGGATGGAAAATGGTGAGATATTCCTTTAGGTACTTTCTGTTAAATACTTTCTAAGTGAGGCTTGGGTTTGACAGAGTAATAAAAACTTGATTCTAGATTCACTTCAAGGATCCACAGATAGCTGATTTTAAATCTCCGAGGTCTGTACTTATTAACAATGGCATATAAAAAAGGAAGAGTTCCTTTTATGAGTTTCCTGGTGAATAAAGAAAAATATAAATGGCACCTGCCATGTTTCCCTGCCCTTGCCCCATGCCCAGCACAGGGGGGGAGGCACTTGCGGACAAAATCAACCTTCTCAGGATAACCGGTTCATGCACTGCCCTGTTCCTGCAGAGTGTCCATTCTGCCAGTCCTGGAGCAGCTTGGGGAGGGGAACTGGGCATCTGGGAATTCGCCTCACGCGAAGGGTGTAAAGCCCTCCGGCCCATCTCTGGGCAGCGTGCACACTGGGCCACGCTCCCTCCAGCAGCTCCTGCCCCTCCTGCAGAACCCTGATCACACTGGTCCTTCCATCTAAACCCAGGCAGTGAATAGAGATCTAACTTCTCTGGGATTCATTACGTTACCTTAAATAAGGAGACAAATTCAATAAACCACAACATTCTGATTTGTTGGTCGCACTAACCTATAAAAATGTGATCTCTTGAAATAGCAAATTTCTCTTGATAGCAAATTTCTCTTGATAACAAGTGTCTTGAAATAAAAATATGTATCCTACTTTATTTGGGCTTCCCTGGTGGTGCAGTGGTTGAGAACCTGCCTGCCAATGCAGGGGACACAGGTTCGATCCCTGGGACAGGAAGATCCCACATGCCGCAGAGCAACGAAGCCCACGAGCCACAACTACTGAAGCCCGCGTGCCTAGAGCCCGTGCCCCACAACAAGAGAAGCCACTGCAATGAGAAACTCGTGCACCACAAAGAAGAGCAGCCCCCGCTCACCACAGCTAGAGAAAGCCCATGCCAGCAATGAAGACCCAATGCAGCCAAAAATTAACTAACTAACTAAATATTAAATATATATATATACTACTTTATTGAAGGCAGAAAAACTTATATAAGTGAAAATATCCAAAGCAAAGGCTGACACCAGCTTTACTTTTTAAAAAATTCCCAGCCAACCTTATAGAATCATCAGCAAAAATTTCACAGATATTCTTCTCACAGAACAAAGTGAAAAACATTTTTTAAATCTTTCTAACACTCTAATCAGACTTCTTTTTTTCAAAGGTTTGTCTCTCCTTATGTCCTTTGCTATAACCTTCTCTGTACCCTCAAAATCCTTGGTCTTCCTAGGACCTGGTTGATAAATCCCTCCTTAAACTCCTTTCTTTTTCCTTTCAGTCCTGGTTCTCATTCATTTCCTCCTCAAATTGCTCTTTTTCAAGTAACAGATTTTAAACGTGCTGGTTGCTTTTTATATATATATATATGATAGGTAAAAAATTAATATGTGTGATTTATGTTTGAAAAGTAAGTAAATGAGAGAACAACTTGGGAATCGAAGCTTGTCACTTCTGCTTCCCTGGTGGTACAGTGGTTAAGAATCCGCCTGCAAATGCAGGGGACACGGGTTCGATGCCTGGTCCAGGAAGATGCCACATGTCACGGAGCAACTAAGCCCGAGCGCCACAACTACTGAGCCTGCACTCTGGAGCCCATACTCTGCAAGAAGAGAAACCACCACTATGAGAAGCCCATGCACCGCAATGAAGAGCAGCCTCCACTTGCCACAACTAGAGAAAGCCAGCGCACAGCAAGGAAAACCCAATGGAGCCAAAAAAAAAAACCCAAAAAACCTTGTCACTTCTGTTCTTGGATTGAAAGCAATATCAGCTGGTGACACCTGACACCATTTGCTGTCTCCAGAGCCTTCATCTCACACTAGACGTGCTTTAACTCACATGAATCAGGATCCTACTGTCAAAGCTGACCTGCTCGAGATTTTGTTCCCCTGGGGATATTTAGGACAGTGCTTTATTTTTGTTTTCAAAAGCCAGGGCCTCCTGTCACTAACATCCTATATTTCCCCCTGATTTTTCATTTATTCTAATTTCTTTTAATTGTGATAGAATACACACATAACATTAAGTTTACCACCTTAACCATTTTTAAGCATATACATCAATTGTCTTGAGTACACTCCCATTTTTGTGTAACCAATTTCCAGAACTCCTTTTATCTTGCAAACCTGAAACTGTCTACTCATTAAACAGTGAGTCCTCATTTCTTCTCTCCCCAAGCCCCCAGCAACCACCCTTCTAAATTCCGTCTCTGTGAATTTGGCTGCTCTAGATACCTCACGTAAGTGGAATCATACAGTATTTGACTTTTTGTAACTGGGTTACTTCAGCATAATATCCTCAAGTTTCATCCATGCTGTAGCATGTTAGAGGTTCCTCCCTCTTTAAGGCTGAACAATATTCCAGGTCAAAAACCCGGAAATAGCAAAATTAAACCACATGATCAATAAAATAGTATTTAGTAAGAGTTTATTGTGCATATAAAACAGTTCACAAACTGGGAGTTCTCAAAACCAAGAGGGGAATGAAGCTCAAAGGTATATCGTTATAAGACAGCTTATACACTGCAAATGCAGAGGCTGTTTATTCTTTACAATGATCGGTTATAGCATTAGAGCCTTCCTGGTGATAGGGGACTGGTTAAAAGTCGTTACCTCATGTCAGTTTTGGGGAACAGCTTAAGTTTTGATTATGACGTTCAGTGACATTTACAAGAAGCAGCCCAAGCAAAATTCCGCTCATTTTATTTTTAACTTTTTGTTTTTTTATTTTTTACAATAAACTGCATATATTTAGAGTGTACAATTTGGTATCCCAATCTCCCAATTCATTCCCCCCCCAACCCTCCCCGCTTTCCCCACTTGGTGTCCATATGTTTGTTCTCTACATCTGTGTCTCTATTTCTCCCTTGCAAACTGGTTGATCTGTACCATTTTTCTATAGTCCGCATATATGTGTTAATATACGGTATTTGTTTTTCTCTTTCTGATGCACTTCACTCTGTATGACAGTCTCCAGGTCCACCCATGTCTCTAAAAATGTCCCAGTTTCATTGCTTTTTACAGCTGAGTAATATTCCATTGTATGTATGTACCACATCTCCTTTATCCATTCATCTGTTGATGGACGTTTAGGTTGCTTCCATATCCTGGCTATTGTAAATAGTGCTGCAGTGAACATTGGAGTGCATGTGTCTTTTTTTTTTTTAATAAATTTATTTA
Source organism: Hippopotamus amphibius kiboko (assembly GCF_030028045.1). Lineage (NCBI taxonomy): Eukaryota > Metazoa > Chordata > Mammalia > Artiodactyla > Hippopotamidae > Hippopotamus > Hippopotamus amphibius. The sequence continues at coordinate 84,801,555 of NC_080188.1, read as the reverse complement.
TTTATTTATTATTTTATTGTCTGTGTTGAGTCTTTTTTTGCTGTGTGCGGGCTTTCTTTTTAGCTGCGGTGAGTGGGGGCTACTCTTCCTTGCAGTTCGCGGGCTCTAGGCACATGGGCTTCAGTAGTTGCAGCACATGGGCTCAATAGTTGTGGCTCACGGACTCTAAAGCGCTGTGGCGCTGGCGCACAGGCTTAGTTGCTCCGTGGCATGTGGGATCTTCCTGGACCAGGGATCGAACCCGTGTCCCCTGCATTGGCAGGCGGATTCTCAACCACTGCGCCACCTAGGAAGCCCCGCATGTGTCTTTTTGAATGATGGTGTTCTCTGGGTATATGCCCAGTAGTGGGATTGCTGGGTCATATGGTAGCTCTACTTTTAGTTTTGCAAGGAACCTCCATACTGTTCTCCATAGTGGCTGTATCAATATACATTCCCACCAGCAATGTAAGAGCGTTCCTTTTTCTCCACACTTTCTCCAGCATTTACTGTTTGTAGATTTTCTGATGATTCCCATTCTAACCGGTGTGAGGTGATACCTCACTGTAGTTTTGATTTGCATTTCTCTAATAATTAGTGATGTTGAATAGCTTTTCATGTGCCTCTTGGCCATCCATATGTCTTCTTTGGAGAAATGCTTATTTAGGTCTTCTGCCCATTTTTTGATTGGGTTGTTCGTTTTTTTTTTTTGATATTGAGCTGGATAAACTGTTTATATATTTTGGAGATTAGCCCTTTTTCTGTTGATTCATTTGCAAATATTTTCTCCCATTCTGAGGGTTGTCTTTTCGTCTTGCTTATAGTTTCCTTTGCTGTGCAGAAGCTTTGAAGTTTCATTAGGTCCCACTTATTTATTTTTGTTTTTATTTCCATTACTCTAGGGGGTGGATCAGAGAAGATATTGCTGTTATTTACGTAGAAGAGTGTTCTTCCTATGTTTTCCCCTAGGAGTTTTATAGTGTCTTGAATCCATTTTGAGTTTGTTTTTGTGTATGGTGTTAGGAAGTGTTCTAATTTCATTCTTTGACATGTAGCTGTCCAGTTTTCCCAGCACCACTTATTGAAGAGGCTGCCTTTTCTCCATTGTATATCCTTGCCTCCTTTGTCATAGATTAGTTGACCGTAGTTTATCTCTGGGCTTTCTATCCTGTTCCATTGATCTATATTTCTGTTTTTGTGCCAGCACCATACTGTCTTGATCACTGTAGCCTTGTAGTATAGCCTGAAGTCGGGAAGCCTGATTCCCCCAACTCCGTCTTTCCTTCTCAAAATTGTTTTGGCTATTCGGGGTCTTTTGCATTTCCATACAAATCATAAAATTTCTTGTTCTGGTTCTGTGAAAAATGCCCTTGGTAAAAATTCCACTCATTTTTAAAAAATAAGCTAAATTGTTTCACTTACATGTTTTAAATGGTTTTGTCTGCTCAGGGAATTTTCATTTTGTATTTGACATTAATCGTGTGTGTAATACTACATTTTGTTTAGCTATTCATCTGTCAATGGACATTTGGACACTTGGGTTGTTTCTACCCTTTAGCTGTTATGAACAGCGTTGCTATAAACATGGGTGTGCAAATGGCTTGTTGAGATCCTTCTTTCGTTTCTTTTGGGTATATACCTAGAAGTTAAATTGTTGGATCGTATGTTAATTTTATTTTCACTTTTTTGCAGAACTGCCATGCTATTTTCCATGGTGGCTGCACCATTTTATCGTCCTACCAACAGCGCACCAGGGCAGCAATTTCTCCACATCCTTGACAATACATATGCTCTGTTTTTATTTTTATTTTGATAGTAGCCTTCCTAGTGGGTGTGAGGTGGTATCTCATTATGGTTTTCATTTGTATTTCCCTAATTATTATTGATGTTGAGCATTTTTTCATGTGCTTGTTGGCTCTTTGTATATCTTCTTCAGAGAAACATCTATTCAAGTTATTTGTTCATTTTTAAATTGCGTTGTTGCCATTTTTGGCTTTTGAGCAGTTCTTTGTATATACTGAATACTAACCCTTTATCAGATATATGATTTGCAAACTTTCTTTCATTCCAGTTATTGTTTTTTCATTCTGTTGATTGTGTCCTTCAATACACAGAAATTTTAAATTTTGATGTAGTGTAAGTTACTTATTTCTACTTTTGTTACCTGTGGTGTCATATCCAAGAAATCACTGTCATGAAGATTTTCCCCTATGTTTTCTTCTAAGAGTTTTATAGTTTTAGCTCTTATGTTTAAGTCTTTAATCCATGTTTAGTTAATTTTTGTATATAGTGTAAGATAAGGGCCCAACTTCTTTCTTTTGCTTTTGGATATTCAGTTTTCCTAATACCATTTGTAAAAGACTCTTTTCCCCATTAATTATCTTGACAACTTTGTTGAAAATCATTTGACCATATATGCAAGGGTTTATTTCTGATCTGGCTATTCTATTCCATTGGTATATGCCTTTATGCCAATACCATTGTTTTGATTTCTGTAGATTTGTAGTAAGTTTTGAAATTAGGAAGTATGAGATCTTTAACTCTGTTCTTTTTCAAGATCTTTGGCTATGCAGGGTTCATCTCTTTAGCTTCTATGTGAATTTTATGATGAATTTTTCTTTTTCTGCAAAATCTGCCTTTGGAATTTTGATAGGGATTGCACTAAATCTTTGGATCACTTTGGATAATATTGACATTAGGGTTTTCATTTTTGGTGATAAAAGATTAATCTTAACTTCAGACTCATTATTGATAATTTATAAAGGAGTCAGGGAGAACAGCCAGGTTTAATGACTGAGATATAAATATTATGTAACATTTGCTCTGTGTCCCTGGGTCCAGTAAATCATGTTTCTAGTTCCCTTTATATAGCGGGTTCATCTTTTTTCCCCAGCCTGATTTAAACATAATGGAATTAGATACAAACTTTCTGGTAGAACTGCCTACCAAATATTTCCAAGTTAATTGACAGAAATTCAAAAGGTTAAATGCTTCAAGCATCTGTGCTACTTTCAATTCCAGAGAAAAATGACTTTTATGATGACACCTAGCAACAATAGGTCCACCATAAATGTGAATTCCCTCCCTTGTTTCCTTCAGTAATAGGCCTTTAACAACCCCCAAGGAATTTTGTATTGTCCATTTGGCCTTTGATTTTTCCCCCCTTTTTTTTCAGGACTGAGAATCTGAACCCCTCTGAGAAGCTGACTTTTTCAATAAACCAAGTCTGATTGTTTCTAAGGACTTTGATAATCTTTTTTAAAAGGGTCATCCATTCACCTGTTTTGTTCATGCAGAACACGCATCATGATTTTCAAAGTCATTTTCAAATAATGGAAACCCTGCCCAACCCTTTAAAGGGAAGAGCTTAACTTTAATAGATTTTGAGGGGTATCCTAGCAACCACTCTATAGTGAAATTTATCAATTTCTCAGAGAGAATTTCCACTAAACCTATGATAGAGACACTTCAATTTTAGTTTGTTAATATTTTTTTTCTACATTGTTCCAAGAAATGGATCTTCTTAGGTATCTTCACTCTTGAGACTTCATTTAATGACCCTTAAAAACATATCTGATATTGTCCTACTCAGGTGATGTCCTTTAGCGGCACTAGATTCTGTCAGACCAAAGACTGATTGATAGATATAGGTAGATAGATAGATATAGATGGATAGATAGATAGATAGATAGATAGATAGATAGATAGATACAGGGAATATTTTTAATTAAATAAGCAGCCAAAAACTTAATTCAAAAATAGAATATATATGTGGGCTTTTCAGTTTTACTTCTGTATATGCAAAAATGCAAGGCAAAACCTTCTTGATCCTAAAGAAATATTGACAAAAACTAGCGTTTAGAATGCACATTCATACTTGCTAATCTTGGTTTTCCTGGGTGATATGAATGGGAGATTTATTTGCTTGTGCTTTCAGACATTAGTTGTTTCCAAATTGATGACTTAAAAATATCCTGAATGCAAATCAAAACAGAAACGTCTCCCAGGTATGTGGACAAGTCAAGCATGAAACAGCAAGAACTGAATGCACATTCTGCAACTAGGATTCAGAATTGAACAGGCTATTAAAATTAAATAGTGTTAACAATGCAGCTCTGAATAACCAGGGAACAATGCCTGCATAGAAAATTTCTGAGTATGAGCAAGACTCCTTTTGTTGCTATCTTGAAAAGTGATATCAAATTGTTATGTGCATTGGTCTGTGGCGATTTAAAATTCGTGCATTGTTTATAGGACAATCATTTAGTGTTCTTTTTAAATTATTTATTGGCTGTGTTGGGTCTTCATTGCTGCATGAGGATTTTCTCTAGTTGCGGCAAGCAGGGGCTACTCTGTTGCGGTGCGAGGGCTTCTCTTTGCGGTGGCTTCTCTTGTTGTGGAGCACGGGCTCTAGGCTCATGAGCTTCAGTAGTTGTGGCACTTGGGCTCAGTGGTTGTGGCTTAAGGGCTCTAGAGCTCAGGCTCAGTAGCTGTGGCACATGCTTAGTTGCTCCGAGGCATGTGGGATCTTCCGGACCAGGGATCGAACCTGTGTCCCCTGCGCTGGAAGGTGGATTCTTTACCACTGCACCACCAGCGAAGTCCCTCAAGAAATTAAATTCTTATTTAGGTCAGTTTTAAGCCACTCCTCTAGAGTTCAGTGAGATAACTAAAGGGAGAAAGCGTCAGAGATGGCAACACAAGAGCAGAATGTCAACTTCTCTAGGGGCAAAGAGGAGAAGAATTGGGGAAGAATTCCAGCATGAGGAATTCTTCCTCTGAGGAATGCAGAGGCAGAGACGGGCACAGACAGTTGCTAAGTGAAAAGTCCAGAAATGTGTCGATCAGTTGCAATGAGAGAACAGACACACAGACCAATGCCTTTTAGCGTGCATTTTACTTCTAATAAACTGAAAGAAATTTATGAGCATCTCCCTAAAATGGCCGAGGTGGGAGATCCCCAAAGGATTCCAGAGAGCAAAGGATGTCAAATGGACACTATTCATTAGTTATTACCAATGGCTTTAACTCTCAGCCTTGATGATGTCAAACCACTTTTTCCTTCGCATCTTAAATCTCTCCATCTCCCACTTCTTTACTGCCACAGGGATTGCAGGCATCCAGCTACTGAACTGGGGAATTGAATATGAAAGCAATGAAAAAATAGCAGAGTAATGTTCCAATGCCCTTAATTAAAAGAGAAGAGCTTTAAACTACGTTAAAAACAAAACAGTGTGTTTTGAATGCTGCTGCTTCAGGAAAAGCACGTCTAATTAGAGGAGGATGAAGAGATTCCAAATGGGACTTGTGGCTACTTTCAAGGGCTTTAAAAGTTGATGGCATCGATTCCTTTTGAACCCATTTCTTTTCAGTGTTTCTATATACCTCTGGACCAATGCCTCCCCCCACCACCACCCCAAGCTTTTATCTTGGCTCACAAATGGAACTAATATGTAGAAATGGAACAAAAGAAAGATTCCTGAGATAGACTGACAGAAAGTGGGAAAAGGAAGAAAAAGAAGGAGGATCAAAGAGGATATTGGAGGGGAAGATTTCTCAGAGCAGAACTGAGAGGGTTAAGGGAGAGACAGGGAAAAGGAGAGAGATGTGCTTAAGAGATAGGAGAAAGGGCAAGAGCAGGTGTGGAGTGGAGTGGTGGTGGGAGAGAAAGAGAGGAAGAGAGAACGTTGCTGAAATTTTGCCTTACTTTGAGCGCGCGAATAGAAACTCGGAGACAGAGTTTTGGGTGAAGTAGAAAAGAGGTGCTTTTATTGTTTTGCCAGGCAAAGGGGGCCACAGCGGGCTAATGCCCTGTGTGACCCACCCTGGAGGGGGTAGTGAAGAGTCTCACAGTGTTCAAGGAGCAGGTCTGATCAGCTCGTGGACATTCTTGATTGGTTGGTGGTGAGGTAATTGGGAATTAGCACCATCAGCCTTCTGGTTCCAACCCATCTGGGATCTACGTGCTTGTGGGCATCATACAGTTAACTTCTTCCACCTGCTGGGGGTTTCAGTATCTGCAGAACAGCTCAAAGGACATGAATCAGAATATGATCTATAGTCTTTGAGGAAGAACTAAAAGTCCTCGATTTTGTTTAACGGCTAAAGTATTATTTTGTCTTGCTTGACTGTTTTCCTTTCTTTCTGCCTTTCCTCACTTCTGTGACAAATTTATTTTTTGACTAAAGCTTTTCTACAGACAAAAGGCAGGCAAAGGACATGAGTGGGGGTCTATTCTGGGAAGGCCTTACAGGTCCTGCTGGGTTCAAGAGGAGGAAGATGTGGGCAGGTGGAGATTCTGTCACATCTTATGGTAGCAATCTCTTTAAGCTGGGGCCAGAGTGGTGCTGTGGGCCTGGAAGTACTTGTTTTAAGTTAGAGAAACCGGAAATCAGAACGCCTTTAGACCCTTGTTCTTAACGCAGCTACACTTTAGATTCACCCGGGAAGCTTTAAAGCTACCTCACCTCCCAGAGACAGTACCAGGGGAGTGGCCTGGGTGTTTATAAAAGCTCTGGGCAGTTGTAAGGCACAGCCAGCTTGAGAACCTTAGGGTAGGTCTGGAGAACTTGGGGCACCACCCAAGCGTTTCTTTGCGGAATGCTGTCGGTAAGCTGGTTTCACGGTTAGGAGCGTGACTGTGTCAAAGTGCTTGTTTTTGCTAGTTCCTTCAAGGAAGAGGCCCTCCAGGGTGCTCTCCAGTGCTGACACTTTCTAAGGAGTTTGGGCTCCTTAAAAGCCACAGTTAACCTGGAAAAATACTGCATCCTATAGAACTATCACATAGCTCTTTCAACTACATAATTTTTACATTATAAAATCTTTCTTTGTAAAATAAATGTTCCTATTCCCTGTTTGGGGAATTCTTCTGCTGCTTAGAAAAGGGAATGAAACTGCACAGATTCTGACTATCAATTTATATTGTCAAATTTCTTCCAACAATACTCAGAGAATTCTGTTAGTGAAAAAAACATTATTGCAACTGGATTTTTAAAGCAAGAGCCAAACAATTTGAAAGAAAGGATCTTTACTGGCTAAGTTATTGGCATCATTACTATTATTAATTAATAGCTATTTTTTAATGGAACACATTATATGTCAGACATTGGATTAGGTGAGTTATATAGGAAATCTTATTTCATTCACACAACTCTTTTCAGTATTCAAATGTTATTGATAGTGATTACAAAAGTCAGCCCAAACATTTAAAAGAGATTTGTTCATACCCCCCAAGAAATCACTGTGGAATACTGAAATCTTTGTCTGGAAGTTAGAAGCCTGGAACAACTTATTCATTTCCCAAAGTTGCATTTTCTTTGTTTATTGAGTTATGTGTTCAGACAGGTTGATTTTATAAATTTATGAAAATCATGGTAAGAAGAAGTTGCATAAAACTACGAGCCACTGAGTGCAATATTAATATATTTTTTGTGGAAGGTGCTTTACAATTTCCATTTCCATTATAAATGTTATTATTTTTGATTCTCACTCACAGCTCCCTTGTGAGGTAAGCAAGATAGATATCGCCTCACCATCCCTGGGAGGAAGCCTGGGAATATTGCACTATCTTAATAAATTCTACAGAAAAAACAGTCAGTTCTTGTTTTCTCTCTTGCAGTGCGAAGCAGTGGGAAAAGTAAATGAAAGGTTCTATGATTGCTAAAACAAATACACGAAGAAAAGCCTGTAAAAGCTTGACTTTTTCACTAGGCATTCAAACATGTTACAAATTTTCATTTTACTAAAGAAGAAAATCATGTGAATTGTTCCTCTCTAAAATACGCCACTTGAAAAGGCAATTCAGTCTCCTAGCAACCACCACTTCTCCAAAGGAGAAAAATGTCTGGAGGAAGGGAGGAACTACGATTACACACAATGAATGGAGCAGAATTCTCAAGAGCCTGGAAGAGAATCATAAAGCGTATCTTAGCCCATTTCCATTCTCCCAGTGTCCGCTTCTGGAATCCTCAGAGGCTCCAAACAGGGTCACCACCAAAGTCAAATGTAGTGGCCTACCTTATGCCTATGCCTGGGGCTGGGGGCCCTTTTTTTACCACCCTCCTTGGAGCGTTGCCCTTTCTACAGGAGCAGCATTTTCTTTTATAACCAAGGTCTGGGGCACCGCAATTCAAAATCACTAGACTCATATGGCTATTTAATTTTAAATTTTAATTAAAATAAAACTAAAAGGCAGTTCCCCATTTATACAAGTCACATTTCAAGGGCTCAACAGTCTCATGAAGTAATGGCTACCATGGTGGACAGCTCAGACTTGGAAGATTTCCATCACCACAGAGTCAACTGTGGTATCCCCCCCCTCCCCCCCCACCCCCACCTCGCTCTGTGGAGGGATTAGGAGAAACTTAGGTAAAGAGCCTCAATATTATCTCCCTGAGTTTTCCCTCCATCTTGAAATTTTTCTTACCCTATTTCTACATTAGATACTTATTTTTCACGTAATCCTCTCCAACTGGAAGAATCATCTTAATAATTTGTTAGTTATATTATGAATGTGACTCTGGGTTATAGAGAGGAAGAATGTGAGAGGGCGAGTATCTTTTTTTGCAGTCAAGCAATCGATGTTTCCTACAGATTTAAATCCAAAGTTTCACAGCAGCAGTAGGAACAGCAGGTCACAAGTAACAAAATTCTTCCTCAAGATAACTCAGTACAGGATAGCCTGAGCGCCAGATTATTTTGGTTCCTATTTGTGAATCTCCGTATTTGGCTGGCACAGAAGGTATGCTGGCATCGTGGTTGGGATGAACAAGGATTTCAAGACAGGTTGGGAAATCCTCCTGAATTTCCTCATCTCTTTTTCTCCTTCCCTCTTTGCACTGCCTTAATCTGCTGTCTCGCTGCCCCATCCAGTGAAACGGCTTACTGCCTTGGAAGAGAAGAGGAGGCAGAGAGGAAGAGCAGCGACCTTGTGCTCGAATGCGTCTGCATGGACATTCCAGGGCACTGGACAACAGGACAAGTCAGTGACACATCCGGCCCAGGGCACCCCCAGCACAAATGCCCCAACTGGACCTCCACTCCCCCCGTGGCTCTGCTGGCCCTCCGTCCACAGTGGACACTGTTCTTCGGGACAACACTGGATGGAGGGGCTCCCGCCCCTGCTAAAATGAATAACTTGGCCAAACCCACCTGTCACTAGTCAAAAAAACTTCTCACGCTGATGGCTTTCATCTTAACTCCACGACGTTCATAGGGTAAGCCTACGTTTATAAAAACTTGTCCTGTGCACCATAGAGTAGTTCTGGGTTGATATTTCCTTTTTGATACAGTTGAAAATTCTGTCTTCGAAAAATATTCTTTTCACGCACATATGCATCTCCAGAAGTCTTTTAACCTGGAAAAGAAGATGTCAGCTTGAGAGGTGAAGTAGAAGCCAGAGCAAGAGATCTCTGACACCTTGACCTCGTCTATGTAAATTACAGCGTAGGTTGTTAGGAAATGGCCAAATGGAAGGGCTCTGCCAGCTTCTGTTCTCATAAGATGCTCGGCAGGCGGTGACTGAACAGCGATGCCAGGGGACGGGGTTTCCCGACACACTCGGCAGGTGGTCAGCACCCTGCTTCTGGCCACAGAGAATCAATTTTAGGTTAGAATCCAAGCAAGAACTGATCCATAGCGGTAGTGGAGGCTTAAAGCGCTCCTTCCACACGGCTGCAACGTGTGGAGAGGAGACCAGGGCAGAGAACAACCAGATGCACAGACCCCATTGAGAGACTAAGCCGTTGCTAGGTTGGTGATGTTGTTTCCTTAGTAACTAGAGCTTGCAGCCAGAGATCCAGAGCAAAGGGAAGGAGCAAATACCATCTTCTGAGACATCAGTGAATAAACAGCAACAAAGGAGTAGGATCATAAACAGTCACAAGACTGAGTTTGGAGATTTTATTTTCATGCGAGTGCGTGTCATCCTCAAGCCCCTATTTCTGCCTGGTAGTAGGAAAAAAAACATCCTGCCAACTCAGCACAAACTCAGTCACTTCTGGTTTGAAATATAGTCGGGTCAAGAATTAAATGAATTTTTCTGGGCCCTTCCCCTTCACATACATACCTCCCTCCCAAGCTGGAGCTCTGGGACGAAGCTACTCACCCGTCTCTCGCGTGGCTCAGGTTGTCACAGGGTCCTCTGGGAAGCTGTCTTCTCCTGGAGCTCCAGAGAGGAGCTCGGGGGCCGGCCCCTACAAGGTCCCAGGGTTTCAGCACTGCCTCTTTCTGGGATTGAGATGCTATTGACAAGGTGCGGGGTTGGGAGGGTCCCCCCTTCCTCCCCCCTCCTCCCCCCCTCCTCCCCCCTCCTCGCCCCTCCTCCCCAGAGAGGCCATTTTCCTGGTATCTACCTGCTTTTGCTCTCATCTTCTGCATTCCTGGCCCTCGGTCCAGCAAGGGTTGCTGTCTCTTCCCGGTGTGGAAGGAGACTGAGTATATGATTGTGCACTCTTCCTCTTGGTATGATTTACAGCATGGACTCGATGCCCAAGTGCTCTGCTCTCTGGGCTTTGGAAACACAAATCCTTGTCTCTCTTAACAAAGCCAGAGTCCTGCAGGCGAATGCCTTGCTTCCTCGTTGGCTACTTCTGTTATAGATGTACGAAAATTCATTTAGCACTTTAATTGAGTTCTTGTTCTAGGTCTTACCCATCCTCCTCCTGGAAACAATGAATACCATTGATTCATTGGGTTTAGTGCCCAGGGGCAACTTAACTAGAAGCTATGAGGAATCACATAGAATGAAGACAGTTCCTAGGCCAAATAAAATGCTGTGGTGATGGTGATTGTGATAACTGTCATGTATTAAGCTTTTGATGTTTGCCAGGCCCTGGGCTAAGACCTTTCTTTCCCTGTCTCCTGTAATCCTCAGCTCTGCTCCGTGAAGTACTCACTGTTCCCATCCCATGTTACTGCTGAAGAAGCTGAGTCTCAGGGAGTCTGGAAACGCGACCAGGATTGTCCAGCTAGGAACTAGAGGAGAAAGGATGTGAACCCCTACAATCTGAGTCTGGGGCCCTTGTTCAGAACCTCCACATGCTTATTCCTTCCTGGGTGTCTTAAATGTCCCCCAAACTACAGGAGAATGAAAAGAATTATTGAAGCACGTTCTCCATGTGGTGTTAACTATGTACTCTTTCACACTTTGAAAGAAAAAATAATTCCCAAGATAAACTGTGTTAGAGCACTCAAAAAGGAAAAACTGATGAGGAAATTGAAACTTCCATGCTTGTAATTGCTTACTCTCCTCTATCTTGCAAAGGCCTGCTCGCCACTCTCAGTTAAACAGTAAAATGAATTACTAAGAGTGATCAGATAAGGGAAGAATGTCTCGCTCTCAGGCACCCACCCCAAGCCTTTGAGACCCTTTGCTGCACATAGACTTGTTAAGTGACCATTAACTTCAACCTGCAACCAATGTGAGAATGCAAATTGTGACCTTAGTCCTGATAGGAATGGAATGTCCGGCTCCTACAAGTTCCTGTTAGGACCCCCTACTATGTGGGTAACCCATGGCAACTCCCTTGCTTTGTAACTGCCCGTGACCTATAGTAATTTGTAGCCAATCAGTTTGTACCAATTATAGCTGTACGTTTTAACCTATATAAGGAGAAGACTCCCCTGAAATGGGGCCCCAGAATTTTGGAGCGTTAGCTCCTCTGGGTCCGCCGGCTCAATAAACCTGAGTTCTCCAACTCTCCGAGTGTTGTGCTTGGTTTCTCGTGGGATCAGTTTTTTTCTGCAACAAAACTACTCAATTGATTTTCTGGGTTACATTACCCTAATATGTGAAAAACTGATGAAGAGAGTCTAAAAATGAAACGGTTAATGCGAAATAACAGAAAATATATATTTTTTGGTCTCTGCCCCCAGTTCCTGACACAGAGTTCCTAAAATCCTTGTAAATTCCTAAGTGATAACAGCACTGGGAGCATCTTTTGCTCTGATGAGGTGACTCTGGGTGGGCTCCTGGATGGCAGCTGGTCACAGAAAGACCAAGCCGTGATTAGAAGCTTGGAATTTTCAGCCCAACCCCACCCCCAACTTCTCCAGGGAGGGGAGAGGGACTGAAAATGGAGTTAACGATACATTTTGCCTCTGATAAAGCATCCACAAAAGTTTCAAAGTATGGGTTTCTGAGAGCTTCCACGTGGTGAACAGATCCACACACCAGGAGGATGACACAACCCAAATCCATGGGGACAGGAGCTCCTGCTCTTGAGACCCTCCCAGACCTCTGTGTATCTCCCCACCTGGCAGTTCATCTGTATCCTTTATCATATCCTTTAATCAACTGATAAACGTAAGTCCCCGTCTTCCCGAGTTCTGTGAGCCCCTCTAGCAAACAAATTGAACCCAAGAAGGGGATCCTGGGAACCTCTGGTCCAGAGCCAAAGCACAGGTGACAACGTGGCCTTGTGGTCGGTGTGTGAAGTGGGGTGGGGGCAGTCTGTGGGACTGAGTCCTTAACTTGTGGGATCTGACAGCCTCTTCAGGTAGATGGTGTCAGAATTGAGTTAAATTCTAGGACATCTAGCTGGTGTTGCAGAGACTTGCTTGATGGTGAGGGAAATCCCCACGGTTGGTAACCAGAAGTGAAGTGTCTTGTGTGAGCAGTAAAACAGACACACAAGAGAAACGGAAGTTTTTCCAGTGCAATGACGATAATGGTCTAGAGGCCGTATTTCAGGTGCGCGTGTGCGCCTGCCTGAGGCAGCGATACTGCTAAAGATATCCAGGCTACTGAGAGGGGCACACAGTACTAGCCTCACCTACTCCCTTCTGTCTTGCAGTTGACCGGTTCACACCTTGATATTATTTGCTGGTGCCTGAAGATATCTGAGTTGACCTAGTGTCACTTATGAGTGTAGATATGTATCAGAAATACAATTTATTAGATACTCTTCATTTGTGGATACAACTCTTGAAGTCTGTAAACTGTCGCTCTTTTAAATTTTAAGTACGGGTTTTGAATCCTGTTCATGAGAAGATGTCACATGGGACCACCAGAGAGTTAGCCTGTCAATTACCAGCGCTTACATCTTCCAATGTTGTTCTCTAGTTATGAAGGTAGACTCTTACATATTAGGGGTTAATCATGAACTGTCAGGATAGCTGTAAATGTGGAGAGTCACAAAAGTCTTGGTATGTGCCAGCAAGTATAAGATAATCACCTACCACAACCAAGTAAGGCTTCATCTAGAATATATAAAGGGGCAGAGCTATTAGAAATCGACACATTGAAAGCAACAAAGAGCTGGCCCCAAGAGAGAAGAAAATATGTTAACACACACACACACGCACACAAACATGCACAAGAAAAGCTAGAAAATTGTCTTGGATGTTTGTGTGCTAAGAAACTGCTCCATATACCTAAGCAGGCCCCGAGGGCGCTGGGGAATTGAAGAGTCCGTGGTGTTCCTAATTGCATCACAGACTCATTACAGAAAGTTAAGGTTCAGCAGGCTTTATTTAAAAGGCAAGACACAAGTAATTCATTAAAATATATATACCAAAATATATTAAAAATCATAAAGGGCATTCTTGTGTGAAATGGAGCTGACTATAATTGTCTGGAATTTACTCCATCCCTTGGCAATATTTGGTTGGATAAATCATTAATCTGCATATCACAGTGTTGCAAAGGAATTTTAAGAACAAGATAAAATGTCTTCCAGCCCATATGGTCTTTGCAAACTGTCTGCCTGTGGGAGATTTGTAAATGTGAGAATAAATGTGCAAAAAAGAATCCAATGTGTGGGAATGAAGTGCATATCTTGCAGTTTTAGAGACAGAACTTTACCCAACACACAGAAGGTAACTACCAAAGAGCCCTTGGCTGGTGCTTTGCACATAACCAGAATGTCTGTGACAACAGCATTTCCCAGGGGACAGGGGCTGGATTTTCTGTGGGCAAACTAGAAAAGTTTGAGCTAAACAAATTTGTTAAAACTATGGTTGTGTGTACACTGAGGGCAGGGAAAGGAGACCTATGGTGCATTATTATACTCTGCTAAAGTCAGAAAGCTGGAATTGTCAAATCTGTTTTACAGACTCCAGACTATATCTGCATATGGCCATATACAGTAAAGAGATTCTTCCAGGGAATGCTTTCCTATTAATAGGCAGGAAATGAAAACCCTGTGATCTCAATAATATTAATTAGCTGCTGACAGCATATCAGTTGAAGAACTGTCTTCACCATGTCTGGTCTGCTGTTTTCATCTGATGGAGGATATTGGAGGCAGCAGATTTCCAGCACAAAACGGAAACATGGAAATTAGAGAAGGCAAAGGATGGCCAGTGGGTCTTGGGAGCATCTAGGTCCTGTCTACATTGAAAGGCTGTTTGGGAATTTTTTCAATATCCACATAATGCAAATTTCAATATTTATGCTGAAGTGAGTATTAGAAAGACTTTATCCTAGGGTTGTATGGAAACTGTGATGGGAATTTTATCTGTATGACAGATGGCTGAATGTGGAAAGTTGGCAATTCAGATGAACTCTTGTGATCCTAAGACTGGAAATTGTAAAACTACTAGAACTTAATATAAGGAAAAATTTCTCGATGTTGGGTTGGTGATGATTTTGGATTTGACACCAAAAGAACAGGCGACAAAAGCAAGAATTTACAAGTGGGCAAAGGACCTTCTTTAAAAGGAGCTATACAGATGGCTAACAGGTACATGAAAAGGTGCTCAACATGGCTAATCATCAGGGAAATGCAAATCAAAACCACGATGAGCTATCACCTCCCACCTTTAAAATGGCTATTATCAAAATGTCAAAAGGTAAGTATTGTTGAGAATGTGGAAAAAAGGGAACCTTTGTACACTGTTGGTGGATGTAAATTGGTACAGCCACTGTGGAGAACAGTATGGAGGTTTCTCAAAGTATTAAAAATAGAGCTGCCACATGATCCAGTAATCCCACTTCTGGTTATCTTTCCAAAGGAAATGTAAATCAGCATCTCAAAGAGATACCTGCACTCTCCTGTTCACTGCAGTGTTATTGACAGTAGTCAAGATATGGAAACAACCTGAGTGTCAGTAAATAAATGCATAAAGATGTGGTAGAGAGAGAGATACAGAGAGATACACACACAAACACTCAATGGAATACTATTTAGCTTTAAAAAAGTAGGAAATTCAGCCGTTTGCAGCAACATGGATGAACCCAGAGACCATTACGCTAAGCGAAAAAAGCCACAGAAAGAAAACACTGGATGATTTCATTTATATGAAGAATCTAAAATAATCAAACTCATAGCAGTAGAGACTGCTCTCTACTGGTGGTTGCCAGGGCTGGGAGAAGGTGGAAATGGGGAGCTGTAGGTCAAGGGATACAAAGTTTCAGTTATCCAAACCAGTAAATTCTGCAGATCTAATGAACAGCAATGTGACTATGGTTAGCAGTAGCATACTGGATGCTGAAATTTGCTAAGAGGGTAAATCTTAACTATTCTCACCCCATCAGAAAAAAAAGGAAGGAAAAGAAAGAAAATGGTAACTATGCGAGGTGATGAATATGCAGATTAACTTGATTGTGGCAATTATTTTTCAATGTATATGTATATCAAAATATCGAGTTGTATATCTTACATCTTTACAATTTTCATCTGTCAATTATGTTTCAGTGAAGATGGGAGAAAACCATTTTACGATGAGAACTGAAAACCCATCAGGGCACACCCCAGCTTTCTCTTGCAGGTGCCTTAGCCCCTACAACCCCCTCGCCCGTTTTCTGGACAGACCATGGCTCACCTTCTGGAACAAGGCCAGCTTCTCTTCTTGGCTTTTCAGTCTGCTACTTGTTTGTTTCCTCTGATGGTTTATTTTGACTTTAACTCTTCCAGGCAATGGATATTTGTGTTTTGTCCAGGGTCCAGCAGTCATGAACATCTCTATTTATTGCACCCTAATTGGGGGTGTTTTGTTAAGAATAGACCATCCCATGTTCCCTGAGCCAGCCATGATCGCCCTGTGTGTGCGAGCAAGTCAAAGCAGCACAGAGAGCTTAGCCAAGTGGAACCAATGGGTGTGGGGTTTGAGGAGAGGAAGAGGGAGAGAAGGGCCTCTGAGACTGGCCTGCAGCCTGGGCACAGACATCACTGTGGCCAGGGCAGTCCCTTTGTCTTGAAAACTTAAATTTTTTGAATGGTAAAGATACTTGAAGGAGACTAAGAAGGGGAATTGAGTTTCAGAGACAATGTTAAATGTTTCAAACACTTAAACTAGTGGAGCTACTGACAGGATCAGTGCCATTTTTTCATTCTGTAAATACTTTTCTTTTTGTCTTCCTGCTGCGAGTGTGAATTACGTCTTCGTCAGGCTGCACACCCGACTTTCTGTGAATTCTGTTCTGTGTCCTGAAAACTGCTTCGTATTCTCAACAACTCAAAGGCCAAAAACATTTTCTAGAATCAATGTTCTTAAATTCACATCTTTGGCTACCCTTGCCTCACTTTTTCTATTTGCGTATTTTATCATAATAATGATGGAGGGAGGGGAAGGCAATTTAAAAAAGAAATATAAAGAGAGCAACTAAGCCAAGCAGTGATCCAGGGATTTGCTCTCTGGTCAGTCAGCTAATCGTTTCTGTGATGAATCCACTCAGACTTACTTTTCAATATTGATTTATTTATAGGGCACGAACTGGTAATTAGTTATTGACTCTGTGAAAAACAAATTATTTATAAAGCATTTGTTCTATGATGTCACATGATACAGATGAGCTTTAGAATGACCCATGACCTTTCAAAACAGCTTAGTTTCTACCTATACACAGAAGTCCCCAGTGGCTGCAATGCTACTTATGAGAAATCCAGTTCTAAGTCATTTGAAAACAATCATCCTGAGAAAAGATTTTCTTAAAAATAAGCTAGTGTATGTGGTGAAATAATAGCTGAGAAATTGAGTTAAAGAAAGAAACAAGAAGATTTGGACAAAGATTTTGTTTCAAAGCAATAACAAATAAAAGTTTGTGAATTTCCAAATGTTCCATGTATTCTCTGCCCAGCTATGCCTACTCTGTCCTTGCAGTGACCTTGAATGGTTGCTCCAAACCTATTTCTTTTAAATTAATTAATTAATTAATTAACTGGCTGCATTGGGTCTTCCTTGCGGCACATGGGCTTTCTCTAGTTGTGGCGAGCAGGGGGGCTACTCATCATTGTGGTGTGTGTGAGATCCTCATTGTGGTGGCTTCTCTTGTTGTGGAGCATGGGCTCTAAGTGCACAGGCTTCAATAGTTGTGGCACATGCGCTCAGTAGTTGTGGCTCATGGGCTCTAGAGCACAGGCTCAATAGTTGTGGCTCACAGACTTAGTTGCTCCAGGGCATGTGATATCTTCCTGATGCAAGGATCGAACCCATGTCCCTGGCATTGGCAGGCAGATTCTTCACCACTGCGCCACCTAGGGAGTCCTGAACCTATTTTTGATATGTCTTTGGATATGTCCTTTCATCTCTCTGCAGATCCATTACTATTTTCACTTACCCCCACCTTAAAGGAAGCATGTTTCCAGGTGCTGCTGGTGCTTGGGTCAAGGTTAAGGGATATGTGAAAGTTTCAAGATGGACTTAAAATTCCAAAATAAAATGAGTGCTTTCAAAAATATTAGAAAAACAATTGCCTCCACCTTTGACATTGTCACCATGTCTGCTGTCCATGTAGTCATTCATTTATTCTTTCAGTCAGTGGTTCTTTAAGACTTTTATGTGTGCTATTTTGCATTTATCTTGGCAAACAGTCAACCCTCACAGAAATAGTGGCCGTGGCCTGGACCTCATACGAGCTTCTTAAAAGACTTTAAAAATATTCTCTGGACCAAAAAGACACCTGAACCTGCAAAAAGTACTTAAATAAATGTGTCCTTCAATAGCCTTAAATAATCTGTTTGTGGGAAACCAATAGGATTCTACAAAAGAGAGTAATCAACGGTAGAGACACTGAATGTGGAGTTTTGTAATTTGAATTTTCTACTGGTGATCAAGTGGCTGATAATTTTAAGTGAAAGAGGAATAGGAGAGGATCTCTCCAGTTCTCAGCTCCTCTTGTTGATGGAAAAATGTATGAAGGGAGGGTCACCTTGCTTTCCACTGTTTCCTTCCATCACAAGATGGCAGTGTTTCTGAGCTTTGCTGCTGTAGTAACTTGACTTAAAATGGAATTGGGCAGAACTGCTGTAGGGAAGTCAGAATCCATGACGAGGAAGAACCTTAGCGTGTGAAATAAAACCCACCAGCAAAGAAAAATGACCTGATTGTTCAGGAATCTGCATTTCTGGAGGGTGAACCTGTGCCTAAGTCTTGAATATATTTGAATGTTTACAATTCAGTGACCTTTTCTAGAACTTTCAAAAGATAAGAGCTGGTAGACAACTTGAGAGGAAAGGAAGGTGGTGAGGCTGGGGAATAAGCTGGGGTGAGATAATGAAGGGAACTGCGTACTGGACTAAGGGGATTGGATTCTGGTCCTCACTGGGGAGCCAGTGGTGGGTCTTTAAACAAGAGGAGCCGCAGGAATAATCAGATTGTGCTTTGGAAAGATGACTGTAGCAGTATTTTGTAGGTTGACAGTGGAGGGGAGGGAGCATGTTTAGATACTAGGGGCTGGCTCGCTAGTCAAGAAGCAGAGCCCATGGTTTAAACAAGACTTAATGGTCTAGATTGAAGCACTGCCAGAGAGATGGAAAGAGATTTGAATGGTAATTGGAAGTACAGTCAATAGGACTCAGTGATTGCTTTGGGCTTTGAGAGAGTCCTAAATTAGGTAACTGGGTAGATAGTCACCTTATTATAACTAAATTAATTATATCAGAGAGAGAAAACAACTGTAAGGGAGAAAATGGTTTATTGGAATTGGGGGTGCCTGGTGCCTGCAAAATATCAGCTGGAGAAGACTAGTCATCAGATAAGAACAAGGAATTAGCACTTGAGGGAGAAAGAAAGCGTGTCATAGTTCGGGTCCGGATAGAAAGCTGGGAGCGGGCAAGTACAGGGGTGTCAACGGTGGAGGACCGTTTATTCCCTAAATAATAATTACCATGGTAATGACAATATTCTCTGTATGGTGACTAATATCTGCTGAATCTTACAACAATTACTTTCATGTAAATTGTGTCTACAGGCATCTTGATTAAAATGTCCTATTTGTAGCATTCTGGACACACGTAACCCAAGTAAGAGAAATGTCTTTGCTGTACAAAGGCAGTTTCAAGGCAAGTTGTCTAGTCCTCTTCCCCTACTTCCATCCTGACATTAACCTTTACATCCTCCTGAAGTTTAAAGCCATCTCTGGGCAAGAAAGTGAAAAGGGAAGAAAGCCAGGGAAAGTGGTTGTCAAATGCGCCTGTGCACCAGAATTACCTACTGCTCTTTAAAATCAATACTCAGTGCTCTGTGGTGACCTAAATGGGAAGGAAATCCAGAAAAGAGGGGATATACGTATACATATAGCTGATCCACTTTTCTGTACAGTAGTAAGTAATACAACATTGTAAAGCAACTATGCTACAATAAAAATTAATTTAAAAAAATGCACATGCTTGGGTCCTGTCCATAGAGATTTTGATTTAGCAGGTCAAGAGAAAGAAAACCAGGAGATAAAGTTTTATGTAAGCCACAGGCAACAGATTTAAAGGAGGGACTGGTTAGTCTTGTCTAATGCAGCAGAGAGACCAAACAAGATATGTATTAGAAGGGCCCTAAATATGGCTGCTGGAGACCCACAGGAGCCCTTGCAGGAGAATTGCCATTGGGTGTGAGAGGGCCAGATCATTTGCTTGGGGGGTGCGTGTTCTTATGACTCAAGGAATGGAATCTGTTGATTGGAATGGAATCTGGGTTTATTGAACAGCTATGGAGACCCAACTGAGGTTGGAACCTATAGATTTGAAATGGCGCCAACCTGCGTTAATTCAGTACTGTTTGTTGTGGGCCTTCGGGATAGAGAAGTAAATACAATACACAAGGATCTGACATTTTAGAGTGGGGTGGACCAGCTGGTAAACAGGGAACTAAATAAAGCGGCTATGAAGTCTCTAAACCAGATTGGATCTGCATGGCAGTGAAGCTGTCCTCTGAGTCCCACTAGACTTTGGTTTTGGCCATATTGCGGCATTATTTATCTTGTAATGTAATTTTTTTTTAAGTTATCTCTTTCCCTGAATAGATTGTGAGTTCTTCTAGACAGGGAATTTTGTCTACCAGATTCTTCTTTGAATGCTTAATACACATGCTTGATAGGTCTGGACGGCTTCTTTCTGGAATGCCAGCTGGAAAAATTTGGCTCTCACCTGCTTCGTGAGAGCCCAGTATGCCCCAATAATCTGCTTATTCAGGGAGCAGATGACTGGATGCCCCAAAAGGCCAGGCAACTTTTTTGTCTCTACAACGGAAGAGTGATATTAGATCAACCCTCAAAAATAATGACAGAACTGAATGATTTAAACTGTTCATCTTTATGTTGGTTTAAAGATGGCTGGAAGAAACCAACAGGAGATCAGCAGTGGATTTAATATATTTAGAATCCCTCTGCAAGAAGTGAGGAAAAGCAATTTTTATGCAAATTTGAAGAGAAAGAGGTTAAGATAATTTATGACACAGTAATTTATTCCTCCAATAACATAGGAGATAATTATGTATTTTTCCATCCTGAGACATTATTCTTACTGTTTTAAGCCTCTGTCTGCAAGCTCAGCCCACAAGAGGAAGTTTATATTCATTTAGATGCTTTACCTTGGGTACAGCTTTGTAGTTTGACAGCCAGGCTTTCTGGAATTAATAGAGAGAGCTCAGATTTTCTTTTTATTCAATTTTTCTTTTAAAATGTCTTTTGATTTCAAAATTACTCACCATAATTTTTTTAAAAGTTATGTCTAAAGAAAAAACTATAAACTTTAATAAAATTTAACTACTGTTTTTCGTATTTATCTTTAACTGCTCTGTCTTTACTTGCTCTATCAATCAAATAGTCCAAGGGTTGGGTATAACACTTCCTAAAATTGACTAGCTAGGGACCGCTAAGATTTTATGAGTCCACATTATGGCACTGGAAAATTCTGGAACTTCAGTCCAAATTGGAGATGAAAACCTCCCTCTGACAACGTGTCCTTAATATTTCAGTCGCTCATAATTTCTCTCAGCTTCATAAATCAACAACCTGCTCCCCTTCAAGGCTGCTAGTCTAAATATAGATATTAGAATTTCCCTGTAAACTCCTTATTTGGAATTTTGGGTGCCTTTCTCCTTACAAACCACATTTCAAATGGAGTATTTGGTTGCACCTGCCTAAGTTCTGATCTGGACAGGTTGGGCAGGTGAGTTTTTCTGGGTTCCTGTCGCGTTGCTGGCTTCAGGTAAATATTGGACACAGTCAAGAGATTTCTTGGTACCTTCCCAGCTGCCATCTCACATCCCAATCCACTTTCCAGCATCCTTCTTTTCTGTCCTTCTATTCTTCTATCTACTTCCATAAAAGAGACAAGGTCCTTTCTCAAAAAACACAAAACTCTTTAACAGAATTTGTTGGAATTTAAAGACAAAGTTGCAAAGCAGTTTTGCTATAGTCAAAAGCTTCCAAAGTAGTGTGCTTTCTACCTACCCACTTAATATTTTTTGATGCTATTTTATTATTATTATTATTTTTTGGCTGCGTTGGGTCTTCATTGCTGCCCGCAGGCTTCCTCTAGTTGTGGCTAGAGGGAGCTACTCTTTGTTGCGGTGCAAGGGCTTCTCAGTGCAGTGACTTCTCTTGTTGCAGAGCACGAACTCTAGGCACGTGGGCTTCAGTAGCTGCAGCATGCGGGCTCAGTAGTTGTGGCTTGTGGGCTCTAGAGGACAGGCTCAGTTGTGGTGTACCGGCTTGGTTGCTCCGCAGCATGTGGGATCCTCCTGGACCAAGGATAGAACCCAAGTACCCTGCATTGTCAGGTGGATTCTTAAGCACTGCATCAAAAGGGAATGCCCCTACACCCTTACTATTGTAAGGCCTTGAACTGTGATCCTGCCTCAATTCTAAAGGAAGCACCATGAGCTCTGCTTCTCTCTCTTTTTTTATCTTATTTTTTTAAATCAAAGTAGCTGGAGACACTCATTTACATTATAGTTTATTATTTACTGTATTTGGGGGCCAAAGTCATTTTGATATATGGCAATTTAAAATAATTGCTCTTCTCAAAATAGAAGGGAAATTAGCTGGCCTGCTGGATGAGCTTGTATAGGCAATATGTCTCCATGTGTCAGTTTCCCGCCCCCAGCACCACCGGCTGGAGTCCCCATCAGGGACACAGACGGATGCAGTCATCCCAGGGAGCTATAGATCTTGGGTAAGTTAACTGGTCCGCTTTTGCTTAGTAATGAGGAGAATAATGTCTCTGGAAAATGGGAAATTGGTATCTGTCACCTCTCAGCAAATTGATGAGTGATTGCTACTGTTTTGCATCGCTGTAGGGTGAGCACAGTTTATTAACTATTCCTCAGCCCTGAGAGTTTAGTGTCGCTCCTATCTTACAGGCAAGAACCTGAGACGTGTGCAGTAAAGCATACTTGTTGAAAACTGATGGTGAGCAGGGTTCTGAGAGTCTTAGGACGCTAGCCTTACCTGCTGTGAGCAGATAGAGGGAGGGCATGGGAGGCGATTTTCAAGGTGATGCTGTCTAGGATCCAAGATCAGAAATCAAACTGCTGGCAGGAATTGGCTCAAAATACTTTATCTCTTAGGACTGACTCTGGTTCCCCAATTCCTGAAATCAAAATTCACAAATACCAATGCCAGTGTTGCAAAAAATGTGGCAATACTTTCAATAACTCCTGGTTTTGATTAGGAATTTATCACAGAGGAAAAAGAAATGCTGGAATTATCTCAGACAAACCATTTATTCTTTAAACAAACCCGCTGAAAGGAAGATTCCAAGTTGTCAGTTATTGCTTCATTCTTCTGAAAAAAGACACTTTGGGTAAAATAATCTTCCTCTCGGGGAGAAACTAGGAAATCATGAAGTTGGAAAAGACATTAAAGGTAGTCAGCTCCAAACTATCATTTCATTTGAAGTTACTGGGTAATAATGGAAACACTCAATACTAATTGGGCAGAAAATGCCTACTTTGGTGATAAATAGTGTTACTGAAGATGTGTTTTTAAACTGCAGGTCATGACCGCTTAGTGGGTGCAGGCCAGCATTAAAAAAAAAAATGAAAAATAATAGTACAAATGAGGAAATATCAGAGTACACATCACATTGTAAGGGGAGGCAGGTGTCCTGAAACTATTGTTCCAGTTACCTTATCTCTGTGTGTGTAGTGGCTTTTGATATAAAATGTATTTCTTAGAGGGGGTCAGAAAAGTTTGAAATCTACCAGTGCATTTACATTTGAGAATGAGGAGATGAAAGGAAATAGATTCCTTGCCTGTGTGTTAGCAGGTTTCCTGCCTCTTGGGCCAGTAACCCCCCATTGAGTTGATTTCATGGGCCATTATAGAACACATAGATTGTTTCCACATTCAGGATTTATTTCTCTCCACAATATAACCAGACCCCCATTTTCCGGGCTGTTGGGCCAAGCACTTTGCTTTAAAAGTAACCTTTGTGTTCTTAATTCCTTTCCCAAAGACTCTGTTCTCTACCTCAGATAAATTGTGGCTACCTCTCAATTCTACACCAAATGCTCATCTAGTTAAGGTTTTAACAATTGTAACTGGATTTTATTTGCACAGTATTCTTTTAACTTTTTAACCATGAGTGCTTTTTTGTTGCAGATATTTTTCTAGAACATTTTATACAAGGATAAAACTTTGAATCATGTATTTCAATCAAAGGAAAAAACTCATCTTGACATTGTAAGAAACACATTCTCTGAAAAGAATCTGCCCAGATTTCCAGCTGGAAATAATCCCTGGAGATACTGTTGGCTAGAAGCAAAACCTATGCTGTGATAACTTCCGCCTTCTTTGCAATGGGAACTTCAATGTCTGAGAGAAAACAGAGCGGCTGGAAACCTAGGTATTCACTATGGAGAAGGCAGGAAAGAGGATAAACTGGCCTTGGCACGATCCAGGGATGTATTAGTTTCCTATTGCTGCTGTAACAAATTACCACAAACTTCGTGGCCTAAAAGAACACAAATGTATTGTTTTTATTTTACAGTTTGCGAGGTTAGAAGTCTGACACAGGTCTCACTGGGCTAAAATCAAGGTGTTGGCAGGGCTGTGGTCCTGGGTGCTCAGAGGAGAATGTGTTTCCTTGCCTTTTCCAGCTCTAGAGGCTGCCTTAATTCTTTTCCTCATGGCCCCTTTGCACTGAGCTCTGCTTCCATGGTCCCATCTCCTTCTCAAACTCTGAGCCTCTCATTTCCTGTTTCTCTTATACCATCCAGACAATCTCCCCATCTCAAGATCTGTAATTTAATCACATCTGCAAAGTCCCTTTTGTCATGTAAGGTTCTGGGGATTAGGGCATGGGCATCTTCTTGGGGAGGGAGGTTATTTTACCTACTGCAGGGGATTCTGGGGATGCCTATCTAGTGGAAGGGGAAAGCGAGGTTCCAAATCTGAATAATCCTTCAGTTTACCTGGATCTGTGACTATGGCTTTGCTGCTGGTGACATGCTTGCAGAGGAAGGGCTGGGTTACCGGAATCCTTCACTCTGGGCGCCTGCGAAGTTCAAGAATTTGTAGCTGTGGCCACTCTGCAGCCTTGTATAGCTCTGCCCTTCCCTCATAGGCTGCACTGCACACTTGCTCACAAATAAGCAATTGCCTGTCTGACTGCTGCTGGTTGCTTCTGAGATTTGAACATTCATCTGTACCCCGTGAAGGCCTTTATCATTTGGATTTTTAAGTATCTCCTCTATACTGCATTTTTTCTGGCTGTTATATTTAAACTTCCCCATTACGCCTGGATTGGAGATGAAGGATTAAAAGAAGGAAAGAACAGGGAACAAAACCCACAGGTGAAGCAGGCAAATAAAAACATATGAGAAGAGAGGCTGAAAGCCTTCAAAGGAGATCTTGAAGATAAAACACACAGCAAAAACGCAGAAGCTGGGTTCATAAATAAAGTAAAGGGTTAGAGGTAAAAGCTCATGAAGGCAGAGGGGAAAAAATATACATTTGCAGATACAGGAAGTGGTCTTTCCAGAGATGCTACTGCAAGGGCAGTGATGTCCCTGCTGTAGGTACCCTGGAGTTCAATTGATGGCTAAAACACTCAGGGTGCAGTGGTCAGAATGGAGACTGCTGACCGTGGGATTCAGGCCTGGTTTCCTGCAGGACTATGGTTTACTAATTGAATGCATCTTGCCAAGCCGAGAGCTTCTGGAATTTCATTCCTCTGTTTTTCTCTTTTTTTTTTTTTTTTGCACTGGATACAAGTAGTTATGGGAAATAAGAAATTGACAGTCAGCAGAAAAAAGTTGAGGAGCACCTAAACTCATGAAGCAGTTTCTACCACGGCCCCTGCAGGGACACAATACTGTTTTTTGGGGAACTCACTAGGCAGAAGAGACTCTCCTGGGATGTCAGGGTTCTCGAGTCCTCAAACTCCAAGTCTGTGGCTTCTCAAAGCATAGGCTCTCTCTTTGGGATTTGCTTGGATTGTAATTTAAAAACTCTTTAAAAGTATTAAGCACTGATTCACTCCTTATAAATTATAGTAGCTATAAGAAAACTGTATGCCTTGAAGTGGATACATTCAATGATTATTTAATTTGTGTAATATCTGCCTAATTTTCAGGTTTGTTTCAGGACCGATAGTATTTTTATCATGAATTGCTGAAAAATTTTTGGAAACCGTAATGAAAATGTCGCCTTAGACACAAAAGATGTTTATGTCAAAAAAAAAAACAAAGTGGAAATATATGGAAAATGTAAATTGTGATGATAGAGATAAGTGTTTTCCTTCAATCCCATGTGTTCAGAAAGGCCTGGAGCATTCCTATTGTGATTATGCTACTGTGTTGTTGATTATACTAACAGACAAGGTTGACATTCGATTTTGCATTTCTCTTTGCAGACACACACCGCTAAATCTAAAGAGTCAGGGCAACACAGTCAGATCCTGTGTGATCCAAGCAAACTTAAGCAGCAGTACTGCCAAATCCACACATGTTCCATGAGAAAAATAACTGAGATATTGACATGGCCAAAAATCTGTGGCCCAAGTTTTCTTACCAAATGTCTGTGTATTGAGGGAGTTTCTCATAGATAATACCTGTACCCGGTTCATCCCCATCTGTGTGTGCTAATCGTGAACTGTGCTTGAATCCAGCAGGATCTATTTATTTCCAAAATAACTGTGTCTTGATCAAATAGGATTCATGTGTGCCTGTTGTACTGAGGAGACACACTGGGCCGGATGTGGCTCTTTTCCCTGACTGCCTTGATTCAATGGGATCCAGGCATTTTCCAACTGAACAGCTGTGGCTTGGGGAGAATCCAGGTGTTTTTCTCACTGAATATTTGTGGGATTGGCAGGGCTCTGGGTATTTCCTTTGCTTTCTCTTGCCTGGGATTATTATAACATACATTATGTATATGTATTTCAGTGAACTTTGCTTTGTCCCAGGAAACACATCAGCTTCCTTTACTTCACACAAAGGGCAATTACACCTAGAAAAATATGGGCAGGCTTAAACACTCTTTCTCTTTTTCTTCTCTAGCTATATCCTTCATGCTGTCTTAAACAAATATATGAATATTCTAAAAATCCCTTTGAGTGAAAGCAAATCAATTATGTTTCCACACTGAATAATTATCTACTTATAAGGCATTGTTTTATTGGAATGGGGGTGTCACACCTGCTCAGACATCTACTTGTTAAGAATCTGTTGGACTTGGCTTTGATTGCTGATTGAAACAGTAAGTCAGCCTCCCTAGATTTGGCAATGCATAGACTCTATTAGAAAATGGTGTGTGGTTTTGGTTTCCACATCTTATACAATATATAGGGAAATTGGAAAGAGTTCAGAGAACAGAAACAAAATGATTAAAGGGTTGGGGAAATAAGAAGCTGGGATCATTTCATCTAAAGAAAGGCTTTCAGGGAAAGCAAGATGGGGGCCGGGGGGCACGGTGTGTGTGTGTGCCCGCCAAAGACAGAGTCAGAAAAGCCAAATCTTAAAGGCTACGTGTTTGAGCAGGTTTGATTGGCCTTTGTAGGCCATCTGGAGCCTGGTGAAGGGAGTGGGGAGAAATTGGTCTGCCTTACCAATTACTGGGAAGGAGAATAAGTAATTTAGGAGAGAGAGGGGGATTGGGGGGAAATTGGGCAGGAATTACTTTAGCTAGGGGTTCTGTCTTAGACCTACTTATACCATAATCTTCAAATGTAGGGAGAACTTTAGTATGTAGCTCTTACATTCCAGTTTCTCCAAGATTTGAAAAATATGATGTGATATAATATACCTAAATCTGCTTAATGACAAGCCAGGTTTTACTTCTCTTCAACCACATGATGAAATGTTGCTATAAAGAAATTATTGACCAGTTTTTCTCCATCTTCTTGAAGAATCAGAGGAAATAACTGTATAATGATACCCAAAACAGTGACTAATACTCTATAAAATTAAATCATATGCTGCTGGGTTTCGAAAATAGAACAGGTATGCATAGAATCAGTTTTCAACACCAAAAAAAAAAAAAAAAAATAGGAAAAGGACTATCACCTATCTCTTTGGGATGGCTTAGGTACTAAGGTAGGGAGGTGTGCTTGATTACCTATCATGCAATTACCTATCTGGACAAGATCCCCATCATGTCCAGGGTCATAATTTTAAACCTTTAAGAACACAAAATATATGTAGATATGAAATACAGACAATGATATTAGACACTAAATCATTTCCTCTTATAAAGCCCTGTATTAGTCAGAATTGTCCAGAGAAAAGGAACCAAGAGACATACAGTAATTGGCTTAAAGGATTGTGGGGGCTGACAAGTTCAAAGTTGGTAGGGCAAGCCAGCAGGATGGAAACTCAGGCAGGATTTCTAAGTTACAATCTGGAGGCAGAATTCCTGGAAAACCTCAGATTTTGCTCATAAGGCTTTCAGTTGACTGGGTGAGGGCCGCCATATCATCAAGAGTAATCTCCTTCACTTAAAGTCAACTCCTTAGATCTTAATCACAACTACACAATACCTTAACAATATTTAGATGAGTGTTTGACCGAACAACTGGGCAACATAGCTTAGCCAAGTTGATATATAAAATTTAACCACCACAAGCTGCAAACACTCTTTTTTTTTTTAAATTTTTTTTGGGGGTACACCAGGTTCATGCAAACACTCTTTAGTTCATCTTTTTAGAAAGATGCCATATGAACCAAAGATAGTAAGGTTAGTCCCTGCAGTCATAGTATCCTTCCTAATCTCGGAGGGTCCTCCCCTTAAGGGAGAAGAAGGGAAGAAACACTCCATGTTCCACACAGTCCTCCTCACTTACCTTTAAGTCCATTTCTAAATAGCTGATTTCTTTCTAATGAGTTCCAAGGAGCCACTTCATCGTGGCTCTTCTGTGCCATCCCACCATTCACCCAAGCATGCTGTCCAGTTCTTCCTTCTGTAGTTCCGTCTTTCCAAAACTCTTACTATCTCACTGTATTTATTTCAATGAGAATTCAGAAGCAAGAAAATCTGCTTTAAGCAGAGAATCACAAAGATGATAAATGACCAGTGAAGAGCTCAGAAGACCATGGACACCACATATACCACCACTTATACCCATGTGACTTTGATGAAGTTACTTGCAATGCCCTGAACCTCAGTTTCTTCATCTGTAAGATTGGGATAATTATAATTCCTTTCCTGAAGGGTTAATGTGAAATGCTTTGAGCCCTTAGTATCTACTTAGAGTATTTACATTAACTGTTGCAAAGTGAAGGATTACCTACAGTCTGGGAGAAAATGATTTTGAGGAAGACTTCCTGTACTACTTAAACCAAGTAATGGCCAGGGGAAGATCTGCTCTGGATCTTTCTGCCCCTGATAGTTTCTGTTCATGAATCTAGGAATTTTCCATCTTCCCTCTCTACACACTCAAGAGGGCTAAGAAGTCAGAGTTTGATATTACTGATAATCCCCAAACACTTCACCCCTAAAATATTTAATCACGCAAACAACAGAGGGCAAGAGAAATGATATTTACTGGTTGCTCTCTATATGTTAATCCATATACATTGTCTCATTTAAGGCTCATAACATCCCTGTAAATTAGATATTATGATCCTCAATTTAGAGAAGGGGAAACTGAGGCTTAACAAGGTTGAAATAACTTGCCCAAATTATAGAGCAGAACCAGGGTTGCCCAGCTTCAACACCCAAGTTCTTTCCAGTTACACCCTGATGCTTCTCTCAAGAGGGCAGATATAGACCTATTTCTTGCAGGCTATTAGCTCCTGTGCTATCTAAAATTACTTTTTTTGCATATTTGAGAAATGCTCTTATTTCTTTCACTCAGCTACACTGAATTCTTAATTCTAGAAGGCTGCTCAGGACATTCAATGAAAGACATTGTGAAATGGGCAGGAGACCTTGAATTGCACATACTGAAAGAGAGAGTCTAAAAATGAATGGGAAAATAGATGTTTCAAGTTCCTGACTTTTCATTTGTTTTGAAACTAAACCACTGTTTACGATGAATGCGTCAGTGAGAGATGTGGAGAAACTAGCTGCTTTTCCTTTATTTTTAGACTCAAGTAAATATTTCATAACAGTACAGTTTGCAAAATAAATTGAAGTTCAAAAGGAAGTTCAAGAAGCTCCATAGAATGTTAAAGACAAGTAAACCGAGAAGATACAATTCATCACAATAAAAGATCTCATGCCAATTAATTCTGAGTTCTGGCTTCAAACCCTTTCTTGAACAGATTATCCTTCCATCTACTCTTCAGTTCAACCAACCATCCATTCAGTCATCCATCCAATAGATCTTTAGTGAACAAAGACTCACTACATGGTAGGTACTCCTCTAGGTTCTGGGATAAAGCAGCACTTAAAGTACATGAATAGGGTTGAGACCACAATAATCTAATAAACAAATGAATAAGACAAGCTAATTTCAGGTGGTGATATGTGTTGTGAATGAGATCTAATATGAGGATACAGGGTTTAAGGTGGAGAAGTTACTTGATGTAGGTAGAGTGGTTAAGGAAGGTCTTGAAGCAGTTGGAATTTGAGTTGAGGCCTGAATGAGAAACTGCCAAATCTTCACAAAGCAGAAGAAAGAACTCCCAGGCACAGAGGGGATCTCACAATTCAAAAGTACTGTCTTAGTCTGTTCAGGCTACTGTAACAAAGTGTCATAGACTGGGGTGGGGGGTGGCAGGGTTGTAAACAGCAGAAACTTATTTCTCACAGTCTGGAGGCTGGAAGTCTGAGATCAGGGTGCCTGCATGGTCAGGTTCTGGTATGGGCCCTCTTCCTGCTTGTGGACTGTTAGCTTTTTCTACCTTCACATGGTGAAGAGCTGCAAGATCTCTCCTCACTCATTTGAAGGCACTAATCCCATGACCTCATGTAACCTAAACACCCCAAAGACCTGGTCTCCTAAAGCCATCACACTGAGGGGGAGGGTAGGATTTCGACATACAAATTTTGAGAGAGACCAACATTCAGTCCACGAAAGGAACTAAGAGCAGAAAGAAGGCAGTAGAGCTGCATGTACAGCAATGAGGTCAGAAAGGTGGATAGGACCATATTAGGTAGAGTCCTGCACGGTTTGAAGGAGTCTGAATTATAATCCAAGTATAATGGAAATATATTGACAGGTTCTCAGCGGGGGGTGACATGATTTGAGTTAGTTTTAAAAACTTCAATCTGGATGCTTGCTTGAGCATTACAGAGGGGCAAGGGTGGAAGCAGGGGCCTAGTTAGGGTGAGATTGCAGAAGCTGAGGTGAAAGGAGACTCTAAAGACAGGTAAAAATCTCCTCAATGGTAACGAGAGCCATTGGTGAAGGGACGCTGAATTTATTTCAATGATGTCTCCATTTACGTACAATGTGTCTGCTATAAAATAGATTGTTTTATTATTATTTTATCAGACTTAGAGATGATGGTGTGGCTGTAGGTTAGCAATTACATATATTAAAAAGGCATCTTGCTGTTGCTGTAAGTTATCACTATGCAGGGCTTTTGGTCCTCCCTAAAGAGGAGCAACAGTATCAAGAAAATTAATTCCCTCTGGCTTAAATGCAAAATTGCAGAAACCATTTGCTAAATATGGCCAGCCATCCTTAAGAGGGCAGAGAGCCCCTCCTCAGGCTTTTTTTTTTAGAGGCAATTTATCAATTTTTACCTATTATTACAGATAATTGAAGGGAAACCCGGGACTATGGCAATTTATTGTCATTCTTCTTGTGCTCAGACACAGGCTGTTTTGAAAGTGGTATCAATAGTTGCCCGGCCTGCAAACTTCCCTGCGCAGCGGCGATGGTAGAGCGCGGGGGAGGTGACGGGCTTCGGCTACCCCGTCTTTCTGCCCATAAATCCGCATCTTAAAACATCCTGGAAGTGGTGTAATGGCGCTGAATACATGGAAAATGTTCGCAAGCCGAATCTATTGTCGTCATTCCTGGTAGGAGAGTGAAGTGACAAGCCGCTCACACGTCGCCGAGTGGTAGCGCGGCATAATAAAGCGTGGTTTGCACCATGTGTGTTACAGATTTCTCGGCGTTTCTCGAAGGTTTTTCCAAGTTCAGCCTCCCCCCACCCCGCCTTTGCAGTCATTCTGGCCCCAGCTGTGCATCGGCCTTTGACTCCATCTGTCCTTCCGCTGGGGACGAGTCTCTCTCGCCACATGGAGAACACAAGTTTGGCTCTGCAGCGTGATGATAACCCCCGCCCTCTCCGCTGAGCCGGAGCCAGGCATCAAGTCGGCTGCGGGGCCCGTCGAGGGGCTGGAGCGGGGAGGACGCGGGGAGGACACGGGGAGGGTGCCCCCCACTTTCCCCCCACCCCTCGCCACTAAGCACGCACCGCCGGGGCGCACGCCCCGCCCGCGCGACCCCAGCCAGCCCCACCGGCCGAATCTCCGGGTCCTTTCGCGTTTGCTCCCGGCGCCTCCGTCCCCAGCCCAGCCACGGTGGCCCCGGCTGCAGCGGCGCCTCGCAGGTGGGAGTTTGCCCGGGTGTGCGCCGCGTCACCGCGCGGGGAGCAGAGCGGAGGGGAGGCGGCGGGGGCTGGGGCGGAGGGGAGCCGCGCGGTCCCCGGTGCCCGGAGACGTGGCGGGTGCGGCCGCCCCCGGAGCCGCCCACTGCGCCGCAGCGCGAGCCGCCGCTCCCTCCTCCCTGCCTCCCTCCCTCCCACTCCGGCCCCGCGCCCTCGCTCGCGGCCTCCAGCCCTTACTCCACCCCCTTCCCCCGCCCGACTCCCAAGCCTCTTCCAGTGTGTGCGCTTTAAATAATTTCATTCTTTTTGGCAAAAGAAATAATGCACCTGACTTTACCAGGGGGAAACAACTAGCCGAGCAGAACAAGGAACAGATGTAAAAGGAATAAAAGGAGAGAGGAAAAGAGATGAGACTCGTTTAAAGAAATCCAAGGGCTGAAGAGGTGGCTGCAGCAGCAGCAGCGGAGGCAGCTAGAGCTTCCCTCCCTGTCTGCGCGAGCTGCGGGCGGAGGACGTTTTCACCAGTTGCAGATGTAACCTCGGGAACTCCTGGGTCTGTTGATTTGTTTGCCAAACAAAGTCTTTTCTTCTTTGGCTCAGACGCTGAAGAGGCTCCTGGATTTTTCTGCCATCGCGCCGCAAGCCGGCAGTTACCCGGGAGCCTTCCCAAGGAGCTGGCGGAGAAATGAGCCCTTCTGGGCGGAGGATGGGCGAAGGGCGTCGGCAGCGCGGGGCTCCCGCCGGGAAGCGCCTCCTGCTCCCCGGGAACAGAGGGTCACCCAGCGGGCGGCCGGGCGGCGGCGGCGGCGCCAGGGCGCAGCGCTTCCTACTCGGGCTCTTCGTGCACGCAGGGCTGTGGGCGGCCTCGGGCTCGTCTGCGCAGGTGTTTAACCTCAGCCTTTCCGTGGACGAGGGCCTTCCTCCAGACACTCTAGTCGGCGACATCCGCGCGGGGCTGCCGGCCACGCAGCAGCAGCAGGAGGGGGGCGGCTTCTTTCTGTCGGAGGATTCGGATGACTCCCCGTTGCTGGACGATTTCCACGTGCATCCGGACACGGGCATCATCCGCACGGCGCGGCGCCTGGACCGCGAGCGGCGGGACCACTACAGCTTCGTGGCCGCCACGCTGCTGGGCGCGGTGGTGCAGGTGGAGATCCGCGTCAACGACGTGAACGACCACTCGCCCCGCTTTCCCCGCGACTCCCTGCACCTCGACGTCTCGGAGCTCAGCCCGCCAGGTACCGCTTTCCGCCTGCCAGGCGCCCAAGACCCGGACGCTGGGCGGTTCAGCATCCAGGGCTACACCCTGGTGCAACAGTCCGACCTTTCTGAAGACCCCGCAGGACCGTTCTTCCAGCTGCACTACGGGGCCCCGGGGTCACCACCGTCGCCGCCGTCCTCGTCGCCCCTGGAGCCCCTAGACCTGGTGCTGCTGCGGCGCTTGGACCGAGAGGCGGCGGCGGCGCACCAGCTGCAGATCGAGGCGTGGGACGGCGGTCGCCCGCGGCGCACCGGCCGCCTGCGGGTGGAGCTGCGCGTGCTGGATGAGAACGACAACCCGCCGGTCTTTGAGCAGAGCGAATACCGCGCGGCGGTGCGCGAGGACGCTCGGCCAGGGGCCGAGGTCTGCCGCGTGCGCGCCACCGACCGTGACCTGGGGCCCAACGGCCACGTGCGCTACAGCATCCGCTCCCGGCAGGCGCTCGGGACGGGTGGCAGCGGCGGGCCGCTGGACGACGCGGCCTACTTCGCGGTGGAGGAGCTGAGCGGGGTGGTGCGGGTGCAGAGGCCGCTGGACCGCGAGGCGCAGGCCTGGCACCAGCTGGTGGTGGAGGCCCGTGACGGAGGTGCCGAGCCCGAGGTCGCCACCGTGCGCGTGTCCATCGCGGTGCTGGACGTGAATGACAACCGGCCCGCCATTCATCTGCTCTTCCTCACTGAAGGAGGCGCCGCGCGCGTCTCGGAGGGCGCTCGAGTAGGCGACTATGTGGCTCGGGTCTCCGTGTCCGACGCGGACGATGACCCAGAGAAGGAAGAGGAAGCCGTCGAGGAACTCGGGGTGGGCCTCGGAGGCGGGAGCATCTCGCTGGCCTTGGAGGGCGGTGAGGGAGCCTTTGCGCTGCGGTCCGGAGGTTCCTCGGGAGTATTTTTCCTTTGTGTCGAGGGCCCTCTAGACAGGGAGAGCCGAGACCTGTATGATTTGCGACTGGTGGCCACGGATGCGGGATCCCCGCCGCTGAGCACGGAGGAGACGCTGCTGCTCCGGGTCGCTGACCTCAATGACCAACCGCCTCTCTTCAGCCAGGAGAATTACCGGGCCTCAGTGTCCGAGGCCGCCGTCCCCGGCACCGCGGTCCTGTGCGTCAGCGCCTCGGATGCGGATGAGCCTGGCACGGACCACGCCCGGCTGCGCTACGCGCTGGTCCCTCTCCCCTCTCGCTGCAACCCGGAGGCTGTGAGGCCCACCGCTGAGTGCGGACCGTCCTTCAGCATCGATCCTGAAAGCGGTGTGATTAGCACCACCCAGAGTCTGGACCGAGAGGTCCAGGAGGCCGTAGAGCTGCGAGTGGTGGCCCAAGACCTCGGAGAACCCCCACTCTCTGCCACCTGCCTGGTAAGCATCACCGTGGACGACGTGAATGACAACGAGCCCATCTTCCTGAAGCAGGTGTACAACGCCACCCTTCCAGAGCATGCCCCGGTTGGACACTGCTTTCTGCAGGTGAGTGCATCAGGCCTGTGGATCTACAACAGGAGGCCTGGAATGGGATGGAGAGGTTGTCAGTACAGGGAGGGAGAATTGTGATGTGGATAGTTATATCCAAGCTCGGAAGGCAGGGGACATAGGTTTCTCCTCTGCAGGAAGATGTATGGGTGCCCTCTGGTTACCTGCCCTTTCTGAATGGTTTCTAAGGTCTTTTCTACTTCACATGATATTTGGATCTTGATTTTGCTTATGGATTGCTGATTTCCTTCAGTCTGGATATGAGCACCTAAATCGGATGGGGAGGAACCACCCATTCTTAGTTTTACTGTATAACAGTGTGCAAATGGCAATGTCACATATATTTGAGCATCATTTTGTGGCATCCTGGGGAAGTAAGGTGGCCCTCACACATCATTTTTTAAAGTAAACAAGTGTATGCCTTTAAACACTGAAAACTGTTTTGAGTACTATTTCCAGAAACTTCCTACACATTGTCCTACCTTCTTTGGAAGCTTACAACAGGTAGTTGAGGACATCAAGTCATTTTTACCAGTTTCAGGCTGAGCTCCTCCAGTGATGCCTTCAGGATTCAGGAGTGGTGGGGCTCAATCATCCTTTATAAAATGGATGACATCTTCTATAAATGGATCTCAGAATGTTGAGGTGTGCACCCTAGCAGTACTCCTTATGGCTTTCAATTTCCTAGTATTTGCCTGATGTGAGATGACAAATTAGATTTCCAAGACCGGTTTATTTACTCCAAGGTAATTTGAGTAAATAGAGCCTGAGAGGCTAACTAGTGAGTGAAGCTCTAAAACTCCACTTAGCTCTCAGGCTGGGTTGCTTTAAGAACTCTATGGCTTATTTCTTGGTTCTCAGGGACGTGAGGCTTTAGCCTTTATAAGTCAAGTCTCAATAAGTACGATGCCATTGTATTTAAACAATGAGTTGCCTGATTGCTTCTTGCTCTCTCTTTTAATCCTTTGGATCAGTGGGTGATAATAATCTCCATCCCTTTCTCAGGCATGATTGTCCACTCATTGAGTTGCTAGGTTATTAAAAGAAGGCTTGAAAATCAGTTAATGCTTGCTGCTGAAACAGATCCACAAATGATCATAAATAACATAAAGGAAGTTTATTTACATCTGAAGCAACGTCCGATAGGATGCAGGTTGGCTGATCCTTCTCCATCCAAGATAAGGCCAGGGCTGGGAGTGACTTAGATCAGGTCAGCCAGTGTCCCATTGGTCAGAGCTTAGCCACGTGGCCTCAGGTGTACTGCAAAGGTGGCTGAGAAATGGAAAGGAGCACATGCTTCCAGTGGGCACCAATCATGTCTGCCATGGATGTTGAAAACTGAAGTCATAATAGATGAGAGGTTGGACTAGATAATTTCCAAGATTTCTTCCATCTTGAAGACCTTAAAGGTCTTGGTACGAGACAGTGCAACTGGACTCCCTTTGAAGGAAAATAAGCAGGGTGAATTAATTGTGATTCCTTTGATTAGAACCTGTCTTTTTAGAGTTGTTTCTAAAACTGTGAGATGATTCTGCCATGAGGTGTGAGTTTTTCCCATTATAATGACTTGGTGTGTGGCAGATCCATCATGGTGAGCTGAACTTGGCTCAAGTGACTGCATCTCCAGTTGCAAAAAACCTTTCAGGTTGCCAAGTGTTGTAGGTAGTATTAAATGGTGCTGATTAGAATTTCTGGAAATTCCAGCAATCTAGTCCCTCGAGATTGCAGACATCCTCTGATACACTGGACTCTCTGTGGCCTCACCGTAGCAGCTGTGTGAACTTTTTGCGCTGCCTCTGCGCTCTGGCTGACTCTGTCCCCTGAGCCTCACTGGAGTGTCTTCCATCTGCTTACCATCTCTTTACTCGCAATCTTTCTTTATACCACTTTGTAAAAATAAACCTCCCCAGCTCCCTTTGGATCTCATGGCCTCTCCTTTCTTTCAGCGCTTTGTTTAATTACATTATATCAATTCTTATAGCTGAACCTTTCTGTTGCCCTTTACCAGTTTTTTCCCTTTAGATTTCATATCTGCTCAATTCTCCTTCAGAATCAAACAAAAACTAAAATGAGAAACAACAGAAAAAAAAAAGTTCTTTCCTGGATTCCCTGTAAGGGAATACCATGTCACCTAATAAAACAAAGCCTGAACCTTCTAGGTATCTTGGTGGTTACTCAGCAACACTAATCCCTGGGCTTCTTCAGCTCTTATTACGTTCCTACTGCCATGCCAGGCCAATAGTGCTGGCTGAACCCTCCCATGTTCTCAGACCCAGATTGGAACTTTCCAAAGACTTTCAACGTGGGGCAAGAACAAAGGGATTTAATACAGAGGACAGGAACCCGTAGCAGCCTGAGATGGGTGACCTCTAAACCCAAAGGGTTTTCACAACCTTGTGGGCACTTGTGTGGATTTCTTAGTTCCTTGCTCCCCACTGCCCCCCACATTGAGGCCCCTTCTGACAGCCTGCCCCTCTGGAGCTCCTTTCAGCATCTCTTGATGCTTTCATGGTCAAGGCAGTTGCTCCAGCATTTGCTGGAGTTCTAGTGTCTGGCCTGAAAGACTCTCTTTTTCTTCAGATTGCTGTCAAAGAGACTAACTCAGCTTCTCTTGGTGGCGAGACTGCCACTCTCCGCCCCATGCTAAATCCAATGATGTGAACTGCACCAAAGACAGTCTTTATCTTGTAACCAAATCTTCAAACAATGTTAACTGCAACCTTCATACCTGAAATTACACACGTGCCATAACAAGATTATTCTCTCATACTCCCTCAAATGTCAGCACTGTATTCATTCACTAATTCATTTGCTTAATCAGACGACATTCATTGAATAAACAACATTCCATGAACGGTATTTATGAGGTACCTGTTACATTCCAGGAACTTGTGTTGGTGCTGGGGAGGCAGCAGTGAGCATAATAGGCCAGGTCCCTGTGCCTGTGCAGAGTCCTGCATCCCATGTCCTCTCCTTTCCTCCTCCTTGTGAAGTCATATGCCCCGCCCTCACCTACTGATCACTCCTTCTCCCAAGTTCTGACCTCCCC
Organism: Hippopotamus amphibius kiboko; assembly: GCF_030028045.1. Taxonomy (NCBI): domain Eukaryota; kingdom Metazoa; phylum Chordata; class Mammalia; order Artiodactyla; family Hippopotamidae; genus Hippopotamus; species Hippopotamus amphibius. Next base: position 84,763,696 of record NC_080188.1, on the reverse strand, counting down.
CGCCACTATGCTAAATTCTGCCACTCCAAAGGCAGCTATGCTTTTTTTTTTTATTTCAGATCCAGTGGGCTTTCTTAGTTTAACCTGACTCGTTCTCTAAAGCATTTTGGACTGCTGCCCACATCCTCTTTCTTGAGTGCATGGTCCTCACTGCCTTCTGTCTCACTGTATCCTGCCTTTGTCTTGCCAGTTCCCCCCTGCGTCCCCTACTCAGTGAGACAGAGGCACTTCCAAAGGTTCTGTCTCCTTCTCACTTTGCTCTTTTCTATACTTTCTACTTATGTATTCCCAGAACTGCAACTTTTTTTTTTTTTAATCATCTCCAGATTAAAATTTCGCTACCTGGTATCTCTGCTTGGATGTTTTTTTTTTTTTTAATGAATAACTGAATCTTGTTTTCCTCTTTTTTAAAAAAATTAATTACTTTGTGTTTATTTTGCCTGCACCAGGTATTAGTTGCAGCATGTGGGATCTTCGTGCGACATGCGAACTCTTAGTTGTGGCTGGTATGTAGGATCTAGTTCCCCCACCAGGGATCAAACCCAGGCCCCCTGCATTGGCAGCACGGAGTCCTATCCACGGGACCACCAGGGAAGTCCCAGGATGTATTTCTGACATCTCAAAATTTGACGTTTTTCAAATCAAAGTCATTTATCTTCTACTCATTCTTTCTTTCTTTTCCCCCAAACCTTCATTAATCAGCTCCTTTTTGAAATTTTCTATATTTTGTTCATGGATGCCTTCGGCGGATGTGTTCATGCATTTGGTGTCTGTGTGTGTGTGTTTGCTATTTGTTGGAGCGGTTGCAATTTTCATTGTTGAGCGTTACAAGGGTGAAAAGCAAGGTCACGTTTCATATCAATAAATTGGATAAAAAGCAGGTCTTGAGATCCCACATGGGGGCTGTGGGAGAGAGCACCGGCTATGTTCATGTGTTTGCTCTCCTGGTCTGACTTTGAGGAGCCTGACTAGGAGGGTTGCCCGGGCATCAAACATAGTATCTACCACCTGGGAAGATGGGAGATGGGAAGGCCTGATGCCAGCTGTGCTCCATCAGCTGAGAAGGACTAACCTATATCTTGTTTCTGATTCATTATAACTTTTGGAGTTGCTTCCCTTTATTAATCCCCTAGCCTTTAGGAAAGTCTTTCAAAGTGTGTTAGCTTTGTCTCAGCTGTACTGTGGAGGTAAAAATGGAGAACCCCAAACACTGCCCTGGGTGGTATGATTTAAGGCAAGGGTTATTAATTAGCTTTAGTCAAAGGGTGCAGGGCTGGCAGCCCCTCTCCTGAAGTCTGGGTGGTGATGATGGCAGGGACGCTGAGGTAGGTGGTCCTTAGGAACAGTGTGAGGCCGTCTTTCAAGAGGCTGTCCTAGTGCCAACCTTGGATTAAGGAAGATATTTCCTAACATCTTAGTATCACCTTCGATTCCTCCCCAAATCTGACCACACTAGTTGCCAAGGCTTTCATCTGTCCCTTCATTTATACCCATTGTCACCACCCTAGTTCTGTCCACATTGTTCCTTGTCTTCGGTTACCTGTCCTTGACACCGGAGAGATTTTAGGCATATCTCAAATGCCACCTCCCACCACTAAATGTTTCTTTATTCTGTCCGGCTCTTTTCTTAATGTTCTTTATGGTGCTCCAGTTGTTTACTTGTAGTAGTAAGACGATGGGCTGTAATTGCCTTGTGTGGTTACAACTTAACGGTATGTGAGTCCCTGTAATTCTTAGTATTCTCAGTCTCATATACTGGAAGATCAATACTTTGTTAAATTGCATTGAAGAGTGTAATGAAAGAATGTTACTAGTCAGGGTTACAGCTAGTCAAAGTCTTTACTTCCTATTTTTTTTATATTTTATTTGCATGCGTATTAAATTTATTGTAAAATTTCTTTCCTCCATATATTTTAACATTGATCCTTTGGAATTTCATGTCTGAATTGCATTGTTTATCCCTCACCTTACTACAGACATACTCTCACTGCTTGCCTTACATACAAGCTTATGTACTTGGCTAGCATTTGCCAGCTTGATGGTCATAAAATTGTATTACCGTATATGATTGTCTTATTCTGGCTTTATTGAATGGACCTGACCTATCTGCACACGTGCACTGAAAGCATGTGAGATTTCCACAGTGGTCATTTGCATCTGTCTCCAGGATGTGTCTAGGTTACTTGCCAACTGTCATCTTCCCTGATTATCTGACTCCTGCTGGCCATACATCATAGTTCCCAGCGTGTGTTGTATGTGCCTCTGGCTTTGCTTTGATGACCTGTTTTAGGTACTCGAGATCTGTAGAATTCTCTCAGACTTTGTTTTGGTGTCCTTCCTCGCCCTGTCCCCCACTCAGCTGCTACCCAAGACCAATCAGCCGGCTTTACTTCCTTTCCCCTTTTCCTGCTTAAGAAAGATGGTCAGATAATTTGTTTAGCTGTGGAATAGGACGGGTATAGCCTGGAATCAGTGGGATGCATCTCTAGTTACAGTCAGTATATAGCTTGCAGTTACTTTGTCTAGAACTAAAGGTGACTGACATTACACGGTAGATAGTTCTTAGCTTTGAAGACTAAAATTAGACTTCATGTAGTGATGAAAAATACAGCCAGACCATGGGGTCCATGTGCCTGGGTTTGAATCTCAGCTCCACTACTCACTAGCCATGTGATCTTGGGCACTGTGCCTTTGTTTCCTCATCTGGAAAACGTGGATAACAGTGGTGTCAGCTTGATAAAGTTTTGTGTGAAATGAGTTAGTACATATATGCTTAAAACAATGCTTGACTCGTAGTAAGTGCTGAATGCATGTTATTTATTATTAAATGCTAGTAAATAAGACTTCAAAAAATGATGAAGACTGTTTTGCCTGATATAGTGAATGGAGAGGACTAATTAAAAATGACATTTCAAATAAAATTCTCTTTCACGAAAAGCAGAAAAAATTTAAATTGTGTATTTAGATTTTAGTTAGATGTATGTGTCTGGCAGTGAAGGGAGAAATCTATTTTGCTTACACTGGAAGCTTGTAACATCTCTTTATGGGTTTATAGAATCCCACATGTCTTGAAGGTTCAGATGACCTCTCAATAGCTATCCTCCACCCCCACTACACTCTCTCCGCTGCCACAAAACAACAACAACAACAACAACAACAACAACAACAACAACAAAAACACTGTGAAAGTCATAGAGAGGAGACAATGTGATGTAAGTTGTGGCAAAGGTCTTGATGTGATGAGTCATGAGTCCTCAGGGGTGCACCCCAAGGGTGCTAAGGACCATACTTAGATTCAGTGAGACCCCTCTCCACTGTGCAGGGCATGATTCTAGTCTACAGAGTAACTTAGTGTCTTTTTTTTTGTACTGAATTATAATGAACATGCAATATGATATTAGTTTGAATTATAATGAACATGCAATATGATATTAGTTTGAACTGTTCAACACAGTGATTCAATATTTTTTTTCATTATGGAATTATCACCACAGTAAGTCCAGTTACCATCTCTCACCATACAAAGTTGTTACAATATTATCAACTATATTTCCTGTGTACATGTTACATCCCAAGGACTTATTTTATAACTGGAAGCTTGTACCTCTTAATCCCTTCACTTATTTTACCAGTCCCCTTACCTACCACTCCCCTCTGGTTCTGTGTATCTGTAAGTCTGTTTCTGTTTTGTTCTGTTTGTTTGTTTGCTTTGTTTTTTTGCTTTGTGAAATCACACTGTATTTGTCTTTCTCTTTCTTACTTATATCATTTAGCATAATACCATCCACGTACTTTTGTGTTGTCAGAAATGGCAAGATTTCATTCTTTTTTATGGCAGAGTAATATTCCATTGTGTGTGTGTGTGTGTGTGTGTGTGTGTGTGTGTGTGTACACACAAAATACATACATATATATATATATATATATTCTATATATCCCATCTTTTTTTATCCATTCATTTGTTGATGGACACAGAGTTTGCTTCCATATCTTGGCTATTGTAAATAGTGCTGCAATGAACGTAGAACTACAAGTAACTTTTCAAATTAGTGTTTTCATTTCCTTTGGATAAATACCCAGAAATGGAATTGCTGGGTCCTATGTAGTTCTGTTTTTAGTTTTCTGATGAGCCTCCATGCTGTTCTCTGTAATGGCTATACCAGTTTACAGTCCCGTCAGAAGTGCACAAGGGTTTCCTTTTCTCCACATCTTGTCTTTTTGAAATAGCCACTCTGACAGGTGTGAGGTGAGCTCATTGTGATTTTGATTTGCATTTTCCTGATTTGTTAGTGATATTGAGCACCTTTTTGTGTGCCTGTTGGCCACCTGTTTGTCTTCTTTGGAAAAATATCTATTCAGGTTCTCTGCCCATATTTGACTAGGTTGTTTGTTTTTTTGGCTATTGAGTTGTATGAATTCTTTACATATTTTGGATATCAACCCCTTATCTGATACATTGTTTGCAAATATCCTAACCAATAGATCACCTTTTAGTTTTGTCAGTGGTTTCCTTTGCTGTGCAAAAGCTTTCTAGTTTGATGTAGTTCTACTTGTTTGTTTTTGCTTTTGTTGTCCTTTCTAGAGGAGACATATCCCAAAAAATATTGCTAAGACTGATGTCAAAGAAGTTACTACCTACATTTTCTTCTAGGAATTTTATGGTTTCAAGTCTTACATTTAAGTCTTTAAAACCATTTTGAGCTAATTTTTGTATATGGTATAAGAAAGTGGCCCAATTCCATTCTTTTACATGTGTCTGTCCAGTTTTCCCAACACTGTTCAATTACTGAAGAGACTGTCTTTTCCCCATTGTATTCTTACCTTCTTGACCGTATGAGCATGGGTTTATTTCTGGGCTCTCTATTCTGTTCCATTGATCTGTGTGTCTGTTTTGGTGTCAGTGCCTTAGTGTTTTGATTACTATAGCTTTGTAGTATAGTTTCAAGTCTGGGAGTGTGACGCCTCCAGCTTTGTTCTTCTTTCTCAAGATTGCTTTGTATATTTGGGGTCTTTTGTGGTTCTATACAAATTTTAGGATTATTTGTTCTAGTTCTGTGAAAGTGCCATTGATATTTTGATAGGGATTGCATTGAATCTTCAGATTTCTTTGGGTAGTATGGAAATTTTAATGATACTGATCTTTCTAATCCATGAACATGGTATATCTTTCCATTGGTTTGTGTCACCTTCAGTTCTTTCATCAGTGTCTTATAGTTTCCAGAATACAGGTCTTTTGCCTCTTTGGTTAAATTTATTCTTAGGTATTTTATTCTTTCTGATGCAATTGTAAATGATGTTGTTTTCTTTATGTCTCTTTCTGATAGTTTGTTATTAGTGTGTAGAAATACAACAGATTTCTATTCTATATCTTGCAGCTTTACTGAATTCATTTATTAGTTCTAATAATTTTTTGGTGGAGTCTTTTGGGTTTTTTATTTATTGTATCATGTCATCTGCAAATAGTGACAGTTTTACTTCTTCCTTTCCAATTTGGATGCCTTTTGTTTCTTTTTCTTACCTAATTGCTGTGGTTAGGACTTCCTATGTTGGATGAAAGTGGCAAGAGTGGGCATTCATGTCTTGTTTTTGATCTTAGAGGAGAAGCTTTCAGATTTTTACCATTGAGTATGATATTAGCTGTGGGCTTGTCATAGGTGGCATTACATTTTTACTCCCTACACCATCACATTTTATGATTTTGATGTCATATTTTATGGCTTTTTAATTTTGTGTATCCCTTAACTACTTATTGCAGTTATAATTGATTTGTACTATTTTTTGTCTTTTAACATTTATACTAGCTCTTAAGTGGCTGATCCACTGTGTTTATTATACTTGCCTTTACCAGTGAGATTTTTTTTCATATATTTTGTCATTTCTAGTTGTGGCCTTAAAGAAGACTCTTTAGTGTTTCTTGTAAGGCCAGTTTAGTGGTGATGAATTCCTTTAATTTTTGCTTTTTGGGAGACTTTGTAGTCTCTGTTTCAATTCTGAATGATAACCTTGCCAGATAGAGTATTCTAGATTGTAAAGTTTCTCTTTTAGCACTTTAAATATATCCTGCCACTTCCTTCTGGCCTGTAAAGTTTCTGCTGAAAAATCAGCTGATAGTCTTACAGGGTTTCCCTTGTGTGTGATTAGTTGTTTTTCTCTTGCTGCCTTTAAGATTCTCACTTTTACTTTAACCTTTGCCATTTTAATTATAATAAGTCTTGGTGTGGATCTCTTTAGATTCCTCTTCTTTGGGACTCTGTGATTCCTGTACCTGAATGCCTGTTTCCTTCCCCAAGTTAGTGAAGTTTTCAGTCATTATTTCTTCAGATAAGTTTTCTGTTACTTTCTGTCTTCCCCTTCTGGGATACCTATGATGTGAATGTTAGTATGCTTGATGTTGTCCCAGAGGTCTCTTTAAACTGTCTTTATTTAGAAAAATTCTTTCTGCCTTTTGCTGTTCTGATGGGTGATTTCCAGTATTCTGTATTCCAGATTGCTTATCCATTATTCTGTGTCATCTTATCTGCTGTTGACTGTGGTCTTCTTCTCTGATTGGTTGAAGTTCTCTCTGAGTTCCTCCATCCCTCTCCCAAATTAGGTGAGCATCCTTATGATCATTTCTTTGAACTCTTTATCAGGAAAATTATTTATCGTTGTTTCATTAAGGTTTTTCTTCCCCCCTGGGGTTTTATTTTGTTCTTTTGTTTGAAACACATTCTTCTTTGTTCTCATTTTGCTTAACTTTTGGTGTTTGTTTCTACAAAATGGACAAAACAGCTCCCTTTCCCAGTCTTGAAGGAGTGGTTTTCTGTGGGAATACCTCTGTGTGGACTTCTTTTGCTTGTGGCTCTGCCAGGAGAGGGTGCGGGCCAGGGGCACAACACCAAGGCCACCTTGGCAGGATGGCTGGTGCTGGAGCAGGTGGGGGCCAAGGGCAGTCCTGGGGAGCTCAGGAACAAGGCTGCCTTGACAGGATGGCTGGAGCTGGAGCAGGCATGGGACTGGGAGAAGTCCTTGGGGAACTAAAACTATGACTTTCCCAGCACCACTGATCCTGGAGAGGGCTCCAGCCATTCCCCGCCTGTTTGACAGGAGTTCTGAGATGAGTAAATGGATTTCTTTCCTGTGTAGTCTAGGTACCCTTTAAACAGCTCTTTTTTCACTGTGTCCCAGGGTGGGTGAATCCTCGCTTGGGCTCCTCGGTAATATCCCTTTCTATCTCAGGTTGCTGCATCACGGGTGGAGTTCCCATGGATACTGTGTCTCCATCTTTCCTACCCATTTCTGTGTGGTCCTTCTAAGTACCGAAGCTGTTCAGTCAGCCCTCAGGTCTTCTTCAGGAGGAATTGCTCTGTATGTCGGTGTAGATGTGATGCGTCTGTGGAAGGAGGCGAACTCACGGTCACCCTAGCCACCATCTTGGTGCTCTTCCTATCTTGGCATCTTTCGTTCTGTTTATCAGTTATTACTCTTTGGAATTTTTTATTAAGACAGCCTGAGGGACTTCCCTGGTGGTCCAGTGGTTAAGGCTTCGCCTTCCAATGCAGGGGGTGCAGGTTCGATCCCTGGTTGGGGAACTAAGATCCCACATACCTTGCGGCCAAAAAACAATATATAAAACAGAAGCGATACTGTAACAGATTCAGTAGAGACTTTAAAAAGGGTCCACATCAAAAAATCTTAAGAATAAAAAAAAAAGACAGCCTGAAAAAAGACAGCACTGGACTTTGAGTGGAAAACCTTGGTTTCAGTTCTGACTTTACCATTTACTATCTCTGTTAACTTTGCTGGTCTTGGTTCCTCATCCATAAAATGTTGTATATTAGTCAGGGTTCTCCAAAGAAATAGAACCAATAGGAAATATAAAATGAGGAATTGACTCATGCGATTCTGGAGGCCAAGAAATCCCATGATCTGTTGGCTGCTAGCTGGAGACTCAAGAAAGCTGGTGGTATAATTCAGTCCCAGGTCTGATGGCCTGAGGACCAGAAGAACTGATGGTGTAAGTTCCAGTCAGAGGGTAGGAGAAGACTGATGTCCCAGCTCAGCAGACAGAAAGAGCAAATTCCTCTTTCCTCCTCTTTTTTTGTTCTATCCAGGCCTTCAGTGGATTGGATGATGCCCACACACTTTGGGGAGGGCATTTTGCTTTCTCAACCCTCGTGGACATACTAGAAATAGTGTTTAACCAGATATCTGGGCATCCTGGGGCCCAGTCACGTTGACCATCGCAAACTGTAATTCATTTTGACGGCACATTATTGTAAGGATTTGAGGTAACCTACACTATGTGATAGCAAGTAGTTGGTGTAGTAAAAGTTAAGGGGCCTTGGAGGTGGGAGGGTTTCTTTATGTGGTAGATCAGGAAGGTGGTTTCATTAGATATGGACCTTCCAGGGAGTCCTGTGCTGTGATATTTAGGTTTTTATTTACAGCGTGTTATGGAAATACTCCAGGGTAGCTGCACAATTTTTTTTTTGCATTAAAATGTGTAATGCATTCCTAGGCGTGATCACCTCTAAAGAGAATCACTTAGGATGGCCTTCTGAAAATTGTGCTCAGTAAGGTTTCCGTCCTCTGAGAATTGAAATCTGACAATAAATTAATTTGATTGACAACTAAACACTTCTACTAATGAGTCTTTCACCTTCTAAATGATAACTTAAAAGTGAGCAACCTTGGAACTAATTTATAATTTCATAGTCCTTTAGGGAAATTATGCTGGGTCATTTTTACCAATGCTAGGTGATTGCTTAAAATTTTACTGAATTAAAATCTTCCTTTAAAAAGAACATCTTCTTTGTGGTGCAGGTAGATCACATGAACATGGCAACAAATACAGATTTTAATGAAAACGCTATTTAGGATACACAATCCATGTGCGGTAGTATGAACTGGAATAATCATGGTGTGCCTGGTCCTGTCGTGAAGTAGTGGGTGAAGTTTTGAAGGCACAGGAGACAGTCCATGAAGGGCTTGCAGTGTTTGCCTGAAGAGTTTGGCCTTTGTTATGGAGGCAACAGAGCGAGGCGGGACGTTTTTAAATAGAGATCGACCTGTGTAAAGTAAGGTTTTAGGAAGATTTATCTTGAATTAGTAGAAAGAAGAAAGAAGGGACACTAGGTAGGAGACTCTGAGACTCTTGTAAAAATACGTAATCAGTTATGAAGGCCTGAACTAGGGAAAAGGTAGTGAAGTGTAGTAGAAAGGATGACCTTGGAGGCATGATGAAGGAATTGCTACAACTTGAATAAGGGATGAGGGGAGAATTGGTGGAAGAAGTAAAAGATGATCTCATATTTTCAGCCTGGGTTCATGCGAGGCATAGAAAAAGTTGAAGGTGGTGAGGTATTGGGGAAATGATGCTTGCTTGGTTGAGTGTTTGATATGTCGGTGTGAATCAATGGCCAGTAGTCTAGGAAATGATATCTTGACAGCTTTTTAGACATTCAGAACTGCAGTTGAAGATAGAAACTTGGAGGTCATTCATTTGGAGGTGATAATTAAAGCTGTGGAAGTGAAAGTGGGGCTAATGAGAGGAGAGTCAACGGCTCAGGGTGCTGGTGGGACAAGGGTCACGCCACTCGCATGGTGTTGGAGGGTGGGTCTCGGTGATCACAGTGCTGTTTGCTTATTTTCTGGAAGCCCAGGGACTGGAGGAGACTCTAGAGAGATGGCTGGCATCTTGCCCCATTTTCTAAGCCCCTCTGCACTGCTTCTGAAATGCTCAACATCCCGCTCCACCCTCCCAGGCAGGAAGGCACACATTATGTGCCTCTGCTGCTCTCTCTTCCCGCTTCTCCTTCTTTCCTACAGACCTTCTAGTCAGTCCGCCATATGCATTGAGGGTACTGACAACCTGTTAGCCAGTTTTGTCTCCACTCTAGCTCTTGCCATTCAGGCACACTGGCTTTACATTTTCCCAATTGGCCTGGTGTTGTGTCTTTTATTATTACTTCTATTCCGGGAACCCTGTCCCACAGCTCTTATCTGGAACTGCTCCACCTTGTAAATCTCAACTTATATCCCAGTCTCTGTTTATAGCCTCCTAGGCTTTTAGCTTTCTCAATCTTTAATTTGATTTACATTTACTTTTTGAAGCTAGATTTTTCCCTAGGCTCCTTTTCTTCCTTTTTTCTCCTTATATATCAGTCCTCTCCTTGCTTTGGTTCCTTCGCTTTTCAGGAGACTCCAGGGTACACCAAAAGAACCCTTGTTCTTCCACACCTGTACCCGTATTACTGACAGTGGATCTATCTAGCTTACATGCCCCTCTGCCCCTCAACACTTGAACTACAGGGCACTGCTGGAGGAATTCCAAGTGGGGATTGGCTCTAAGTGTGTGGTATTAGCTGGTCCCTCAACACGGCCGAGCAATTTTGTGGTATTCACCTTAGTGTCTCTCCCATGACTTCACTCTCTTTAAGAATCATAGATTGCTCCCTTTACTCTGCCTTCTACTCAGTAGAGTCCAGAAGGCAAAAGCTGGCCTCCCACCATCAGACTTTTCTGTATCTGTGCCATCCAGTCCCCAAGGATTAAGTGATTCTCCTCTGTCCCAATCAAACCTATTGTTTCACGTTCTACATTTCACCTCTCCCATCTTTTCTGACATGGCTTCTCAATTACCCCCTTTCTCTTCTATCTCTTACCCCTGCCTCTATACTTTTCTGTTCTCCTTAGCGTGTAATATACTTCTCCCATTGTTTGCAGTATTTACAAGTCACGTCTGTGGGCATCTTGCTTCTGTTTGCTCAACTTCCTTTCTCAGTGCCCTGGAATGATTGAAGCTGCTACCTGTTCACTCATGTCTACCCAGACCTGGCCATATGTTAAGAGCCCTTTCCCACTTGAAGAAGGGGTCTGGAAATCTGTGCTGTTGTCTGGTTCAGTGTCTGGTATCCTTCGGTGATAGATTAAGGACCTTCTTGAGCAAACGTGGCTTTCTTCAACGTCTATAACTGTCAAGAAGTTGTGAATAAAAATGTAGCTGCTAAAATGGGAGAAAGGACATGAAGGATTTATTATTGCCCTTTTCTTAATATTATATCCTGTAGATGATGGAAGCCTTAAGTAGCATGTTTTGTATGAGAAGAAAGTGTTGGATCAGTTAAGATAGGGTATTGTAGTGAACAGACAAAAATGTCTTAATCTTGCTACTTTTACCTTTTGACTCTGTGGCCTTTTGGGCGTACTAGCTCTGCCCTATGTATGCAGTGGGACACTGTGTCTTTCTTTCTTAGCAATTCTGTTTTGAATTTCTTTTCAAAAAGCCCATGCTGTTAACTTCATTTCAGGGTTTACCATTTTCCCATAAAAATGCAGATCTCGACTTGCCCACTGATGAAGTGTGTGGAAGCTCTTGAATAGAGAAGATGGAAGATGTTTACTGGTGCTCATGACTTCCAGGTGTCCTTGATTTGGACAGAGGATGAGTGATCCAGTGGATGAAAGCTTGTCCTATGGAGCCAGACAGAACAGGGTTTAAATTCCAGCTCTGTGACTTAGTAACTTGGCCTCGAGCTAGTTCCCAAACCTTTTTAAGCCTCAATTTTCTCATCCACAAAATGGGGATGATAATAGGATTGACCTCACAGGGCTATTGCGGAGATTCAGTGAGATGGTACGTACCCAGGGCAGAGAGCGATGCCCACTACATGTAAACTCCCAGAAAAGTTTATTATTATGTGTATCTTCACTTGAGTTTTGACTTAACTGAGGAGCTAAGTGAGAGTGAAAGAAAGAAATGTCAGTTTCTAGTTTTAAAAACCTAAGTGACTAGTCATGTTAAATGGATAGAAACATGATCCTGTACCTCAAATGATGCTCTAGGAAAGTTCACTGTCTCAGGTACAGTGTAGACCTTCCTTCCAGATTTAGTCTGCTTCTTACCATGGACAGCCATGGGAGCCTTCTGGACCTTGAGGATACCTTGACTTTCTTGGTTGAAAGTAGGCTCAACTACTTAGAGTAGCCTGATCGCTGACATTCTTCCACAGCTCATCTCTGGCCATAATCACCAGGCCCATGACCCTGGGCATGTTTCTGGCCTTCCAAGGTCAAGGGTATTTCCTAAAAAGAGGCACCAGCAGGCTTTGGCTTTCTGTATTTGTCTCTTGAGATGTAAGTTATCCTAGGGAAAGAGGAAAACATTGACGTCCTAGGATGTGGCTGACTTGTGTCTTCATTTTTTTATTGATCATCCTGAGAACTTCTCGTTCTCATTCAGCAGTGAAAGTTGCGCTGAGGGAAAAAAAGAGATGCTTTGAATTTTCCTTTAAGTCAAGAGGAATAACCTCATTCAGAGTAATCTGTGACAAGCATTATTGTTATGCGTTGAGTGGTTTTGAATACTTTTATTTATTCAGAATAATGACAGAACACAGATACAATGACAGAAAAAAAAGACACCAATTAAAATTTATTTGGATACCTCCTTTAAGAAAACTGAACAAAACAACTCATTCCTTAGAAGTTTTTTGCATATCAAAATAGGAAACAGAGTTCAAATTCAGTCATCCCTCCGTATTCGTGGAGTATTGGTTCTAGGACCACCAGCAGATACAAAAATCCTCAGGTGCTTAAGTCCCCCATATAAAATGGTGCACTACAGTATTATTATAATTAGAATATTAAGGTAAAACTTTTTCTTCAATTGTATTTTTGTGTTGTGTGTACACTCAATATATTGAGATCTTTCATGCAATCAATAAGTTACCTGTTTATGCTCACTTTATAGAAATGTAACCTATCTTTTCTATTCTACAGGATGGTAATAACTTTTAATTGTTGAATTTTTGGGGAAGATATTGTTGGTTTACTTCGTACTAAATCTTCAGACAAGAAAATACCACCCACTTGATGCTTTTAAGGAATGTATTGTAGCAAAAAGGAAGAAAGACTTGCAGTATAGCTTGTGTTCACAAGGCTAGCAAAGAGAAAAGAACAAAACAGAACCTGAAGCAATTTCTCAGCTCATCTCAGTTTGATTACTGACAGCTAATTCAAAAATTCTGTTCCGTGCAAGAGACTGTCCTCTACCTCTTTTGTTCAGAGTATTCTGAAAGTTCTTTTGTTCTTCATTTAAATTAACTGTGTAGAAATAGCCAGTGCTATGGATATGTTTTCAAGAGATTAAATATTATTTCTAGGCTCACCATAAATGGACTTAAATACTATTTGATTTTCAACAGTTGGGTAGCTAGAAACTTCTCATGTTGTATACTTCTCTTGATTTCTACATTTGGAAACACAGAGGAAGTTACTGTTTACATAGAGATTGACTTGTCTAGTTTTTAAGAATGTCTATAATAAAAGAACCCAGTCATGAGGTAAAGAGCCCTCTAAGCTTATGCACTGTTTACTTTCCTTTGAAGTATGGATTATTCTAAGTACTGAGCTGTTAAAAATAATACAAAGGCTGTTCTGTTACATTATGCGTAAACAAGAGCACAATATTTCAGTGCTGGCAGATACTTTATTTCCTGGACTCATCTCACACGAACTTTTATGTGGTATTTTTCTTGTGTAGAATCTAATTGTCATGCTTATGTCTGTTCCACTTCCATCGTCTGTCAGTGTCCAGCATAAAGAAGAGAGGTGACAGGAAGAGCAACTTATTAAATAAGTTTGATATTTACAAAGTAATTAATATACTCTAGGTCATTTGCTTACTTGCATTAAAAAATTAAGTGCTATGTATATTAATACCACAAAATGAATTTAATAAAAGTTCATCATTTGAGTTTTAAATTTCAGTACATTTTAAAAGAAAGACAATTTTTTTTGGAACATGGTTAGATTCAGTTTTTCCGTGTACACTGAGGGGTACAATTGTGCTGTTATCTAAATTCATAACATCTTAAGGCGATTTTGCTGCTGTATCTCTAAATGTACTTTAACATCTGAAGTACAGTTACCACTTTTGTCTGTCATTTGTGAAGATAACTTTTCCTTTTTGTTAAAGGATAAAGTTAAGCTTATTCCATGTATAAAGAGAGATTGTTCGAGAAGCTGCTTTTTCTTTATTTTTAAATATATTTTTTTCTACCTCATTCTTTATTTGCTCTGTTCCTGAGTTTTCGAATACACATATATTACTTTTCTTTTCAATAATTTTCTTCTCATTCTTCAGATCAGATGGTTTCTATTACTTTATCTTCAAGTTCACTGTTTTATCCCTCATCTCTAGTCTGCTGTTAAGCACATCCAACAATTTTTTAAAAATTTCAGATATGGTATTTTTCATTGTAGAATTTCTTTCTGTTTTATTTTATAGTTTTTGTTTCTCTGCTGAAATCCCCTATCTTTTCATTCATTACAAAAGTTTCTTGCTTTACCTCATATAGTTATACAGTCTTTGTGAATTTCAGCATCCAGATCATTCTGGAGTTGGTGCCTTTGGTTTTTTCTCTTGAAAAGAGATCACGTTTTCCTAGTTACTCATATGTTGAGTAATTTTGCATTGTATTCTGGACATTGTGCACATCATGGTATGGAGGCTCTGGATTCTGTGATATTCTTCTGAAGAGTGTTGAGATTTTTGTTTTAGTAGGCAATTAATTAGGTTGGACTCAGTTGAAGACTTTGATTTTGGGGGCACCAGTGCAAATCTCAGTTCATTTCAGTTCAGTTTTCTTAACTGGGTTTTTGCAATATGCTCTATATGTGTGTAGTTCGGGGGTCAACCAGAGATTTGGGCAGAGTTTATACAGAATTTTGGGCTTGCCCAGAAGGTTTTCTCCTATCTGGGGTTTCCCTCCCACTTTCTAACCACTGTGGTTGCCCTGACCTCTGTCTAAGGTTCTTTAGTCCAGGAAGACTATGAGTTTCTTTTGGTGTTTTAGCCTCCTGGAATGAAGCCTTGACTAACAGCTGTTCTTAGGTAATAGACTAAAAAAATAGAATAAATTAAACTTAGAAAATTGAAAACCCACTCCATATCAGTCCATTCTTCCAATTTTTTGACCCCTTGTGAAAAATCTTACTGTTTTTATTCAGTCCTGAGAGACTTCAGATTTTTTTTTCCTATTTTATTTAGAGTTATAGTAAAGTTGTTACATGCAGGAGGGTAGGTTTTTATGAGAGTGTACTCAGCCATAACAGAAGCAAAACTCTTGCTTTTTCCTTAAATTCAAATTTCTATCAATTTCAGTGACATTCAGATGCTTAAGACTTAATCGTAAGAGCCCTTTGAATACAAAGCATGTGGGATTTTACTCAATAATGTGTTAGATTACAGTTGAATGGAAGCTAATATGTACAGTTACAAATGTTTACTGATTCAGCATTTCATAGATTAATATTACTGGTAATGAAAGTTAACAGTTTATGATTATTTAAGTATGTTTTCATTTCACCCATGCTCTATAAATAATTTTCTGTACTTATAATTCTAGAATCTTAATTGAACAAATGATGATCCTTCCTGAAAAAGTAAAAATAGAAATCAACTCCATGAATTTCCCACCATATTTGGGTTTGGCTGAGACATGTAGGAAAAGTAATTCACTGTGACCCATTTGAGGAAAACCAGTCCTTAGCAAGCCCTATCTAAATGTGTGGAACAAGCTAGGCTTGTTAAAAACCATTAAGATTGACTTTTAATATACCAAAGAAACTTTTATCTAAGTAGAGATTAATTTGGCTGTTTCCCTTCTTGTAAGTTAAGGCTCTAGAGCCCAGATATGTCACAATTATCTTTTACCAAGTGCATTATTCTCTGATCACTTATCAGATAGAACCTAACATTTCCTTTGGTAATTACTTTCTTTCAAAAGCATCTGTATTTATACATATATCCCCATATCCCCTCCCTCCCTGATTCACTTTGGGGTACCTCAAAAACTGGCACAACAGTGTAAAGCAATTATATTCTGATAAAGAATTAAAAAAAAAAGCATCAGTAACACATACCTGATTATATTACTCGTGCACTCATTGTAAGGTCAAGTTCAAAGTCCTTGCCTAATCCATTCTGCCTGCCTGCCTCTCTATCCTTGTTCTGGGGAACTCTCCCCAACCCCTTCATACTTCATGAAGGTACCAGGCTCTTTCTTGCCTCAGGCGTTTACTCTGTGTTAGGGACTAAATGTTTGTGTCCCCAAGATCTACAGGTTGAAGCCCTAACCCCACTTGGAAGTGGGGCCTTTGGGAGGTCTTGATTTAGATGAGGTCATGTGGGTGGGGCCCTGTGATGGGATTAGTGTCTTTAAAAGAAGAAGAAGAGAACAGAACTTGTTCCCTCCATCATGTGAGGCCGTCTGCAAGCCAGAAAGAGGTTTCTCACCAGAACTTGACCATGCTGGCATCCTCATCTCAGACCTCCAGCCTCCAGAACTGTGAGAGTAAATTTCTGTTTATTAAGCCAGCCAGTCTGTGTACTTTATATGACAGCCAAAGCTGACTTTGCTAGAGAATCAATATAATTTTCTTTTTTTTTTGGCTTGAAATATGCTGTTCCTCTCATCTCTACCATTGGTTCCCCTTCCTCCAGCTTCTCTTATTTGTTTTTGTTTTTTTTAATATCATGTCTTTAGGAAGACCTCTTTAACCATCTAAGCTTCCCATTTCACCTCTGTTAATTAAATCCCATCTTATAAACACCCATAGATTGTACACATTATGCAGTAAACCTCTTTTGTAGCATGCCTTATACAGGCAACCTGTGCAGTATCTGCTTCCCTGCTCATTATAGGTTCCAAAGATGATGGCAGAGGCCTTATCTGTGATGCTTACTGCTAAGTGCTTAGGAAAATGCGTAGTACATAATAACAGTAGGATTTGTTCAATGATAATGGAGTGACCTGCCTGGTACTCACTTAAGTGAGTGTTGACTGCTTCAGGAATGGGGCATCTCCTACAGCATCCTTACCACTGTCTGAAAAGCACTGCTGCGATTGAGACATCTACTAATAAACATTATAATATGCAAGACAGCCTCTTTATGTTGCAATTTAGTGCCAGACAGTCCTCATTTCATGTAAAAAACATAATCTCTGTCAGTGCCTCTTTTTGGACTGTGTCAGAATATGAATCTATGAATTTTGCATATTAGCAGAGATATTTCTAGAGTCTTTTTGTTCCTTAAACATCTCAAGCTCAACAATGGGCTATTTAGTCCTTCAACCTATCTTTAAAAGGCATGTATATCTCTCATTGTTATCCAAAGAAATTGGGTAGCTGATTTGAGAATATAGCAGTATTTTAACTTTTGAGTTTATTCTGTCTATTCTCTACCTTGAATAATAATTCAAACAAAACAGTTCAAAACTTTAAAAAAGAGAGCAATTTTATTAAGTGCATTTCCTCTTTTTTCTTTTTGGAAGTGTGCCAGTATTGTAAAACACTTTTCCAATCTTTTAAGCAGAATGCGAGCTGACATTCATAGTTATGTGCTCAGTGGGAGATTGCAAGTAGAAAGAGCAGCAGATAGACTTGAGTCTGTTTGGCTCTGCACATTGTAAGCTGTGTTCTTTGAACCTCATTTTATTCATCTAGAAAATGGGATAATAATATGTGCTTTGAAGTGTTAGTTTGAGATTCAAAGATAACATTTCAAACCCTAGCACTATTTCTTATAAATGGAGACAGAAACTCAGTCAGACATTATTCTGAGGACTGGTTCTCACTGAACTGGGTGGTATTTCTTCACAGAGCGATGAAGGAAACATTTACCACAAAAAGGGAAATAGAATTCAAGTCCTCTGTTGGCAGGATTAATTTTCCTTATTTACATTGATTTTCTAGGATTTACTAATCTTGTCCTAACAAATAATAAGATTGGGCATGGCCATAAATGATACATCCTAATCCTGAAAAAAATTAATTTAAGGTATAGCTGCATAAAATGCAAGAAAGTGTGGCTAATTTTCTCCTTTAAGATTTCGGCTTATCAATTATATGAATCTACCCTTAACTTTATATCTCTTTCCAAGGGTTGATTTAGCGCTTTGGTGATCAGAACATCACAGTATCAGACACTGACACATAAGGTCCAGAGCCACTCTGAACTATCAAGACTTCAGTTTAAATTGAAGTTTTTTTCTTTTTTGATTTTGTTGTGTTTGATGTGTGAAACTTAGAAGTATATGAGTTTACAGAAAACATTACATACATTCCTTCAGTTGATATTTATGAGGAATACAAAAACGGTTTCATCCCTTTGCTGAAAAATAACTAACCTGGAAACTATGGTGATGTGATAGTGATTTTAAAAAGTGTTAGCATGTTAATTTTAATATCATTAGAACATCAGAAATAATGTAAACTGTAACCTATTGCTTTTAACCTCATTGTTCTACTTATTTAAAGCTTAGGGAAAGTTGAAAAAAATACGATATTAATATGAAAGTTGTTTGTTTTTTTTTAAATGTATTGAAAATTTTTTTTAATTTTCATTTTCTTATTTTTTTGGCCACACTGCATGTGGGATCTCAGTTCCCCAACCAGGGATTAAACCTGGGCCATGGCAGTGAAAACCCGGAATCCTAACCACTAGGCCCCCAGGGAACTCCCATGAATTCATTTCTTAATGAAGGTTTTTCCTACAGAAGAAAACATGCTCATGATAATAGTTCATAATAAGCATTTACTGAATACTTACTGTATACAGGCACTGTTCTAAGAGACTTGAGTGATTTAACTTGTTTCATTCTCACCACACCCTGCCTGGAAAGCACTACTACTGTCTTCTTGTGGATGAGAATACTTAGCAGTGGAGAAGCTAAATATCTCCTCGGAAGTTCCCCGGCTAGTCAGTGGCAGAGGGGTCAAGCTGCCTGGGAACAGATGCTGAAATGGAACCTTGCGTGGAGGAAGTTTCCTGGGGAGTGCTCTTGGGAAGAGCACCTGGAAGGGAGTGAGGGAAGCAGGATGAGCAGAAGGTGAATGGTGATACAGATGCGGTGTTGACCTCAGCCTCCTGTCGGGGGAGCGCTGGGCAGAGGAGCCCTTCAGATCTCTCCTGAGCTGTGGCTTGGGGCTGCCGCTGAGGCAGGGTCGTGGCCGTGGGAGAAGCAGCTCCCTTTGGCTAAGGGCGGCCCCTGGGTAGAGATTCCGCAGCGGGGCGCGCAGCAGCGGGAGGAATGGGCGCATGCGTGTATGCTCGTTCCTGAACACCCGTTTAGTGTTACCTGCCTGGTTAAGATCGTAGAGGATTGACACACGGACAACAGCCTCATTTGTCTTTAAGAACATGACAGAGCTCGTGCCTAGGATGCTTTTTTTCGTGTGGTTTAGAAAAATAATTAGTACCAAGATTGCTATCATACTATCCTGTGATCACGAATGTTAGACTTGGAAGGGAGCTCAGTACAGAGCGTTACAATCATTGTGAAGGCGATAAAGCATAGAAGAGAAAAGGGCCTTTTAAAACCGTGGATTATTTACATGTGTGTGATACTGTTGACAACCAGCCAGAGAGCTGCTTTGTGGTTTCATGTCCTGAAGCTTCGTTGTCATGTTAATTAATAACTCTGTGCAAGCCAAACCACCTTCTTTGCCCAAAGCTGTGCTTTAAATAGCAAGTTGTTTTTGCTAGAGACTCAGAACCTAAGACATACAGTATTTGTCATGAAGTCCTTAATAGTGTCACTGCTAAAATAAGAACATGATTACATTTTTCAGTCTAAAAGTTCTAGCAGTGTTCAAATCACCTACTGAAATGTACATCATCTTCAAAATCTGGGCTGCGAGCGTGTCTGGTCTCTGCTTTTGCTTGTATTTTTTTCTGTACCTTTTGCGAAGATTTGTTTAGCATAGATTTGCATTAATAAGAATTATTCTTCCAGAGAAAAGTTCAATCTCAGACTCTAAAGCATTCTCTCGAGTTTAGCAAATGGAAAAGGCACAGAACAAATGCTCTGCATGTGACCATAAAAAGGCTTCAGTCCTGGTGACGGCAGAGTTGTTTGCTCCCTGAGAGAGTCGTCCTCTTAGGATTCTGCAGATGTGTCTCCAAAGGGTCAGTGGATCTTAAATCTGACCCAGAATTTATTAACTGAAAAGTAAATATCATCTCTGATTCAGGACAGCCGGTAAGGTACTAAGATAAATGATTTCTGATTCAATTAGAAACAGAACTCTTTTTACAGCTGACCTTGAAAATAAAGGAACGCATAGCCTGATCGAAAGTGCGAAGGCTTTCACACCACTTATCCTCACGCTATGTTATGAAAAGGGCATTATCAGGAACACATTTTAAAAAATATAATCTATTGCAGATCTGTGTTGGAATAAATAAAGCACATGCGCCTTAACAGATGCAAAAAATAGGAAGTAATCTTCGTATGAGTAATTTAAGGCATTGCGTAGATTGTGGAATCATTCTGATACACAACTGGGCTGTCAGAGACACTGTGAAATTGAGACATTTTTAATGTGTAACCTTAAGTAAGTCAGTGTGTCCTGAAGCCACATGGCAATGGTTATAAAATTCACCCAGCACATATATACACACAAACATACATAAATGTTGTTTAATTCTGGGCCAATAAATAGAAACCATTTGTAGGCTTCTTCTCTTCAACCACTGTGAAGTGGCTGGAAGAAAGTAATTTTTTTTTCCTTTCAGTTTTATTGAGATGTAATTGACGTACACTACTGTGTAAGTTGAAGTGTACAGCACAGTGATTGACTTACATACATCATGAAATGATTACCATAATAAGTTTAGTGAATGTCCATTATCTCATATAGATACAAAATTAAAGAAACAGAAAAAAAAATTTTTCCTTTGTGATGAGAACTCTTAGGATTTACTCTTAACAGCTTTCATATACAACATACAACAGTGTTAATTGTTAATCATGTTGTATATTACACCCCCTAGAACTTATTTATCTTGTAACTGGAAGTTTATACCTTTTCGATTCCCTTAATCTAGTTCACCCATCCCACCACCCCCACTACTGGTAACTACAAATCTGATCTTTTTCTATGAATTTGTTTGCTTGTTTATTTTTGAAGTATAATTGACCTACAACACTATGTTAATTTCTGGTACATAATAACATAGTGAATCGATACTTCTATACATTTCAAAATGATCACCATGGTGGTCATGTTATCGCAGAAAGTAAGTTTTAATGTTAGATTTCTTTGATTGCACAGCTGCAGAAACCCATTAATCCAGTAGATTCCTTTCCAGGTTATATCTCTTGATTTCTGGATGTGGTTGCCCAAATCTAAAGTCCCTATGTAACTTCATCTATACTAGAACAACATTTAGTTAACTTGGACCAAGTATTGCAATGGAAAGCTCAGTGATAAAATCTTCTTTTAGAATCCTTAGTGATGCTTTATTATTTTTTTGTGGGGAGGGGGAGGAATACTTTGAAAAACATAATTGAGGGGACTTCTCTGGTGATCCAATGGTTAAGAATATGCCTTCCAATGCAGGGGATGTGGGTTTGATCCCTGGTCAGGGAACTAAGATCCCACACGCCGTGGGGCAACTGAGACCATGCACTGCAACTACTGAGCCTGCGTGCTCTAGAGCCCGTGTGTCACACCTATTGAGCCCACACGCTCTGGAGCCTGTGCACCGCAACTAGAGAGAAGCTCATGAGCCGCAACTAGAGGAGCCTGCTTGCTGCAACTCGACACAGCCAAACAAATAAATAAATAAAT
This sequence comes from Hippopotamus amphibius kiboko, assembly GCF_030028045.1. Lineage (NCBI taxonomy): Eukaryota > Metazoa > Chordata > Mammalia > Artiodactyla > Hippopotamidae > Hippopotamus > Hippopotamus amphibius. The sequence continues at coordinate 84,742,072 of NC_080188.1, read as the reverse complement.
ATTAAAGAAAGAGAAAAATATAAATTTTAATTTATCTTGAAATTTATATGATTTATAACTTATAAATCTAACCTAAATCCAGGGGGTAGTGAAACTTTTAGGACTTTTCCATTGTGAGTTTTCTTGAGATAAATAGCTTATGAGATGAGTGACTATACACAATGGTATCAAAACTTTGGGCCTTAACTAACATTGGTTGAAAATTGTGTATAAGCCATTGGTGTCTAAAAATCTTACTTGAAGTAAAATCAGAGTTAGCTGATAGATCTGACTTAATATTAGCCAAAGAAGTTTGACTATTGTTGAATATTAAGAAATTCCTTCCTTTCTCTCTCTTCTTCCAACCTGGCTTCCTGCTGTTCTCACTTTTCTTCCTGCTTTTACTCTTTCTCAATTGCTCATTCATTTTCCTTCACTCATTCATTAGCCACCCACTGTGTTCCAAGCCCTGTTCTAGGCACCGGAGATACAAGATACAGTGGTAAACAATTGCAGGGGTTGTTTTCTCGTGGGAGAAGACAGAAGATGAAGATAATAAAAAACAGTAGCAGACTATACCAAGTGATGTAAAGAATATGAAGCATAATGATGGGCTATAGAGTGGCTGGAGGCAACATGGTTCTTCTCTAGCAAGAGTAGAAAGAGAAGACTTCTCAGGAGCCTGAATGATGAGAAGGAGACAGCCGTGCTATTACTACCCAAGGTAGCAGCACTGAAGGCAGAAAGGAACAGTAAGTACAAAGGCTCTGAGCGGGTAGGAGCTTATTATGGTATGGGGACAGAAGGAAGACCAGTGTGGTTGGAGCTCCATGATTAAGGGGAAGAATGGGAGGAGAGATAGGTAGAGGGGCCAGGTCACATGGGGTGTTGCAGATCATGGTAAGAAGTTTAGATTTATTTTGATTAAATGAAAGGGTATTGGAGAGTTTTAAGCAAGGGCATGATTTAAAGCCTCCTGAGTATGTATTTAAAAGGTGTTGCTGAGATTGTCATTCTCTAGATCACAGAATGTCCCGTTATTGAGTATACATACAGTAAAGAAACTCCTTTCTCACTTGGCTAAACAGTTAAACATGTTTTTAACCTTATCTCTGATTCAGGTACCAATACAATGTCTCCATTTGCTCTAACTTGTAGGGAGTTCAAAGCTAATTTGCAGCTTTCTTCTAGCAATCATACAATATTGCAGAGTATACATTTTTTCTTTTTTAAAATTTTATTTAAATAAGTAATATATTGATAACGTCCAAAAGTAAAAACAATATAGAAATTTATATATCTAAAAGCTTTTCTCCCATTTCTGTGTCTGCCCCACTCACCGTACATCTTCGACCGCTATGGACAACCTCCTGTGTTACTTTCTTGATGGTCTTCTAGTGTTGCTTTATGCAGATACAAGTAAATTTAAATATATATTCTTACTTCCCTTCCCTTCTCCCTTCACCAAGGGCTTTGTGTGTGTGTGTGTGTGCTTCTACATATCCCTTTCTTTACCTAAAGTGGAGATTTTCCCACTTCAGCACACAGAGAGCTTTCCCACTCCATTTTCGAGTAGTCAGGCTTTTCTCTAAGTAGCAGTGCTATATGCCGTTTAACCAGTCTTCACTGATGGACTCTTGGCTTCTTACTCTTTGGTATTACAAACAGTGCTGCAGTGAATAAACTTTTTCATATATCACTCCATATTTGTGAGACATAACTGTGAGATAAATTCTCCCACGTGGGAAGGCTGGATAGAAGTGTACTTTTCATAATATTTAATTTTGGTAGGTATTTGTATTTTGCTAGTATTGGCAAATTTTCCTTTATAGAAGTTGTGCCTTTTTTCAGCTCCACTAATAGTATGTGGTAAGTTATGGTACTTTTAATGGTTGGCTTTACTATTTCCTTATCATTTACCTAACATTTTTTCTTAGTCTCAACTCCCTCATTTATATATTTTGATCCCTCTATGTTGTATATATTTTTGTAGGCCACTTGTAAGCCGCTTTCAATTTTTGGTTGAAGGAGGCATGGAATAAACAGGTAAATTTTACATGCTTTAATTATTGCTTTTTTAAAAAAATGAATTAATTTATTTATTGGCTGCCTTGGGTCTTCATTGCTGTGAACAGGCTTTCTCTAGCTGCGGTGAGTGGGGGCTACTCTGTTGCAGTGCACAGGCTTCTCATTGCAGTGGCTTCTCTTGCAGAGGAGCACAGGCTCTAGGCACGTGGCCTTCAGTAGTTGCAGCACTCGGACTCAGTAGTTGTGGCTTGCGGGCTCTAGAGCGCAGGTCAATAGTTGTGGCACACCAGCTTAATTGCTCCATGGCATGTGGGATCTTCCCAGACTAGGGCTCGAACCCGTGTCTCCTGCATTGGCAGGTGGGTTCTTAATCACTGCACCACCAGGGAAGTCCCTTAATTATTACTTTTAACACTGTATGTTATAATTATTCTTTTACATTTCTACCCATTCACCCACTAGACTGAATGGCTTCACAATACCATGGTCCATATTTTATTAGTCTTAGGAGAGCAATGCCTGAGAGATAATAGGTAATAAGTATTTGCCATCTTAATGAATAGTTTAAAGTATAGTAGTATTACTCCTAAGCCTAGTAAAGCAATACCTGGTATGCAGAGAAGGAATCAGTGAATAATTTAATGAAAGAGTTAATGACAATAGGATTTTTCTCTTTAAGAGAATCTGTCTTGATCATTGTAGCCTTGTACAGTATAGTTTGAAGTCAGGGAGCCTGATTCCTCCAGCTCAGTCTTTCCTTCTCAAGATTGCTTTGGCTGGAGATAGGATCAAGATGGCAGAGTAGGAGGATGTGTGCTCACTCCCTTTTGCAAGAGCACTGAAATTACAACTAACTGCTGAATAATTATTGACAGAAAGACACTGGAACTCACCAAAAAAGACACCCCACATCCAGAGACAAAGGAGAAGCTGCAATGAGACAGTAGGAGGGGTGCAATTGCATTAAAATCAAATCCCATAAATGCTGGGTGGGTGACTCACAAGCTGGAGGACAGGTATACCACAGAAGTCCACCCACTAGAGTGAGGGTTCTGAGTGCCACGTCAGGCTTCCCAACCTGGGAGTCCAGCAATGGGGGGAGGAATCCCCAGAGAATCAGGCTTTGAAAGCCAGCAGGATTTGATTGCAGGACCTCCACAGGACTGGGGGAAACAGAGACTCCACTCTTGGAGGGTACACAAAAAAGTGTGCTCACCAGGACCCAGGAGGAGGGAGCAGTGACCCCATAGAAGACTGAACCAGACCTACCTGCTGGTGTTGGAGGGTTGCCTGCAGAGGTGGGGGGCAGCTGTGGCTCACTGAGGAGACAGGGGCACTGGTGGCGGGGGTTCTGGGAAGTACTCATTGGCGTGAGCCCTCCCAGAGTCCACCATTAGCCCCACCAAAGAGCCTGTAAGCTCCAGTGCTAGGTAGCCTCAGGCCAAACAACCAGCAAGGTGGGAACACAGCCCCACCCATTGGCAGACAAGCAGATTAAAGTGTTACTGAGCTCCGCCCACTCAGCCCTACCCACCATCAGTCCCTCCCATCAGGAAGCATGCACGAGCCTCCTAGATAGGTTTCTCCACAAGAGGGCAGACAGCAGTATCAAGCAGTATCAGCAGTATTTCATCTTGTGGACCTGAAAACCACAGCCACAGAAAGATAGAGAAAATGAAAAAGCAGAAGACTTTGTACCAGATAAAGGGACAGGATAAAACCACAGGAAAACAACTAAATGAAGAGGAGATAGGCACCCTTCCAGAAAAAGAATTCAGAATAATGATGGTGAAGATGATCCAGGACTTTGAAAAAAAACTGGATGCAAAGATTGAAAAGTTTACCAAAGACCTAGAAGAATTAAAGAGCAAACAGAGATATGCAACACAATAACTGAAATGAAAAATACACTAGAAGGAACCAACAGCAGATTAACTGAGGCAGAAGGGTGAATAAGTGATCTGGAAGACAGAATGGTGATAATCACTGATGTGGAAAAGAATAAAGAAAAAAGAATGAAAAGAACTGACGAAAGCATAAGAGACCTCTGGGACAATATTAAATGCACCAACATTCACATTATGGAGGTCTCAGAAGGAGCAGAGAGAGAGAAAGGACCCGAGAAAATATTGGAAGAGATTCTAGTTGAAAACTTCCCTAACATGGGAAAGGAAATAGGTACCCAAGTGCAGGAAGTGCAGAGAGCACCAGGCAGGATAAACCCAAGGAGAAACACGCCAAGACATATAGTAGTCAAATTGACACAAATTAAAGACAGAGAAAAGTTATTAAAAGCAACAAGGGAAAAATGACAAATAACATACAAGGGACTCCCATAAGGTTAACAGCTGATTTCTCAGCAGAAACTCTGCAAGCCAGAAGGGAGTGGCATGATATATTTCAAGTGATGACAGGGAAGAATCTACAACCAAGGATTTCATTCAGATTCAATGGAGAAATCAAAAGCTTTACAGACAAGCAACAGCTAAGAAAATTCAGCACCACCAAACCAGCCCTACAACAAATGCTAAAGGAACTTCTCTAAGCGGGAAACATAAGAGAAGAAAAGGAACTACAAAAACAAAAACAAAACAGTTAAGAAAATGGTAATAGGAACATACATATCAATAATTACCTTGAATGTAAGTGGACTAAATGCACCAACCATAAGACACAGACTGGCTGAATGGATACAAAAACAAGACCCTTATATATGCTGTCTACAAGAGACCCACTTCAGACCTAGGGACACATACAGACGGAAAGTGAGGGGATGGAAAAAGATATTCCATGCAAATGAAAATCAAAAGAAAGCTGGAGTAGCAATACTCATATAAGATAAAATAGACTTTAAAATAAAAAATGTTACAAGAGACAAGAAAGGACACTACATAAGGATCAAGGGATCCATCCAAGAAGAGGAGATAACAATTATAAGTATATACACACCCACTATAGGAGCATCTCAATACATAAAGCAAATGCTAACAACTATGAAAGAGGAAACGCAAGGCAGAAATAGAGACACAGATGTAGAGAACAAACATATGGACACCAAGTGGGGAAAGTGGGGAGGGTTGGGGGGGAATGAATTGGGAGATTGGGATACCAAATTGTACACTCTAAACATATGCTGTTTATTGTCTGTTAACTGTATCTCAATAAAAGTTATTTAAAAAAAAGAAAGATTGCTTTGGCTGCTCGGGATCTTTCGCGTTTCCATACAAATCATAAGATTTCTTGTTCTTGTTCTGTGAAAAATGCCATTGGTAATCTGATAGGGATTGCATTGAATCTGTAAATTGCTTTGGGAAGGATAGTCATTTCCACAATGTTGATTCTTTCAACCCAAGAATATGGTACGTCTCTCCACCTGTTTGTATCATCTTTGATTTCTTTCACCAGTGTCTTATAGTTTTCTGCATACAAGTCTTTTGCCTCCTTAGGCAGGTTTATTCCTAGGTATTTTATTCTTTTTGTTGCAATGGTAAATGAGAGTGTTTCCTTAATTTCTCTTTCTGTTCTTTCATTGTTAGTGTATAGGAATGCAAGAGATTTCTGTGCATTAATTTTGTGTCCTGCTACTTTACTAAATTCATCGATTAGTGCTAGCAGTTTTCTGGTAGCATCTTTAGGGTTTTTTATGTATAATATCATGTCATCTGCAAAGAGTGACAATTTTACTTCTTCTTTTCCAATTTGGATTCCTTTTATTTCTTTTTCTTCTCTGATTGCTGTGGCTAAAACTTCCCAAACTATTTTCAATAGTAGTGGTGAGAGTGGACACCCTTGTCTTGTTCCTGTTCTCAGAGGGAATGCTTTCAGTTTTTCACCATTTAGAATGATGTTGGCTGTTGGTTTCTCATATGTGGCTTTTATTATATTGAGGTAATTTCCTTCTATGCCTATTTTCTGGAGAGTTTTTATCATAAATGGATGTTGACTTTTGTCAAAAGCTTTTTCTGCATCTATTGAGATTATCATATGGTTTTTATCCTTCAATTTGTTAATATGCTGTATCACATTGATTGATTTGTATATAGTGAGGAATCCTTGCATTCCAGGGATAAACCTCACTTGATCATGGTATTTGATCTTTTTAATGTGCTGTTGGATTCTGTTTGCTAGTAATTTGTTGAGGATTTTTGCATCTATATTCATCAGTGATATTGGCCTGTAATTTTCTTTTTTTGTGACCTCTTTGCCTGGTTTTAGTATCAGGGTGATGATGGCCTCGTAGAATGAGTTTGGGAGTGTTCCTCCTTCTACTATGGTACTGGCACAAAAACAGAAATATAGATCAATGGAGCAGAATAGAGAGCCCAGAGATAAATCCACACACATATGGACACCTTATCTTTGATAAAGGAGGCAAGAATATACAATGGAGAAAAGATAGCCTCTTCAATAAGTGGTACTGGAAAAATTGGACAGCTACATGTAAAAGAATGAAATTAGAGCACTTCCTAACACCACACACAAAAATAAACTCAAAATGGATTAAAGACCTACATGTAAGGCCAAACACTATAAAACTCTTAGAGGTAGGCAGAACACTCTATGACATAAATCAAAGCAAGAATCTTTTTGAGCCCCCTCCTTGAATAATGGAAATAAAATAAAAAATAAACAAATGGGACCTAGTGAAACTTAAAAGCTTTTGCACAGCAGAAGAACCCATAAACTAGACAAGAAGACAACCCTCAGAGCTGGAAGAAATATTTGCCAATGAAGCAACTGACAAAGGCTTAATCTCCAAAATATACAAGCAACTCATGCAGCTCAATATCAAAAAAACAAATAACCCAATCCAAAAATGGGCTGAAGACCTGAATAGACATTTCTCCTAAGACGACATGCAGATGGCTAACAAACACATGAAAAGATGCTCAACATCACTAATCATTAGAGAAATGCAAGTCAAAGCCACAATGAGGTATCACCTCACACCAGTCAGAATGGCTATCATCAAAAAAATCTAGAAACAATAAATCCTGGAGAGCACGTGGAGAAAAGGGATCCCTCCTTCACTGTTGGTGGGAATGTAAATTGATACAGCCACTATGGAAAACAGTATGGAGGTTCCTTAAAAAATTAAAAATAGAACTACCATATGACCCAGCAATCCCACTACTGGGCATATACCCTGAGAAAACCATAATCCAAAAAGTGACATGTACCACAATCTTCATTGCAGCACTATTTACAATAGCCAGGATATGGAAGCAACCTAAATGCCTGTGAACAGATGAGTGGATAAAGAAGATACGGCCCATATATACAATGGACTATTACTCAGCCATAAAAAGGAATGAAATCAAGTTATTTGTAGTGAGGTGGATGGACCTAAAATCTGTCATACAGAGTAAAGTAAGTCAGAAAGAGAAAAACGAATATCATATGCTAACTCATATATATGGAATCTAAAAAAATGGTACTGATGAACCCAGTGACAGGGCAAGAATAAAGATGTAGTTGTAGGGAACAGACCTGAGGACACGGGTGGGGGGGCGAAGGGGAAGCTGGGAGAAGTGAGAGAATAGCACTGACATATATACACTACCAAATGCTAAATAGATGGCTAGTGGGAAGCTGCTGCATAACACAGGGAGATCAACTCAATAATGGGAGATGCCTTCAGAGGGCTGGGATAGGGAGGGTAGGAAGGAGTGGCAGCAGGGAGGGGATATGGGGATATATGTATAAATACAGCTGATTCCCTTTGTTGTACAGCAAAAACTGGCACAACAGTGTAAAGCAATTATATTCCAATAAAGAGCTTAAAAAAAAGAGAATTCACTGTATCAATAGTAATAAAACAATATTATTAGGAATGGATTAATTTTATTTTTTTCAACTCGATGCTATTCTAACATAAATTAAAATGATATTCCATCAGTACATGACCTTAGAGCAAATGAAATCCTATACTATATGGCAGATGAGAATTTTAATGAAAACATTCATAAGGAAATTGTCCAGTGAATAAATTGAAAGGTTAATATAGAGAACTGGCCAGGCAAAAGAATGATTCTGAGAGATAATATTCTGCATTTGGGAGCTTTAGATGACATCAATGGTCTAAGAAAATTCTGGCAAACTTTTAAAATAAAATGCTTAAACTTTTCTGTATGTAACAATTTGTGATTATACCTTATGCATCCAGTAATCTTGCTATACATTCTTATTGTGATTGTTTTATGAGTTGTATCTGATGAGCTGAAGAAATATGCTAGAACATTTAAAATGTGGTGTTACTGCTCATGAAACATGGATATGCAACAAAAATCTCTTGTCATTGGGTAAGAATGTCAGGCTGGAATACTGCTCACAGTTACTAATCCTTGTATATGAAACAACTAATCAGAGAGGACTGTGGACACCAAATAGGAGAGCAGGTAGATGAGGTTTTGCTCTCAGAATAATGATGATCAGGCATTAAAACACACTTTGCCTAGTCAGACTAATTTAAATGTGTACCTGCCAGATATTATACATCACAGTGACAAAATGTGCATGTATCTTTAAGATTTTTTCATGCTTATTCATAATCTTGGCATGAGCATATGACAGAATGATTTCATCAGGCCTCAGGGATTGTGATATTGAATATCACTCTGTAACATTCATAAGGCGTATAAAGATATACTTTACTTTACACAAGTCTAATTTATGAAAATCCACTTATTTTACAAAAAAGATTGTTTGCTTTATAGATAATTCTTCAAAATTACCTTTAAGTATCATTTTCATCATGCATTTGAATTATAATTCAACCTGTAAATATCTATTTTCATTAAACATTTTTTCAGAAACATGTAAATAGTCTAAGTACTGTTCTTGGAAATAATTGCAAGAACAGTAAATAATAATCTTTTGACATTTCTGAAAAAAGTTGGCTAATACTTCTCTTGAATATTTTCATCATTTTAGCAATTTTAAGAGACAAACTGCCATGTTCAAATGATTGCAGTGGCTACAGTATATATATATATTTAGAATGAAAGTAGTTTGAAATATATATTTTTAAAATTAATTAATTAATTAATTAAGCTGCACTGGGTCTTAGTTGCAGCACACGGGATCCTTTAGTCACACAGCATGCCAGATCCTTTAGCTGCAGCTTGCGGGCTCCCACTTGCGGCACGCGGGATCCAGTTCCCCGACCAGGCATCGAACTCGGGTCCCCTGCATTGGGAGAGCGGAGTCCTAACCACTGGAGCACCAGCGAAGTTCCTGAAATATAGTTTTAATAAAAGTAAAATATTGAGATATAACCTATGGAGGTATGCCTTATAGGAACTATCACACAGTATCATTTCAAGCCTGGCAATATTTTCTTACTTGTACAACACTCAAGTTAAATATGTGAGTTTATAGTATAAACTCTACCCACAGTATCAGGCAACTCAGCAACCAGCACATATATAGTATACGAAACCCCTGTTGTTTTTTATTCTTTACTAATGTACTCTGTAAGTATATGAATAGATTTTACATTCATGAACAAGTTTCAATCTTCTCTTTTTAAAAAACATATAAACTACCAGATTAGTTAGAATGATTTCTGGATGTAACTGGAACTTCCTCTTGCTGTGGATTTTCTTTAAATTTTTTTAAAGGAGAAATCTCATGTAATCCTCATAGATGTTACACTGAAAACTCAGACACACTTCTTTCTGTATCAGACACTGACAGGGTTTCTGTGTACAACATTTAACACTTGTGAATACAGGAAAGAGAGATAGTTAAGCTCTCAACAAAGTCGAGAACCTTGTTGACGAAGTATTACTTATAGTCGAGAACCTTGTTGATGAAGTATTACTTATATGGTAGTAAAGGAAGCTGTAGTAAAAAAGGAATTATAGTCAAATGTAGTTACATTTTAAATTGCCTTTTGTATAAAAGTATAAATACACTACCTATATTTTTTGAACTAAAAAAGTAAGATCTTGGATCAATTGCTTAAACTCTAGCTCTAGCCTTAATTCTCTTATTTGATTAATAAACATTTTGGATATCAACAGTCTGATTTCTTAAGTTGGCAAAGAATAATTCAGTTTTTAGAAGTATGACACTGACTTAAGTAACATGCTTCACTTTGATGAAAGGCACTTAGCTGTAGACTAGCTCAGTCTTCCCATAGGTCATGCTGGGTGTGCCACGAATGCAAGGTCCTGACTGCTCTTTACCGGGCTTATTTCTCAGGCTTGTGTTTGCAGCAGGCGATTGAGGGATGGGGTAGTGTCTTCATTCAGGACAAACTGATGACCCTAAAATGATGGGTTCTTCAAGCTCAGGGCTCCTCTCCTGAGAAGCCACCTACTCCCCATGTAGGCATCATCTGGCCCCTGACTCACCCTTAGTGATTGGGTTTGGGGAGCTGACTGTGCTGACATTAGGAGTATCGCTTTTGCTGTGAGTAAGAGAGCCTTTCACCTCTGGTTCTGGAGTCCTGTGTCTTGTTTCTTTCATTGTTTCTTCTCCGAGCCTCTAGGCTGAGCGATTGTAACAATCACCTTGTTTCTCTCCACTTAGGGGTCAGTTTGGCCCTGCCTGAAAAGAGTTGTTTCCTATGTTACGTACAGTTCTCCAGTTGTTTATGACAAAATGTTAAGTCCGCTCCCAGTTACACCATCATGCCTGGAAGTTGAAATCTAGGGCTTTATTTTTTTGGTTTAGATTTATCCGTGAAAATCCATCATCTTTTCTTTTTGTTCTTCATGAACAAAACAAAGATACAACTTCTATTCATAGCAGCACTATTCACAATAGTCAAGACATGGAAACAACCTAAATGTCCATCAATAGATGAAAGGAGATGTAGTATACGTACACGATGGAATACTACTCAGCCATAAAAAAGAACGAAATAATGCCATTTTCAGCAACATGGATGCAACTGGAGGTTATCATACTAAGTGAAGTAAGTCAAAAAGAGAAAGACAAATACTATATGATATCATTTATATATGGAATCTAAAATATGACACAAATGAACCTATCTATGAAACAAAAACAATCACTGACAGAGAACAGACTGATGGTTTCCAAGGGGAAGACGGTTGAGGGAAGGTGGGAGTGGGAGGTTAGGGTTAGCAAATGTAAGCTTTTATATTTAGAATGGATAAACAACAAGGTCCTACTATATATCTCAGAGAACTATATTCAATATCCTGTAAGAAACCATAATGGAAAAGCATATATAAAAAAAGGAATATATGTATGTATAACTGAATCACTTTTCTATACAGCAGAAATTAACACAACATGGTAAATCAACTATGCTTCAATAAAATAAGAACAGGAAAAAAAAAACCAAAACAATATACAACTTTTAAAGACTCTGTCTGACAACTGAACTCCAATATGGGAAGCTTTGTGGTTCTAAATACTCCAGTATCTTTGTATTTTTGTCTTATCTCTGGTTACCTGTGATTGTATGTGGATATTGTATTTGTAGAACTGTTTGTAAAAATAATTTGAGGCTATGGTGAGGACCCAATGACCCCATCTTTGCATAGTCTTCCTTGTTGAGGGTGGGTTGTGCTTGTAATTCTGTTCCGACTAATAGAAAATGCCTGGAGTAATGGTATGTCACTTTCTAGACTGGGTTATAAGAGCCTGTGGCCTCCATGGTTGGTCTCCCTCTCTTGCTCTTGGCTCCTGGCTTTGGGAGAAGCCCCCTCGTGGGCAGCCCTGTAAAGAGGCGCACAGTGTGAAGAGCCAAAGCCTCCTGTGAACAGCCATATGACTGAACTTGGAAGTGACCCCTCCAGACCTGGTCAAAGCTTAGGTGACCGTGGCACCATCAGACCCCGTGAACGAAGCCTGTTGGAATCCTGAGCCGGAACCACTGAGCCTTAGCTCCTGAATCCCTGACCCACAGAAACTGTCAGATGAGAAATATTTTTTGTTTTAAGCCACTAAGTTTGGAATAATTTTTTTATGCAATTATCAGTAACTAATAGGATTTCTATTTGCTTCTGCCAGTTGCCTGGGGGTGCTAGCACCCTAGGACACGGGAAGAGACTAGCAGCCCAGAATCACCCATTTTCAGTCTCAGGCCCTGAGATGATTCAAAGCTGAGCCACAGCCTCTGAAGGGAGGGCCTACCTGTGGTTCACCTCAAGGTGACAAGGTGTCCCTCTCTAAGGGACAGCCCAAAGTCAGGGACTTAGGGAGGCTCTCCCAGCCCTGTACAGGCCCTGGATCCCAATTTCTGTGAGCCAAGCACTAGGCAGCTTGCAGGTCACTCAGCCACCCAGCCTCTCAGCTCTCCCCTCTGCAATTGGTATCTTTCCTCAGGAAGAAGTTTCTCCAGACTCAGAGTGTATTAACCTGGGCTCCCTTCCCTGCCATCCTCTCAGTAAGTCTGGACTATATTGTGGGTTCTTTGATGCCTTCAGTTGACTATTTCTTTAAATATTTTGTCCCATCTTTCTAGTCATCCTGTGAGGGAACTAGACTGAATAGCTGAGGCTACATTATTGGAAATGGAAGTCAAACTCCACCTTCATTTCTCTATCTGAGAAGTTAAAAAACAAGGACGTTTCTTGTTGCACGCTCAGTTGTAGGTTTCAGGATGATAGTTTACTGAATTCTGTAAGAATTTTGTGCTGTGCTTTCCATCTAATACTCTGGAGGGTCCTTCTCTGGTGGCCTATCTGATTTGGCCGGCTTACCAATTTTACATGGCCAGGCGACCTTGCTATTTTCCTGTCCACGTGGGTGGGCGGTAAGGGGTTAACTCTGATGTTACTTCATTTTCTGAGTTTTACTCTGGCAGACCAGGGTTGTATTTTGAAGTCACTTGGGTAATAGGGAGTGAAACAGCATATTTTCTACTATCATATTCTGTCTCTGAATATTTGTTATTGTCTGCAAAGCTAATCTTGATAGTTTTTATTTTTACATATACTTGCTAGTAAAGAAGTAAATAATCTTGTGTGGATTAAGTGCCAACTCCAAATCACATGGAGTACACGTCTCTGAAAAATGCTGTAATAGGGGAATTAATGATAGTTGGGAATCTTAAGCTCTTATTTTGGGGGAAAAGCCTATGTAACTTTAAAGAGTAGATTTATATATGTTGATTTGGAAAAAAAGCCAAGATGCATTCTTACGGAAAAAAAGTAGCTGTACGCTCAAGGCTCCTCTGTGTGTGTGTGTGTGTGTGCGCGCGCGCGCGCGCGCACGTGTGCACGTGTACATGTAAATGTATACAAAATGTTTAAAAGGATACAGAAGAAATGAGGAAGAAGATTGCACATTTGATACGAGAGGAACGCTTACTTTTTCCTTGTACATCTTTGAATTGTTTGACTTTTTCTCATTTCACGTGTCATTTTCCCAATTAATTGTTAGTTTAAACCCCGAGTGGACACATGAGTAGCACAATCTCATGTTAGTTGTAAAGAATGCTATACAATGATTTCCTTTTATCATCCTGTTTTACTATTTCTCTTTCCCATGGTCTCTACTATATATTCAGTTTACACATTTAACTGGCTTAAGTTATGAATGGTATGCATACTAAATCTCTTATTTTTTTCCTTCATCCAAATGTATAGTGCCTTTTGGTTATATATGTTAGAGTTGCGAAGTCTTCCTAAGTCACATTTCAGACTTGAACCATTGTCAATTAGTATACACAAAATCCAGAATCAGAAATTTTGGAAGGAATTTAAATTCTATCACTTAATAGCTGTAAAACCTTGTACAAGAAAGTTAACCAACATTCCCTCTCGTCTTTCCTCCATGCACCCATGCTTGCAAAGTCAGTATTAACAACTGTTTTCCAGACAGTTTTCTGTCTGAGAACATGAACAACGATAACAGCTTTCTCACCTACCTTGCAGGTTTGTGATGGGGAACAAAAGATAACATGCAGGAGAGCTTTTGCAAGCTGCATGACAGTACACAAACGTAAGGTGTGATTATTTGTATTCCTTTGCTCCACTGTAAAGTGTCAAGGATAGACCACTGCATTTGTCCAATTTTCCATATTTTGAAGAAGGGAAAGATGTTGAAGGAATCAAATAGTATCTTGAAGCCAGAAATCTAAGGAAAACAGTTAAGTATCTCATTTGCAACTCAAGAAAAAGAGAAGCAGAAAATGCTTTATGTTAAGGGGATAAATCTTCTGGATAATAAAGTATGTAGGTTGTGCTTAAGGGAAGGGAGTGGAGGCCTCTCTTTTTTTCGGGTTGTGAGGGGGTGGGGTGAGGATGGCTCTGCCAGGTGGCTTCTGTCCCTTTCCTTCCTCTGGATTTTAGAAGCGTGACCTACCTCTTGTGCTTTTGATTAGTTTAACATCAAGTCCAGGGCATTGAATATCAGTGCCTGACCTCAGGGAGCACTTTCTGGGAAGCTGTGGAAATTAAACAAGTATGGGAAAATCTTCCTCTGGAAAACTTCCCCTCCTCACCTATCCCTTGGACAATCCACTAAAAACTTCCAGGTTCTTGGTATGTTTCTCTAAATGATAAATACAGTTACTTAAGGATCTATCAGCTATGACCAGATGGTAACAATCTTAAGAGCACAAGGGGAAAAAGGCAATATTTTTAGCTCTTCTTGCTCTATACAGACTTAAGCCAGAATATTGATAGTGTACTTCATTTATAAAAATATTTTCTATTTAATTACCTACTATAATCTATTCTGAGTTATGATGTAGCATTACACCATGTTGCAGTCTTTTGCATTTTATGTATTTTTCTCTTTCTCTCTTTTCCTCTCTCTCTTGGAAAATATACCCAGTAGGATAGAGAAAAAAATGTTAGCTTTTAAAGGTAGGTAAATATGAAGTTCTTATTGAAATATACTAAATACTGTTATATCTTGAAGCATAAAGTAGAATTGTTTTCATGATTCTAGAAATATATTTTTTCTTAAAACTATATCCATCAGCTTTATTTAATGAAGCTCTGGGCAGCTATGCGTTGGATATATAACAAACCGATACTGAAAGAGAAGAGAAAATGGTGCTGGATAGAAGAGAAGAATAAAAGTGTCTTTAATGGAAAACTCTAAATTATTAGGTGATAAGGTCTGAAATTCCATTTGAATTTTGCCTCGGTCAATTTGGGCTGCTCTGACAAGTACCATAGACTGGGTGCTTAAACAGCAGAAATTTATTTCTCACGGTTCTGGAGGTTAGCGGTCCAACATCAGAGTGCCAGCATGGTCGAGCTCTGATGAGAGCCCTCTTCCTGGCCTGCAGACAGCTGCCTTCTTGCTGTGTCCTTATGTGATGGAGAGAAGAGATCAGCCTTATCTCTTTCTCGTTTTATAAGGGCACTAATCCTCTTTCTAGAAGGGCCTCAGTCTCATGACTGATCTAGCCTAGTTGCCTCCCCAGTGCCCCACCTCCAAATACTTTCACACTGGGGGTTAGGGCTTTAAACATGAATTTGGGGGTGTACAAACATTCAGATTGTAGCAAACTTTAGCGATGCGGTTCCTTAGTGCGGGCCTGAGATGTGGATTGGAAAGCCTCCAGCTTGGGCCCCTTCAGGACGTAATAGGGCCCGTGAAAAGAGTTTTCTAAGAATCTGATGTGTGTCAGAACCTCAAGCTTCATATGTCATTCCTCTGCTCGCTGAATTACTTTTCCTCTTTCCCTTTTAACTAATTTTTAGTTTTTCTTGGTCTGGAAGCTCGATTAGGGAACACTGACATAAGGTAATTCAATTATAACTTTTGGTTGAAAGCTGAGGTTAAAAATAGGGTTTGTACGTGTGATGTGGATATTTTAGGCTGATAGTTTATTTCTATTATTATTATTATTTTAATCAAATAACCTATAAGTCAGCAACGTTTTTCGGTTGTATTCCTGTCCTGTTAGCATGAAATTGTAGCTGGCGATAAAACAATACCTCACACTTATTGCGTTCTTACTATGTGCTAGGTGATCCTGTGCATTTTATGTGGAATATCTGATTTAATCTTCACAGCAACCCCATGCGGTAGGGCCTGTAATTAAGCCACTTTATAGATGGGAAAACTGAGGCTTATAGCAGTAAAATAATGTGCCTAAGGTCAAACAGATCATAACTGGTAGAGTCCGGATGCCTGTGCTGGGGATATTACAGAGGTTTACAACTCTCTAAGGTACAAATCTCCCTTAGGAAGGAGTTCCACTTCACATGGTAAAATTTTATATCAGCATTGAATAAATCATTCAACAAGATGTATATCTAAGAAGGGGGGGTTGGAAGTCATCAAAATAACAGTATCAGTACTTGTGTTTCCCCTGCAAGCATCTCTCATTAAACCATGGGGGACTTTGGTAAATTAAATCAATATAATTAGTGCCAGAATAGGTGGGGAACCTGAAGCTCGGATTTATAGATAAGTCTTTATGTGTCCGTAGAAATGTACTAGTGGTGTATGTGCCACAGTGGTATTGCCCAGTTTTTCATAACGATGTTGCTTAATATGAAAAGACAAGCCCCAGTCAACTACCAGTTCAACAGGAGTAAAACTGGTGGTCTGGAAGCCCTACTAAGTACCTATTGAATTAATTAGGTTCATTTAGGTCTCGGGGATTGTACTTTAACATCTGGCTTGTGTTTTGTAAGTCGGAAACCATAGGCGTGGTGTGTATGTGGGTGTTGGTATGGGAATGGGTGGGGGTGTACGGGTTAGTTTGCTAAGACCACTGCTAGAGAACCACTGGAGGCTGAGAAACACCTTGGGTTTCACTCCTTCTTTGGCCCTCCTGTCTCCTGCCGTGTCCCTTTATGCAGCTCTAAGGAGAAGCCAGTTGGCAAGGAAGGCTGTGAGCTGCAGCTCTCAGGGTCAATCTGTGAGACACACAGCAGAGCAGGGCCGGGGGCGGGCACGGGACGGGGGCGGGGGGGGGCGCAGACACACGTGCTGTGTACACACGGCCCTTGTGGGGGCCGTGTCAGCACCCTGCGCCTTTCTTCTCTCTCCTTTTGTGATAGGACAAGAGAACAAACTCCTGTTTGGGGAAATTTTTTATGGTCCTTTAAAGTCTCATTTGTTTGTTTCTTTAACATGAGATTCTCCTTTAAAACAGTGAAATGTTTGAAGGGTGGAATCTTATCTCTTGGGCATCTGCTTCAATTCTACCCTTCCCTTCCAGGATTTTTAAACAAGGGTTTCCCAATGGTCTGTGCTCATTTTGTGATGAGAAAGTGCTTCAGAGGACAAAGCACCTGACAAACCTTCTTGTGAAATAGTGCTGTGTTGATGGGAGCTGCTGTACTTCTTGCCACATAAGCTAAATAGGAGCTCCTCATGAGCCTTCACCACCCTAGCCTCCATTAGCTCACTGCAGAGGTGTTTTCTTCTTAGAGGTCTCTCATATATTATAAATAACATTATATATACATTTTAATATATAGTATATGTTATATATATAATTTGTTTTGCAATTTTGGAAACAGTTTATCACTATAGTATTTTCTGTTGTTGAGTTTCCATTTGAGTTTTTTGGGGAAAAGATTTGGTAACTCAAAATACTATAATAATGGGGTTTAAATTGTTTTGTAGGGATTGGATTTGCTTTGCATGCATCTGTGGAGTATTTGTCTGTGCATCTGAGAAACTGCGACCTTAGGGGACAGCTTTTGGACTGATAACACACCCAGTGCAAGGAACTTTAGAATCAGTGAGCATATAATTTATCAACTTTTTGAACAGAGGAGTAAGTTTGTTTTATTTTCTTTAGATTTTTCAGCATATGTCTGTGTGTGTGTGTGTGTGTGTGTATATATATATACACACACAGCATATATATATATTTTTCCAGCATATATATTCATATACTATATGTAGATATTTTGATTATAACATGGAGGATCATTTAACAAATATCTAAATCCAAATGTCTAGATCTTATCCGTATGGTATGTGCAAGAGTTGGCATTTTATCTCAAAATTGAGCTCACCAACTCCTAGAACGTCATGAGACCTGACTTGAACAGGCAACCGTCACCTTTTGAACTTCAAAACAAACAGGGCATTTTGTAATGGGAAACACTGTGATACACTTATATTATAAATAATAAAAATTGGCTCTTCTCGGTGAAATTAGGCTTTGAGGAGGAGAAGTACCCCAGCAGCTGTTTTCCAGTTTGTCTTTCGGAAGCTTGGAGCTTCTACATACTAAGTTTATGAACCATGTAACTTGATTCTATAATGAAAATTCCATTCCTTTGGCAATATGGGTCTGATTTTCTATTTAAACCGTTAGCAAATTTTATTTAAAATTTTAGCAAATTACTCTTTCTGTTTGGGCAAAAGAAATTTGTTCTAAATTGAACTATGCAATTTTTAAGTGATTAGTGTTATCCTAATTCTTTACAGTTACCTATCTTCTTCTGTGTTGTGTATTTTTTCTTTCAAATCATTTGAATTAGCAAGAGGATAAATACAACTGTCATTTTCATAAAATAATTCATCTAAACAAACATTTGTTTCTGCATCTGACGGAGGATTTATGTGGGGTAAAAAACACCAAAAAAACCCAAAAAACGTAAAAGCACAGGACATACTGATGTAATTGCAATAATAGAATTATGCTGGTGTTATTAATGTTTTTGCATCTGGGATCAATAGACTGATTTTCCAGATCAGTCGTTCTCCAGGTGTGGTCCCTAAACCTGTAGCGTCAGCATCACTAAACTTGTTAGAACTGTAAATTCTTGGGTCCCATCCCAGACCTACTGAAACAGAAACCTTCAGTAGGAGGTGCAGGAGAGCAATCTGTGTTTTAACAAGCTCGCCAAGTGATTCTGTGGATCCTAGAATAAGTACTGTAAGTTGGTGTTATTTTCAACTTCAGATCACTGTTATAAGCTAGGTAAGATCTGGCACAGATACTCTGGAAAACAAAATCATTAATGCTACTGATGTTGGCAGTTTCATTTGTAGAAGTCCTTTTTTTGTGGAGAAAGTGTGCATGACTGTTTGGGGGATAAGGCAGTGGTATTTCTAAAGGCAGGGATGTGTACATTGTTCTTAACTTTTGTCACTAGAGAACCCAGGCCATAGTGATGGGGGGTGAAGGAAGCAGGCAGAGGAGAGGACTTCTTGATTTAAAGTGGGCTTGCTTTCATCTGTATTGTATTAGCAGAATAAATGAAGGTAATAGACATGAAGATGATTTGCACGTTGGAAAGCTCTGTATAAATGCGACTTGTGCCTTTGCTGAGTCAGCATCTCAGAGCTGCAGGTGCTGGGGAATCAGCAGTGAGGAAAACCAAGTCCACGTCCTCCTGGAACTCTTCCTGGGGAGGTGCAGGTATATCTAAGTCTGTAAATGTTATAAATGAATCTGTAAATGGGTCCTTACAAGCAAGCTCAGGTTAATTAGTAGAAAAAATTACAATTCAAAATAGGCCCAATGTAGCAATGACAGTTTACCTACTTATAGCTCAGTTAGATGCTAGTTTCAAACACATCTAATCACAAAGTAGAAAACAGGCCTCTGAGAACCCAAAATAGATGTCATCGGGCCCATTTACTAACCCTCATGCTCTTTCCCTCTAGCTCTGACTCAAAGTTCATTTTACAGAAGTCTTGACTCATAATTTTTTTCTCTGCTCTTTCTAAATGAGGTTTTTTCATTACTTACTACCCTTTATCATGCATTTTTCTTTTGTGCCTATAATGCCGCTACTTTCTCTCACTTTTTTTTTTTTTCACTTAAGAAAATTGCATATAGTCTTCAAAATCCAGCCCAAGTCAAACTCCTGGGACCCCTTGGTTCCCAGTTTCTGAGGCTGAGCTAATTTCTCCATCTCCCGTGCCCCTAGGCAGCTTGTCTCGTCTGCATTCGAGTCTGGAGTCTCGTTATTGAATTCTTCCCTCTCTGCACTCATCTTCCCCGTGAGACTGTGGATTGCTGGAGGACGGGGACCACATCTCATGGAACTTGTATCATCAGCACCCACCAGACTATTGGCGATAAATGTTTGCTCCGTTAATGAATTTAATGTGGGAGTCTGGCTTCTAATTCCCACAGCCCTTTAGAAGGAACAAACTAAAAGAGAGTTTCCTGGTGCAGACATGATAGCAGTGAGGAGGGACTCTTGATAACTTTACAACAAAGGACAGAACAAAACCTATTTTTCTGAAAACAAAAAGCATAGCAGTGCACCAATCTGGAAGAACAAAGACTAATTACTTTATAATTTAGAGAACTAATGTTCAATTTAAAGGAAAGACTAAAATGCATTCACATATTTAAGATTTACAGAAGTGCTTGCCTGAAGATGAAAACTCTCCAGATTTCAAATATGATTGTAAGTCGTGACATTGATTATAGGGGTCTATCTGGCATTATAGCTCTCGTTAGTTTTAGTTAGATAGCTTTTCTCTTCCGAGAAAATACTACACCTGATAGTTCAGCTAGAGAAAATGTACTTTCTTAGGTTTTAGACAGACACATATGCACATGTATTTTTTTCTCATTTATGTTACTTTTAGACTTTTTAATCCTATACTGTGGTGTCTTTTGTGGCTGAGAAACAAAAGATGATCACGTTACAGGATTAAGTAAGCAGCCACCGAGTAGCCACGAGTGCCCCTGTGACACCCGGTGATAAGAGGAAGGGGAGGCGGCGTGGCGTGATGGTAAGCTATGCAGTAGACTTCTTTTTTGGAGTCTAGCCCCCAGTCTGCCACACAGTAAATGTGGATCTTGCCTAAGTCACTAAAATCCCATCAGCAGACGTTTCCTTATCTGCAAAGTGGAACCAATACAGAACTACGGCCCAGGACTGTTTTGACAATTAAGTGAAATAATGTGTGTGAAAAGCATCTAAAACACAAGGATCGCTTCCAGAGATGGTGGGAACTTATATCACAAAATATCTTAAATGTTAAAAGACAGGATCCGAGCCATGGCCGAAAGTCTTTAATTTTTCCATTCCCCTCTCTTCCTTCCTGCAATATTTCGCATGACAGTTAGGAGGTCAGAGGATTCTTCGTTTATAAAAAATGGCCCAGATCCAGTGGTTCTCAGGAGCTGGCCTGAACCTTTCTCCAGGAGGTTTGTTACTGAGATTAAATGGTTGGTAAGTTAATTATAAATTGTAAGGAGGAAGTCAGATGTGATTAAATGCGCATCAGCAAGAGAAAGTAAGTCTAGGCCTGGTGTATTTAACAGTGGCTGCGGTTTTTAAGGCTTATGAAGAGTGTTTACTACACGGGGTTTCTAACATGCTTATAGGCAAATTGAATCTTACATCTCTCTGATCTGGAATTTTTGTCTTCACATAATTCTTTAGCAGCTGCCTGCCATTAACACTTTCGGAGACAAAGCCTGCAGTAACACTTTCTGACAAGGAATAATCAGGAAGCCAGGGTTTGGCAGAAAAGCTGAAATCAGCTATATTTCACTTATCAAATCAATGAGGCTTTGCCTTTAATCCCTTCAGCTCCAGGTCACAGGGTTAGCTTGGCAGGACAATTTTAACTCAGATTATTTTCTTCCTGAAAAACAAGTGTATTATGAGCTGGTATCACTTGGTAACACCTTAGAGGACACACATGATCCTTGCATTTATCAAAAAGAAAAGTATTCAGAAGAGAATGGAGCACCTGGATTTGGGGACTGGTTGAGGGAAAAAGCCTGAGGCCTGAAAGTGCTGTTTAAGGAGGTGAGGGAGGCCTGGAAGGAACATTGATGTGAATGACGGGGGAAGAGCCTGGTTCCGACCTCGAAACAGCAGTGCGATGGAGAGGGGTGTCTAGGAGAACTTTGAGAGACTGGACCTGAGTCGGGGGCTGTCTCGGGCAGTTTTACCTGCTTTGCGGTTTTGTCTGGTTGTTGTGTCCAGGATGCTGCAGACACAGAATAAATAAATGTTTGTGTGCTGATGGTGGACATACCTCAAATTACAAATGCAATGATTACCCGGTTCATATGTAGAACTTGATTACTTTTAAGCCTTGACTTGTGGCTATTAGGTACATTGCTGACTTATTTCTCTGATCAAACTCCTTTCCTTTGGAAGACTTGGGCGTGTTATGGTGCGTACATCAGTAGCCTGGAAAGTGTGTGTGTATGTATAGCAGTGCTTTCGAACCATGAGAAGATATAGAATTATTGTACCGTATGAAAATTGTAGTTTCTACTTGATATTTCGTGCCCGTCAGTTACATTTGTCAAATCACGTAACTGATAGTTTTAGCGTATGAAAGCTAAGTGTATTAGTATTTGCTACACGACTTCTGTTACAAATAAGCAATTGCTTAACACTCATAAAGTTTAGTGTGCTGTGCATCTATGATAACAGTATTCCCTTCTTCTAAAACCAGGTAAAAACCAACACAAAATAGCATTGCTGATGATAAAACCAGTTCAGGTGCTCTGAGAAGCAGGATCTATGATGGATTGGACAGGCAAGATATTCACTGTGAAACAAGCCTATAAAGGATACGGGCGTGGTAGCAGGAGTAGTTGGGAAGTGACTCTGACTGGGATGGAGAACTGATAGCTGTGAAGGGAGAGAAGGAAGGAAGCAGGATTGGATGCAAAGAGGCTCAGACTGAATGGGCTCCAGAAGACTCTTGGCCAGACCATCGGGGTACCCCAAAACAAAGGCTGCCCAGGGGAAGAGTCCCCTGCTGGGCAGGAGTGGCCTCGTCCAGTCACTGGCTGGGAGCAGCTCGAGGAAAGCATGGCCTTGGCCAGGATCTAAGGCGGATCCTGAGGGTTGGGGAGCTGGAGGCTGTGAGGTGATGATGCTCCTCACGGCGGGTTCTTTCCAGAGAGATCTGAGAAGCCCACTCTCACGGCTGCCACAATTATGCACTGTTCTAAACAGTTTCACTAAACAGATATTTAAACTTGACTTTCTAAATATTTATTAAATGTAAATATTATTACCGGTAATGGCAGATTGTTAAAAACACACTGGATTCAGGCGAAATTCAGAATAACCAACATGAAATTGCATTTTCTCTGTAAACCTAGGGACTAACCTTATTTTATTTGAAGACTTACAATATGTTAAAATATCAGATTGTTTAAACTTTTGACCAGTTAGGCTGAACCTTTTTTCCCTGTGTTTTTCTATATAGTCTTCTGTTCTTGTTGTTGCCACTTTTTCTTGCAGGGTGTCAGCATTGTTCACATTGATTAGAAAGAGTTCTTTTGTATTTGTTCTTTATTTCTCTTTTGTACGTCCTTTGCCTTTTCATTTTATTTGCAATATTTGTTTAATGTATAGAAGTTTGTTTTGTTTTCTTGGTGTGTGTGGTTAAATCTTTCTCTCTTTTCTTTTGTGTCTTGGATCCTCCATCCCTGGATGAAAAAAACTGGTTAAATGCTTGGAATAAAATCAAGTTGGAGTCTCAAATTAAACCAAATGCCAAAATTAATTCCAGCTGGAGTAAGGAATTAACTATGAAAGGAGCCATACAATTCTGTTTGCTGTAAACAGAGATTTGTTGGTCCCCATCGCTGTCTGGTTTGTTGCTGTTTAAGGTAATCCTTACAGCTCACTGTGGGAGGACGATTTGAATTGTGCAGGTCCTTCTTCGACTACGTTCCAGTGCCTGAGCTGAGGGGTCTGCCAGCCAGAGGAGCATCTCCAGCTCCTGTTGTGTGATCCCGGGTTAGTGCTGAAGGAAATTATTTCTGGAAATTCTGAAGCAGTCTCTGACCCTTCTTTTGCTAGAAAACGTAGACAAATCGTTGTGCCTACCAAAATATAACCCTCTTGAACTCATCTTTGACTCCTCCTCCCCTTTTCACATATAGGGTGCTGCATGGCCCCTGGGCATGTTGCATTGCCAGGCAGTGGTGCCCTGAAGCCTCAGGTCCCCCCCATTCCCCCCTCCTCACCATAAGACCCCTATTAAATACAAAAGCTGTTCCTCCAGGAGTTCCGGCTTGATGCAGACTTCTCAGGTTTGACTCCCCACCTTTGCCTGCAAGGCATGCAGGTGTGGCTGCGTCCAAGGAGCCGGCTCCTGTTTCCTTGCTTTTTCTGTCCTGTAGCACCAGACCTGGACTTCAGCTTACGCTCCCTGTGAGGTAAGCAATCATTTTGCTTGTTGTGGTCAGCCCGTGCCTGATTGAACTGATGCCTAAGGGAATTTTAGAATACCTGGTCTTCCATACTGCTTGAAGTGGGAGTGCTTTCTTATGTCCTTTCAGATGATTATAAAACTGTTATTCTGGGGATGATGCTTTTATGATCAGCAAATGAAAGGACCTCCAGCCGCCTTGAGCCATCATACTCATATTCATAGTAAGTAACAAACACTGTTTCTTTTTCTCGTAATGGTTTTTCCTGGCACACTCATCTAGATCCTGTTTAGTTTCAGAAATGATTCAGGGTTATTTGGATGAATTTAGATTTTTCCCTTTTGAGATATGTGAAATGAAACCCAACTTCAGATTCTCTGAGCTTCTTTAGTAGAGCTCGTTTAAGTTCTTGACAAGTTACTATTTGTTAGAAATTTGGTTCTGCTTTTTATTAACCATGTAAACAACAAATATTTGTTTTCTTTCTCTTCTGGGTGGTGATTATGCTGCATTATAGCATAAAGCTATATAATAAGCGATATGTAGCAACGTGAACACAAAAGATGTGAAGACACGGTGGCCTGATAGAATTTGTTTGTGTCATGAGTATCACAAGTACTAGATCACTGCATTAGTACTGTGTCCACGTTGTTCTTGAGCCCTTTGGGCAATGACAGGAAAGGCTGGGGAAGGAGGCTTGTTGGTGTCTACGTAACAGGTCATCCTGTCCACTTGATTATTAAAATCTTCCTCTGCTGAGATAGCCCTTTGATGAACATTCATGTGGACACAAATATCTTTAAGTTTTTAGGCAATTACCTCTTCCCTCTGCCTTACCAGTTTTCTTGTCATATTCCTTCCAAGTTCCTGAGCATCTAGGCACACCCTTGGCTACAGCCCATGAAGCAGTGCAGATTCTTATCTCTGGCCGTTTCTCCTTCCAAGCAGAAGGAACAAGGGGCACAACCTGCAGTTCTGTCCGTTGGCAGGATTTCCCTTTCCCACTTAGATGTCCCAGAAAGGGGCTGGAAGGCTGCAGCCATCCACACTTGGGCGGTGCCTGTATATTATGCAGAACTGTCTGTGAAATAGCCCTGGGGTTTCTCTTCCTCAGTCAGAGGATTGAGCGGAATGGTCCGTGAGGTCACAGGTGTGGGCTGGGAGAGAGGAGGTGACGAAGCAGCAGTGGGGTGGGGGCCATGGGCATTTGGGCCCCTTCAAGGCCGGTTGGATCCTGTATATACCACTCCCGGTTGGTGATGGGTGCGGCTGTGCATGCCCTGCTTTACAGTGTGGAGGGTCAGACAACACCCAGCTCGGGTCACATGGGAACGTGGTGGCTCATGGTTAAGTGTCCCGTCTCTATTACGGCCCCGCAGTAGCCAAGAGCTATTTCTCGAAAGGAGAGTAGTTATCTGCCAATGATGGCAGAGCTTAGTTCTAAAATCCTAAGGGTCTGTGCTGTGAGTCAGCTGTAGGGGGCCTTCCAAAGCCTCCAAACAGCTTCTGTATTTGCCATTTACACTTCAGGCACCAACGGATCTGCTGGGGCATGTGGCCCAAGTGACAGGGCAGCTTGCACAGCAGCCTGGACCTGTGGCAGAGCCCTCTCTTGTCTGGACCTCACTCAAAACTAGCAGCTTTTTGAGTCACTTGGTGAGTGAAGTAGCACAGCCAGATGAGGAGTACGCTGCCTCCAAAGTCCAAAGGGGTCTGCTAGGCGTTGTGATTCTTTTTTGGTTGTAGGAGGGGCAGATACAACAACTAATCCTGCACTTTAGAGGGGATGTCTTGACATGTCCCACATTCCCAGACTCCTAGAAATTTCACTGAGGAGGAAGCCCCCTGAATTTTCGTTGGATGTCTTTGTTTATGTTTTTTTTTTTTTTTTCAGATCTTTATTGGAATATAATTGCTTTACACTGTTGTGCTGGCTTCCACTGTATAACAAAGGGAATCAGCTGAATTTATACATATATCTCCATATCCCCTCCCTCTTGAACCTCCCTCCTACCCTCCCTATCCCGTTGGATGTCTTTTCCACCCTCTGACACACAGATGTCTTACCATTAAGTCTAAAGTAGTTGCTAGTACCAAGAGCTTTCTATGGAGTATTTAGAACAGTGCCCAGGCATAGTAGGTGCAGAATAACTATTATGTTTATCATTATTTCCAGTGATTGGTGAAGAAAGCTTGATGCGAGTATGTTTCATTCAAAGAAGCACAGTCTGAGCAGGAATTCCAGTCCACATAGAACTGTCTCCAGTATTTAAGAGAATCCATGTACAGAGTCCAAGGCCGAATGTCAGTGAAGACCCAGTCCCCTCCTTATTCTTTGGCACCCCATAACTTTGGGAGACTGGAACTTTCCTATGCCAAATGTACTTTTGCTTTCATCTGTGCTATTCTCCCCTCTCACTGTCTTCCCAACCATCTCTACACCATTCCCCCAAGATGACCTCCTCCCAATAGGTCATGCTTTTTCTGTCTCAAGCTTGTGAGGAATGTAGATCTTCTCTAACCATTTTCCTCTGGAAGGGCCATTTGCGTCGATTTTGCACTTTCTGTGCTCAGAGAAGAAAAAGGGGAAAGCCAGGCTGGCCATGCTTTTGTGTTTGTGGGGGCTGGGAGGAGGGGCTGTGACACTAGCATGGTAATGATTTCTGTGTAGTTACAAATGCTGTGAAGAGGCTAATGAAAATATAACAGTGATGATCAGAAAAGCAAAGGCAAAACTGCTATAAGGAGAATGTTCAGTTTTGCCATTTGTTTACTAACGAGTTAAAGTCTGAAAATTTCACTTATTATTATTTTAACAATATAAAAAGCCTCATACACGTTTTCCTCTTCTTACTTGTGGATTAAAAGTTTAAGAAGAAATAAAGTTAATTTTTAAAAGTATTTATTTATTTATTTTTAGCTGTGTTGGGTCTTCATTGTTGCACACAGGCTTTCTCTAGTTGCGGAGAGCGGGGGCTACTCTCCGTTGCGGTGCGGGGGCTTCCCAGTGCAGTGGCTTCTCTTATTGTGGAGCACGGGCCCTAGAGCACTCAGGCTTCAGTAGTTGTGACACATGGGCTCAATAGTTGTGACTCGCAGGCTTAGTTGCTCTGCGGCATACAGGATCTTCCCAGACCAGGGATCGAACCTGTGTCCCCTGCATTGGCAGGTGGATTCTTAACCACTGAGCCACCTGGGAAGTCCCTAAAGTTAATTTTTAAAATGATTTTATTTATGTATGTTTTTTACCTTTCTATTACTTGTGGAATGGAGATATGGAAAAAGTCAGGATCAATTTAGAGAATGGTAATTCAATTTAAAATCATGATAGTGACGCCTTAATGATATTAATGAGTTTTTTTTCAGCTTTTGATTATTTAAATGACAAATTATATCATGCAAATATTCTCAAAATTCCATCCCTTTCCCCACCCAGGGTGTCCCAGAAAAGGAGCAGATGGTAAGGCAGAGGCACCGTTTTTTAAACCTACTTTTTACTTTATTTTTTTATTTTTATTTTTTCTACTTTTTATTTTTAATGTTACTTCATCAAAAGTGGTGTAACAGTGTGAGTATCTCATGCGTGAGTGCAGTGAGGAGGACATATAAACATGATTCCTTCCCCGAGGAGTTTAGGTCCAGCGAGGGGATGCATATTGACCGCCAGTCACACAGCTGGAAGTTAAATTTACCTTTCAATGAGCACTGCAGAGAATGTTCGAAGGCAGTGCCTGAGGATGGAGAGGACAAGCAGGTCTTGCCCAAGAAAGTGTGGTTTATGGAGCTGAAATCCGAAGGGTGGGCAGAAATGTACTAGGTGGAAGAGCTGGAAAGCCTGGCTGAGCTGCAAGGAATGGGCCAGAGGAGAGGCCTGTGGGGCTGGAGAGAGAGACCTGGGGATCATGTAAGGACTTCTGACCTTGTTACAAAAAGCCACCAAAATGTTTTAAGCAAGGGGTCCCTTGGAGGGAGGGGGAAAGACTGAGGGCGGGAGACAAGTTGGCAGGAGTTTCCTGAAACTGTATCTTGTTAAGAACAAAAAGTAGTTTGAAATTCAGCAGGGAAAATCCAAATCTGTTCCAAAAGAGATTTCCAAAACAGCAAAAACCCCTAAAGATATGCAATTTTAGTCATTTGTAGCTGAAAGTTTGACAGAGATTATCGTTGATGTATTTGCTGTTGTGAGGAATAATGCAGAGAGATCTGTGTGGCATTTACTCAGTTTCCCCCAATGGTAACATTTTGCAAAACTGTAATATAACATCATAACCAGGATATTGACATTGAGATAGTC
The DNA here is from genome assembly GCF_030028045.1 of Hippopotamus amphibius kiboko. Taxonomy (NCBI): domain Eukaryota; kingdom Metazoa; phylum Chordata; class Mammalia; order Artiodactyla; family Hippopotamidae; genus Hippopotamus; species Hippopotamus amphibius. The sequence goes on along the minus strand of NC_080188.1, from coordinate 84,713,750 downwards.
CATTTCTTTAGATTCTTTCATCGTACTCGTGCTCGCTGTGTGCATGTTTAGTTTAGTAGGACTTTATCACGCATCACACGTGTCGGTTTTTGCATATCCACCATCACAGCCAAAAAATTTTGGATGAAAGGAGAAGTTCACCCTCTAATTTGGAATAATTGATAACACATTGTATGTGAAGTGCTCAAAGAGAAAAGACAACCAATTTATTCGACTTCTTTTCATCAACCAGGAGGTCCCTTTACTTATGAAATCTGGTCATTTCGGTGTCTTTGAGAGGCAGCCGCGTGGGCCCCGTGATGCGACAGAAGCATGATCGAGTGGCAGGGTCTCCTCTGGAGCTGAACCACCTGGACGCAGGTTCCAGCCCCGTCCCCGGTGCTCTGTGTGGCCTCAGGCAGGCTACTTGGCCTCTCTCTGACTCAGTTTTCTCATCTGTGAAACGGAGGTGATCACAGGGCCTACTTCCAGGGTTATTCTGAGGATTAAATAACACATGGTGTAAGTCAGTGAAAATTCCAGAAGCAGGCTCTGGCACTTCCCTTCACTCTGCATAAAGCAATACATTCTCTTGACAGAAGGTCTGTGGTAACTGTTGGATGTGTTTAACTTTTGGTGTGAATCTGAGTGTGTTGCTCTACATTTGTCTCCCAGGGATGTCCTGACCCTGATAAAATATTTCACTTTCAGAGCCGTGATGAAAGCTTTAAAGATAACCTCTTTAACTTTAGAATATTTAATGTAAGCTATTGTGACTTGCTGTTAGATCATTTCTCCTTCCTGAGAAATCTTAGTGATTTATTGAGCTGATACCATCTGTCCGATATGAGAGTGTTAGACTGATTATTGGAAAAGAAGGTGATTTTTTTTCTGACAGGAAAATGGGGATGCGATTGTAAAGAAAAATATTTAAGAAATATTTGTATCCTATGTGAATTTAGTAAAGAATCTCTCTTCCTGATTTTGCTGAGAGATTGTGAGTCCTCGTTCAGGGAGAGATGAGTGCTTTTGTTTTCATTTAGCATTCTATGGTCAGGATTTTTGTTCTCCTTGTGGGACATGGACAGGTTCAGACAGAAGGGCAGGTGACCTGTGCTTTCGTTGTAGGAGGAGGTGTGCTTCCAATAAGGAGCTCTTCGAGGTGTCCTGGGGCGTCCAAGGAGGAACATGAAGAATGAGTTATGTGTGCTAAAAAAATACAACCTGTTTTCCTTTCTTACTCGTGAAAGTGACTGTGTGGAGGGATTCTCTGGTGGTAGTGGTGATGGTGGCAGTAGGGCAAGATCCCCAGTGTGGAGAGCTCTTAGGAGGCTGTTACAATAATGCAGGTGAGAGATGGTGGTGGCTCAGCCCAGGTGCTCTCAGTGGAGGTTCATGTGGCAAGAATTCAGATTCAGAATCTGTACTGATTGCAGGAAAGACAAGATTTGCCAATGGATTGGATGTGGGCAGTTCTAGGAAAGCACTCTCTAAGGATTCTGGCCTGAGTAATTGGGTGAATAGAGGTACAGGTGCTAAATTATGGGACCTTCCAGGTTTGGGGGAAGAAGTCAGGAGTTGGTTCGGGGGCATAAGTTTGAGACACCTACAAAATATCAAAGTGAAATGACAACGAGGCGCTTGGAACATGATTCTGAAGTTAGAGGTTGGAACTGGAGAGGTGCATTTGAAGGTCATCAGAAAAACAGGTGATGTTTAAAACCATTAGTCTAGACACATCATCAGTGTGTTGAATGTGATAGAGGAGAAGTCTGTGAGCTAAGCCTGGGACAGCCTATCCAGAGTGGGAGAAGTAAGCAAAGAGACTGAGAAGGAATAGCTGGAGAAGAAGGGGGAAACCCAGGAGAGGGCTGTATCCTGGAAGCAAGGAGAATGCCATGTTTCAAGAAGGAAGAAGTGATAAATGTTGTCAGGTGGGACCTTGGTAAAGATGAAGGCTAAGAATTGGCCACAAGCAGTGAGCAGCTCATTGGTGATCTTGACAAGCAGTTTTAATGAAGTAGAATATAAAGAAAAGAGGCAACTAATTATACGCAACTCATCCGGGGACTTTTGCTGTGTCGTAGAACAGGGGGATGGTGGGGTAAGTGCAGGGGAGATATTGACTGATTGATTGGTTGAGAACTAACAGCATGTTTGTATGCTGAAGGAATTAAGGGACAATCAGTGATGCCTGCCATGTGGGGTAGTTGCAAGAGCAGAGTCCTGGAGTAGGGAAGGGAGGTTGGGACCCGGAACTCATCAGGAAGGGTGTAGACGTGTGAGCATGCCTGCAGAGGGGTTGGGGGTTTAGAGTGGGAGGATAGAGAAGTTCTCTTCCTATTATATTTTATTTTCTCAGAGAAGTAAGGGAAATAAGAACAAAGGTCATTAGCAGGGTGCCGGTGGTAGAGGCGATGAAGCCATTTAAAGAGAGTAGATCTCCAGTGGGTCTCCTCGAATGGGAATGTCCACACGGCAAAGAGATGTTGGATGCCAGGCAGCTCCGATGCCACTAAGGTGGTGGTAATACATTTTAAGGGAGAGGAGCCAGTGTAACTGTGATTGTATTTAGCCATTTTGTTCTATAAAGACACCTATAATAGGTGGAATTGGGTTTAACCAACTTTGGAGCAATGAAATTAAGGGATTGGGCAAGAAGGTGTCTTTGACAGTGGGCCGTGGAGTCTAAATGCTGTCCGGAGAGAAGTGAGGGCGCGGGGAGGAGGTGGAGGCTGTTGGAGGTGGTTGGAGTGGGGATTCTGGAGTGGGTGGGTTGGAGGCCGGGAGGTGGCGGTCAGGGAGAGGGACTGTGGAAGCTGAGATGTTTGTAGGTGTTGTGGTGGTCCACAGTCACAGTGTCAGGAGGAGCAGAGGTGTGAAGCCTGAGGAGCACTAGAAGACAGCATCTTTGGACATGAGAAGGGCATGGATTGTAGCATCAAGGTTTTGGATGAGTCACTTATGTGAAATTTCTAAACTCAATCAGACTAGTGACCAAGAGAACGACAGAACCATAGCAAAAGGTTCTAGGAGTAAGGGGGGAGTATTCCTGGATATAGTGGGTAACTATGATAAGCGTGTGTATCTGGAGACATGGCCTCACAGGGACCTCGGGTTTTAAGAGGGAGGAAGGGTAAACAGCCTGGAAGCATCAGGGAGGATACATGTCTCACTCCCAGCCCGCTGGCACTAGGAGTGTGGGAGAAAACCAGCTGTCCTTCAAGAGGGTGCCCAGCGGTCCTGCATGCCCTGGTGTGAAAGGCATACAGTTTTCACCAGGGTGAAGGGAACATTCAGAGAAGAGGGTCAGAGCACAAGGGGATTTCTCTGATGACATACATGAACTATCCAAGGGGTAGAAGGGTTTGGGGGATCCGGGAAGGGCATGTCTGAGTGAGTTAGGGGATGCTCAGAGCCGTGTGGGGGAAGGGAGTCTAGGAGTTGAGGCTCTGCCTTCTTATGGGGACTGAGGTCAGCAGGATGGAAGCAGGATAAGGAGATCTGTTCTGAAAGTTGCTTAGCAGAGACAGATGATCAGATAATTGTAGCTTCCTCCATGGGACCTGCCATTTACACCATGTCACAAGGCACCAGGAGGTAGGCGGATAAATAGTGATGTAAGCCAGAACACGTAGAATTCTGTGTACCTGCCCCCCAAATTCTGTTACTGGTGATAACAAGGTTGAGATCACCCAGATGAAGAGAATAGAAAAATGTTTGGAGTGTTGAGTGAGTATGCTGTATTTGATGGGGAGGTAAGGACTTCACCTGTCTGGGTTAGCAGTAACTAAGTTTACTCATTCACTAGCCCAATAGGTTATTAATCAGCAGGTGTGGAGAATAGGAGCAAGACTCTGTCCCTCCCAGTAATATAACTCATGAGAATATCACCCAGATACAACCTGCTGTCGCCCTTATTTATGTCCTGTCCCCTCCCCAACTCTTAAAACCACAAGAACTGATTGTCCATATATGGGTATTTATGTTTGTTAATAAAGCACTGTTTTTTATAAAATAAAAATGCTTTATAAATAAACAGTGAGACTCAAATAGAAAACAAAACATGATGGCCTGATAAAGAATGACATAATTCTTTCAGCACAAATTAAAAAATTTGTAAGCAAATCGAGTTGTGTTAACTCAGATAAGTGTATTTATAATTTTTTTGTTTTTAATTTGGAGAAGGGGTGTTCTGTTACAAAGGAGCTTAAAAATAAAAATAAGAAAGAACTTTTCTGAAAATCTTTTATGCATGTTATACTATTTGCCAGAGAACTTTACCATTTTTCAGTTTAGTTTTATTTCATGACATATATTTAGTACCTCGTGTGGTTTTAAAAATGAACTTTACATGTATTAAGTAACCTGGGAAAAATACAGAAAAATGTTCATGATATTTAATCAGTTCATGAACTATTATAATCTCTGCTTCCAAGACAGCTGATTCAGAGTCTTATATTTTGGGGTCTCAGACACTAACAGGTTACTACTACTGTTAATGCAGAAATCTTTTGAACATACCATGTTATCATATTGAAGAAATCTTGGCGAAAGTTTTAAAATATGATCAAACCAATTTCCATTCAGCTTTTAAGTCACTGAGGTTTTCCATTCTATTTTAGTACATGAGTCCAACAAAGACTTAGCATCTTTTCTTTAAAAGCACCCTAATATCAAAGGACTGTCACTGCTGCAGTGCCTCTTTATTTTTGCCCTTGCCAGCAAGAGTGTGAGTCATTTTTCTAAAATGCTGGAAAAGTTCAAAGAGGCTTCATAGTAACTCTCAAACTGGTGATATATATGTGTGTGCCTTTGGCCCATTATAACTCCAGGCATCCATGCTTTTTTCCTAATGACATATGGAGTAATACATGTGAAAGATATTATTTGGTGAAAGAGAGAAAGTCTGAATTATGTGGCAAGAACAGGGTTCAGTTGTGATTTTTTAAAATGTCTTTCTTTCTTTCTTCTCTCTACTATGTTCTTTGGTTTTATAACTTCTTGGCCTGTAGGAATAAGGAGGATAAAACCTAGTTGTTTCTGGGCAACTAATGGAATGATTTGTGATTTCTGTGTCTCAGAATACAAATATGTTTAATCATTCATAGAATTTAATCTAGTCGCTAAATCTTTAACAGGGGTGATAATTGGTTTTGCTCAAAAAGGTAAAAATTGGTTTGGGGGGAGTGAAAAAAAATGACAATGTTTTTGCCCTCAAAAGGGTCATCGTATATAAATAGAGATACAGAATGTCTGTAAATTTCATGAAGAGTGGGATTAGAAAAAAATGCAAAACAAAGCAAACAAGAAAACTAAAACTCCTTAGAGAGACAATACTTTAGAAAAAGGTTGAGAAACACTGATTTAGTCTTTGGATACAGAAGCTCAGCACCAAGACAAAATGAGGACTATGGACATGATAATGCAGATGGATTTTGAAAGGAAATTCCGATTGCATATTTTCCAGGTTTAGTTTCATTTGTTTGCTAACCATCAATCTTACACTGAGTTTTCAGTACATCAGCCTGTTAGTAAGTCACACTATTAGTAAGCCACACTGTTAGTCACGCTGTTAGTTTTCAGTACATCAGCCTGTTAGTAAGTCATACTGTTAGTAAGCCACACTGTTAGTAAGTCGCACTGTTAGTAAGCCACACTGTTAGTAAGTCGCACTGTTAGTAAGCCACACTGTTAGTTAAGTCACACTGTTAGTTTTCAGTACATCAGCCTGTTAGTAAGTCACACTGTTAGTAAGCCACACTGTTAGTTAAGTCACACTGTTAGTTTTCAATACATCAGCCTGTTAGTAAGCCACACTGGCTAGTTACCTGCCAGGGTTCTGAGCAGAGCATTGTCTGCCTCAGCTTTATTTTACCCTAGTCTTTTCCTCGAGCAGCTGACTGTCTTTGGAGGGGAAATGAGATAAGGAAAGTAAAGCACTTGGCACGAACACTCTGTGAGTGCAAGTGTAGACAGCTGTGGGACCACAAAGGAAGAAATAGTTAACTTAGCCGGAAGGTGGTTAGGAAACGATTCAATAAAGAGATTACTTTAGACCAAGGACTTTATGAACTTGGATGGGAAACAATAATGTCTTTATTTTTCAATTAACTCCATCTGAAATTTACTGTTGCCTTCCATTATGATGTGGCAAACCACAGGAGAATTAGCAGTATCTGGACTTTTCCACCAATAGATCTAGATGTTTTCATAGCACATTACAGTTGTTGCAACTGTCTTGAACTATTGCTTGTGGTCATAACCACTTTGAAATTACAGTAGTTACTAGACTCACCTCTAGATTTTGTTTTTAACATGTTAATAAAGTACGTATTTTGTAAATCTCACATGTAACTGTAGAAAAATTCAAAACTTCTATTTAACAAGGACACCACAAAATTAACAGGAAGATGCATATGTAACACAAGAGATGTATATTCATGACAAAAAATAGAGCTCCTGCAATGAATTCATGGGATTAAGGAGAAAAGTCACGGTTTATCAAAGAAGTGTTACGAGAACACAGGTTCTAGAAGAAGATACTGATATAGCCAATGCAAATATAAAAATATCTCTCAGGTCCTTAGGGAAATATGAAATTAAGAAGCAACTATTTAACCACACTTTGGCAAATTGCCAAAAACTAAGAGTGAAAATGTTAAGTATAAAGGCTGTAGGAAAATGAACACTTTCATAATGTTGGCACAAAGTGGTAAATCCTTTTTTTAGGGCAATAGGATAGTAGCTTTCAGTTTTTTACAATGTGTTTATTACTGTGGACCCAGAAATGTCACCTTCAGAAATTTCTCTTATAAAAATACTGGCATATCAATGCACATAAATATATGTACAAGAATGTTTGGCAAAGATGTGTGTTCATTGTGAAAAACCAGAAGTGACTTAAAGGTCCATTAGTGGGGAAATTTATTGACTGCACTGTCAAATTCAAATAGTAATGTATCAATAATATGCAGCTCTGGGTAGATATAGCTATATCTACTGACATGGAAACTCTTCTAAGACATATTGCTATAGGACAAGTCATAAGGAGAATATGTAGTATAATGTTATTTGTTTAAAACAGAAAAAAAGCCAAAAACTGGACAAAATCCAGAGAGCCTGGAAAATTGTCTTGAATACAAGCCTGACTTCACAGATATTTCTGCTGATGGGAGGAGTAAGGGCTGGCAGGATGAGTGATGAGAGAGTTTGATTTTATTCTTCCGCAATGTCGGCTTTTTTATTCATGTATTACTGCATAATTAAGTGAAAGGAGGAACATGCTAGAAAATGATTGCATTTACATTGAGATCAGTCATATAGATGACTTAGGAATAAACCCATCAGGAACTGTGCAGGACCTGTGGAAAGAGAACTATTAAGTTTTACTGAGGTATGTAAAAGAAAGCCCAAATAAATGGAGAGATGTACCATGTTCATGACTTGGATGATTCAATATAAGTTTATAGATTTTAGCGCAAATCTAGTCAAAACTCGTGGGAAATTAAACTTGAGAAAATGATTCTAAAGTTCTTCTGCAAGCATAAAAAACGTAGGCAAGAATAGCTTAGGAATCTTGAGAAGAATAATGAACATGTGCCTGGGCAGCCAGATATTAAAGAGGATTCTAAAATTTCAATAATGGAGATAGTGAGTACCTGGCCCATGATTAGATGAGCAGACCCATTTAATGGAACGGAAAGCCAGAAATTAGTTGGCTGTCCACTGTAATCTCTTGGGCATTGATCGGCATCTACTGGAGACACACAGTTTGCCTGCTGAGCTGTTTATGATTACCCACAATGGGCTATAGCCAGCCTTGACTGGTATCTGCCCTTCCTACAGCAATTTCTACCAATTCAGTGTTTGGTACTTTATTACATATGGTAGGCAAAGGATGATCATTTCATTGGGTTTACCTGGCAAGGTGATTTTAGGGGCAAACGCCTTGTTATGGTAGTCTCCTTGGGGAGGGCTCTGTGGCTGCCTGCCTGGGGGGCATGTTGGTGTACAGAGGGACTGAAGAGGTCATTTTTGAAATAAAATTTGAACCTCTGCTGTATAACATTTAAGAAAAAAAGGACTTGTTTTTTTTAATTTATTTTATTATTTTTTATTGAAGTATAGTTGATGTCTAATATTAGTTTCAGGTGTACAATCTAGTCACTGAATATTTTTATAGATTATACTCCATTTAAAGTTATTACAGAGTAGTTTGTGTCTCTTAATCGCATTCCAATACCTCATCCCTCCCCTCTTCCCTCTCTGCACTGGTAGCCACTAGTTTGTTCTCTACATCTGTGAGTTTGCTTCCTTTTTGTTGTATACATTCATTTTCTTTCATAGATTCTACATGTAAGTGATAACACAGAGTATTTGTCTTTCTCTTTCTGACTTATTTCACTAAGGATAATACTCTCTAGTTCTGTCCATGTTGTTTCAAATGCCAGAATTTCATTCTCTTTTACGGCTGAGTAGTATTCCATTGTATATATACACTGCATCTTCTTTATCCATTCATCTGTTGATGGACACAGGTTGCTTGCTTCCATATCTTGGCTATTTAAGTAACACTGCAATGAACATTAAGGTGAATATATCTTTTCAAATTAGCGTTCTAATTTTCTTCACGTAAATACCCAGACGTGGAATTGCTGGATCATAAGGTAGTTCTATTTCCAGTTTTTTGAGGAACCTCCATACTGTTTTCCATAGTGGCTGCACCAATTTACATTCCCACCAACAGAGTAGGAGGGTTTCCCTTTTTCCACATCCTCACCAACACTTGTTATTTGTTGTCTTTTTGATAATAACCTTTCTGACAGGTGACGTGATATCTCATTGTGGTTTTTATTTTCATTTCCCTGACGATCAGTGATGTTGAGCATCTTTTCACGTGCCTGTTGACCATCTCTGTCTCTTCTTTGGAAAAATGTCTATTCAGGTCCTCCGTCCATTTTTTAAATCAGATTTTTTTTTGTTATTGAGTTGCATGAGTTCTTTACATATTTTGGATATGAACCCATTATTGGACATATCATTTACAAATATCCTCTCTCATTCAGTAGGCTGCCTTTTCATTTTGTTGATGGCTTCCTTTGCTGTGCAAAAGCTTTTTAGTTTGATGTAGTCTCTTTTGTTTATTTTTGCTTTTGTTTCCCTTACCTGAGGAGACAGCTTCAAAAACATATTTGCTAAGACAAATGTCAAAGAGCATATTGCCTATGTTTCCTTCTGAAAGTTTTATGGTTTCAGGTTTTACATTTAAGTCTTTCATGCATTTAGAGTTCATTTTTGTGCATGGTATTAGAAAATGGTCTAGTATCATTCTTTTACATGTAGCTGTCCAGTTTTCCTAATGTCATTTATTAAAGAGACTGTCTTTTCCCCATTATGTTTTCTCTTGTAAAGACATCAGTCATTGGGTTTAGGGTCTGCCTAATTTAACATGACCTCATCTTAACTTGGTTACATCTGCAAAAACCCTATTTCCAATGAGGTCTTATTCACAGGTACCAGAGGTTGGGACTTGAACATATCTTTTGGGGAGAAACGTTCAAACCACTACAGGAAGGAATCAGTCACTGAAGCCAAGAGAGAGAGTGAGAGAGGTGGAGGCAGAGAGCTCTGTAGAGGCCTCCCTTCAGAAGCTGATGACCCTGTGAAGATGGAGCTGGGGAATAAATGCCCTGCTCTCACTTTCTCCCTCTCATCTCCTACTCTGTCTCCTGTTGGCTGTGCTCACTGGGAGTCCAGAGAGCAAGAGAGGCTCAGGATGTGATCCATACTAGGAGAGCCTTGAAGGCACAGAGCAAGGTGGACAGAGGTAGAGATAGGATCGGGGGCGTGAATGTTGGGTTGATTGAAGCTTCCCAACCTCTCTTTCTCATCCCATCACTCCCCCTATTGTCCTAAAAGTTTTATTCTCCACACCTGTTCTTTTAGTGGCCCCTTTCCCTTTATAAACTCTAATGATGGCAGGTGAAATATTAAATATGGGTAACCAAAAATATATATCCAGACTCAGAATAACAGCTTCTTCTCTGTGGAACAAATGAAGAATGGTAATTGAAGCCAAAGCCCTAGGCTTGTTGGGCATTGGTTCTGGGATGGTCTGGAAGCAGGAAGTGGTGGCTAGGAATTCAGCTTCTGCAGATAAAGAAGACTGATGGCCCAGGCAGCCTGGGGACTCAGAGCCAGGTGGCCAAAAAGGGAACCAGGCTTCCTGTGGGCTTTGAGGGTAGGAATATGATATCCCAGTATCCCAGTGGGACAGGAGCCTTGAAATGCCATTACAAGTCCTGGAAGAGATTCAGCTGATCAATGGTACTGTCTGCATAGAGAAATTCAGGAAAATATGTCAGCTAATTATTAGATGACTCTGCTGAACTTACAAGATTAACATAAAAACTCAGAAGCATTCGTATATCCCAGTGAGGAGCAATGAGAAATTGTAAGAGAAGATAACTAATCTTTTAACAAAATATATCTAATAAAAGATGTGCAGGAGAATTTTTGAGAAAAGGTCAAACTGGTATTGAGTGATACAAGTTGAACAAGCACCACTTAGGATATAGTCAAAATGCAGCTTTAATTTTGTCTCTTATCTTCCCCTTAATATGTATCTAAAAGAGGAGATTGTCCACACACCTGGATGGCAACTTGCATTGTCGTTTCTGATGACTCTCAGGTAACCTGGTCTTGTGTTCTCCTTAAGTTGCACACAAAGCCTTATTTCAGTAGATAGAACAGCCAGTTTCCCCATGATAACCAAACTTCAAAATGTAATTTAGGGTTAAATCTCTCCATGTGCTCCAGCTGAGGTCTGTTCACTCTTTCTTTTCCAACATCGTAAAGATGTTAATGGTCCCCTAAATTGACCTGTGGATTCGATGCAATGCCAGTATAAGTCCCAGTGGGCTTTGTTTTGGCGGAATTTAATGAGCTGATTCTAAAGTGCACATAAATATGAAGAGGACCAAGAATAAAGAGGCACTTTTGAAGAAGAAGAGCAAGGTCAGGGGTCTTGAGCTACCACGAAAGAAGACATAATTAAAACATAGTAATTAAGATAGCATATGGCTGGTATAGGAAGAGACAAATCAATTCATGGAGCCCAGAAACAGACTCACACATAGGACACTTATTTATTTCAGAAGTGGAACTGCAGAGCCACAGGGCTAGATGGTCTTTTTTCATTAAATAGTGCTGGGGCAATTGGACATTTATAGAGAAAAAGTGAAATTGAATCCCCCAAAGCAGCTGTACTAGATGATGCTGAAATTGAATCCCCAAATGTGGTTGTTTGGAGTGATACAAGGATGCATACCTTTTTGAAGCCTATTGATAGATGCTACAGCACACAACTGATGCTTAGATTTAAAAAGGTCCATAATTCAGGCTGTAGCTGTGAGGACAGATCCAAGAATTGTATAGCACCCTCTGTTCCACGGAAGAGACCATAGGACTATCGTTAACTCCTTATCCTGGGAGATTCGTTCTCACATGTCCTCAGGAAGGATACTATTGTTACTGAAAGTGGGGTCTGGGTGCTCACGGCTCAAAAGCCAGTACTTGAGAGGCAAGGATGGTGGAAAGGAAATTTTGTTTTATTTCAGAGACCGGTAGCCAGGGGAGAGGGCAGACTCGTGTCCACAGGCTGACTCCCCCACTGACAGTGGGCAAGAGCTTTTAAAAGGGAGTTTCAGAGGTGTGTAGTCTGAAGAAGGGGGCTACAAGTAGAAACAGCACAATCAGCTCTGACGGTCACCTTGAAATTGGTCATCAGTGGTCTGATCAGCATCATCTTGATTGTTTTAAGTAGTTAGTCTTCAGTTCCAGGGGTGCTTTGTTCCCATTTCTTTGAGCCCAGTTCTCTGAACTGTGGCAGCTTCTGTCATGGCTACAGCCTGGTCATCATGTCATTAACTCCTTCCACCTGGTGGCAGTTCAGTATCTACACGACAGCTCGAAGGATGCGGCTCAGAATATTACTATAGTCCTTGAGGAGGAACTAAAGGTCCTTGACTTTGCTTAATAATAAACTATTATTATTTTGTCCTCTTTGCTTTCCTTGGCTTCTGCATTTTCTCACCTCTCTTATTAAATTTATTCTTTGGCTAAAGTTTTTCTGCAGACAAAATGCAGGCAGAGGACATGGGGGGAAGGACCCTAGGGTCCTGCTCCATTTCACTGTGAGGTCACATCTTACTTTTATTCTGCCTGGAACCTCCAAGTATCTGATCAGAACCCCAGGGGACATTGAGACAGACTTCCCTGGGGAATACTTTTGAATTTCCGACACTGCCCAGGCTTGAAACAAACGTCCTTTTCTCCTTTCCTTGTTTAATTTTAGCCTGTCATGAGTTCTTAGGTGAACCTTAAAAACTTCTCAGGGCCTTAGCATACGACCTGATATTTCAGTGGCCTAAATGTGGCTAGTCCACAAAAGATCATTTTATGAACTGATGTGATGACAGGGCTTAGACTCCCATTTGTGTCCCGTACCCACGTGGCAGGCCACCCTCTCCTGCTCGTGGAGTATTTAACATGCCTCCTGCCTCTTCAGTGAGATTCCAAAGTGCTAAAGACAGTGATCGTGGCACCTACACGGTTATTGTTATCGAATCAGCGTAATCATGGCTGACATTTATGTTTCCCATCTGCCGAGTCCTATGATAGGTACTTCGTATTATCACGTGTGTTCCCAAGACATCACCCTGATGTGGGTAACTGTCAGCATCCGTATTTTGCAAAGGTAGGCATTGAGGCAGAGGATGGAACGTGACCTGCTGGAGATGGCACAGCTCGCCAGGAGCAGCGCTAGGGGACAACCCCATGGGAACCTTATTCAAAAGTCTTGGCTCCTCACTACTGGATAAATGTTTTTTATTATATGCAGAAGAAACTGATTAAGAGATGTTTTGAAGTTCTGTGGCAACAGAAACTGACCCTGGCTCACTTAAGTAGAAAAAAAATTCTTGGAAGAATACTGGGTAGTTTAAAAAATTGATCCAAAGTCTAGGCGACAATCACGTAGGATGAGTGTGGGCAGGAACCCAGACGAGCTGGGTCACGTTGCAGAAGCGGCCAGAGAAATCTGCTGCTCTGGGTGCCGCTGCCAAGGCTGCATTTCAAACTGCACCCTTGTTCTTGCTTCACGCGCTCAAAAGTTTGTTTTCTTGTGAAAACTTCCATTTGGCCAAGTCTCAGACACCTGTGCGTGCTCCATCTGCCAAGGGTGATGGGAGGGAGAAGTCGGCCTCCTTTGGCTTCTGCAGTGAGAGGTAGGACTTGGCTTCCCATCCAAACCCACAAACCGAAGGCTTCCCCACAGGAGGAAGGAGGGGGTCAGGTGTTGTGCAGCCAAAAAATGACGAACAGTCCTGACAGCGCTCCTGTTCGCTAGAGCGCGTTCAGGCCGCAGTGCCAGCGGGGCTCAGCCCGAGTGGCTCCCTGGGCGCTGGCGGGCCATGCCTGGCTCTGTGCCAGTGCCGGATTGTGCCCTCATCTTTCTAAGATTTCGCTAAGATCTCCCTGAATGTTTAGAATCATAATCAAATGTCCTGCGAGAACCTCATACTTTAATTACGTTCATTTTCTCTTTTTTTTCAAGCTTACCCCCTGTTCGGGGTCCTCTAAACATTGTCCTTTTACCAAAGTCTCTCTTTTGTATTCCTTTGGACTCCAACATCCACATATTTACCAAAGCTTAGCAGATCTGTATTTTGTAATGTCTGAAACTGGCTCTCTCTTTTTGTTTTCACGCTCGTTATATGTTGCGTGACTTACTTTAGGCTTAACTGGATTTCATTTCTCCCGTCTTTCCTCTTCCAATCTGCTACTAAATTAAGTTCCTCTGAAGCATGGCTCAGGCCGTATGACTCTCTTGCTCCCTACTCTTCATGGCCTCCTGAGCTTGAGTTCAGAGCATCGCGTGATGCGGCCCCAAACCACATCCCCAGCCCAGCTCCCCACTTACCACCTTCATCCACACTCCCTCAGCCAAGCGTGAATATTCTAGAATATTCTATCTGTTGCCCGCTTACAATGTGTAAGAGGATTGACTTCAACTATGTACTTTATCATAAAAATCCTACGTGAAAGATTTTATTCTTTCCATTTTACAGATGAAGAGGAAGAGAGTTGACGCTGTGGGCCTTTCCCGAGGTCACTCTGCAGTATGTGGTGGAGCTGATCTTCAAGCCCAGTCTTTCCAGCTCTGAGACCATTGTTCTTTCCAGGACACTCTCCACCTCTTTGCATCTGTCTTTTCAGTTCTGTGTGGAATCCCCTTTCCCTTTATTTCTATTGCTCCATCTTTCAAGACAACCCAGATGCCACCTTCTCAGTGAAATGTTCTTGAATCAGTGTAGCTCCGAGTAACCTCTGATTCTTCAGGTTTCATCTCTTTTACAGATCAACGCTTTGCATTATGGTTCTTCATATACAGGTCATGTGAGGGGTCGTATGCAACTTTGTGCTTCTTCCCTTACATTGTCACGTGTTAGCTTCCTGATCCAAAGACCACAAAATGTAAAAACAGTGATCTTAAGGAATCAGTGTTAGCATCACTGCCACCAAGGGTGAGGACACTTATTCTCTGTTAGCCATTCACAACCTTTCTCTGTCTGCCACTAAGAAGTAATTAAAGGTGAAGTGTATATTTAGATAAGATAAAATAGAATTTCTCTCCCTTGTGTTGTAGGAAGAGTTGAATGGCAACAGGATGGCCAACTGGGGCTGGGGTGGGGAGTAGAGGGACAGGGCTGGGGCCCCGGGAAGAGTCTGGCATGTGATTTTGATCTAGGCAGGCTGCACACTGATGGTGAGGAAAACAGAGGCCACGAGGTCAACCAAGGAAGGAAACTGAAAAACAAGGCATGGTTGGGGGTCAAAGAAAGGGCCAGGGATCTGCCTGCCCCCGCTCAGGCCCCTAGGTGCTCCCATCCAGGGGAGCAGGCAGGGTAGGTGGCAGAAGGTCCCAGTCATTGAGTGGAGTGGGATACTGCACCCCTCCTTGCTTTTTGCCAGAGGCCAGAGCGTGGGTGGGCCCAGGGAAGGAGCAATTAGACATGCTTGGCTGGGCTGAGGGGCTTGTGGTGTGTGGGCTGAGAAGCTGACAACAGGATTACTTTTAAAAGTCGCTGTTTAAAAATTGGTTATGGTTCATTTAAGCCCTGTGGCTTTGGGAGTCAGAGCACAGCTATGTGTTTTGCCTTAGTTAAGTGGAGCCTGATGAAGCAGAAATGCATTTTCTATTATATGATTTAGAGACCTGGTGAAATGGAAATTCAGTTCCTGCTAAGTGTTGAAATGCCAAGTTCTCTAAATTAACTACCAAGTCAGTTTCAGAGTTCCAATTTTAATGATTAAGGGGACCTGCTAATTGGTATTTGGCTTCTAAATAGAGGAGGTATTTTGTATTCCTACTCCATGATTTTCAGTGGTATTTGAAAACATAACTGATGTCGATTGAACTATTTTATCTGGAAGAAATGTAGCTTTTACGTAGCTTGGGGATTTTGAACAGGGAAGCATCCTCCAAAGGCCACTTGAGGAACTGTGAAAGCCGGGTCTGCTGTTTCCAAGTATCTGCGATATGGAGGGACCACAAAGCTACTTTCCCCCCGATGGTGCTAGAGCTTTCAAAAAGTCTTTAGTCCTTTCATTCAGCTGCGACTTTGGGATGACTTTGGTGGTCATTCTACTTACTCAAGAGATAGACCCCAGCAGGCCCTATTGCACAGCACAGTGAATAACTGTTGTCACCTGTTACTTGGCCGTGAGTCCCTGAGCCCAGGGATCCTGTTTACCTGCCGCTGTCAAGGTCTGCTTAGCAGGAATCTGCTTTCTGCGGTGAGGTCCTCTCTCCCGCCTGGAAAAGTTGTTAATTAAAAAAGCAATAGAGCTGTCAAAAGTGAATTATTGTGTTCCATGGTTATCTCTGGACTCTCTACCTATCGTAGATGTCATTATCACGGGGGAGGGAGGGGTCCTACCGTGGGCGTCCTCCAGAGACCATTCATTACCTGGCAGAGAAGGAGGCCATGTTTGCAGATAACGCAACCTTGAATCTTAAGTAGGACGGGCTTGAAGGAAAATTACTTTTCCGGTTTCTGTGAGGCATCTGATTTGAGGTAAAGGCTCAGGCACGCAGGCCTAATGAATTTACTAAAAGCTCATAAGGTTTCTGACAAGTTGCAGTTTTTAAAACCCCTAGTGCCAGTGTTTAGATATTTCTTCATAGTGTGCAGCTGGGCTGTTTATCCTGAAATCCAAGAGATTCTAATTTGACTTAGTAATCAATTTAATGCCCCATGATTCATTTTCTCAAAAGAAAACTCATTTTAGTTGTTTAGATCTGTAGCTTGCTTTCATCTTCATTTTTTTGTTCTTATATTTTTTTTGTTCTATCCACTGTAAATTTTCATTTTTCCACAGTCTGTATTTCCCCATTTTCTTTAGCTCCTTATAATCATTGTGTAAAGACTAGTAAAGCTTTTTATTTTCTTTTTCAGATATTGTATACATTTGTTTGGTATGTTCACAAGTTCTTTTCTCAGATCAGTTTTACTGTTGTATACACTCAGCTCAGTGACTTACTTCTACTTATCCCTTAATTATAGTTGTTCAGGATCCAATTTACTTCTTTCTTTTTCTTAAAGGCTTTAATTCTCAAAGCTCCTTGCTTTTGCTTCCTATTGCAGCCCTATCTACTACTGCTTTTAAACGAAGCCATTTTTTTTCTTTTCCATTGTAGCTTTTTACAAGATATTGAATATGGTTCCCTGTGCTATACAGTAAAACCTTGTTTACTTATTTTATATATAGTAGTGTATAACTGTTAATCCCAAACTCCTAATTTATCTCTCCCCCTTTGGTAACCGTAAGTTTGTTTTCTATGTCTGTGAATCTGTTTCTGTTCTGTAAATAAGTTCATTTGTACTATTTTTTAGATTCCACATATAAGTGATATCATATAGTATTAGTTTTTCTCTGTTTGACTTACTTCACTTAGTATGATAATCTCTAGGTCCATCCATATTGCTGCAAAAGGCATTATTTCATTCTATTCTTATGGTTGAATAATATTCCATTGTATATACATACCACATATTCTTTATCCATTCGTCTGCTGATGGACACTTAGGTTGCTTCCATATCTTGACTATTGTAAATAATGCTGCTATAAACATTGGGGTGCGTGTATCTTTTCAAATTAGAGCTTTCATCTTTTCTGGATATATGCCCAGGAGTGGAATTGCTGGATCATACAGCGACTCTATTTTTAGTTTTTTAAGGATTCTCCATACTGTTCTCTAGAGTGGCTGCACCAACTTGCGTTCCCACCAACAGTGTAAGGAGGTTCCCTTTTCTAAAGGAGCCTTTTTATACTTGGATGCCACTTACACATTTAATAATTCGACAAGTATTTATTAACCTCCTACTATGTGCTTCTTCAGTGCAATAATTTGTCAACAACGATTTGAACATATTTTTACAATGCCCTCAAGCTTGAAGAAGGTAAAGTGTGGTGCTTTTAGACTCTGCTGCTGAAAGTGTGGTCTCTGGGGTGGCGGCATTGGCACCACCCAGGAACTTGTTAGAAATGCAGAGGCTCAGGCCCCGCCCATGATGTAATAAACCAGAATCTGCATTGAACCAAGATCCTCAGGTGATCTGTGTATATCTTAGAGTTTAAGAAGAGTGTGCAGGGGTGTATAAAAATGTTAAGGATGCACTATTAGGTTTTAATTATTTGCAAACTATAGCTACCATGTACAAATACAGATTACAGACTAAGTTTCATTATCTCAGTGATGAAAAGAAGCTCTCCTTCAAAATCAGAGAGACATATTGCAGGGACTTCGAGCCAACCTCACTGTTTTGATTTGTTGGTAGTTCAACAAAGCACTTTTTAAACATCTCTCTGTATGATATAGGAAGGAATGAGACATAGATCCTGGTTTCAGGGAACCCACATTTTAGCAGGAGAGACAACCAATTATTCAATTATTTAAAAAAAGATTTTGAGGATGCAGAAAGGAATGAAGTTCTGACACATGCTACAACGTGGGTGAACCTTGAAATCATCATGCTTAGTGAAAGTAACCAGCCACAGAAGACCATATTTTATATACTTCCATTCATATGAAAAGTCCAGAATAGGGAAAAATCTATAGAGACAGAAAGCAATTTAGTGTTAGCTTAGGGGTAGAATAAGGATATTTGGATGGGGGGCCAGGGATGGATAGGGCAGTAATAGGTAAAGCGTATGGGCTTGGATAGGGCAGTGATGGATAAAGGGTATGTGTTTCTTTCGGCGATGACAAAAACATCCTAAAATTGGCTGTGGTGATGGTTGTACATATCCATGAATACACTAAAACCATTGAATTCTACACTTTAAATGTGTGAATTTTATGGTATGTGATTATATCAATAAAGCTGTAAATAATTATCTTGGGGAGGACTAGGAGAAAGTGTATTGGGTGCCGTGAGTGTGTATAGTGGGGGCTGCAGGCCTGGACACTAAAGGCTTCTTTGATTGGGTGTCCCTTCAGCAGAACTTTGAAGAATAGGTGGGAATCACCTGGGCAAGGGCAGGGGCTTTCAGAGCGTTCCATGCAGAGGGAGCAGCATTGTGTGGGGCCAGTGCCAGGAAGGCTCCACAACAGATGAGGATCTGAAGGGCTAGTGTGATGGAGCACAGGGGCCGAGGGGAGGAGAGTGTCACGGGTGAGGCTGGTGAGATGGTGGGGCCCAGGTCATGAGGGGCCCGCAGGATGTAAAGGTCTTCACGCTAAAGGAGTAGAAAATTACCTAAGAGCTTTAATAATGAACAGGCATGATTTATTTATTTATTTTTTGGATCACTCAATTTCAGGTAGAGAATGGATTGGATGGATAGGGACCAAGAATGGAGACGGAGACCTTTGTAAATTATCGTGCAGTCCAGGTTTTGGATGGTTGTGGTCACAGCAGAGGAGAATCATGGATGTTTCAGGATATGTTTTGAATGTAGAGTCAACACTTACTGATGGAGTGAAACTGGGGAAAGAAAAGGGTGAATCCAGGATGACTCTTGGGTTTCTGACTTGTACATCTCCATCAGTTCAGTGTTGGACATGTTGAGGTTGAGGGACCTGTGGTCATGCACGTGGATATGCTGAAGAATTGTATTTACAGGACTAGGGCTCAAAGGAGTGTTCTGGGCAGATGATGAAGTTGAAGTGTTGTTAGCACATGAGTGGTAGCTAAGGTTATGGGCGAAGATGAAATGGCTTCGGTAGAGAGCATAGCATGAGAAGAGATTGAAGACCAAACCTCCGAAGAACTCCAGTACCAAAAGGTTGGATGGGAGAGGATGGGAGAGCTTAGGAGACTAAGAGGGGTATTTAGAGAAGGAGGAGGGAAACCAAGAGTATGGTTCAGTGAAATCAGGAGAAGAGAATGTACCATGAAGTAAGGAGTCGTGAGCTGTGTTGAGTGATGATCAGTGGTTACAATGAGGATGGAAAAGTTTATTGGCTTTAGCACCAAGGAGGCTATTTGTGACTTTATCAAGAGCATTTTCAATGGAGCGATGGGGCAGTAAACCAGACTGGAGCAGATTAAGGAGGGAGTGAAAAGTGAGGAAATAGAAAGAATGTGGAAACTCTCTTGAGCTATTTAGCTGCAACAGGGTGGAGAGAGAAAGGAAGGGAAAATGGGTTCATGTTAGTATTTTAAAGGACTTAGGCATGTTTAAACACTGATGAGAAGGGTCTAGTAAAAAGGTGAAATTTTTACAGGGGAAGAAGTGATGCTTTAATGATGGATTTTGGTGCTTAATCAGATGTTTCATATTCTGTAAATATTTCCTGAGCTTTCACTTTGTGCCAGGCATTGTACTGGAACTAAGGTTATAGCAAAGACACGTTTCTGCACAATGGTTACTTCTCATGAGGCCTCCTAGTGGCTCATTTTCCTAAAGACCAGGTTCTCAGTCTTCACTCTTCTTCCCCAGTGTCTAGATAATGCCAGTCCTACCAATGATGTCAATAAAAGTTTGCTGAAATGTGTTAAACCCACTGTCAGTAGGTGTGATTTGGGAGTAATTGTTCCGATAGTGGTGGCATATATATTATACTTAGTAGTAATTACTAGTGATAGGCATTGGTAAGGATTAGGTTTAGGAAGTAACCAACACTCACTAATGCAAAAAGAACTTCTCTCCATAGCTACTGACTCCCTAGAATGTTCCTTAAGTGACTCCTTTTTGTCCCTCCCCCCATCTAGTCTCCCCATCCCATTGAGTCTACCTGTACATGTAGCACAGTATATGTCAAGTTCATCCTATTCACTCAGCCCCCATGGCCATTGTTTTAAACCTTGTCTATTTCTCACCTGTGTTGATCTAACAATCTCCTAACTCATCTGACTTATCCACTCCTAAGTCATCACTCTGCACTGTTGCTAAAGAGTATTCTTAGTGCAAGTGGGTGTGACTCCTGGGTGAACAGACTTCAGGATACACTTCAACCCTTTGTCATGTCCTCCTTGCCTGCATCTATCCAATCCAGCCTCACCCCCACCCTCCCCCACACCCCACATTTGCTTATAACCAAAATACCTGTCCACTTAGACTGTCTTCTCTGGCTTTGTTTGTTTTTCTAGTTTTAAGACTTGGTTCCAGCATCATCCCACTTCCTCTCCTAGAAACCTTCTCTCTACACATCCAGAATGAGTTGGTTGCTTCCTTTTCTCTCTGTTCCTATAGCGCCGTGTCCATACTTCCTAACACATCCTGCCCTCTTTAGTATAATTGCTGTTTCTCAATTTCCAGCACAGTGTAGAATTTGTTTGTGTTCCTCATAACTTTTGATTGAACAGTTCAACATTCAAGCAGATGAAAAATCTGCTTATAATTATCTAAGCCTGGAACCTTATTCGTTTCTATGCAAACGCAAAATAATTTGTGCACTGATTTAATATGCTGTGAATTACCCAGGAATACAGCTACCAAGTAAGTGAGGGAAGGTGATACTTTGTTGTCTTTGTACCATTTTGCCATATACATCACCAATGGCCGCATTGCCTGCTGAATCATGTCACCAGTTCAGGAGGCCTGTGTCTGCATTTGTAGCTGGTCTGTGCATGCTGACTTCGTGTGGGTGTGTGTCACATGAATATACAGTGATTTAGCCCTCATTTTAAAATGTCAAATGTAAAGCATTCAGGTGCATCATTCATGCTGATTCTCTGTGGGTATACCTTTTTTTTAGCCCTTATTTCAAATTATAAAATGTGTGCAAAGGCATATTAAATGGTGTCTTATTTCTAATAATTCCATACTTGCTCATTAGGTAGGGGGAGGGATAAATTAGGAATTTGGAGTAACATATACACACTACTATATATATAATAGATAACACAGACCTACCGTATAGCACAGGGAACTGTACTCAATATCCTATAATAACCTACATGGGAAAATAATCTGAAAAATTATATATATTATACATATATATACCCATACATATATATATATACCCACACACATATATATACCCACACATATATATGCACATATATGTATAATCGAATTACTTTGCTAATACCTGAAACCAACACAATATTGTAAATCAATTATACGTCAATAGAAAAAATTTGTGCAAGTATTTCCCTCATTATGTGTCCTTGTATAGTCATACCTGAATCATTATGTATTGAAATATGTGCTCTTTTATTATAAATCACTTTCCTTTTATTTTTCCTTTATATCACAGATAGATTTATATTGATTTTATAAAGGATAGAAAGAATATATATTACAAAACGTTTACTATAAAAAGAGGGCATAGATCTGAAAGGGGAAGAACATGTGGTATGTACTGTCAACCTTTTATAGCAAACACATAGGGTCTTATTTTGTTACGTTGACTTTTTAAAAATAAATACATTAATAAAATACTTTTTAAACCTCTGTGATGTATTTTTTCTTGTTTTAGCTTCAGGGGTATGATAATCATCCTTTTGTAAATGGTGAAAGAGGGAAAGGGAGGCTCAGTGAATGGATGAAAGGCACTTGCCAGCTCGGGGAGACCTGGAGGGGCTTCAGACAGTTGAAAAGTCGTGTCCTGTCCTTTGCCGGGCCCTGGTCTGGGCACTGAGGCACCTGGGTTTGGTCATCCACACACCAGGGCCCTCTGCTCGACTTTAGGCATCTTCTTAGAGTTGTCTGAGCCCCCTTCTACATATCTAAAATAAAAGGGATAGATTTGATTATTTTGATGTTTTTCACATGTGTTCCAATAACTATGTCCCTGAAAGAATATTATGAAACATAGATGCATTTAAAAGTGCCCTGTTTACTAGGAAGAATTTTACAAGTTCATATTATACATTCAAAAATGTTGAACATATGTTATGAGCTTGACCATGAAAAAGGCAACCTCCCAAATCAAGAATGGTCAGGTGCTTTTCCTATTAACAGTTGTTCACTTTTTCTGCCAAGCACTGGGGTTTGCTAGTAGATAAGCAAGGCTGAAACAATTAGGGGAAATACTGCAAAAGAAAAGATTATGATTGAGAAAGTTCTTTCTATTAACTTTTGTTTTCTGCAAGTGGGAAACAGCATGTGATTCTGTCTTGGTGGTGGGAGATAGAAAAAGAATTGAAAATCTGTTTGTTTTTTAAGGTTGTTTTTACTATTCAGAGGTTTTTTTGGTCCTGGTTCCCCTAGTCCAGGACTTTTTTTTTCCTCAGGCCATGGTAGAGTTGTTAGATTTAGCAAATAAAAATACAGGATACCCAGTTAAGTTTGAATTTCAGATAAACCAACAAATCATTTTTAAAGTATACATGTGTTCCAAATGTTATGTGGAGCAATGTAATCTCTGAAATGTTCATGTTAGCAGTCTGCTAATGTTTGAGGGGTTTTCTTGTCTGAGGTCCAAAACTGTCACAAGCTTCCAGCAGCTCACAGGGGCCACAGTTGCTGTGAGGGAGTTAAGTCCAGCAACCATTCATAAGAATACACTACCCATTGTAAAATAGACCGCTAGGGGGAAGCTGCTGCACAGCACAGGCAGATCAGCTTGGTGCTTTGTGAGGACCTAGAGGGGTGGGATGGGGAGGGTGGGAGGGAGGCTCAAGAGGCAGGGGATATGGGGATATATGTATAAATACAGCTGATTCACTTTGGTGTACAGCAGAAACTAACACAACATTGTAAAGCAATTATATTCCAATAAAGATGTAATAAAAGAAAATAAAGTGCTCGCTAACCACACACACACACAAAAGAACAAAGTGCTTTGGCTTGAATGTAAATAGTTCTCTAGTTTGGCCAAGAAAGCCTAGGAAGAGTTACTCATCTTGAACATCAGACTGTCAAAAATCTGCTCACAGTTACACCTGGGAGTCCACAGTGTCAGTGGAAAGCATGACTCTGAGTCCCCTCCCTGCTGACGAGCCACACACTTGGGACCGTCCTGAGGTGCTGAAGGGCGATGGCTTCCGACAGAGGGCGCCCCAGCAAGCGGGTAAATTCGGTAATGAAACTGCCCTCGGGGGCTGGACCGGGAGCTCGGAATGGATGGACAGACCGAGTCAGGGTGGACAGGGACGGAGCATGTTGGTTTTGGCCTTGGAGTGTAAAGACATCTGGGAAATAAAATGAATGAAGCTGACTGCCGGTGTGAACCTTTGCCAAGATTGGGTAAGAAGGTGCAGCGAGGAACTGGAGCAGACACCGCCTTCCCTCTTCGCGGCCTCCAGCTTTGAGATTAAAAAAAAAAACAAAAAAACAGAGAAATCATAGTGTTACACATGGGAACACTGACCAGATTTATAGACGTTTATTAACTTTGATTTTCCCCAGTTGCCCTGTGTGGTGATAGGTTGGTTGCTCTGGAAGTGGGTGGAGCTACCGTGTGCTCTGAGAGCATGGGATGCGCAGAGTCTTCCACCAGCGACTGTCTGGAGATGTCAGAGAAGTCTTCTCTGGAGCCGGGAACAGGGAGGAATTCGAGGATCAGATGGCAGGAACGGGGAGGACTCAGTGTGAGGAAAATCAGAAGGGGAACAGCACCAGAGGGCTGAAGGAAAAGAGAAGGTGCTGGGTGAACACAGCCTCTCTGGCCAGCCAGCTGCTCGTGATCAAGTGCGGGACCCAGAGGGCAGCCCTGACCCTCTGGCTACTTATCCCAGCGGAAAATAGAAAACCGGGCAGCAGGCAGCGGCACTGCCTCCATCTGGTGGTCGCAATCCTCCGTGTTTGCAGTGTGGACCCTCCTTCCAGGCTCCAGGTCTCCGGATCCCTTCTCCTCTTGTGCCCTGTAGGTGCTCCCCGGAGCCCACAGAGCTGATCCTGACCTTCTCACTGAGCACCCCCTTCCTGCTTGTCCTGCAACCATCTCATTTCTACAGCATCAGCCTTCCAACTTTTTTGATTGAATATACCTATACATGAAAATCTTCTTGCACTCATCTCCAACATACGTTTATTTCCTTATAAACTATACAAAAGAATTATGTATACATGTATATAATTATGTACATATGTACATAAATATGTAAAAACATGGAATTATAAACAAACCTATATAATACTAAAATATATAAATATATAAAATATTTATAAGTAAATTATAATAAATATATCTAAAACATTTAACTTTATAAATTATAAATAAATACATAAAGTAGACATTAAAGTATATATAAGATGAAATGTTTAAATACAGAAATAAAAAATGGAAGAAGTCAAAAAATTATTTAAATAAATGTATGTTTTTTCCCTCCAACTCCATCTATCCCTTTGGCCAAACCTTGGAGTGCGTCTGTGTGGTTTGGAGACCCCTGCTGGACAGGAGTGCACCTGGGTCTGAATCTGATCTGGTCTCCTAGTCACAGCCTCCCTCACAGCCTCCCTTAGCTCCTGACTGTCTCCCTTTTCTGCGGTGCAGGGCCTGGAGCTCTAGCGCCCAATACCCAGGGTCAGACTGACTTGAGGATCTTTAGCTCACAGCTCTGACTTTCTGGCTTCCTCTCAGCACAAGAGTCAGTGGTAAACACCGGAATGATCTCATAAGGCTTCTGCTTTCTTCTCTGAGCAAGGAGGGATTCTGTCGAATACCCGAATTACGGGCAGATCTGGGAGGCGGAATGCCTCCAAGTGATGATGTGGTGACACCCATAGAGGTCAGGAGCCCCTGGGAACTGGGAGACGCGGCGTCTCTGAGAAACCTCAGGGTACTGAAAATGAAGAAGTCAGGAAGTTCTGTTACAGATGGGTCATGGGCTCCAGTCAAAAGTATATGCAATGAAATCTATGCATAGATCAGAACAAATTATGAAATATATCATCCGTATTTGAGAGAAAAGATTAGAAATAAATCCTACTAAGTGATAGAAAATACCCTTAAATTAATATCGAATTCCTGAAAATACTGTTTATTTTTTTAAATAAATTTATTTATTTATTTTATTTATTGGCTGCGTTGGGTCTTCGTTGCTGCACATGGGCTTTCTCTAGTTGCTGCATGCGGAAGGCTACTCCTCATTGTGGTGCGCAGGCTCCTCATTGTAGTGGCTTCTCTTGTTGTGGAGCATGGGCCCTAGGCACGTGGGCTTCAATAGTTGCGGCACATGGGCTCAGTAGTTGTGACTCACAGGCTCTAGAGCACAGGCTCAATAGTTGTGGTGCACGGGCTTAGTTGCTCCATGGCATGTGGAATCTTCCCAGAGCAGGGCTCGAACCCGTGTCCCCTGCCTTGGCAGGCAGATTCTTTACCGCTGCGCCACCTAGGAAGTCCCAATACTGTTTATCTTTATGCTTAGTTTCCTCATCTATTGATTTGCAGATAATATGGCTTCATTAGAACCTCATGGTTCTCACTAGGATAATTCATTGATAAGGTATTTAGCCAAAGAAAATAGCCATTTGTTAGGCAGCTGAATAGCTGCTAAAGCTTATACAGGCACAAGCCTTTTGCCACACTCACACGAGCTCATCAAGGAACTGTGGACCAAACCTCCGTCTGTGGGCAGCTGTCGGGAAAGGGCTTCCACTGCGGAACTGCTGCCTTCCTGATGGCATGACCACTGTGGCAGGTTTAGAGCTTTCTAAACTGCCTCCTTTTGTCTATCTACTCTTGCTTTTCCAGGTCATCTACAGTATCTCACTTAGGAAAGAAGTGAGTAGAGTCTCATTTCCCTTCACTTCTGTATCTTGAATACCTAAATTAATTTTTAGGTATTTATGTATGAAAAGACTTATCCCCCATCTTGGCAAGTATTAATGTCTTAGTGCTTTATTTTTTATGTTTTCTAAGCTCTTTATTGGAATATAATTGCTTTACACTCTTTTTTTTAAAATTTTATTTATTTATTTATTATTTTTCTGGGGGTACACCAAGTTCAATCATCTGTTTTTATACACATGTCCCCGTATTCCTTTCCTCCCTCGACTCCCCCCCACCCTCCCCGTCCCAGTCCTCTAAGGCATCATCCATCCTCGAGTTGAACTCCCTTTGTTATACAGCAACTTCCCACTGGCTATCTATTTTACAGTTGGTAGCATATATATGTCTATGCTACTCTCTCCCTTCATCTCAGCTTCCCCTTGACCCCCCGCCCCCCCGAAACCTCGAGTTCTCCAGTCCATTCTATGTATCTGCATCCTTGTTCTTGTCTTGTCACTGAGTTCATCAGTACCATTTTTAGATTCCATATATGTGAGTTAGCATACAATATTTGTCTTTCGCTTTCTGACTTACTTCACTCTGTATGACAGACTCTAGGTTTATCCACCTCATTACATATAGCTCCATCGCATCCCTTTTTATAGCTGAGTAATATTTCATTGTATATATATGCCACATCTTCTTTATCCATTCCTTTGTTGATGGACATTTAAGTTGCTTCCATGTCCTGGCTATTGCAAATAGTGCTGCAATAAACATTATGGTACATGTTTCTTTTTGGATTATGGTTTTCTTTGGGTATATGCCCAGAAGTGGGATTACTGGATCATATGGTAGTTCTATTTGTAGTTTTTTAAGGAACCTCCAAACTGTTTTCCATAGTGGCTGTACCAACTTACATTCCCACCAACAGTGCAGGAGAGTTCCCTTTTCTCCACACCCTCTCCAACATTTGTTGTTTCCAGATTTTGTGATGATGGCCATTCTGACCAGTGTGAGGTAATACATCATTGTGGCTTTGACCTGCATTTCTCTAATGATTAGTGATATTGAGCATCTTTTCATGTGTTTGTTGGCCATCTGTATGTCTTCTTTGGAGAAATGTCTATTTAGGTCTTCTGCCCATTTGTGGATTGGGTTATTTGCTTTTTTGGTATTAAGCTGCATGAGCTGCTTGTATATTTTGGAGGTTAATCCTTTGTCCGTTGTTTCATAGGCAACTATTTTTTCCCATTCTGAGGGTTGCCTTCTAGTCTTGTTTATGGTTTCTTTCGCTGTGCAAAAGCTTTTAAGTTTCATGAGGTCCCATTTGTTTAGTGTTGATTTTATTTCCATGATTCTAGGAGGAGGGTCAAAAAGGATCTTGCTTTGATGGATGTCAAAGAGTGTTCTGCCTATGTTTTCCTCTAGGAGTTTGATAGTGTCTGGCCTTACATGTAGGTCTTTAATCCATTTGGAGTTTATTTTTGTGTATGGTGTTAGGAAGTGTTCTAATTTCATTCTTTTACATGTTGCTGTCCAGTTTTCCCGGCACCACTTATTGAAGAGGCTGTCTTTTTTCCATTGTATATTTGTGCCTCCTTTGTCAAAGATAAGGTGCCCATATGTGTTTGGGCTTACTTCTGAGTTCTCTATTCTATTCCATTGATCTTGCTTTCTATTTTTGTGCCAGTACCATACTGTCTTGATCACTGTGGCCTTGTAGTATAGTTTGAAGTCAGGAAGCCTGATTCCACCAACTCCATTTTTCCTTCTCAAGATTGCTTTGGCTATTCGGGGTCTTTTGCGTTTCCATACAAATCGTAAGATTTCTTGCTCTAGTTCTATGAAAAATGCCATTGGTAATTTGATCGGGATTGCATTGAATCTGTAAATTGCTTTGGGTAGTACAGACATTTTCACGATGTTGATTCTTCCAATCCAGGAACATGGTATGTCCCTCCATCTGTTTGTGTCATCTCTGATTTCTTTCATCAGTGTCTTATAGTTTTCTGCATACAGATCTTTTGCCTCCTTAGGCAGGTTTATTCCTAGGTATTTTATTCTTTTTGTTGCAACGGTAAATTGGAGAGTTTCCTTAATTTCTCTTTCTGCTCTTCCTTTGTTAGTGTATAGGAATGCAAGAGATTTCTGTGCATTAATTTTGTATCCTGCTACTTTTCTAAACTCATCAATTAGTGCTAGCAGTTTTCTGGTAGAGTCTTGAAGGTTTTCTATATATAATATCATGTCATCTGCAAAGAGTGACAATTTAACTTCTTCTTTTCCAATTTGGATTCCTTTGATTTCTTTTTCTTCTCTGATTGCTGTGGCTAACACTTCCAAAACTATGTTGAATAATAGTGGTGAGAGTGGGCACCCTTGTCTTGTTCCTGTTCTTAGAGGGAATTCTTTCAGTTTCTCACTGTTTAGAACGATGTTGGCTTTTGGTTTCTCATATATGGCTTTTATTATGTTGAGGTTAATTTCCTTCTATGCCTATTTTCTGGAGAGTTTTTTTTTTTTTTTTTTTTTTTTTTAGCGTTTATTTATTTATTTATTTTTGGTGCACGGGCTTAGCTGCTCCGCGGCATGTGGGATCTTCCTGGAGCAGGGATTGAACTCATGTCCTCTGCATTGGCAGGCAGATTCCCAACCACTGCGCCACCTAGGAAGCCCTTCTGGAGAGTTTTTATCATAAATTGATGCTGAATTTTGAGAAAAACTTTTTCTGCATCTATTGAGATGATCATATGGTTTTTATCCTTCAATTTGTTAATATGGTATATCACATTGATTTGCATTATTGAAGAATCCTTGCATTCCAGGTATAAACCCCATTTGATCATGGTGTATGATATTTTTAATATTCTCTTAAATTCTGTTTGCTAGTATTTTGTTGAGGATTTTTGCATCTATATTCATCAATGATATTGGCCTGTAATTTTCTTTTTTGTGACTTCTTTGCCTGGTTTTGGTATTAGGGTGATGATGGCCTCATAGATTGAGTTTGATAGTGTTCCTCCTTCTGCTATATTTTGGAAGAGTTTGAGAAGAATAGGTGTTATCTCTTCTTTAAATGTTTGATACAATTCACCTGTGAAGCCACCTGGCCCTGGGCTTTTGTTTGTTGGGAGATTTTTAATCACGGTCTCAATTTCCTTACTTGTGATCAGTCTGTTCATATTTTCTATTTCTTCCTGATTCAGTCTTGGAAGGTTGTACTTTTCTAAGAATTTATCCATTTCTTCCAGGTTATCCAATTTATTGGCATGCAGTTGCTTGTAGTAGTCTCTCATGATCTTTTGTATTTCTGTGGTGTCCGTTGTTTCTTCTCCTTTTTCATTTCTTTATCTGTTGATTTGTGTCTTCTCCCTTTTTTTCCCTGCTGAGTCTGGCTAATGGTTTATCAATTTTGCTTATCTTCTCAAAGAACCAGCTTTTAGTTTTATTGATCTTTGCTATTGTTTCCTTCATTTCTTTTTCATTTATTTCTGATCTGATCTTTATGATTTTGTTCCTTCAGCTCACTTTGGGTTATTTTTGTTCTTCTTTCTCTAATTATTTTAGGCGGAAGGTTAGGTTGTTTATTTGTTATTTTTCTTGTTTCTTGTGGTAGGACTGTGTTGCTATAAACTTCCCTCTTAGAGCTGCTTTTGCTGCGCTGCATAAGTTTTGGGTTGCTGTGTTTTCATTGTCATTTGTTTCTAGGTATTTTTTGATTTCCTCTTTGATTTCTTCAGTGATTTCTTCATTGTTCTATAGTATATTGTTTAGCCTCCATGTGTTTCTATTTTTTACAGTTTTTTTCCTGTAGTTGATATCTAGTCTCATGGCATTGTGGTCAGAGAAGATGCTTGATATCATGTCAATTTTCTTGAATTTACCGAGGCTGGATTTGTGAGCCAAGATGTGATCTATCCTGGAAAATGTTCTGTGTGCACTTGAGAATAAAATGTATTCTGTCATTTTTAATGGAATATCCTATTAATATCAATGAAGTTGAGATGGTCTAATGTGTCATTTAAAGCTTGTGTGTCATTTATTTTCTGTTTGGATGATCTGTCCATTGATGTAACTGTGGTGTTAAAGTCTCCTGCTATTATTGTGTTACTGTTGATTTCCCCTTTTATGGCTGTCAGCATTTGCCTTATGCATTGAGGTGTTCCTATGTTGGGTGCATAGATATTTACAATTGTTACATGTTCTTCTTGGATTGATCCCTTGATTATTATGCAGTGTCCTTCCTTGTTTCTTGTAATAGTCTTTAATGCCTAATTTGTCTGATATGAATATTGCTACTCCAGCTTTCTTTTGACTTCCATTTGCATGGAATATCTTTTTCCATTCCCTTACTTTCAGTCCATATGTGTCCCTTGATCCAAAGTGGATTTCTTTTAGGCAGCATATAGAAGGGTCTTGTTTTTGTATCCATTCAGCCAGTCTGTGTCTTTTGCTTGGAACATTTAACCCATTTACATTTAAGATGATTATTGACATGTATGTTTCTATTATCATTTTCTTAATTGTTTTGGGTTTGTTTTTGTAGGTCTTTTCCTTCTTTTGTGTTTCCTACTTTGAAAATTTCCTCAAGCACTTGTTGTAAGGCTGGTTTGGTGGTGCTGAATTCTCTTGACTTTTGCTTGTCTGGAAAGCTTTTGATTTCTCCATTGAATCTGAATGAGATTCTTGCTGGGGAGAGTATTCTTGGCTGTAGGTTTTTCTCTTTCAGGACTTTCAGTATATCCTGCCATTCCCTTCTGGCCTGCAGAGTTTCTGTAGAAAGGTCAGCTGTTATCCTTATGGGTTTTCCCTTATATGTTATTTGCTGCTTTTCTCTTGCTGCTTTTAGTATTTTTTCTTTGTGTTTAATTGTCTTTAGTTTGATTAACATGTGCTTCATTGTGTTTATCCTTGTATTTATTCTGTATGGGACTCTCTGTGCTTCTTGGACTTGGTTAATTATTTCCTTTTCCATGTTGGGGCAGTTTTCCACTATAACCTCTTCAAATATTTTCTCAGACGCTTTCTTTTTTTCTTCTTCTTCTGTGATGCCTATGATTCGAATGTTGGTGTGCTTAATGTTGTCACCAAGGTGTCTGAGACTGTCTTCCATTCTTTTTATTCTTTTTTCTTTTTCGTGCTCTGTGGCAGTTATAACCCCCATTCTATCATCGAACTCACTTCCTTTTTCTTCTGCCTCAGTTATTCTGCTGTTTATA
The DNA here is from genome assembly GCF_030028045.1 of Hippopotamus amphibius kiboko. Taxonomy (NCBI): domain Eukaryota; kingdom Metazoa; phylum Chordata; class Mammalia; order Artiodactyla; family Hippopotamidae; genus Hippopotamus; species Hippopotamus amphibius. The sequence goes on along the minus strand of NC_080188.1, from coordinate 84,682,372 downwards.
CCATCTAGAGTATTTTTAATTTCTGTTATTTTGTTGTCCATTACTGTTTGTTTGCTCTTTAGTTCTTCTGTGTCCTTATTAACTATTTCTTGTATTTTCTCTATTTTGTTATCAAGATTTTGTATCATCTTTACTATCATTACTTTGAATTTTTTTTCAGGCAATTTTCCTATTTCCTCTTCATTTATTTGGTCTTGTGGGTTTTTTCCTTGCTCCTTTGCCTGCAAGGTGTTTCTTTGTTTTCTCATTTTATCTACTTTATAGGATTTGCAGTCTCCTTTCCCTATGCTGCTTAGTAGTAATTCCTCTTGTTTCTGCCCTCTGCTCCCTGTGGTGGGATTTTTCCAGTGTTTTGAGTAGGCTTCCTGGTGGGAGGGTCTGGTGCCTGCTTTCCAGTGTGTGGCTCTGTGTCTTTTTTCTCTGATGAGCAGGGTCATGTCAGGTTGTGTGTTTTTGGGTATCTGTGAGGTTAATATGGCTTTAGGTAGTCTGCGTGCTGATGGGTGGGCTTGTGTTCCTGTCTTGTTTGTAGTTTGGTGTGAGGTGTCCAGCACTGGCAGTTGTGGACAGTTGGACGAAGCCGGGTCTTGGACTCTGATACAGGGCTTCGTGAGAGTTCTCTGAAATTAATCTTCCCTGTGGCTGAGGACTCCCTAGTAGTCTAGCATCCTGGATTCAGTGCTCCCTCCCCAGATCCTCCTACTTGACTTCTGATGGAATAGTCCAGACTTCAGAGGTTGCTTGTCCTGGCAATAAAGAGGTTTAAAAAAGACTCTGCAAGCCCCAGACTAATGGCAGATTGTTGAGTCAAACAAATACTAAATCAAGGAAACACATATATGCACAAGACACACAAATACTGAATCCAATAGAACATAAGGCACTGGAAAGACCTGACAGAAGAACCCCAGTATGCAATTAGACAATCAAAGAGAAAACCTACAAAAATTCAAAACCAAAAAAAATTAAGCGAACCACACACACGGAAATACAAATCCAGGGATATTTTGAAAGCTAGGATCAAATATAATAAAGAGCAAGAGTACAACCAGAGAGACTGAAGATTCCCAAAATAAATTCAGACAATTATAATTAGAACTAAGATAAGGACAAAACATAATAATAAAAACCACAGCAGTGTGTCACCTGGAGAATAAAGCAAGGTAACAGAGCCAAGCGATAATATTGAATATAAGTATATTAAGATAAAAGAAACTAAAAAAGGATAGAAGACAGGGCAACAGAAGAGTGTAGTGTGACTGGAAATATGAAAAGAAAATGAAAAGAGAACAAAAAATAGAAATGTATAAAAGATAGAGATGGAAAGAAGGTAGGAGAGATAAAGTCAGCATTACAAAAACCAGCTAGAAATAGAAATATATAAAAAGTCTAAAAATAAATGTAGAAGAAAAAATAGAATAAACGATTTTAAAAAATGTTATAAAACATGTAGATCCCTTAGGACTATGATCGTAATTAATTAAAAAGAAAAACAAAACAAAACCACACACACACAAATACATATCCAGGGAAATTTTGAAAGCTAGGATCAAATATAATAAAGAGCAAGAGTACAACCAGATAGACTAAAGATTCCCAAAACAAAATCAGACAATTATAATCAGAACTAAGATAAAAACCAAGCCTAATAATAGAAACCAAAGCAGTGTGTCATCTGGAGAATAAAGCAAGGAAACAGAGCTGAGTGATAATATTGATTATAAGTATGTTAAGATAAAATCACCTGAAAAAGGATAGAAGACTGGGCAACAGAAGAGGATAGTATGACTGGAAATATGGAAAGAAAAAGAAAAAAATATAAATGTATAAAAGGTAGAGATGAAAAGAAGGTAAGAGAGATCAGTCAGCACTACAAAAAACTTAGCTAGAAATTGAAATATATAAAAAGGCTAAAAATAAAAATAGAAGAGAAAATAGAATAAAAAATATGTTATAAAATATGTAGATCCCTTAGAACTAAGATCATAACTAATTTAAAAAAGAAAGCTAGAACTGACTCCAGAATGGAGCAGATCAATAGAATTAATACTAGTATTTCTGTTTCCATGAGGTCTCAGCTGTAAGTGTCCTTCTGCACACCTTGGGCTTTTTGTATTACTCTGTGACCAGCAGAGCTTCCTTTATTGTTCGTTTGTAAGCGCTGGTGTGTGGGAAGAGAGAGGGTACAACAGTGGCTTCTTCACCTGGGAGTGAGTGAGCAGTAGTGCCCTGCCTGGGTCGCAGGAGCCCAGGCAGTGATGGCAGTGCCTATTGTAGAGGGAAGCCAGTGGCTCAGGTGTAAACAGAATATCTCCAGAGCTGGGCCACTCTGAGGACTTTTGGCTCATGGCTGCAGGCACTCTAGGCCAGCTCCGCCACAGGGCTTTTTATCCCTTGTTGACTGCAATAGCCAGGCCCAGAGGGGGTCTTCCTTTGTTTGGCACAGGTGCCGAGAGAGGGACTACGCCTGTGGCTCCTCACCATTGCATATGAGTCCGCAGTAGCGCCCTGCCTGGATCGCGGTAACCCAGGTGGTGGTGGCTGTGCCTATTGCAGAGGGACGCTGGTGGCTCAGGACAAGAGAGAGACTACAACCGTGGTTCCTCCCTGCTGTGTGGCTCCTCCCCATTGCATATGACTCCACATTAGCTCCCTGCCTGGGTCATGGTGGCCCGGACAGCAGTGGTGGTGCCTGTTGCAGAGGGAAGCTGGTGGCTCAGGTGTAAACAGAATGGCTCCAGAGTTGAGCCACTCTGAGGACTTTAGGCTCATGGCTGCAGGCACTCTAGGCCAGCCCTGCCCGGGGGCCTTTGTTATCCCTGACTGCGATAGCCAGGCCCAGAGGGGTCCTTCCTTTGTCTGTCCCAGGCACCGAAAGAGAGGCTACACCCCACGGCTCCTCCCCTCTGCTTGTGAGTCAGCAGTATTGAGCCGCCACCATGGCTGCCCAGCTTTCTGTGGTAGGCATTCTCCGCTGCAGATTTCTTCCCTTCTGTCCCCTCAGTCCGTCTCCCCACTGTCAACAATGTTTCTCACCTGGAACCAGTTCTCCAGTTCCCACGTTCCAGCTCCCAGACCCCCTGTTCAGCTGTGAACCCACTTCTCAGTCCAGACACGGGATCTGTGGTGCGGACCCTCCGTGTGTTTCTCACTCTTTCCCGTCTGCCACAGCTCAGCCACTTCACCCTCTTGGAACTGTCCCAAATACCTCCCTTCTGACCCATGGAAATTCCCCGTTGGAGAAGGGGCTTCCCTGTCAGATAAGGGATGGCCCCCCAAATTTGGCAATCTCCCCTCTGTTTCAGCTCCCCCTGCCCCAGGGTGTGGGACCCATCCCTTTCCTTTCTCCTCCTCCTCTTTCTCCTTTTTTTTTTTCCCTCTGTCCTACCCAGTTGTGTTGGGATCTTTGCAGCCCTTTCTGGTGTCCCAGATCATCTGCTGGTGTTCAGCTGGTTCTCTGTGGGAATTATTGCGTCTTTTGATGTATTCCTGATGCATCTGTGGAGAGGGATGCATTCCACGTCCTTCTACTTTGCTGCCATCTTTCTCCCCCCTCATCCTAGTACTTTAAAAGCATAGTTTTAGGCATGAAATGTTTATTTGGATGGCTGTCCAATGGCAGTTGGTGATAAATTTTTGTTTTGAGTAGGGAAACAAGTGTACAGCGATGTCAGAGATACTTCTTGAATTACTGCCTAATTTTTTGGCAGATATCATATTTCCCTTGGCAAGAAAAGTTTGTTTAGAGATATCTTTTTGTCTTCATTCTGTATTACACTCTCTTGGATTTTTCTGCTTTGCTTCTTCTAATGTTAGAAGCTCAACTTCAGGAAAATAATGTACATGGTTAAGTAGTTCATGTTTTTATTGGCTTTAAAGAAGTGCTATATTCAGGCTGAGTTAACATTTTTTTCTGAACTTTGAAAAAATGATTTAATAACTGACAGTGTTTTGGAATCATCTCTTAAACATGTAGCAATATTACTCTGAATTTGAATGTATATATGTATACATATACTTTTTGTTTATTTATTCAACAAATATTCTTTGACTGCCTTCTTTCTGTCTGGCACCGTTCTAGAAGCTGAGGGTAATAATGGCGAATGACAGTGGAGTTTATTCTTATTTTTGGGGGGGAGAGTACAAAACTCAGTAAATAAACAAATTAATAAGATTACTTCAGATATTAAATGTGGAGAAGAAAATACAGCAGATGTATTTATCAAGGTCTCAGCAAGAAACAGTGATGTTCTTAAGTTATGATTGAGAAAAGTTTAATAAAATTTCTATTTATAAAGATATGGGCAGGAGCTGAGTAAGGAAACCTCAGAAATTAATGCAGTACTTTAAGGCTGGGAACAGAGGCAAATCCTGAATCACATGACCCAGTTCTCCAAAGGATGGAGAGGACCAGGTGGAGATGGCCACTGTACCAAGGTTCTGACCTTCAGTGGGGGGCCTCAGCCAGCCCTTGGGTCTCTGTGGGGACAGAACTGAGGAGGTAAGTTGCCCACCTCATGGGTTCCCCACTGGCCTAACCCACTGGAAGTCACATGGCGAGGGAGCTGGATGATGTAGCCCATACAGTCCAGCCTTCCAGGGCACAGAGCAGGGGGTAGAAACGTGGACAGTGTGGGTCTCGAGGGCCAGGGGAGACATGCAGCGCCAGAGGGAAATGGAACAATATATACGATGGTTGGTGATCTCAAATGTCATATTGATTCTGCCTCAAAGGCACTTACAGTTTTTTGAAGTGATGCAAAATAAGTTTATGAAAAGATAACTAGCAACATAAACTGGCTATTGGTAATAAAAGTCTTATATACCATAATTCTTGTATCTGAGAACAAGAAGGGATTGCTTCTACTTTGGAAAATGAAACATTGCATGGAGTGAGTGTAATTGCGGTTGAACTTAAGGAATGAATAGAGTGTTCATTGCTGGGAAGGAAGAAGGAAACATTCCAGGACTATAAAATGTCATGGGCCAAAGTGCAGAGATGGGACATGGTTTAGGAACAATTTGGCTAAAGTGGTTGGATGATTCTACAATCCTTGTAGAATCATAGACTTATACATAAAGTAAACCTACTCCGTTCTCAACTTCTACTTAGTGTAGAAATCACATTGGTAGGTACTAGCTTGCTGCCTTTCTCCCTCCCTGTCTTCCTTTCCCTCTATCTTTCCCTTCTCCCTTCTTCCTTACCTTTGTGCCTTTTGACAAGCATTTATCAAGCATCTACAGCTTATACACAGTTGCAATAAGACCCTGCATTGAACAAGACTGTGTTCCTACTCAGGGAGCTCAGTTTGGTTTTATCATTCCACATGATCCCCAGTGACTCAACAGATCATAATAATAATAGCTAACACTTATTGAACATTTTTTTTATGTACCAAACACTGTCCTTATTTCAGAGGACTTGGTTTGTCTTACGAAGAATGCGTTAAAGATTTAGGAGAAGGGATTATTGAAATGATCTTCCTCATTTTGGCCCTACAGAGGTGTGTTGGACTGTTTTAAAAGAAGCATCCATTTGCTGAAATATTAAATTGACTGATAACCTACTGCATATCAAGTGTGACTAAGATTTTAAATTTAAATTGTGTAAGAGGAAGCTATTTTCATTGGCAGACCCATACAGATCAAATTTAGGTCCAAAGTCAGTTCCTTCCTCTCCTTGGCAGTACTGCCCCTGCTTCCCCCTTTCTGAGATTCCAGATCTCAATTCACAGGAAGCCAGGCAGGTGGAGACTCCACTCTGTGATGGCAGCGGGCTAAGAGAGGCAGGCAGCCTGGGGAGGGGAGTACCCGCCAGGCTTTACCCCAGGGGGTGCTGAAATCTAAGGCAGGTAGGGCACTGGTTTCTTTCCAGCGGAGGGGAGCAAGCTGACTTTGTTCTCTGTACTCAGAGAGATGTTCTTTTAGAGGCTTCCGGTGGTTTCTCTTCATTTCCGATGTTGACAAGACAGAATTCATTTGGAAAAAGAGAGCTCCATGATTCATAATGAGCTATTTTGTGCTTTTAAGAACAACTCTTTAGAGACTGAATTTTCCCTGTAACTCTTAAGTCTTTTCTTTTTAAACTTAGGCTTGTTTAAAGAAATGCAGTTGTGTACAAACGTGGTGATGGCCTACATTAGGAAAGGCCAGTATATTATATTTTCCCTGCCCAACATGTATAAATCATAGATTGGTCTCCTATGAAAGTTTTTTCTCAAAAACTCCTGGATAGAGTTGTAGTGCTAGTCTTATTAAATTTGTTCATTAAACATAGCTCAGGCACCATGGTAATATTTAAACTGGAATAATCATTGGGTTGCAAATGAGATATTATTAATGTGATTTTAAACACCGTATTTCACACATCAAAGGAGTGTTTTAAGTTTGCATTTTTACTACTAAAATCCTGCATTCTAGGTATTTGAGAAGTTACTCTTAATGTTATATGAGTGTTAACTTTCTCATCTTTACACTTGCTTGCCAAGGTTAATTCCAGATCAAATCCATATGGAGTGAGAGATACTGTTGAGAAGACCCCAGAGGTCCTGCCTGAGACACGGGTGGTCTGAGGGTGAGAAACGGACTGTACTGGAGATGGGAGGGAGGAGCAGCAGGCAGGGTCCAGTTTCAGAAACTCTAGCTTTGGGGGAGTGAGGGGCCCAGAGGAAGAAGAAAATGCAAGATGTAGTCATGGGGATGCTTGGAGACAGGCTTTTGCCCTGTACCACCAGCAGAAAGTGGTTCCTCTGGGGCCACTCCTGTGGAGCTTGCAATTAGGCAGGCTTTGCAAACACTGGTGCAGCTGGCTTTCTTCCAGACCCCGGAGAAAGGAAGCGTGTACAGAAGACCAAGGGGAAGGAGACTCAGTTTGTGCAGAGGCACTCATGGACATAGCCAGGGACCCTCAGTGTCTGTGCTCTTAGCCTCTGACCAAAGCTACCAGGACCTCTCTGCTGGGGTGGACTGTGTTTGTGCTTGAAAACAAGCCCGTTGAAGGACAGAGCATTTCTGAAACTTTTTTTTCCTTCTACTTTCATTGAGATATAATTGACGCACAGCACTGTGTAAGTTTAAGGCATCCAGCATCATGATTTGATTTATACGTGCGTCATGAAGTGATTATCACAATAAGTTTAGTGAACATCCATCATCTCACATAGGTATAACATTAAAGAAACAGAAAAAAATTTTTCCTTGTAATGAGAACTCAGGATTTATTCTCTTAACAACTTTTACATATAGCATTCAGCAGTGGTAGTTATATTTATTATATTGTATACCCCTAATACTGATGTGTCTTATAACTGGAAGTTTGTACTTTTTGACTGCCTTCATCCAATTCTGCCTCCCCTCTGGACTTTTTTTTTTTTTTAACGTTTTTAACTGCTTGTCAACAGGAAAGAGAGAAAGGTTTTCTGTGTGTATTCAGTTTGGACTGTCTGCTTGGACGAGGTCCATGCTAGAGGCAGTTGTAGTTCACATACCCTCTGTTTCTCCACACACCTGCGAAGCCTATTTTTGCTCTGGGTGAAGCAGATTGGGGTTGACAATTAAAAAAAAAAAAAAGAGGAAAACACAGTAGTCTTCTTGAATCAAATTAACAGAGACCAGATATGAGATCCTTTCTGAACCAGAAGTTACGGTAGATATGACTCAGCTTCCTAAGGTGAGGTCTATAATAAGTGGGAAAGTTCCCATAGTGGGGAAGGAGGTAAAGAACCCTTGATTCTAAGCAAAAACCCCTCAGGCCGAGAATTTGGGCGTTTTCGTGTGTATCCTGTCCTCCCCTTTATTTTCATAAAGGGGATTTCTGTGACCCCTTGTTACCCAGCTCATCACAGACCCCAATATGTGTTGGACAGTCTCAGAACTGCCTAGGACTGGGGAGTGGACACCTCCACTTTTCTGGCTGAGTTTGGTGTCCAGCTGCTTTCACAAGGGAAAGGATTAGGTAGACCTGGCATCTTTCTTCTCTGGTGAGAGATGCAGACCCCAGAGGAGAGGAAGATTGGAACCTGATGCTGAACTGCTTCCTTTCAAAGACAGCCACTGATCCCCCAGCTCCAGAAGGTGTTAGGAGAAACTGTGGCGTGCCCAGACACAGGAGCAGCAGAAGAAAGGAAGGTGGGATCTCTGCTGAAAGTCAGAAGAGATTCACGGCCACAAATAAGTGTAACACAGAACCCCTCTGAGAGAGGACAATAATAGATTTGTCAGGATTCCAAAAAGTCTTCTTGGAGTAAAATGTAACAAGGTGAAGGCATTTAGTCATTAACATTCCTGGGCCAGGCTGGTTCACACAAGAAAAACACTGAAGGCTATCATTTGCACTTCCAACCACAACAGAGTAATCCTCCCACCGTAACAGCTACCAAACAGACAGAATAGATGAGGCAGCTGTTTAAAGGTGTTGGACAGCAGGCAGAGCAGAGAAGCACAGGAGAGGAGCCCCTTGTTTGCCCCGGCTCTTATGTTCCAGCATCTTTCCTGACTGTGGGGAAGTGAGGGGGAGCCCGAGAAAGCAGTGGTCTTGCTGAACGGAGAGGCAGTGATTGGGGTTTGGCACTGTTGAACTTTGTGGGTAGAGGAGAAAGTTGCTCACAGGGACCCCAAAATCTGTGTGGGTGTTTGTCCGAGGTCTGTGGCCCAGGCCTGGGCTGTGCACACGCAGGCCGAGGTCCTGTGAGGTATAGCCGGGGAGAGGAGAGCCCACGATGAGAAACCCGTTTGCCTGGTACTGGGAGGTGCAGGAAGGAGTCCCACCGCAGAGGTGGGGAGTCCCCACTGAATGACGTGGCATTCACTTGAGATCACAGAGAGGCCACATCCTAGGATTAAGAACCATTCCCTCAAGAAAGGGCCATACCCTAAGAACAAAAACGGCAACTCTTTAAAGGAAGATGGCATAATTCAGTTACAGTGTGTCATATACAATACCCAGTGTACGATGTAAAAAAGCTCACCAAACCTGTGAAGAGCCAGAACATGTGACCCAGAGAAATGGACCCAAGATGACCCAGAGGTTAGATTTAGCAGATGAGGACGAAAGCAGCTGTTATAAATATGTTTAAGGACTTAAAGGAAAGGTTGGTCTTAGTGTTGCAACATGTGGGAATGTCAGCAAAAAAAAAAAAAAGAGAGAAAGAAAAGAAGCTATAAATGTGATCTAAATGGAAACTCTAGAAGTGAAAAACAATATCTGAAACAATATCTTAAATAAAAAGTTCATTCTGAAGAATGGAAAGAAAAAAGATTTAAAAAAATGAACAGAGCCTAGCGACCTCTGGGACAATATAATCTATCACACACATAATTGGAGTCCCTCAGGGAGAAGAGAGTGAATGGGGCAGCACGAAAATATATATATTTGAAGACATAGGGGTAAAAAAAATGTCCAGTTTTGGAGACAAACGTCATTGTGCGTATCTAAGAACATCAGCAAATTCCAAGCAGGGTGAATAAAAAGAGATATACACTTAGATATTTGATCATCAAACTGACACAAACTAAAGATAAGGAGAAAGTTATGGAAGTACCAGAGGAGGGAGGGGGAAACACATTATACACCAGGGAGCAACAGATAAACCATCCAGATAATAAGCATAAGAAAGCTGGTGTGGCTTTGTCTTTTTAGATGAAATAAACAAAAACTATCACAGATCAAGGAGGACATTTCATGATGATAAAAGGGCGGTTAAGCATAATGACGTAATCATCCTACATGTGCATGTGTCATAACAGTTTCAAAATACCTGTGGCAAAATCTCACAGAAGAAAAGGAAGAAATAGTAAAATAGACAAGTCAGAGATTTTAACAGCCCTTTTTAGTAATTGATGGATCAAATAGAAAAAAAAAAAAGCACATAGATTTAAGCAACTCTCCTCCACTGGACATAGCTGGCATTTATAGAACTCTTTATCTATTAATTGCAGAACACACATTGTTTTCAAGTACACATGGATTGTTCAGCATCATAGATTGAATACTGGGTCATAAATAAATCCCAACACATTTAGAAGATTGAAAGCATAGAGACTATGTTCTCTGACTGTAGTGAAATTAAGTTAAAATTCAATAGCAAAATCATTTCTAAGGGAAAAAAAAAAAACCCAAATATTTGAAAGTAACACTCTTCCAAATAATCCATAGATCAATGAAGAAATTGATAAAGAAATTAGTAAATATTTTGAACTGGATGATAATAAAAATACAGCTCTAAAATTTGCAGGATGCAGTTAAAGCAGTTATTAGAGGGAAATATATTGTTTTACATACCTATTAAAGAAGAAAGGTATAAGATACAGCAAAGTAGTACACAGAATAAGGGAGTGACTGTAAAAAGAGAAAAGCAGAATTTCATAAAGTAGAACATAAATATTAGAGAAAATTAGCATTTGAAAGAATTGAAAAGATTAATAAAAATTATCTCCTAGCAAGAGTAATCAGGAAAAAAAGAAAAAATGAATTACCAATAATAGAAATGAAAATAAGGATATTATTACAGATCCTACATATGTTAAAAAGATACTATGCATAACTTCATGTCAATAAATTCAACAACCTCTATGAAATGGACAAAAAACCAACTTTATGGAACTGGCAAAAAAAGAAATGAACAATGTCAGTAGCTCTATATCTAATTAAGAAGTAGAATTTATAATAACTATCCACCCCTCTCCCTCAAAATAAAAATCTCCAGGAAGAATTAATACCAATCTCACATAAACCCAAAAAACAGAGGGTGAAGGAATGTTTTCCAACACATGTTATGAGCCCAGGATAATTCTGACATCAAAACCTGATCAAGACATTATCAATAAACAAAATGACAACTAGTATCTTCCATAAAAATAGACACAAAAATCTTCAACAAAATATTAGAGAAATCCAATGATGTATGAAAAGGATGATAAAAGCAAGTGGGGCTTATCCCAGGAATACAAGGTTGTTCAACATTTGAAAATCTGTGTAATTAGCTACATTAACAGAAAAAAATGAAAAATTTATCATCTCAACAAATACAGAAAACATTTGACAAAATTCAGCACTTATTCAAGATTAAAAAAAAAAAACTGCTGTCAACAAACTGGAAATGGAACTTGATAAAGGACATCAATGAGAATGGTATAGCTAACTTCATACTTAATGATGAGAGGCAATAATTTGCTCCTAAGATCAATAAAGAGGCAAAAATGTGTATTCTCACCACTTTTATTTGATACTGTGCTATGAAGGTCCCTACCAGAACAATAAGGCAAGAAAAATAAATTAAAAAAGATTGGATAGGATGATGTAAAATGTCTTATTCATAGATGTTTATGTAGAAGACCCTAAGAAATCTATAAAAGTTTACTAGTAAGTGATTTTAGCAAGATCCCAGGATATACAGTCAGTATACAAAAAGCAATTGTTTTTCTACATATTTACAATAAAAAGTAATAAATGAAATTTTAAACAATATAATTTTTACATCATATCAAAAGGGAGATACTTAGGAATAAATTTAATAAAAGATGTGTAGGACCCATACAGTGAAATCTACAAAACTTTGCTGAGAGAAAATAAAGACAATATAAGTAAACAGAGAGACAAGTAATGTTCATAGACTAGTATACCTAGTACTTTTAAGATGTAACTTCTCAGATTGATCTATAGCTTTATCCTACTCCCAATTAACATTCCAACAGATTTATTTGATAATAGCTGCAAGCTGATTCTAAAATCTTTATGGTAATACAAGGGATTTGGAATAGCCAAATATTTTTCAAAAAAAAAAAAAATGTTGAGAGACTTGCCATGATTCAAGACTTTGTATAAAAAAATGGTACTGACGAACCCAGTGGCAGGGCAAGAATAAAGATACAGATGTAGAGAATGGACTTGAGGACACAGGGTGGGGGAGGGGCGAAGGGGAAGCTGGGACGAAGTGAGAGAGTAACATTGACATATATACACTACCAACTGTAAAATAGATAGCTAGTGGGAAGCTGCTGCATAGCACAGGGAGATCAACTCAGTGATTGGTGATGACCTAGAGGGGTGGGGTAGGGAGGGTAGGAAGGAGTTGCATGGGGGGGATATATGTATAAATACAGATGATTTACCTTATTGTACAGCAGAAACTGGTACAACAGTGTAAAGCAGTTATACTCCAATAAAGAGCTTAAAAATAAATTAAAAAAATAAAATAAGATAAAATAAAATAAAGCTATGGTAATCAAGAGAGTGTAGTATTGGCATAAAGACAGACAAATTGGCAGAACAGAATTGTAGTCCAGGAAGAGCTCTTCACAGTTGATTTTTTTTTCTCCCACCCCCCAGCCCCGCCCGATGCCAGGGAGCGCAGGCAGGGACCCCGCAGCCAGCGCGGGGCTGCCACAGTTGATTTTTGACAGATACCAGGGCAATTCAATGGTGAAAAGAAAGTCTTTTCAATATATAATTGTGAAATGATTGGATATCTGTATAGAGAAAAAGTTGACCACAATCTCATACCACACCCAAAATTAATCTGAAGTTGCTCACAGACCAAAATGTAAAAGCTGAAACTTCTAAACTTCTAGATGAAAACACAGGAGAATATCTTTGCACTCTTGAGGTAGGAAGAGATGTCTCAGAGAGGACAAAAAAAGCCCAAACCATAAAGAAAAAAAAAAACAAAAAACCCAGAACAACTGGTAAAATTGAACTTCATAAAAATTAAAAAGTTCTGCTGGTCAAAAGACACCATTAAGAAAATGAAAACGTAAGCTACATATTGAGAGAATATATTTGCCAAATTGCTATAATCAATAATATACTATCAAAGTCAATAAAATGGGCAAAATACTTGAACAGAAAAAAAAAAAGATATACTTATATTCACTAAATCTATGGAAAATTGTTCAACAGCATTGATCATCAAGGAGATGACTTTATCCATCCATTACAGTGGGTAAAATTAAAAAGACTACTTGCATCAATGTGCACAGGACTGAGGGGCAGCTGGAACTCTCACATGGTGCTGGTAAAGTACTTTAGGGGAAAGTGTTTGGTAGTTTCTTATGAAGTTACATATACACTTACCCATGACCCTGCAATTCCACGCCTAGATTCTCATCCAAGAAAACTGGGTAAAAAGCCACATACGAGAATGTTTATAGCAGCTTCTTTCACAGTAGCCGCAACCTGGAAAGGACAAACATGTTCATGGGGGAAGATGAACAAGTTGTGCTATGTGAATTCAATATATCACCACCCAGCCGTAGGAAAGAATGACCTGTTGAAACATGAAACACTACGGATGAATTTCAAAACGCCTATGTTAAGTCAAGGAAACCAGACACAAAAAAGCACATATGTTATTTTATTTATGTGATGTTAATGAACTAGCAAAATTAGTCTGTGGCAATAGAAATTAGGACGGTGGTTGCTTATGGGGTGGAGAGGGTGGAGGAATGAGGAAACTTTCTGTGGTCACAGATGCTCTGTATTTTGTATTTTGTGTTGATTATACAGATACACACATATGTGTACATACATACTATGTCCATATATGTGTACATATATATTAGTCAAAACTCACCTAACTATACCTTAAGATTGACACATATCACTGAATGTAACTTTTACTGTAATTTAATAAATGAGGGAAAAAAGTTAAGGGTAAGGGCATGGACTTTGATTCATTTTCTGGAGCTGGATGTAGTCAGCAGCTCACAAGTTGGGAGCGTGGGAGGCTGGACAAAGAACGAAGGTGGCTGCAGGTAGAGGAAGAGGTGACTGAGAGCACAACAGAGCTGGGAGAGGGGAAGGACTTTGTAGCTATCCTGAGTATAAAACTTGGGAGAAAGGCAAAACTGTCCAAGGAGGATGTTTAAGGAATTCTGTCTGTTGGAAGCAGTGTGAAGACTCTGGTCATCCCTTTAAGAAGACCTGAAGAGCCCCGTTATTCTTCATGGCTTTCAGAGTAGATTGGTGTTCTTTTGAAAGTGTTACCAGGATGAAATGAAGGGTTTCAGGTGGCATGCCCAAGCAATTTCAACTCTCATGCGTAACCACCAAACAACACAACACGCGCATGGCATGAGGGGTGGGTACTGAGGAGTGTAGTGTAAATCTCTGATTTCCTGGGTGAAAAGGGCCTTTGAAAGAAGTTCTCCAGCGGGCCTTCTGACATCAGATGGGAACAGATACTCACTTTAAAGGGAAATTTTACCCGTGCTTTATAAATGAAAATCCTGGTGATTTCTTCTTGGTTGCTTGTAACAGGCTGACATGCCCTGCCCTGTGGATTTATATTCTCTTACAACTTGTTCACAACACTTTGGAATTCCCTCTCTATTCCTTTGTTTCCAGGGGGACCCCTAGGTTTTTCCCTGACTGTTGTGAAACACCTCAGAGCTATGGAAACCTCAGAACATTCTGGGCACAGCTGGAATTTACTCTGTTTACTGCTCAGCCACTAAAGACCTATCTTAGTTATGGATTCAGGTTTGGTATATTTATCCCTTTGCCAGCAACCCCCTCTGCTGGCCTTGTATTTGCATCTTACACTCAACCCGTTTCCCCCTCTAGTGTGATTTTTTTCTTTTTCTAATTTTCTCGGAAAATAAAAGAACTCCAAATGAAAACAAAATGCTTATGTATGAGCAGCAGTCCACAAGACAGTTATTATTATTCCCAGTTCTCGTTTTCCTGTGCCCCTTCCTGTCCTTATCCATCGCCACACCGTGAGTCAGTAGTTCTCAACCCCACGCCTCGATATGTCATTGTACAGCAATGAGACATGTCTCAAATAATGGGCTTTTCCCCCTAAATGCAGAGTGCTTAAAAAATGTATTTCCGTAAAATAGTTCTAACTATTAACAGGTTTGTGCTTACTAGTTTTTCGTATTTCTTGGCAGATTTTAATGTTAAAATTTTTCATGCCATCTGCTTTGAAGGAAGGATTAAGAGCAAGGGGCAGGATGGGAAGGTAGAAGCTGAATTATTCTTAACAGCTCTGGGAATGATACTGTCTTTTAAAATCAATCCAGAATGGAAAATGGAAGTTGCTTTCAGGCGTGACAGTCCAGCACTTGCTCAGTTTCTGTTTCCAGTTCTTCCAGAAGAGAGATATCATGAAATCTTTCATGAAACTCCAAATCTCCTCTTAAGATGATGCTTTGAAGGCATGGAAAAAAGCCACAAAAACTGAGGGCTTGTGCTGATAAAGGGGGAAGTCAGTCTGTTTCCTGTTCGCCCTCAACTGGTGAGAAGGAGGTTGCGGTGGGAGTGAGGTCCTAAGAAGTTGATGGGGTTAAAGGAAAAACTCTTCCTGAAACCTCTACCAATGCCCTGCTCTGAGGCCTGCAGACCTGTAATGGGAGACCTCTGTTGAGTAGAATACCATAATGCGTTGAGTTTTTGAGTGTGCAAAGCTAGACTCAGGCCTTAGTTTTGAGCAGGAATGGAGAACTGAATGTCTTCATTTAGTATACTTACAGGCATACGCTGTTTATTGCTTTCTGCAGATACTGCGTTTTTTGTGTCTTTTGGTGCATTCCCAATGCATCTGCGGAGAGGGATGCATTCCACGTCCCTCTACTTCGCCGCCATCTTTTTCTCACCCTGCGTTTTTTATGAATTGAAAATTTGTGGCAGCCCTGGGTCAAGCAAGTCTGTCGATGCCATTTCCCACAGCATTTGCTCGTTTTGTGTCTCTGTGTCACATTTTGGGAATTCTCGCAATATTTCAAAACTTTTCATTATTATTATATTTCGTTATGGTGATCCGTGATCAGTCATCTTTGTAGTTACTATTGCAAACAGACTATGACTCAGCGAAGGCTCAGAGGATGGTTAGCCTTTTTTAGCAATAAAGTATTTTTTAACTAAGGTATGTACCTTTTTTAATGCCTAATGCTATCGCACACTTAAAGATTATAGAATATTGTAAACACAAATTTTATATGCACAGGAAACCAAAAAATTTGTGTGACTCACTTTACTGTGATAGTCACTTTATTGCCATGGTCTGGAATGGAACCCACAGTTTCTCTGAGGTCCTGAAGTGTGTCTGTGTATGACGTTAGTGATTAGGGCTGGCAGGCAGTTTGGGGGAAAGGGTCCTACTTGGGAGCTTATTAGAATGAGAATGATTAAGAGTGACATTATCCTGGGGATAGCCTGATAAAGATAGACATCAAGTAACATTTATTTTCTACAGAAATAGACTCACAGACATGGAAAACAAACTTATCGTTACCAAAGGGGAAAGCAGGGTGGGACCGGCTGGGGGCAGAGAGATAGATTAGGAGTTTGAGATTAGCGTATACGCACTACTATATATAAAATAGATAAACAACGAGGACCTACTGTATAGCACAAGGAACTATATTCAGTATCTTGTAATAACCTATGATGGAAAAGAATCTGAGAAAGAATATATATATATATATATATATATATATATATCTGAATCGCTTTGCTCTACACTTGAAACTAACACAACATTGTAAATTAACGATAGCTCAATAAAAAATAACCTTTATTTTCCAAGAATTATTCAAGAACTTTGGGAGTTGTCCTGTACCATAAGCACGTTATCTGAGATGTGCCTCATTGCCGAGCCCTGCAGTGATAAATATTGGGGTGTGGTGATTGAGAACTACTGAACCTCAGTGTGACATTGGAAGGGCTGGAGCTGTGATGGGTAAGAACAGGAAGGGGGGCAGGAAAATGAGAACTGGGAATAATAATAACTTTCATTGAATGCTTATTACATGTCAGGCATTGGACACTTTCTGTACATTATTGTGGCTCTTTCATTTTGTTGTACAGCAGAAACTGACACAATACTGTAAAGCAATTATACTCCAATAAAGATTAAAAAAAAAAAAAGAATGAAGATACTAGACATTGGACCTGAGAGGAACTTTGGCAAAATCTGGAAGCGAACTCTGGGCCCCCATTTCTCCTCATTGTGCTAGATGGTCTTGGTGTTGCCTTCCTGCTGAAACAGTCCGAGAGCAAAAGTCTATGCTGATTTTGCAAGAATAAATAGTTGTGGTTCAAAAAAAAAGGGGGGGGGGGAATCTCTTGTAAGAAGTAAATGCTTTGTCATTGAGAGTGTTAACTATGGAATGGGTAAAACTTGGACTGTACAGCACAGTCAGGCATAAAGAGAAGGGGAAAGTATGGCTGCCAAGAAGGGACAGTTGTCTAGAAAATCAGAGGACACAGCATCATTGGATTAAAGGGTGTCACAGTTTTGTGAAAAAGCAAGTCATATTTGGTAAGAAGCCTAAGAAATGTAAGTGAACTTAACACGATATGTGATGCAATATTTTATTTAAATGGAGCTCATATCCTAAATTGGGCCATTTTCAGGAGTACAAATGAGTTTTCTTTTTGAATGTAGACTAGGTTTCCTAGACCTAGACAGTCCTGATTTCAAACTTTTGGCTTAACTTATGAAAGAGGTTGAGAACAGAAATAGAGAGGATAACCAGCTGTTAAGGCCTAGCCCAAATTATATGTGTGGTGAATTAGGATTTGACAAATATGTAAGATACTTTGCCTATTAAATGTTCAGTCAGGTAACTGTTTATTTCCCTCCCTATTCCAACTTTTATGGACTCTTTGATGTCATTAGAATAAAGGACACATTTGGCTGCATGTCCTGCTTCATAGTGAAATGTCCTTGTCTACTCTTGGCTTATATGACCTGCTTCTGGGCCTCCTCCATCCATGAAGGCCTGGGTTAGACAGTCACAGCTTATTATTATTATTATTATTATTATTATTATTTTGCCAGACTGTTAATTTAACCAAGGATGCCTTCCTCTTTTCTTAGGATCTCCAGTTCCTACCAATTCTTTGAAATCCTGTTTAAAGAAGTGATGGCAGGAAGGTATAAGACATACAAATAAATCGAGTAGGGAGTGGTCAGTGTCATAAGAATGAAATTCTATGGGAATTCAGGGGAGGGAAAGATTACTTCAGCCTAGTGCATCAGGGAAGAGGCAACAAATCCCTGGAATTGTTGGAAGACAGAAAAGCAGGGAGAGACGCACATTCACACCCACGCGCACACTCTCAGGCATCAGCTGGGACGGGACATGGGGCTTCTCGCATCTGGGCTCGGAACACCAACTGTTAACCCCCAGCCCGGACTGGCTTCAGCTGTCACCCCTAGACTGCCTGTGTGCCTGAGACTGTGCCTGTGTGTGCACCTGCAGGGGAGCTGCAGGGGATGGCCGTGCTGCCCTGGCACAGGCGTGGACAGCATTCTTGGTGGAGGTAGCAATGGCATTTTGCCCTTTGCATTCAAACAAACAAATGAATGAATTCTGAGTAGCATTGATCATAATGACGTGGAGGGAGGGAAAGAATTCCATGCAGAGAGAACACCACGAGACAAAGCCTGGAGCCAAAAGTGTGTGAAACGGGGGATTGTGTATTTTGAAAGGAACACAGGTATTAAAAGTGAAATAAGAGAAAATAATTTGTAAAAGTGGGATAGGGACACCATGGTAACTTTGAATGCAACTGTTGGCACTGGGGACTCAATAACCTCTATTCCCTTCCTGAGTTCAGAGCCAAGTAAGGGATCTCAGGAGTCAGCAAACTGGGATTATAGTCTCATCACTATTACCTTTAAAGCTAATTAGAGAATGTTCTTTTAGACCAGTGGCCAGCTGGCCTTGTTAATTATAATTACCAACCAGGCATGGGGGTCACTGGGCACCTCAAGGCCTCTTACTACAGGGCAGACAGCAGGGACTATTCATTTGGTTATTTCCTCCCCTTCCTCCCTCCCTCCCTCCCTTCCTTCCTTCTTTCCCTCCCTTCCTCCCTACCCCTTCCTTTCTTTCCTTGTTTTCCTTCCTTCTTCTTACCCCATATTCATTGAGTACCTACTATGTGCCAGCTACATTTCCACATGCTGAGGATAAAGTATTGAACAGGACAGACACAGAAGTTATATTTGAGCAAGAGTTCAAGTGTTCTCCACTCTGTCCGAATCTGAGAAGAAAGTCCCACAGAGGCCTCAGCTGGTCATGCTCCATTTCCTCTCCCAAACTCAAGATGCTTTATAACCATAAAATGACAAATGTTTACCTTACCCAATTTCCTAACCTATAAAATGGTAGTAAGAAGTCTTCCCTTGAATAAGTCCTCAATTTTTAAGTCAAATGAAAACATACTGGAAATGTTAGCATACTCATCACACGTGAAGAAGTGTTTAGTCAACTGTAGTGTTTCTGCTCATGTGCTCTTTTAGCAACTCTGATTACCTTAATTCCTGTGTCTTTTAATTTACTCTTTCACTTTCCTTCTTAACTTGACTGCGTTTCTCCACTAAGGATGTTTGAAACTTTTCAAGAAAACCCTCCCTTGAGTTGATTTCTGTAAAAGTCCTATAGCCATTCTGCATTGGGAAGAAAATTTGCTTGTGCTTTGGAAATGCTCTACGTCATCATTTAAATTTGATAAGTTTCTGAATGTACAAAAAGAACACGGTCAATGAGTAGAAAGGGTTTCCATTACAACAGGGGCCTTTATTGAGTGCTTGGTGGACCAAATACCCTGCTGGGCAGTGGGAAATAACAGAGAACAAGATGGAAATAGTCCTCTCCTTGAAGAGCTTTTGTTCTGTGGAGGGAGGACAGACCACAGTGGTGATCAATGATGGGGCAATTCAAGGGGCTATGAGAACAGATGGGAAGACTATTTGCTGTTTAAGGACTTCAACCTGGGTCCCTTATTCTGTGGGCCGAGAACCTTCAGCTGACATAGGATAGAATAGTGTATGGGTATGTCCTACACCTGTGGGTGTCAGACAGTATTAAGTTAATGTATTTTGTACTTTACCTAATTAAAAATGCAGTATGAAGTTGCTAACAAAACTACATGAAATTCACAAAGATGAAAATAAAATTAAGGAAATCAGGGCAAAAGGAAAAGGAAGCGGCATAGTAATATGAAGCCAGAAAGAATTTAGTACAGGAAAATAGAGCCTGTAGGATCACACACATGCATTAAGACTGGAACTAGTCCTGTGGGACAAGATTCACGTAGATACATCCTTCCTGTTCAGGAGAAGAAGCATTGACTTTCCTGGAACTAAAGCCTGGGGGAATCTTTACAGGGGGAACACTGAAGTGTAATAGGAAATCCCCTAAACAGTATGATTACAGTAAATACATCAGGTTCGTGTTGGGAGCAGGGAAGCAAAGTGGTGTAGTCCATGCTTTCATTACCTGCACTTTCTTTTTCCTCCAGGAAAGCAAAGCTGCTAAGGCGTCTAAGGTTCCAAACCTTAGCCATTCGCCAGCTGTAGTTATGATGCTTTTGCCCATGTGAAAACAGCAGTTAATGCTGTTTCAGTAAGTTGGAGTCTGTATTGGAATTCACAGCTTTAAGTTTATACTGTGGATTTGCTCACTTTACGGTCCCACTATTTGTCTTCTCATGAGGGTTTTTCAAACCCGTGGGTCCCCCTTGAGTTTTGGGTGTACCTGTTTGTGTTTATATCTGAAAGTACATCCTTCCATGGAAAAGACCGTTGTGGGTAAACTTAGGGTACCCCTTTGTCTTACAAAATATATACAGGAGAGGTACACCTACAAGAAAATCATGTCATTCTAAATTATGATATTCATTCCCCAAAGAGAATGGGATGCTTAAACATGGATCCTTTAAAAAAAATCCAGCAACCAGTTCCCCTTTCTAGACTTTTCAGGCTTTCAGGGTGTTCTGTGTGGGTGGAGTGGGGCAAAGGTGGCCCTTAAAAATCACACAACATAGAAGCTTCATATACATGTGTACACACACACATATACGTGGAGTAAAGCAGGCTTGATAGAAAACACTGTTTACAAAAACATACCGTTGAAAAAGTGAACATTTGCCATCTTGCATCCCAAGAGAGAACACCTGCTAGGAGTTTGGGGTATATTCTTCTGATTTTTATTTTCTCCGGAAATACTAAGATTGCTGAAACTCAGCACAATGGTCTTCTATCTTTTTATTTTTTAATTGGATTATAGTTGCATTGCAATATTGTGTTGGTTTCTGCTGTACAGAAACTATGTATGTATTTCAGCTATACATATACATAAATCCCCTCTTTTTTGGACTTTCTTCTCGTTTAGGTCACCACAGAGTATTGAGTAGAGTTCCCTGTGCCATACAGTAGGTTCCCCTCAGTTGTCTATTTTATACATAGTATTAAGAAACTGGTCAAAAGTAAACAAGGCTTACCTTTCAGTGGGCCACGTGGTACAGCGTGGCCCATCGCCTTCATCTCCTGTTGCTCGCATTGAAGGAGTGCAGTGATGGTAGGGAAAGTCATATCTGATTTTCTTCCTCTTCTGGGGACCACACAGATGGAGCACCCACACATGCACAGTCTCCTTTGTATTTTAGGTCCTTGCATGCAGTGCAGCCCATTACCCTGTCAAGAGGGTTGGGAGGAAAGTCAGGCGTGGTGCTCCCAGCCTCGCTGCCCCTCTGCCCTGCCCTCTGCCTGGGCTTTCCTCCCCATTTGCATGTGGCTGCTCTCTTGCAGAAGCATTCCTTTGCCCTGAGTCTGGCAGTCTTTTTAACTCTTCCTCCCCTCCCTCAGCACCTTACCTCCTCTTGAAAACTCAGCCCCAGTAATTCTCTGATCCTTCCCTTTTTGCTTCTGGAGTGAGGAGGGATGATTTAGCTCTCAAGTGGAGGTGAGGAAGAAGGCCTTAGCTGACCTGGACAGCTGTGGAGTACCCAAGGAATATTAGGACATCTCTCATGATGGCTGGTGTCCCTCCCTAGCCGACCCGCCACAGTGCACTAAAAGAGCCCTCCTCCCTCCAGAAGCATCGTAAAAGCCATTCTCTCCCTTTAGCCTGTGATGCCCTGGACTCAGAAGCAAGAGGACCATTGCATCACATATGTTATTTTTTTTAAATTCAAAAGTGGGATCTTACTGTCCTATAAAATTTTACAACTTTTATTCTTAACAGTATATCCTGGTTATTTTCCTCTGTGTGTACACATGGATCTGTTTTATGCTTTTTAACAAATGCATACGATTCCACTGTATAGGTCTAAAATTAACCAACTCCATGGTGATGGACCTTTTATATTGTTTGCAAATTTTTCCTGGAAAATGAGAGTATCTTCAACATTCACTGGACATGATGAACATTTTTTACCTTTCCCAACTGAAGGGCAAAAATAATATAAAACAATAGCAAAAAAGTTTAGATCAGAGATTTTATGATTATTTTGGTAGTCAACGGTTTTTATGTAGATTTACTAGCCTGCACTTACCTCTCTCAGCATCATTTGATAACTTCCATTTCTAAACTAAGGGGCGTGGTTAGTCTGCAACTATTTTGCTAGGCTCTTTTTTTTCTCGCAGTTAGGAGATAGAGTAGAACAATTACTCCTGGGTTTTTGACTTGAGCCACAGGGTGTATGGAGATGTCATCTAATTGGAAAAGAGCAGAGAGAAGTGGAGAGAGAAGTGACTTGGAGCAGTGGGTGGGAAGAAATGGAAAGTTCTGTTTTGGACGTGTTGAATGTGAGATGCCCATGTACTGTGCCCGGTGGGCAAGTCCTGGAGATTCTTCCATAGATGAGTCTGGAGCACAAGGAGGGGGTTGAAATTGAGGTGTCCTAACATAGGAGGTATTTAAAACTGTGAGACTGGATGAGATCACCAAAGCAGGGAACGCAAAGAGAGAAGAGGAGTTTCAACTCAGCAGTTTGAAAGCACTGATGAATGTGCATATGAGGCAGATATGAAAATAAATCCCACTGTGAAATCCTAGAGGTAGGAAGAAATAAGAAAAATAAGATATATCAGCTTTTATAATCCCTCTTTCTTCTGCCAAGTTTCATATAAGGCTCATAATGGCTAAAGAATTTGTGCCTGAGCTTCAGGGAAATAAAATCTTGGAGGAAATATTTAGCTAGGATCCTCTCATGAATTTGTTTTTTACTTAGGGATTTATGGTATTAGACGTGAATACCCCTGATAATCGTATAGTATTTGTATACAAGTTCATGTTTGGATATACAAAATGTTTCTGATCGTGTAATTCTTTGTTTCCAGATACCTGTAAGAATACCATGAACACATACACTTAAAGACTGATTTATTCTTGAAACACATTTTTTTTTCATTTTATTATAGTTTGGTGAGGAAGAGTAGTGTAAAATATTTGAAAATGATGGTTGTCTTGAACAATTAAAGAAGTTATACCATGATGTTGTTTGTGAAAATGACACAGAGGACAATAGTGAATGTTAGATGATAAGAAGAACCAGAACCAAGAGAATTTTTTTTTTAATTTTTTTTTTATTTTTTTGGGGGTACACCAGGTTCAATCAACTGTTTTTATACACATATCCCCGTATTCCCTCCCTTCCTCGACTCCCCCCCCGGAGTCCCCCCCACCCTCCCTGCCCCAGTCCTCTAAGGCATCTTCCATCCTCGAGTTGGACTCCCTTTGTTATACAACAACTTCCCACTGACTCTTTTACAGTTGGTAGTATATATATGTCTTTGCTACTCTCTCGCTTCTTCTCAGTTTCCCCTTCACCCCCCGCCCCCTCCCATACCTCGAGTTCTCCAGTCCATTCTCTGTATCTGCTTCCTTGTTCTTGTCACTGAGTTCATCAGTACCATTTTTAGATTCCGTATATGTGAGTTAGCATACAATATTTGTCCTTCTCTTTCTGACTTACTTCACTATGTATGACAGATTGTAGTTCTATCCACCTCATTACATATAGCTCCATCTCATCCCTTTTTATAGCTGAGTAATATTCCATTGTATATATATGCCACATCTTCTGTATCCATTCATTTGTTGATGGGCATTTAGGTTGCTTCCATGTCCTGGCTATTGTAAAGAGTGCTGCAATAAACATTATGGTACAAGTTTCTTTTGGGATTATGGTTTTCTTTGGGTATATGCACAGGAGTGGGATTACTGGATCATATGGTAGTTCTATTTGTAGTTTTTTAAGGACCCTCCAAATTGTTTTCCATAGTGGCTGTACCAACTTACAGTCCCACCAACAGTGCAGGAGAGTTCCCTTTTCTCCACACCCTCTCCAACATTTGTGGTTTCCAGACTTTGTGATGATGGCCATTCTGATTGGTGTGCGGTGATACCTCATTGTGGCTTTGACTTGCATTTCTCTGATGATGAGTGATGTTGAGCATCTTTTCATGTGTGTGTTGGCCATCTGTATGTCTTCTTTGGAGAAATGTCTATTTAGGTCTTCTGCCCATTTGTGGATTGGGTTATTTGCTTTTTTGGTATGAAGCTGCATGAGCTGCTTGTATATTTTGGAGGTTAATCCTTTGTCCGTTGTTTCATAGGCAATTATTGTTTCCCATTCTGAGGGTTGCCTTTTAGTCTTGTTTATGGTTTCTTTTGCTGTGCAAAAGCTTTTAAGTTTCATGAGGTCCCATTCGTTTATTCTTGATTTTATTTCCATGATTCTAGGAGGAGGGTCAAAAAGGATGTTGCTTTGATGTATGTCAAAGAGTGTTCTGCCTATGTTTTCCTCTAGGAGTTTGATAGTGTCTGGCCTTACATGTAGGTCTTTAATCCATTTGGAGTTTATTTTTGTGTATGGTGTTAGGAAGTGTTCTAATTTCATTCTTTTACATGTTGCTGTCCAATTTTCCCAGCACCACTTATTGAAGAGGCTGTCTTTTTTCCATTGTATACTCGTGCCTCCTTTGTCAAAGATAAGGTGCCCATATGTGTTTGGGCTTACTTCTGAGTTCTCTATTCTATTCCATTGATCATCCTTTCTATTTTTGTGCCAGTACCATACTGTCTTGATCACTATGGCCTTGTAGTATAGTTTGAAGTCAGGAAGCCTGATTCCACCAACTCCATTTTTCCTTCTCAAGATTGCTTTGGCTATTCGGGGTCTTTTGCATTTCCATACAAATCGTAAGAGTTCTTGCTCTAGTTCTGTGAAGAATGCCATTGGTAATTTGATCGGGATTGCATTGAATCTGTAAATTGCTTTGAACCAAGAGAATTTTGCTCTTGTTACTAACTTTGTTAATGCTAATAATAAACAATTAAAAAGAGACCTTGAAACTCAAGAAACTCATGCAGTTAGAACTTGTGAAACTAGAAGTCATAACTGTTTTCAGGTGTATCTAGGAGTAAAAGATGATGTAGGTATATTTTGGGTGACTTCGTGTGTGTGTGTGTATGAGTTATTTCTTATGAAGTGAGTTGATTTTCAAATATTAGTATTGTGTCAGCCAGTTACTTAAAATTGCTACCAGTATATCTATCTGTTCTTTTGCCACAGCTTATTATGAATATCAAAAACCTAAATCAGATCACTGAAATTTGTTAATGAATCAAAGGCAAGTATGATTTTGAACGTATCAATCAGTGGATCAGCTACTGGCAACCTAATTTTTATGCCATAGATATCACTTAATTATTCTTTTAAAGATGAGTATCTTATGTGTGTTGGAAGATTCCACCTCATTAAAAGTGTCATTGCTAGAAAAGAGCTCTGGAGGGGCACTTCCGTGGGCTTTGGGGCTGGGTGACTCTATTCCTCTAATCTCAAGTTCCTTCGATTTCGTGTAGCACAGGTACTTTGGAGGGTTTGGAGTTTTTAGTTTTGTTGGATTTGAGAGAGAGAGAGAGAGAGAGTGTGTGTGTGTGTTTAAATTTGAGGTTAAAAGGATCTTCACAAGAGTAGATAATTTTTTAGTTTTAGTTTTTCCAATGACAAGCATTTTAAAGGCATGATATAAAAATTTATCTCAGTAAAAGCATATGTCTGGAGCCGGAAATAGAAGAAAATGGTTTGGTTCTTCTTCTTCTTCTTCCTGCACTGCTGCTGCTTCCCCTTCTATTTTATAATTTAGCTTTAATGTAGCAGCACAACATAGAGGCAGCAATGAATAGAGAGTAAACTTGTGTATAAAACCAGCTCAAATACAGGATTTCAAATGAGCCCCTGATACACTTTAGACTGAAGTCACTTCAAAGTTACTCTTCTGGGCCTGAGCACTGACCATTTTTCTAAGAGAAGATTTCTCCCTATGCTTTAGATTGGGGGTTGACAAACTATGGCAGATGGACCAGATCCAGTCTGTTGATTGTTTTTCTAGCACCTGTGAGCTAAGAGCATTTTTATATTTTTAAATGATTGAAAAAAGAGAGAGAGAAAGAGAAATAGTATTTTGTGATAAGTGAAAATATGAAAATCAAATTTGGTGTTTATAAATAAAACTTTTGTTGGAACAGAAACATATTGTCTATGGCTCTTTCATGCTAAAATGGCAGAGTTGAGTAACTGTAAAAGAGGCCTTATGACCTGCAAAGCCTAAAATATTTATTATCTGACCCTTTAAAGAAAAAGTTTGCAGACACCTGCTTCAGAGGTCAGTAATGCCCTGAGCCTTATAACTCTTATACATCTGCGCTTAGTGGGTCTTCAAGAATGAAATACTAGAGGATGCATTCGCAAAAAGCTGAATAAATGGATGGCAAATGCCTATTAAATACAATTCTTTTTAGGTTTAGTATTTTTGATGCTCAGCTTCTTTGTTATAATATTGTTTCAATAAAACTATCTCTGAAAATTTGGACAAAAAATTTGAAAGAAATAAAAACAAAAAACACTTATTACCCATGTTATATTGCTTACCATTTGGCATATTTATTTATGCTTTATTGAGATATAATTTGCACATAAAATTGTAAGTTACTTAAAGTGTATATCGTGATAATTGGAGAGACATACATACATATATATATAGTGAAAGGACTCCCGGCCCCATCTAGTTAATTAACACATCTGTCACTGAATTATCCTTTTGTGTGTGTGTGTGAGAACATTTAGTTCTAGTCTCTTAGCAAGTTTCAATTATACAGTACAGTGTTATCAACTGTAGTCACCATGTTTTATATTGGAGCCTCAGACCTTATTTATCTTTTAGCTGAAACTTTATACCCTTTTACCAACCTCTCCCACCCCAGAAAAACTCTTCTCTATCTGAATCTATGAATTTGACTCTCTCTCTTTTTTAATATCTACATATGAGTTATACCATGCAGTATTTGTCTTTGTCTGACATCTCAGCATAATGCCTTCAAGGTCCATCCATGTTGTGGCACATGACAGGATTTCCTTCTGTCTCATGGCTGAATAATACCCCATTGCGTATAAACATACCATATCCTCTTTATCCACTCATTCATTGATGGACCCTTAGGTTGTTCCTATATCTTGGCTATTGTAAATATTGTTAACTCTGAGTGAACATGGAATGCAGGTATCTCTTTGAGATACTGATTGTATTTCCTTTGGAAATAAACTTGGAAGTGGGGTTACTGGATCATATGGTAGTTCTATTTTTAATGTTTTGAAAAACTGCCATACTATTTTCCATAGTGACTGCACCAGCTTATATTCCCAATAGTGCATGAGAGTTCTTTTTTCTCCACATCTTTGCTACCACTTTTTATTTCTTTCCTTTTTGATGATAGCCCTTCTAACAGGCGTGAGGTATTTTCCAATTGTGGTTTTGATATGAGTGTTCCTGATGGTTACTGAGGATGAACACCTGATTGTGTGCCTTCAGCCATGTGTATCTCTTCTTTGGAAAAATATCTATTCAGATCCTCTGCCCATTTTTTATCATACTTTTTTCCTATTGAGTTGTATGATTTTCATTTATATATACATGTTGGATATTAACCCCTTATCAGATATATAATTTGCAGGGTTTTTTCCTTCTATAGGTTTTCTTTTCATTTTTTTGATGGTTTCCTTTGCTATGTAGAAGCTTTTTCATTTGATGTAGTGCTACTTGTTATTTTTGCTTTGTTGTCTTTGCTTTTGGGGTCAAATCTAAAAAATAATTATAAAACAAGTGTTAAGGAGGTTAGCCACTGTGTTTATTTCTAGGAGTTTTATGGCTTCAGGTCTTATGTTCAAGTCTTTAATCCATTTTGAGTATGATATTAATTTCTGTGTATGATATAAGATGGTGGTCCAGTTTCATTCTTCTGCATGTGGCTGTCCAGTTTTCCCAACACTATTTATTGAAGTGACTGTCCTTTCCCCATTATATATGCTTGGTTCCTTGTAAATAAATTGACCATATATGCATGGGTTTCTTTCTGGGCTCTCTATCCTGTTCCATTAATCTAGGTGTCTGTTTTTGTGCCAGTACCATGCTGTTTTGATTACTATAGCTTTGTAATATAATTTGAAATCAGGATGTGAGATGCCTCCAGCTTTGGTCTTCTTTCTCAAGATTGCTTTGGTTATTTGGGATCTTATGTGCTTCTGCAGAAATTTTAGGGTTGTTCTATATTTGTGAAAAATGCCATTGGAATTTTGATAGGTATTACATTGAACCTGCAGATTGTTTTGATAGAATGGACATTTCAACAATATTAGTTCTTCCAATCCATGGGCACAGAATATGTTTCTATTTATTTGCTTCAGTTTCTTTCATCAATGTCTTGTTGCTTGCAATATAAGGTTTTTCACCTCCTTGGTTAAATATATTCTTGGGTATTTTATTCTTTTTGGTGCGATTGTAAATGGAATTTTTAAAAAAATTCTCTTTCTCCTGGTTCATTATTAGTGTTTATAAATGCAACCTATTTTTGTATATTGATTTTGTATCCTGCAACTTCACTGAATTCATTTATTAGTTCTAACAATTTTTTGTTTGCTTTTAGCATTTTCTGTATATAATATAATGTCATCTGAAAATAGACAGTTTTACTTCTTCCTTTCTGATTTGATACCTTTTATTTATTTTTCTTACTTAATTGCACTGGCTAGGACTTTCATTACTATGTTGAATAAAAGTGATGAGAATGGAAATCCTTGTCTTGTTCCTGATCTTGATGAAAAGCTTTCATCAATGAGTATGATGTTAACTGTAGTCTTGTCGTATATGGCCTTTATTGTGTTGAGATACATTCCTTTTATGCCTAATTTTTTAGGAGTTTTTATCATGAATGTGTGTTGAATTTTGTGTCAAATGTTTTTTCTACATCTATTCTGATGATCACATGATTTTTATCATTCATTTTGTTAATGTAGCATATCACATTGATTGATTTGTGGATGTTGAACCACACTTGATCATGGTGCATAATTTTCTTAATGTATTATTGAATTTGGTTTGCTAATAGTTTGCATCTGTATTCATCATGGATGTTGGCCTGTAGTTTTCTTTTCTTGTACTGTCCTTATCTGTTTTTTGTATCAAGCTAATGCTGGCCTCGTAAAATGAGTTTGTAAGTGTTCCCTCCTCTGGTTTATTTACTTTAATTTTTATCCTATATGTTGCATTTTTTTGCATAAATTATTTTATATATAATTTTTTACTTGTCTTTTTTCTTTTTCACTTAATATATGTTTCTATATATAGTCATAGTTTCCATGACTACATTGAATTTTATCTTATGGATGAATTATAATTTATTTAATAATTCTTTTATTAGGGACATTTGGCTTTTAGAATGAATAATGCTACATTATATGTCTTTTATACAAATATTTGTCTACATATATTCCTAGAAATATATTAAGTGGGTCAAGGTATATTTTTAGCTTTGGGAGAATGCTTACCATGTGTATATGGTAAAAACAAAGTTACTTTCCAGATAGGCTTTACAAATGACTGCATATTCATTTCATCTTTGCCACACTTAATATATTATTTAATGACTGTCAATTTGCTATGAATTTAATGGTTGCCAATTATTTTAATGGTTGACAATTTTAATGATTGCCAGTACTTGAAACATGTTATTATTTTTCACCTATTTCACTACTAGTGAGGTTGAATATCTTACATATATTTATTCTTCGGTGAATTGTTTATTTATGTCCTTTGCCTAATTTTTTTGTAATGAGAAATCAGTATTAATTTTTAAAGAATTATTTCCATATTAACTTTTTTTTATGTTTCTTACAGATATCATAACTAATTTGCATTGAATTTTTTTGTGTGTGGTATTTTTGACATAGTGGAGTTTTAAATGGTTATGTAGTCATTCTATTGACTTTTCCCTTTGTGATTTCTGTCCATCTGTTTTAGTTTTGTAATTCCTTTTTGCTTTGAAATTTCTTTCCAATGTAAGAATCGGCTAAGAATTCCCCCATATATTCATTGTGCCTTAAATGATTTCATTGTTTACATTTAACATATCTGTGTAGAATTTATTTGGGTGTGAGGTTAATAGCAAACTTGATTTTTTCTCCATGTACTTTGCCAATTTTTCTACCTTATGTGGATAAACCCACATTTCTCAGTGGTTTGTGATGTTTTCTTTGTAATATACCAAAAATAATAGGTTAACCAGGATCTGTTTCAGGTCTTACATTTATGTTCTACTGACCTGCCTGCCAATTCTCTTTTTTTTCTTTTCAAATCACATTGGTTTTTAATTTAACACTTTCTAGTAACTCATAAAACAAGTTAACACTCCACCCTTACCCATTGGCCTCTTTTCACAAAATTTCCTTTGGCTCTTTTGTTGTTGTTATTGGCAGGGGAGGGTGGGGGAAGAGAGGGGCAATAAGTAGTGGGATTAGTGGTCTTTCAATCCTATTCCTCAATTAAGGCAATAAAAACATTATCAGAATAGTAAACTTTTTAACTTTTTTTAAACTTTTTTTAATATAAATTTATTTATTTTATTGGCTGTGTTGGGTCTTTTTTTGCTGTGTGCGGGCTGTCTTTAGTTGCAATGAGTGGGGGCTACTCTTCATTGCGGTGTGTGGGCTCCTCATTGCTGTGGCTTCTCTTGTTGCGGAGCACGGGCTCTAGGCACGTGGGCTTCAGTAGTTGCAGCACATGGGCTCAATAGTTGTGGCTCATGGGCTCTAAAGCACAGGCTCAATAGTTGTGGCGCACGGGCTTAGTTGCACGGCAGCATGTGGGATCTTCCTGCAGCAGGGATCAAACCCATGTCCCCTTTATTGGCAGGCGGATTCTTAACCACTGCACCACCTAGGAAGCCCCTAAACTTTTTAAATTTTAATTTGAGAGTATATATTCAGTTTTTTCATCTAACAGCTCTATCAGCTTCTCTGAAAATACATTTTAAAAAGTGAAAATAAAATACAGTTCTGTTTCCAATTTCTGAATAGTTCCACGTGCCTGAGGATAGTTTTCTTTTTAGTTTTCTTTTACCAGTTTTAACATTTTGGATTTTGTTCTATGATGATATAGATTGTGCTTAGGAAAAAAAAATTCCTCAGTGAGTGTTTGATGAGTGTTTTGAAATATCTTGTTGTTTTGTTGTTGTTTAGTTTTCATTTCATGATCATAAACTTAACTGTCCAATCCAGCAAGACTTGGAGAGGGACAAGGAAAAATATGGAATCCCAAGAAGTGCAGTGAGAACATAGAGATTATAGGATGATGTGAGCACACAGGGATGATGGGTGCTCTCCTGAGCTACAGAAGGAATGGTCTGGTGGTTAACACGAAACACAAGTCAAATTTATTAAAGTTGTCCACAGTGGGCATTGGTGATGTTTTCTCTGGTCTTGCCATTCCTAGCCCCATAGCGTTCCATGGCTTCCACAATACTCATGTCCTTTCATCTTGCCAGGGACCACATGCTTGCCATTCAACCACTCTGTCTTGGCAGTGCAGATGAAAAACTTGGAACCATTCATGTCGGTCCAGCATTGCTGTGGACAAGATGCCTGGGTCCCTATGCTTCAGGATAAAATGATCACCATCAAATGTCTCCTTTAGGTGGGCTTGCTGCCAGTGCCATAATGGCATGTGAAGTTAGTTACCACCTTGGCACATAAACCCTGGAATGGTTCTTTGAAAGCAGGAAACTTTATAACAAATTCCTTCTCACCAGTGCTCAGAGCACGAGAGTTTTCTGTGTGTCTTTGGAAATTTGTTTGGAAACGGCTCAAAGGAGACATGGCCCAAGAGCTTGCTGATGATGGCCATGTCAAAGAGTGTGGTGGGGGTGACTGTGGCTGGGCAGCGTGTGGAGCTCCAGGAGGGTGGCCCTGGTATCTGTAAAGCTTTGTTCTTATGTGTTTTTCCTAAAGTCAAAATAGAGAGACTAGTTATAAAAGCTGTTTCTAAGACATGCTTGCATTTTATGCACAATATTAGATTCCTTCATTCACACAACACATTTCTAGAGCATCTTTGCCATGAGCCAGGTAATACTGTTGTGGGTGCTGGGGATGTAGCAGGGAGCACGAGCCATGTAATTCCAGCAGGGATGATAAATATTACATAAGCAAATACATAAAAGCATATAATGTAGTATAAAGATACATCTCCGAAGCAAAACAAAGCAAAGTAAAAGAACAGAGAATGGCAGAGGTGAGGACGACACTCTTGTGTAAGGTGACCAGGAAAGGCCTCTGGGGGGATTAGGTGATGTTTGCAGAGACTTGAAAGAAGTGAGGGGGTAAGTTATACAAGCTGGCGCTGATCAAGGAGATCAGTGTATCCAGAGGGGAGTGAGTGAGT
Organism: Hippopotamus amphibius kiboko; assembly: GCF_030028045.1. Classification (NCBI taxonomy): domain Eukaryota; kingdom Metazoa; phylum Chordata; class Mammalia; order Artiodactyla; family Hippopotamidae; genus Hippopotamus; species Hippopotamus amphibius. The sequence continues at coordinate 84,649,862 of NC_080188.1, read as the reverse complement.
GAGAGAGCAGTGGGAGATGAGATCAGAGAAGGGGTCAAATGAAAGACTTGGGTTTTGTGAGCATGGGAAGCCACTGGAAGATTCTGAGCAGCAGAGTGACATGATTTGGTGTCGTTTCAGTAGTATCTCTCTGGCTGCCAGTACAGTAAGTGAATGGAGGTGCCATCCACTAAAAACCCTGGGAGAACAGCAGATTTTGGAGTGGTGGGAATTAAGAGTTCTTTTTGGTTGTAGTACATTGGAAGTGCCTATTAGTCACTTGAGAGGAGGTGTAATTGGATGATGCATGAATCTGGGGTGCAAGACCAAGTATTGGGGGAATATGTGTTGGTTTAATGTCCTGGGCCTGGGTCAGACCACTCAGGGTGTATATTAGTTTCCTAGGGCTTCTATAACAAATAATCATGAACTTCATGGCTTAAAACAATAGAAAGCATTGTTGCTTATGGTTCTGGAGGCTAGAAGTACAAAATCTAGCAGGGCCTTGGCCCCCCTGGGGGCTCTAAGGGAAAACCCCTTCTTTGTTTTTTCCAGCTTCTGATACCTGTAAAGTGCTCCTTGACTTGTAATCACATCACTCCAATCTCTGCTTCTGTGGTCACATCGCTTCCTCCTCTTCTGTCTGTGGGATATCTCTGCCTCTTCCTTACTGGATTAAGGGTTCATCTGGATAATCCAGGATAAACTTCTCTCAAAATCCTTAATCAATCCAAAAAGAAACATGTACCAAAATGTTTATTGCAGCACTATTTACAATAGCCAGGACATGGAAGCAACCTAAATGCCCATCAACAAATGAACGGATAAAGAAGATGTGGCACGTATATACAATGGAATATTACTCAGCTATAAAAAGGAATGAGATGGAGCTATATGTAATGAGGTGGATAGACCTAGAGTCTGTCACACAGAGTGAAGTAAGTCAGAAAGAGAAAGACAAATACTGTATGCTAACTCATATATACGGAATCTAAAAAAAAATGATACTGATGAACCCAGTGACAAGACAAGAATAAGGATGCAGATGCAGAGAATGGACTGGAGGACACGAGGTTGGGGTGTGGCAGGGGGTGAAGGGGAAGCTGGGAAGAAGTGAGAGAGTGGCATAGATATATATATACTACCAACTGTAAAATAGATAGCCAGTGGGAAGTTGCTGTATAACAAAGGGAGATCAACTTGATGATGGGTGATGCTTTAGAGGGCCGGGATGGGGAGGGTGGGGGGGAGTCGAGGGAGGGAGGGAATACGGGGATATGTGTATAAATACAGCTGAGTCACTTTGGTGTACCTCAAAAACTGGTACAAGAGTTTAAAGCAATTGTATTCCAATAAAAAAAATCCTTAATTACATATTTGGCAATATAAGGTAATATTCATTCTTTTATAAAATAAAGTAAAATCCACAGTTTCCAGAGATTAGGAGGTAGACATGTCATTTTGGGGACCACCCTTCAGCCCGATACAAGCAATAACTGTGGATTGAAAAGCAAAGTAGTCCCAAGACTGAGCTCCAAGGAGCTACAGTATTCAGAGGTCAGAAAAAGAATGCAGAGGCAGTGAAGAAAACTGAAGGGAGTCAGTGACATGTAGGAGGAGAAAGAGAGTCAGAGTGTGGTGTTCTGATGAAGGAGTGTTTCAATGATTAACTGTGTGACAAGCAGCTGGGTGGTATAGAAAATGAGGGCCCAACCTTGATTGTTAGACTTGGTAAGACCTGGTTGTTGGCGGACTTGCCAAAATTGTATTCGAGAGTAGCATACTTGATTCCACTGTGGTCCCCAATGCTGAATCCAGCTTCCACTGAAATATGATAATCCAGTTTTAGCTATAGTTTTAACGTGGTTGGCCAAGCGCTTCAGTGTAAAAAGTTATTTTGTGATTCCTTTTTCTCCTTTTCTTCTTTCTATTTGAAGTTCTATGTGTGAGTATGTTGTGTCGATAACCTTGTTTCTTCAAACTGGTTTATGCTTATGGTAGAAATTTTGAAAATTACAATAAGAAAAATTAAAATGAGTTAATTTTAAATTTTATTTGAACTGCAGCCATTTTTTTAGGGCTTTTTGTTTGTTTGATTCCTCATTTTTTAAATTGGACTCTGAGGCTTTTATACAGACATCACTGAATTAAGTGTGATACGATTACCCAGCAGTAGGTAAAGGACAGTGTTGCTAAAGATATATCACCCTATGACTCTGGGTTGATGTTTGGGTTTCAGGGTGCCAATGTGATTGGCTGGGCAGGTGCCCAGTTGTTGAGGAGGATACCTCCCCAAGTAGAGGAAGGCTATGCTGGTGATGGGAAGGCAAATAGATCCAATCTGTTTGCACATTATGAAAACATGTTTTCCAAGAGCCAGTGTTCTCAATTTGTCCCTGCCTCTATGACACATTCATACGGAAAAATCCTTACCCAGATGTTGAAATGAAGGAAGTGGTAAAAATTCTTTAAATTTCAGGAGGCTAATAATGGAATCAGGGAGATATTAGTATTTTATTAATATACTGCATCTTTATAATGTCTCCATTAAGTTTGTGAGAGATAAAGCAAAGGAGAACAGTTCTGAGTCAGAATAAGTTTAAAGTAAAAATGATCAAATTCCTCTCAGTCAAAAACAGGTAAATGGAGATTGAGAGGAGGAACACAAGGATGGCATTGAGGGTGATGTAACGTGGCTCTTTGAGTAGGTTCAAGGTTAAGATCCCCCCAAGATCTCCTCTAGATCCCCAGTTTAGCACCATACGATTGTGATAATAGACTCCGATCAGATGCTTCTTTCTTTGATTTAAGCTGCCATCTCTGAAGAAAGGCCCTGATTATTTACTCACTAATCAGGATTTTCTCTTGAAGTTTTGGCAAAGCCATTTCCATTTTCTATCATTTTAAATTACCTAAATTTTATGTGTAAGTCAATGGAAATTGGAAAATGTAGACCTCTTAAAAATGTCAGGTTACATGTAGACATTCAAGACCAATTATTAGTGGGTAGAATATGCTGTTTTGGTATATTAGGCCAATATTTTTAGGGAGTTGAGTGAAAACAAGGAAGGATACATTTTAACTTCATAATTCTGAAACTCAGGATCTGAACTACTAACATAAATTTAGATCAGTACTCTTATCCTATTTTTGATTCCATATATTTTGCCTTGCCAAAAGTCCAGATGAGAAAAAGGTCTTGAAAGCGGGAATAAGGAAACTTGTTTTATGTAAGTTATGTTACTTGTTAATATGTGCTATTATAGGCTGAGAATGAATTTTTGGAATTTAAAGTTCATTCTATTTATCTTCCAATCAAGCCAAAGTTATTGAGGGTACCATATGGTTTTAGAAGATATATTTGGTGTCTTTGGGAACTTGAGGCTACTAAATCATTAACAGCTGACAGAATGGAGTAGACCAAATGTACTTGGAATTCAGTTCTTTGTAGTGGGTAAATCTGTGGGTTTCCTGGTTCAGCCCATCTGATGAGAAGAATAACTCACAAACATGTTAGCTGGTTGCACAGGATGAATAATTTTGCCCAAGAATATTAGATAGATGAGAGTGAAGATAAATGTAAAAGAGTGTGTCATCAGATGAAAAAAATTAAAGAGGGAAATAATATTGCCAATCGTTAAGCATTTCCTTAGGTGCAGGCTCAGATAATTCTTTGTTGTGAGGTCTATTCTCTGCATGGTATAGCAGCATCTCTGGCTTCAACCCACTAGATGCCAGTAGCACCCTTTCCCCAGTTGTGACAATCAAAACTGTCTTCAAACAGTGACAAATATCCTCATGGGGGCAAACTTGCCTCTGATTGAGTGAGGCTACACAGGTAACCTCCAAATTCACATTCCAGGTATGTGATCGAGATAGAGTAAGATGAAGGGGCAGGCTTCTTGAGAACTTGTGCTTGTTGAACATGTTATCAGGATGGAATTTCATTTGGGCAGCATAATAATTAAGGTTAGCCTCTGCATGTATATTGTGTCGATGAAAAGTAGATTTTTTTTTCAATTCGGAGTTAAGTGAGAACAGTAGGTATTGTAGGTGATTGATTGTCTTCTACTTCACCTTCCTCCAAAAAGCCTGACAGAAATTACATACAACTACCAAAATGAAATCTGTAGTAGGATGACATTGGAGAGGCTTCTCAGAGTATGACTTTCCATTTGCTTAAATTTCACTACATAGAGAGACCACTTGGTGACTTACGTAATCTTATATGCATGTCTTCATATAGAGATGAAGTGGCACTTGTGGCAGAGACTGTATTCACCAAATGCCTGTGTGATTCTTGACTTTTCCCAGTCTCCCTCTGAGTTAGGTTGGGGCCATATAACTAGCTTTTGCCAGTGAAATGTAAGCTGAACCTAACTTCTGGGCTGAAGAAGCTAAAAACCAGAATGCCTCTTCCATTCTCTCCTCCCCTGTCATAGTGGCTTTGGGGGCCTCACCAGTACGTGTTCTATGAACCCAACAAGAGCTGCTCCTTTCCTTCGTTGTCTCTATACTCTGTTTTTATGGAACGTCTGTTAGTTGGACATGGAACTCTCTGAATTGATCTGCTTAGTTCTTTCATTTTCAACGGTCATCACTTTATTTTTCTATCTTTTGGAACTCAGTTGGAATTTAGCCACGGGGAATAGAAGATTCAGCTAAGACTCAAGAGTACAGCATCACTGTGAGTTGCCTTTCTTCATGTTAATGATATTCTGGTGAGAAAGCCACATACATATGAAGTAAGCCGTGACTTGGAATGATGTTACATATGATCTAGCAACTTCCTCCCTGAAGGAAGGTCAGGGGATTTGGAGAGTGTTTTTTCAGTAAAGGATGAAATGATGAAATGACAAGAGGCAGGATAGCGTGATTATTAGGAGTGTGTAGTCTGCTGCTCAACCGCCTGGATTTGAATCCTAATTTTGACGCTTTTCAGCTATGTGATCTTTGGCAAGTTACTTTAGTTCCCTGAGCCTGACTTTTCTCATCTGTAGAATGGAATTCATTATAGACTATAAGTATGTAATATATGTTTAGCAATTAGAATAGTACCTGTTCTGTAGCATATAGTTCTTTTTTTCTTTCTTTTTCTTCCTCTCCCTCCTCTTCTTTCTCCTTCTCCTTCTTCTTCTTTTGGTCGATCTTCCTTTAAAGTGCTTCTTTTATTGTAAGTACTATTTAGATGTTTGCTGTCACTATTATTTTGGGTTGCAAATCAAAAGAATTATACCAAGCCTATGAGCTCAAGAATATTTTGAGTTCTATAAATAGCATGTTGTATTTCTCAGTGTATACTCCCATAGTTAGTATAAATAAGTTAAGTGCTGTCATAATTCCAGTTGCTTCATTTTTCCTACCAGGCATATAACAACTGCTAACATAAATGGTATTTATGGTCAAAGAGAAAGGTGCCCTTTCCTCTGGGTGGTTACCGCTCCACGTCAGTGCACCTGTTGGCAAGCAGAGCACTGGCTGGATTCCACCCCCACACACCTACAGGGCAAGGTGCCTTTGTGTAGTGTTCAGTCTGCATGACTGTTGGGGCCCTGATGGGGGCATTACCCCGGAAGGATATCTGGCTTGGGAAATTCAAATCTCATGCTCCAGGGTGAATTCTGTCAGTTGAGTTGGATTGTGCCCGATTTCTTTGTCCTTCCCCTGTTGCTCTGAAAAGATGAGGGTGAGTTTTGAGCCCAACACTTGAAAGGCTTGGGTATGCGTGGGAATCCACAGGTATGTTATCAGGTGGTTAGCATATGGATTTAAATCCTTGAGATTGGATGAGATCACTTAGGTGTAGCAAGTGGAATAAGAAGGCAAATGGACCAAGGAACTCACACTTTCAGAAATCATGTGAAAGTATAGGAATGGGCAAAGGAGACTGAAAAGGAGACCTCACAAAGGGAGAAGGAGAGTGAGGATGAGTTGTCATAGAAGGTAAGAGAAGAGAGGGCTGCTTGGTTGTGTACATCAGGATAGTGATTCGTGAGCCATTGAAAGGTAGCACTAGCATTTCTCTTTCCTCATTGATCAACCTCTTGTCTTGTAGGTAAAAGCCTCCGATGCAGATGCAGGACTCTATGGCTTTGTTGAGTACTCTCTTTATGCCGGATTCCAAAGCTATGAAGCACCTCAGGCATTCCAGATAGACCCACATGATGGGCGAATCTGTGTTTCTCAAGATATCGACAGGGAAAGGGATCCAGCCACCTACGATCTTTTGGTGAAAGCTAAGGATGGGGTAAGTCATTATGTATGAAATTTGAAACATACTCAAAAGTGAACCACTGTGTGTGCATTAGAGAGTACCAAGGATTATCAATCAACAACTGGCCAATCTTGTTTCATAAAACACTACCTTTTTCCTTTGCTGGAGTATTTGGAAGCAAATACCAGACATTATATCATTTCATCCATAAATAATTCAATAATATCTCTAACAGATGATGACTTTTTAAAAACACAACTACAGTACATTAAGAGTAATTCTGTAATAATATCTAATATCCATTCCATTTAAAATTTACTGGATTACATAAAAATGACTTGTAATAGTTGGCATGCTTAAATCAAGATCCAAATAAATCCACAAATGGATTCAATTGCTGTATTCCTTAAATTTCAATCGGTAACTGTTAGTCCCCCACCTCTCCCCTTTACATTTTCTCCTACGGTATTTATTTTTGGAAAAAATCAGATTAATTGTCTTCTAAATTTTCCATCTTCTAATGTGGCTGATTACATCCTTGGGATTCATTTAATGTGTTCTTTTATCGTAGTTCCTATAAACTGGCATTTGGAGCCAGAGACGGATTAGTTTTGGCTTTATTTAGGTGGTGCTTCTTATTGCATCAGCAGACACACACCACTATTTCATTAGGGGTTGCAGTAGGGTGATTTTTGAATTCTGTTTTTCTTTTTGCATTGATTATCTGAAATTCTTCAATTAAGAAGAATGTTCGCTCATCAACTATTTTATTACCCTGAAATATTATTCATACAGGAAAAGCAGTATAATGCTTATTTCACTTTATTTTATCAGTTTTTAGACTAATGAGTTGGTGCGTTTACCATCTCCAAACATTACTGATGATTTTTTTCCTAGTTTGGGTATACATTCTTGGATCTTTTGTATATTTGATATGTTTTGTATGTTGCTGACCTTATCCCTTCTGATGTTGATTTTAATTGACCCATCTTGGATCAGTGGGGGCACCTTCAATTTGGCTCTTATGCTCATGTATTTCTTGGGTAAACTTTTAATCTAACGGATAAAGTGCATGCAGAAGATTGCACAAATCATTACAGCTCAGTGGATTTTTGCAAAATGAAAACATGCATAGAAGCAGATGAAGAAACATTACCAGTACCCTGGAAGCCCCTCTCTCAGCCCCTTACTGTGACCATCCCTCCCACCCTTTAAGGATGATCACTTTTGACTTCTAGCACCAAATATTACTTGCCTGTCTTTAAGCTTTCAGTGAACAGTTTCATACAGTATATGTTTTTATTGCTTCTTTAAGAGGACGTTATTTTTGAGCATCATTCCTGCTGTTGTGTGTAGAAATAGTTCATTCATTCTCATTGGTTTATATTATTCTTTTATAGGAATTTACAATGATTTTTCATCTGTTTTGTAATTGGTGGAATCCATTTTAGGCTGTGACAAATAGTATTTCTATTAACTGTCCTATACGTGTAATTTACTGAACAAATATAAGCATGTATATTGTGTGTATATTTAGGAATGGAGTTGCTATGTCATAAGAAAATCAAACAGCTTTTCAAAATAGTTATGCCAGTTTATACGCCTACCAGTTTCAGTTGTTCCACACCCTCCCCAACACTTGGTATTTAATGTCTTTTTAGTTATAGCAGTTCTGGACCTGTCTGGTAGTGTATCACATTAGAGTTTTACTTTGCCTTTCTTTGATGACTAACAAATTGAGCACTGTGTCATAAACGTATTGGCTATTTGTACAGCTTGTTTTGTGAAGTGTCTAATTCTCTACCCATTTTCTATTGTACTGTTGGCTTCTTTTAGTTATTGATTTGTATGAATTTTTTTACATTTTTTGGCATGCAAGCCCTTTGCTGGATATATTTATGCATCCATCTTGTCCAATTATGTGGCTTGCCTTTTCACTCCCTTAGTGGAGTCTTTTGAGGAACAGAAATTCTTAATTCTAATTAAACTCGGTTTATCCATTTGTTTCCTTTTACAGCTAATACTGTTTCTGTTCTTTTCAGAAGTATTTGCTTACTTTGGGGACAGGAAGTTATTCTCTTGTTTTTTCTTCCAAAAATTTTATCGTTTTACTCTTTACACTTATTATTTCAATCTAGTGGGAGTAACATTTATTTTTTTCCCATTACAGATATTCAGTTGACTCAACACCATTTACTGAAATGACCACTCTTCCCTCACTGTGCTCTAGTGTCACCTCTGTCATGAATCACATGCCTGTATATGTGTGTCTCTATTTCTGCACACCCTATTGGTCTACCTTTGTACTAGCTCCATATTCTCTTAATTATTTTAGCTTTATAGTAGGTCATGAAATCATGTATTTGTTTAGCTCTGTCCTTCATTTTCAAGATCGCCTTGGCTGTTCTGACTATTTACATTTCCAAGTACATTTTAGAAAGAGCTTATTCAATTTTTATTACATTACAGCAAAGGCAGTCTTCTATATGCACTATTCTAAACATTTTTTTCACTTAGTCTCTTTTGGAGACTTTCCTTGTTTCTTTTTTTATCTGCTTACTACTTGCTTGTGTAGATTAGTACTTCTGGCACCTTTTTTGGTCTTATCTTTCTCTTTTGAAATTAGTGGGAGAAGCTACCTGCTTAAGAATGAGTTGATGGGAAAAATTAGTCTAAATATGTTTATTACAAGTAATCATGTAGAAACTAACGTGAAAATGAAAAGTCATTTAACTCGATAAAATTACCATGATGTATTTGGTTAGATTTACCAACCCCTGTCTATGTGGTTTCAGGAATTTTTGCTTCTTTGTAAGAAAAGAAGTAGGCAGCAAAAGCAAGAGTAAACAGAGGAATTTAGATTAATTCAAGTCTATGTGATCATTTATAACTCAATATATGCATACATAAACATTTACCCAAGGCTTCAGAAATATGTTCTTAATAGACTTTCAGACAATTGTAAAAGGAGTCCTAAAATTGAATAACCAGTTTAAATCCAATACTGCAGTAGTTGAATGTTTGTTTCTAATTAGTTGGTTTCTTCGCATGATTTTATAAAAGTGCATGTAGAAATTATCTTAATAGAAATAAGATCACTTGATGCCAGAAATTTTTTACTGCCAAAAAGTAGTGCATTAATTAGAAGCATTGGCAGTGGAATAAAAAAAATCAATGCAGATATTTAATTAAAACTTCCTTGCTGCTTTCTTTCTGTTTCCATATTGAATGTACTCCACACACTTCTCTATGAAGAATGCCTTCTTTTCCTCTCAGCTCACCAGTCTCTGTTGCACCATTCAAGTTCATCTTTAACCACACCATCCCTCCATAAAGCTTTCCCATATTGAACAAAGGAGATGTTTTTTTTTTTTTCTCCAGCTAAAAGGTATTTTATTTTGAGGATAGCTAAGAAAGTATTTACAGACTGTATAGCAGCTTTTGCTAGTTTTGGAAATCAAAGAAGAGGCAAGCTTCAGGTTCATGATTGTTATGGTCTGAATGTTTGGGTCTCCCTCAAATTCATATGTTGAAATCCTAAAGCCCAAGGTGGCAGCATTTGGAGGTGGGCCCTTTGGAAGGTGATTAGGTCAGGAAGGTGGAGCCCTCATGAATGGAATTAGTGCCCTATGAAAGAGCTCCCAGTGAGCTCCTTAACCTCTTATGCCATCTGAGGACACAGCAAGAAGTTGTGGCCTTCGCCAGAACCCAGCCATGCTGGCACCCTGATCCCAGACTTCTAGCCTCCAGAACTGTAAGAAACAAATTTTTGTTGTTTATAAGCCATCCTTTGATGGTATTTTGCTATAGACAATAATGTATGTGAATATTCTGTACGATGTTTGTATGTTTAGAATAGTCTTCTGTAAAAACTTCTTGTTTTTTAGATGGAAAACCTCCAACAAAGTACAACATATTCCAGTTTTGTTAGAATAGAAACATCCTTCTTGTGGGTACTTCATATTCAAGGTTTCTTCTTCCTGTTGAGGGGATATCCTAAGCTCAGCTCTGTTATAGATGGGAGCCGGTCTGCACCCTCCCTAGTTTAACATAGATTTTATTACTATTCAGGTGGGAGTAAGGAGACAATTGCCATTGAAAAAACACTTTGTTATACTCACAGATCCCAAGAGGAGGAGCATGCCACATTACGGGAGGGAGCATACATGGTGTGTGCACAGCGAGAAGCACTGGGTCTATCAGGAGGCAGACGGAGAGAGGGAAACTTTGGGTAGGGTCCTTTACTGTGGTTTCCAAAGGAAGGAATGGGGGAGGCAGAATAAGCAGGCTTAAGTTTGGCTACATTGAATAATTTCAGTGGCCTAGAGCATAAAGTCTGTCTCTAGTTTTCTACCTGGCCGTGGGGTGATTAGGGCAAGTGAATAGTGGCCCAGAGTGTGAAAGCCAATAAAGAAGGTGGTTGGGAGTGTTGATTTACATTGAAAAAGCATTCTTGCCTGATCCTGGCTGTCCCTCCAGGACAAGCAAGGCCCCAGATGTCAAAGCATCAGGATACAGAAAAAGAAGACACAGCCAGTGCGCTGCCCTGGTGCAGAGTCTTTCCATAGAGGACAGCAAAGGGCTGACCTGAACCCGGGTACGCATCAGACTACACAGAAGAAAGTCTTTGCAGCCACCATGTTTCACTCCAGTTTCTTGGAAACAACACTCAGCCATATGCAGGGAATTCACTACACAGTTTAACTTCAGGTCCAGTGTAGCATTTTCAATCATCAAAGAAAGTTTGGGTCATGGCACGGGCTCCTCTCAGTACTTTCTTCTCCTTGGGGTCAGGCCCCCGGGGTCCCCAGGAAACTTCATTCAGTCCTGCTCAGTCCTGGGCAGAATCGACATAAGGCTAGCCAGACACCACCAGGGTGCTCCTCCCCTTCACCCTCCTCCCCACTTTCCTCTTTGGTTGTCACCTTCCTTATCTTTCTCTCTTCCTTCTGAGTCTTTTAACTCATCTCCATCATGCTCCAAGTTCACTTCCTCCAGATGCTCTCTGGTTTTGGATCCATCTCCCCAAAGTCTTGCATTCTTCCATCTTGTAGAAATCGAGGCCGTACAAGTCGTTGGGATTGAACAGGCAGTCACCTGCTTCAAACAAGCCCCATAAACATAGAGCAGCCTGTACTTTGGGACCAGTGTGATGTTGAAATGAGGACTTGGCTCCATCAGAGGCCACTGGCTTTATCTGAACCCTCCTCCTCCTTCCCGTTGCCTGGGGTGGAGGGCTTTTGTTCAATAGTGATCGTGGTCCCATCTTCAGCATCCTCCACTTTAACCCCCTCTCTGGGCTCCTGGATGCTGGTGTCCCCCCGTTCCTGTGTGTTATCACCTTTGGGTATCACTTTTTTTTTTTTTTTTTTTTGCCTCACTTACGTTTTCCCTTCTCTGACCCAGATTCCTTGAGCTGACCCACTAACCAGCAGTTCTTTGTGGTGTCACAGAAGTACAGGTTACCAAAGTAGTTGCCCTCAGGCTCTTCCCATTCCCCATCACAGCCCCCCGCCTCCCACCCCCCCCGCCTCCCCCCCCCGTCCCCCCAGCTCAAGGAGCAGTGTCTGATGATTCAGGGCCACACCTGCCTAAACGCCAGCCCTTATAGTGAGCTCTATTTCCCAGCGGGTACTCTGAGTCCACACCCCTTTGCCTTTCCTTCCTTCCTCAGACTTTAGTTGGAGTTCATATGAATGCAGGGTGTGTTTGTCCACCTTTGTTGAACTTTTCCAGGAGCCTCCACAGATGATTACAGTCTTCTGGGGAGTGATGGATCTTTGACAGCCCAGCCTGGGTGTGGTCCACTCCCTCGTGGCGACAGCTTGCTCCATGTGAACGTGCCCAGGTTAAAGGCATGTGTGTCATTGTCTTGGATGTAATCCCTTGTACCATTGTGGAAATCACCACAAAATGTTAGCTGTGTATTCCAGGCTACCATCTGATACCCGCTTTGACCTAAAGGACCTCCTGATGATTTGACTTGCTCCCAGGTCTTGGGTGCCAAACGCAGGACCCAAAGATTTGTGTGGTGAATAGGAGCAATTCATCTTTCTCAGAATGAGCAGAGAATGACACAGTCAACATTGGGGAGTGGGGGATTATGGTGTTTCTATTGTCTGAGTCTTTTTAGCATCTAGCGTCTGGAAATGGACTATCAGAGTCTCAGTGTTCCCCTCCTTCCCCATCACTTGGACACCCTCTTCTCCATCTTGGTGGCCTTCTTCTTATTCTTGCCCATCGCGAAGGACCTCAGTGGTGAGGGACCCAGGAGGGAGCTGCATTGCACACTCAGCCTGCCTGGGAGCAGGTCCTCTTGGGGGCAGACCTGGTGATGTATTTTTTTAACCTCTTTATTGGAATATAATTGCTTTACACTCTTGTACAATTTTTGAGGTACACCAAAGTGAATCAGCTGTATTTATGCATATATACCCATATGCCCTCCCTCCCACGACTCCTTCCCACCCTCCCTGTCCTAGCCCTCTAAGGCATCACCCATCATCGAGTTGATCTCCCTTGGTATACAGCAACTTCCCGCTAGCTATCTATTTTACAGTTGGTGGTGTATATATGTCTATGCTGCTCTCTCACTTCGTCCCAGCTTCCCCTTGGAGGACACGGGGTTGGTGATGTATTTTTAAAGACAAACATTAGAAGAGTCTTCCCCCACCCCCAAGTCATAGGGTGTTAACAGTTTCCTAATCTCCATCTTGTTTGGACCTAAAACTGCTTCCAGTGTTCCTGGTGTTTGCCTCAGAATGTATGACAGCAAGCAATGCATGTGTGTGTGTGTGTGTGTGTGTGTGAGAGAGAGAGAGAGAGAGAGAGAGAGAGAGAGAGAGAGATCCAGTGTGCAGTGTTTATTCTGCTGTCAGCATAATCTTTGTAAAGATTTCTTCTGTGATGAACTGTGCATTTTTACAGGGTGAAGTCTGCATCTGTCATCATTACTTTGTACAATATCTACTCACAGTACATGTTCCTAATCAAAAAGGTTGGTAAGGATGAAGATATCAAGGTCGATAATGACTTGGTAGGCTGTCCCCTGAAAGCAATCTATCTTGAGTCTGAAAAATTAATGAACCTAGGCAAGATATTTTAGGTCCAAGTTGTTGGATTCTAGGCCATAATGAATTTATTTAAAATAACAAATTGCACTTTGACAAAAGGCCTTTAACTGCACAGAATTACCTTGACAATCTATGGCTTTTCCTCTGATCCTTTCTGTTTTTAATATATGTCCTGAAAGCTCTTTGGAAGAAAATTGCTGAGAACCCATCTGCCGGTGGTTGCTGAGAGATATTTACCTATCGATAGAAGAATTTTCCTCATAAAACATCTAGATGTTCTAGGCTTCTTCTCTATTTGTCCTTGTGATGACTGTCAGTATTTTTTAAATTCAGTCACATCTTCTCTCCTACCTGTGTTAGTTCTGAAATAGTCTATTTTTGCTACTGCAGTTGCTGCTGTTTACCTTATACATACAGGTCATGGGGATGCCATAAAAGTACATAATGAAAGGAAGTAATTGGATTACACTGCAAGTCAAGTGATGTTTCACAATACTTGAATTATTCCATGCTTATATCTAATTCCTGTTTCCTTTTACCATTCATGTTCAGCAAATGAATGTTTCTTTTTTGGTATGTGTATTTATTAACATTCTACCTCTATCTTTGGTGACTTCCTGAATTCCGTAGCTGAAATATGGATCTGAGATAAAACTATTTCAACTCTATCTCGCCACTCCAGGCTTAGGGGAGAATTGTTTCAGGCTAGCAATAGAGAAAGTAAATTGACTTAGCCCTTCGCCGTTATATATACTCATGATAAATGTTGGCTGTTGAAGTTACGCTGCAGAGTTTGTGTATAATGCAAATAAATCTCTGGAAGCAACCTTGCTGAGCAAAAGGGCATGCTAATTTTTCCCTCCCCATCCCCCAGCTTTATTGAGGTGTAATTAATAAATTAAGATTGTATATACTTAAGGTGCACAGCGTGTTGTTTTGATTATATGTATACCTTGTGAAACGATGACCACAATTAAGATAATTCCCATATCCATCATCAAACATAGTGAGTGGCGAGAACACTTAAGATCTACTCTCAGCAAATTTCAAGCATACAGTACAGTATTATTAACTATAATCACCACGCTGTACATTAGGTCTCCAGAACTTATTTATTCTGCATAACTGAAACTTAGGGCATGCTCATTTTAATTTTTAATAGATTATATTATCTCATTTTCCAAAAAGAATTCAAGTGCTTATTCTTATCTCATATTTCATTGATCACCCCCCCCACCCCAGTTTCAGGAGTAAACCATTGCCCAGTTGCCCACATTTTCTAGCTAAATTGTCTGAATCATATCCCAAAATGCTTGTCTGCCATTTTTTAATACACTACCAGGATGAGTCCCCAAATGTCTTAAATACCACTTTGCCTCATTCTTACCTCTAGAAGTTTAAGCCTCCCAGCCATCCATCATCTGTATTCTCACCCCCCATCCTGCTCTGCTCATCCTTTAATTTGGACCAATCTCCTACCCACCCTCTCATACTCTTCTACCACGCCCTCTGGAACTCCTGCTCCGTCATTTAGCAAACTCTCTTGTACACTCAACCTGGTGTCTGACTGCTCCTTCATCTTGCCCTGATCAAAACATCCTTCCCCTGAGGATACCGACTCCTCTCTGCCCTCTTGTGGAGAAGCCCATATTCTGCTAATCACAAGCTGGGAGCCAGGTGTTGAGGTGGGTCCCCTCCTGTTGCCCATTGCGGCATCCAAATCATTTCTCCCCCTTGCTCCTTTCTCCAAAACCAATTCCTTTTGAAGTTGATATCATCAGACAACACCATGGACACTCTTTGATGCTGCTGTCATGTTCTAAACCTCGTTGTCACCAAGGACCTTTACATCTTACTCAGCCTTCCTCTCCATTACTGTTCCCTCCTGGAAACCTCACTGTCCATCTTTTGAACCACCCAACACCCTGAGCCTCTCAGTTCCTTGACTTTCTGGTTTCTAGTCTCTGAAATCGTGATTTCCAGCATGCTGGATTCTGATAAGCATTCCCATATTTCTCTCCACTTACGTAGTGCCTCCCCTCCCACAGATGACTCTTCTTCTATTAAGAGCGCTGGTTTACTGACCTGTTTTTGAAATCATTCAGTTACAAACTCCCTTTAGTTCCGTTGCGCCACAGAACTCCCCAGGTAAAACACCAGCTTTATCTGAACCTGACTCTACCTTTTCTGTACTTGCCTACACAGCTGAATGTGCCCAGAGAAAAATAACACACCTGCTTGAGAGAGAAGTCCTTTCCTTCCCACCAGCTATCAGCTCACATCCTTCGCCCTCTTTCCTATTAGCACGGTAGAAATGTCCCTGTGTGTGTCGAAAGCAAATCCCTCTGCTGTTCAGGCTTCCACCCATCCCAGCCTTCTTAGGGATCTCACTTTTATAATGATTTTGTCAAATTCGACAGAATGTCTCCTGTAAGTGTGCAAGGCATAATAATAGTGTTCATCTTTTGAAAAAAAAAAAGCCTCCTTTTGATTTCAGGTACCTTTTGAGAAAACCATGTTCATCCTCTTCTTTCACAGCAAATCTACTTAAAATAACTGTCTCTGTTTCCTCACTTTTCAGTCTTTCTTTGATCCATTCTTTCCATCCCACCTCGCTAATGAAACTGCTTTTATGAATATGATTTACATTGTGATGCATCCTGGGGTTCTTTATTTTCATTTTATTCAGCTTTTCAAGGAATTTAAAATTGTTCTTTTAACACTTCTTCTCTTGGCTTTGGGGACACCATGGCTCAGTGGGTTTTTTTTTTTTTTCCTTAACAAACTGGACCCTCAGATTTTCACCTTCGCTCATTGAATTATGAACTATAGACTCAAATGCATTGGCAACGGAAAGTGCAGCCCAGAAAAAGCTAAGAGATGTGAAGGATAGATATTACTATTCTACTATTCAGGAGTCCCAGAGGCAAAAACAGAGAGCATGGAGAGTAGACAATGGCCAAAATAGACAAAATAGCAGAAATTTTTCCAAATCCATTGATGGTCCTAGACCACCCTCCTGCCTCCAGTATCGTATGCTTTCAAGTCTGGTGCGTTCCCAATTACTCCCAACTTTTGCAGCACTTCTAGATAGGATTGGGATTCAGGTAGATTGGTTAAGAGTCCCTTACCATGATTTTAAAACCTAAATGATTAAAATTATATCAAAGTGAACCACAACTTGTTGGTGGAAAGAGAAAGGATAAGACAAAGTTAAGATATATTCATACACAGAATTTATGAGGTGTATTAGTTACCTATTGCTGTGTAACAAATTATTCCCACATTTAGCAGCTTAAAATAATACACATTTAATAACTCATGCATTTTCTAGGGGCCAGGAATCTGGAAGCAGCTTACCTGGGTAGTTCTGGGTTGTATGATCAGGATAGTCTTGAGGAGCTGGACAGAAGTTTAGTTTCAGAGGATTGGGAGATGAACACTTGTGGGAATGGAGAAAGTGAGCTTAGATTAGCTTTCCCCACACCATGTTCTGTGGGATACTTGCCTCCTGAGATGCTCCTTCCACTGAGGGTTCTGTGGTAAATAAGAGAGAACAGCTCAGAACTCACCCCACCTCATAGAAATGTGCCTTGGGAAGGCTCTGTGAGAAGTTCCAAGGCCAAGGAACCCGTTTGACTTGGTTAACTCACAATTTCCTCAACTTTTTGACTAAGGAACCTCTTTATTTTTATGATGTACCTTTTTATTACTACCTCAGGTATCTTTTTCTACAACCTAGATTTGATCATGTCCCTTCATTCATGACAGCAATAGTGTCCCAGGTGGGGATGCAGGAGGAAAGCATTACAAATTTGAATTTCATCCTTTTAAAACTTTTGTGGTGTTTTTAACATAAATAATACATTAGCACAGTAAATGAATATATAATTTATTAGTAAATATATATGTCTTCAGGGTCTACATGCCACACTTTTTACTGAGTCTGCAGGTGTGCAGAATAACGTCCAGCCTCTTTAGCATTTAGATCAAGCTCCATGAATCTGACCATCAAGGCTTTTCTTTAGATTTTTTCCAAACTCTCCCTCTCCCTCCAAGCCATGCCAGTGTGCTTACCCCTCCTACAGTGTGACAGAGACTTTAAAAAATATATCATTATTTTTTTAGGATGTTATTTTCACTTGAAATATCTGTTTTTTAAATCCTTCTTTTTTAAAATTTTTATGAATTTATTTGAGCAAAACATTGATTCAAATGAGGCAGCATTCAGCCAGAAGTAGTTAGGAGTGCTCCATGGACAGGAGCTGGGGAAGGACTTTTATACAGAAGATGCAGAAGCAAAGCAAGGAAAGGATTGGATGGGCTGTCGCGGAAGCAGACAAACTCTAGTCCTGTTCATTCTCCTTGAGGTTTTGTTATCTACGTATAAATGTGACTGGATCCCAAATTCTTCTAGTTTCCTCAAATATCTGGCTACAACTCTCCAAACCACATTTCCAATTTTCTCCCCCTCTTCTGGCTTGGAATCACTAAGAACAAAGACTGCCCCATAACCTCACTGGGAGGGAGCGTACCGAATCCTCCCTACTCCCCACTCCCCAGATGGCAGCCATGCCTCAGGGCCCACATCTCCCGATTACAAAGGGCTGCTCCACACTCAGAACTGCACACTCGCTGGAGCTCTAAAAGCCTATTTGTTTGTGAAGACCCATTTCAAGGATCCCTTCAGCCCTGAGGCTTCCCTCTCTTTAGTGCTCCCAGCACATCTGCATCTGAGTCATAAAGATCCACCATCTTTTATCTGTAGTTCTGAAAGCTCTCAAGAGGGAAAGTTTTGAAAACTCATTTGGTGAGAAACCTGACTTGAACTGACATGAGACTATTCAAGATTTTTTTTTTTTTTCAAATCCCTCTAGATGTGTCTGTTCATCCATTTTGCTGCAGAGTATTAAGTGCTTGATTATGGGCTGCCACTCCAGACCTCACTAGGTATAGGCACTGTATTTGTTTTATAAAACTTAAGCATTCAGAATTCCGAGACAAATGTATCTGATCCCAAGTATTTCCGATAAGGAGCCTGTAAAATCTTATAATTGGTGATTAGCCATAATGAATGCTCTCAAACATGTTATATCACTCCTTCCAACTACAGGCCTGCAGGGGGAGCAGGTGGCCCCGCTTCACAGAAGAGGCAGCTCAGGCTGGGGGCTCCCTGATGTTCTCGAGGCTGTGGTCCCAGAGGCCGGCAGGGCCAGATGTCAGACCCAGATGTCCTGGCTCCAGATAGTTCCACTGTCCCACAAACCCCGTGGTATAGTGTTTGTCTCATAAATGTTAAGTCCTCTATAAATAGGGCCTCTGTCTTCCCTTTTCCCTCTGAGATGCAATCCATGGTTGGTGTTGCCCATAGCATAGTCTTTCAAACAAGTCCTTCATGAAAGGTAGAGTTTATACCATAGCAATATTTTAAAAGTCTAATTTAAAAGAAGTCACAGGGGCTTTGGGGACAGATGAATCTCTGTTCCAGTTACAGATCTGCTAGTTATAGTCTCACTTACTTTGGATGAGTCACTTAGCCTCTCTGTGCTTTTGGCTTTCTAATTGTAAAAATGGGGAAAACCATAAAAATCTTTAGAAAGGGAGATTGTAACAACTGAAGGAGAAAATACACGTAAAACACACTTAACATTCATTCACAAATGGTTATTATAGGAGGAAAATGCCCACTATTGATGCATTTAACAGGTAAAAATTAGATTCATAAAAAAGGAAGACTGAGATCTATATATAATACTGTTCCTGCAAAAAGAGTCACTAATCGGTGACAACAAGCTCTGCACTTTGTCCATCTAACATTTTGCTTGTTCTGGGTGGCATGGCCTGACAGGGTCTTCATGGACAGCCCAGGATCTTTGTTCTTAAAGGTCTTAAGGTAGAGTGATCCTCCTTTCTTCACATGTCCCCCGCTCTCTTATTTCTTCTCTTACCTGTGTTCTCAGCCCGCCTTCAAACCTAAATGACTTCTTTTTTTTTTTAAAGAACTTTTATTGAGATACAGTTAACAGACAATAAACTGCATATATTTAGAGTGTACAGTTTGGTATTTTTTTTCTTATCAGTAATGTATATATGGCAATCCCAATTTCCCAATTAATCCCCCCCCCCAACCCTCCCTGCTGTCCCCACTTGGTGTCCATATGTTTGTTCTCTGCCTCTGTGTCTCTATTTCTGCCTTGCAAACTGGTTGATTTGTACCATTTTTCTATATTCCGCATATACGTGTTAATATACGATATTTGTTTTTCTCCTTCTGACTCGCTTCACTCCGTATGACAGTGTCTAGGTCTGTCCATGTCTCTACAAATGTCCCAGTTTCGTTCCTTTTTACAGCTGAGTAAATTCCATTCTAAATGACGTCTTGAACTTGAGGAGAAATTTAAAAGGAAGAGGAAGGGAAAGATAAAAGGAAAGCCAAACTGAGAAGGAATCCGGTTTGGAGAACCAGCAGGACTGGGTGGGATGGGGACAGCCTCCCCCATCTGCTGGAGTCAGCCTGTAGCCCCCCTCGCTCCCCTTTACCCGGGGACCCACAGGTTTCTTAGGTTTGCTGAAGACACAGCACCAGTCTGCACTTTAAGGATACAGACTGGATGGAAGTGCCATTGTTTTCATTTCTATTGTGTTAATTTAAAACTGGCCTAGCCCTAGAACTTTTTTCAACTTAGAACATGGAAAATCACACTATTTTTATTCTTTCCCAATTCCGGCTTAGTCCCCAGTGTCTGGAGTACATGGGCCTTCAGAGCATGAGAGCGATTTCCGGATTCATGGTCAACTTCATCCCAAACGATATTAAATGATGCTGTCTCTCCTGCCCTCCATCACCCTCAGCTCACGCCCCCTCCAGAGCCCGCAGCAGCGTCCTCCCTTTGTCCTGTGCCAAACCTTCTTCTTCACTGCCTTTGGTTTTCCTCTTTGCTCAGTGTCTCCTGCCACAGTGGGAAAAAGAGGGGGGGGGGGGGAGGATAAGTGAGTGAGAAAACCCAGACTGTTGTGACTTCCCAAGGATTTTTGTCCAAGATGAAAGTATCAAACTGTACCAGATAGAAGTGGAAAATAGTGCTTTAAAGTAGGAACATATGTTTTCCTTTAGAAAAGTAAAAATTGCAGAGGATTATTTTCTTCTTTTGTGCTTTCTTTTCTGCTCCTTGTTTTTAGATGGAGGAAACACACAAAAAGCCAGTATGGGGTCCGCTTCCCACTATTTTATGCACTGTATTTCTTTTCTAATACTTGGAAAATTCAGACTCCCAAAACAAATCTGGCCCCAAGTTTGTAGGATAAGTACCCTCACTGCCACTGTCCACTCTGGGCTCGATGTTTCTTCTGGCCTCCCAGCTGGTCTGCCTCTTTCTAGCCTTACTGCCCTTCAGAGTTGTTTTGAATATAGCAGCCAGGGTGACAATTAAAAATGAAGTCAAATCAAGCCACTCCTGTGCTCAAAGCCCTCAACTGGGTCACAGCCATTGTCTTCTCAGAGGCCCGCAGAGCCTTCTATGACCTGCCTCTGTCCCTCTGATATCAGCCCGCTGATTTCCTTGCTCTTCCCTGAACAGGCCTGGGATGCACTGCCTTCCTGTCTCAGGGCCTTTGCACTTACTCTTTCGTCTATCTGCTCTGCTTTTCCTCCAAGTAACTAAAGTCTAGTTCCCTCATATGGGTCAGTCTTTACTCAAAGGACACCTTCTTAGTGATACTTTTCCCCAGCTACCTTTTCTAAAATTGCTCCGCATTCCCATACTCCCTTAATCCTTCTCCTTATCCCTCCTGAAGATTATCCAGGCGGTGAGAGTGATTTTTTCTTTTTCTCTTCGAACATCAGGAAAACTTTCCTTGAATGTCTTTGGCCTCTACGCTCAAATCATTGCCTAGGAGCTGGTAACCTCATTGCTATTTAAGAATCAGCACTGGAGTATGGACACTGTACTATAATACATGAACTCACAGCTCAAAGTGAAAAGTAGAATGAATATCTGTATCATTGCATCAGAAGTCGATTCTAGGGTCCTTCTTAGTTATTCTGTAGCCCAGTGTTCAGGAGAGACCAGTTTGTAATCACTTTTCATCCATCCAACAGGGTGGCCTCAGCGCCCAAGCTTTTGTTCGTGTGGGTCTGGAGGACGTGAACGATAATGAACCTGTGTTTAACCCGTCAACCTATGTGATGAGCGTTAGCGGCCAGACCCAGCCGGGCACCGAGATCATCAACGTTCTTGCCACGGACGCGGATTCTGGGCTGTATGGAACAGTGACGTATGAGCTCGTCCTCGGAGACCTGTCATCCCTTTTCACCATCGACTCCACCACAGGTATGTGAGCTTGGAGTTTCTGCGTGTGAGCCAGAAAATTAACTGAAGTAGTTTTCCCTTGGCAGGGGTGTTGCATGACTCACTTCACCTTCCAGAAGGAGGCAAGGCATGTTGAAAAGAGCTGGACTTTGTAGTTAGGTTGGGACTGGATCAGATTCGCAGCTTTGCCTCCTGGTCTTGTGACCGTCATTAGCTTCAGTCTCCTGATCTTAGAAGGAGTACTAATAATCCTTACGTTACAAAGTTTTTGTGAGGATGAAAGGCAGTAAATTAGGAGTGATGTTGCCCAATAGTATTTATTTTGCAAATGTTCCCCTGTCTGTATGATCATCTAAGGTTGACCTGCATTATTTCAATGTACCAATAAATCCTATTAGTGCCAAGAGCACTACGGACATCCAAAGAAATCCCTTTGTGGCACTAGGTCTGGCATTCCCTTAATCTCTTTGGGTCTTAGTTTCCTTATTTTAAAATGTTATCTCAAGCTCCTTTTAGTTCTCAAATGTGCTAATTGCCTATCTGTCAAAGAAATCCGGGGGGCAAACTGAGTCTTTCAGAAATAATCAATATTTAAGAGGTTATCTCCTCTTCCTGTTGGTTTGTGATTAAAAAAATGTTTGAAATATTTCGTTACAAAGAGATCTAAAATTTCAAGTATATAATATTACATTATAATCCTATTGCACTATTACAGATATTCTGATCCAAAAACGAGGATGCAAAAAAAAAAAAAAGAGAAAAAACATTTTTTTATTCCTTCTTTTAAATCATATTTTATCGTATTTATTGTAGTAAGAACATTTCACCTGAGATCTGTCCTTCAACACATATTTCAGTGTACAGTATATCATCATTGACTAGAGGTATAATGTTGTACAGCAGATCTAGGGCTTACTCATCTTGCTTAACTGAAACTTTGTGCCTGTTGATTAGCAACTTCCCATTTCTCCCTCCTCGCTGACCCCTGGCAACCATGTTCACACTCTTTGATTTTATGGGCATGACTTTTAAATCCCTCATATGAGAGAAGCATGTAGTATCTGTCCTTCTGTGACTGGTTTGTTTCACTTAACATCATATCCTCCAGCTTCATCCATATTGTCGCATCTTACAGAAATCCCTTCTTTTTTTCAAGGCTGAGTAATATTCCACTGTACATATGTGCCACATCTTCTTTATCCACCCATCTTTTGATAGGCGTTTAGGTTTTTTCTGCAACTTGGCGATTGTGAATAGTGCTTCAGTGAGCATGGGGGTGCCGAGATCTCCTCAAGATTATGTTTCTTCTTAAAACAGCTTCTCTGAGCGTGGGTGGAACATGTTTCTATTGTGGTAATGATGATGTCAGGTGCTATACTAGGCATTTTCTGTCAGTTGTCTTATTGGATCTCTACAACACCATTTGCAATGACCACATTCATTAGCAACAAACAATAATTGACACAGGAAGTCAGATCTACCAAGCTAGTTTGCCCTCTTAACCAGCCGCATTAGGTAAAAAGTCATTGCTTCTTGCCTGGAAAGTGTACTTAGCCTGGTGTGTATGACTGGCTGGAGGATTAGTTGTTTATAAGGGCAGTCTTCATAAGGCAGAACTTTCTTTGCTCAAAATAATCCACTGACATGGCCCTTTTAACATTTCGAAGATCAGAAGAAAATACTTTTTTAGGAAATGAGTCTGCTTATCTTGGCTTTTTCAAAATTCATCTAAACAAGGACCTTAACTACTTGTCAAATCTTCAGGCCCTCCAGGGCACTAGCACTGCCAAAAATATATAGGTCAGCCAATAATCAGGGCACAGGATCTAAAAGCATTTAGCAGATTGTTTTTAAAAGATATCAACACACTTGTCTTCTAGTTTCCCCTGGACAGTCTTGAAGAATGAGCTGTCCTGTACTGTGTTTTTAGACGATGTTTCTGTTGTGCTGGCTTCAGTCAGCCACAGACTTCTACTCCTGGCACGGGCCTTAGACAAACGCCATTGTTAATCAGGGAGAACGCTTTAAGTGGGTTATTATCTAGGGAAGTATCCTGGTATTTTTTTAAAGCAAAGACCAGCTTTGTAATGGAAGTAGCCTTGGGTTATTATTGTTGGCCATTTTGATGCTGGTGCATTTAGGGTGAAGACATTCTCAGTCTTAACAGTGCTGAGAATGTAGTCGCACCTAATCACAGCTCATGAGAAATTCATGAGACCTGGGACTACTTTACTTTAACCTTTAGAAGAGAATGAAACAGTATTATGAAAAACTATGGGAAAAAGTTGCCTAGTGAACGGGTAGTCTCCAATTTGAACAGTTGAGTTCAAGTCCATCTGTTGGTTGACTGCAATTACGGACACATTTTCTGTTTTGTACATAATAGTTAGGCCTCTAGGCCGTGCCATAAAAGCCAGTCTGACTGTTGATGTTCTCAAAGGGTGGAACAGGGAGCTGCATTGGAATAGGTTTTTCCTCTTCTGGATCTGTGTCTTTATGGAACCTATAAAAGGCTGGGCTTTCTTGCTTTTGTTATAAAGGCCGGTCTCTACAGAGCCTGCCAATGGAAACAAGAAATTACCTCTGTCAACAAATATATGTGGAATAAATGACATTTAGAAATAATTGGAATATTACATCCTCTTAAGAAATTGCAAGGCAGTGTCATTGACAGCACAGAGCAAACCTTCATTTAAAATCTTCTTCCCTCATCGCAGCATGGCAGGAGATGCTAGGGCCAAACCCCACTTTTCCTCAGCACCCTCCCAAATTCCCTCTCCATCATAACTGTGCTGGCTCTTTTCTAGGTATATAAACTAAACACACACACACACATGCATATAGTTGTACATAGTTATCCAGTAGAGGAGAAGATTAAGAATTGATAGCCAGTTTATACATTATCACTTCTTCCTGAAATACCCGAAAAGTCTCTCTTAGAGACACTCATTCATTTGCTCACTGGTTCCTTTGTGCTTTCATTTTGAAGCTCCCTATATCAGACATGCTTTTTTATAAGCTTACATCTTTGTGTTATAAGCTCAAGTTTTCCTGAAGAGGAGATTTTCCATTGATCTGTTTGTGCCACAACCAAGACTCCTGCGTTAAAAATAGAGCTCTTGGACTTATTGTGTTCATCTGGGAAGAAAAATGTTTTGGAGAGAGCCGGAGGGGGTGTGGTGATGTCCTAGTTGTTTTCTCTTGTGGGTTTATCTTCCTGTTCTGTTTCTGGTTTTCTAAGTGTGTTGTTGGTTCAAAGAACATTTTCCTAAGATGTGTTGTGGCACCAGGAGAGAGACATTGACTTGAGCCTTCGTTTCTCTTATTCTCAGTTAGTGGGTTCCTTTGATGTGGGCACGAGGCAGACCACAGTTTTGAGTTTTAAAAGAAGGAAACACAAGAAGCTTACTTATTAATAGCTCTTTTTTATGTAGTTTTAAATCCCATTTTATGAACTGTAGGTTGATTTTTTTTCTACATTGTCTGAAGTAGTCTCTTTAGTAACATAAAAAGAGCAATTTTTAGCTTTTGTGTCGTCCTACTTATTTAGTAATTTCACTCTGTGACAAATATTACTTCTAATTTACACTATTTTAAGGTGATAGTTCTCAAACATTTGGGTGGGTCATTTATTATCAGCCAGTTACCTCTTTTGCTAGGGCTACCTGTGGTTAGATTTTTGTGATTTATCTTTTTATGTCAATGATATAAAGAAAAGTCAAAAGTTCTGAAAAGAAAGGAAGAAAATGGAAGCAGTTTCTTTGTTTCCACAGTTAGGAACCAAGCAGTATTCTCGGTGTTTGGGATACATCAGTGAATAAGAGACAAAAATTCCTGCTTGTTCTCAGAGATCTGACGACAAAAGCTTACATTGCCTTGCCTATTGCCTGTTCAGGGTTTAGGTGTGGTGCACACAAAATCCAAGTTTAACACCACGAAAGAACAAGTAATTAAAAGGGCAACTGAGTGAGTTAAACTGCCAGACAAGGGCAGCCCTGCCTCTGTATTTAGTTGTAATCTCTTGTTTGTGCTGTGTGTGTTGGATTTTAACAGGGATTATAAGTAATGTAGCACAAAATCTGTTTTTATTTCCAGCGCAGATTCTTTGCTAATGTTAGTTTGATGCTCAGTATTTATACCTTGTAATGATTCTCATAATTCTTCATGATTTGTTGCTTTCCTACATTCGCAGCATTCTGATGTATAAACAAATTAATACCACACCTTATTTCATAAGGGATGTGAGCCTCCTCATGCCCCCCAAAATGACTTTCTTTCATTTGTATGACACAGACTAAAATTAATCATGAGCACCTAATCAGTGTATGTTACTTTCATGGGAAAAAAAAAACCTGTTATAGAATTTTCTCATTAGTTTTTCCAGTATAAGATCACAGACACTTGGAGATGGACGGGATCTTACAGATCAGCTCCTTCATTTAGTAGAGGAAGAAATTGGCAGAAAGGGATTTGGTGACTTCCCTAAATGTAACCAGTTGGTAAATGGCATGATTAGACTTGAACCCCATCATAGACCTGTGATCTGTCCCTATACTGCTCCATCTCAGACAATACTTTTGGACGTCTTTTCCATATATTGCCTATTTGAGTCTTACATCAATGCTGGTGTTTTTATATCCATCTGCAAATTAAGAGACTGAAGACCCCAAGAGTCTTAGTGATTTGCTCAAGGACTTAATAGTAACCCTGACACTTTCACTTCTCAAACTTCCATTTCAAAGCTCTTTCCATAGTTACAGCTTAAAAACAAAACAAAACAAACAAAACAACTAAAAATAAAGCTAAGATAAATGTAAGTTCCATTGATTCAGCTAAGTAAGACAGAAATAATCTTAAATTGTGACTTCCTATAAAAGTCTATTTGAGATAATAATTATCTGTTGATTTATTTACTCTTTTCAATTAAATAGATAGAATTCAGTGAAATCTTCCAAAATAGTTATATTTTTTCTTAAGAACTGTTTTAGTTGTCAGTATGGATAGATTCCAAATAGATTCCTACTCCTTTTAGGCAATACAACTTAGTTACCCAGATTTGTGTGCAAAATAAAGAGTATAATATCATCTATTTGGTGAATAAACTTCTATATTCTCACAAAAGGAATATAGGAAGGACACCAAAAATATCAGTAATCAATAAGAAATTGGTACTGATATCCCATAGTTTTTGGTCTGTCTCTGTTTTTGAGAAAATTATAATTATAGACTCCATGTTTGGTGAAGGTCATGATTTTGTGCTTATCTTTGTTCTCAACTATCCCATAGCTTTCAATTTTAGTAATGACCTATAGGTTATTTTCTAACTACAAAGTACTACTTTGGTGAAGAGTATCCCATCTTTTCCAGGAGGCTTTATTCTAAAAGTGTTGCTTAATTAGTAGAAGAACATGATTTTATTATACATCAGATTTTATTTAAGAGAAGACCTTTGTCTTTAACTTCTTTTATTAATCGATTAAAAAAATTCATCTCAGAAATTTCCTCTATTTAAATAAGTGACTAGATAAATAGCATAGACAAATAGTATTACACATTATAATTAGTATGTATAAATCTAAGCACTAAGTAATTAAAACATACAATAACTAGTGCTTTGTAAATGAATTGACATCTATTTTTTAAAGTTAAAATTGGTCCCCTGAACTGGTGGATAATGATAATTCTCAAGTGTCGTGAAAAAATAAGAGTTAGGAGGAAGAAAGATGGCAGTGAAGTAGAAGGACGTGGAATGCATCCCTCTCCACAGATGCATCAGGAATACATCAAAAGATGCAATAATTCCCACAGAGAACCAGCTGAACACCAGCAGGTGACCTTGGACACCAGAAAGGACTGCAAAGATCCCAACATAACTGGGTAGGACAGAGGGAGAAAAGAGAAAAAAAAAGAGAAAGAGGAGGAGAAGAAAGGAAAGGGACGGGCCCCACACCCTGGGGCAGGGGGAGCTGAAACAGAGGGGAGATTGCTGAATTCAGGGAAATGTCCCTTATCTGATGGGGAAACCCCTTCTCCAACAGGGAATTTCCCTGGGTCAGAAGGGAGGCATTTGGGACTGTTCAAAAAGGGTGAAGCAGCTGAGCTGTGGCAGATGGGAAAGAGTGAGAAACACACGGAGGGTCTGCACCACGGCTCAACGTGTCTGGACTGAGACGTCAGTTCACAGCTGAACAGGGGGTCTGGGAACTGGACTGTGGGAACTGGAGAACTGGTTTAGGGTGAGAAACATTGTTGGCAGTGGGGAGATGGACTGAGAGGACAGGAGGGAGGAAATCCACAGTGGAGAGTGCCTACTGCAGAAAGCTGGGTGGCCATGGAGGCAGCTCGATACTGCTGACTCACAAGCAGAGGGGCGGAGCCGCGGGTGTAACTTCTCTCTCGCCATCTGCAGCAGACAAAGGAAGGACCGCTCTGGGCTTGGGTAACACACTCAGGGACAACATAGGCCCCTGCATGGGGCTGGCCTAGAGTGCCTGCAGCCGAGAGCCAAAAGTCCACAGGGTAGCCCAGCTCTGGAGACATTCTGTTTACATCTGAGCCACCAGCATCCCTCTGCAACAGGCACCACCCAAGCCACCCAAGCCGCTGTGACCCAGACAGGGCACCACTGCTCACTCACCCCCAGGGGAAGGAGCCACTATTGTACCCTCTCTCTCCCCACACACTGGTGCTTACAGACGAACAATAAAGGAAGCTCTGTTGGTCACAGAGTGTCACAAAAAGCTCAAGGTGGGTAGAAGGACACTTACAGCTGAGACTGCCAGGAAACAGAATTATTATTATTAATTCTATTGATCTGGTCCATTCTGGGGTCAGTTCTAGCTTCTTTTTTTTTTTTTTTTTTTTTTTAGTTAATTACTATCTTAGTCCTAAGGCATCTACATGTTTTATAACATATTTTTTATTCTACTTTTATTTCTAGCCTTTTTATATATTTCTATTTCCAGCTAAGTTTTTTGTAGTGCTGACTGTATCTCTCCTGCCTTCTTTTCATCTCTTTTATGCATTTCTAGTTCTTTCTCTTTCTTTTCATATTTCCAATCACACTATGCTCTTCTGTTGCCCAGTCTTCTATCCTTTTTCAGGTGATTTTATCTTAATATACTTATAATCAATATTATCACTCAGCTCTGTTTCCTTGCTTTATTCTCCAGATGACACACTGCTTTGGTTTCTATTATTAGGCTTGGTCTTTATCTTAGTTCTGATTATAATTGTCTGATTTTGTTTTGGGAATCTTTAGTCTATCTGGTTATACTCCTGCTCTTTATTATATTTGATCCTAGCTCTCAAAATTTCCCTGGATGTGTGTTTGTGTGTGTGTCGTTTTTGTTGTTGTTGTTGTTAATTAATTACAATCTTAGTCCTAAGGGATCTACACATATTATAACATATTTTTTATTCTTTTATTCTATTTTTTCTTCTATTTTTATATTTAGACTTTTTACATATTTCTATTTCTAACTATGTTTCTGTAGTGCTAACATTATCTCTCTTACCTTCTTTCCGTCTCTATCTTTTATACATTTCTATTTTTTGTTCTCTTTTTGTTTTCTTTTCATATTTCCAGTCACACTATGCTCTTCTGTTGCCCTGTCTTCTATCCTTTTTTAGTTTACTTTATCTTAATATACTTCTAAGCAATATTATTGGTCTGCTCTGTTTCCTTGCTTTATTCTCCAGATGACACACTGCTTTGGTTTTTATTATTAGGTTTTGTCTTTATCTTAGATCTAAGTATAATTGTCTGATTTCATTCTGAGAATCTTTAGTCTGTCTGGTGGTACTTTTGCTCTTTATTATATTTGAACCTAGCTTTCAAAATCTCCCTGGATTTGCGTTTGTGTGTGTGTGGCTTTTGTTTTTGTTTTTGTTTTTGTTTTTGTTTTTGAATTTCTGTTGGTTTTCTCTTTGATTGTCTGATGGCATACTGGGGTTCTTCTGTACGGTCTTTCTAGTGCCTTATATTCTATTGGACTCAGTATTTGTGTGTCTTATACATGTATGTGTTTCCTTGATTTAGTATTTGTTTGGCTCAACACTCTGCCATTAGTCTGGGGCTTGGACAGTCTTCTTCAAACCATTTTATTGCCAAGATAGGCAACCTCTGAAGCCTGGACTACTCCATCAGAAGTCAAGTAGGAGGCTCTGGGGAGGGAGCATTGAATCCAGCATGCTAGGCTACTAGGTAGTCCTCAGCCACAGGGAAGATCAACTGCAGAGAACTCTCACAGAGCCCTGTATCAGAGCCTAAGGCCCGGCTTGGTCCAAATGTCTGCAACGGCCAGTGCCGGACACCTTACACCAAACTACAAACAAGACAGGAACACAAACCCACCCATGAGTACACAGACTACCTAAAGCCATATTAACCTCACAGATACCCTAAAACACACCACCTGATACGGCCTTGCTCATCAGAGAGAAAAGACAGAGAGCTACACACCAGAAGGCAGACATTAGACCCCCCCCCAACCAGGAAACCTACTCAAGACACTGGACAAACCCCACCACAGAGGGCACAAACAAAAGGAATTACTACTAGGCAACATAGGGAAGGAAACAGCAAATCCTATAAAGTAGACAAAATGAGAAAACAAAGAAACACCTTGCAGGCAAAGGAGCAAGGAAAAAACCTACAAGACCAAATAAATGAAGAGGAAATAGGAAAATTGCCTGAAAAAAGAATTCAGAGTAATGATAGTAAAGATGATCCAAAATCTCAACAACAAAATACAAAAAAATACAAGAAACAGTTAATAAGGACTCAGAAGAACTAAAGAGCAAACAAACAGTAATGGACAACAAAATAACTGAAATTAAAAATATTCTAGTTGGTATAAACAGCAGAATAACTGAGGCAGAAGAAAAAGGAAGTGAATCCGATGATAGAATGGGGGAAATAACTGCCACAGAGCACGAAAAAGAAAAAAGAATAAAAAGAATGGAAGACAGTCTCAGAGACCTTGGTGACAACATTAAGCACACTAACATTCGAATCACAGGCATCCCAGAAGAAGAAGAAAAAAAGGATGGGTCTGAGAAAATATTTGAAGAGGTTATAGTGAAAAACTGCCCCAACATGGGAAAGGAAATAATTACTCAAGCCCAAGAAGCACAGAGAGTCCCACACAGAATAAACCCAAGGAGAAACACACTGAGGCACATGTTAATCAAACTAATGAAAATTAAACACAAAGAAAAAGTATTAAAAGCAGCAAGAGAAAAGCAACAAATAACATATAAGGGAAAATCCATAAAGATAATAGCTGATCTTTCTACAGAAACTCTGCAGGCCAGAAGGGAATGACAGGATATACTGAAAGTCCTGAGAGAGAAAACCCTACAGTCAAGAATACTCTACCCAGCAAGAATCTTATTCAGATTCGACAGAGAAATCAAAAGCTTTCCAGACAAGCAAAAGTTAAGAGAATTCAGCACTACCAAACCAACCTTACAACAATTGCTTGAGGAAATTTTCTAAGTAGGCAACACAAGAGAAGGAAAAGACCTACAAAAACAAACTCAAAACAATTAAGAAAATGGTAATAGGAACACACATGTCAGTAATCACCTTAAATGTAAATAGATTAAATACTCCAACCAAAAGACACAGACTGGCTGAATGGATACAAAAAAAAGACCCTTCTGTATGCTGCCTACAAGAAACCCACATCAGCCCAAGGGCCACATATAGACTGAAAGTAAGGGAATGGAAAATGTTATTCCATGCAAATGGAAGTCAAAAGAAAGCTGGAGTAGCAATACTCATATCAGACACATTCGACTTTAAAGTAAAGACTATTAAAAGAGACAAGGAAGGACACTACATAATGATCAAGGGATCCATCCAAGAAGAACATATAACAATTGTAAATACCTATGCATGCAACATAGGAGCACCTCAATACATAAGGCAAATGCTAACAGCCATAAAAGGGGACATCGACAGTAACACAATAATAGTGGGAAACTTTAACACCCCACTTACATCAATGGACAGATCATCCAAACAGAAAATAAATAAGGACATACAAGCTTTAAAGGACACATTAGACCATCTCAACTTGATTGATATTTATAGGACATTCCCTCCAAAAACTACAGAATACACTTTCTTCTCAAGTGCACACAGAACATTTTCCAGGATAGATCACATCTTGGGTCACAAATCCAGCCTCGGTAAATTCAAGAAAATTGGAATTATATCAAGCATCTTCTCTGACCACAATGCCATGAGACTAGATATCAATTACAGGGGAAAAAAATGTAAAAAATAGAAACACATGGAGGCTAAACATTATGCTATTAAACAACCAAGAAATTACCAATGAAATCAAAGAGGAAATCAAAAAATACCTAGAAACAAATGACAATGAAAACACAACAACCCAAAACCTATGTGACGCAGCAAAAGCAGTCCTAAGAGGGAAGTTTATAGCAATACAGTCCTACCTCAAGAAACAAGAAAAATAACAAATAACCTAACCTTACACCTAAAACAATTAGAGAAAGAAGAACAACAGCAAAAAAGAAAAAAAAAAAAAACCCAAAGTGAGCAGAAGGAAAGAACTCATAAGGATCAGATCAGAAATAAATGAAAAAGAAATGAAGGAAACAATAGCAAAGATCAATGAAACAAAAAGCTGGTTCTTTGAGAAGATACCCAAAATTGATAAATCATTAGCCAGACTCATCAAGAAAAAAAGGCAGAAGATGCAAATCAACAGAATTAGAAATGAAAAAGGAGAAGTAACAACGGACACCACAGGAAAACAAAAGATCATGAGAGACTACTACAAGCAACTATATGCCAATAAATTGGATAATTGGAAGAAATGGATAAATTCTTAGAAAAATACAATCTTCCAAGACTGAACCAGGAAGAAATAGAAAATATGAGCAGACCAATCACAAGTATGGAAATTGAGGCTGTGATTAAAAATCTCCCAACAAACAAAAGCCCAGGGCCAGATGGCTTCACAGGTGAATTCTATCAAACATTTAGAGAGCAGCTAACACCTATCCTTCTCAAACTCTTCCAAAATATAGCAGAAGCAGGAACACTCCCAAACTCATTCTACGAGGCCACCATCACCCTGATACCAAAACCAGGCAAAGATGTCACAAAAAAAGAAAACTACAGACCAATATCACTGATGAATATAGATGCAAAAATCCTCAACAACATACTAGCTAACAGAATCCAGCAGCACGTTAAAAAGTCATACAACATGATCAAGTGGGGTTTCTCCCTGGAATGCAAGGATTCTTCAATATATGCAAATCAATCAGTGTGATACATCATATGAACAAATTGAAGGATAAAAACCACATGATCATCTCAACAGATGCAGAAAAAGCTTTTGACAAAATTCAACATCCATTTATGATAAAAACTCTCCAGAGAATTGGCATAGAAGGAAATTACCTCAACATAATAAAAGCCATATATGAGAAACCAACAGCCAACATCATTCTAAATAGTGAAAAGCTGAAAGCATTCCCTCTAAGAACAGGAACAAGACAAGGGTGCCCACTCTCACCATTACTATTCAACATAGTTTTGGAAGTGTTAGCCACAGCAATCAGAGAAGAAAACAAAATAAAAGCAATTCAAATTGGAAAAGAGGAAGTAAAATTGTCACTCTTTGCAGATGATGTGATTTTATACATAGAAAATCCTAAGGACTCTACCAGAAAACTGCTGGCACTAATCAGTGAATTTAGTAAAGTAGCAGGATACAAAATTAATGCACAGAAATCTCTTGCATTCCTATACACTAACAATGGAAGAGCAGAAAGAGAAATTAAGGAAACTCTCCCATTCACCATTGCAAAAAAACGAATAAAATACTGAGGAATAAACCTGCCTAAGAAGGCAAAAACCTGTATGCAGAAAACTATTAGATACTGATGAAAGAATTCAAAGATGATACAAACAGATGGATAAACATACCATGTTCTTGGATTGGAAGAATCAATATTGTGAAAATGACTATCCTACCAAAAGCAATTTACAGATTCAATGCAATCCCTATCAAATTACCAATGACATTTTTCACAGAAGTAGAACAAGAAATCTTACGATTTGTATGGAAATTCAAAAGACCCCGAATAGCCAAAGCAATCTTGAGAAGGAAAGATGGAGTTGGTGGAGTTAGACTTCCTGACTTCAAACTATGCTGCAAGGCTACAGTGATCAAGACATTATGGTACTGGCACAGAAATAGAAAGGAAGATCAATGGAACAGAATAGAGAACTGAGAGGTAAAGCCACACATATATAGGAACCTTATCTTTTACAAAAGAGGCAAGAATATACAATGGAAAAAAGGCAGCCTCTTCAATAAGTGGTGCTGGGAAAATTGGACAGCAACATGTAAAAGAATGAAATTAGAACACTTCCTAACACCACGCACAAAAATAAACTCCAAATGGATTAAAAACCTAAATATAAGGCCAGACACTATAAAACTCCTAGAAGGAAGCATAGGCAGAACACTCTATGACATACATCAAAGCAACATCCTTTTTGACCCACCTCCTAGAATCATGGAAATAAAATCAAGAATAAACAAATGGGACCTCATGAAACTTAAAAGCTTTTGCACAGCGAAAGAATCCATAAACAAGACAAAAAGACAACCCTCAGAATGGGAGAAAATACTTGCCAATGAAGCAATGGACAAAGGATTAATCTCGAAAATATATAAGCAGCTCATGCAGCTTAATACCAAAAAAGCAAATGACCCAATCCACAAATGGGCGGAAGACCTAAATAGACATTTCTCCAAAGAAGACATACAGAAGGCCAACAAACACATGAAAAGATGCTCAACATCACGAATCATTAGAGAAATGCAAGTCAAAGCCACAATGAGGTATCAGCCACACCGATCAGAATGGCCATCATCCCAAAATCTGGAAACAACAAATGTTGAATAGGGTGTGGAGAAAAGGGAACTCTCCTGCACTGTTGGTGGGAATGTAAGTTGGTACAGCCACTATGGAAAACTGTTTGGAGGTTCCTCAAAAAACTGAAAATGGAACTACCATATGACCCAGCAATCCCACTACTGGGCATATTCCCAGAGAACACCATAATCCAAAAAGAAACATGTACCATAATGTTCATTGCAGCACTATTTACAATAGCCAGGACATGGAAGCAACCTACATGCCCATCAACAGATGAATGGATCAAGAAGATGTGGCATATATATACAATGGAATATTACTCAGCCATAAAAAAGGATGAGATGGAGCTATATGTCATGAGGTGGATAGACCTAAAGTCTGTCATACAGAGTGAAGTAAGCCAGAAAAAGAAAATCAAATATTGTATGCTAACTCATATATACGGAATCTAAAAGAAAAAAAAAAGGGTACTGATGTACCCTGTGACAGGGCAAGAATAAGGATGCAAATGCAGAGAATGGACTGGAGGACAGGGGGTTGGTGGCGCGGGGGGCGAAGGGGAAGCTGGGACGAAGTGAGAGAGTAGCATAGACATATATACACTACCAAGTGTAAAATAGGTAGCTAGTGGGAAGTTGCTGTATACCAAAGGGAGATCAACTCCATGATGGATGATGCCTTAGAGGACCAGGACAGGGAGGGTGGGGGGGGAGTCGCGGGAGGGAGGGGATATGGGGATAAATGTATAAATCCAGCTGATTCACTTTGGTGTACCTCAAAATCTGGTACAAAAGCATAAAGGAATTATATTCCAATAAAAAGCTTAAAAGAAAAAAACACTCCTAGAGCTATGTACTAGTACAAAGCATTACAAATTATTTGTTTATATACACCTTCTATACAATGTCCCTAAAGAAATTTGAAATCATGAAAAAAAAATGAGAGTTAATCACTTTGTACTTAAAAGTATTAAAATATAATGTCATAAATTTTAAATTGGCAAATATACAGGTACAGAGAGCTATTGATTTTACCTAGTTTTCTTATTTATTATATATATATAAATATGCATATTATATATATATGTATGTATTTTATAGAGCTACATTTTATGGCCCATCAGCTTTTAGTAGACAGCTCAGTCTATTTAAGAATGTTGAATTCAAGTAAATCAGTTGTCTAGCTCCCCTTTATACGTGAATGTTTTTAAAAGTGAATGTTTTGAAATATTCAGCATATAGAAAGACAAATTTAATCTTAATATTCTCTTTTTTCTAAGTGGTGACTGTTCATTCAAAGAAACTTCCTAGCTTCTTCCTGTCTCTAGTAGAGGCTGTTTCACCACACAAAGTGGCTTTGAAAGCCAAAAAAGTAGTCGTTGCCTCAGAAGAAGCCTAGTAAAATTCATATGTATAGGCATGAATTGGAGCTCCTTCAAATATGGAAAGACGGGTTTGGTTATCTCCACCTCCCTGCCTAGAATCTTTCGATGACTTTCCATGGCTTTTCAGCCAAAGACCAAGTCTTTGTTATGGTCTCCCTGTCCCTTAATGACCTGCCCTCCTTCCCCCTGTGGCCTCAGCTCCAATAATTCTCCTTAATCTTTGTGCTCTTTCCTTACAGCAGCTGCTATTTCTTCTGTTTCTCTTCCTCCCCCGCCTTCTTCCTCCTTTCCCTGAGCCCGCCATGCTTCCCTCTTTAGGCACGTCACATATTTTTCCTTCTGCCCAGAACCTTTTTTTTTAAGAGCTTTTATTGAAATATAATTGACATGCAATAAACTGCATATATTTAAATTGTACAATTTGATATTTTTTCTTATTAGCAATGTACATATGGCAATCACAATCTCCCAATTCATCTCCACCTCCCCCACCCCCTCCTTTCCCCACCTTGGTGTCCATATGTTTGTTCTCTACATTTGGGTCTCTATTTCTGCCTTGCAAACCAGTTGATCTGTACCATTTTTCTAGATTCTGCATATGTGCGTTAATATATGATATTTGTTTTTCTCTTTCTGACTCACTTCACTCTGTATGACAGTCCCTAGGTCCATCCATGTCTCTGCAAATGTCCCAATTTCATTCCTTTTTATGGTCGAGTAATATTCCGTTGTATATAGCTACCACATCTTTTTTATCCGTTCATCTGTTGATGGACATTTAGGTTGCTTCCATGACCTGGCTACTGTAAATTGTGCTGCAACTGCCCAGAACCTTTGATAACTCTCTAACCTCTTCTCTTCCCCCACTAGTTAAGGGCTTAAATTATCCTTCAGAGCTCAGGTTATAGGCCACCTTTTCATGGAGGTGTTTTCTGACCCAAGCACATTAAATCAGGTGTCCAGTTTATATCCTAGCACAGCTTCTCTTTATATGATAATTACATCTTTTGTGATTGTATGATTAATGTCTGTGCCTGCTCCCTACCACCTTTCCAGTTAGTAGTACATTTCTTGGAATATAGATGGTACACAATAAATGGTTGTTGATATAAAAAGGGAAAGAATGAGATGGAGTTGTTACCTCAAGAAAGCTTATAGTCCAGCTGAGTTGACAATAAGAGTACATACCATATACAGAGAAGAGATCCATGGGTGCCAGAGGTGGGGGTGGGTGGGGCAGGTGAAATGGGTGAAGGGGGTCAAATGGTACAAACTTCCAGCTACATGATAAATAAATCCTGGGGGCTGTAATATCCAGCATGTTGACTGTAGTTAACAGTATTACATTCTATATTTGAAAGTTGCTAAGAGAATACATCATAAAAGTTCTTATTACAAGAAAAAAGTTTACAAATATGTGTGGCAATAGATGTTAACTACATTTATTCTGGTAGTCATTTCACAATACATGCACTTATCAATCATTATGTTGTACACCTAAAACTAATGCAATAGCACATAGTCAATTATATCTCAATAATAAATAAATTACAAAATCATATTATGAAATTACAATAATTTTTTAAAGTTTAATCCTGGAAAAGAAATAGATACTCAGCCCAGACCAGAGTACAGAAATCTATAGAAACATATGTGAAAATATAGAAAAAAAAAACATATAGAAGAAAGCCAGAGACTCAATAATTACATTCTGAAGGTTAAATATTGAGAATATGGCCACACACAGTAAAATAGTTATTTGACCGAAAGAAGCCCAGCTGTCTGGCTCCTAAGACTCTTCAATAGAGGGCATTCCATACTTAAATTATTTCATCTTCAGACTTACATTAAGCAAGCTCTTTCTATTGATGTATCAAACTGAATTCCAATTATCAGGTTATAGTGTAAAACCATAACTGCCATAGGAACTGAATTCTTAAGGCTTCGTGTCCAGCCTGCCTTCTCTGCACACTATGGAGAAAGCCAAAACAGTCCGGGAAAGTTTACAGATAAGCATTGATTTTTAAAGAAGGGAATGAGATAATGCAAATGTTTAGCGGTACCAGATGAAAATAACCTGATGGATCTTCTCCATAATAAGGATGCTCTTGCCAGTAGAGCAAAATTGTGACGGCTGCTGACTCCCAGCATTCTGCGTTACTCTGCTGTTCGTTGGGAGGGAAATACTTGAAGGCTGTTCCCACTTCTCTTTTACGGCCTGGACCTGATATGTGTGCCTAACATTTACCTCTCTTTTTCCTACTTTTTCTGGATTCACTGGCTACCCTCTGGGTTAGCACATTTTAAAAGATACATTTCAGATACAATCAGGTGTGTAGGTCATAGAGTCTCACCATCTCATATCTCATTAAGGTGACTTTGCAGTCGTCTTCCCTGAAACAGAAATGCTAAGAGTAAACTCCATGTCTTGACGACATCCTGACCACAGAGAACGCAGGCCTTCAGAAGAGAGCTCGGGAAAATCTAGAGTAGTTGGGGAAAAGGCCCATGGACCATGGAACTTCAGCTAACCTCACAGGAGGGCTCAGATTTGGATCAGCAAGCGGGGGAGGAACAATGGTGATTCAGGAGACGCGAACCATATAAACGAAGACGTGGAGAGGGAGGTTTGTAAGTTAGCAACAAGAAATGAAAATGGAAGTTTGGGCTGAGCCACTAAGATATACAATAAACTGTACATTCCAGAGGGGTGCTAGACTGTATGCAGGGTTTGCAGAGGAGGGACCTGGAAACCAGTTTGGTTATTCTTCTGAACTCTACCCACCTGGTCAGAAGTACAAAAGGTTGCTAAATTGGAGATAAAAGGGTTGATAAGTTGGAGAGAGCTGCTGTGGATTTGTGGGTTCCGCCCAGGTGAGGTACCGGCACTGTACCAGAGAACTGAGTGTTCATCCCTGCAGTTCGGGGCTAATAGACTCAAGTCTCTCTCACCTGAAAAATTGAGAGCAGGGATGACTGACAGCAGAATACAGGAGGGGGTTCTAGGGTGAAGACAAACTGCTCCAGGAGTCTGTGGGGCAAAGAGCACTGACTGGCGTCTCCCAGGCGTGGTCCCCTGTGGTGGAGGCAGCTGGTATGGAGTTGTTTTAGGTCCTGCCCACCACGGCCAGAGGGAGAGGTCTGAGGGTTGCCAGCTTTTCAGAAGACAGAGAAGCAGTAAGTGAACAGTCTGAAGAGGGCTGTGGTCGTGTGTGTTAGGGCAGCCTCAGATTAGAAGATGGAGGCTTTCCCCAAAACAAAGCCATGAAAACACTAGTAATAGAAAGTGGTTTTTAACAAATATTGTATATTAACACATACATGCAGAATATAGAAAAGTGGTACAAGTCAACTGGTTTGCAAGGCAGAAATAGACAGATGTAGAGAACAAACATATGGACACCAAGTGGGGAAAGCAGGCGGCGGGGAGTGGGATGAATTGGGAGATTGAGATTGCCATATATACATTACTAATAAGAAAAAATATCAAATTGTACACTTTAAATATATGCAGTTTATTGTATGTCAATTATATCTCAATTAAAGTTCTTTAAAAAAAAAAAGAAAAAGAAAGTGGTTTTTAAAAAACTGCCCAGGCAGAAGAGCACCGACACTCCATCATCACGATGGTGCCGGTCCAGTGAGAATGTTCCCAATCTTCTCCTGTCCCCTCCTTCCCCCTAGATGCACGTAGATGGTTCAGAAACTCTTATTAGCAAGATGAGGAGGAGGAGGACAGCTAGATGAGGAAAGAGAGAAGCAGCCAATGACTTCTGACCTACAGCATGGGCCCCACCTGACCTTTTTTTTTGCCTTATAGCTACTCCTTCCTCCCTTCCTTCCTTCCTTCCTTCCTTCCTTCCTCCCTCCTTCCCTCCCTCTTTTCCTTCCTTTTTAATTTTATTAGAGTATAGTCGGTTTACAATCCTGTGTCAGTTTCAGGGGTAGAGCATAGTGATTCAGTTATACATATACATATATTCATTCTTTTTCAGATTCTTTTCCCCACCTGAACTTTAACTCAAGTTTAGACTTTTGATTATTCTATGGGCATTTACATTCTAGTTATTAAATTGAGAGAGTTTTGTGACTTAAAGTAACAGAATTTTAATTTGTCGCTAGTGATTGTGGAGGTGGTAGGAGTTTCGTGAATTTTCACGTAGGGGCAAGAGAAGAACAGGTGGCCATATGAAATAAATTAAAATAGGAGGAAAGAATAAAAGCGCTCTATGATTGCTTCCTGTGAATTGTGTTTTGTTATCTTACTTGTTACACATATTTATGATAGCACGAGATGATGGTGTCTGAGGTGGAGAGTAGGACTACAGAATGATCCAGAACTATACTGAGTGGGGGTGGTTTATGAAAGAATTTAGAAGCATGACAAAGAAGTTTAAACTTGTTTATTAGAGGAAATAAGGAATGATATAAGGGTTTTGAGCAC
This sequence comes from Hippopotamus amphibius kiboko, assembly GCF_030028045.1. Taxonomy (NCBI): domain Eukaryota; kingdom Metazoa; phylum Chordata; class Mammalia; order Artiodactyla; family Hippopotamidae; genus Hippopotamus; species Hippopotamus amphibius. The sequence continues at coordinate 84,609,520 of NC_080188.1, read as the reverse complement.
CAGTGTGTCATGCTGACATTTTAGAAAATTACCCTGGGAGTAGTGTGCTAGGTAGATTAAAAGACTAGAAAATTTGAACAAGGAATATATATATTAATTAACAGAAAGTGTATAACAATGTACTATTATTATTATAACCAGGGGTAAAGGAATGAAATTTGTAATAAGGAGATGGTAATAAAAATAGAGAGGAACTAATATGAGAATATTTTAAGAGGAAAATGTTATAGGAATGGTGACTGATTTATTAATGAAAGAGAATGAGTCACACATAATTCCTTAATTTTACCTAAATAATTGATGGGGACTTCCCTGGTGGGGCAGTGGTCAAGGATCCGCCTGCCAATGCAGGGGACACAGGTTCGAGCCCTGGTCCAGGAGGATTCTACATGCCATGGAGCAGCTAAGCCCATGCATCACAACTACTGAGCCTGAGCACCACAACTACTGAAGCCCGAGTGCCCTAGAGCCCTAGAGCCACAACTACAGAGCCTGCATGCTGCAACTACTGAAGCCTTTACACCTAGATCCCATGCTCCACAACAAGAGAGGCCACCGCAGTGAGAAGCCCATGCACCACAACGAAGACTAGACCCTTCTCGCCACAACTAGAGAAAGCCCACCTGCAACAACAAAGACCCAACAGAGCCAAAAAATAAAAATAAAGAGAGAGATCAATGATCCAACTGATGTCAAATTGACAGATACCCGAGGGAAAGAAGCGCAGAACTTAATTCAGGTGAGAGGACACGGGGAGATACTAGGATAAAGTAACTATTGAAGTCACAAAACATGAATATTTTGATGGAAATAATATATAGCAGTGGTCTTCAAACTTTAGAATGCATTAAGAATTATTGGTAGAGATTGTTAGAAATTCAGTTCCGGCATCCTTCATCCCTTCTATAATCTTTCTAGAAATCAGAATATCTAGGTAAGAACCTGAAAATCTTTGTTTTTACAAGTAGCCAAGGGGATTTTGATGCATGTAGTCCAAGGACACCCTTTGAGATCCTTCAGAGACTAGAAGAAGAGCCTAGTATTTAAACCAGAGAAATGCTTAGAGGTCTGAGCAGTAGGAGGGACTATGGTTGAAATCCAAGGAATTGTTAGGAAAGGCAAAAAGAAGGCTATAACATAATCAAAGGAGAGAGTCCAGAGCAAGAGGCCATCATGGATCAGATAGGCTGTAGGAGGCAAGGGGCGTGAGGTTGGAGGCCCATCTTTCACTCACATCCTGCCCGTATCTTTTGGTTTTGGTTGTGTCTCTTCTAAACTGCATATGGTTGAGTAATTTCTGCCTTTTAACTAGAGTATTTTGTCCATTCTGAAGTCTTTCCCAGTCCAAATCTGCCATTAGTTCTGAGTCTCACTCATGTTAACATATTTCCTCATATGTTGTGTGATTTTCTACTGTGAGCTTGGATCTTTATTTGAGAGAATTCTTTGAACCCTGAGGATGAAGATGGGGAAAGTGTTTGTGCTTCCCTGGCCCAAGTGCTCTCTGGAAGTACCAGTCTACATTGTTTAAAACTAAATTCTTGACTTGAAAAATTTCACATCATTCTATATTGTGAATACAGGCTACAAGCTAGTGTGAAGGTTGGCTTATGTTTAAGAATTCTCAGAGGAAAATTTTAACCTTCTGTTCAGCACCAGGTTTCAAGTCATAAATTTTCACTGGGGAGGCAGGGGTTTAGTTTTGCTTCCCTCTTACACTGAAAGCTTTGTGGATCTAATTTTACTGGTGGAACTCCTGCAAGACTCTCCCTCTCCAACCTGCTCCCATCCCCAAAGGCCCCGGTCTTGTCTTTTGCCCCCTGAGTTCTGCAAAGCCATTAAAAGAAAAGTTCAAGGACACTAGGGTTTGGTAAATACTCTGAAGGCCAAAGCTGAATTCACTATGCTGCATGTGCTCTGGGTTCCTGACATCACTTAATTTTTTACCTTCTTTACTGTCAGTTTTTTTTTTATATATATATTTAAGAGGATATGTTTTTATATTTTTTGCAGCACCTGCTTTCAGGGGAAGGGTTGGTCAGTGTATTTAGTATCAGAAAACAGTTGTTCCCTTTAGTGATTCTTTCAGGGATGGTTTGTAAGAGGTAAATTCTCTATCTGTCTCGGTCTTATTTTATGCTTGTGATAGTTAATTTTATGTGTCAACTTGGCTAGGCTATGGTACCTAGTTTTTGGTGAAACACCAGTCTAGATGTTGCTGTGAAGGTGTCTTTTAGATGTGAGTAACATTTAACTGGGTGGTATTTGGGTAAAGCAAATAATCTTCCATAAGGTGAGTTCTTGTCTGATCAGTTGAAGGCCTTAAGAGAAAAGACTGATGTCCCCCCAGGGAGAAGTAATTTTACTTTTTAGACTGCTTTCCAACTCAAGTCTGTGACATTGACTCCTGCAGGAATTTCTAGCCTTCCAGCCAGCCCTACAAATTCCAGACTTGTCATCCCTGAAATGAGCCAGTTCCTTAAAATACTCTCTCTCTTCTCTTTCCCTCCTCTCTCTCTCCCCTTCTCTTTCCTTGTCTATCTTCTCTCCCCCCATCTATGTCTCTCTCGTCGCTATCTCTATCTATTTCAACTATTCATTTTGCTTCTGTGGAGAACCCTGACTGATCCAATATTCACCCCTTAAAATAGCTTATCTGAGCAGAAAATTCTAGGTAGGCAGTTGCTTTCTTCTGTAACTTTCACAATATTACTTCATTAATTTCTGACTTCTGTTGTTGCCGTTGAGACATTTGTTGTCAACGAATTATGCCTTTGTGGGTTCTCAGTCTTTCTTCTCTTGTTGCTGCTGTAAGATTTTATCTTTGTCTCTCTTTATTCCAAAGCATCACTTCTCTATCTAATTATCGGCTCCTCACTTTCCTGTACAGAATACATTCCCCTCAGAAGTGCCACCATCAGCCGCACTGGCCTTGCGGTATCCCCTGGTGTGGTAAGCACCACCCTCACTGTGCCTTCTCAAAGGCGATCTGAGCACCTACTGGCTTTGCCTTTGAAGATTTGAACACCAGCTGTGAGTTACTCCCTCAGACACTTGAATGTTACCTGCAAGGAGACACCCTGGGGCACTGGGTACCATTCGTGCAGCTCCACTCCAGAACTCCAGTCCTGCATCTCATCTTCCTCTTTCTTGTGGTAGAAGTAGTACCACTGCTTCTTCCTCACTGTCCCTGCAGCCCTGGAGAAGCCCACTGCCTCCTGCGATACTACTCATCCTTCCCTTCTTATGCCTTTAGCTTCCCATACAGGAGTAATCAGTTCCTTTAATTAAATAGTCTCTGAAATTCCTGGTGTGGTTTCTGTTCTGCTGATTGGTTCCTGATGGAAATGAGTACTTGCCATGTATTTAAATACACAAAAGAGGACGTGAAGATGCACATCTATATCCTGGTACATGACCCAGCAGCCTTCAGGTCTTTCGGTCAGAGACTTTTGGGTCAGTGTAGCAGAGCTGTGCACGTTCAAAGACAAGTGCATTTACCAGTTGTGTTTTTTTCCTTCAGGTGGTTGTTCTTAGTGGAGTGTCATGCTTTCGTTTAGTAAAAATGCTGTGAAAAATTTTTAGAAATCCTAAATTTGGGGGCTTTTGGAAATAGTTAATATAAGAATTGAACATTTGCAGAGAGTAACTAGCTGTGTCTGAGATTGCTGGGGGAGTTATCATCATCCTAATTTATAGATGAGAAAGGTAAATCCATGATAGATTTAGGTGACTAATCTGGGCATTCACGGAAGTGAGTGCAGTTTATGATGGTATGGAGACAGTACTTGGAGCTCGGCATTGATGAACAGATTTCCTGTTCTTGCAAAATTTACCATTGTATCATTACAGAGGAGTTTTGAGTAGATCAGTATTTATATATTTTATATACATACATATATACAAATTATGTATATCAATATATACACAGTACAAGTATGTGTAGGTATATATAAATATGCATGTACATGTATATATACATATATACATGTACGTGTGTGTGTGTGTGTGTAAACTATCTTAAGGCAGGCACCCTAGAGTAATGGCCATACTTCTGAGACTTCTGTGAAATGATACCTGGAAGAATAAGATAATGGGTATTTTCTTTTTGAAACCTAGTGAAAAACTAAAATTAGAAGGATTTACCTTGTACAGTTAGGCACTTATATGGTGTTGACTTAAAAGGCTTGAAAAAAATTTTTTTTTTCTCAATAAGGCTCTTCCCTTTGGGAAGTAGGTCTTCTGCCCCTGCCCCACATGAATTTATTTCTGTGAATGGCTGCTGTATGCAAGGCTCTAAGCTAAGCCCTCATTACAAGAGCTGACATTGTATAGTGCTTCGCTGTTTACATAGAACTTTCATGCTCACCTGTAACTGCCAGTTCTTACTAGTCGACTTCGTTGGCATTTAGCTACTGATCAGTCTGTACATGTTTCTTAAGTGTGAAGGTTCTTGACAAGGTTACATTTGTACAACGGTCTGAATTTGCCGCCGTGTCTCCCTTTCTCTTCCCTTTTTCTTTCCTTCAAATTTGTTGAGAACCTGTAGTGTGACAAATGAGATGGATGTTCATCAATGAAATTTTGTTTAAAAACAAGAAAATTAATTTTGCTAGCCAGAATAACATTCTGTGTGGCATCAAGAATAAAATAATAAAAATAACATATAACTTACGTGTTGCTTCTTGGTCCCATTATCAAATCATTGAGACCCCAAACCTCATTGTTAAATTATCTCCATTTAAAATGCCAGTTTGGGAATTTGGAGATGGGGATGATTAAACACTAGATGATTCTCACCAGAGATAATGCTTTGCAATAGCAGAGTGAATATAGTACAGATATTTATTTTATTAGATTTCACAATTTACTATATTTTGTTGGGGTCCATCCTGCTAGTAATTTGAACATTGGCAACATTATTTTTGTTTGTATCTGGGAATCACATGTTCCAACAGTTTCATACAGATAATTTCTACAGAGCATGTTTATCTCAACCTCAGGGATTCATTTAATTGAATACAGCTTTCCTAAATATCTTCATTTGCTGGCCCTGACATTTCCATTGTTGCACATCCCTGAAGCTTTCTACCTAATAAGAATCCTATTTTTTTTAAAAAGACTTTTGTGCAGTTATTTTAAAATGCACATTTTAATGTCCAATCTAAATCTTCATTATAGTATGCAAGTATACAAGCTATAAACAGAGGTAGTATAATATTTTGTAATAAACATATCTTCTTTTTATGAATATCTTTAATATAAATATAATTTCTAATTACAAAGTTAACATATTGCCTTAACTTGGGCTACTATGACAAAATACTACAGACCGAGTGTTTTAAACAACAGACATTTATTTCTCAGTGTTCTAGAGGCTGGGAGTCTGAAATCAAGGTCCTGGCTGATTTAGTTCCTGGTGAGGGTTCTTGTGTTCTGACATGATGGAGAGACAGCGAGCTCTCTGGTGTCTCCTTGTATAAAGACACTAATCCTGTAGGATCAGGGATCCACCCTTATGACCTCATTTAACCTTAATTACTTCCTTGCTCCAAAAATAGCCATGCTGGGGGTTAGGCCTTCAACATATAGGATTTTGGGTGGATACAATTCAGTCCATAGCACATATGCTCATTAAAACTATAGTAATGTAACAAGTATAAAGTGAGCTGTCCCATAATTTCAACCCACAGAAATGAGCTCACTTTATAGTTGTTCAGATCCTTCCATATTTTCCAGTGTGCATATTTCTTTGTGTATGTGTATGCATTAGTGTTTATGATTATAGTTTACATATTGTTCTGTAATCTAAATTCTCATTTAACCTCATGAAATTTTTTACAGTAGAGACATACTATCATTTTTTAAATGTTTAAGGAATAGAAAAATTTTTGACATACAGGATTATACTGTAAATTCATTTTTACAACTCATTTTTCATATAAAATATAGCATGTAAAATCTTTTTGGATGAAAATATGTATATTTCCTTTATTCATTTTGGGTGCTACATTGTATTCTTCTTGTATTAGTATACCACAGTTGACTTAAATGTTTATTCTTTTTCTTGATGGATATTAAAGTCATTTACAGTATTGCAAAGGACACCCTGTCCACGTATTTCAGAGCACCTATGTAAGTACAGGGTAGATGCCTAGCTTTTGAATATGAACAACTTACTGTTAGATAAACAAGGCACGTACACTGTGCCTTTTGGACAGTGCACGTCAATACCACATTCTTTATTAACCCTGCATAATATCGCTTAAAAGTTTTAGCAACATTGGAGGTGAAAACGAGAGGTAGTTGTTTTTATTTTGCATTTCTGATATTTTTAATGAGTTTGAGCATTATCATATTTATTCATACTTATTCTTTCTTATCTGAGTTATCTGTCCTTATGCACCGCTACCCTAACTTCTGGTTTACTTGTATTTTTTCATCTTCGTGACAGAACTCTTCAGTTATGTATACTAAATTGTTGTTTATATATTTTCAAAATGTTCACTTTTGACTTTACTTAAAAACCATGGAGTAAATTAAGGAATGAGTGAATGAGCAATCAGAAAGACAAAAACTATTGAAGTTCAATGTGGTAAATGTATGGTAGGCACGTGTACTCAGGCCACTGTGGGATCCTGGAAGAGTGCTCTCTGAAGCAGAATGGAAGGTAAGAGAAGGCCACCTGCACCAGGTGAAACTTGAGCTGTGCTTTAAAACATGAGTAGAAATCATTGTCAGAAAAGATGAAGAGGTTATTTCAGGAAAGGGATGCAGCAATTCAAAGGGAAAAGAACAAGATCTATCCTGGAAATTAGAAAGAGTTCATTGTGCCAAGAGCAAAAGGTCCTGTATAGACAGTGTGGTGGGATGGGGCCACAGAGGTGGAAAAGTGCTAATTGAGTGGCTTGGTTATTATAATAAGGCATTTGAACTTCCTCTGAAAACTGGGGGAAGCGCTGAGAGGTCGAGATTTGGATTTTAGGGAGACAATCCTAAAACAAGTTTGAAAAACAGTTTAGAAGGGGTCAGTCTGAAGGCAAGAAGGCCAGCTTGTGGTCTAGTTGAGGCAGGCATTAACCTTTTCATTGTCATAATCATCAAGAGTGGAAAATAAAACCCTTAAAAATGTCTCAATAATTAAAACTGAGTTAACTCTGGAAGACTATATACCCAGGGAGTGGGGGTTAATTGGGGTAGAGAGACTTTTCATTTTCTTCTGTAGACAGACACTTTTGCATTGAGTTTTATTTTTTAATCAAGCATAGACTTTTTAATAAGAAAGAACTTTTGAAGCTAATCAGTAACAGAAGGGAAAGATCTGACTTAGAAATTAGTGCGAAAAGTATTGACTGCTTTGGTGGACCAGCAAATCAGTGTGAACCCCAATTTGAACATGGCTGCTAAAAGTGGGTGTGATAACACTTGGTTACATTAGTGTTTTATAAGTTTTCCAAAAAGCGTGTTTATACTCTTCTTCGTTATAGTTAGATTGTATCTGGAAGCATGTGTTCTCGGATCAACTTGGAGAGCGTTCAGGAGAAAGGAACTGCAAGTGAAATGACATAAAATCATGTCAGATAAGAAAATGGGGATGTTGTGCCTGGAGCAGGTCTGACGAGATATTTGGCTTTGGTTATTGATGATGTGTTTGCCAAGGAGAAATAAGACAGGCTTACTAAATTTCTAATGGAAGTAGGAATGAGGAATTGGAGTTATAAGAGGACAGATCTGACTTTAAAAAAAAAGAAACTGAATGGGTGTTGCCATTTTTATGCCTAGAAAACTGTTAATTCTGATGTTTTTGCCGGCTTCTCATAAACTGGCAAAACTGCAGTAGTCCTTCATTTAACTAATACTTATGGCCAATAGTGTTGTGATAGATTCCATACAGTTCAGCCACATTTATTTGTATGTAAATTCATTTAAAAGTTTATGTGTTTTTCTTTTTTGTTAAACACAACTAATTTTTTATTTTCTTAAGCTGGCTGTGTTAGATCTATTTTCGTTTCCACACTAACACACCAGTGGGTGGTGTTCACAATATTAAACGATTGATTTGCTCAGAATTACTGGATCTCTCCCCAACTTACCCATTAAGACCTTCTCCTCTCACAGACACTCTGTGTATAAGCCTAACTTATCTCCATGGTTTTAACATTTCTTGAAGTTTTCCTATCCATAGCCATTGATATTATACCCTCTCATCAACAAAAAGAATGGAGTTCCTTGAAAAAGAGAGCTGCCCTCCATGGTCTCATTCAGGACAGATGGTAAATACTCCAGAAGATAAAACTTTACTTTCATCTGTGGGCTTAGGGTTCTGGTGCCTGGGTAGATTGTGACTGGATGGGATTACGGGCTGTACTCTGCTAGTCCATCGTCCAGGGGTGCTGATATGGTAGTAAGGCCTAACAAAGGCAACGGTTTATGTTTTTCTGGTGAATTGATATACTTCCAAGATGTCTAATGTTAAGGTCTAGGAAGTACTACTTACTTGACAGAATTTGGGCCATCATTTTGCAAATATGCTCAAGTTCTTTGGTTGGAAAATAGATGTATTAAGGTTCTCCAGAGAAATGGAACCAATAGGAGATATATAAATATAAAAACACTTAGAGATGAATATAAAGAGATTTATTGTAAGGAATTAGTCATGTGTTATGGAGATTGACAGGCCCCGAGATCTGCAGGGGAGTTGATAAACTCAAGACCCAGAGAACCAATGGTGTAGCTCCAGGCTGAAGACTGGCAGTGTCAAGACTCAGGAAGAGCCAAGATGTTTCAGTTCAATTCCAGAGGAAGGGAAAAAAACCAGTGTCCCAAGTCAAAGACAGTCTGGCAGGAGGACTCTCCCTTACTTGGGGGGAGAGCCAGCCCTTTTGTTCTAGTCACGCCTTCAACTGATTGGATGAGGCCCACCCACAGTAGGGAGGCTAATACGCTTGACTCAGCCTACCCATTTGGGTGAATCTCGCCCAAAAACACCCTTGCAGAAACATGCAGCATAATGTTTTACCAACTATTTGGGCACATCATGGCCCTGTCAAGGGGACACATAAAATTACCCATCACGGTAGCATTAACCGATCAGGTGTTACTACTGCTCATCAGTATTTACCGCATGTTTTCTGGTTTTTAATTTTCTCTTTCCCCTACCCAGGGATTATTTACTTAACATCAGCTCTTAGTCATTTGGGATCCACCACACTTTTGCTGACGGTCTGTGCTCGAGATGGTGGCGGGCTCGCATCTGTCACTAATGCTGAAGTCACCATACACATTCTTCAGACATCTCTGGCACCTGGTGAATTTGAACGGCCCAAGTATACTTTCTCAGTGTATGAAGATGTGCCTGAAGGCAGTCCTGTAGGAACAGTGAAAGCAAGAGAGTCCCTGAGTAAGTACTTACTTCTTATGTTGCGTCGAAGTCCATTATTGGAACGTTTTCTATGTTTTCTTAGGTCGTACAGTCTTGAATAAATCTTTCCTTTTCTGTATGTGAGAAATGAGACCATACAATCTATGGCTTGCTCTTTGTTCCTTCTACATTATTTTCATCCTACTTTTTTTTTTTTCTAATCACAAAAGTAATAGATACTTTTAACCCACTCCTCAAAGCATGTACATATGCAAGTGTGCACGTGCGTGTCCACACACACACACAATTCCAAAATTTTTTTATAAAAATACATCCAAAGATCTTTGTTGTTCTACAATGACCTTTTCCCCCCACTTTGTATATTGTGGACAGTTTTCCAAGTAACTGGACATCATTCCATCTCATTTTTTAAAAAGTTGCATAGTATTTCAACTTAGATATAAACTATGCTTTGTTTAAACATTTCCCTTTTGCTATCAATTTGAATGATTTACAATAATTTGTGCTTGTCCAAATAACACTCAAGCAAATATCCTTGTGTGACATATGGATTTTTCTGCAAGAAAAATTCCTAGACGTGAATTACCTGTCCAAAGATCTTGTCCTGCTCCGTAACCCTAACCATCTTCTCTCCTTCCCTTCCCTTTTAGGGAAGGTATTTGCCTTTTATCAGTAGATACAGAGAAACATCAGTGTAAACTTGACTTTGCTTCCTCAAATACACAAAACAGAATATAAAACAGGCATCCACATTATTTTCTGAATATCTTTCCCTTTCACTTAATGCAAGAAGGAAGATGTTGAAACCTGTGGCTTGCTCCTTGTCCACTGGACATTACTTTTGTCCAGTAACACATCTGAAACCATGTGTCCACTTATCAACAGGCTTTGGAGAGGTGAGGAAGATGTGAGACATCACATCGTACTCTCTGTGGATGTAATATACATTAATGCTTTCAGTTCTCAGTGTTTTCCAGTAGGTACATTCTTTTAGCATAAAGTGATTGCTTTCTCCTTTTGTTTCGTTCTTTCTTTTTTTTTTCCTTTTCAGATTCCTCAGAGCCAATTTTTTATAGGATCTCCTCTGGTGATCTGGACGGAAAGTTCTGCATTCACCCATGGCTGGGCACCATTCGAACCCAGAAGCCACTAGATCACGAAACGCAGCCCGTGGTCGTGCTCACCGTCCAAGCACAGCTCGGCAGCTCCGCCGCCTGCAGCAGCACAGAGGTCAGCATCACTGTCATCGATGTCAATGACAACCGCCCGGTGTTTCCGAAAGCCTCCGATGGGGTTACGATCTCCCAGAGCACACGGCCTGGCACAGCCTTGTACCGCGCCCGTGCAGCAGACAAAGACAGCGGGCCCAACGGGTTCATCCGCTACGCCATTGCCAGCCAGAGCCCGGGCGTCTTTTCCATTGACTCGGGGCTGGGTGTGGTGTTCCTCCGTGAGAGCCTCGCAGGCGCTGGGCCCCGCGAGTACGCACTGACCCTCGTGGCCCAGGACCTCGGCATTCCTCCTCGGGCATCCCTGTTAGTGCTGACCGTCGTTATCGAACAGCAAGAACAAAGCCCGTCTTTGACTTTTGAGCATTTGGTCTATCAGGCAGAAGTGAGTGAGTCCCTCTCGCCGATGACCCCAGTCCTGCAGATCCAGGCCTGCCCGCTTGGCCCGCAGCGGACACCCCCGCAGCTCCGGTACGCGCTGGAGTCCAGCGCAGACTCGGCTGCGTTTGGCGTCCATCCTCACACGGGTTGGATTTATTTGCGGCGACAGCTCGACTACGAGTCCACACAAACGTATAATTTTAGAGTGTTTGCCTGGATCCCGGAGGACAGAAGGTCGCAAAATGTGAGCACTTCGGTAATTGTTCATGTCCTGGATGAGAATGACAATTCCCCTACCTTCTTGCATGATGTCTTGTTTTTGAAAGTCGAGGAGAGTCCTGTTCCCCAAGGGGTAATAGGCAAAATTACAGCAATTGACAGAGACTCGGGAAAGAATGGACAGCTGTCATATTTCCTTTTGTCTGATGGAAAATTCTTCAAGATGAATCCTAATACAGGTAGCATTTTGTAGCTTGCGCTTATTCCTTTAAAATTGGAATTGACAAAACTCAGATCTTTTAGTTATAACATTCGTGCAAACATAGTTAAAATTCCAGTTTTTAGTAGATATCTTCCTTGATTATAGTATTGTGATTTTAAAGTGAAGTCAAAACTGAATAGAATTTTCCCTTCAATGATTAAATACTTCTCTTGCCTCACACCCGCATGCTGTCCATATATGGTTCTTATTCTGAGTTAGAGGTACACTCAGAACTGGACTGGATAAATTCTTGTGTGAAGTCTAATTCCACCCCCACCACTGCTCTTTTTCATTTGTAGATGTCTTTAAAATTTTTCAAATAATGTTTTCTAAAATATAAATGTCATCGATGAAAAACTAGAAAATAATCCATGTTTTAAGATTTTAAGATTTCAAAATCACTCTTTTGATATATTTCCCCATTCTCATTTTGATGAGGGAACCATAGAGAAAGGGCAAATATTTACCCTGAGGTTTTTTTCAAGACTTAATTAAGTTGAATATACAAATGTTATTAGATTATATACATTTACAAGGATTTTAATTCCTGCAACTACCAACAAATGAACCATGTTTATTCTGCAACCATATAGTTGGAGAAACTGAGACTCAGATAGCTCAAGTAACATGCCCAAGGTCACGGAGCTAGAAGGAAGTGAGAAGGTCACCACTTTGTACAATTCCAGGAGGCACCATCCATGTTGTGGTCTTTGTACATGGTGACCCTTGCAGTATAGTGAGACAAAATTTGAATTCAATTCTAATTACCTTCAAAGTGCCTGTTGTGTGAATGAGGAAAAGGTGCCCCTTCCTCCAGCAGATGGAGCTTTACACCAGGGCACAAGGCCTGCCAACAGATTGCAAGCTAGATCTCGCTCGCATTTATTCCTGAGCTGGGCCCCAGCACAGCACAGACTGTACCGGCTGCACAGAATGGTCCTGCTTGCTCTTTACTTCCGTGTGCTAAATAGTTCTCTAGGTTTCCCATTGCACTCGGTAATTTATTTATTTATTTATTTTTTTTGAAATAAACTGAAATATACATTTGGTTCCCCCATGACCTTCTCTCCCACAATTAGTCCAGCACCCAGATTCAAAAGACCAGGTGTCCATTCCTAGAACTACTGTATGGCTAGAGGCAAGAAGCTTCCCCTCAGGACTCAGTTTCCTTACCTTGAACAGAGGAGAGGATTCTCACCATGCTCCGTGTCCTGTTCTGGGGGGTAAAGAGTTAAAGTGTATGAAGGGACTTGGAAGGCTACATACTCGTAAACAGTTCCTGTTCACTGGGGCTGGGGACAGTGTGGCAGCGCAGGGATCGAGGTCAGCCTCCAGAGCGTAGCATGCTGCCCTCCACATCCGGGGCTCTGAGCAGCCTTGGTAGTGACCCGAACCCCCCACTCCCACGGAACCCTAAGTGGTACTTACACACCCTGCCCCGGGTGAGCCTCCTGGTCTTTCTAAAGAGCTGCTACTTGTCGGCCGGAGTTGGTTCAGCAAGTAAAAATCTGTTCACCATTCAGGACTTAGGGTTTTCCGAGGAGAATTACATTTTGGAACTTTAAAAATGCAGTTGTTTTCTTTGTCTTTTTTGTTAGAATCACACTTACAATAAACACTTTATATAGTTGATATAGTAAATGGATACGGTAAACACAGCAGTAAAGCTTCATCAATTCAGCAACTTATCCAAATATGAATTCTTTTTGTTCCTGTTTTCACTTTCTGTTTTGTTCTACACACTGTCATTTCATTTGGGGGAAGAGGGCAAGAAGATCTTAGAAATGGCAATGTTAGGTAGTAGTTGCTTCAAGGTTACTTTCTCACAAATAAAAATTTTCATAAATAGTGAGAAAATTAACTCCTGGTAGAACTCTGCAGTGGGAGATGGGCTACCGGAGACGGCCCTTAGCAGTAGGTAGAGGCAGTGACAATTTTACACCCCAATTTATGCGTGAAACACGAGGGAAGTTGCATAGAAGACAGTTTTGAGCAAGAATATGTAAAATATGTCTTGTAAAGCATGAAGAGTTATTTGGGAAGTCACTGCCCTCGCTACACATATATTTTGTGACATAACCATAAATAACTCCATGCATAAAAGACAAACCATTGCCTAGGAATGTATCTGATTTTCACAAAGATATTTTGCCACTATTTTAAGTAATGATAACAGCTTCCATGTTCATAATCATTTACAGCTTACAAAGTACTTTTAAATTTATGACTGCATTAGTGTCTGATAGTCCTAGGAAGAAGGGTCAGAGAAGTCCTTCTGCGTCTGAGGTGGAGAAACTGGGACCCAAACCCAGAACTCGTGATGTCAGAGCTGAGGTGCTTTCCATACATTCAGTATAAAGGGGGAATATGCTGTAGCTTTACATCTTCTAAGTTATTATTAAATCCCCACAGAGTATTTTATCATTTGTTGTTATGAATTCATTCTTTAGTTCAAATGGTTGATGGTAGATAATTTGAAAGAGTGAGAAATTGAAGGTGGCAGAAGAAACTTAAGAAAATTCTTTTCACAGTAGAGCCAGATTACTGAAGTATGTGGTCTTGGAAATTATGCTTTAGAGCTTTATATCTGATTTTCCTTTCTGGGAATCGGTCTGGGATTGAATTGGTGGTTCCCAATGCCAAAATTCTAGCACAAGCGTCAGCCTCTTCCATCCTGCTCTGTGCTCCTCAGGCGAACTTATCAGCTGGGTGGCCTTGGATCACGAACAACGGGTGCACCATCAGGTGACTGTCCTAGTGACCGACCACGGCTCCCCGCCGCGCAACGCCACCATGCTGGTGTATGTCTCAGTCACGGACATCAATGATAACAGGCCGTATTTCCCGCAGTGCCTCCCTGGGAAGGAATTACACATCAAGGTATGTGGAGTCAAGGCGCTGTGCAGCCTTTGTGATATTCTGTCACTTGTTTTGAGCACCACCTTGTGGTCAAAAGCGTGAATGTATCCAATCAGTCTTGGTGCGGAAATGCATACCTTTCTAGATTTAGCATTGCCCACATGTCAAAAAAACCCCACAATTAAAAAAAGAAAAGAAAATACTTATATGTGGTATTTGGGATCACACATTCAGTTGTTTTTTGATAAAGCAGTTCTGTCCATTGTATGCAACATAATGGTACTTTATTATCAATATTGGTGAGAAATGGATTGGTGGTTTGTTTGCTTTTTTCCAGTAATTTGCATGCATTTCTTTGTCTAGAGCTCCTTATGGGCAATTGGAACACATCTCTATGGTGATTAGTTGAAGATAGGAGAAAAATCTGTTTAGCACTAAACTGAAGGGGCGTGGACCCAGAGATTGTAACGTTTGATCTTTGCAGGCATGTGTGGAAACGTCTCATGATTTTTATGTGATCTTATCTTTTCATTTCCATGTTTTTGTATGTTTTATAATGTACATTATAAATTAGCATATTAGTTCATGTACATAATTAATAAATGTATCTTGGAGGCATTCATACTTTTTTTTTTAAATGACTGGGTTTTATGAGTAAAAAGTTGGGAAGCTATTGCTCTAAAACAACTGGACATACAAATTGAGATCAGGTATGTGTATTGAAAACCTCAAAAGAGGTATTGAGGAAGTTAATCACTTTAAACTCATCTTCCAAAATTGTATTTAAAGAAAATTCTACCAACGCAGAGCATTATGATACTATCCTTATGATTTTACTAATGTCGTTTTATGTGTGATATATCATGGCTTAATTGTGCAGTAGGACCCTAAACTTGGAGTTCAATTCCACATGTGCATTTCAGTATTCCAGGAAGTTTCTGTTAATTAATAAGGTATGTTTCCTGAAATAATGGTTTGTTTTTTTGTTGGTATATTTTGGACCTTTTAAAAACTGTGCTGAGAAGGTGATAAATAAGAAGATGCTAGAATTCTTAAAATGCATCAAAAATCTAAGATCTTTTTTAGTCAATTTTATTTCATTTTTTCCTCAAAATTAGCTTACATGTGTAGATAATTTGTTCAAATTGAGCAAAACATGTAAATTTGTTAAGTGAATTCTTTTCATGGATTTATACCCATATAACTTTTATATGGTAGACATTTGCATTATGTGTGGATTTAAAAGTAGTTTAAAAATAACGCTTAGTAGTAATGTGTTCTTTCACTTAAAAATTCATTGATATTTCTTTTTTAAGGTCTCATTGACTAATTTGTAAGTCATTATCTTAATGACAGGTTCTGGAAGGTCAGCCAGTAAATACGTTGGTTACGACTGTGTTTGCAAAGGATTTTGATGAAGGAAACAATGCAGAAGTTATATATTCAGTATCTTCAGGTAAAAATTACTATCCATAAAGGATTAAGGGCTTTTAGAATTTCTTCTTTTGTCTACCAGCCATCTGCTTCCTTCTGGGAAAATAGTTAACACTGAAAATAGCACCAGATTGCAAATAGAATACATTTGTTATTTTATAGAATCACCTTTACAAAATAGAACTTAAAAGTTAAATGTAAAATCATATTATTTTTTCTATGTCCTAAATAGAAATCAAACAATCAGCCACTTTAAATGAATAATTTTCTTATTATTTAAATGAATAATCTAAAATGCAAATCAACTTTTATTGACAGGAAAGTACTAGTTAATGGATAAAAGTTGGTATTGAGGATAAAGACATGATTATGAGTACCAAGCATCTGTGAATATCTATGAAAATTAAATATTCTTAGGGTCAGAGTAAATCATATTTAGAAAATACTGTGAAGTAAGTCAGAAAGAGAAAAACCAATATTGTATATTAACTCATATAGAAGAATAGTACAGATGAACCTGTTTGCAAGGCAGAAACAGACACAGATATAGAGAACAAACATATGGACACCAAGGGGGGAAGCAGGGGATGGGATGAACTGGAAGATTGGGACAGACATATATACACTAATATGTATAAAATAGATAACTAATGAGAACCTGCTGTATAGCACAGGGAACTCCACTTCGCTGTACATTAGAAACTAAAACAACATTGTAAAACAACTGTACCCCAGTAAAAAAAATAGGATTAATAAAAAAAAGAATGTCACATACGTACACACATGTGTGCATAAGCGGGAATTTTATTGAGACAGGCTTATGTTTATGTTTTCCTTTGAGAATGCACAGGCCTCAGATCGGTTCCAGCGATTAACTTTAGTTGGCGTTGTGTTTTTATACCATTTTAAAAGACATTTGTTGCTTTGCCATGTTTGACATAAACATAGGGAAGCAAGGGACAACATTGCCCTTACCTGCAGAGAATTTAATTGTCTACATGGAACCCCCCAAATATGCTACAGGCAAACCACTGGAATCAATAACATAAAAAATTTCTGGGAACAGTGTCAACATACAAAAATCACTAGCATTTCAAGAACTTAGCAGGATTTCAAAGGTTTCATTCACTGTAACAAAGAAAACCATTGTGTGTGGGGTCTGGTTTACTGTAAAGATGGTGATGCTTAGGCTTCAAGGCTCTTTGCTTGCATGGGCTCCTCTGGGATGGGAATATTGTCCTATTTTCTTTAAAGAAAGACCTTCAAATTATATGTTTGCCCCCTCTCCCAGATCAGTATCATCTTGATTAGAAGCATAGGGAGGAACATTTCAACAAAAGATATTTAAGACCTTTATTGTAGAAAATTACAAAAGAGATGAAAGACCTTAAAGTAGAAAGAAATGCAAAGGCAATCGTGTTCATGCTTGGGAAGATGACATAGTGGATTGTTTGGGAACAGTGAGCCTGCTGCACACACACACACACACACACACACACGCACGCACACACATTAATAGATTAAGCTGTAATCCTGCTATGATACTGTTATTTGGAAAGAAACAAAACCATGCTATATATTACTCATGAGTATACGGACTAGAAAGATACACTCCTACTTTAGAACAGAAGCTGTCTACAGGGAAGAAGAAAGGGAATGAGATTTGGAGGTACATGCAGGGCCTCTGCTGTAGTTATATTCTGTCATTTCTTTAAAAATTTTGAAGAAGTATTGGAACTTTACCAATCTGGAAATAGTTACACAGATGGTCATCATATATTTCTGAATGTTCGACATGTGGATTTTAAAAAAAATTAGCTTCTAAAATGATACCTGGGGCATAGCAATATAAAAATATGTTATGGTGATATCTGTTATGTTATTCATACCTTTGCTTTAACTTTATCCAATTGCAAAACAGAGGCAACTACAAAATATAAGATAAAATAACAGGACAAAAATCAATATAATGGGAACAAAGAGATATATATATCACATTCATGAAAGTTTTCATTCTCTTATGAAAATGAAGTAAATGGATCGAAGCATAGAAATCACAACCAGTGGATGTTACATAATTTCCTGCTCTGTATTTTGACTTCTTAAGGGCAGGAGTTCTTTTTTATTTGCCTTTATTTCCCTTATAACTGGTAAAGTATCTATTGCATGATAGTGACTCATTGACAGTTGAATAAAAGGATGAAAGGGAGCCACTAGCACAGACATTGTCTGAGTGTTTTGGATTGTTTAAAATATTTAGATTTTATCAAAGAATACAAATCTGTTATTTAACAAACAAACAAAAACCCTGCTGTAATCAGTTTGACTTAGGAGTACCAATACAAACTTATGACATATTTTAGTGTGTGCATGTGTGTATTCTCTGTCCATTGAAAAAGGCCTGGAAACAATGACCCAGAAGCAATGAGCAGAATACAAGCTCCCAATACCATATTCTGTGGAAGGAACCAGGAGTCCTTGGAGAAATGACTGATTTCAGGTCTTGGACAGGAAACCTTCAAGATGAGTCTCTAACATTTTGTCACACCAGATACAGGGAGTTCTGCTAAAGATGACTAGGACCATATCAAAGACTCAGAAACCACCTTTAAGAGAATCCTAGTGTTCAAAAATGGAACAATTTGAGCATCAATAGGGATACTATTGGCAATAGATTGAAACTCATAATATGTTTAAATTTATACCTAACGATTCTTAAAACAGAAACTAAACAAATCTTTAATTATAGTTGGAGCAATGAAAGATATTAGTAAACCAATCCATTATTTTGAAGGCTGTTAAATAAAAGTTTACCATCAAACATTTATCCTGACTTTTCCTATAATGAACTGTCCCACTGAGTCACCATAAGTAAATAAGAAGTTGCTCTTTAGTAATACATTCCAGCTAGTAAATGAAGAAGGGATCATAGACTCAGAATGTTATACTTTGCAACATTTAATGAATCATTAGTGGATCTAGGCTGTGCACCAACAGGGGCCCACATCACCAAAAGAGACAATCAGACATGTATTTCTGAAGGAAAACACAAAACAGCAGTTATGAGTAGTCTTCCCCACGAAACAACCTGAGTCTGGTAAATTCTCTGTCTACCTCCCAATCTAAGGAAAACACAGAGGACAGAAAAACATATGGAGATAAGCACAGGCAAACATAGACCACAGGAAGCTTCAGGATACATGGTCCAGGTCTTCAGCACACGAGTTGCAAGAATGAAATAAAGAGACGGGTGGCAGGAATGCATAGATTGAAGCGACATGCAAATACGGAGTTTATGTTGAACCTAATTTGAACTAACTGAAAAAAATAAGATATTTATGAGACGATTGGAAATTTAAAAATTAAATAGATATCTGATAATATTTAGCAATTATTACTGATTTTTAAAAGTATAATATGGTACTGTGATCATATGAAGATTTTCCTTATCTTTTAGAGATGCATTTTGAAAAACATACAGAAGATATGATTTCTGAAATTTATTTCAAAAGAAGATGGTGAAGGGAAATATGTGAATGGGGAATAAGATCAGCCATGAGTTGATAAATATTATTATTAGTTTAAATTCTTTTCCATATGTTTTTTAATAGTATATTAAATTTAGTTCCTTGGGCTATACAGTAGGACCTTGTTGTTTATGCATTCTATATATAATAGTTTGCATCTGCTAATCCCAAACTCCCAATCCAACCTTCCCCCACCTCTCCTCCCCCTTGGCAACCACAAGTCTGTTCTCCAGGTCTGTGGGTCTGTTTCTGTCTCATAGATAAGTTCATTTGGGTCATATTTTGGATTCCTACATATAAGTGATATCATATGGTGTTTCTCTTTCTCTGTCTGACTTACTTCACTTAGTATGATAATCTCTAGGTCCATCCATGTTGCTGCAAATGGCATTATTTCACTCTTTTTTATGGCTCAGTAGTATTCCATGGTATATATGTATCATATTCTTTATCCACTCATCTGTTGATGGACATTTAGGTTGTTTCCATGCCTTGGCTATTGTAAATCGCACTGCTGTGAATGCAAGGGTGCAGGTATCTTTTTGAATTAGAGTCTTGTCTGGATACATGCCCGGGAGTAAGATTGCTGGATGTTACGGCACATGAGTTGATAAATATTGAAGCTCGATGATAGGCACATGAAAGTTCATTATATCATTGTCTACTTTTTTAAATGTGAAAATTTCCATAATAAAATTACTTTAATCTGTTATGTTTCTTGTCTATATTTTTAGCATTATTCTTATGTTCATATTCTCACAGAGCTTAAGGTAAATAAATTTTTCAAATGATCACAGGTATATTTGGATTAATTAATTCTCTGTATTCTGCATTAATTTCTTAATTTTGTGTGTGTTTGTGTATAGAAGGTAGTTCTGATCACTTCAAGATTGATGCCAACAGTGGTGAAATAAGAACCACCAGAGTACTTTCACACGATTATGGACCATCTTACAGGATGACTATAATTGCCAGTGACCAGGGGTTGCCTCCTCTTCAAGGACAGGCAGTTATTAATATTCAGGTAATAGCTCACATCACACAAAATGTGGAAAGATACTCTGAAGGTTTTATTTATTGTATATACAAATATAGATTTATTGTATATACATTAAATATATGAATGCTCTTCTTAGAGAGCATTGCAAATGTATGTGTATGTTATATTAAGTGATTTTATTGTCACTTGAGGAATGATTAGATTTAAATAATTTTTTATTTTAACTTTGTACAGTTACTGAGAAGATACCTTCATCACTATATGGACATTTATAGTGTTCTTTTTTTTTTTTTTTTTTTTTTGGCGCACGGGCTTAGTTGCTCCGCAGCATGTGGGATCTTCCTGGAGTAGGGATCGAACCCGTGTCCTCTGCATTGGCAGGTGGATTCTTAACCACTGTGCCACCTAGGAAGCCCTACTGTTCTGTTTATGAAGAACAAAAAGTATCTTTTACTTTTTCCTAATTGCAAGGACCTGGTAAATTTGCAGGAGAAACGTGTGTAAACAAATGGCCAATAATAAATCGCATAGTTTTTGTAATTATTTTTAAAATTAGGAAAGGCACTTAAGATTTGTATTTTAAGGCTTTCTTTTAGTTGTAATGAGCAAACAAGTTGTGGGAAGTCTTCATAGTAGGAAAAAGGGACACCAACCCGTCAAAAACAAGATGACTGTTTATAGGAAGATTTTTTTGTTGAAGTGCATGATAATCAGTAACATTAATAAAGGTACGTATACTAATCAACAATATATGTTCCCAAGAGTTGCTTCCAAATTATATTCTTTATTGATTAAACATATGTGGGTTAGGAGAAAATTATATCATAATATCTCAAGACTCTGGTTTCAGATAAACAAAGGCAGATGATACTTAAATGTATGCAGATGTTGTCATTAAGGAGACATGGGTCTCTAGGATTTAAGAGTAGCTTGGAGAACTAGCTCTCACACACTGTCATGGAAGAACCACAAGGCTACAGTTCAGCTAAGCCACAGCATAGCCTCACCAAACAATCATTGCATCCATTGCAGCCAACAGGGAAGTGGAAAGTCCTATACTTTCTCATCTCTTAGATATTATGCAATTTTAAGTCTTTGGAGACATACTGGAATTACATAAGAAAAGACACTTTCTCACCAATTAACGTATGTGTATTGCACAACTGGAAGGAATTAGCTTCCAAAAGAATCACAGCACCCGTATCGATTAAACTATTTAAAAAACCCCAAATTAACAGCTCCTTTGCATTCTTATTTCAGGTGATACCACTATCCAAAGGGAGAGCTGTCACTTCTCAGAATATTAGACACTTAGTTATACCAGAAAACTTGAAGCCTGCAAAGATAATGAGCTTGATAAAGTCACCTGATCACCTTCAACAACATCATGGTGGAAAGTTACATTTCAGTATCGCTGCAGATGACAAGGATGGTCACTTTGAAGTCGACAGCTCGACAGGAGACTTGTTCCTCTCCAAGGAACTGGATTATGAGATGACGTCTCATTATCTTTTCAGGGTGGTAACTAAGGACCACAGCAGAGACCCTCCCGTGAATAGCATGGTCTTCCTTAGTGTTGCTGTGGAAGATGAGAATGACCATACCCCATCTTTCCGGGAAGAGTTCATTGTGATCAGCGTGGAAGAGAATGCCCCCATCGGGACTCTGGTGCACGTCTTCAATGCCAAAGACGGCGATGGCAGTTTTTTGAACAGTAGAATACAATACTTCATTGAAGCCCACCACCCTGGAATGAACCCATTTCTCATCCACCCCTCATTTGGCACGTTGGTCACTGCATCCCCCCTTGACAGAGAGAGAATTCCGACTGTTGTCCTGACAGTAACTGCATCCGATCAGGCTGTGAATGTGACAGACCGGCGATTGAGATCACTGTTGGCAAAAGTCGTGATTTTGGATGTAAATGACCACAGCCCCACTTTTACATCTTTCCCCATCGCCCATGTCAAAGAGGATGCTGAGGTGGGCTCCTTGGTGCACCACATAACTGCTCAAGATGCAGACGCAGGAAGGAATGGAAGAGTAACATTCAGCATCCTCTCAGGAAACGAAAACATGGCCTTTATGTTAGATGAGTCATCAGGTACCGTCTATATCTCTGTCAGTTACAGCCTGTGATCACTTGCTTACATTTATCCTTTCCATTTTCCTGCTGTAAAATGATAGTTCTCAAGATGCATATTCTTTAAGGAAATTTGACTTGATTTATTGTTTAACTTATATAGATAATAGGCACAGAGGCTGTATTCAGAGAACCAAGAGTAATTGGCCTGTTTGTTAATATTGACCTGCTTTGTAGCTAGCTCACATTTCTTGCGATGAATATACAGTAGCCAACTTCTTTGTCCCCATTGTGTGTTTTCACAGGGTAGGAGATGGTACCAAAAGTGAATCAAGGTGGAACAGGCCTAGTCAACAACATTATTCAAAGACTTTAGTGTGCAAACTTATCTCTAAGATCATACGAACGTACACTTGTAAAGAGTTAGAAATCATGTATTTTTGAATGGTTGGATTGATACAGACATTAAGATCCTTACTTTTCACAACTGAACCGTTTTATTTTTGGCAGAAGCATTTATTCACTGTCAAGTACTCTGCAGAAATGACACTCACTCTCCCTGCCCTTGTCTTGCTGTTACCATATTGCCAGATATCTTTAAAATTTTGCATGTAGTTTGATGGACAATTATATGTACAAAGTGTCATTTCTTGTGATACTGGAAATGAAATTCCCTCAACCTGATTTTCAAAAGATGTTGAAGAGATGGACTACCATCTCAGTCTCTAAAAAATCAAGTCATTTCTGCATGAGCCTTAGAAAAAAAATCTCAGACGTATACCATTTGGCCCAACTGTTAGTAAGAGCATTATTTGGAATGGGACTGAATGGGTAGGATTTGGAAGTCTTGATTATAGTCTAGCTATATACTGTGGGAAAATTTCATCAAAATATTTATTAAATCCTATACATATGGTTCCATTCTGAGGTCTACGTGCACACCACCTAAAAGCCCAACTGACAGAGAGACAGCCCAGACCCAGTTGCTGATTTCTGCTAGAGCTGGGGTCTCCAAGGACCTAGTTCAACAATGCTTAAAATGCCTTCCAGGATGGCTGAGGAAGGTCTATTTCAGATTGTTAAAGAGGGTGGATAAAATTAGAATTGTGTCTCAGTAATAAAGGTATCTTGAATCTTGAGCAACTGCAGTGGCTGTTTCAGTTGAGATACTTTTCAAAGACATGAAATGCCAAGTGCTGAATGCACTCATATGAGATGGGCTAGTCTTCTCTCACAAGGCTCATATTTTTTGTCAAGAAGACAAAGTGAGATTTACAATGGCTTCTGGCTGTGAAGTGTAAAAAGATAAGTAATTATTGAGAAGCCATTTTATAAAATCTGAATCAGTAAACCTCATTAATTATTTGAAGAAGAGTTCTTATAGAATGAGCAGGTGTCAGAGGAGCAAACAGCAATTCTAAAAGAAAAAAATGTGACAGTTGGAATTAGGTAACAAATATATGTGTCCAAGTTGCTTTGAGTTTACTAAATGGTGGTTGGATGGAGGCATTGTATACATGAAGTTTATTGTCTGAGTTATAAAGTCTTTACTATTTTTTGTTTATAAGAAGAGACAGTTACGTGAGATTAGTAAAAAGAGACTACAACTAACAAAAACTAAATCTCGTAAAGGAGGTAGCCATACTTTTTGTAACTTGGTCACTTTCACGCATGAAGTGTCCTTTGACACGAAGAGGGAGACTGCTAGAACCTAGATATTTTTTAAAATGAAGAGAGACACTGGATAGATAAATATTCTTGATGTAATCATCTCAGCAGGTAATGAGGCATGATGGATTATTTCTGAATTCTCAATTCACCTTTATAATTTAACTTAGAATGTCTTTTCTAATTAAAAATATTCTCTTTTATTCCAGATAGTATACAAATTTATAGTCGGTTTAATATTTGTTCTTTAACAGAGAAAGCTTCTGAATTTTTAGCAACTTAGGTGAGTCAGACAAAAGTAGAATAAGCACGACTTCTCCAAAGAATATTACATTTTGCTTTTCTCCTCTTTCCAAACAGGCTTGCTAACTACTACTTCGCCTTTGGATTATGAGTTAAAAAGTCAGTACATCCTGACTCTTCTGGCACTGGATGGTGGCACGCCAACACTTTCTTCATCCCAGACTTTGACAATTACTGTTCTTGATGTAAATGATGAGGCCCCAGTATTTAAGCAGCACCTGTATGAAGCTTCAGTTAAAGAAAATCAAAATCCAGGGGAGTTTGTCACAAGAGTTGAAGCTGTGGACAGAGATTCAGGTAACTTAAAAATATGGGAACTCAGTAATTGATGTTAAAAACAAAAATTGACATTTACCAGAAATTTGAAAACAGTTGCTAGGTATTTCAAACTTCTAGAATTTCTTTAATTAGCATACACCTAAAAACAAGTTGAATGCATAGGTAATGTGTACTTCTTATAGCATGTGCTTGTATTGATTTTTCTTATTACTTAGAGTGGTACATATCTAATTAATACACATTTTATTGATTTGGTCTTGATAATAAACAGAAGTATAGACAAAGTATCACATTTTTTTTCAGACTGTAATAATTAGATACCTTGAGAACCAGAAAGTACATGGTTCTTTATTTCCTCTATATGTAGCATAATGAAGGAGATAGGATGCTGGTGTCAGACTGCCTGGCCTTGAATCCAAGAACCACTGCTTAAGCTGTGTAACCTTGAATAAGCTATATACTAGTTCTCTCTGATCCTTTGTTTGCTTATCTGTAAAATTAGGATTATAACAGAGCCTAATTCGTGGTTCTGTTATGAGTATGAGTGAGTTATTACCTACAAAGAGCTGAGACCAGTATCCAGCACAATAGATGGTCAATCAATGTTAACTTCCATCATTACTGTATTACTGTTATTATTAATATCAACCACTATGTTCAGACAAATGACTTTGAAGTAAACAGTTACTGTGGCTAGGAATTTGTAAATGTCTTAGAATTGCTTTTCAATATCACTGTGACTTTTTGGGGGGCATTTAAGTTTCAGTAACTTTAATAATATCCTTTTTAAATTTTAAACAAAATAATTATAAGCATTACAGTGAAGCAGTTGCCATTAACAGCATACGCTGAATTTTCCCGTCTGAATTAATACAAATAGTTTAGTAAGCCAGTCTTTTTAAACTCACATTTGTATATAGCAAGTGGCAACACATAATCAATATAATATTTTGTTCTTTTCTTGGAAGAATTGTAACAAATGTTTCTATGGGAATAATAGTATGAACACTAGCATTCTCCCCCTAAATTGTTCATCAAAGGGGTAAAAGATACATTTTCTTGAACTTTTAAATTATATACCATTTAGATGCTTTGCCCTTTGGGGAAACGTCATCTTTTAATGAACTGCATTTTATGTGATGCTATGAAAACTTTCAAGTGCCAATCCAGTTTTCTCTTTTGACCAGAGTGGGGCAGTGTGATCAAAGAGTTTTGCTTACTGTGTTCTCCAAGAGGGCTGGAGTGTGCCAACAATTGCAAGTCCCAACTCCGCTTAAAGAATTTAGCACATTTCTGGCAGTGGGTTTTTTGGGTGATAGAAACAATGGAGAATATACATAAGCTTTGTGTTTCCAGTATATCCAGTTTAGCAAAGTTCTTTGAGAGCATTCTCCGGTATAGATTTAGTAACACAGGGCTCTGGGCAACACAGAAACCACTTCCCAAAGTACACAGACAGATGCTGAACCCATCAGTGATGTGTGATTTAGCAGTCACCTAAAGTCTGTAAAATGCTTCCTCCCTTTGACTTTATTTTTTAGAATGGACTCTACTAAAAGGATTTGTTTGTTTTAATATTTGAAGACAAAAAGGATTTCTCTCAAAATTTTTCATATGTCAACTAAAGATGATTACCATAAATACGCTTTCCAATTTAACTGTCTCAAGTTGCCAAGTGTTAGTATAATTTTCTTTTGGAATGAATGGTCTGCAACCTGTTCCTTATAATTGAATTGAAAGTTCATTATTCTAGAGATTATGGTTTGCCAGGGAGTTTGGATGAAAAATTGCTGGTTTTCTGGCTTTGCATTTACGGGTGTTTGAGATAAACATTAGCATTTCCTGCGTCTCAGGCACCTTCACAAGTTTTGTAGACAGTTTTGGTTTACTGGAAATCTCAGTGTTTTTAATGAAGCCAGATCTGTTAAGCCAGTGGTTATGGAAATACCTGTGAATTTGGGTATATGCATGTGCTTTTGAAAATATTTTTCCTAAACCTTTTTTTTTTTTTTGCTTGTTGGGTTAAGACAATAAAAAAGGATTATGCACGAGAATTAAATGACATGGGATTTTAACATAACTGACATCATATTGGAATTTATGAATGGTTTACTTTATAGTATGTGTTTTTTAAAATACTATATAGCATTACTTAATACTAAAAAGGTTAACATATGTTTTCTAGCATTCTACAATGTAGTTTTTAAAAATGTAAGCCTAACAGTGTTGTTCGGCATTCAAAACCCATGGGAATTTGAGCACAGAATGTTTATGATGTATGACTCACACTGGTTCTAACAGGAGTTTTTTCTTGTATTAAAAGGGAAAAACAACTGCCATGTTTTAACTAAGATATTAAAACTGCTACAGCATTTGGTGCCACCAACAAAAGCTCCATTGTTAGTAAGAAAAGATCTACCCCCAGGGCATATCTCCCCTAGTCCTGGGAGGAAAGGGTGCCCCACCAGGGAAGATGACTCAGTCCTGGTATTGCATTGGCTCATTCGTGGTGAATACAGAATAATTCAGCAGCACATTGCCATACAAAAATGTTGAATTCAGTAGTGAAATAGAATTCTCTATCCCATAAAAATGTATTCTGTATCTGGATTCATCTTAAGCAAACCCTACATTTGTTTTCCTGGAAACTGTCTCATGCTGCGTGCACAACTGCACCCAACAGCCTACTCGCAGAACAAAGGAGAAACACTGCCATGACAGTATATCCTCTGTTTCATTGAATCTAAGACATTATTAATTGTAAGAAGCATCTAACTTCAGATATATTAAAATTCGGGGGAAAATGTATCTTAGAATTAATGAAAGAGTAAACAGAAAAAAAAAAAAAAAAAAGGACTACTCACCCGGAGACAATCACTATTAAAACTTTGAAATATCCTATTTCATTTATTACATGGTGTTGTGATTATATGATTGTTTAATTGTCTGTCTGCCTTTTAAGCTGTGAACTCAGGGAATCAGAACATATTTTATCTACTTTTATTGCAGGTCTCTAAGATAATGCAAGCTATGACATAGAAGTTTAGTAAATATTTTTGACTATATGAGAAACCAGAGTATTTGTGAAATAGGCTGCTTCAAGCTGCTGTTACTCTTCAGCACTCATTCATTTGTTTACTTCTTCATTCAGTCAGCCAGGAACAATCCTATTTTTGCTTTAGAAATGTTTGAGTTGTGTAGACATTGTACAGTTGAGGAATTACATGAAAAATGATCTTCATAAAAAGTAAATCTGAAAACAGCACTCCTCTGGTCAGAATTCTTTATTAATTCCTCATGGTTTTAAGGATAAAGTTCTGTTCCCTTCTAACTTAACAGCCAGGCACTTTAATAAGTGACTGTAGCTTTCCTCTCTA
The DNA here is from genome assembly GCF_030028045.1 of Hippopotamus amphibius kiboko. NCBI lineage: Eukaryota > Metazoa > Chordata > Mammalia > Artiodactyla > Hippopotamidae > Hippopotamus > Hippopotamus amphibius. Next base: position 84,581,517 of record NC_080188.1, on the reverse strand, counting down.
TCCTCAACTCCTATCACTCAACTCCTATCAACTTTACCCTAGAACAGGTTTATGCAAACTTTTCTCTGTAAAGGGCAAGATAGTGCATGTTTTAGGTTTTGCAGGCTATACACGCTCTGTTACTCAACTCTCTGTCGCTCAAGTCTGATGCTGGAGCACGACAGCAGCAATAGGTAACATGTAAAGAAATGAGGGTGGCTGGGTTTCAGTGGAACTTTACAAAATCAGGGGGCAGGTTGGATTTGGCCAGTGAGCTATAGTTTGCCAGTCGCTGATCTAACAGGTATATCTAAGGAAGACATCTGAGTTACTTGCTAGTTTCTGATCATCAGATCCAATTATGATGTCATCACAGTAGCAGATCTGTGTGATGATCTACTGGATGCTGAGATGATCTTTATCTTTGCTGAACAGATGATGGCTGATAGTGGAAGAGTTTACATAAAGATGTACTGTTGCTCCTGCTGGATGAAAGCAAATCACTTCTGATGGTCCTTACAAATGGATAGAGAGTTTTGGTTCTCATTTTAGTTGTTGTATTCTTTAACTCTGCTTGGTTGTTCTCTATATTTTCTAACTCTTGGTTTAGAATTTCTTATAATGTCTCACTCTGTGCATGCATTAATTTCCCAAGTTCTTGGATCATCTTTATGGTTTTCACTTTGAACTCTTAGGTAGATTGCCTATCTCCATGTCACTTAGTTGTTCTTCTGGGTTTTATCTTGTTCCTTCATCTGGAACATATTCCTCTACTGTTTCATTTTGTCTAAATTTCTACTTGCATTTTTGTTTATGTAGAAGGTTGGTTTAGTATCTTGACCTTGGAGAAGTGGCCTTCTGTAGGGATGTACTATGTGTCCCAGAAGTACATTCTCCTCTCGTTATCTACGAGCCAGAGACCAGCTGGTCCCAGGGTAGGTTCTGACCTGCGTTTGTGGCTTAGTTCTGCAGGCTGCAGGATCGTAGTTTTCTTGCTTCTGGCAAGAAAACCATCAGCCCCTTGGTGGGTGAAGCTGGTCTAGAGGCTTGTGCAGGACTAGACCCCATCCTAGTGGGAGTGGCCAGTGCCTGTGTAATAGGGATGAACCTTTTGTATTCTATTACAAGTTAATCACTAAAGGGATGTTGCCTATAGGCTTAAATTACACATAATGACCCAACGCTAAGAACCATGCCTCCCAGGTAATGAGCATTAAGATAAAATACTTTTGTTTAGCTCACTGGAAACATCCTGACCAGGCCCACCTGTGAATGACTACAGGGAGGAAGAAATTAACACACTGCCTCCAGAGGCTGAAGGGAACCAGGACATGTTTGACTTCATTCTCTCCCCTTTAGTTTAAAAGAAGCCTGAATTCTAACTCAGGCCAGATGGTTCTTTGGGGCATGAGCCCACCATCTTCTCGGTCTGCTGGTTTTCTGAATAAAGTCATTCTTCCTTGCCCCAAAAACTCATCTCTCGATTGTTGGCCTGTCCTGCTGTGAGCAGTACAACCTTAGACTCACTAACACCTGCCCACTGGTGGCTGGATCTTGGTCATGGCCCTCTGGTGGGCAGGGCCATGTCAAAGAGTATGTCTAGGGGCAGTTGTGGGCTCAGGAAGTCTTCAGGCAGCCTCTGAAGCTGCTGATGGGTGGGCTGTGTTCCCATCTTGTTGGTTGTTTGGCCTGAGGCATCCCAGCACTGGAGCCTGCAGGTTATTGGGTGGGACCAGGTCTTGGTACCACAATGTCAGTCTCCAGGAAAGCTCATGCTGATGAACACTCCCCAGTACATGCACCACTAGTATCCTTGTCCCCAGAGTGAGCCACAGCTGCCCCTCCTCTGCCTCCTAGGAGACCCTACACAATCAGCAGGTAGGTCTGGCCCAGGGTCCTATGAAGTCACAGCTTTTGCCCTGGCTCCCAGTGCACAAGACCTTGTGCATGCCCTCCAAGAGTGGAGTCTCTTATTTCTTCCAGTCTTGTGGAGCTCCTGCCCTCAAGCCCCGCTGGCCTTTAAAGCCAAAAGCTCTGGGGGCTCAATCCTCCCTATGCCAGATCCTCAGGCTGGGAGCCTGATATGGGCCTCAGAACTCTCACTCCTGTAGGAGAACTTCTGCAATATAATTGTTCTCTAATTTGTGGGTTGCCCACCCGAGGGGTATAGGACTTGATTATATCACAAGTCCTCCACTCCTACCATCTCACTGTGGTTTCTTCTTTATGTCTTTGGATGTAGGATATCTTTTTCAGTAGGTTCTAGTCTTTTTTATCAATGGTTGTTCAGCAGTTAGTTGTGATTTTGATATGCTCATGAGAGGAGGTGAGCTCAAGGTCATTCTATTCTGCCATCTTGTCCAGGAAGTTTGAGAGTGTTGGTTCTCAAAAGGTGGTCCCCATGACAGTGGCACCATCATCCACAGCCTACACAGAGGGCAACTACCAGGAACTTTTAAAGGATGCTGGTGTCTCTCTAACCAATGGCTTTCCCAGGGTCTTTATGAAGGAAGAGTCCTCTGAACTGTTGGGAAATGTAATTAGAGAGGGGTGGTGGGTATGTCATACGTGGTAAATCCACCCTAATGTTCTTTTCCATTTCCTTAAGCTTTTGGATTCTTTTATGTATAGTATGCAAGGGAAGATCTGACATCTCAGCCTCAGTGATGACAGACCAGTATTGAATGCAACCAATCAAAAGACACTGTCAAGGGACATAACTATATGAGCTAAAACATTAAATTCAGAATCTCTGGTAAGCACACCACATCAATAAATCCAGCCTAAACCAAAGTGCTATTTATCTTCCCGGGTTTCACAGTCTTAGAATTGATTTCTGCACATTTTCCACAGATTTACTGCAATATAAGTTAGAAAAATCTTGCTATTCTTTTAAAACTATAAGCTGTCTCTGACTGAGTCACATTTGTACCTAACTGCCTGCAGTATGTTGAGATGTGACTATAGTTGTGGGTCTTCATGTGAATAGGCATCCTCTTGCAAGAAGTTACCTGTTATATATCTGCTGCTCAATTTGGTTTGGATCTTCAGAGAGATTAATTTGGGGACTTCCTTAGAGGTTTTCAAGTTTTTTGACTATGACTTCAGCTGAAAGGTTAAAGCCTCAGCTTATAATTTTCTTTCTGTAAGTTCCCATTGCATTCAGAGACAGCTACTAGTTCACATCATACTCCTTTTACTATCCCATGGCCAAAGTCAGCCCCATTTGGTCCTCTAAGAAGTACGAACCCTTTAATAGTCAGTTCATCACCATCAAACACAGGTGATAATTTAATTGATCGTGATACCATTGCAAGTGAGAAATTACTAGTGTTCCATTTCCTGTGGGCAAGGAACACAGCACTGCCTTCAAGGCCAAAGGCATAACCAAACCAGTCTCAGAATCCCTGAAACCTGGGACCCACTCCTGGTGCCATGTATCATATCAGTCAGGTACAGTCAGGGAAATACAGGCACTGGAAGGCTAAGTGAAAAGGGAATCCTGAAGTAACCCAGAAAAAGATAACTGTAGGAGGCAGCTACCTCCCCTAATCCTGGGAAACAAGGAAAAGAGGTCAAGATTGTCAGAACGCATGAGAGGAGGGGCCTTGCAGAGCCTGGCCTGGGATGCCAACAGAGACAGAAAGGTGTGAGCAGTTGCTGCACCAGGAGCAAGAGAATCACTGGTAGGGAATATAAGCGAAAAGGAAGAAGTCCCATCTGCTCTCCTCTGACCTTCAGTCTCCCTTGAGGGTCCCTTTGTGGCAGACCCTAAGAGGGGCTCAGCTGGCAAAGGAGAGCTGCAGTGGGCAGATCCCCAGCCCCAGCGTCTCAGGGTAGAGTAGGGAAGAATGGATTCAGAGTCGAGTCACGATAGTACACCATGTAAAGGATGGAGGGAGGAGCTGGCAGAGGGAACAGCAACTACAAAGGCCCCAACAGAAAGACACTTAGTGTGTCCAGAGAGCAGAAGGGAAGCCGGTGGGCCAGGAATGTAGAGAGGGAGCAAGTATATGAGAAGAGCCTAGGGAAATATGCAGAGTGCGTACCATATGGAACTTTGTAGACTGTGGTATGGTATTTGGTTTCTGTTTTGAATGCATTCAATGCTTTCTTCCCTCTTACCTGTTAAATCCTATTCATCTTTAGGGTCTCAACTTATATGAGGTGCAATGCATACTCACTCAGTTATGTCTTATCATGGGGGACTGTAATTGCTGCTTACTTATCTGCATCCAGTGCTACACCATAAGCACTGTGAGAGCAGAGAATCTGTCTTCTAGCCAGCAATTTTATCCTTAGCACCTGGCGTGGTACCTTGGCACCTACTAGCACTGTCTCTATATATGTTTATTGAATGAGATAATAAATGAACAGACTATCTACCTGTGATAAGTCTTCCCTGATCTCCCTCCTCGGTGATTTCACATATTCCGCCACACTGTCAATTAAATCAAGTTCATTGATTTAATTGTCTCCCACACTAGAGGGGAACTCTGAGGACCAAGATAATTACTTATTATTCAGTGGTATCTTTCCAGTACCTGGCACTCAGTAAATGTGTGTTGCATAAATAAACCCACAAGCAAATGAGTCAATCACTCAACCAAATAACTGGAGCTCAGTGCCGATGTGTCATCTGTATACAGGTGGAAACTGAAGCAAGTGAAGTGGGAAAGAGGTAGAATGAATTCCTTCTCTCCCTCCCTTCCTCTCTCTCTCTTTGTTCCTTCCTTTCTGAGTTTTTTAACATCAGTCAGAAATATCTGAAGCCACAAAGACAAGTCAACTAAACATGGTCAGAAGATCTTATAACCAGAAGCTTATTGGTGACTGTAGAAAGAATAACTAGATATATCAGTGGTTTCAAGTTAGCTGCCGAGAATTTTTAAAAGAAGCTTCTTTATGGTTTCCTTTGCTGTGCAAAAGCTTTTAAGTTTCATTAGGTCCCATTTGTTTATTTTTGTTTTTGTTTCCATTACTCTAGGAGGTGGGTCAAAAAGGATCTTGCTGTGATTTACATCATGGAGTGTTCTGCCTATGTTTTCCTCTAACAGTTTCATAGTGTCTGGCCTTACATTTAGGTCTTTAATCCATTTTGAGTATATTTTTGTGTATAGTGTTAGGAAGTGTTCTAATTTCATTCTTTTACATGTAGCTGTCCACTTTTTCCAGCACCGCTTACTGAAGAGGCTGTTTTTTCTCAATTGTATATTCTTGCTTCCTTTTTGAAAGATAAGGTGACCATATGTGTGTGGGTTTATCTCTGGCCTTTCTATCCTGTTCCATTGATCTATATTTCTGTTTTTGTGACAGTACCATACTGTCTTGATTACTGTAGCTTTGTAGTATAGTCTGAAAAGTTAGGGAGCTTGATTCCTCCAGCTCCATTTTTCTCTCTCAAGATTGCTTTGGCTATTTGGGGTCTTTTGTGTTTTCATACAAATTGTAAAATTTCTTGTTCCAGTTCTATGAAAAATGCCATTGGTAATTTGATAGGGATTGCATTGAACCTGTTGATTGCTTTGGGTAGTATAGTCATTTTCACAATGTTGAGTCTCCCAATCCAAGAGCTTGGTGCATATCACCATCTGTTTGTATTGTCTTTGATTTCTTTCATCAGTCTTATAGTTTTCTACATACAGGTCTTTGCCTCCTAAAGACAACCATTAGAATGGGAGAAAATATTTGCAAACAAAATAACTGACAATAACTCCAAAATATACAAGCAGCTCATACAGCTCAATATCAAAAAAACAAGCAACCCAATCCAAAAATGGGTGGAAGACCTAAACAGACATTTCGCCAAAGAAGACATACAGATGGCCAAGAGGCACATAAAAAATGCTCAACATCACTAATTATTAGAGAAATGCAAATCAAAACCACAATGAGGTATCACCTCACACCAGTCAGAATGGTCATCATTAAAAAAATCTAGAAAAAATAAATGCTGGAGAGGGTGTGGAGTAAAGGGAACCCTCCTACACTGTTGGTGGGAATGTAAATTGGTACAGCCACTATGGAGAACAGTATGGAGGTTCCTTAGAAAACTAAAAATAGAACTACCATATGACCTAGCGCTCCCACTACTGGGCATATACCCTAAGAAAACCATAATTCAGAAGGACACATGTACCCCAATGTTCATTGCAGCACTATTTACAATAGGCAGGACATGAAAGCAACCTAAATGTCCATTGACAAATGAATGGATAAAGAAGATGTGGCACATATATACAATGGAATATTACTCAGCCATAAAAAGGAATGAAATTGAGTATCTATAGTGAGGTGGATGGACCTAGAGTTTGTCATACAGAGTGAATTAAGTCAGAAAGAGAAAAACAAATACTGTATGCTAACCCATATATATGGAATCTAGAAAAATGGTACTGATGAAGCTATTGACACAGCAGGAATAAAGATGCAAACATAGAGAACGGGTTTGAGGACACGGGGGGAAGGGGAGGATGGGAAGTAGTGAGAGAGTAGCATTGGCATATATACACTACTAAATGTAAAATAGATAGCTAGTGGGAAGCTGCTGCATAGCACAGGGAGATCAGCTTGGCGCTTTGTGACAAACTAGAGGGGTGGGATGGGGAGGTGGGAGGGAGGCTCAAGAGGAAGGGGATGTGGGGATATGTATATATATATATAGCTGATTCACTTTGTTGTACAACAGAAACTAACATAACATTGTAAAGCAATTTTACTCCAATAAAGATGTATATTTAAAAAAAGAAGCTTGGTTATAAAGAAGAAGGAAAAATCTTGTTTCTTACAGCCAGAGAAGAATATAATTTAAGGAAAAAATAGAAATGAGAAATATTAGAACTGACAGGGAAATTTCAAGAGGGTATTTGAAGAATTACTTTGCCATTGAGACAGAAATCAGGAGGTAGAGTTGAGTATAGATGTAGAAAGTTGTGGGAGCTTTTCCTTAATGCCTCCATTTCTCTGGGAAATGGGAAGGGAAGTGATTTGTGAGAATGAACCAGGAGGTGGTCAGGTAGAAATCATGGATAGAAGAGGGGTGACCAAGGAGATTTGGAAAGATTGCCAGATGACAGTGACATTTCAGTGGGCTCCATCTAAGCTTTTGCGAAGTTTTCTACAGCCCCGGTTATCTGCTGGATATTCCAGGAGGGCAGAGAGATGGCTGGAATGTATCTGGACTGAGGTTTTGCTGGGCTTCTCTGGCAAAAAGCCACAGGACTTGAGGAAATTTTCAAGGTTGCCAAAGTGTTAATTCATGGGGCTGGACTGAATAGGGAGAGAAATGAATTGAGGAGGGGTTTCCTAGAGTGGGAGAAAGTAAGAGGTCATAAGGCCGTAGGTATTGAACTCTAATAACAGATATATGTACATGTACACACACGCACACACGTACACACACATCCTTTACTCGATATGTTGTAAGTGTATCACTGAATATCTTCAGATCCAGATTTCCAATTTTATTAGTAAGGTGATGGAATTAGACTAAATAATCTCTACCTTATTTTTATTTTCTTAGTTCTCAAGTTTGGTGATGTTGTGTTTGATCTGGGGGATTATAAGTGTGTGAGGAGGAAGAAGCAAGGCACTGATTGAATTCTAAAAGGACCATAGTATTATGCTTTAAATTTATCTCACATTTAAGTTGTGAAGGGTGCAAAGTTTGGAGTATAAAAACGTATACATGCAAACTACAGTTATAAATAAAGATCTCATTTATCCTTAATAATATGCTAGGAGGATTGAAGGTGAGTAGATTGTTATCTTAGGGATCAAAGCTGTGTAGAGTAATAATGATAAAATCTGAAAGTTTCTAAAAAGTCAGGGGAGTATTGGATACAATAGTAAGGCACATTAGAGGATAATTAGACCAATGGGAGGAAGGGAAACTAAAAAGATTTGAGTTTATGTTTAAGCATGTGAAAACGTTTTCTAGGTTTGACAAGTGTTAGGAATTTAAGATGTATATAATACATAATATAATACGTAATATATAATGTGTATAATGTGTAATAACATCATCTCATAAATGACTGGATTTATTTGAAAATAAAGGGTCCAAAAATTAAAAGACGCTGTTTTCCATGAAAGCACTGTGAAGGCAGGGGCCATACCTGCTGGATTTACCACTGTCTCTTTGGGAAATAGCACTGTGCTTGGCACCTAATTACACTTACCAAATATTTGAGGAACAAAGAAAGTAGATGTAAGATGGTATTGTCTCCATTTTCATAATGTAGGATGAGATAAGAATAACAAATTCTAACAATCTGGAATTTTTAAAAATTCTGTCTTGGCCAAAGAAGAGATTATGTGATCATTATGAGATCAAAGTAATCACTGTGATTATTAGTCATTAATATATAATATGCCTAATGCTAGAATGAAATATTCTGGTGACCTCTGATTATACCATATCAAATATTTTGATCCTACCTTATTAGACTTCTTTCTCAAGGTTATTAAAATGCCTAAAAATTATCCCAAATACCCTTTTTCTTTCAAGTGACATAGTAAGAAGTCATGTATTGGGTTGGCCGAAAAGTGCCTTCAGTTTTTTAAGCAGAAAATAAAAGACACGTTTTTCATTTCCACCAAGAACTTTATTGAACAACGTATCCACTCTTTTGTTCCACTACCTTCTGCCATTTTTCAGGCAACTTCATAATTCCATCTTCCCAAAACTTATTATGTTTTTGAGCAAAGAACTGTTTCAGGTGCCTTTTACAGTCTTCCAGGGAATTGAATTTTTTTCCTTTAAGAGAATTTTGTAAAGATCAAAATAAATGGAAATCCGAAGGTGCAATGTCTGGTGAATACAGCAGATGAATTAGAACTTCCCAGCCAAGCTGTAACAGTTTTTGCCTGGCCATCAAAGAAACATGTGGTCTTGTGTTATCCTGATGGAAGATTATGCGTTTTCTGTCGACTAATTCTGGGTGCTTTTCGTCGAGTGCTGCTTTCAGTTGGTTAATTGGGAGCAGTACTTGTTGGAATTAATTGTTTGGTTTTCCAGAAGGAGCTCATAATAGAGGACTCCCTTCCAATCCCACCATATACGCAACATCACCTTCTTTGGATGAAGACCTGCCTTTGGTGTGGTTGGTGGTGGTTCATTTCACTTGCCCCACGATCTCTTCCATTCCACATTATTGTACAGTATCCACTTTTCATCGCCTGTCACAGTTTGTTTTAAAAATGGAACGTTTTCATTACATTTAAGTGGAGAATCGCATGTGGAAATATGGTCAAGAAGGGTTTTTTTCACTTAACTTATGGGGAACCCAAGCATCAAAGCGATGCACATAACCAAGCTGGTGCAAATGATTTTCAACACTTGATTTGGATATTTTGCCTATGTTGGGGCTATCTTCTGTGTGGTATAACATTGATTGTTTTCAGTTAATGTCTCAATTTGATCACTATCAACTTGAACTGGTCTACCCAACTGTGGAGCATCGTCCAATGAGAAATCTCCAGCACAAAACCTCGCAAACCACTTTTGACACATTCGATCAGTCATAACACCTTCTCCAGACACTGCACAAATCTTTTTTTGTGTTTCAGTTGTGTTTTTACCTTTCTTGAAATCATAAAGCATAATATGCTGGTGTTGCTTTTTTTCTTCCATCTTCAATATTAAAATGGTCACACAAAAATTCACCAATTTTGATTTTTTTTTTAAACGCATGCTGGTATGACAGCTGTCACAATACAATCTAACGAAATTGTTTTGAATGGACTTAAAGACAACTCTCTACTAGAGCCATCTTACGGAAGAAAAAACAAACGAATCTTTTGGCTTATTCTTGCAGAAAATTAGCATTATTTTCCACTTCTTCCAGCACTCAGTTCTATATTGTATCTAGTAGACCACAGCAAGTGAAAATTTACTTTTTAAGACAGGCAAGATGGAAATGTGTAATCGAAGTTTTTTGTTAAGTCCAAAGAACAGTATTTCATCTTTTATTAAAGTGTAAATCATATATACTAAGTGCTACATCTGTACCTAGATTCTCATCAGTTAAGAAAAGAATATAGGAAAATGATTGAAAGGAACTTGTGTGAAGTGCAAATAAGCTATAATGTCATAGGGTAAACTCATTCAAGTTAATGGTATGAGAGATCTTCATACCCAATGGTGGAAATGGTGTGACACTTTTCTCAGCGGAGAAATGAAGCCACAGAAATATGGGAAGAGTTATTTTCAAAATGCATGATAACGTGGTACCACATTTCTCACTCCAGATAGGAGGCTGATACAAAGTAGAAAACAAAATGAACCAAAAATATGAGCAATCCTATGTGCTCACCTCCTGTGCTGGAAAATGAACAGAGTAACATAACTGGGCACAAGCTTTTAAACATAGGTCCACCTATAGAAATTGTCATTTGCCCTGCAAGCTTACAATGATGCCATTAAATCACAGTCAGGGGGGTTAGCAGGAGTAATTAGGAATATGTTGTAGGGTTGCACACTCATAAGACATTTTTTACGGGAGAGAGAAAATCTTAAGCATTCACTGTGGGGAAGTCTCATAAGACTTTTGAAAATCCAGCATTTCAGCCCAGGAGGCTTTTATTTAGCAAGAACAGCCAAAAGAGTTGGGTTTTGTTTTTGTTTTTTGTTTTTGTTTTTGACCTTAATTTGAAGGTTAAGTGTCTTGCCTTTTTCATCTATGGCCTAACAGGTTCCTAGGAAAAAGAACAGACAGATGCATTCCAAAGAGATAAAGGCTATTATTTTCCTCTATATTTTCCTTTAGGAATCAATTCCAAGCTTCAGTTTGAAATCATGCCAGGTGCCTGCTTTGGGTTGTTCGAGATAAATCCTGACACTGGGGAGGTGGTGACAAGCACCACACTTGACAGAGAGGTTCAGGATGTCCTCACCATTCAAGGTAAGGGATCCCTTGACTGTGCTAAACAAACAAAAACAAACATAGGCAGCAGGCGGTTGAGAGGTGAAATTTTACATTTCAATAGGGTGTCCTTAAATAAAATGTTATTGACCCAGTGCTACGCAGCTAATTTGGTCTGTTGCCACCTGGGTAGGGCAGCATATTTTAGGTACCAATTAATGGCTCCCATCTGTGCCATCTTTTATTCCATGTCAGTACTTGTGAGTGATGGGGGAGCCCCTGCTCTGTCCGGGACCACGACGATTGTCTGCACCGTGGGAGATGAAAACGACCATGCTCCGGAGATCATTGTCCCCAGGCGTGACCTTGAGCTTCTAGAAAACCAAGAGCCAGGGTTTGTCTACACTGTTTTGGCCTCTGACATGGATGCCGGCAATAACGGGGTTGTCAGGTATCACATAATTGGTAAGTATCATCTTTATGTAAGTCCCCCCCTCAACCACCGGGATACCTACTCGATTGACACACACTACATGGAGAGTATTCTGCATTTGGTATCCAGGGCAGTGTCTACAGAACACATACCAAGTAAGAACGGGTTGGTGCCCTGGGTCTCCTCTCCTCCTCCTTCCCACAGCTGCCCTGATCCACTGCCCTCCAAACTCCTCAAAAATCTGCCCGTGACAACTCTTGTTGCTAGTAATCCCCTAACATTAGTGCATGTACAGATGGGACAGATAGCTTTTTTCCTATTTTCACTTCTCTTGTATGGTCACTTTATTTTTATTACTTTCAGCAATCAAGACTTTCAGGCTTAGAGGACATAAGTAGAAAACCAATTAAATAAAGGGTGGAAGACCTAAATACACATTTCTCCAAAGAAGACATTCAGATGGCCAACAAACACATGAAAAGATGCTCAACATCACTAATTATTAGAGAAATAAAAATCAGAACTACAATGAGGTATCACCTCACACCAGTCAGAATGGCCATCATTAAAAATTCTACAAACAATAAATGCTGGAGAGGGTGTGGAGAAAAGGGAACCCTCTTGCACTGTTGGTGGGAATGTAAATTGATACAGCCACTGTGCCGAACAGTATGGAGGTTCCTTAAGACACTAAAAATAGAGCTACCATATGACCCAGCAATCCCACTACTGGGTGCATACCCTGAGAAAATCATAATTCAAAAGGACACATGTACACTAATGTTCATTGCAGCACTATTTACAATAGCCAGGTCATAAAAACAATGTAAATGTCCAATGACAAATGAAAGGATAAAGAAGATGTGGTACATGTATACAGTGGAATACTAGTTGGCCATGAAAAAGGATGAAATTGGGTCATTTGTAGAGATGTGGCTGAACCTAGAGCCTGTCATATAGAGTGAAATAAGTCAGAAAGAGAAAAACAAATATCGTATATTAAGGTATATATGTGGAATCTAGGAAGATGGTACAGATGAACTTATTTGCAGAGCAAGAACAGAGATGTAGATGTAGAGTGTGGATATATGGACACGGGCGTAGGGGGAAGGGGAGGATGGGACGAGTTGGGAGATTAGGGTTGACATATGTACACTACCATGCATAAAACAGGTAGCTAGCGGGAACATGCTATAAAGCACAGGAAACTCAGCTTTGTGCTCTGTGACAACCTATGGGAGGAATGGGTGCGATGGCAGTGGTGAGGGGAGGGAGGTCCAAGAGGGAGGGGATATAGGTATACATATATCTGATTCACTTCAATGTACAGCAGAAACTAACACAATATTCTAAAGCAATTATACTCCAATTAAAAAAAAAAAAGAAAAGAAAAACAATTCCCAGATCTGCAAACCAATGAAATTCTTCAGATCTGCAGAAATACCCCAGAGATCAAAGTCTTTAGGAACTTCTATACTAGAAGACAATTTTGTAGTATTGTTCCCTTTGGATCAGAGACATAAGGTTTCTGGCAGAATAATATTAGTGTTATCATGACAAGCTTGAGAAGGCCACATCTTATTCACTTGAAGAAGAGTAAAGAATCCAATTTTTCACACATGTCAGAGCACACATAGAATGAAATGAGACGAGGCTAGAGTAATGCTTCCGAAACTGCTTCTGATGAAGGAAAGCTATTTTGTAAAAAATAGCTTTGAGACCCACTTCTGGAAGCTATCACTTTCTATTTACTTAAAATTCTATAACCAAGCCATATTTTCTATGTACCATCCATTTTACTCCAAAATGAGAAGAGTTTTATTATCTTTTTCCCTGATTATAACATGATATATAATTGTAGAATATATATATATACAATTTACAAAACATAAAAGTCAAAAACAAAAATCCTATATCTTGCAGGGATGTGATTTGATATTTTTGAAAAACACTCTTCCATGAACCTCAGTGAATGCAAACACCAATATGACACTATTGAATAATGTGTAATATTCAATATTTTAGATTCCATGTGTAATAGTCAATATTCAATATTTACATATGCTATTTTATCTTATTTTAAAATTAATATACTGTATGAATGATTCATGTCTGTGAATATACATATATATTAGCATTTCTAATATGCATATGTATAACATTATCTTAATCATCCCCTTTTATGCTAATTTAGATATTGAACAGTCTACTATTATAAAAATGCTGTAGCAAACACACCCAATTATTTCCTTATGATAAATGCAACTGGATTATCATGTCCAAGGACGTATCTGTTTTAAATGTTTACACATATTGTCATTCTACCATCCAACAAACTCAAACTCGACATCCATACTCCCTCAAACTAACTTTGAGGAGCCCAATGCTTAAGAATAAGCCCAATTCTTACTTCTTCCTTACCTGTTGCAGTGGCATAGATACTTTTCCTTCTCTGTAAACTCTATCTGTTCTCTAGAACTTCTCAGACCAGTTGTGGTTAAGGACCAGGGTTTGTGTTTTTTTTTTAATTTCCAGTCTGTTGTGACTGATACTTTTGTAAAATACAATAAATATGAATTATTGGGAGAAAGAAAGGCATACAAAATGCAAGCCCCAATTTTTAGAAACTATTACTGTATTATGGAGACGTAAGCTTATTCTGTCGTGTTGCTGTAAAATTTTCTAAATGCTTACTCCCAATTTCTCGTTGTATTTATCTTGTTGAGGGCCAGCTGTAGACGATCCCTAGACTGTACCTGTTCCTGTTCACTGCATCAGGGACGTTCTTTTTGACCATTCACTTCCCTTTCCCTAGAGGTCAACAGTTCCTCTATACTGGCTTTTCCCATCTTTTCCAGTCTTTCTCATCTTGAAAAGCATAGATGTCTCCCTTCAGTCACTGTCTCTTTTCCTTTACAATCAAATTTCTTAAAAATTGTTCTCTGTGCTCTGGTTCCTATATCTTTTCTTCACTTTCATTTCTTAGCATGCTGCAATATGTGTTCCACTGAAGTCACTCCACCAAAACTACCCTTGCTAAAGACACAAAATATCTTGTTGTTGCTAAATGGTTTGGATCTTTTTACATTCTTAATTTAATTGTACTGCTTTGTGTCTTTGTACACTATGCCCCAGAGGCTCGGTCTCATCTTGACATCAAAAAGCCACTTACTATCTCCTGATTCTTCATCTGTCTTTCTAGGTAAGCCTTCCCAATGTCTTTGTTCTTCTGGTGGTTCTCTGACTTTAGAGTTTCCTGGATCTTTTTGGCATATCTTTTTCTTTTCTCACAGACACACTCTTACTGGTCATTTCATACAGTTCCTGTCTCAGCTACCATTGGACCTCAGTATTTGCCTATCTTGACTGTATCCTAGATCTAAGTCCCATTAAAGGACATTTTAAAAATTGAAGTATAATAGACTTACAATCTTGTATTAGTTTCAGATGTACAGCATAACTCAATGTTTTTATAGATTACACTCCATGCAAAGTTATTATAAAATACTGACTTTATTTCCAGTGCTTTACATTACTTATTTATACCTAGTAGTTTGTACCCCTGATTCCCCTTCACCCACTTTGCCCCTCTCCATGACTCCCAATACTATGTTAGATAGAAGTGATGAGAGTGGAATTCTTGTCTTATTCCTGATCTTAGGGGAAACATTTTCAGCTTTTCAATATTGAGTATGATGTTAGTACGATGTTTGCTATGATGTTATGGGCTTTATGGCCTTTATTATGTTGAGATATGTTTCCTCTTTACTACCTTTGATAAGAGATTTTATCATAAATGGATGTTGAATTCTGTCAAATGCATTTTCTGTGTCTATGGTTTTTATCCTCCCTTTTGTTAATGTGGTGTAACACATTGATTGATTTGCAGATATTGGAATAAATTTTCAATAAATTTATTCCAGATCCAGAATAAATTTCACTTGATTATGATTAAAAATCCTTTTTATGTATTGTTGAATTTGGTTTGCTAATATTTTTGTTGAGGGTTTTTACATTATGTTCATCAGGGATAATTGACCTGTAATTTTTTTGTAGTGTCTTTGTCTGGTTTTGATATCAGGGCTTCATAGAATAAGTTTGGCAGTGTTCCATCCTCTTCAATTTTTGGAATAGTTTGGGAAATATAAGTATTAACTCTTCTTTAAATGTTTAATAGAAACCCTCAAATTCTGATCTGGCCTGGGCTTTGGTTTGTTGGGAGTTTTCTGATTATTGATTCAATTCCATTACTAGTAATTGGTGTTTAGAGTTTGTTTCTTCCTGAGTCAGTCTTGAAAGAGTGTATATTGCTAGGCATTCTTCATTTCTTCTTCTTCAATAGGTAGTCCAATTTTTTGGTGTATAACTATCAGTAGTATTCTCTTATGATTGTTTGTATTTCTGTGATATAGGTTGTAATTTTTCCTCTTTCATTTCTAATTTTATTTATTTAGACTCTCTCTTTTTTTCTTCATGATCCTGGCTAAAGGTTTATCAATGTTGTTTATCTTTAAAAAAAAAAAGACAGCTCTTAGTTTCACTGATATTTTCTAATTTTTTTGGGGGGGGGTCTATTTTATTTCTGCTCTGATCTTTATTATTTCCTTCCTTCTGTTGACTTTGGGCTTTGTTTGTACTTATTTTTCTAGTTTCTTTAGATAGAAAGTTAGGTTGTTTATTCAACATTTTTCTTGTTTCTTGAGGTAGACCTGAATTACTATAAACTTCCCTCTTAGAACTGCTTTTGCTGTGTCCCATAGATTTTGGAAAGTTGTTTTTGTCTTCATTCATCTCAAGGTATCTTTTAATTTCCTCTTTGATTTCTTTGTTGACCCACTGGTTTTTCAGTAGTATGCTGTTTAGTCTCCACATGTTTGTGTATTTTCCAGTTTCCTTCCTGTAATTAATTTCTCGTTTCATACCCACTGTGGTTAGAAAAGATGAGTGCTTGATATGATTTCAATCTTATTAAATGTATTGAATATATTTTATGGCCTAGATGTGATCTATACTGAAAAATGTTCCATGTGCATTTGAAAAGAATGTTTTTTGCTATTTTTGAGGTGTTTTATAGATATCTATTAAGTCCTTCTGATCTAATGTGTTGTTTAAAGCCACTGTTCCCTTATTGATTTTCTGTCTGGATGATCTGTCCATTTATGTAAATGGGGTATTAAAGTTCTCTACTGTTACTGTATTTCTGTCAGTTTCTTACTTTTTGTGTGTTAATATTTGCTTTGTATATTTAGGTGCTCCTGTACTAGGTACATTTATTTTTACGAATGTTATATTCTCTTCTTGGATTGACCCCTTTATCATTATATGGTGCCCTTCTTTGTCTTTGTTATAAACTTTGTTTTAAAGTCTATTTTGTCTGATATGCATATTGTTATCCCAGCTTTCTTTTCATTTCCATTTGCATGGAGCATCTTTTTCCATCCTTTTACTTTCAGGTATGTGTGTCTTTAGATCGCAAGTGACTCTCTTGTAGGCAGCACATAGATGGGTTTTGTTTTCTTATCCATTCAGCCACCTTATGTGCTGTGATTGGAGAATACAAAGTAAGTATTGATAGATGTGTACTTACTGCTATTTCGTTATTTGTTTTCTGGTTGTTTTTGTAGTTCTTCTCTGTTCGTTTCTTGCACCTTTAGTCTGTTCCCTTGCAGTTTAATGATTTTCTTTAGTTTTATGTTTGAGTTCTTTTCTCTTTGTTTTTTTATGTGTATCCATTGGAGAGTTTTGATTTGTGGTTACCATGAGGTTCATATATATCAATTATATATAGTTGTTTTAAACTATTAGCTGTTTAAGTTCAAATACACTCTAAAAGCTTTACATTTTTCACTCCACTCCCAACATGTTTTATGTTTTGGTGTCATATTTTACATCTTTATTTGTATCCCTTCAATGTTTATGGTCAATTTTATAATTTTTATCTTTTAACCTTTTTACTAGCTTAAGTGGTTGATTCACTGACTTTACTATGTATTTATATTTATCAGTGATTTTTTTGGTCACATCTTTTTTTTTTTTTTAACACTAGTTGTTGCCTTTTCTTTTTCATTTAAAGAAGGCACTTTAACATTTCTTGTAAGGCCAGTTTAGTAGTAACGGCCTCTTTTAGTTTTTGCTTGTCTGGGAAACTCTTTATCTCTCCTTCAATTCTGAATGATAACCTTGCTGGGTAGAGTGTCCTTAGTTATAAGTTCTTTCTTTTCAGCACCTTAAATATGTCGTGCCACTCCATCTGGTCTACAAGATTTCTGCTGAAAAGTCAGCTAATATTTATGGTGATTCCCTTGTATGTGATTCTGTTTTTCTCTTCCTGCCTTTAAAATTCTTTCATTCATACTTTAACTTTTTCCATTTTACTATGATATGATTTGAGTGAATCTCTTTGGGTTCATCTTGTTTAGGCCTCTCTGTGCTTCTTAGACCTGAATATCTGTTTCCTTTTCAGGTTAGTGATCTTTTCAGCTATAATTGCATCAAGTATATTTTCTGCCCCTTTTCCTCTCTCTTCTTCTGTGACCCCTATAATGCAAATGTTAGTATGCTTGATGTTGTCCTAGAGGTCCTTTAAACTATCCTCAGTATTTTTTTTTTTTTTTCTTTTTGCTGTTCTGATTGGGTGAGTTCCACTATTCTGTCTACCAGGTCATTTGTGTGTTGCTCTGTATCATCTGATCTGCTGTTAATTTCTTCCAGTGTATTTTTCCTTTCAGTTATTACATTCTTCAGCTCTAATTGGTTCTTTTTTGTATTTTCTAGTTCTTTGTTGAAGTTCTCACTGTATTCCTCTATTCTTTCCCCAGTTTGGTGAACATTTTTATGACTATTACTTTGAACCCTTTATCAGGTAAATTAGTTATCTCTGTTTCATTAGGCTTTTCCCACCTCCCAGGATTTTATATTGCTCTTTGCTTTGGAACATATTCTTCTGTCCTCTCATCTTGTTTAAGTTTCTCTGTTTGTCTCTATGAAATTAGGGAAAACATATCATCTAGGTCTTGAAGTCATGTCCTTGTGTTGGAGCATCCCTAAGCAATCTGCCTGTGTCCAGTGGCTTTAGTGGGAGAGCTGGATCTAAAGTGATCATGGGCTATGTCTTCTCCTGGGATGCACCAGCAGTCACTGCCCTGTTGGAGAGTGGGCCTAGGGCCTGAGGGGCTGGACACACAATCCTGGGTGAGCTTAGCTTCCCCTTGGTGCTATAGAGGTTTCTGCCTTGACCAGGGGTGGGATAGGGACCCAAAGGGCTGGAATAGGAGCCTAGTGAAAGCCCTGGCTTCTCCCAAGGTGCAGTGGTGGTTGCTGGCTTGTCAAGGATTGGGACTAGAGCAGGAGGGGCTGAGGTAAGAGCCTTTCTCAGACGGAGGTGCACTGGAGCAGTTATGGTGGGCCAGCCAGAGGACCAGGCAGGTTTCAATCTGCTGCCTCTGTGCTGGGGCTGGGAACACAAACAGGTCCGTGCTTATGCTCCTCAAGAGCAGAGTCTCAGTTTCCTACAGGCCTCCATTAAGCCCCACTAGTTTTTAAACCACCTAAAGGGGCTCATATTCCCAGAGCTGGACCCCAGGGCTGGTATGCCCAATGTGGGGCTCAAACCCCTTGCTACTGAGGAGGATCCCTGAGCCTATGAAATCCTTCTCTTCTTCTGGGTCACCCACCAGGGGTGTGGGTCCTAACTAGATTTCTTCTCCTCCCCTCCAACCAGACTCCACATGGTTCTTTCTTTGTAACCTTGGTGGTAGAAGAGCCACTCTGCTAGTCTTCAGGTCTGCCTCAGAGTTTCTCCTTATGCAGTTGTAGTTTTGATGTCTTCCTGAGGGGAGGTAAGCTCAGGCTCTTCCCACTCCACCATCTTGATCCTACCTCCTAATAAATTTTGATTTTCCACTCTCTTTCTCTTTCTTTTAACAGTGAGAAACCAGAATCAGGATCAGTGCCTTTGGCAAGAAATAGCATTTTTTTTTCACACTTTATGTGTTGTGGTGGGCTGTGGACTTTGCTCAGTGCCATCTTTACTCCTGAACTCCCCAGCAGAGGAATTATTTTTAAAAGGAAAATAATGTTCTCATACAAATATAAAACTAACAATTTGCAAGGATTTTTATTCAACTCATTAGCTAAGAAACAAACCAAAAAGATGTTAAAATTGATTCAAGGAAAAATCCAAGAAACACACTTATACACACGTACACAGAGAAAATAAGGAAATTTGCAATGCAGAAGAGGTCTATCCATAGGATAGTAAATCATTGCCATTCCACTAGACACAATTAATTTGAATTTCTATGAATAAGAACCATTTTCACTATGTATTACTTTTCAACAATTTACAGACATAAAATACCAGAAAGACAATGAAGATGATATACCTAGAAGACAACTCTGATGGCAAAGCCAGACTAGTCACACACAAATCTTTTTGTGTTTTTACCCTAGGACACCCACCTACTTTTTCCCTTTCATTTCAAATTGTTTCACCATTTTTTTCTAACAAGGACCCAATTTTTATATCCAACAGCATCTCATTATCAATGTGTCTGAAACTGAACTTAATGTCACTCCCTTTTCACTCGTGGTCTGGCTTATTCTAGAATCTTTGCCTCTTTTGCTCAAAATACCCTTTAAAAAATCTTGTTACAGATTTAAGCACTGAAAATGCTTGTTCACATTTTTTACATGGGAGACAGATTGTTATAGCAGTAATACTTAGTTCTTAAACTCCTGCGCTATATGCCCCCAAATCAATTAATCGTCTTAATTTTTTATTTACTACTTAGGAACTTGAGTGGGTCCTAAAATTTAGTTCATAGCAAAGACCCTCTCCAACCAAAAAAGGATATATTCCCCAGGCATTAAAGTCAGTCCCTGTTTCAACATGAAATGTCGCTATTGAGACTACCCCTTTACTTGGTAGCCTAGAAACTTTCACACCCTGGTGTGGTACACCTTGGTCATGTTGGGAGGAGTGAGTGGTGAACCTTTTTTTTTTTTATAATTTGCGAGAAGGGTGACATAAAAGTGATTTTGGGAAAGACAAACCCACGTGATCCTAGGGGTTTTCTTAGGCAAAACGATTTTAGGAATACGAATATGAAAACTGAACTGGAAATTACCTTAAAATTTACCTGTTTCCAGATACTCCTTAGATAATATAGCCCCAGGGCCCTCAGACCCCATTTTAAAGACAACTGGTCTAAACACCCTCAGTCTTCCCCATAAGCTGGATCATGAGTCTTTCCTTCCTTACTCCTTACTTTTCCTCCTCTATATCTTTGGAATGTGTCCACTTCCTCTAAGCGCCTCTTATTCCAGAACCTCCTCATTGCTCGTGTAGATACTGTGATAGCCTCCTAGTCTTCCTCCAGTCTAATCAAGCTCAGACATTGCTGCCCAGTACTCTTCCTAAAACAGAAATGTGATTCGTGACACTTTCCTGTCTAAAATCCTAAAGGGCCTCCCGATAGATTTTAAGATAATATAATCTTCAGCAATGTACTCAGGGCAGTTCATGACCCGATGCCCTGCTTATCTTCCAGATTTATGTTTTTGCCACTACCAACCCTCTCTCTCCTTGCCCTCTACACTCGAATACCCAGAGAACCGTGTGTTCTAGTCACACTAAAACGTTTGCAGTCATTAATTTCGCATATTCCTGGGACTTCACCCAGGCTCGTCCCTCTTCCCTCTCCCCTCCCCTGAGACTTGTAGCTTGGCTTCCTCCCCTTTAGGGGTTAGTTTTGGTGTCACTCTTTCTAATAAGCATTTGCTGGCCATCCTAACACAGGACCCTGTGCTCGTCCTCTGTACTCCAGCGCCCTGTACCTGTGAGGTTCACACCACACTTTAATGTTCAGGTACTGACCTGCCTTTCCTCCTGAACTGTAAACCCTTGGAAGCCTGAATCACATCTTCCTCTCCTCGTATTTCCAGTGTCCAGCACATACTTGGTACATGACAGGGGTTGTGGAAATGTTTACTGAGGCAATAAATTGCTTTATCAACCACAAATGCCACAGAAATGTAGTTTGTCTCACCATCCCTGTTTTGGTACAAATTAACACGTCTTATGAAGATGTACAAATGCAGTCCCTTCTCCTCAGCCTGTAGCACTACCTATGGCTGTTGTTATCTCAGAATGCTGCACCCCTTCTTCCGTGGGCCTCTGGTGGGCTCTGGTAAGTTCCCACACTGTTGGGAATGATGCCCCTCGTCCAAGAATGTGGCCGGTAGGTCACTGAACCGCATTTTCCCAACTAATTTTCAGGGTGACTTTAAAATGCCTTTGGAAGCTTTTTTATCCCTGTGGTGCCATGTGCAATAGCAAAACAAACATTTTTTTGAAGGCTATAGAGAAGAATAAAACATAATCCTTTCTTAGGTTATGGAAGAGATAGACAAGTGTTCCACTATTTCTAGCAGAAGTGTTATGACTCATGCACAGAAGCCCATGGGATGTAGGAGAGGACCTTATTGCAGTAGTATCACTGGTATTCAATCTGTGGCGAATAACATTTGGGAAAATTACAAATATGCTCTTGTACATCAATCTGTTAATTTTTGATTGATATCTAAAAATGGACATTGTATGCTGCTGCTTGTACCTGACTGCTGTTGTTTTATTTCAAATAAAATGTATATTTTAATCCTCCCAAGAGGAAAATATATTAATATAAAAAGTTGAAGTTGCACACAAAACAAATCATACTGCTGCAAGTCAGTCAAAGCAAGTGTGCAAATTATTTTTAATAGTTTATTTATTTATTTATTTTTGGTTGTGTTGGGTCTTCATTGCTGCGCATGGGCATTCTCCAGTTGCAGTGAGCGGGGGCTACTCCTCATTGCAGTGTGAGGGCTTCTCAGTGCAATGGCTTCTCTTGTTGCAGAGCACGGGCTGTAGGCATGTAGGCTTCAATAGTTGTGGCACATGGGCTCAGTAGTTGTGGTGCATGGGTTTAGTTGCTCCAAGGCATGTGGGATCTTCGCAGCCCAGGGATCAAACCCGTGTCCCCTGCATTGGCAGGCAGATTCTTAACCACTGCACCACCAGGGAAGTCCCAGTGTTCAAATTATTGATTGAATTAAGATAGACACTGAATTACATTTTTTTGTTTATCCCTGGATAATAGAATTTTCATGAGGGTAGGGCGGGGACTTTATCATGTACTTATATAAAAGTGCTTACAAAAGTACTAGGATGTAATAATCAGGAGGTAAATATTTGTTGACTGAATATGTATATTCATAGCAAAGGGCTGCTACTCTTTGAATTCACATGTATTTTGAATTTGTTTTCTTTAACAGATGGAAATACTGATGAGTACTTTGCTATTAATGAAACGTCAGGAGAACTCTCAACCACTCGTGCTTTGGACCGGGAACAAGTCAGCAACTTCACCCTAGTCATCCTGTGCTCCGACCTGGGGGATCCATCCCGCAGCTCCATGGTGCAGCTGCACGTCAGAGTTCTGGACGAAAATGACCACAGCCCTTCCTTCCACAGGCTCCATTACCAGGCCTCCGTGAGAGAGGACGCTCAGGTGGGAACCGTGGTTCTTATACTCTCCGCTGTGGACAAGGATGAAGGCCTGAATGGGCAAACTGTGTATTCGCTGGCGGACGAGGCTTCTGGGGCATTCACCATTGATCCCGTGGCAGGCACACTGAGAACCAGCCATGTCCTTGACCGAGAAGCCAGAGCCGAGCATACGTTTAAAGCTGTGGCCGGAGACTGTGGTGTCCAGGGCTCAAGAAGCACCACGGTGATGGTGAAAGTACATGTCACTGATGTTAATGACAATGACCCAGTTTGGGAACAGAACCCTTTTGATATTTTTCTTTCCCCCCAGTCACCTACTAAGCAGACGACCGCCATCCTGAGAGCCAGGGACCCAGACTTGGGGCCCAATGGAACTGTCACGTTTAGCTTCACAGAGCCCCAGTCAATGTTTTCTATTGATAAGTACACGGGAGAAATTCAGCTTCAGCAAAAGCCATCTTCAGGATATTTTCCTATCTGGCTGCAGTTAAAAGTTGTGGACCAAGGGGTCCCAGCTAGGACAACCACTGGTCTCTTGGTCATTCACATGGAAGGAGAAGATGTAAGGATTTCCTTCAGCCAGCGTCTGTATAAAGGGATTGTGCCTGAAAATTGTGAGGCAGGTGAGTGTCAAGTGTTTTGTATGTTGTCCCTGTTTGGGCAAAATGCTTAAAACTAAGGATTATAGAACAAGTGCTATCGCAGGTTCAGTTTTTGAGTCCAGTCAATTCTTGGTATGCCAGTTTTCATTCAAAATATGTTATTAGAAAAATACACTCAAATACAGTAAAACACACACACATACTCCCCTTTGAAGACAGCAAAAAGTAGTAAAAATACTTAAAGACAGATCATTCAGGGTCCTTGAAGTTTCAGTTAAATTTAAAATCTCAAAACAAAAGCCCTTTTATTTAAATGTGTATGAGTCCTGAACAACTGTACATACCCTAAAGTTCTTTTCTAGAAATACAGTGAAAAGTGAAACATCTTGTGGTTCAGTGACTGCCACTGGGTGTCCTCAGGCAGCTGGATCTCTCTGCCTCAGTTTCCTAATCTGCAAATTAGGGATAAATTTGGTGCCTACCTCATTAGGGTATTCTGAGGACTGGATGAGCCAGTTCATATAAAGCATTTAAAACAGTGTCTGACTCAGAGGCAGCATGTAATATATGGGAACTGTTGTTATTATTATTATACTTCATTTTATATTATACTTCATGTTGATACAATCAGCACTGCTTTCAAACAGTGCAGTAATATCTGATCTTCAAAGAATTTGGCAGAGATTATACTTCTCAGAACAGGCTTCTGTGAATAGTAACAATTTTTCCTCATAATGCTAAATTATTTTTCAGTTATTTCCCTACTCAAATTTATGCCATAATGGGGAACATAAAAAAAAATTGATTGAAATGATCTTTCTACACCAAAGCAAAAAAAGACCCATTTGTAGAGAGTTGTGAATTGAAAGAAACCCAATCTAGGTAATTATATCTCACTAGAGAGTTGAGAAATAAATCTTCTGATACTTTCAGCCAGGCAGAGGGCAAAGTACATGGAGTCCAGGGCTTGGAGAGGAGCAGTTTCCTTGTGACAAGTCTGATGTGTGTTGTTTGATTGTGCTGGTCATTTTTTGGTTTTGTTTTGTCATTTTAGATTCAGTTTTACTTTATCTGTACCTGCAGCAACCACCACTTAAAAGGCAACCTGCATTTTTCTGAAATTGATTTATTCATTTTGTAGTGAAAATTTGTATTTTTTGTAGGTATCCTTTATTTTTTAAAATTTATTTAGGCTGCATTGGGTCTTTGTTGCCGCATGCAGGCTTTCTCCAGTTGCAGTGAGTGGGAGCTAGTCTTCATTGTGGTGCTTGGGCTTCTCATATGCAGTGGCCTTGCTTGTTGTGGAGCCCTAGGCCTGCGAGCTTCAGTAGTTGCAGCACGTGGACTCAGTAGTTGTGGCTTGCGGGCTCTAGAGCACAGGCTCAGTAGTTGTGACGCATGGGTTTAGTTGCTCCATGGCATGTGGGATCTTCCTGGACCAGGGATTGAACCCGTGTCCCCTGTATTGGCAGTCGACTTCTTAACCATTGCGCCACCAGGGAAGTACCCGTAGTGAAAATATTTTTGTTACATATTATGTACTGCCTTCTCTATGAAAAGAAAATATTCAACTTAATGTTGAATGTCAGATTAGGGTTCTTCTAAGTTGCAGATTAGTAACTTGACTTTGATCTTCTTTTGAATTATGGTTATCTAACGGACTGCTTTTGCAGAAGGCTTCTTACTGATTCTAAACATAATTAAGGGTAAATTGCAGTTACCTGAATTAAATGAAATAATAGCAACTTCTAAAATAACTAGAAATGTCCACCTACATTCTTAGGTGTAATGAGATTTCCATATAAGAGTTAAATGTGAAATAATATGAGATACTCTTTAGAGCTATGTTGCTGTACCTCTTGAGAGGGATACATTGCAAAGCTAGAGCAGAACCTGATAGAAAGGAAAGGTAACATTTTCTAAATAATATAGCACAAAACATATGACTCAATCCTGTAATTGACCTGATAAAATTATAGAATTTTTGAGCCCAGCACTGAACACACAAAAAATTTTTTTTTCTAAATACCTTTGACACATGATCTTTCAGTCTCTACTTGAATATTTGAAAGTTTAGGACAGTGGTTCTTGAACTTGGGTGGGAAACAAGCACTCTGTGATGATCCCTGAAGGTTCTGCTTCAATAGGTCTAGGGTCCAGGAACTGTCGTTTTTAACACACTCTGCAGGTGATTTGATTGTGTGACAAAGCTGGAAAACCCTTTCATTTGGAAAGTCATTCCTGTGTTAAACCCAGATTTGCCTCCTTTATATCTGTCTATAAATCCTAAACCTACCCTCTGGAGCACTCCACTGATCTACACAGTCACTCTTCAGCGATTTTATTTGCTCTTTCAACAAAATTTTTGTTGAGTGTTATGTTCCAGGTCCTTTTCTATTGGGATATGCTACTGAACTAAAAGACAAAGATACCCATCCTTGTGAGGCTTACATTCTAGCAGGGATAAAGAGACAATATCAGCGCACATAATAGATAAATAAAGTGTAGTGTATGTTAGATGGTGTTAAGAGCTATGGTATAAAGAAGCAGAGCAAGAGGTGCTGGGGGAGGGCACAAATGCAGTTTTAGATAGCAGGTTGGGGAAGGCATCATTGAGCAAGTGACATTTGGGCAAAGACTTAAAGAGAGGAGGTAGCCATTCATATATTTGGGGGAAGAGCGTTTCCAAAAAAAGAAAAGGAGAAATCCAGTGAGAACCAGCCTGGTTTGCTCAAAGAACAGTAAAAAGGACTGTGTGACTGAAGCAGAGTAAGCAAGGTGAAGAATGGTAAAAATGAGGTCAGAAGACAAATATACCAGGCAGGGCCTTGTAGGTCACTGGGAGGTCTTTGGCTTTTACTCAAAATAGTTTTCCCTTCTCTCGTTCATTCAGTTATTCTTCACATAATGAGGTTTCCAATCACTACTAATGAACATTCTCACCCAATATAAATTCTGTGGAGTAGTAGGCATTAAATAGATGATCTCTCAAAAACACTGGCATAAGAGTCATCGTTACCACACTTTTTCACATTATTAAATGAACTTTCTAAAAATTAAGTAACATGTCTGGCCATTTCCTAATTAAGATATCCTTTCTCAGTTCACCCAGGATTAAATTATTTGCAGGAGTCAACCTAAATAAAAGTCTATCTAAGGCACCCCAAAGAAAATATTTCGATATGAAATTAAGTTATGGATTAGTAAGTATAATAATATTTGTGGCTGAATTCAGAAATGATTTAATAATAACACTGATAAAAACTGCTGTGGAAGGGGAAAATTTGCACCTTCTTTCATTTTTGCAATATGCCATTCATTTCTATGTCCAAGATTCACTCTGTTGGTAGCCGTTACAGGAGGAAACTACCCTATTTCAGTCTGTTTCTCATCACTCAACCTTCCATCTACTCCCAACCATAACAGTTGGGATTAATCAATATGATTAAGAGTAACCTGGTCTGAGATAACAAATCAGAGCAGAAGATAGTGAAAACTAAACTGCTTTCTTAACCTCTGAAGGGGGCCTCCTGTTTCAGATTCAATCAGAAAAGCTAATGAATACATGGATGGAAGCCTTTATTCTGCTATCGCATCAGTGTGTTTTCTTTGACCTCTGATCAAACACAACAGTGATCAGAGTTGTCCTTCTTAGTCCTCTTGTATTTAGAATTACTGGACAAAATTTGACTGCTACATTTTTCAGAGAATGTAACACTCAAAAATTTGTTCATTAAATCTTTCACATAAGCAAGATTAATACCTGGCACTAATACAAGCATATAGTACCCATAAATATCCAGGGAGGTGTACATTTCAAGACATCTGAAGCAATGGGTTGGGACCTTGCTTTGAAGAGTAGGGTGACATGTGTGAAGGACATGGAGCCTAAGCAGAGAGTAGCAGCATATGACAGAAAAGAGAACAAGAGAAGGAAAGAATGGTGGTTAAAAATGCTGTTGAATCTGATTAGATGCAACTAACCTACACCGGTGTCAGCAGGATTCCCTAGGCCCCAGTGAACAACGATGACAAGGTGCAGAACATATTGATTGACATATGCCCAAAATATTTCAAGCTGGTCAAAGCTCTGCCTGGAGCGTGAATTTAGTGTATACTGCCAGATTATATCATGGAAACCAGAAGGTGATTTTTTTTAAAAAAATTTGAATTCCAGTGGTTTTAAAAGATTGTAAATCCATTGATAAGTGTTAGAATGGCCTTGATATAAATTATTTAGTAGCATTTCATAACTTCCAGCATTATTTCTCTCCCAAATATGCCTGCAATTTTAATATTTATTTTCAAATGAAAAAATATATGCCTGTTGGAAGCTTATGTTATCTGTGACTTACTCAAACATCCCATCCAATAGGCACCACCTGACATCCTGAGTGAATTACTTTTTGTATTATCATAAATTTTCATCACCCTAAACTGCTTTTAACATTTAGATTTTTTTAAAGAAAATAAAACATTTAAAAAACTCCAATGTATTTATATTTGTTCAACATTTCTTTCTTGGAAAGCCCACAATTTTGAGTTTTGATTCATATTGTTTCATCTGTTAACAACATTGAGCTTAACATTTCAGTTGTTTAAAACAGTACATAGTTCAATAATAGATCTTTATAAATATATATATATAGATATATATAATTTTTTATAGTTTATAGCATTTTAAAAGAAACCCTTTGGTAGGTAAGATCTCTTTAAGTCATAAAATGTTCACTTACTCACAGAAAGAGTCATTTCAGAAGGTGCTGGTTGCATATAAGAAAGCGAAAGGCTCTCCTTACATCAAGGTGACAAGAAGAGTTGAAGCCCAAATGATTCCCCAAATGATTCTTTACTCTTACCATTCACTGTTCCTTTTCTACCCACATGAGAGGAAATATAACCATTCTGAATCTTTTTGAAGTGAAATATAAACCACTTGGTTGTCCATGACATTCCATTTAAACCATTTAAATGAACCTCCTAGAAGCCAGGTTTTATTTCTTCTGTTTCACTTCCAGAGCTTTGGTTATACCACTGAGAGAAAATTGGCAGCTGTAGTCCCCAATGTGGCCTTTTCACAACCTCATGCACTTTTTAATAATAACTATGAGAGGAAAAATTGAAATTATGAATTGCATTGATACCCTGATTAAAAATGAATAGTCAGACATTAAAAGACTTGAGATAAAATTAAAGCATGATACAGGAGGGCATTCTAACTAGTAAAATGTATTTATTTTTGTCTAATAAACAAATCAGATCTTGATATTTTGGAGGCAATTGATCCAAAATTCTGGCTCCCACTGTCGGTAAGGTTGGGCGCATATATGTAGGGTATGGACACTGCGATAGGACTCATTGTAGCGGAGCAAGTCTCTACTGCCATCCTGCCCAGCATGGACAGCTCTCTTCCTCCTTGCAGAGAGTGGAGATGATAACAAGTGACTCACAGGGAAGCCATAAGGATCAAGTGAGCTCATACGTGTGTGCTAGTCACAGTTTTCATTGTTATTGTTACCTTCTTTCTGTCCCAAATCCTTCATTGAATTCTATAACATTAGCTGGGTATAAATTCTCACCAGAACAACCAGTTGTTACCTAGCGATTATTTAACAGCAATGAAATATCTGCAGTTTCTAAAACCCTACTACTCCTTTCTGTTCGACCTGGTCTCCAAACCAGGTAAGAATTACACTTTCCAAGATGACAGAGTTCCTGTAATTTTGGAAGTGGTGTCTCTGTATCATCCACAACTTTGGAACAGGGCCTAACATAGAAATTTTTATGATAATGAAAAGAGGGATGCAGATAGTATCTATCATTCCAATTCCATTCTTTAAGGCCAGTCTCCTATCTGGAATGAAATTCATCGGAATGGGTGCCATCAAACTAGCCATTGGCAAACAGTGTCAAATTCCATCACCTTACCTGTGATTCTAAGATAGCTCTGGAGGAAACAGAGGGAGAAAGGCATTACAAGGTCAAGTCCTCTCAAAAGAAGGTGAAAATCTCACAAAGAAGTTTTCAGTTTTGTGAGTTAATCCCAGTGCCACATCTGCGCCTCAGCCAGCTAGGCCCAAGACCTCATCTTAACAAACCAGGGAGTTCTTCCCCTGGGGTTGGGGGTCACTAACCGTTAGGAAGGAGACAGTATAAACCAGAGTGCTGTTCCTTTATTTATAGAAGAACTGTGATTGCCATGTGGATTAATAGTAGTCATGTCAGGATGACCAGCTGTCTCTTTCTAGGAGAAAGGACACAGGAAGCCAAACTGTACTCAGAAGGTTGCTTTTTAATCCTAAATAGTTCAAGCAGGATGTGATTCAAGTATCGAATGTCATCAGCCTGTGTTACCCTTTCTTCAGAAAGCACTCACGCAGCAGTGACAGAATTTTGTGATGCCTTTGTGACTCTGGGCTTTCGTTGCTCATTAACTTCCTTTTTATTTTTAAAATTTTTATTTTCTGTTGGAGTATAGTTGATTTACAATGTTGTGTTAGTTTCAGGTGTACAGCAAAGTGATACAGTTATACATATATCTATTCTTTTTCAAATTATTTTCTCCCATTTAGGTTATTACAGAATATTGAGCAGAGTTTCCTGTACTATACAGTAGGTCCTTGTTGGTTATTTTAAATATAGTAGTTTGTATATGTTAAACCCAGACTCCTAATTTATCCCCCTCCCCACCTTCCCCCTTTGGTAACCATAAGTTTGTTTTCTAAGTCTGTGAGTCTGCCTCTGTTTTGTTAAATAAGTTCATTTGTATCATTTTTGCTCACTGACTTCCTTCTGGTCTCACATTCCTTCTTTTGGTGTCTGAACACCTCCATCAAGCCTTGTGCCCTGGGAGCAATTCTGTTTCTTCAGGTGATTTTGCATAACTCTCTTCTGAACCATGCTATTTTGCTTCATGATGTAACAGGGTTAATATTTTTTAACAACTACTTTCTAAAGAATGTTTAGGTACACAGTAAAATTGAGGGGAAGATACAGAGATTTCCCATGTACACCTTGCCCCAACACATGCATTCCCTCCCTCATTATCAGCATCCTTCCCAGAGGGGCACACTTATTAAAATCAGTGCACCTACACTGATACGTCATAATCACCCAAAGTCTCTAGTTTACGTTAGGGTTCACCCTTGTTGTTTTACATTCTGTGGGTTTGGACAAATGTATGATGACGTGTCCACCATTATAGTATCATACAGAGTAGTTTCACTGCCCTAAGAAAAAACATGCTCTGCTCCTTTCACCCATACACCCTGCCCCAAACCCAGGCAACCACTGATCTTGTTATTATTTCCATAGTTTTGCCTTTTGCAGAATGTCACATAGTAGAAATCATGCAGTATGTAGCCTTTTCAAATTAGCTTCTTTTACTTAGTAATATGCATATAAGTTTCTTCCATGTCTTTTCACTGCTTGATAGCTCATTTCTTTTTAGCACTGAATAATATTCCATGGTCTGGATATTGCAGTTTATTTATCTATTCATCTACTGAAGGACATCTTGGTTGCTTCCAAGTTTTGGCAATTATAAATAAAATTGCTATAGAAACCAATGTATAGGTTTTTGTATAGACATAAATTCCCATCTCCTTTGAGTAAATTCCAAGTATGATTCCTGGGTCTTATGGTAAGAGTATGTTTAGTTTTGTGAGAAAATGCGAAACTGTCTTCCAAAGTGGCTGTACACTTTTGCTTTCCCAACAGCAATGAATGAGAGTTCCTGTTACTCCACATCCTCACCAGCATATGGCGCTGTCAGTGTTGCAGATTTTGGCCATTCTAATAGATGTGTGATTGTATCTCATTTTAATTTGCATTCCCCTGATGACATATGACGTGGAGCATCTTTTCATATGCTTACTTTCCATCTGTATGTCTTCTTTGGTAAGCACCTTTTAAGGTCTTTCATCCATTTTTAATCGGGTTGTTTGTTTTCTTATTTAAAAGCTCTTCGTATATTCTGGATAGCAGGTCTTTATCAGATTTGTCTTTTGCAAATATTTTCTACCAGTCTACATCTTGTCTTTTAATTCTCTTGGCAGAGCAGAAAATTTTAATTTGGATAAATACAAATATATTAATTCTATCTTTCAGGGATCCTGCCTTTGGTGCTGTATCTAAAAAGTTATCACCAAGCCCAGAATCATCTAGGTTTCCTCCAGTGTCTAGGAGTTTGTGTTTTAATATTTTGATTTAGGTCTGTAACCCATATTGAGTTAATTTTTTAAAGGGTATGAGGTCTGTGTACAGATTCTTTTTTTTTTTTTTTTTTTTTTTTGGCATGTGGAAGCCCAGTTGTTCCACCACCATTTGTTGAAAAGACTCTCCATTGTATTACCTTTGCTCCTTTGTCAGAGATGAGTTGACTGTATTTACATGGGTCTATCTTGGGCTCTCTATTCTGTTCCATTGATATATTTGTCTAGTCTTTCACTAATACCACACTGTTTTGATTACTGTAGCTTTACAGTCTTGAAGCCGAGTAGTGCCATTCATCCAACCCTCTTCTTCTCCCTAGGGTTAATATTTTTTAACTATATTTCTACTCTTTTCTGTATTGCCTGTTGGTGGATGAGACCTTCCACCTATTCTGCAAGAGACATCCACTTGTTTGGGATACATCAGGATAGTTACAGCAGATATGCAAGAGAGAATATTCTGCCTTTGACAAGCAAAATGGTGGTCCTTACTATAAACAAAGATGGCTCCCGAGGAAACCCGCCACAGGGAAGGAAAGGAAAGCCCATTCCTTCTACTTTCTGGGGAGTGCAGGAAGGGCAAGTAAGTAAAGATATAGGAAACAAGTGATCAGCCATGAGCATCCTGGCCTCCCCTTCCCCAAAGCTGTCATCCTGGAGAGGGCCAGTGAGACAACCTAAAGGAAAAGCTAAAAGCAGAGGACACTTTGGAACTCTAGGAGGACACTGCCTCATGGGATAGCTTTTTCTTAACATGGGCTAGTGGAAGCAGAGTAAAATGGGCAGCGTGTTTTGGTAAAGAGAAGGCACGTGCAAATGTTCCATTCCTGTTTGGCTCTTGCAAAGCCTCGAAGATCCCCCATAGTCCTAGCATTCCCACTTGTGGACACAGATTAATGCAGAGTACAGAGCAGCAGACCTGCTATGAGGACCATGGCTGCAAGTGATGAGATGAGCCCCTCCCCAAATCTGTTGGGTAGACAGCCAAAACGCAGGGTTACATAACATGCCAAGTATCAAAAAACTGCAGCATCAAAAACAGCTGCAGTGGGGCCAGGCCAGCAGGGTAGAGCTCTGAGCCTGCACATGTTGACATGAAAGACCAGATTCTCTGCCTGGGGACAAATTCTAAGAGCCAGTGGACAGCACACAAAGATCCCACCTCATCAGTGCAAGTTTCCCCGCCAGCGGTGTCATCTTACAGAGCAGCAGCAGTGCAAGAGAGAGGGAGCCTCAAAGACTGAGGCTTAGTGTGCATCCCAAAGCCGCTAAGTTACCTGAACGTACTGTTCCAAGGGAACAGACTGAGATGACGTTAACAGCATGTCAAGATGGCCATTTTTCTGTGTTGTCCATCAGGGTGGGTCTCCTAAGGAATATTAGACTAATCATAAGAAAATACAGAAATATTTTCTTTGCACATCTAAGTTGTAACACGTAAAACTGTAACTCTGCTTTATTTATTTTAAACTCTTTTTTAAAATATTTATTTATTTATTTTGGTTGTGCCAAGTCTTAGTTGTGGCGTACAGGATCTTTGCTGCAACACGCAAACTCTTAGTTGCAGCACGCGTGAGAGATTTAGTCGCCCAACCAGGGATCAGACCTGGGCCATTTATTTTAAACTTTTAAAGAGTGCTCTTATCGCTGTTCTTGAGGATGCCAGATAAGTGATGACTGTATACACAATGTTGTGCACTGAATACTCATTTTTTTAAAGGTATAGGAAACAGGTGGTCAGCCTTGTAAAGACCCTTGAACATCTCTTTCATCTCTTCTCTTACAAGACAGTTTGGGTGATCAAATAAGCACTTCATAATCTCCAAAACATTTTGCTTCATTGTTACTGACAGGTATAAGTGTAGACATGGAGATGAAAGTGCAGCCGGGAATATCTGGGAGAAGCTTCTCACTATGGAGAGCAGAGCCAGAAAGGAGCTTGCTCCTAGTAGGTGCTCACCAAATGTTTGTTGAACTCATTTCACCATTTAACTGTTATACTTCTAAGAAAACAAAAAAAGATATGCTCAAGCGAGAATAAAACCAGGCCAAAAAAAAAAATGAGGAAGACACTTCATTCATGGCAGGGGAAGTGGCCCACACAAGGCTTGGGGACTCAGGAACAGGTGCTGAGTTTCCCATCCTGTGCAGCAAAAGGTCTGGAATAGCTGGACAGAAGCTGTCATGAGATTTCCAATGATGAGCTGGACCAGAGAGACACCGATGGCCTTTCAATTATCAAAAGAGTGACAGACTTTCATACTGTAGAGAACTCACTTTGGAGGCCTTGTGAGGAAGAGTGGCTTGGCAAAGAGAGATGAGTTAGGAGGGCACTGTGGTAATCCACATGGTAAATGACCAGGGCCCGAGTAAAACTGCAGCGGTGGGGGAAGGCAAGAGGGAATGTGGTCCCTGTGTTTCCAAGACAGCATCGATGGGACTTCTTGATTATTTAGACCCAGGGTTTTCAACCCTGGCTGCACATAGATACACCTGGGGAGATTTTAAAAATTACTGACACCTGGACATCAACTCCCCCACCCTGCCTCCAAACCAATTAAATGAGAATCTCTGAAGGTAAAACAGACATTGTGAATTGGTAGAAGCTCCCATGTAATTATGTGTGCAAGTCAAGGGTAAAGATAAGTAGAGAGAGGGCTGAGAAGAAATCCAAAGTAATGCTAATATTTTACAAGAGTTGGAGATGTAACTCCCTAGAGAGATGGAGATGGATTGCCAGAACACTACTGATAATTCCTGGGAGGATAATATTAGAGAAACAGGAAGGTAGCACATTCAAGATGCAGGGAGCTGTCAATCATATCTAATTTGCAACCAAGATTTGGGAAGAAAAGGACTGAAAAGTGGCCGTTAGCTCAATTGGAGGCCTGTCCCCAAAGCAGAAGTGAATGAGGTGGCGGGGGTACCACCCGCTGGGAATGGGGCTTCGGCGCTCACAGAACCTTTCCACGGTGGAGTTGTGGATGCTGTCCTGGCATAAAGAAGTAAGAAGATGGTAGAAAGGCAGGCACGTCTGAGAAGATAAGCCCATGCATCAAATGTAGCGCATAAGACAGTAAGAGAATGGCACAATTAGCAAAATAAGGGACTGGGAGAGTCCAGGAAGGGAGTGCTGAGCAGTAGGTCTGAAACACTGCTGAAATTGTTCAGGATGTGGCCGAGAATAAAGACGAGTAGCCAGAACCTCCTAAGTGAACCAGAGTTGGCCGTGGCTGGTTACAAGAATCGTGTGCAGCCAAACAGAATTTAGCAGCTTAGGAGAGGATTGTGAATGTGAAGAGCACTAAGTCACTAGAACTTAATATTTTTAGAAGCCAGAGTATAGAGAAGTGCAGAATAAAGTGGAGACGGGGGACTCAGCCATTTTTCACAAGGCTTGGGCATGACGGGACAGAAAGGATTGTTGCAATAGCTTGGAAAGCCCTGAAGATCAGAGGACTACTGTGTTTTTGAAAGTTGAAAGAGATTTAGACATTGGTGATTTACAGCACTTTAAAGTTTACAAAGGATTTTTGTTTATATGTGAGTCAAAAACAACAAAACGCTTAGAAATATCAGAATTTCCTTCTGGTTTTAATTAGCACCTATTGTTTGTGGATGCTGCCCCCTGCTTTCAGATTATTTTGAGGCTAGCAATCCTGTCTCCCTGAAGAGCTGCTGTGACAATCAAATGAACTCATTAAAATTAACATCATAAAAGGCATTTCTTATAATTTAAGTGAAACATATTTTTAAGATTTTGGGGGGACATTTTGTTTCTTGAAATCATTGGAAATGTGCTGAGTATCTCATAACCAAAGTTGATCACGCATGTAGAAACATTGTGTAACCTTTCTTTCTAGACACGAGCAGGCTCAGGATTCTGGCTGGCTCTCAGTTGAACAGAAAATAAGGACAGGTGTTTTTTTTTTTTTTGTTTTTTTTGTTTTTGGTTTTTTGTGTAGAACATTATTTATTCCACGAAACACTCAAAGTTTAGGTCAGTGGGAAATAATTTTAATCAAAGAATTGTACATTTTCTTCCCACATATCTTGCTTTGTATTAGGAAATGACATTGTGATCCATTTTGCTACAATATTACAAAATATTTACAAGAAAATATTAAAAAGTACTCAAACATGAAAGACCAGATGGGGTGAAATAAACTGGTTTTTCAGAAATCTCTACTCCCGTGCCCACAGCGCACAAGAAGAGAGTCAAAACAAAGAAGTGATAAAGATCCCCTGGATCACAAGTTTCCAGGGAACTGGAATAGGGGAACAAATGGGATGAAAATGGTGGTATGAAGGGGGTGGATGTTAGCAGCACTGCCTCAATAACCAATCTATTTTGAATGAAATACCCTCTTTTATATGCAGTAAATTCTCAACAAGGCTAAGCGTTAGGATATGCCTTGAACTGAAATTAAAAATACCCTGACCGTGAAAATAGCTCTTTCACCTAAGTTGAATAAGAGCCTCTTTCTCCAAGAACCACTGATGTGAACAGAAGCCTATTCTGGCATCAAAAGCTGTTACAGGAGCCCTTCCATCTCTTTCATGAAAGCTTCATAAACATCATCCTTAGCTTGTACTGAGACAGGGACAAATGGACCAGATTTGGGAGCTGCTTTGGCAAGAGGTACAGCAGAATCATCCTCTGACTTTCTCTGGGGAGTAGCAAAATGGATCACAATGTCATCTCCCTTTATTCTTCCAATGTACCGTCAGTATGGTGGGCATGAGTCGAGTAATCTCTGCCTTGGGATTAGTGATCTGTGGCTTGGCACCAGTGGTCACTGTGGCATTCTTCTCAATGGTGGCTGCACTTGTATCAGCCACCTTGGGTTGCTGAATCAAGTTGGGTGGAGTACTTAAAACCCCTGGGTTCGGCAAGAGAGCTGATGGGAAAAGCCCAGGTGGGGCAGTCCAAGTAAAGGCACCAGAGGTGGGCGCATCATGCCAGGACGAGGTGGAGGGATACCCGGAGGTTCAGGGGGAGATAGCCTTGGTGGGGGTCCCCGAGGAGGAGGGCCAGGAGACAGACCTGGAGGTGGACCTGGGGGAGGGCCAGGGGGTCGACCTTGTGGTGGTGCTGGAGGTAAAAGTCAGGGTAAAGGCCCTTGGAGTCCTGGCATTCCAGGTGGTCTCAGGATTGGAGGAGCTCCTGGAGGTGCCGTAAAGGTGGAGCAAGTGGTGGTCCAAGAGGAGGTGGTCCTGGCATGGGAGGTGCTTGTATCTGAGAAGAAGGGACAGACCGTGGAGGAGCCTGCCGCTGTGAGGAAGCAGTAGATGTGTCATCAGAAAGAGGTTCCTCCTTGTGCTGTTTTTGTGATTGCTTTTCTGCTTCAGGATCATCAGAACCTTCATCATCAGCTTCTGAAAAGTCCTCTACTTCTCATCCCTCCTCAGGGTTTTCCTGATTTGCCATTCGAAGCATCATGGCTTGAAGAGGAGTCAGCTCCTTCACGTTCTTCTTCTTCCCTGATTTTCCAGGCATATCTGCAAATCGTACACTCAGACCTGACTTTTTTTCTTCATTGCTTTCTCTCTCATTATCCTCACGGTACACAAATTCATCCCCTTCACTTTCTCCATCTGACCTGTCAGTGCCACTGTCATAAGTACTGGCATCATGCTTACCTTGATGCATGTCTTCAGGATAGCCGTCATCTTCACTGGTGCTGGAAACATCATCACCATGACCCCGTTGAGCAAGTTCAGGACTATATAACATGTCTTCATCTCGCCTATGAGAGGGAAGATCTAGGGCAAAGCCCACTTTACGGCCATACATTTGCAAGACGAGGAGGAGGTGGACCAGGGGGAGGACCGGGAGGTTTGCTGCCAAGGGGCAAGCGTGGAACACCGTGTCCAAGAAGAGAAAGTATAGAAACTGCCCGAGTTGGAGGTCCATAGGCTGAGGTCTTCTTAAGGACGGAGGGTGGCTGGGCACCAGAAAGTAGAATGTCCTGAATCAAGATGTTGGAAGGAGCGTGTGGCATATCTGGTAAAGCAATACTCTCCACTTCCACATGCTGAGCATTCTTCTTTTTTTTTTTTAAGGTCTCAATTTACTTCTTAAGTAACTTTTCATGAACATAAGCACACAATACTTCAAAAAAATCTAATCACAACCAACATACCTAATGCAGAAAATAACACTCCTAACTCTGATACTGTCCACAGTTTGCAGCGTGCTTTTCCCACACGTGAACATTTATTGAACATTTTGAGTATTATACACAATTTGCTTCTTTTACTTAGCAATTTTTTGGCTTTTTTCTGTCAGTATTTCATTCTTTTTAACTGATGCGGATGTTACATTTTATACACATACTGGTTAGTTGTTTCTTATCAATCAACATTTGGGCTGTTTTCAAGTTTAAAAACATTTTTGCAACAAATACTCTTGGGTCCATCTCTTTGTTCAGGATTAATTTCTAGAAGTGGAAGTTCTGGTCCAAACCCAGAATGTTTTGAATTTTAAAAAAAGGTTGTACCAATTTATAAGGCAGAAATGCTTTCTTTTTTTGGATATGTAATAATCTAAATCCTTGCTAACATGATGGGTAAGACATGTTTTAATTTTCATTTTTTAATTCTGTGAAGTTTAGTTCCTAACTTACTAATTTTGGTTTCTAGCAATATTCATTCTAAATTTATTACCTCTTTGAATTTTTAATTTTAGCCATTATGCTTGATATTAGATTATTCTTTTTTGTAAGGAGCAGCCAATTCTTGTTCTATCATTGTAGCATGCCATGGTGTCTCACTGAAGAGCAGAAACAAAGTTTTTAAAGGTCTCAGACCTTCTCCTTTAAACATCAAAAAGGTAGTTTCGTACCTGCCTCTTTACTATCCCTGTGGAATATTCTGGAGTTTTCAACTTACTGACTCCTAGTCTGGGTAAACAGAATCTTTTTTCAGAAATGTGATACAGAGTAATTCAGAGTCACTCTTTTGATCTAATTTTAATAACTGAATGCTAGCTCTTTTGTTTATAATGCATTTCTGACTTTTGGACTCATCTTCCTAGCTCCTAGCTCCATAGGCTCTGGTTTCAACTCGTACTACCGGGAGATTCTTACGCTTTGAGCTGTCTTGGTATATATTCTACCCTAGGCAGGTGCTGGTAACCTATTCTTGACCCTTGATGGGCATTCAGGCAGTTACAGCAAGAAATGTTTCACAAATAATATCTGACACAGTCTAGTTAAGATTAGTAGGGAATAAAAGTACCTTGCATAGAAATAACTCTCCATAGATCTACAGTCAACAAAAGTCTCTACAACAAAAAATACATAATTTTTTCTTTTTTCTTTTTTTGCGGGGGAGGAGGAAGCTTGAAATAGATCAGAGAACACTTTCACATGAATTGTCCTTTTCATATACTTCAAATTTGTAGTTAATGCCTTTCTCCTCCTGGATATCAGAAGGAACACCTGGATATTCTGGGAGAAGTTTATACTTTTCCAAATCAATTTCTGGAAAAAAATGTGTCACTTTCAAATTCCTGCATGATCCTTGTCACAAACAGTCTAACATAGCCTGGCTTGTTCATGGCTTCCTTATAAACAGAACTGCCTCCCACTATCCAAACCATGTCCACTTTATTTGTTAATTCTGGTTGCTCAATAAGTTTTAAGGCATCATCCAGACTTCGGGCGAGAAAATGAGCTCCCTGTGGAGGTTCCGTGAGTTCTCTACTAAGAACTATATTAGTTCTGTCCTTTAAAGGTCGGTTCTTCTCTGGAACGGAGAGCCAGGTCTTCCTACCCCAAATCACCAAATTTTGTTTACCTTCTACTGAAGAGGTTGTGGTCATTCTTTGTAAATACCTGTATTCATTCCTGAGCGGGGGCCAGGGAAGGTCCCTGTTCTTGCTGATGCCCATATGCTGGGACACAGCGACGATGCAGTTTAGCGGATGAACCAGGACAGCGGCAGAAAACACTTCCAAGGCTGGCTCGTGACACCGACAAAGGGATTACCCGCCAGCTTGGCAGGAAATTTTCCCTGAGTATTCTTGACAGCATCAAAATATTGACTAAGTTGAGCCCTCTCCTGTTCATATTCTACTTATAGTTTTCTCTATTCTTTGTAAATACCTGGATTCTCTTTCTCATAGAGTCATAGAATACGTTCAAAGGTTTCACGTAGCTTTTTATGCTTGTCTTTCAACACTTTCTCACTTAACTGTGGCTGTTGCACTGGGTTAAACCCCATTTCATCCAGTTTTCCCGTGTCTTGGCTAATTTGTTTGGGATCCTTCATCTTTAAAACGGCAGCTCGTACCATCATGTGCTATTTTTTTTTTTCTTCTTTAACTTTATCTTCCGAGCCTCTTTTCTGGCTTGGTGTGTGGGGTTCATAAATTTTCCACTCTTGGTGGATGATGTAGATCTCCATCCCATGTTGACAATTTGTGTGGTTTACTTGCTTGTTTAAAAAACAATAAAACAAAACCTAAAAACACTTCTGCTGGGCTCCTGTGACTGTGAGAAGTGGCGAGGGCACGATTCTCGGCCTGTTTGACTTCGTAGGGGCCTTCACCTCTGCCTCTTGGTCAGCCACCCAGTCACCTCCATCTTGAAACCTCGCCAACAACAGGTCTTATAAGTGCAGGGGATGTCAAGTCTGATTATCAACCTGGAAATGCAGCCTAGACAGGGCATGGCTGGAAATTGAAGGGAGATGAGCAGCGGCCGGTCCACAGGCAAGATCTGGAATCTGATCTAACATTAAAGCAACAGTGAAAATTCTCAAGCTCATGTTTTGAATCTTCACGTTTTAGTTTTCTGTAAATTACAAAACTGGATAGGAAGTAGGAGCATCCAGGAATCATTTTAGCACTGTTTCTCAAGGTTGTTATGAGTGCATTTTCAAATGATTAAATGCAGCCATTTACAGATAATCACTCCCTTTAAAAAAGTTGCCCACTAAAATCCATAATCCTGTTAAAAATAAATTTCAGGATTAATCAATTCTGTTTACTTCTCATTGCATGTATTAATTCTATATTGGTTTTTTTCCACATTTCTCTTTTTCTAAAGTACATAAAAAGTCAATAAGCACTTTTTATGACTTCCTCTATTAATTTCCTTAGGTGTTCACAAAAGTAAATGTGTTCAAGATTGCATGCCATTTACATTTTAAAACATGGTCTTCATCTGTTCACAAATTTTGGAAAATTATTCATTTTGAGCATTTTCCATGCTTTGTCTCATCCCGGGGTGAAATCCTTGGAAAGCCCTAGTAGCATATGTTCAGTCATTTTTTGATGATGAGAAGGTGGGAAGGAAAAATCAATTCTTTTTTTTTTTCATGGTGGTAAGAAACACATAAAATTTACCATCTTAACCATTTTAAGGTCACAGTACAGTAGTGTTGACAGTACATATATCATTGTGCAGTGGATTTCTCCAACTTTTTTCATCTTTCAAAACTGAAACTCTATACTCATTGGACAAATCTTTCCCCTCCCTCCACTGCAAGCAAGAACTATTCTACTCTTTGCTTCTAAGGGTTTTAGTATTTTAGATACTTTGTATAAGTGGAGACATGCAATATTTGTCTTTTTGTGGCTGGCTTATTCACATAATGTCCATCCATGTTGTGCTGTAAGACAGGATTTCCTTCTTTTCTAAGGTCAAGTACTATACCATTGTATGTTTATAGCACATTTCTTTATCCATTTATCCACCGAAAGGCATTTAGTTTGTTTCCACCTGATGGCTATGGTAAATAATTTAGAAATAAACATTGATGTGCAGATATGTCTTTAAGATCCTGTTTTCAGTTCTTTGGATATACGAGGGTAGGTCAAAAGTTACCCACACTCCAGTTATATTAAAACTTCTGTTGGCCGCACTTGTCTTATCAGCGCTTTCTGTTCAAGGCTACTGTCTCCCCAGTCACTGCTGTGCAGGTGTGAATGTGTTACATCAGTTCATTTGTAACTGCAGTGCGAGCAAAAATGGATGCCCCACTTGTGATCTGTACAAAAGAAGAGCAGCGTGCAGTGATTTGTTTTTTTATGGTCTGAGGGTGTACCTGGTGGCGTTATTTATTGGAGACTTTGTGTGCAGTATGGAGAAACTGTTTTGTCAAGAAAAAGTGTGTACAAATGGATAGAGAAGTTCAAGGAAGGCCGCACAAGTGTTAGCCATCAAGAAGGAGCCAGACGCCCATCCACGTCCATGGCTGATGACATTGAGTGTACACATGAAATGATTCTGTAGGATATACAAGTGACAATGGGTTATGTGGCAAATCATTTTGCAAATCAGCCATGGCTCTGCCTATGAAATAATCCATGACAGATTTAGGTTTCAAAAATGTTTGTGCTGAAACCTTAACTTTAGATTAAACGCAGGGGACTGCCATCCAAGGGCATTGTGATCTTGCATGACAATGCACATCCGCACACTTCTGCCCACACTGTTGACACTCTACAAAAATTTCGTTTTGAGGTGTTAAAGCATCCTCCCTATCGTCCTGATCTTGCTCCATTGGACTTTCACCTGTTTGGTTCCCTGAAAGCAGCCCTACAAGGATGAAGAATCACTTCTGATGAAGAAGTGAAGACAGCAGTTCATTCGTGGCTGGCAGCTCAGCCTAAAACAGTTTTTAATGAGGGAATACGAAAGTTTGCTGACATATGGACAAAGTTTATTGAAAAGCAAGGAGATTATGTCAGAAAATGATGTATTTGTCTTTTGTAAAAGTTAATTAAAATAAATTCTACAGCCAGAGTGTGGATAACTTTTGAATCACTCTCATATACCCAGAAGTAGGATTGCTGGATCATATGGTAGTTCTAATTTTAATTTTTAGAGAATCCTCCATGCTGTGTTCCATAGTGGCTATACCATTTTACACTTCCACCAACAGTGTACAAGGGTTCCAATTTCTCCTTACCTTTATTGACACTTGTTATTTTCTGGGTGTTTTTGTTCTTGTTTTTTTTCAATGGTGGGGATCCTAACTGGTGTGAGGTGATATCTCATTGTGGTTTTGATTTGTATTTCCTTGATGATTAGTGATATTGAGCATCTTTTCATGTACCCTTGGGCCATTTGTACATCTTCTTTGAAGAAACATTTATTCAAGTACTTTATTTTTCAATTGGTTTTGTTTTCTGTTGAGCTGTAGGAGTTCTGCATTTATTTTAGAGATTAGCCCCTAATCAGAAATATAGTTTGCAAATATTTTCTCCCATTCCATAGATTGTGTTTCACTCTGTTGATTATTTCCTTTGCTGCATAGAAGCTTTTTATTTTCATGTAGTCTTATTCACCTGTTTTTGCTTTTGTTGCCTGTACTTTTGCTCTCTTATCCAAGAAATTATTGCCAAATCCAATGTCATGAAGCTTTTCCCCTGTGTTTTCTTCTAGGAGATTTAAATCCATTTTTAATTATTTTAAAAGGTATGGTGTAAGATATTCAAATACATTTCTTTTGAATGTGGGTATCCCGTTTTCTTAAACCATGTGTTAAATAGACTATCCTTTTCCTACTGTGTAGCTTTGGCATCTTTGTTAAAGATCATTTGAAAATATATGTGAAAGTTTACTTGCGGAATCTCTGTTCAGTTCCATTGGTCTATATCTCTCTCTCTATATCAGTACCATACTGTTTTGATTACTGTAGTTTTGTAATATGTTTCGAAGTCAGGAATGCGAGGCCTCCAGCTTTGCTTTTCTTTCTCAAGCTTGTTTTGGCTATTCAGAGTACTTTGAGGTTTCATAT
The DNA here is from genome assembly GCF_030028045.1 of Hippopotamus amphibius kiboko. Classification (NCBI taxonomy): domain Eukaryota; kingdom Metazoa; phylum Chordata; class Mammalia; order Artiodactyla; family Hippopotamidae; genus Hippopotamus; species Hippopotamus amphibius. Next base: position 84,538,120 of record NC_080188.1, on the reverse strand, counting down.
AAATTTAAAGTTTTTTTTCTGTTTCTGCAAAAAATGCCATTGGGATTTTGATAGGAATTAATTCTGTAGATTCTTTTGGGGAGTACAGACATTTTAACAATATTAAGTCTTCCATTTCATGCACACAGGATATATTTCCACTTATTTGGTTTGTCTTTCATTCCTTTCAACAATGTGTTGTACTTTTTAGTGTATAAGACTTTCACATCCTTGGGTAAGTTTACTTCTAATTATTTTTCGATGCTATTGTAATTGGGATTGTTTCCCTAATTTCTTTTATAGATTGTACTTTGTTAGTGCATAGAAATGCAACTGATTTTTTGTAGATTGGGTAAGGTTTTCTACATATAAGATCATGTCATCATGTCATGAGAACAGAGATAATTTTAATTCTTTTATTATTTGGATGCCTTTAATTTCAAAACCTAATTTCCCCAACTAGGATTTCCAGTACTATATCACATAGAGGTGGCAAGAGTGGACATCCTTGCCTTGCCCCTGAGCTTAGTAGAAGAGCTTTCTGTTTTTCACCATTGAGCAGGATGTTACCTCTGGTTTCTTTATATATGGCATTTATTATTTTGTGGTAATTTCCTTATAATAATTCTAGTTTATTGAGTGTGTTTATCATGAGATTGTTGAATTTTGCCAAATGCTTTTTCTGCATGTATTAAGATGATAATGTGAGGTTTTATCCTCTGTTCTGTTAATGTGGTATATCGCATTGATTGTTACATGTTGAGCCATCATTGCATCCCAGTTATGAGTCCCAATTGGTTATGGCACATGATTCTTTTAATATGCTGTTGAATTTACTTTGCTAATATTTTGTTTAGGATCTTTGCAACTATATTCACCAGGGCTATTGGTCTGTAGTTTTCTTTTCTTGCAGTGTCTATCTGGTTTTGGTATCAGAGTAATACTGACCTCATAAAATAGGTTTGGAAGTGTTCTATCCTCTTTAACTTGGGGGGAAGAGTTTGAGAAGAATTGGTGTTAATTCTTCATGTGTTTGGTAGAATTCACCAGTGAAGCTGTCTGTTCCTCTCTATTGGGAGGTTTTTGATTACTGATTCAATCTCCTAACCAGTTACAGATCTGTTCAATTTTTTTCTTTTTTCATGATTTGATTTTGGTAGGGTGTATGTTTCTATAAATTTATCCTTTTCTTCTAGGTTATCTAATTTGTTGGTGTATAGTTGTTGTTTTTTCTTTTTTTGTATAATTGTTAATCATAGTATCTTATGTTTTTTTGTTTCTGTCATCAGTTTTAATGTGTCCCCTCTCATTTCTGATTTTTCTTGAGATCTTTTTTCTTTTCTAGCTAAGAATTGTCCATTTTTTTTGATCTTTTAAAAAAACTCAGTTTAATTGATTTTAATTGTTTTTGTACTGTTGTACTTATTTCTGCTCTAATCTTTATTTTTTTAATTCCTTCCTGCTTTGTTTTCAGTTTGTTCCTCTTTTTTTAAGTTTCTTGAGGTATAAAGCTATGTTACTGATTTGCAATTACTGCTAAAGGTAGTTATTGCTATAAAATTCCCTATAGTACTGTTTTTGCTGTATCTCCTGTTTTTGATATGTTTTCTTTTTGTTTCATTTGTCTCAAGATATTTTCTAACTTTTCTTTAGATTTCTTCTTTTCCCTGTTAGTTGTTCAAGAGCATGTTATTTAATTTCCATGTAATTGTGAATTTTCTAGTTTTTCTTTGCTGTTTTTTTTTTTCTAGTTTCATTCCATTGTAGTCAGAAAAGATAGTTGGTATAATCTTAAATTTGTTCAGATTCTGTGGCCTAACACATGATCTGTCCTGGAGAATGTTCCATGTGCACTTGAGGATACACTTGGGAACGTGTAATACACCTGAGAATGTGTATTCTGCTACTGTTAAGTCTTCTGTATTTGTCTGTTAGGTCCAACTAGTCTATAATGTTGTTCAAGTCCTCTGTTTCCCTATTAATCTTCTGTTTCATTGATATATCCATTATTGAAAGTGAGGTATTGAAATATCCTACCATTATTGTGTTACTATCTATTTCTCCCTTCAGTTCTCTCAATGTTCATTTCATATGTTTGGGTGCTCTACTGTTAGGTGCATATATACTTATAATTGCTATATCTTCCTGGTGAATAGACCTTTTTTTTAATATAATGTCTTTCTTTGTCTCATGACAGTTTTTAAATTAAACTTTATTTTGTTTGATATAAGTACAGCCATCCCTGTTGTCTTTGGGGTACCATTTGCATGGAATATCTTTTTCCATCCTTTCACTTTCAGCCTATGGGTGTCCTTATACCTAAAATGAGTCTCCGATAGACAGTATGCAGTTGGAACTTGTGGGTTATTTTTAATCCATTCAGCCACTCTGTGTTTTCTGATTGGGGATCCATTTATGTTTCAAGTAATTACTGATCAAGAGGGACAGAGTATTTACATTTTAAAATTGTTTTCTGTATGTTTTGTAGTTATATTGTCCCTCTTTTCTTGCTGCCTTCCTTTGTATTTCACTGATTTTTCGAAGTGGCAAGCTTTGAATTCCTTCTTATTTGCTTTTGTGTTTGTTCTATAGGTGTTTTCTTTGTGGTTACCCTGGGGATTACATAAAACATCTTTTAGTTTTAGCAATCTACTTTAAACTGATAACAACTTAACTTTAATCACACACAAAAATGCTGCTCCTTTACTTCTCCCTCCCACATTATGTTATCAGTTTCACAAGTTACATCTTTTTTATATTTTGACGCATTAACATAGTTTTATAAAGTTATTTTTAATGCTTTTATCTTTTAAATTTTATACCAGAATTAAAAGTGATTTATGTACCACCATTACAGTGTTACAGGATTTGATATTTGTCTGCAGATTTACCTTTATAAAAGAGCACTCTATTTTGGTATACTTTCTTGTTGCTGTCTAGAGTCCTTTCATTTCAACTTGAAGGACTTCCCCCAGCATTTCTTCTGAGGCAGATCTAGTGGTGATGAACTCTCTGAGCTTTTGTTTATTGGAGGTCTTTATTTCTTCTTCATTTTTGAAGGACAGTTTTGCTAGATATAATATTCTTGGTGGCAGTTTTTTCTTTCAGCACTTTGAATAAATCATCCTGCTTCCTTTTGGCCTGGAGGCTTCATAAAGACTTTTTAGACCAGCTACTTTTGTTGTTAGACTGTATCTCTATGGGGGAATAGGTCTAGGGTTTTCTATCCAGTCATCTTGCTGATGTCACTCCAAACATTTTTCTTAAATGATTGAAATATGTTCAAGTGTTTCAGTGGCTGGACATTTAAGATATAATAGGTATTTCAAAAATCATCGAAATGTTAAAACAAAATCTGTTTCTCAAGTCAGTCATCGATAAGAAAATGCTTGCATTGCTTAGAAATAACAAAGGTAAAACTCTAGAATTATTTACTCAGGGACAACCCTGAATAAAATGTTCTCATAATTATTTCACCTAAATGTGTCCACACATACTGATTTTTATAATCCCATTGCATTTATTGTTATATAATTCTGTCTTTAAATGGATAGTTCACTGTTGCCATCGGTGGTGTTAGTGTTTTAACAGTATTTTTGTAAAGAAGAAAAGAATAAGAACATTAAATGTGTGGTAATTTTTTGATGCAATGTTAGACTTAAAATGATATTCATAAAAGCCAGAAAATGTGAAAGGTAAATTTTTTTCAAATGTTTCACTTACATCATGGAAATTGAAGGTACAGTGTTGGTGTTTATGTTTTACCATTCCGACCTTGATGTGAAATGAGCAGTAACTGTAATTGTAAATTTTATTTTGATTCCCAGAGAAAGACTTTTATTGAAAATGTGCACAGTAAGCCAAGACCTAGAAGAATTCAAGACCCTTTAGTTACTTCCTCTTTTTTCCAGCAATCTCAAATTTAAACTTCATGAAAGGAAGAACATATTTAAATACTTGCAGCTCTTTGCTGACTTTAGCATCTAATTTGAAGTATTTTCATTGAATAAAATTCTTTGTGTGCTACGCTTTCATTTGATGTTATGAACATTTTTTTTGCAATAAAAATAGAATTGTCCCTTTCATGAGAAAGGCCATATGTGATTCTTATTTGCAGTTCTCTACTCGTCTTTATTCTTTTACATGCAAGCAGTCTCCATGTTTTCTTTGGTAATTGGGCATATAATAAGCATTCAAACCCATGAAGGAAAGGCCATCAGCAAGATTGTACATCTTGTCTTCATAGCTGTTTCTCTTCTTACTGCCATTCTTAAGAATATGTAACAAGCCAGTTGAAATAAAATTTTCTTTGTTTAAAAAATAAATTGTATCAAGAAGCACATAACTCTGATTTAACACTGGAGGTAAAATGTACTGTACTACTGTGAATGCACATTCCTACCAAAAAAAGTAAGACATTTTCATATTAACAAGGTCTTCTGAAATGTAACAAAATAAGCACCGGATTATAATGCAATTTGAGAGTTCCCAACATATGTAGTAACTTTATTCAAAAAGATTGATTAAAATCTTTATTTTGTGACTGAATGACTTCATAACTGGCTTGAAAAGAATAATTATTTGGAAACTTGAATAAATGATTTTAATAAATAATGCTTTATGCCTTTTTCACTGAATTTTCAGTTTTGTAGACAGTATCACATACCTGTTTCCTTAATATTTATAGTGATCATTGAATTTTTATTTTAGTGTTGAGTGTTGAAAAGGCTCCTGGGGAGAATATTGTCTGTTCCAGGGCCTTTTCTTTCTTCTCTGCTTTTTAGTGAAAAGCTTTTACATATCCAGGAAAAAATATATATATCAATTTGACTTCATTTAGGGATTGTCTTTACTATGAACTTTATCAGGATGGTTTTCAAGCTTGTTCCTAGGCCCTACACAGTAGGATTCAATGAGGAAACCTAGCAGAGATCTTGAATAAGTGCTATTTTTTTAACTACTGCAAATCCCACTATCAGAAGTAGTGTTCTTGCATTGAGTATTTTTTTGTTGGAGTATAGTTGCTTTACAATGTTGTGTTAGTTTCTGCTGTACGATGAAATGAATTAGCTGTATGTATAAATATATCCCCTCTCTCTTGGACCTCCCTTCCACCCACCCCCATCCCACCCATCTAGGTCATCACAGAGCACCAAGCTGAGCTTGCTGTGACTTACAGCAGGTTCCCACTAGCTGTCTGTTTTACACATGGTAGTGTATATATGTCAATCCTAATCTCCCAATTCATCACACCCTCCTCTTCCCACCCTGTGTCCACATGTCTGTTTTGTAAGTCTATGTCTCTATTAGTGCCCTGGAAATAGGTTCATCTGTACCATTTTTCTAGATTCCACATATATGCGTTAATATACGATATTTATTTTTCTCTTTCTGACTTACTTCACTCAGTGTGACAGACTCTAGGTACATCTCTACAAATGACCCAATTTCACTCTCTATGGCCAAGTAATATTCCAATGTATACATGTACCACATCTTCTTTATGCATTCATCTGTCATTGGACATTTAGGTTGTTTCCATGTCCTGGCTATTGTAAATGGTGCTGCAATGAACATTGGGGTACATATGTCCTTTTGACTTATGTTTTTCTCAGGGTATATGCCCAGTAGTGGAATTGCTGGTCACTTGGTAGTTCTACTTTTAGTTTCTTAAGGAACCTCCATACTGTTCTTCACAGTGACTGTATCAATTTACATTCCCACCAACAGTACAAGAGGGTTCCCTTTTCTCCACACCCTTTCCAGCATTTATTGTTTGTAGATTTTTTGATGATGACCATTCTGACTGGTATGAGGTGATACCTGTTTGCACTTTTGATTTGCATTTCTCTAATAATTAGTGATGCTGAACATTTTTTTCATGTGTTTGTTGGCCATCTGTATGCCTTCTTTGGAGAAATGTCTATTTAGGCCTTCAACCATTTTTTTAATTGGGTTTTTTGTTTGTTTGATATTGAGCTCCATTAGCTGCTTGTATATTTTGGAGATTAATCCTTTGTCCATTGCTTCATTTGCAAATATTTTCTCCCATTCCGAGGGCTGTCTTTTCATCATATTTATGGTTTCCTTTGCTTTGCAAAAGCTTTTAAGTTTAATTTGGTCCCATTTGTTTATTTTTGTTTTTATTTTCATTACTGTAAGAGATGGGTCAAACAAGATCTTGCTGTGGTTTATGTCAAAGAGTGTTTTTCTTATGTTTTTCTCTAAGAGTTTTGTAGTGTCCGGTCTTACTTTAGGTCTTTTATCCATTTCGAGTTTATTTTTGTGTGTGGTGTTTGGGAGTGTTCTAATTTCATTCTTTTACATGTAGCTGTCCAGTTTTCCAAGCACCACTTATTGAAGAGGTTATCTTTTCTTCATTGTATGTTCTTGCCTCCTTTCTCAAAGATAAGGTGACCATATGCGCATGGGTTTATCTCTTGGCTTTCTGTCCTATTCCATTGATCTATATTTCTGTTTTTGTGCCAGTACCATACTTGTTTAATGTAGCTTTGTAGTATAGTTTGAAGTTGGGGAGCCTGATTCCTCCAGCTCCATTTTTCTTTCTCAAGATTGCTTTGGCTATTCAGGAACTTTTGTGTTTCCATACAAATTGTAAATTTTTTGTTCTAATTCTGTGAAGAATGCCATTGGTAATTTGTTAGGGATTGCATTGAATATGCAGATTGCTTTGGGTAGTATAGTCGTTTTCACAATATTGATTCTTCCAATCCAAGAACATGGTATATTTTTCCATCTGATTATGTCATCTTTCATAAGTGTTTCTTTCATCAATGTTTTATAGTTTTCTGAGTACAGGTCTTTTGCCTCCTTAGGTAGGTTTATGCCTAGGTATTTTATTCTTCTTGTTATGATAGTAAATGGGAGTGTTTCCTTAATTTCTCTTTCTGATTTTTCATTGTTGGTGTATAGGGATGCAAGAGATTTCTGTGCATTAATTTTATACCCTGCAGCTTTACCAAATTTGTTGATTAGCTCTAGTAGTGTTCTGGTGGCATCTTTAGTATTTTCTATGTATAGTATCATCTCATCTGCAAACAATGACAGTTTTACTTTTCCAATTTGTATTCCTTTAATTTCTTTTTCTTCTTTGATTGCTATGGCTAGGACTTCCAAAAACTATGTTGAATAAGAGTGGTGAGAGTGGATGTCCTTGTCTTGTTCCTGATCTTAGTAGAAATGCTTTCAGTTTTTCACCATCGAGAGTGATGTTTGCTGGAAGTGAGTAATTTTTTTAAAAATTGCTATTGTTTTAGAAGGGTCCTGTAGGCAGAGAAGCATTTTTCTAATCTCTTGGGCTGTAACACTTGAGTGATCACCTCTTTTCCTTACTTCTTCTCTCTATCTTCTCTATTATCTCCCATCTTTCCATACTTATTAAGCACCTGCTGTGTACAAAAGAACAATTTTTTCTTCCAGTTTTAGTGAGATATAATTGGCATACAACACTGTATAAGTTTAAGGTGTATAGCATCAGGATTTGACATACATACATTATGAAATGATTACTGTGATAAGTTTGGTGAATATCCATTATCTCATACAGATACAAAATTAAAGAAACAGAAAAATTTTTTTTCTCCTTGTGGTGAGAACTCAAGGATTTACTCTCCTAACAACTTTCATAATGTTGAGCAGTGTTAATTATATTTATCGTGTTGTATATTAAATCCCTAGTGTTTATTTATCTTATAACCAGAAGTTTGTACCTGTTGACTGCCTTCATCCAATTCCCCCACTCAACATCCCCCTGCCTCTGGTAACCATAAATCTGATATCTTTTTCTATGAGTTTGTTTGTTTTTGAAGTATAATGGACCTGCAACAGTATGGTAGTCCCTGGTACACAGGAGTTAGATATATCTATATCTTTCAAAATTATCACCATTATAAGTCTAGTTGTCATCTGTCACAATACAAAGATATTACATAATTATGGACTATATTCCCCACACTGTACATTTCAAACTCATGACTCATTTATTTTGTACCTGAAATTTGTGCCTCCTAATTAATCTCCCTCACCTATTTCTCTCATCCCTTTTGACAACCACCTGTTTGTTCTTTGTATGTATCTATGATTCAGTTTCTGTTTGGTTATGTTTGTTCATTAGTTTTATTTTTTTAGATTCTACATGTAAGTGAAATTGTATATTATTTATCTGTCTCTATCTGGCTTATTTCACTTAGCATAGTACCCTCTAGGTCCATCCATGTTGTCACAACTAGCAAGATTTCTTTCTTTTTATGGCTGAGCAATATTCCATTGTACATATATACCACATCTTCTGTATCCATTCATCTATTGATAAGCACTTGAAAATTATGTGTTTTCTGCTGCTTTGGGATAGAATGTTCTATAAATATCTATTAAGTCTACCTAGTCTAATGTGTTGCTTAAGGCTGGTGTATCCTTATTGATTTTCTGTCTGGATGATCTCTCCATTGAGGTAAATGCAATGTTAAGGTCCACTACTATTATCATATTACTGTCAATTTCTCCCTTTATGTCTGTTAATATTTGCTTTATGTTTTTGACATTATATTTTATATCTTTTTCTTTCATGTATCCCTTAACTACTTATTGTACATATAGATGATTTGACTACTTTTGTTTTTAGCCTCCATGCTAGCTGTGTAAATGGTTGATCTACTACCTTTACTGTATATTTGCCTTTACCAGTGAAATTTTTCTGTTTGTAATTTTCATACTTCTAGCTGTGGCCTTTTCTTTCTCACTTAGAGAAGTCCCTTCAACATGTTTTAGGGAGTTGGATTCCTCTTTTAGCTTTTACTCATCTGTAAAACTTTTGATCTTTCTTTCAAATCTGAATGAGACTGTTGCTGAGTACAGTGTTCTTGGTTGTAAGTCTTTCTCTTTCATGACATTAAGTATATCATGCCACTTCCTTCTGGCCGGCAGAGCTTCTGCTGAAAAGCAGCTGATAGCCTTATGGGATTCCATTGTATGTAACATTGATTTTCCCTTGCTGCTTTTAACATTCTCTCTTTAATTTTTGACATCTTAATTACAATGTGTCTTAGTGTCATCCTCTTTAGTGTTGATCCTGTTTGGGACTCTCTGTGCTTCCTGGACCTGGAAGTGTTTCCTTTCCCAGTTTAGGGAAGTCTTCAGTTATTATGTCTTCAAATATGTTCTCTGATCCTTTCTTTCTCTCTTTTCTTCTGGGACCCTTATGATGTGAATGTTAATGTACCTTGATGTTGTCCCAGAGGCCTCTTAAACTATCTTCATTTTTTTATTTTTTTATTTTTTTTTCTGTTCAACTTGAGGGATTTCTGATACTCTGTCTTCCAGAGCAGTGATCCATTCCTCTGTATCATCTAATCTACTGTTGATTCCTTCCAGTGAATTTTTAATTTCAGTTATTGTATTCTTCAGCTCCTTTTGGTTCTTTTTTAAAACTTCAAATTGTTAAACTTCTGTATTCATCCATTTTTCTCCCAAGTTCTTTGAGCATCTTTATTATCTTGAACTCTTTATCAGGTAGATTGCTTATCTCCACTTCACTTAGTTGTTTTCTTGTTCCTTCACTTGGAACATACAAAGCAGCAAACATTTGATACACAAAACGACACTCTTGATTCTCAAAAACATGTGCTAAGGCAAAGAAGACAGTTATCATATGATTTGCAATTATGTGAAATTCTAGAGGCAAAACTAATCTAGATTTATAGAAATATATAGAATGTAAATATATAGAAAAGCTTTTCTGCTCTCATGGAATTTAGTCCAATTTAGCAGAGAAGTAAGACCAGTCTTGAAGTGTGTTCAGAACAAGTTCATAAGTGACAAATAAGTACCACCATCTAAGAGCTAGAAGGGCTGGTAACAAAAAAAGAGATTCATGTTCTCTTTCAGAAATGGTAAATGGGCAGACAAAAAACTGTAGTCAAGCCACAGCTGTATTTTGTTCAACCCACAGAACTGTAGTCAAGCCACAGCTGTGCTTTGGTGGCTTATTTTCCCTCCTAAGTTAAATATTTCCTGACATTTAGGAATTGGGAGATTTTACATGAAAATAAATATGATTTTTTTTTTTAGCTTCTCTTGAGAAGACCAGAATCCCAAGTATCCTGAAGCCTGCTTTCCTTGCTGGCAGTAATGAGTTGAAGCTGAGTGCCTTAGTTGCATCAGGCAGGCTTTGGCCTCCTCCACTGATCTGGCTCCGACATTTGTTCATGCTTCTTGCTTTTACCCAAAGGCATCTGAGATAATGAGCCCTGATATGTACTGATCTCTGACACCTGTTTCCTTATCAAATGTTTCATTTCACTTTTCCTCTGGTGCCTTGTTGATACCATCTTATATCAGGCCCCCAATGAAACATATTCAGCAGTCAGAGAGCCTCCTATAGAATCCACCTTATTCCCATCTCTCCCTTTCATTGCAGCATGCCTTTGCCAGTAGGCAGCATCCTATAGGTCAGGATGAAAGTTCAGAGGAGGGGCAGGGTCATTGCCAGAGTGGGAGTCTAAAATAAATGCCATAAGTTATAGGCCTAAGACAAGAAGGTCAGGACCAGTAAAGAATTATCAGAAGTGGTGGGCAAATAGAAAACAAAAAGGCAGAGTACAAAGATGAACTAAAAAGGGGATTGGAAATGGCCAATAAGCACATGAAAAGATGCTCAACATCATCAGACATTAGGGAGATTAAAATTAAATCCACAGTGAGACACTACTGCACACTCACTAGGACAACTAAAATTAAAAAGACTGACAATACCAGTGGATGTAGAGCAAATGGAATTCCTGTATATTGCTAGCAGGAATGTAAAGCGGTACAACCATGATAAATAATAAGATCTTACTGTACAGCACAGGGAACTATATTCAATATCCTGTAATAAATCATAATGGAAAAGAAAATGAAAAAGACTATATATATATATATGTATAAGTGAATCACTTTGCTGTACACCAAGAACTAACACATTACAAATCAACTATACTTCAATAATAAATAAATAAATAAATAAATAAATAAATAAATAAATAAATAAAATGGTATAACCACTTTGGAAAATACTTTGGCAGTTAATAGTGTATGCAAGTTAAACATGCACTTACTGTAGGTGTTTACCTCTGAGGAATGAAGATGTGTGTCCACCAGACACCTTTATGTGAATGTTCATAACAGCTTTATTCATAAGCCCCATACTGAAAACAATCCAAATGCCCATATATTAATATATAAGTAATGGATAAACAAATGTAGAATGTCCAAGGGTCTGAGAGAACTTTTTGAAGTGATAGAAATATTATACATCTTGATCATGATGGTGGCTACACAGGTGTGTATGGTTGTATATAGGTATGTGTAGTATATAGAATTATATACTTAAACTATGTGTATATTGTTGTATGTAAATTTTACCTTAATAAAGTTGATTAAATAAAAATACTTAAAAATAAAACAGGACAGGCAGTCATAGGAGGGAGACAAATGAACAACCAAGACAGGAAGCAAAGCAGAGGTGAGTAGCAAAGGGCATAAGGTATTAGAAATGAAGACAACAAAGAACTAACTTGGGGCCCAGATGGATTCTTGAAAACCCTTCCAGTGAAACCATGTTTCTAATCGTACCAATTGTCTTATTATCGCTATCAACTTTGCTAATTCTTTTATGCTGATAATCAGTTTGTTTCCTAGAAACTGACACGATTTCCTTCTTTCTTCTCTAATTCCTACCCCTAAATCAATTTCTGTTTTTCCCTTGGAAGTTCTCTCTTTAATGCCCCTGCCCTTGCTTAACAATTCTTGAATGAATCTGTATCGTGCAGTTAAGACCTTGGTTACTTTCTAGTTGGGTTGCTTTTGCCTACAACGCTACTGGAAACTGATTGAAGGAATATTTTTTATATTTATACCCTTGTTGCCTCTTTCCCACGTCCCATACGATGTTCAGGTAAATGTGTCAAAATATGTCTTTAACTTGTCCCCTTCTTTTCATCCACCCCACTATCCTAGGTTGTTGTCTCTGGCATGGTCTATTGCCATATTATGTTGATTGGCCTCTCTTTTCCATCCTTAACCCCGCCTTGTTGTCCAGATGGCAGTCAGATTGACGCCTTTTAAAAGCAAATCAGATGATTTTACTCATTTCCTTAAAATGCTTCCATGTCTTCACATTGCACTTAGAGTAAAATCTGGTCCCTCCCACCTCGACACTGTCTTCAGCGTTCACATATCTCCTACTCACTGTGCCTCATCAAACCAAGCCCTCTCCCAGCCCGGGGCCTGTGTGCTGTTCTTCATTCTCCCAGAATCCTTTTCTCCCAGCTCTTTCCATGGCTTCTCATGCTTCAAAGTTCAACTGGAATGTCATTCCTCTGAGGCCTCTGCAGAGAGGTGTCTGCCTCCCTGCAGAAAAAGTATTTTCTTTCACATAACCTTGTTTATTTCTTTGCAGGGAACTTAGCACATCTGAAATCTACCTTATGTATTTCTTTAATGGTTTATTGTTCATCTCCTTCCATCAGTTAATAACCAACAAGAAGACAGATCTCTCTACCTTGTTTGCACTATATCCCCAGCACCTAGCATGGGACTTGCCTTATTGAAGACACTCAATAAGTAATCATTGACTGAATGACAAGTGAAAATATAGTAGGCAAATAATAACCACTCAGTGTTTGCTCTTGTTTTACCATGAATTTTCTTTTCCTAAGTTTCTTTTCTTTTCTTTTTTTTTTTTTTTTTTTACTTAATTTTTACAGGTACTTCTATTGTGACTATAAAAGCTTTTGCTACTGACTCAATTCGGGACAGCATTAAATACTCGATTTTTAATGGAAATGAAGATGGAGTTTTTTCCTTGTGCTCCAACTCAGGTAATCCTTCTCTACATTATAATAGCTTTATTTTCTGCTCCACCTAATGTTACTAGTAAGACTTACTTCAGCAAAGAAAACTCAAAATTTGAAAGGTAGAAATTTTTAGAGGTAAATAATTTAAAAAATAAACAACAAAGAGTTTTTAATGGCAGCTGATGAGAAATCAAGATCTATTTGTTTATGTGTACTCCCTAAGAATTCTATTCTTCACGTTTCCAAATTAAACAGTACCTAGCCTACCCTACCTGTTATTTGATGATAACATGATTTCTACTTATAATTTAACTATCCATTCGGGAGATTTGCAGATGTAGTAAGAAGATCAGTGAGAGTGGGTTTGAACTGAAAATAAGCACACATGTCTAGCCTTAGGAAATTCTCATCAGAGATTCTTCTAATTCGCCACTTAATGTCAACAGTGCAACAAAAAAGGACAGCTGGAAAGGTTTCTATGTGATGGTAAAGAAATTACTTCCAAATACGGCATGTATTAAATTTAGCTTTAATAAGAGCATTATTGTGCTTTTAATGAATACCAACTGATTATTTGGAACATGCTTTCTTTAACTAACAACTATGTAGCAGATACATATCTACTGCTTCATTGTCAAACCTCAAGAAGAATGTTTTTTGTAATTTCTATATTACCATACAACTGCCTTATTTAATCCATACTATGTGCACATGGGAAGAATTGAAAGGGGGTCATTTCTTAAGCAAAAGCCTTCTCGTCCAGGGTAGTGTTACGACTTTTTGGTCCACGCAGCCTTTGCTTAGCAAACTCTCTGAGGTAGCCTGCGAAAAGTCCTTATCTCTTCGCCCCATCATTTGATTAAAGGGTGATGCAGGAAGCCTGTTGGCAAGAAGGCCATGTGAGGACATCACCAAGCCTTAAGGTTCTAGCAGCTCAGTGTCTAAAGGAGCTGAGATTAGAACGTTTAGGAAGAAGGAATATCAGAGTTTGCACTTTTTCTCAGGTCACCCAAATCCTTCTGCCACGGCACCCCTAACATGGCCCAGGCTTGGCCTTATTTTCTATAGTCTCTCATTAAAATGCAGATATAATATGCCTAGGGTTAGTTCAAAGAGGTCATCCACAGAAAACTCTTTATTTCTTAAGTGGTTATTTATTAAGTTGAAATGTATTTCAAAATTTTATTGTGAAATATCTATGAATGATATGTTGAGGTATACAACTGTTTAGTGGGCTGCAATAAAATAAAAGCCCATATATTTGGCACCTATCTCCAGAGATGAGACATCACTAGAATCTCAAGAAGCCCCTGTGTGTCCCTTCCCTCTCACATATGTCTTATTTCACCTCAGAGGTAATTGGAAAATCAGTAATCTGAATTTGGCATTGATCCCTGCCTCTTTTTTTTGCCATTAGGCTTTCCCACCATGTTTGAATCCCTAAACAATACATTACTTAGTTTTATTTTGATTTAAACATCATAATAGAATCAGGCTGAATGAACTCTACTATGGCTTGATTTTTTTTTTTTGCTCAATACTTTTACTGTGATGTGTAGTACATAAGCCATTATGAACACATTAAAGAGGAATAGCAAAGAATGATGTGTACCTGCTGCCAAGATTATAAAATAGAACACAGTCATTATCATCGATGCTCCCGTTGGACCCTTTTCTGATTGCATCTTTTCTCTCAACTGCTCCAGGCTGATTAATGCCCAGACTTCAAGGATAATCATTCTCTTGTGACTTACAGCAAATGCATTCCTACAAAAAGAAACAGAGTAAAAGCATTGATTTTGCTCTGAAATTTATATAAATGGATTCATACTCTATTCTATTGTTATTAGGTTTTTTAAATTCAGAGTTAGAATCATCCATGTTAATGTGCGTAGCTGGAGTTCTTTTATTTTCATTGCTTTACCATATTCTATTGTAAGTCTATATCACAACTTATTTATCAATCTGCTGTTGTTGGACAGTGAGGTTTTCCTATCTGGGGATATAATGAACGATCTCATACATGTCTTCTGGGGCACATATAAGGAGTTCTCTAGGTCCTAGAGTGTAGGTTGGGCATGTACCTCAGAGGATGCCTATGTTCATCTATACAGATGGTACCAAACTGTGTTATGAAGTGGTTCATCCAACTTTACATTCCACCAGAATTGAATGAGAGCTGTCACAGTTGTTCATGTCCTACTTTCTGTTGCCAATCTGGTGGATGTGAAATGTTATCCCACCATGGTTGTAACTTACATTTCTCTTAGTATGGATGTATGTGAGCATTTTTTCATAGTTTATTGACTATTTCTGTTTTCTTCTGTGTGGAATGCATAGTGATATCTTTTGCCTATTTTTCTGCCAGGTTGTTTGTATTTTTCTTGCTGAAGTGTAAGCATTTTTAATATATTTTGCTGGTATTTTTCCTTTGTTTTTGTTACAATTTTTTTTTTTTATAATTTGTGACTTTTGCTCTCATTAGGGCGTGTTTTGATTTTAACGTTAGAATGAATCGCTCTTTTATTTTACGATTTGCCTTTTTTGTAGGTTGTTTAAGAAGTTCTCCCCACCCTGAGATCATGAAGATATTCTTATATGGTCTTTAAAAAATTTTATAGTTTTCCTGTGTTTCACATTTACATCATCAGTCCATCTAGAATTGATTTTGTGTTTTGCATGAGTTAGGGAAAGCTTTTCTTTTTTTCTTTTCCCCTCCTCTCTTCTCCTTTCCTTTCCTTTTCCTTTCTTTTTTTTCAACCAGGACTGCCAGTTGTTCCAATGGCAGTCACCTTCCCCTGAGATCTGCGGTACCAGCACAGTCATACATCATGTTTCCATGCCCCTACTGGACCCTCAACTCTTTTCCATTCATCTCTTTGTCTATCCACACACCAACACGACACTATCTTCATTACATTAGCTTTATAAGTCTTCATATCAGGAGAGCAGCAACCCCACAATATTTACCCCATCCTCATATTCCTCCTCATGAGTATATCAGTTGTTATTGTCTGTTTGGCTCTAACATAAAGCATTGTATCTACTTGTTAAGTTTTACACGCACACACACACACACACACACACACACACACACACGCCTATTGGGATTGTTTGTCCATGGAAAGGATATTTATTCATGAATTTTGGGGTGATATACAGCTGTTCACACCTTCATGCATGTAACCCACATAACCATGGCATACATATTTGATTTCAGGTGGAACCTTACCTCAATAACAACAGCAAAAAAAATCTCAAAAAAAATCATAAACTCCAATCTAGAATCTAAGTAATTTAATCATCAGACCAAAATGTCCTCCTTTTAAATTTCACAAAGTCCTGTATAGCTGTGCATTGTAGGTAATAATCATCTATGAAAACTTTCCTTGATTGACTTTTTTTTAAGCTCTTTATTGGAATGTAATTGCTTTACACTCTTGTACCAGCTTCTGAGGTACACCAAAGTGAATCAGCTGTATTTATACATATATCCCCACATCCCCTCCCTCCCACAACTCTGTCCCACCCTCCCTGTCCTGGCCCTCAGAGGCATCACCCATCATCGAGTTGATTTCCCTTTGGTATACAGCAACTTCCCACTAGCTATCTATTTTACATTTGGTAGTGTATATATGTCTATGCTACTCTCTCAATTCGTTCCAGCTTCCCCTTCACCCCCCCCACCCCAACCCTGTATCCTCAAGTCAAATTCTCTACATCTGCATCTTTTTTCTTGCCCTGTCACTGGGTTCATCAGTACCATTTTTTTAGATTCCATATGTATGAGTGAGCATACAGTATTTGTTTTTCTCTTTCTGGCTTACTTCACTCTGTATGACAGTCTCTAGGTCTATCCACCTCATTACATATAGTTCAATTTCATTCCTTTTTATGGCTGAGTAATGTTCCACTGTGTATATGTGCCACATCTTCTTTATCCATTCATATGTTGATGGGCATTTAAGTTGCTTTCATGTCCTGGCTATTGTAAATAGTGCTGCAATGAACATTATGGTACATGTTTCTTTTTGGATTATGGTTTTCTCTGGGTATATGCCAGATAGTGGGATTACTGGGTCATATGGTAGTTCCATTTTTAGTTTTTTGAGGAACCTCCAAACTGTTTTCCATATTGGCTGTACCAACTTACATTCCCACCAACAGTGCAGGAGAGTTCCCTTTTCTCCACACCCTATCCAGCATTTTTTTTCTAGATTTTTTTGATGATAACCATTCTGACTGGTGTGAGGTGATACCTCATTGTGGTTTTGACTTGCATTTCTCTAATGATTAGTGATGTTGAGCATCTTTTCATGTGTTTGTTAGCCATCTGCATGTCTTCTTTGGAGAAATGTCTATTTAGGTCTTCCACTTATTTGTGGATTGGGTTGTTTGCTTTTTTGGTATTAAGCTACATGAGCTGCTTGTGTATTTTGGAGATTAATCCTTTGTCCATTGTTTCATTGGCAAGTATTTTCTCCCATTCTGAGGCTTGTCTTCTTGTCTTCTTTATGGTTGCTTTCACTGTGCAAAAGCTTTTAAGTTTCATTAGGTCCCATTTGTTTATTTTTGATTTTATTTCCATGATTCTAGGAGGTGGGTCAAAAAGGATCTTGCTTTGATGTATGTCATAGAGTGTTCTGCCTATGTTTTCCTCTAAGAGTTTTATACTGTTTGGCCTTACATTTAGGTCTTTAATCTATTTTGAGTTTATTTTTGTGCATGGTGTTAGGAAGTGTTCTAATTTCATTCTTTTACATGTTGCTGTCCAATTTTCCCAGCACCGCTTATTGAAGAGCCTGTCTTTTTTCCATTGTATATTCTTGCCTCTTTTGTCAAAGATAAGGTGTCCATATATGCTTGGGTTTACCTCTGAGCTTTCTATTCTGTTCCATTGATCTATATTTCTATTTTTGTGCCAGTACCGTACTGTCTTGATCACTGTAGCCTTGTAGTATAGTTTGAAGTCAGGAAGCCTAAATTCCACCAACTCCGTCTTTCCTTCTCAAGATTGCTTTGGCTATTTGGGGTCTTTTGCATTCCATACAAATCGTGAGATTTCTTGTTCTAGTTCTGTGAAAAATGCCATTGGTAATTTAATAGGGATTGCATTGAATCTGTAAATTTCTTTGGGTAGGATAGTCATTTTCACGATGTTGATTCTTCCAACCCAGGAACATGGTATGTCTCTCCATCTGTTTGTGTCATCTTTGACTTCTTTCATCAATGTCTTAAAGTTTTCTGCATACAGATCTTTTGCCTCCTTAGGCAGGTTTATTCCTAGGTATTTTATTCTTTTTGTTGCAATGGTGAATGGGAGAGTTTCCTTAATTTCTCTTTCTGCTCTTTCATTGTTAGTGTATAGGAATGCAAGAGATTTCTGTGCATTAATTTTGTATCCTGCTACTTTACTAAATTCATCGATTAGTGCTAGCAGTTTTCTGGTAGCATCTATAGGGTTTTCTCTGTAAAATATCATGTCATTTGCAAACAGTGACAAGTTTACTTCTTCTTTTCCAATTTGGACTTCTTTTATTTCTTTTTCTTCTCTGATTGCTGTGGCTAAAACTTCCAAAACTATGTTGAATAATAATGGTGAGAGTGGGCACCCTCGTCTTGTTCCTGTTCTTAGAGGGAATTCTTTCAGTTTTTCATCATTTAGAATGATGTTTGCTGTTCGTTTGTCATATATGACTTGTATTATGTTGAGGTAATTTCCTTCTATGCCCATTTTCTGGAGAATTTTCATCATAAATGGATGTTGAATTTGTCAAAAGCTTTTTCTGCATCTATTGAGATGATCATATGGTTTTTATCCTTCATTTTGTTGATATGATGTATCACATTGATTGATTTGCATGTATTGAAGAATCCTTGCATTCCAGGGATAAACCCCACTTGTTCATGGTGTATGATCTTCTTAATGTGCTATTGGATTCTGTTAGCTAGTATGTTGTTGAGGATTTTTGCATCTATATTCATCAGTGATATTGGCCTGTAATGTTCTCTTTTTGTGACTTCTTTGCCTGGTTTTGGTTTCAGGGTGATGGTGGCCTCATAGAATGTGTTTGGGAGCGTTCCTCCTTCTGCTCTATTTTGGAAGAGTTTGAGAAGGATAGGTGTTAGCTCTTCTCTAAATGTTTGATAAAATTCATGTGTGAAGCCATCTGGCCCTGGGCTTTTTTGTGTTGGGAGATTTTTAATCACAGTCTCAATTTCCGTACTTGTGATTGGTCTGTTCAAATTTTCTATTTTTTCCTGGTTCAGTCTTGAAAGATTGTACTTTCCTAAGAATTTATCCATTTCTTCCAGGTTATCCAATCTATTGGCATACAGTTGTTTGTAGTAGTCTCTCATGATCTTTTGTATTTTTACAGTGACCATTGTTACTTCTCCTTTTTCATTCCTAATTCTGTTGATTTGCATCTTCTCCCTTTTTTTCCTGATGAGTCTGGCTAATGGTTTATCAATTTTGTTTATCTTCTCAAAGAACCAGTTTTTACTTTTATTGATCTTTGCTATTGTTTCCTTCATTTCTTTTTCATTTATTTCTGATCTGACTGACTTTTTAAAAAATTGTTGTAAGGACATTAACATATCTACTCTGTTAACACATTTTAAGTGCACAGAACTGTATGTTAACTGTAGGCAGGTGTTGTGCTTCAGATCTCTAGAGCTTACTCGTGTTGCGTAACTGAAACTTCATTTCCCACTAACCAGCAGCTCCCCATTTTACCATGCCCCCTGCCCCTGGCAACCACCATTCTTCTCTCTGCTTCTGAGTTTGGCTACTTTAGATACCTCATATAAGGGGAACCAAGTAATATTTCTTTTTTCTGTGACTGGCATATTTCACTAAACATAACATCCTCAGGGTTCATCCATGTTGTCATATATGGCAGCATGTTCTTTCTTAAGACTGAATAATCTGTCATTGTAGGTATACACCACATTTTTTTTTATCCATTCATCTATCAATTTACATTTAGGTTGTTGGAATTTTTATTGAAATTATATTAATTCTAAATAGCAGTTTGGGGAAAATGTGTATTTTTACAGTACTGTCTTCTAATCTAGGAGTGATATGGAAAATCACACCAATTATTTTCTTTAACACTTTTAATAAAGCTTTTTTCTATAGCATATTTCTTGCTAGATTTAGTCTAAATATTTTATACTTTCTCTTCCTGAGGTAAATTTAAAAAATACTTTTTCTTTTTTTTTTAGTATCTTTTTGATGTCGACCATTTTTAAAGTCTTTATTGAATTTGTTATAATATTGCTTCTGTTTTATGTTTTGGTTTTTTGGCCTCAAGGCATGTGGGATCTTAGCTCCCTGACCAGGGATCAAACCTGCACCCCCTGCATTGGAAAGAGAAGTCTTAACCACTGAATCACCAGGAAAGTCCCCCAAAATGCTTTTTATGACAGTGTTAGTGTGCACACTTGAAATTAGCTTTTATATTTTGATTTTGTAGCTAGCAAATTTGTAAACTCTTATTGATTGTGATATTTTTCTGTCCATTCAACATATACAATCATCTGAGAATGACCATTTTTCTCAGTATTTGTTGGAAGTTATATCGTTTTTTCTCTTCTTTTAGTGGTTAGCCTAGCTATTTTGACATCTATAATTAAAGCCTAGCATCAATCAACATTGTGCTCATAAGTAATATCTGAGACTTAGAATTACTCATCTCTTAATATCCCTTTTTCAATTTATAAGCTTTTCTTGACCACAATTTTAGTTCTTTCAAATTAGGCATTAATGTTTTTAAGTTTATTTGCTTCTTTGCTACTCTCTTTGCTAACTGTTCTTTATTCTATCTCAGACTTTCCTCTGGAATCATTTTACTTCTACTTAAAGTACATCCTTTTGTGAGAGTCTGTTGTAGTAAACTCAGATTTTAGTTGTCTACAAAAGTCTTTAATTAATTCTTGTTTTTAAGAAATAGTTTTACTGGGTTTAGAATTCCAGGTTCACACTTTTTTTCTCTTATCATATTTAGGTTATTACCCTACTGTCTTCTGGTTTACAGTTGTTGCCTTAAGAAGTCAACTGTTGATCTAAATACCATTTATTTGTAACTTACTTTGGAACTCCAGTTGGACAAATATTGGGGCCATATCACTCTCTCCTACATCTCTTTTTCATATTTTCATCTCAATGTGCCTCTTCTCTTCAGCCTAAGGAACTGTAGTTTTCATTTCCAGAGGTTCTCTTGAGTTATTTTTCAACCCTATTTGGTCTTTTAAAAAACTAGCCTCTTGTTCCTTGCTAATGTTTCCAGCATTCTTTTTTATACATTTAAATATATAATAGTTACACATTCTGTGTCCAATAATTTCTGCATCTTAAGTCTTTAAAGATTTATTCTGCTATCTATGGATTTGCTGGCTGTCATTCATGGTGCCTTGCTGCTCTGTGATTTTTGCGCTTGTTAACTATAAGCTACTCACTGTCCTGGAATCTTTTTCTCTGAGGATTCTTTGAAACCTGTGTTGAATTTGTTCCCTTAAGGGAGGATTTGTTTTTGATTCTGCAAATCACATAGACACTCATCAAGCAAAGAAGAGCTCACATTAATTTTGGGGAATTTAAAAAACTATACCTATGATGATATAGCTACCATAAATTCAGGCTTAAGCTAATTAATTCTCAGCAGAGGCTTTTTTCTCCTTTTCAACTAACATCAAGGTCAAGAAAAGCAAATTTCTGTGCATTCATTTTAAATTTTCTTTTTAATATTGACAACATTTTTGGAGCACATGTAGCCTTTAGGTTTACAGCTTTATCCTGGTTTTCCTATTGGATCTTTCACCTTTTGTGGATTCAGGCTTCTTGCCTTGTTTTGCACACCCCGTGCAGTTGTCAGAGGTGAATCTCAAGGAAGCAGGTTATGTTAGAAATCCTTGAAACAAAAACAAGCTTTTAGTGCTTTCTTGCCTCCTTGAATTACTATATTTATTTATTTAGTCCTCTGAGGATTTCTTACTACTGTAGCAACTCAATAATGCATTTCAACACACACACACACACACACACACACACGCAATTTATCAAGCATTTTAGCTGTTTTTCTCACGAGGATTATTCCAGTCTATAGTTTACCATACTTCTGTCAAGAAACATCTCTAAGAATATTTATGCTATTAAATTCATCTTTCATGCCACCTTTGCTACATAATCATTAAATTTGTTGTCTAAAGGCATCTAATACAGGTTTTATCAGTGTATATATTTTAAAAACATAAGCCAATTAAAAAAAGAAAACTGGTATGTATGATAAATCAGTGAACTTTATCGCTAATGGTGCAGTCATTTTTCTTCAGGATAAAATGTGAGAAAACCATTTTATTAGTTATTGGCGTAGTAAGTTACAATTAGATAGCTCTCTGATGAGAAGTCTCTTCTGTCCATTTGTGCCCGAGGTTGCCCTGTCCCATAGTCACAAACCAAAGGTTTACTTTTGCATCTAAACCCCTTGTCACTATAACTTAAACACATCTACTACTCACTGTTTAAACCAGAAGGAATTTTGGAGTTTGACTAGCTTCGTGTATGTAAATAACAGATGGTGGTTTTCATTCCATTATTTGGTAGATTGACATAAAACAAAATGATCAAACTTTCCATGTTTCAAGGACGTAGCTTTAGAGTAGAGAGTTTAAAAGCTTTTGGATAACATAAATGTTTATCACATTCTGCTTTGAGCCCATACATATGCAGGCGCACAGTTTGTAATTGACTGAAGTAACCCGATTATGCTATCTGACACTGAGTATTTGAAGAGTCTTAATCTCATTTTGATGTGTACTTTATAACTTGGACAAAAGCTATACATGTCCATATAGCAGAAGGAAAATATTGCTAGTTTTCTTCTCAAGTTATTATATAACTGGCACGCTAACATATAAGAATGAACAAAAAGTTGGGATTTGTGAGCCTCTTAGTTTAAGGAAAGCATGGACTTCTGCCCATGCTATTACACAGAGCCCAGTAGTACTTTTTTCTCACTGGTGACAATAAATCCTCAATGTCTCTGAGAAAAATATACATAGATCATCCAAGGCAAATTGTGGATCTAATAGGTGTGCCAGCCTTGAATCATCTCACAGACTAGTTATTGTCTTTTCTATTTGCAAAACTTTCACAGCATTTGCCAATTATTATGCCAAAAATAAAAACTAAGCAAGGAAAGCATTAGAACTGCAGATCCATTCCAAGTGCAAAATTCCAATTATCAAAGCCTAAGCACAGGCCTTTTAATAAAAAATCCACTTTGATCTGAACTATAATTGGCATAGTTTCTACTAAGTGACACTGGCAATTTAGTGTTGCATTTCAATTTTATTTTTCTTTACTAATAGTAACAGAACACGATAGCAAGCTGAATGCCCTGTTTGGTGGAGACAGAGCTCCAGATGAGAGCTTTGGGCCCACCTAGACTGGGGCTTCTCTGCCATTTGAGGGCATAGGCTTAGCCCTTATTCCACAGAGACTTCTGAAAACTATCTTCTTTCATTAGCAGTTCATCAAAATGCATTTTAATGATTCTCCAGCTGCCAATCCTTAAATCTACTCTAAATTTTCTATCAGGAGTTTTGGTAACATCAGTCTGTGGTTTGTAAACGTAATTTGGTTTTCTGAATTGATAGCTAAATCTGATGACAATAACTGAAAGTGAATTGATAATGTTTTAAATTTGGCATATAGTGAGTTCTTCATATAGAATATAAATATGTATTTTTTCTTATTAACAGAATAGAAGCAGTAAAATCCCGCCCCCCAAACACTCAATGCCAAAGTTAGACTTATTGGAACAGGATATGAGTACTATTAGCATCCAGGTTAGGTACATGATAGTCTGACGTTTCCTTGACCTACTTGGTTCTCTAGGGGAACTGGTTCAGATAGAGCAATCAGAACTGTGGCTTCCAGGTCATATTTCCAGAAACTGTACAGGTTCTTTCACTAGAAGAACACATTTCTAATAGTCCATAGCTATTAAATGTTCTCCCTATAAATTCAGAGCTTATACAGGTACTAAATCTATATATAGTGATGGAGGGGGTGAGAGACACGGGGAGGACCTGGGACTCTATATCATGTTACTGCAAAGAAACATTCTCAGCATGTACTGTGTTACTGTCACGGCAACCTTATGGAGCCATTGTTCACATCCCTGTTTTACAGAAGATGAGACTCAGCTCAATAGAACTCACTTACTACAGGTCACAATCTTAGTAGTGGAGGAACCAGGTACTTTACCTAAATGAAGTAGCCAGGGCTAGGATTTACCCTCGGTTTCAGGTTTCTCACACTCCAAAGCAGTACGCATTTCAGCAAACTCCATTGGATGGAATTTCTGACAGTGAGAGCTAAGTAAATCATGACAGTGGAGTAATAAAAACAGTAAATTCAGTGAGAAATTTAATTATAAAGGGGAAGAAATAAAACAGAGTAGAAACTAGAGAAGAGAATTATATCAAGGGAGGAATTTTCTTAATCTGGGGAAAAACCCTGTGCAGGGAGTAAACCTCAAGGCTCAGTTTCCCTCACCTGGTTCTACTTGTTACCTGAGGGTGTAATAAATATTATTGGGTGCTTCCATGTGTCAGACCCTGAGTTAGGGATTTGGAAGATGATGGTGTAAGAGGTAACCGTCCTCACTTTGTGAATCTTCCAAACCAAGAGGAGTAACTCGGCAGAAATAGGTGAGCAGAGGCCCTGCAGGCACTTTGGGAGAGTCTGTTGGAGGCAGATGTGGTGATGGTATGGGGCTGGGTGGTCTGGAAAGATCCCTGAGGATGCACAGAAGTGGGGACAATTCCAGGTGGATGGAAAAGCCTGCAGGACAACTCTGAAATGAGCGTTTGAGGAACAGAACATGTATGAGTCTCACAGCCAGAGCAGAGAGAACAAAGGGGAGAAAGAGAAGAATGAGATTTCTCAGGTGCGAGAGGCCGGACCAGGTGGTCCTGGGGAGGCTAAAAACTCTGAACTTCATCATAATAGCTGTGGAAGCTGGTCAAAGGGTTTTATGCAGGACAGGCACAGTGTCGTTTTTTATTATTTAATTCGGAACGGGAACTGGATGAGTGGGAAGGCCAGTTAAGTGGACTAACGCAGGGGACAAGGTGGGAAAGGCTGGTGGCTTGGAGGAGGGCAGCAGCAGGGAGATGGAGTGGGTGGATTCAGACAATGTTTGAAAGATGGACTTTACAGACATGGGCTAAATACGGAGATAGAAGGATGACTTAAGAGAAAGCGCCCAGATTTCAGATATACATGGCTTCTTTCCCTCCTATGTGTTTGAACCACGTAAATGTGTGCCCGTTCTTACCTTTCTTTCACAATGACCCTGGACACTAGGAAAGAGTGTCCAGCCCGTGGAAGGGGTTGAGGGACAGGTGAGCGTGTGAACGTCTGTGTCAAAGGTGATTTGAGACTTTTTAAATAAAATCGTTTTCTTTTCTTTTTTCTTTTTTTCCTCTCTGGAAATACAAATAGGAGAACTCACTGTGCAAGAACCCAAGTTTCTTGATTTTGAAGTCAGAAATGAAGTTCAGCTCATTGTTTTAGCTGAAAGTAGGGGGCAGAGAGCCTACAGCAAAGTAGCAGTCTTCATCCAAGACGTGAATGACCATCCACCATGCTTTGGGCAAAGCATTTACCAAGTATCAGTGTCTGAAGGCCAGTTCTACAGGGATCACATCATACAGGTAACAGAATGTGTTGTGTGTGTGTAGGGAGGGTGAATTCAATTTTAAATGTTTCCTCGGCATATACAATATTTGATGCTCTGGATGGAACTTTAGGTTGAAGGAAGTCTGGAGTTTCTGAATTCACTCTCCTTCCTCCATCCATTTCGTGCTCGGTTAGGTCCACCTGCTTTCTCTAGGGACCTTGTAGAACACTAGCAGGAAATCTAGAGGGGCACAAAAAGCAGCCCGCCTTACACATGGGTACAGTTTAGTGGGGGAGTCAGAAGACAAAGTATACAATTTAAATGCAAATTACTAATGTTATAACAGAAGTGCATGTCGAATGTCATGAGAGAAAATAGGAGGCAGAGGCTGTTCCTGGAGGAAAGCGTCAGTCTTCGTGGAAGAATGAGGTTTTCATACGATCTTAAAGGGCAAGCAGGCATTTGCCAGGTGGAGCTGCAGCCAGATGGGCGTGGCTGAGAGACAGACACAGGGATGGTCCCCCTGGTTCGGGGTTGCAGGTGTCTCATGTGAAAGACATAGA
This sequence comes from Hippopotamus amphibius kiboko, assembly GCF_030028045.1. Lineage (NCBI taxonomy): Eukaryota > Metazoa > Chordata > Mammalia > Artiodactyla > Hippopotamidae > Hippopotamus > Hippopotamus amphibius. Next base: position 84,512,029 of record NC_080188.1, on the reverse strand, counting down.
TCTGCTGTTTCCAGCTCAGCCCCACCTTGAGAGAAAGCCCCATGCCCTGAAAAAGAGGGTCTGTTCACATGGCAGTCTTCTTGTTCAGGCTCCAAACCCACTATCCTTGATAGACTCTACCTGCTTCAGGAGTGGTGCCCATTTTCACCTTTCCCTTCATGGTTGGACTGCTGCTTTGATTTCAAGAACCTGGACATTAGGACACCTACAGGCTCTTGGGAATCTGTGCAGGAAATGGGTATAAACCCCCTTCCGGATAGTCGGCCGCTTAGTGGGACATTCCGTTTGGCCTCTGTAACCCTGCTACTGTGACCCAGCACCGCATGACTTTCTCTCCGGGGTAAATGGGGGCAGGGATCCAGGTGATCCCCTAGGTTACTGTGCAGCTACCTTCATCTGACCATATAAAGACACCTTCCTTTGATTCCCACCCAGTCCAGATGCACACGTTTGCCTCTGATGGTGCAAACAAGACCCGTAGAGGCTCAGCCGTCTTGGAGTTTTAGCTATGTGCTCTCCACACGGCCCCGGATCCTTGGGATTTCCTACATTATTTTTGCAGATTTATTTTGTACAACTGGAGCCTACTTTCTCCAGGTTCCAGCCTGTTCCAGAAGTGCTGCACCTTTACCCTGGTTTCAGCCATGACTGAGATGCTTAAGAGGAAGGTGAGGAGGTGCAGGCATCCTCCTGCCCACCCCTCCCCCCAGTGATGCCTGTTGAGCGGGGATCGCAGATGCCTCCGGTGCCACTGCAGGGCCTGCTTGGTCATAGAGGACCCCCTCCCTTGGGCGCTGGTGCATTGTGCTTTGTCACATGTGCTAACCTGGACGGAGCTAGGCTGCTCATTTGGGATATGTGAAGGTGAAGGTACGCCCGACAGGGAGACAGCCCGACCTGCCAGTGCTTCAAGTGATGTAAACTTCGAGAAGGCCCAGTCAGGGATGGATACAAGGAACTTTGTTCTTCATATGGTTGGATCATTTAGTTTCCAGGAAACTAGAACTGCCGTTTTCCTGTGTCCTGTTCAGATAGACAGGAATGGAGAAGACTCAAGAGTTCTTGCTTTTCGCTACCACACTGCCCAGGTGCCCTCCTTTTGAATGCAGCCCCCACAAACTCCCTTTAGGAACTGCCAGGTGCAGCCTTGGTGGGATTGGCAGTCAAGGTGGTGACCTCCCGCCCACCCCACCCTGCCACAAGGTGCTGTCAGCCGCCTTGGTCCCATTTGAATCTTGGGCGGTAGGACACAGGACAGAGACAGATTAGACCTGGTTCATCTTGACGACAACAACTCAAAGAAGCTGTGCCCTAGAGATGTTCAGGTTCTTGTGCTTCACCTGGGCACTGTCTTTCTGCTCCATTTCTTTCCTGGTGAAGTTGGCCAGAGTGGATTTGTGTTGCTGACATCCGAAGACCCTAACTGATACTAGCTGATAGGCCTCCTGGGAGGCCTACTGGCTGTAACTCTTTTACGTGTACGGCCTAGGGGACATGAGGGACTTTTTATTCTGCCCGGATGCAGATAAGTTTCTCTTCCTTGTGATCGCGATGGGAACCATCTATTGCAGCCTTTCTGTATGAAGTAGATGGTTGTGTGCTCTCCTGATGAGGTCCTGGATCCCCTGAGAACTCTGGCAGCAGTGTGAAGAATAGATTGAAGGGGAAGGGAGTTAGAAGCAAAACCCCACTAGGACATCAGTATTGTTGCCCAGGAAAGAGATGACAGGGGATGGGAGCACAGGCCAAGGCTCCCATCTGAGGGGGCCTAGAAGAGAAAAATAAATAGAAAGAGGGACTTTCCTGGTGGTCCAGTGAGTAAGACTCCATGCTCCCAATGCAGGGGGCCCAGGTCCGATCCCTAGTCAGGGAACTAGACCCCGCATGCCACAACTAAGACCCGGCACAGCCAAATAAACAAATATTTTTTAAAAATAAATAGAAAGAAATTCATCTGTCAACTTGTTCTTAAACCAGATCTTGAATCCACTAATAGAATAAGTTTGTGATTAAAAAGTAAAGCAGACTAAATAATATATCTCCATGGAGTGTGATGCAGAACTTTTGCTTTATCTTCAACACTAGTACTTGGATAACTTGATAAGTAGATCACGAGGATCTAAATTTGTCAGCAGTTTCTAAATCTAGGTTTTGTTTCATTTAGCTCCAAACACACAGTACTCGTACTGAAAATTACTTGGAGATCCTTTCAGTGAATCTGCAGAATAGTCTTCTCACCCATTATCCACTTTAATGTAAGCCCACTTCAGCCTGGCTGATATTCCTTTGCTCATTGTCTTTAAAGTGTGTTGACCATGTGATTCTTTCATAACGCATTTCTCTGAAAAACAGGCTTAACTCATTCTACAGATTCAATCCTTACCTAATGGAGGAGTCGCTTCCTCACAGGTTTTTGCCACAGACCTGGACAGTGGGTCGAACAGCCTCATCGAGTATTCTATTCTCTCCGGCAACCAAGGACAGGCGTTCCAGATGGACGAGCTGAGCGGTGTGCTAACAGCAAGTGGGGTTCTGGATCACGAGTACACCAGAGCCTACAGGTTTGTACAAGACTCAGATCCGTTTGACCAGCTACCCTGCTGTGTTGCCCTACATTGCTTACCCTGCAGGCCTCTTTGAGTAAAAGCACATCCATAAAGTTCAACAACTTCGGGAAGAAAACCTAAGAAATCATGAACCCTGTTTGTCTCTGGGGAAGTGCTCATGTGGGAAGCCTGGGGTCAAAGAGAGGCTTGACCTTCTTACCGTGCATTTCAGTCTCCCTTGTATTTGTATGTTCTTCCGAAAGGCTGTGCACAGCCAGTGTTTCCTTCACTCCTCACAGTGACCTCCAGGGAACTTCATTTAGGCCTTTTCTCACTCACTGATGAGACAGGGGACATGCAGTGTTTCGCTCAAGGTCACAGAACCATTTAACCATCAATCATGGCCTCACTGCCAGGTGTTCTGATGCCAAGTCATGCTGTGTCCACCCTACAAACTACAGAGCAGACCTTCTGTTGAGGGGAAAAAAACAGGAATACAAGAGACCCACGTGTCAGTATTCTCCTAGGCCAGACTACTTACATGTTATACTAGGAAAGTGCAGTGTATTCTTGTGGTTGAGTAGCAAGAGCCAGTTAAAATGGGATCTGTTCCTGGGTGGACTGGATTAATTTAACTCTGAAAAACTTCCCAACTCTAAATGTTTGATTAAGTGTTTAGTTCTTTTTGTTTAATATATTTCAAAATATTACTTCAAAGATATTTTAAAAGTTTAGTTTAAGAACTTATCCTGTATTAACTAGTAGGTTTTTTTCAGTAATATTTTAGTGTAATCAGTGCTTATGATACTTATTCTATAAATATATTAAAATCAATTGTTTAAATATGTTATAACCTATTCCAGCTACATTGTTTCTGTAGTAATTTTGAGCCTAGAGCTTTCTTTTTCCCTTTTCATAGATGATTGCAGGTAAATCTCAGCCTAGTTGCCACCTGAGCAATTACAAATTCAGAGACGTTTGAAGGTCTGCTATGTTCCAGGAACTAAGCATTTCCTGATTATAATGACTTTATGGTACAATGTTCTTACTCAATGGAGCCTAATTAGCAATTAAATCTAACTCCTTTCAGCTTTTTCCTATTTGCGTCATAGTTTCAACGTTCCCAACATTTAAATTGGTCCCAATATTTAAAAGCACCCCTCTCCAATTCCTCATGAATTTAAGGGTGGGAGAAGCAGGAACTGAGAGAAGATGAAATCTACAGACACTGCCACAGAGAGGCTCAGAGGCAACCACATGCCCGCGTGCATGGGCACACACACACACACACACACACACACTCTCCACTGTCAACAAGGCAAGGCAACATTTTGAACCTCCTGCCCCTCAAGGTTTTCCCCTTCCCCGCCCCCTTGTGGCTTCTCTGCCTTTTAAGTGCTTTCCTTGATATTTAAGGCAGTGAGAAAAATAGGATGATTTTCTCCAGCCTGCTATACCTTTAGTGAATGTTTTTAGAAATGGTGTCACTTAGCTTTTAACTTTTTTTTTAACTTTTGAACTTTGCTGTTTTGTCTGACAGAGGAAGATATTCCCAATTCTAGCCCTCTCTTTTACAATGTAAAATGAGAGGGGAAAGATTTTGACAGTTATGATTCTACTCAATATGAGTACATTAAATAATTTTTAGTTCTCATATTAAGCCACATATAAGAAAACTCAGTGGACAGACGATGACAAATTAGTTCTTTAGCTCTGTCAGACTAATAGCTCTGAATTTTAAAAATTATTTACCAAGCATGAGACTGGTTATATAAAGACACATGAAACAGTTCTTGTTTTCAGGGAACTCGAAAATCAAGTGCCCTAATAGCCCATGACAGGAAGCACAGTAATAATCACAATAGGTGCCATTTATGAAGCATCTGCTTTACAGGTTGAATTCTTGTAACAGACTTGAAATCTACACAGTGAGGAAATTGAAGTGCAGAGAGGGAAAGTCGTTTGCCAGGAATAGGCAGCTACTAAATGTAGAACTGAGATTCTCGCCTATGTGAGCCGTCAGAGTAGGGCTTCCTATTGTAGCATGTGAATGAATCTGTAGAGTATATACCTGTAGAGTTACAAAACCAAAACAAAAAAAAAACACTTTTGAAACTTAAAATAATAATAGAAAATAAGTTCCAACTTGTGATTGTGAAATAACACATCTAGTTATGAGCATGCAAAGATGGGATTTGAATCACTGCTTTCCACAGCTTGACTTATCACTGTTAGGGAGAGATTTACCCCTGCTTAAGTTGGTAATCAATATTCATGTAAGTCTTGTAACACTTGAGGGCCAAAATTTAGTCTTGTGAGGGACTTCAAATAAAAATGAGCAACAAAAAAGTCCTAGGCAAATAAAAGTTAATTTAAATGTTTAAAAATTCAATTTCTGTAGCATAAATATTCAAGGTCAAAGAGCAGTTATTGCCCAGAGCAATGCTAAACTCATATGCTCTATTGAACATTCATTATGACTGTGAGAGAAATAATAAAAAGCAGTTATATATACAAGGTAGGAAATGGGCTGAAATGTTAATTATCTTTTCCAAAATGCATGACTTATAAGCAACAGGGATGGGATTGGAACCCTGGTCTGCTGAGTCCCAGTGGAAAAGGGAATAAAGGCATTCCAGGCAAGAAGCATGAGGAAAGACATGGATGTGGGAAAGTGTTTGGTATATCTGGAAGTAACAAGGGGTACAGTGCACCTGACAAGCACTTGAGTGTGGGGTTATAAAAAAGAGGCTGGGGGTGTGGAAGGATAGGAGGAAGATAGTCAAAACGTACAAACTTCCAAGAAGATAAGTACAGGAGATATAATGTACATGGTGACTATAGCTAACACTGCCATGTGGTATGTAGGAAAGTTAAGAGAGTAGGTTCTAAGGGTCCTCATCACAAGGGAAAAAGCATCTTTCTTTTTTTGTTCATGTCTATATGAAATGATGGATGTTAACCAAACTTATCTTGGCAATGATTTCACAGCATATGTAAGTCAAGTCATCATGCTGTACACCTTAAATTTATACAGTGCTAACATGGAAGCAGCCTAAATGTGCATCAATGGATGAATAGGTAAAGATGTGGCACATATATACAATGGAATATTACTCAGCCATAAAAAGGAATGAAATTGAGTTATTTGTAGTGACGTGGATGGACCTAGAGTCTGTCATACAGAGTGAAGTGAGTCAGAAAGAGAAAAACAAATACTGTATGCTAACACATATATATGGAATCTACAAAAATGTTACTGATGAACTCAATGGCAGGGAAAAAATAAGGACACAGATGTAGAGAACAGACTTGAGGACATGGGGGTGGGGGAGGAAAAGCTGGGACAAAGTGAGAGAGTGGCACTGACAAATGTACAGTGCTACTGTATAGCATAAGACTTGACTTGCACTAGCAAATGTAAAATAGATGGCTAATGGGAAGCAGCTGCATAACACAGGGAGGTCAACTCGATGATTGGTGATGACCTAGAGGTGTGGGATAGGGAGGGTGGGAGGGAGGCTGAAGAGGGAGCAAGTATGGGGATATATGTATAAATACAGCTGATTCACTTTATTGTACAGCGGAAACTAGCACAAGAGTATAAAGCAATTATACTCCAATAAAAATTTGGAAAAAACAAACAAATAAAACAAAACAAAAAAAAACCAAAAAAAAAACCTTATACAGTGCTATGTATCAATTATATCAGAAGAAAACTGGGGGGAAAATCTCACTCAATGATCTGAAAAAAACAAAACAAAACAACAAAAAATGGTTCTAGTAGATTATAGGCAAGTTTTGGAGAATTTTATCTGCCATATACTAGAAATTGTACTCTGTTCTGTAGGCTATATAAAAGTGTAAGCAATTGAGAGGATGTTCAGATCTTTATTTTTAAAGAACATCTGGTAATGGATGTCTTGCAAGACAGAGAATCAGCATCAGACAGACCGGTTAAGCTAGACAACAGCTGACAAAGGTCTGTTATGTGGATGAAGCTGTGGGGATGGCAGGAGGGGACATGCTTATTAGTTGATTCAAATACACAATCCATAGGAACATGATGATCAGTTGAATTTACTCAACAAGGAAAGAGACAGAAGATATTTCTGAAATTTCCACATAGGAAAAGCAGGAAGAAGAATAGATTGGGATTGGGATTTTTTTTTTCTGGGCATTTTGAGTTTGAAGGGCCAGTGCAAGAGTAAAAGTAAAGATACTCCTTTGGCAATTAAAAATAATGATCTGGAGCTCAGGAAAGAGATCTTCATTCAGAATCTAGACTTGGGCTTTATCCAGGGAAATGAGTATAATGGTATTACCTAGGGAGACTATGTGAAATGAGAATTTGGGGAATATCACCATTTGAGGGCCAGACAGAGGAAAACCAGCCAGTAAGATAGATTCAGGGACTAGAAAAATCAGAACAAAGCCTGGAAAAGGTGGTTTCATGGAAACTAAGGGGGAAGATTGGACTGCATGAATGAAAAAGCTTTCAGAAAGTGTTTGGATTGGAATCTGCAAAAGTATTCCTTATTTTAAGGAGTTTGCAAGGAATAGACTTGTCCCAAATTGTTTCCTAGCAAGATAAAGTGCACAGTATTGTATTTGTAGGTTAATTAATACAAAACTGTGAAGTTAACTTAAAATTTGTCAAGTTGATTTTCACTAACAAAAATATTTTACATAGTAAGTGTAACAAATATGTTTTACATCATCTGTATACATGTTTGTTACATCCTGTAACAAATATGTATTACAAGCATCTCAGGTTCTGAAGATCAAACAACTTCATGGTTTTGAATTACTATGCTAGAAAGTTTCTGTAAACTTCAGAAAAAAGGATTATAACTAATGATAAAAGAAGCATCATATGTGTAGATTTAAACTTAAAAAATTTTGCCTCATCTTACCAGTGTTGCAAAAGTGCTTTTGTTCATTTTTCCTCCTATCGTCACCAGAATGCAATATTCTCCAACATTCCTCAACATTCTGTTGATAAACAAGGGCCAAAGTACTAGCATAGCACTTTTAGATTTCAAAATATATATGGCAGGATTATTTCCTCCATTGATTTCTCAATGAATACCAAATTGTGACCCAGAATTTCTTTTCATTTCAAATGAGGCTGTGTAAACATTTTGAGATTTATAATATTTATGTCTATAGCTGGAAAGAGACCATTGTTTGGAGATTAGAAAGCTCTTGACATTATTTTCCAAAGGAGAGCCACTAAAGTGATGGATAGAAGGAAGATTGTAGTGGGTTGAGGAGTAAGTAAAATAGGAAGCAGAGACAATTATGATAGACTGCTTTTCTTTTTCACCAGTGTGAAGTTAAAAATGAAGGGATGTCAAATGAAGGTAACTGAGTGGGATTCAGGCTTGAGATGAGGGTATGTTATTAGGATTAGTGCCATTGGACAATGTTAACAGGCAGGAAGGTAGTATTCAATAGTTAAACAAAAATGATAGATTTTTTTCCCCACAACTTTCATTCAGTTTCATATTAGTGGAGCTAGCTAGTTCAATAAGGCAAGAAAAATAATTAAAAGTCTTACAGATTTTTTCCTATTGACATTTAAAACTTTTTTGTTGTTGAAGTATAATTTATTTACAGTGGTGTGTTAGTTTCAGGAGTATAGCAAAGTGATTCAATTTTATATATATATGCATTTTTTTTCTTTCAGATTCTTTCCTATTATAGGTTATTACAAGATATTGAATATACTTCCCTGTGCTATACAGTAGGTCCTTGTTGTTTATCTGTTTTACATATAATAGTGTATATCTGTTAATCCCAAACTCCTGATTTGTTCCTCCCCAGCCTTTCCCCTTTGGTAACCACAATTTTGTTTCCTATATCTGTGAGTCTATTTCTGTTTGTAAGTATGTTCATTTGTATCATTTTTTTAGATTACACATATAAGTGATATCATATAATATTTGGCTCTCTGGCTTCACTTAGTATGATAACCTCTAGGTCCATCCACGTTGCTGCAAATGGCAGAAAGATTTTGATCTAAGTACATTTACTTGTTTTAAATTTTATATTCTTATCAAAGTAATGCGTTTTTAAAAAAGTAGCTTAGAGATCAGCTGACTTAGATGAAAGTCAGCAACCTCACCTGTCCCAGAGGCAGACACTTTTAACTTGTTTTCTGCATTATTATAAACACATGTGTACATTTAAAATTTTAAACATTCTCTCTCAACTTCCTGTTATAGTAGACGTGGGTTTAATATTTTTACCTTCTTACATTACATCTTTGTATTCATAGCACTCTTCTTCATTTCATCAATAATCAGTATTTACATAATATGAGTATACAAGTATTTACTTCAGAGCCAGGTCATACTGTATAATTATATTTCCTTCCTTACCCTCCCCCTTATCCCCAGAGTTAACGATTATCTTTGTCTTTTGCTCACCTGATTTGCTATGTCCATGTACTTAGTTCCTTGTAAATATTCCATTAGCTCTGCCAAACATGCCCACTCGTTTTGCCTCTCATATCAAATATTTTGTCAAGTCCTCTGTTCCTTGGAGACCTCGGTCTTACTGCTTTCTGCCCTCCTGATCTAGCTGGACAGTGTGGCTCCCTAAGCCCACTGCAAAGCTGGACCCCATGACTTGTGACTTTGGCTTACTGCTCTCCTACATGGGACCGGTGACTTTTAGATCTCATAGCTTTCTCATACTTTTCTCTTCCAGTAGCTTCATAGGAAAAGGTGCCAAGGAAGTGAATTCTCTGAGTTCTTGCACATCTGAAAATGCCTTTATTCTGCTCTCACATGTGGTTTATACAATGGATAATATAGAAGTTGAACATTTCTTTTAGATTTTTGAAGACTATTATCTTTTAAAATTCAGTTTTGCTATTGAGAAATCTGGTGCCATTCTAATTATATGTTTGGTATATGATTTGCTTTTTTCATTCTCTGTGGAAATTCTCAGGTTATATTCTTTATCCACAATGTTTGGACATTTTGTGATTATGTATGTGGGTCTTTCCTTGTGCTGAGTACTTAGTATGCTCTTTTAATGAGGATAAATGGCTCTATTTTTTGTATTATTTCACTGATAATTACCTTCCTTTTGTTTACTGTTTTGTTTTGTTTGTTTGCTTTGTGCTGTCTCTTTTTCCTGGACCCTATTCAGTCAAGAGTTAGACTGCCAGGATTGATCCTTTATCAGTGATATTTTATTCCCTACCCTCCATTTCTTGTTGTGTGTGGGTTATTTTTGTTGTTTTATTTTCCTGGGAGATTTTCTTAATTATAACCTTCTAAACTTTCTTGTTCACTTTTTAGTTTAAAATTTTTTGAACATTGTATATTTTTTATTTCCAAAAGCTCTTCCTTGATCTTCAAGCTTTTCCATAGCGTCTTGTTTTGTGCAATATCTTATGATAGCTCTCCAAGGACGTTAATTAGAATTGTTTTTACATTTTCTTTTGCTCTGTCAAGATCTCTGCATCCTTTGGGTTTATTTCTTCCCTTTGTCTATTTTATGCTCTCTTTTTCATGTGGGAGACTTTCTGTAAGTAACTAACAATCCTTGGTCCTAGGTGAGGCAATAGCAAAGTAAGAATCTATGGGTGGATCTCATTGACCAGCACACTTGGCTTTCAGATGAACCAGAGGAGAACTTGACTACTTCACAGGATGACATACAAATAAGTTTATAGAGAGGGTTTTTTCCCCTTTGGGAGCGGATTTCATTTCTTCAGGGACAGTCCCTCAATATTATTCTGAGTATGAACATCAGACATTGTTCTGCCTGGGAGTGAGGAGCAATGGGCAAGGGGACTTGATTGTTCTGTATTTTGAGTTTGAAATAATCTTTAAGCTATTTATTCCACCCTGCCCTTTGCCATGTTTTGAGCCTTTCCTTGGTTCTATGGGGGCAAATCTGTTTCTCACTCATCTTTATCGCCTTCCAAATGCAGAGCGTATTTTAATCTGTGGTTTCCTCTGACCCACTTATCTGTAACCACTTCTCAATTCCTTACATTTTCCAGAAATGTGTTGAAATTTCTCACCCACTCCACCCACTAATATCTTCTCACATTTTCTTTTTAGCCTTATGAACATATACCTTATTTTAAAATCTTTTGCCATCAATACAGCAGAATCTCTACAGGAAGAGAAAATAAAACCTTTGTAGATACCGCCAAAAGTCATAGCTCTTCCTTTCAGAGGTGTTATGATGTTGGCTAATACTTTTGTTTCTCTTGGAATTTCAGCAGGAACACTTAATTCTGGGTATATATTTAATATACTGTTGAGAGAGTTTTGAAAAATCCTCTACCACCAACTTAACTATTAAGGCAATCAGAAAAGATTCTGCCTGGTCAAAGTCTCATTTAAAGTTTAACCTAGTATAAAGCAGCTTTCCACCATTGGTAGAGTAGGAGAACTATGCTCTGAACTAGAATGGGACTGTTTTTATCTGGTCAGCTTCATTTATTGTCTCTGCTGATACACTAATCAGGGCAGCAGTTCTGGAACATGGAGCTAGTTGGATTGGCCATAGCTAAGAGTTTTACAAAGCCTGCCAAGGAGCCGTCACAGAAAACTTAAGGTCTCATAGAAGTTAGGTGTAGAATTTCAGTGGATCTACCTTCATAATTTTTCATCTGTTCTTCAAACCATTGAGAAATCCTTGACTTGTCCTTTTGTTTTGAAACAGAATCATATTTCTCTCTGTATCAAAGAATCTTGCTTTTTTAACCTGACATAGGCATTACATAGAACTCCTGAAGTTGTATTATTGTGAAAATAGGAGTGGTTATGGCTACAGTGGAAGAATCGACAAAGAATAACTTTGAGGTCTTGGCTGAGACTTTAGTATGACTTTGGTGAGGGGCAGGCAGCAGAGGCAGAGAACATGAGTTGATTATTTTTAGTAAAATTTTTCCACATGTACCTGATTTATGTTCATGCTAACAAAACAAACTTTCTACATGGAATTATTCCTAAGCTCTAGAAATGTGAAATGTAAGTAGTTGTTCTACTGATGTCCCAGCTTCAATAGTGTAGAACACAGCCTGTGTGTTTCGTGAACACTAGAAAAGCAGGTGATCATTTGCTACTAAGTGGAATTTAAACCAACAAAAAGTTGATATTTATTTTACATCATTTTAAAAATTTAAGGTTGGAAGATAAAGAACACATATCAGGTAAGCTAACAATGGAAAATATAGTAGAAGTGTGTCAACTTCCAAGACTCAGTTTCTTGAAAGAGAGTATCACCAACTGGCTAAGACTAATTCCACTTCTGAAATGAAGATCATCTTCTGATTGACAACTCACTTTATTACTCAGCTACCCTCCTGGAACTCATAGTGTTTAGAGGCGAGTGTAAAGCTAATGATTATACATTAGGGTGTGATATATACACAGTAAGAGAGGTGTATTGAAAAGTATCATATAGTAGAGCACAAGCTTTCCAATCAACCAAGACCCGGGCTTGAACCCTGGCTCTGTCATTTGATACATTTAGAATCTTGAGCAAATCTTGAGAAACAAGCACTCAACACATATTAAAGAAAATCAAATAAGGCAGGACATCTGCCCTCAAGGAACTTATAGGAGAGGCAGGCAAATAGATCATTAAGAAGAAACAGTGATGATTGCTATGGCAGAAGAAGGTACAGGGTGGTATGGGTAGAGAAAGAGGCACCCAAAGCGGATGAGAGGCCAGTGAAAGCTTACAGAGATATGAGCTTTGAAAGACCAGGAGGGTGTGTAGGGACCAGAATTCCAGGCAGAAGCTATGTCATAGATAGTCATGTGTATGTGCTCAAGGCTTGTATTACCTCTTGTAGACATGGAGAGCTAAGGAAAGGTTTTAAATAGGGGAGTCAGGTTTTCAAACCAGGATTTTGGATAGAGCAAATGAGGAGTTGCAGTGTGGGGGATGAAGAGGAGCAGATGAGACTTGCAGTAGGAAGATCAGTGAGTAACAATTACTCCAGTTGAGAAAAGGTATAATGAATACACAGCATGCCGGGTAAAGATGATGAGGGGAGGAGGTTACAGCAACCAATGTCCTAGTTTGCTTGGGACTGCCCTGCTTTAAAAAAAAAAAAAAAACTGACACAGACATAAGGAAAGGACTTGAGGCCACAGGTGGGAAAGGGGAGACTGGGATGAAATGAGAGTAGCACTGATGTATATACACTACTAAATGTAAGATAGGTGGCTAGTGGGAAGCTGCTGCATAGCACAGGGAGGTCAGCTCGGTGCTTTGTGACGACCTAGAGGGGTGGGATAGGGATGGTGGGAGGGGGGCTCAAGAGGGAGGGGATATGGGGATATATGTATACATATAGCTGATTCACTTTGTTATACAGCAGAAACTAACACAACATTGTAAAGCAATTATACTCCAATAAAGATCTGAAAAAAAAAAAAAAAAACACCTGAAAGTCCCATATTCCAGATAACCTTTCAGTTCCTGCAAAACAAGATGGTTGATCAGCCCATCTGAGGTTCTGAAGGTGGGAGTGAAATGGATGAGGACACTGATCCAAGTCATGTTCAGGTGGTAAAATCTGTAAGATTCATAATTAGTTGGATATTGTCAGGGTGGTGACAGAAAGGGAGAAGTTGAAGATAATAATCAGATTTCTAAGTTGGTTGCTGGAGTAGTGAGTTGAACCATCATCCAAGAGAGATTGAATCACTGCATGTAAATTCTTTCAAATCATGGACTTTACCTCTGCTTCATAGTCCCAGTCAATAGTGCATCTTTTGCGCGTGTATTATCCATAGCAGTGCCCTCTCTTAATTCTACAATTTTGATTGATTAGCAATTTGGATCTGAAAAAAAATATATTACGAAGCAATCTTTTAGTGGCTCTGTCTTTTGTTAGGACAGTAAAATGGAAATATGTAGCAGTATTCAGGCCATGTGTGGCAGGGCAGAGGCAATGTATTTATCTAAAGAACAGGTTTGGTGCTTATATTTTTCAGGTTGTTCTTAGTAGGAAAGGACTGAATTTTACAGTCTGTCTCCCAAAGAGAGTTCATTTGTTTTAAATGCTTCACGACCCTTAGTCTCACTGGATGTGATTCCCTAAATGTGTCAAAAACAAATACATTTCAGGCTACCATTCTTACAAATAAACCTTAAATGATGCCATTTAGAGAAGTCAGGGGAGAAATAAAAGCAGCTAGTCAGCTCATTTTTAAATTTTCAACTGGATACTTGATATTTATGTTGTTTTCTTATTCTCTGGATGATGGATAACATTCCTTGATTCTTTTCCAAACCAGCTTGATTGTACAAGCCACAGACAAAGGGATACCCAGGCTTTCTGGTACAACTGTGATCAAGATACAGGTGACTGATATAAATGACAATGCCCCGGCTTTTCTCCCCTCTGAAGCAGTGGAAATTGCAGAAAGTAAGTATGGTGATTTGAAATAGTGGTTCTGATTAACTCGTATAGTATCATCTACCATTCTTTCAGCTAGGCACTGTGTTAAAGATGAGTACTAATCCTCAACAACCACACAATGTAAATAGTTTTTATCTTCATTTTACAGAATAGAAAACAGAGGGTCAAAAGCTAAATATCAAATGTCCAAGAAGTTAAATGTTCAAGTTGGGATTTGCATTCAAACCAACAGGAGGCTGGTTTCCCAAGGTCTAACTACCATTCCACATAGCTTCTTATGTACAGACATTTCTTAAAAGTGAAGTGTACTTTATGAAGAAGCATCCTTTGTGGACTGTGATGGTCACCCTAAAGCTCCCCTGAGAGGAAGTGATGTTCTTAGACTGATAACTGTGTTAGTCTTTGTGTTCCAAACTCTGGATTGGCTGCTCACTGCTCAAAAGCAAATACTCAAGAGGCAAGCCTTGGTAGAAAGGAAAGATTGCTTTTTCTCAGGAGGCCGGTAATTGGAGGGGAGAAGGCATACTTGTGCCCGAAGGCCAGTTCCCCACTGCTGACCACAGGGCAAGAGCTTTTAAAGGAGGAGTTTCAGGGATGTGTAGACCTGGGGCTACGTGCAGAACAGCACAGTCAGCTCTGAGGACCATGTTGAGAATGGTCACGTGGTGGTCTGCACAGCAGCATCTTGATTGCTTGAAGCCCGGTTAGTCTCCTTCAGTTCCAGGGTCGGTTTGTTCCCATTGCTTTGAGGCCAATTCTTGGACCTGTGGTAGCTTATGTCATGGCTCCTGCCTGGTCATCATGTAGTTAACGTCTTCTACTGGATGTGGGTTTCAGTATCTACAAAACAGCCCAAAGAACATGGCCCAGAATATTATCTATAGCCCTTGAGGAGGAACTAAGGGTCCTTGACTATGCCTAATGGTTAAACTATTATTATATTATTAAACTATCAAATGTTTCTTTGTTTCTGCATTTCCTTACTTCTCTGATTACATTTATTATTTTCTTTGGCTTGCGGGATCTTAGTTCCCCTTCCAGAAATTGAACCCGGGGCCTCAGCTGTGAAAGTGAAGAGTCCTAACCACTGGACCTCCAGGGAATTCCCTAAATTTATTCTTTGACTAAAGTTTTTCTACAGACAAAAGGAAGGGGAAGGACATGGCGGGGGGGGGGGCGGGTGGTGGAGGGTCTGTCCCAGGAAGGCCCCCTAGGGTCCAGTTTTATTTGCAGTACACTAATGACAAGTAATAAGTGAACGGAGTTGGATGTTCTTTGCACAGAGTTTTCATTTTCCTCTAGTGTAAACTAAACTTCAACATTTGCATAAAAATTTTACCACATTAATGGCAGAAGTTGAAAATACTAAGTTTTATGCGATGTGCTGATTAATCTTAATTGTTTGGGTCTCTGGGTTATATGATGACTGCATACTCTTTGATCTCAAAGTTGTCTGTGGTCAATGACTGGTAAAACCCAACCCAACTTTTTATGGTTTAAGTTGCAAATAGTGGCTTCTCTATCCTCTCTCCTTTCACTCTTAATATCCAACTTACCCCTAAAATGTGCCTAACATTTTGCTATGTTCACTTTCTAAACAAATTATAAACATCACTGCTCACAAAGGGCTATATTCCAGAGATTTTTATGTAAAAGGATACCTACAAATATTTTTAAAAATCTAAAATACTCTACCAATAAGAAATGTCTAGTTTTGCCTCTCACCTATTTGATATATTTTCCTCTGCTTTTACTGAAGGTAAATCACATGCATTGGAATCAAAACACAGCAATGTGCCCAGGATAAATATATCACAAGAATAAGCTGTATAAATCAAAACATACTGAAAGGGGTCAAGTGTGGTTGGTGCATGTCAAGAATGTTCAAATTTGAAATATGAAAATTATGAGTAGTGGAACTCACACACAGTGGAACTACTCTGAATGTCTTGGCATCTTCTTTCCACCTGCTCCGTACCTCTCAGCTCCAAAACAAAGTCCCTGTCATGGCAGTTTAGGCTAGAGAACAAAGGTGACACGTGTGACATTTACCATGTCATCTATTTGTGATTTTTTTGGTGACTAATATGAGAGGTCTGTTTGCATCATTAATATGATGTATACTTTCTATAATCTTGATAATTTTGAGAGTCAGATTTTAAGAGAAGGAAACAGTGCTTGCCACTCAAAAGAAATAATGTTACAAAAATGAGTACAAGGAGCTAAGTGTCTATTTCTAACTTCCGGATCCAAATAGTTTCACTTAAATCTTGCCTACTTTTCAGAAATTTGTTTTGTATTAATGTTTTGAGCAATAACCTTCTTCCCATCCACATCTCCCATTAATATATGACTTAGATACAGAAACTATATAGTACAAATAAGTGGATTATAATGTTTCTTGGTGCCGGAATTGTTGTTATAAACATATGATGAAAAATGTAATATAAAAATTGAATGTACCCTGCCTCCTCAATTCTGTACCCTATGGTAAATGTTCACTTTTATTGGGCTCATAAATTCTCCAGAGTTTTTGTTCAGTTCAAAACGAGCCGAGTATGAGAAATCATGCCAAGAACCAGCAAATCATGTTGGACTTAAAATAAAAATGCTTGGATTGAACTATTAAAGAAAAATATTTCAAAGGATGACTTTTAATGGAGACTGACAGCAGTCATGACTATTTCAGATTCTTTGCCTGGTGTAATTGTGACTCGGGTATCAGTTCATGATGTGGATTTGAATCCAGCTTTCATCTTCAGTTTCGTCAAAGAGGGTAATCCTGGAGCCAAGTTCGCTATTGATCAGAACACTGGGGTAGTGGTGCTCATGGAAACACTGGATTTTGAAGAAGCTGCTGAATATGAGCTGCATATCCAGATCTCGGATTTGGTGCACCACACGGAGGGGACACTCATCATCCGTGTGCTGGATGTCAATGATAACCCACCCGTGTTTTCTCAAGATTCTTACCAGGTACAGATACTGAAAGAGATGCTGAAAACCATAGCCAAAGCTTGAAAGAATAGGGAATAATGCAAGCCTTCCACTGTTAACACTAATTTAGACAAACAGACAGTGTTCACTGTTTTTATGGCCCAAGTTGGTGCTGAGTTTTACATTTAATATCATGGAGGATAGAAGTACATATGGAATTGAATAGCACGTTCAATTCTATTTCTTAGGTACGTATCACAAGTCATCATATGAAAATATGTCACCATTTTCTAGTTTTTAGGGATTGGATCCAGTTGTTCATAATAATTGGAACTTGCCTAAAATTTGCAGATGAGACAATAGGTAATCTGGATTAAGTGCAGTTAATTTGAGAAAACTTCTTTCCTAGGCATATATTTTTGACTATATTGATTAACATTTTGCAGAAACAAATCATGAACAAGACTGTACAGTGGAAATGGTAGATTTTAGAGCATAGTGTATATTTATAGAAGTAAGGACAATGATAGCATTCAACTAAATACTTGGAAATGTTACTTACTCTTGAATGTAACAAATGCAGAGAAACTAACCTAAGTAAGGATCTTCTGCGAAGGCTTGTTAAATAAAACAATGTTCATAATTATATAATGTACAGTGTAGTAATACATGAGTGAATGCATTAGCTATCCTCTACCACACAGAAAAAATTTAGAAGGAAAATTTTTCAGAATAAGAATCAAAACTGAATGAAAAATTTAAAAAGTTTTTGTTTTTCTGAATTCTAGAACCACTAACACAATCTACGTAATACGTCCACTCCATAAATTAACATGCCTAAAAACATCAGGTTCTCTCTCTTTTCCGTAAGTGAAATGAATAAAAGGCTCTCAGGTTCTGGCCCTGTTCATAAAAATAGATACAGCCTTTAAGCACAGTGCCCATCTCCCTCTTTTCCCCTCAGGTCACAATTTCCGAATTGGTGCCTGTGGGGCACCCAGTGCTGACCGTGTGGGCCAGAGATGTGGAAAGTAACGAAAATGTTTCTTACAGGATCCTTTCCTCATCTGAGGCATTTTCAATTGATCCCACTAACGGTGAGTGATTTGTAGTGGCTTTAACATTCATAGGTTTGAGTTACAGGATGGAAACCTGAACTAATCCTTTCCAAATGTGCCTAAAATAGCTCCCCACCCCCACCCCCACCCTCACCCCCGGCCGCTGGTATCATAGACACCACCTTCTTATTTCTCTTCACATCAAATGCTGTGGTAGAAAATCTTGGTGCTATTTCTCTTCTGCAACATCTCAATGGTCGGAAAGCGAAAGGAATTGATTAAATACTGGCAAATGCGCAGAAGATCAGAGACCTCACTAGAGTAAACACCAGCTCATCCAGCCAACCAAAGACAGTTGAGGTAATTAGCCCAGGCCTTAACAAGAGTCAAAATGAAGTCGAAGGGGTTCATTTAGAACCGAAGACTTCATGTTACCAGAGTTTAGAAGCTTTTTTGCCAAACCAAGTACAAGAAGTTCAGTAATAGCATCATATATTCAACAAGGACCAAAAAACACAAAGAAGGAAAATTATTTGAGCATCTCTAAGTGAAAACCACTGAGGATGTCCTGGTTTCTTTGATGGCTCCCAAGGCTCTGTTTTATTATGAGAGATCAAGACATTCGTGGTTCTGAAATGCATGCAGGCAAGTGATTTCAGGTTAGAAAAATTAAGCATTGAATAGAGAATTTCACGGCAAATAGATGTTAAAAGCTACATTTGGTAAAGATGAATAATTAGCAATGTGCTGTCCCTCGCAGAGCACACACTAGAAAGGAACAGGGCTGGGACACGCTGCACTGCATGTTCTCCATCTCCACCCACCACCGTGTCGTTTCACGAGCGAGAGCCAACTTAAAAGTCAGCCTCGGGATGATGCATGTTAACTAGGTTCACGGCGCTGATTGCTTTGCCGTGACACAAATACCGTGGCCTTCAGTACTGTACACCTGAAACTAATATAATGTTATATGTCAGTTATAGTCTCAATTTAAAAAAGTTAACCTCAGGATTACCTGAAAGGAGAATTTAGTCACAAAATACCAGTATGAGGCCCTCGGAGTATTATAATGGGGAGAAGTATGTAATGTTGCCACACAGCCTGTAGATGAGTGTCTGCTGAGTGGACTTGAACATGTCAGGAATTTGGCTTTGCTCTCTCTCTCTCTCTCTCTCTCTGTCTCTGTTTGTCTGTCTCTCCCTGCCACAGCAAACGTGGTGTGAGGTCCTCCTTCTGAGGCTTCAGTCCTGGCAACACTTTTGCTTGATATGCAGTGTCAAGAAACTTTACAATAAGACATCAATTAGAATGTTTTTAAAATCTTCAATATTACCAGGTCAATTGAGTTCACATTGGGACCCGAACTGAAATGTGGCATTTAAAAGACACCATTTTGTATTTTCTTTGTGACCATACTTAAACTACATTTTCCTTAGAAAAGTATAATTACATACATACTTATAAAATTATATATTTCTATATTTAAAATGATAAAGCGTATTACATATATTTCATCAATAGGGGAAAAATCCACGTGCTGAATTAACCAAGAGTTTAGGAAAAGCATCTCTAGAATTAAGCAATAGTTATGTCTGCCTTATCATATTTGTTACTTTCATTTGACTAGAATGAGTGCCATCTAGTATTTCCAGAATAAATATCTTTATGCCAGAATGTCTCTATACATGTGTCTATGGGTGGTAGAATGGGGTATAAATTATTCAAATAAGAATACGTTTTCTTTAAAAATAGTATTGGAACAACTTACTCTACAAAATTTTTTTTTTTTTAAATTGTGGCAGTCGCCTTCAAGCAGTGCATGTATTTAATAGCGTGAATGCCATGAATATTTTTTCTGAATCTTAAGTGTCACAGAAAGATAAGTACAGTAATTTAAATTTTCTATTTGGAGTTACCCTCGGTTGTAACTCAAATATCACATCTACCAGATATCTTTAAATATTAGTAAATATGTGCTGACAAAGAGGACCATGAAAGTTTTATCTCACAACATTGAAAGGCTATGTCTTGCTTTTCAGGCACAATATTTACTGTCAATCCTGTCTTACTTCTGGATAGAAAATCAACAATTCGATTTCTTGTGGAAGCCAGTGACGGTGGAATTCCTGACCTGAAGGTGGTTACCTTAGTGGAGATAGAAATACAAGATGTGAACAACTATGCCCCTGAGTTTGAAACAGAATATTATAATCTTAGCTTGAGTGAAGACACTCCAGTTGGAAGCACACTTATCACCTTTTCGACTGTTGACCATGACTGGACCCATGAAAACACGCATGTTGAATATTCCATCATCAGTGGTAATTCACAGAACAGTTTCCACGTGGAAACTAGTTTCATTCACTCAGAATATTCTTACAAACAGGTCGGGTATCTGGTGCTGCTTCACAGTCTGGACAGAGAAGCAGCTGCCGGTCACACGCTTGTCCTTCTGGCATCTGACCGTGGCTGCCCGCCACTGAGTTCCTCAGCCACCGTGTCAATAGCCGTACTCGACGTGGATGATAACCCGCCTGCATTCAACAGTCTGGAATATCATGCCCACGTCAAGGAAAGTACCCCCCCAGGGAGTCCCATCACCGTGGTCTCAGCAAGTGACCGCGATGTGGCCTCACATGCGGACATCCTCTACCACCTCATCTCTGGAGATGAGAAGGGGCATTTTCACGTAGAAGAGAAGACTGGAGTTCTTTATTTGATTAAACCTCTGGATTATGAAGAGACGATAAAATTCACTTTAACTGTCCAAGCTGCAGATGAAGAAAAGAAGCACTTTTCTTTCGCAGTTGTGTTTGTCAGTGTCCTGGATGCTAACGACCATGCCCCTCACTTTCTGTTCCCGAACTTGAGCTGTGCTGTTCCTGAAAACCTGCCTGTTTTCTCCACCATATGTTCTGTAAATGCTTTGGATCTTGACGCCGGTCCTTATGGAGACTTGACCTATTCTATTGTATCACCCTGTTCTCTCCCTCATGAGATGCCACGTGATCTTGACCTCTTCCTCATTGACCCCTTAACAGGGGACATCCATGCTCAGCAAGTCCTTGACTATGAACGTGACAAAAAACACTGCCTCGCAGTTCAGGCCAAAGACAAGGGTGACTCAACAGCCTCCTTAATGGTTTGGGTGGATGTTGAAGGAATAGATGAGTTTGAACCCATTTTCACTCAGGAGCAATATTTTTTCAACCTGCCAGAAAAGAGTCAGGTGAGACATTTGATTGGCAGAGTGGAAGCATCAGATGCTGATGCTGGTGTTGATGGAGTTATTCTTTACTCCCTCGAAACGCCATCTCCCTTCTTTTCAGTAAATAAAACGAATGGAAATATTTATTTAAGTAGAGCCCTTCCCCTAATAAAAAGTCAAGTCAGCAAAGAAGACACCATCGAAATGAAAATAATTGCTCGTAGCCCGAAACCAGACTCGAAGTTTACATCTTGTACTGTTTTTGTGAATGTATCTTTTTCCTCAGAAGGAAAACACTCCACAGGACCCACCAGCAGCTTTTCCATCAGTCTCACCGTCTCCTTTTTAGTGTTTCTGTTACTCGTCTTCATTCTAATTGTACTGATTTTAAGACACAAACAAAAAGATGCAATAAACAATTGTGAAGAAAAGAAAACATCATCCTCCTTAGATATCAATTTGAGACCAACCAGGGATGCCAGCGCGCTGAAACCCTTCCAGAAATCTAATGAGGGTGGTAGTGAGGCGGTACCTGTGGACTCCATGCCTGAATGGTTGAGTTTAATAAGAATCATGGAGAAGGATATCGCACATCTGTACAGGCACTCAAACTCTAGCGGTCGCTGCTCTGTGGAAGGAGAAACTGCAGAAGACAAGGAAATCCAGAGGATAAATGAGCACCCTTACAGAAAGGACTCTGACTCAGCTCTGAGTGACCGGGAGTCCAGGGTGCCAGACTCCGGGATTCCAAGGGACTCAGACCAGCTCTCTTGTTTGTCTGGGGAAACTGATGTGGTGGTCACTGCTGAGACAGCAGAAACCAGCCATACATTTGAGGAAGGAGATCAAGGAGAGGGCTGTGGCACTACCTGTGATCAAAATAATGTCTTACTCCAGCTGCTAAATAAGAGAGAGGTAAAAGTGGACATCCTGGCTGATGTCAAAAAAGAGGCCATCTTTATTTCAGGTGATCAGGAAGCAGGATGTGCAAGTCTGTCAACCCAGAGAAAATCTGATCATGATATAAGAGGCAACTATCACTGGGATTATCTCCTCAGTTGGGAACCCAAGTTCCAACCTCTTGCGTCAGTATTTAATGATATTGCAAAGCTAAAGGATGAGCACTTACAAGTGCTAGGCATTCCAAAAGAGAAGAAATCATTTGTTTTCCCACCACCTTTGATAACAGCAGTAGCCCAGCCTGGGATTAAAGCAGTTCCACCAAGAATGCCAGCCATAACCCCAGGGCAGGGACTTCGGAGATACCCACACTCACCCATCCACTATCATCACAGTTCTCTGCCGGAAGCCGTGACTCCCAGCTTTTCTCCATCCCTTTCCCTCCTGACCACACAGACCCCTGCCATGACTCCCCTGCTGTCAGATGGAGAATTATTAGGAACACATCCGAGTGGTGCATGCCATGAACCTAAAGTAGCAGATGAAGTTCAGATATAAAACAATTGTGATGTCAAACGCCTACTCTCCATTGGTCATGAATGATTGGACAGAACATTCCTAAGTGAGCTCCTTGAGATTGGGTTCATTTATCTACGAGTGAGGGGTATAATTTAGTTTGGGTTTTTAGAACCCTCTCATTTAAGTTTATCGAATTTATTTCAGTGTTCATGAGAAGTTACCCTGTCTTTTAACCTTTATGTCTGGCTCTCAGGATTCAAGTGTGTGTATCTTAAGTAGTGTATATTCTGCCATGCCTGGTCTTCTGTATGGTTAGATTTCCAAAGGACACAGTGACTGACTGCCAGAATGTTTATATGAAAATGAATGGAAATAAAGTATACTGTATTCCGGTCACATTACTACTGATTATACTGCTATTTATAAAACAAATTAGCAAAGACAGAGTGAAGAATGAGTATAGGACAGAAAGTAGCAGAAAGGGGAAATTTGGAAGGATAAACAAGTTATAAAGTGAAGCAATTTTCTGCAGATCTGATATACTTGGAGATGCATTTCTCCACTTTCCCTGTAACCCACACTTCTGGAGTTTAGCCATAATTTGAATTTAATATGGTGTCTTTTAGAAAGCTAACGAGAAATTAAGAATGAAATTTGTCATAACTCTGTGACAAATAAGAAAATTATTCTTGATTAAATGAGCCAGAAATACATGTTCTTAATGGAGAGCCAGTACTGATAAAAGCAATAAGTGTGTGGTTGGCTGCCACCGAAGATGTGTTTCCTTGGCCTTCTTTTTGAAGAAAAAATTTTTTTCAGTCCTCTGTCTTGTAACATGGTACGGGTACAGACGTAAAACTTTGAAGATTAATTTGTATATATTTCTTCATTTTATTTTCTTCTACATACAGTAACTTTTGGTGAGAAATAATTTATCCACTCCATGTCAGTTTAAAACGTTTTGCTCAGATGAAATTTTGTTATTTGCTAATAATACATTTCATAGAGTACTGTAGCAATATATTTTTAATGAAGTTTTTTTATAGAAATAGTCCTACTATAAAAGTGAAGAATGGTTGTCAGAAGTCTTCCTTCCATTTTTTCATACTCATATTTAGCTTTAGCTATCATTAGATGGAGCAGTTTGGCAACATGGTTAAAATAATTCTGGTTTGTATATTTTGGAAACATAGTGGTGTTGTGTGGTGCATACACATACACACACACACACACACACACACACACACACACTGCTATCTCCTTCTGTTTGGTGCGCCTGAGAATCCATCAGAGATTATTACCCCTTCCAGGAAAGCAGAGCACATCTTGCTGAGGCTTGTCCCGAAGCCATCCATGATAGGCAGTGTGGCCAGGCTTTGGAATAAGAGTTTAGGATTCTAACGTGGCGTCTAGAGGGCATCTGGTGTGGTTTTCTTCGTAGCAGTGTGGGATTCAGCTACAGAAATATTTCCTTTATGTTTTCTTTCAATAGGCCTCATCTGTAAAATTATGTGGGAGAACTAATGTCTCTTTACTGAAAAACATTGTAGGATGCCATGTTTGATATCTAGTTTTGTAGATAAATAATTCGAAGACATCCTATGCTGATTTTATCAATTATATATGAGAAATTGTACAAAACATGAAGGTTTTTGGAGAAGCCTGGAATGCTAGGGAAAGTGATTTAGGCATGGAATACTTAAATATCAAAGGATGAACGCTTGTCTCTCTTTTTCTTCATGGGATCTGGAGAAGACAATTTCACGGTTTTTCTAAAAAAGTAATAATTATTATTTCAACATTCCAGTGTTTATTCTCTCTTTGATTTCCTTCAAAAGATTCCTTTGAGCCTATGAAGAAATGCTATACTGATTTTCTTTTCTAATTATACATGGAAGTTTTATTTTGCAACAGAAGTATTTCTAGGAAGCAAGAACATTTTTGTTGTTTTTAATTAAACAGGTTCTTCATTATTTATGCTTAAACAGTTATCTAACTCTTCCGTAAGTTATTTGCCGGTGATTTTATTTCTCATTCTGAACATGATTCTGCATTTTTTTCTAGACATTTAATAAAAACAGAAGACATGAAATATTTACCTTACCAACGTCTAGTGGATTTTTAATTGATGACTTTATTAATACAGTATCCAACACCACACCACTGTCAAACAACTGTTACAGTAGGGTTGAGAGTAAAAATGTGAACATGCTAGTTAAGTGTTTGCAATAAATCATATGTCAGCCCTTTCAACTAGAGTGCTTTTTTCCTAAGTAAACAATATAATTTGTAGTTTTCCTTCAAGTTTAATATTAACTTGCCTCATATGTTCTGTGTTACATTACTGATCTACACACAGGCTTTAGCACTCTGGAGGGGGTACAGAACTTGTTAGTGGAAAATCATATTAAGCCCCAAATTCATAAGCTATAAAATAAAAGACAGTTGTCTCTTGTGGAATTTTGGCTGCCTGAAATTCTGGACTTTCTTGTTGGCAGCCTTAAAAATACTGGTGTAAATCAAGACCAAATGGATATCAAAATTCCGTGTCTTAGTAGTAATCATTGAATTGGCTTCCAAAACAGATTCCTGGGCAAAGAAAGGGAAAAATGCTGCATCTTTAGGGATCTGATCATTTAACTCTTCTTTAAAAATATTAAAAAGCACTGTAAACTACTAGCTGCTTACAAGTGTGCACACTTGGTCCATGACTAGATGTCCAAGTGAGACAGGACTTGTGTTTCTCAGCCTCTTTACCCTCAGTTTCAGAACCCCCCTTTCTGTTTTCCGGAAGTTCTGGTGATGAAAATTATTAACTTAAAAATTATTTCCATCCAAACATATGTTTTGTTACTTTGTTTTGTTTTGACATTTTACACATACCAAAACTTTAAGTAAAAAAAATAAAAAGCAAGACATAACTAAGAGGAGCTAAGATGTTAACCCACTTCAGAGCAATGAAGGATATGGAGTGAACATGGCTAGTGGATTCTCACGGGATGTTATGGATAAGCTCATTGGGTTTATTTTGGTTGAGCTCAAAACTTTAGAGCCATCTGTTTTGTCACAGCTGAAGAGAGTTTGTATCGTTCTGTCCAAGTGTGATTCCAGGACCAGGGAAGTTGCAGAAGCTTTGCTTATGACCCAAACCAAGCATTCCAGTGTGAGTCATTGAAGGTAGCTTCCATCCATTATAAAGATGGCGGGAGAGAAGGAGAGAAGGTACAAAGGACGGAAGAGAAAATAGAGGATCAAATCTGAAAAGGAACAGTATAGGGCATGAGTAGAGAAATGCAAGAAGGCAAAAGGGTAAGGACTTACAAAAAGAAATTTTTAAGTGTAAAGATTTTGCTGAGTCACTTGCCCTTCATGGATTCATCCTGTTGAGGAATCTCTCTCTCTCTTTTTTAAAGGAATTTCTTTTCTCCTTCTTCCTATCTGCTCCTTTCAAGTCTCTCCCTCCATCATCTGAAAATGTAGGTTTTTCAAGTTGTGAACCTGAAGCTAGGCGACCATGAACTAGAATACATTTGACCATAGGCACTTGAATTTGCTGTGGGGTGGGGATTTTTTTGGTGAATTAAAGAATTAAAAAATTGGAATCATTGCCTCACCTTACTCCCCACGCTATATAACTTAGGCATTGCAAAAGCCACGACTTTAAGTAAGTGACTTTATACCATATAATGAAAGTTCAGAAGGTAATTGGGACAGAATGTGGAATTTTAGTACCTAGGCTTTTTTTTCTGGTAGCTCATCCTTTTTAAGAGTGAGTGCTTGCTTGGTAATTGGGATTTTATATTAAAATGTTGTTTTATATAACTTTTAAACCACAATATAGGCATAGTCAATAATTTGTTCTCAAATATTGTCAATTTTATTTGAATTCTGGTGACGTAAATTATTTTGATTCCATGTACATCAAAGAAATTAGCAACAAAATTATGGCAATCTTAGAAAGAATCAGCCCAAAATGACTGGAGTATCAGACTATTTCTTTCTCTTAGACACTTGGCATTTGGCTATTTAATGACAATTTAGCACTTCCTACTGTTTTGGTCTATATAACTTTCCTCAATATATTTGCTAAACCAAAACTGTGAAGTGCGTAGCAGAGAGGGGAAAGCATACCAAATAAATAACAGATGCACAAGAGCATCTCTTGAATGAGAAAGCATTATTTTGGTTAGGAAACTAAATACATGGATTTTGTTGTTAGATAGTAAACCTTCAGGGCAAAGCCCTGGTCTCCACCTGTGTTATGAAATACAGATGTTCTTAGAATGAATGGGTACATATGTGAATGGGCACAGAGGGGGTCTTAGTGTGAGGGTGCAATACATAAGCCTTGACCCCATTAGGTAGGAGAGAGAGAAAGTCAGTGTAAAGAACCTATCAAAATATTATAGAATATATTAAAGTCAAATGATTCCTTCTTCAATCTGATTTGTTTTCTCTTTCTCACTTCCAAACAATGCACATACATTTCTTGTGAGTTTTAGAAATAATAGAAACAAGTTATATGTGACATTCAAAAACATATTGTTTGGGACAGTGACATTACATGATTAAGCACATTGGTTTTAATTTAATTTCAGTTCCTGGATTAAACCATAACTGCCCTATGGCTAGCAGAATGAGGTTCTATCAATAAGAGAAGAGAATATAGTTCAGTAGATATGCCTAGAATGTTTACATCAAAATTTATTAAAACATAAAGTAAAAACACTATGAGGAATTTATGAAGGAAATTCTGTATATCCATATACTTAGTTGGTGTTGAAAGTGATGTTTTAAACAAGTACATGTTATTTATCAATAATAAATGCATCCTGGGGAATTAAGGGAGGGGGTAAACATGATGTTATTTCTTCTCACACCATAAACAAAACTGAATTCTAGCTGGATTAATGAGTAAAAGTTAAAATGAAATCATAAGGACTGGAAGAAAAGCATAGAATAAAGGTGGGAAAGACATTTTTAAATATAAAAGTAAAGGCAGAGTGATAAATTTGAACTTATGACAATAAAAAGTACTGTAACAAGTTTTGAGAAATGATAATTGGTAAATACTTCATAGATTTAATAAACAAATACTTAGTACCTATTTTGGACAAGGCATGGATCTGGGCTCTGGAGATACAGGAATCAGGAGAATAGAAAAAGCCAGTGCATTTATAGCACTTACTTTTTATTGAGGGAGATAAAAATAAAAATACGATTTCAAGTAATGATAAGTGTTATTGTATGAAGAAAAAGTTTTAAAAGCTATAAAGAAAAATAAAGAGATATTGACAAACTTGTGGGGAAATACAGCAGTATAATTTTGATTGAATCTCTGGGGGAGGTTTCTGATAGGATGCTATTTGAACTGAAGTGAGTGAGTCATGCAAAGATCTGAGGGAAAGCATTGAAGGTGCATGTGTCAGCAAGTATAGGGGGCTTGGGGTGCAAGCACTTGAAGTGTTTGGAAAACTAAAGCCAGTGTGGTCCAGAATTAGTGTGAGAGGAAGAGTTACAGCTAATAAGATCATGGAGGTAGCTAGGGTTCAGTTTATGTAGGGCCTTGTAGGCTGTGGTGAAAGGCTTCAGATCTTGTTCCAAGTGTTATGGGAAGTCATTGGTGGCTTCTGCCCAGAAATATGATATTATCTAATTTACATTTTTAAAGAGTAACTGGCTACTTTGTGAAAAATAGAGCAAGGCAGAGGTGGGGAGGAGGTTAGTGCAGTAATAGTACCCTAGTCAATTGGCTATTGCAGTAATCTCAGCTGGTGATGTTTGTAGTTCAGCTGAGCTGTTCTAAGTGGAGGTGAATAGAGTCAAGATATATATTGGAGGTAATGTTGCTAGTTCTTGATAGTGAATTGGATGTGGGTATGGAGAAAGCTAGACATGAGTCCAGAGTTTAAGAGAGAATTTAGGGCTATTGAGAAAAATTGCAGTCATCAGATTATGGATAGTATTTAAAGTCATCTGAATGAGATCATTGAGGAGTAAGTGTAAATAGAGAAAAGATCCCAGGACTACCTTTGGGACAAGGACCAAGAGGTGAAAAAATAGAGAAGATCCAGAAAATAATTCCCAGAAAGAAAAAAAACAAACAAACAAAATAGTGAGATAGAATAGAAAATCAGGATAGTTTAATATTCCAAAATCCAAGTAGGGAAAATGGTTTAGGTTCTAGTTAGGGCAAGATAGCAACATCAGTGTAGATTTCAAATCTTCTCAAATGACCTGATGAAACACAACAATTGGACTAGTGAAAGTAAAAGCTCATGGACAACATCTTTCACAAAAAATGAAGTCATTCCTACAAATTCTAGAATATGAGCAGGCAAAGCAAAAGCACCAATTACTGGCAGTAACAGAGGGAATCAAAGGAGGAATTTCCAATTTTCTTTGAGCCAGAGAACAAGTAATCACCAACAAGTACTCATCTATGCAAGGAAAGATCTATCCTTGGAAGAGAAACCTAGCAGGCAGGTCTGAGAATAACTGTCAAAACTGGGAAAGGGTTATAGAGCACCCACTTTGTAGATTAATGTAGAAAGACTACAGTGAAATTAGACTATGCTGGTGTGTCCAAGTCCCCAGAGCTTTCAGAAATACACAACCAAATTGCCTTCTAGAAGAGGAGAACCCCACACTAAGTCGACCGAAAGTAGAACTCAGATTCATATGACTAGTAAAGGGAAACGAATCCTAGATACAAAGGGGGAAAGCGGACCAGAGAAAGTAAAAGGCACAAAAAGCTCTTATTTATAAATAATTTGCAGAAACAAGAGAAGAGGGGGTCCTAGAGTCATGAATCTAGGAAAGCTATTATCGTCTGTCACCACCCCTATGTGGTAACTTTCTAAAATAAGAAAAATCCATCTCAATAAAACATGAGCAACAGGAAATACTTACAGGTAAAAATATACTGTAAGCAAAAAGACAAATTCTCTGAATGATGTATGAATGCACAGTGAAGACACACTAGAATAATTACGGCAAAAAGGTAAAAGAAAACTGTGACAACATTTCAAAACTAGCTACAGGAAATGAAGAAAACAATAAAAAAAAAACTGTAAAGATTGCATAACCAATCAGAAAAGTTCAGCAATAAAAAGACTAGCTAAAAGATATTGAAAGAAAGAGCTCAATGAATAATTAAAAATAAAAGAAAAAAATTGGAAGACTAAACTAGAGGGGACAAAATGTTAATAGATATCCATAAAACTATAGTAAGAGAAAAAGAATGAAAAGAAAAAATGAAAAACATCAAATGTAATTTTAAAACATGATTAAAAGAATTAGAGATGATAGATTTAGCAGACTGGAAAAAATGATTCAATGTATGTATCAATTTCATTCTTTGAGAAGAAAACCAAAGAAATGAAGCAGAATCATAATTCAATAACACTTTCTAGACATAAAACAAAATTTGAATTTACATATTGAAAACGTATACCATGGAAAAATTAACCCATGTTAATACTAACATAGATTTTTAAAATCTATTGAGCTTTAAAGAAAAAGAATATATCCTTTGGGCTTCCAGATAAAAAAGCCAAGTCACTTACAAGGTAAAGAATGTAAGATTGATTTACTTTTCAACAACAGTATTTTAAGCCAGAAAACTGTGAGGTAGTGTATTTAAGATACTTTAAAAAAATAAGGATAAAAATAAATAAATAAATAAAAATTAAAAAAAATAAAAAGATACTTGAAGAAAATGTAAGCCAAAATTTTGTATCTAGTTAAACTTACCTTTAGAGGTAAATTTACCTCTAAAGGTAAGTTTAAAGGTAAGTTTAGCTAGATACAAAATTTTGTATCAATGTGGCTATGAATGTGCAAGACCTCAAGGAATATTTCTAAAGAATCAACTAGGGGATGAATTCTGGGAAAGGTTCACCATAAGGATAGTAAATATAGTTAAATGTAGAGCTAATAGTGGATATAAAGGTGGTAGCATAGTATCGAATATATACTCAATATATGCCCTGACAATGTTTTTAAATGACAACTTCAAAAATAGGGAAAGAAAGGAGGAGTAAATGGAAACAGAATGCTCATTCATTGTGTCATGGGTGCTAACAGGGAGTAAAAAGTATTAGAATTAGAAAGTAGAAGAAATTAAAGGTAAAACCAGACATTTATGAGCTATAAAACAAACAAAAAGAAGCCCATGAAGCTTATGAATAAATAAATCTTGTTCTTTAAAAATCAACTGAATTAAATCAATTAAATGTGAAAAACAAAATTAGAAAATAGCATATAAAATAAGAAAATAATATACAAAATAAGAAATAGAAAAGAGAGTAATGATAGCTGTCAAAAGAAAGAAAAATTGAAAGAGACTTTTCTGCACAACTCTATACAAATTCATTTGAAGCTCTAAAAGAAATAAATAATTTTCTAGGAAAATACAGTCACCAAAATTAACCCCAGTAAACATAGTCTAAACAGAATGAATTTACAAGATTATATAGGGATGTAAATATTCTTCCCCAGAGATAGTTCTATAGTGAAATTTTACCAAACCTATAAAGATTAGATCATCCAAATCCTAAACTATTCCAAAGCATGAAAAAGTAAGAAAAATAATGAATTGAATATAGAATTAATATCAAAACCTGAAAAATAATGCACAAAACAGAAAAATACAGTCTATTCTCACTTATAAATAGGTATGCAACTCAAATATTATCAAAAAGAATTAACAGTACATTAAAAAATTTACACCATAACATGGGAGACATTTCAGAAATACAGAGATGATAAATTATTGACATCATCAATATAATTCATCATATTAATACACTATGGAGAAAAAATAATATGAACATTTTCTTAAATGGCAAAAAGGCGCTTAACAAAATACAGCATCCATTCTGAACAGCGCTTTGTAGTCATGAATGGACACATGTATAACAGATACTTCCTTAAAATGATAAAATCATATCAGATACAAAAGCCAGTATCTCCCCCAACAAAGATACTCTAGACCCTTTGTTGCAAAAGCCAGGAACAAGATAATATGCCTACTATCTCCACCACAATCTAGTATTGTAGAAATTAGTCCATAGAATTAAACAAGAAAGCAATTAGAAACAAGAATTTGAAAGAACAAGGTAAACCTATTTCTATTTTTTGACTATGTAATATATTTCTGGAAAAGTGAAATTAGTTGATGGAAAACTATTATAAACAAGGAAATAATTCAGTAAAGTTGCAAGATATAACATTAATATACAGACATCAAATCAGTATACTTCACATATATGAATAACAACCAGTTAGAAGATGAATGGAAGAGAAGACTCCATTTACAATAGTCAAAAATCTAAATAAAACCTTAACAAAAAAATACTTAACATTCATGCGAGGAAAGTTATAACATCTCCCAAAAGATGCAGAGGAGACATAAATAGATATTTTTTAATAGACTCAATGCTGAAAAGATGTCAGTTGTTCCTAAGTAAATTTATAAATTTAACCTGATCCCAATACATATACCACTTTTTTTTCTGGAGTTAAATAACTTGATTACACAATTTATTTGGAAAAAATAAACAAGCAAGAATAACTAGGAAACACTGAAAAAATATGAGTTGTGTGTCTGTATTTGTGTGTGCATATGTGTATACAAGTGTCCACAGATGCATTAACCCTACCAGATAGAAAAATATACCATGGAGTTCTCTATAATAAAATAAAGTGGTATTGGTGCATGACCAGATAGACTAACAGGATAGAATAGGAAACCCAGAAAACAATCCAATTGCATGTGAAGGCTTCCTGTAATGATGAATTAACTTGTTGTATACCAGTTCTCCTGCTGAGTATAAATAAAAAGCTGAATAAGAATAAGAAGGATAAGGAGAAAAAGAAACAGTTTTATGTATGTGTGTGACAAGCATCAGAGAATGACCAAGCCAGTGAGTGCTAGAGGAATCATGCCCTTGGAGAGGACAGAAACACAGAGAGGCATACCTGATAGACTGTGCCTCAAACCCTTCTGAGACTGAGTGGAGAATGTCAACTGCAAGGTTGAGAAGCTAAAAGCAGCTACTGTAAATTTTATGGGAACAAATATTAGAGTTAAAGGCCGGGGCTCTGATAAATACATCAGTGAGTAAATTGGAACTCCCAGAAAGCTGCCCCAGGAGTAAAGGTAAATCAGAAAAGGTATGCCCCCACAAAGTCTGTAGCCAAACTTTGAGTAAAATCAATTATGTATTTGTGTATGATGATCTGTCTGTACTCTAACTGCCTGCCAAAATTAACATTTAGTCCCCTACAGAGAATAAAATTATTCAGAATCTTTGTGATTATTCATAACAATATCCAGCATTGAATCCAAAATGGCTAGGTGTACTGAGCAAACAGCTTATATGATCAAAACTAAAATTAAAAAATTATAGTAAAAACAGACATACAGGAGATCCATATATTGGCATTATCCCACGTGGACTTTAAAATAAATGTTCAAGAAATTAGATGCCATATGGAGAACTTCAGAAGAAAACTGAACTATAACAACTATGAATTCAACTATAATAAAACTAAAAAAAAACTATCTTTAAACTGTAAAAAAGAAAAAGGTAATTCTAAACTATAAAAGACAACTGCCACTTCACACTGTCTAAGAAGGTATAATAAAAAATACAGATAATAGCAAGACTTGGTGAGGATGTGGAGAAGTTGGAATTCTCATATATTGCTGATGGGAATGTAAAATAGGTCAGTCTCTATGAAAAACAGTCCAGGAGTTCCTCAAAGATTTAAACATAAATAGAGTTACCATAATTACCCAGCAATCTCATTCCTAGGTGTATACCCAAGAGAAATGAAAAGTTATATTCACACAAAAACTTGACCATGAACGTTCATAGCAACTTTATTCATGATAGCTAAGAGTGGAAATAACCTGAATGTCAATTAACTGATAAATAGATAAATGTATATCCACACAATGGAATATTATTCATCAATTAAAAGGAACTAAGTACTGACACATGACACAGCACAGATGAATTTGAAAACATTATGGGAAGTGAAAAGATTCAGTCACAAAAGAACACTTATTGTATGATTCTGTTTATATGTAATGTCCAGAATAGGCAAATGTATGTGTATAGAGACTGAAAGCAGATTACCAGAGCCTAGGGCCAGAAGTGTGGGAGGAGATGGGGAGTGACTGCTAATGGATATGGGGTTTCTTTCTGGAGTCATGAAAATGTCACAAATTTGATTGTGGTGATGGTTTTACAACTTTGCGACTGTACTAAAAATCATTGAATTAGACATTTTAAGTAGGTGAACTATATAGTACATGAATCATATCTCAATAAAGTTGTTAAAATATGAGGGTGAGTTAAAAATTATCTGCATCCTGGTTATGTTAATTCTTCTGTGAATTCTACAGCAAGAGTATGGGTAATTTTTGACTTACCCTTGTACAATAATTTAAATAAAGAACTCAATAAATATGTTTAACATCAGATTAGACATAGATGAAGAGATTATTAGTAAATTAGAAGATAAATCAAAAGAAAATTATACAGACTAAAACACAGAGAAATATTTGGGAAATAATGAAAAGAGAATAAAAGATGTGTGGAATGTGGTTTAAAGGTCTAACATATGTGTAATTGAAATCCAAAAAGAGAGAATGGAAAGAATAGGCCAGAAGCAATATTTTTTAAAGATTGTGGCTGAAAATCTTCCAAAACTGTATTAAATCACAATTCAAAATGTGCTAGAAACCCCAAATATGATAAATAAAATGAAAACCATCATCAGACACATCACAGTAAAATTGCTGTAAAAAAATGGAAAAATATTAAAAACATTTAAAGAGAAATGACACATTACAGTCAAAGAACTGAGTGCGTATGGAAATATAAGATAAAGGCAGCACATCAAATTAGTGAAGAAAAGAAGTTTGAAGTAGGGTTGGGATAAATGGAGGTCCACATGGAAAAAAGATTAAGTTGATTTATTCTTCATACTACACACCAGGATAAGCCATAAAAATAAGTGTAAGTAAAGTAAAGTCAATCAGTGTGATACATCATATTAACAAACTGAAGGATAAAAACCATATGACAATCTTAATAGGTGCAAAAAAAGCTTTTGACAAAATTCAACACCCATTTAGGATAAAAACTCTCCAGATAGTGGGCATAGAGGGAATCTACCTCAACATAATAAAGGCCACATATGACAAACCCACAGCTAACATCATCCTCAATGGTGGAAAACTGAAAGCATTTTCTCTAAGATCAGGAAAAAGACAAAGGTGTCCACTCTCACCACTATTATTCAACATAGTTTTGGAAATTTCAGCCCCAGAAATCAGAGAAGAAAAAGATATAAAAGGAATCCAAATTGGAAAAGAAGTAAAAATGTCACTGTTTGCAGATGACATGATACTATATATAGAAAACCCTAAAGATGCTACTAGAAAACTACTAGAGCTACTCAGTGAATTTGGTTAAGTAGCAGGATACAAAATTAATGCACAGAAATCTTTTGCAGCCCTATACACCAACAATGAAAAATCAGAGAAATTAAGGAAACACTCTCATTTACCATTGCAGCAAAAAGAATAAAATACCTAGGACTAACCCTACGTAAGGAGGCAAAAGACCTGTATGCAGAAAATTATAAGACACTGATGAAAGAAATCAAAGATGACACAAACAGATGGAGAAATATACCATGTTCTTGGATTGGAAGAATCAACATTGTGACAATGACTATACTACCCAAAGCAATTTACAGATTCAATGTAATCCCTATCAAGTTACCAATGGCATCTTTTACAGAACTAGAACAAAAAATTATATAATTTATATGGAAACACAAAAGACCTCGAATAGCCACAGCAATCTTAAGAAGAAAAAACGGAGCTGGAGGAATCAAGCTCTCTAACTTCAGACTATACTGCAAAGCTACAGTAATCAAGACAGTATGATGCGGGCACAAAAACAGAAATATAGATCAATGGAACAGAATAGAAAGCCCAGAGATAAACCCATGTGCATATGGTTGCCTTATCTTTGACAAAGGAGGCAAGAATATACAATGGAGAAAAGACAGACTCTTCAATAAGTGGTGCTGGGAAAACTGGACAGCTGCTTGTAAAAGAATGAATTTAGAACATTCCCTAATACCATATGCAAAAATAAACTCAAAATGGATCAAAGACCTAAATGTAAGGCCTGACAGTATAAAACTATTAAAGGAAAACTTAGGCAGAACAATCTATGACATAAATGACAGTAAGATCTTTCTTGGCCCATCTCCTAGAATAAAGGAAATAAAAACAAAAATAAACAAATGGGACCTAATGAAACTTAAGTTTTTGCACAGCAAAGGAAACCATAAATATGATGAAGAGACAACCCTTGGAGTGGGAGAAAATATTTGCCAATGAAGCAACTGACAAAAGATTAATCTCCAAAATATATAAGCAGCTCAATATCAAAAAAACAAACAACCCAATCCAAAAATGGGCAGAAGACCTAAACAGACATTTCTCCAAAGAAGAGATAGAGATGGCCAACAAACACATGAAAAGATGCTCAACATCACTAATCATTAGCAAAATGCAAATCAAAACCACAATGAGGTATCACCTCACACCAGTCAGACTGGCCGTCATCAAAAATCTAGGAACAATAAATGCTGGAACGGCTGTGGAGAAAACAGAACCCTCCTTCACTGTTGGTGGGAATGTAAATTGGTACAGCCACTATGGAAAACAGTATGGAGGTTCCTTAAAAAACTAAAAATAGAACTACCATATGACCTCACAATCCCACTACTGGGCATATACCCAGAGAAAACCATATTCAAAAAGATGTACCACAATGTTAATTGCAGCATTATTTACAATAGCCAGAACATGGAAGCAACCTAAATGTTCATCGACAGATGAATGGATGAAGAAGATGTGGCACATATATACAATAGAATATTACTCAGCCATAAAAATGAATGAAATTGAGTTATTTGTAGTAAGGTGGGTGGACCTAGAGTCTGTAATACAGAGTGAAGTAAGTCAGAAAGAGAAAAGCAAATACCGTATGTTAACACATATATACGGAATCTAAAAAAAAAATGGTACTGATGAACTCAGTGGTAGAGGAAGAATAAAGATGCAGATGTAGAGAACAGACTTGAGGACATAGGAAGGTGGGGAAGGAGAAGCTGGAACAAAGTGAAATAGTAGCACTGACATACATACACTACCAAATGTAAAATAAATAGCTAGTGGGAAGCAACTGCCTAACACAGGGAGATCAACTTGATGATTCGTGATGACCTAGAGGGGTGGGATAGAGAGGGACGGAGGGAGGCTCGGGAGGGAGGCTCCAGAGGGAGGGGATATGGGGATATATGTATAAATACAGCTGATTCACTTTGTTATACAGCGGAAACTGGCACAACAGTGTAAAGCTATTATACTCCAATAAAGATTGAAAAAAATTTTTAAAAATAAATAAATGCAAGTAAATACTAGAGGAAAACCTGTGTGTACTTTTTTTTTTAATTAATTAATTTTTTTTTTATTTTTTGGGGGGTACACCAAGTTTAATCATCTGTTTTTATACACATATCCCCGTATTCCCTCCCTTCCTTGACCCCCCCCTCGAGTCCCCCCCACCCTCCCCGCCCATACTTTTATAAACTAGAAATGGAAAAATCTCCAAGAGTCAGAATCCAGAAGCAATAAGGGAAATGAGTGACCAATTTGACTAAAAAACATTTTGCAATCACAGTGTTCAGGAGGATGATTCTTTGCCCCCATGTTCAACATTGTGTTGAGAGGCAGGACCATGTGATTGGTAAACACCTGGTAGAAAAAGGCCATTTCCTGAAATGAACAGATGTCTGTCACCATAACACAGCAAATTAGATGCTGTTTTTCACATTGCATGCTCACTTATAAAACTAATTTATAAATACATCTTATTGGCTAAACCATAAATTTAGCAGTTTTAAGTACTATTTCACAGAGCAGAGTTTGCTCATATACCAAGCAGCAGGTTACAACTTTAAGATGTTAGTAGGTGAATCTTTATTTGGCCTTTAAACTTGGATTTTCATTTTTCATTTTTAATTACCTTATTTCTTTTTCTGCCATTTCAAACCCGTCATTCATTTTTCTCTTCAGCTAATGTAATGGAAATAATTTGCCTATAGTTAGAATATTTCAGTAGTTGTCGACAGTGAGACAAAACTTAGCAGACTTTATTTTATAAAGTTTTACATTTTAATTTTAATTTATTTAAAAGTATAGTTTCCCCCAAAACCTCGAGTTCTCCAGTCCATTCTCTGCATCTGCGGGGGGTGGGGGTGGGGTTGGGTGGGGTGGGGGGTGAAGGGGAAGCTGAGACGAAGTGAGAGAGTAGCAGAGACATATATATACTACCAACTGTAAAATAGATAGCCAGTGGGAAGTTGTTGTATAACAAAGGGATTTCAACTGGAGGATGGAAGATGCCTTAGAAGACTGGGATGGGGAGGGTGGGAGGGGAGTCGAGGGAGGGAGGAAATATGGGTGTATGTGTATAAAAACAGATGATTGAACTTGGTGTACCCCCCAAAAAATAATAAATAAACAAAAATACATTTAAAAAAATTTAGAAACATCTTAATTTTGTGTTACTGGAAATCTGGAACAGTACATTGGTCTTATTATACGATACATTTGTGATTCCAAGATCCACGACTTGGGCTGGGTGGCTTAATAAATATTTATATTTGACTATAAGAAAAAAGTATAGTTTCTATTTCTCATCTAAAAACTCTGGGAAATCCTTATACTACATTCTAATTACTGAAAGAGTGTGCTTAATTTTATAAAATAGACAAACTGAAAGTCATGAAAATAAAAGGCTTCAGATTATTGTCAAATTGTATGTCATATAAAAGGAAAATGTATTAACATTTGGGAACTTAAATAAATAATAACTAAATTTTGTTGTCTTCATTATGTGCCAAATAATGTGCTAAATGCTTTATGTGTATCATATTTTTTTTTTTTTTTTTTTTTTTTTTCGGGCACACGGGCTCAGTTGCTCCGCGGCATGTGGGATCTTCCTGGAGCTGGGATCGAACCCGTGACCTCTGCATTGGCAGGCGGATTCTTAACCACTGCGCCACCTAGGAAGCCCCCATGTGTATCATATTTTGTTTAATTTTCAAAATAACTCTTTGGAGTAGATACTAGTATGATCCCTTTTTTTACCAATAAGGAAATCAAGACTGAAAGAGTGAGTAATTGGCCTGGAGTCCAACTCAGTGGTGTTACTAGAAGCTTTTCTCTCAACCCCTTCACTATCTTGCCTCACACTTGAAAGTTCCTTAAGAATGTCTGATTTTTAAAAAATCATAAACTTCTATTGGCCTCATTTAAAGAGATGTGCAGATCATAAAACAGGGAGATCAACTAGATGATGGGCAATGACTTAGAGGGATGGGATAGGGAGGGCGGAGGGAGTCGCAGGAGGGAGAGGATATGGGGATATATGTATAAATACAGATGATTCACTTTGTTGTACAGCAAAAACTGGCACAACAGTGTAAAGCAATTATATTCCAATAGAGAGCTTTAAAATGGAAAAAAAAAAAAAAAGATGCGCAGATCATGTTCAGCAAATGAGCCATGTGGAAACTGGGCAAGTGATTTGCCTAGTTTTGGGGTTTGTGGTCACAGGAGATTAATAATTTAGGGATTATTCTACAGGCACATAATAAGTATAATTGTCTTGATTCTCACGTTTTCTTACATATAAAAGCTTATGTAAAAAATAGAACCGATAATATTCTGCCCAAAATGTCTCTGAAAGTTTGCATATTGCTTCAGTCTCCACTGCAAACAAATAGTGAGATGAAATGTTTACAACAAAAATAAAAATAAAAATGACATAAGTTCAAAAACAAGATAATCATCTCCATAGCAATATCTAGTAAAGGTGAACATATTTTATCCTATAAGCTGATTAATTCCATTTCTACGTGTATATGCTAGAGAACAATCTCCCAAGCTATTGAACAAGAATAGAACAGAAATTCGATGCAATGATCATGGCTGAAGTTTGGGCTTGTTCTACTCCAGGAAGCAGGCATTGCTAGACATAGACATGCAGGAAAGTGTTAAAACTGTTTTATGTAAGCTGAAAACCATAATTAGGCTAAGTTCTTCCAGTCAGGGACTAAGTAGACCAGCTGAACTTCCTCCTCACATAAAAGGATGGACAGAGATAGGTCATTGATCACCTGGGACTTTGGCTGTTAGTAAGCTGGGGAACTTGAGAAACAGAAGGGTAAAAACTCAATGTTATTATCAATGAGAACTCAATCCATTTGCCTACAATTCAGTGATTATTCTACAAGATCTCAATATTACTCAGAGACTTAAGCCTTTGAAAGTCTCTGATTCTGGAATCAGCATTCCCATTAATGTCAGGAATGATTTTAAAAATACCTCATATTTCTAACTTAAAGGGTACTTGTAGGTGTATATAATGCATTAAACCCAGGAAAAAATAAATAAGGTACACATTTGAAAGGAAGAGATAAAAGTCTTTATCTGCAGACAATACCAGTCCCTATACAGGGGTTCCATATGTAAATTATTAGAACTAATAGAGAATTCAGAAAGTTTGTGAATACAAGATCAGGATCGAATATCATTAACATCCCTATATGTCATCAATAATCAACCGGAATATGTAATAGAATAAAACTCATTCACAATAACAATGAAGACTAAAAGGTATCTAAGACTAAATCTGAAAACATTTTGAAAACATTTTGGGAATTTTAAAAACATTATTGTGGGAAATAAAAGACCTAATTAAATAAAAGTATACAGTAGAGGGGGATACCCAATGATTTGAAGATAGTAATTCTCTATGAATTCACCTATGAACTCAGTGCAATTCAATCAAAAGGCCAATTTACATTTTTATATTAGATAATATTTGTATTGAATTGGACAATGCTATTTGAAAATTCACATAAAAGATCAAAGACCTAAGAATAACAGAGATAACACTGAAGAAAAAGAAAGGATGGGGAAGGAGGTGTCACTTTCCCTACCAGATATAAAGAGATGGAATAGATTAGAGAGGCCTAGAAATAAACACATATATGGAGATCTCATATAAAGAGATGGAATAGATTAGAGAGGCCTAGAAATAAACATATATATGGAGATCTCATATATGGCTTACTAAATAAGGAAAGGGTGGATAATTTAATAAATGGTGCTGAACTAATAAGTTATTTGTATTTAAAAAAAGAAAATAAAATTTGCTTTCTTTTTCACATATACAAAATTAAAGTGAAAATTGAAACTTTTAAGCTTTGAGAAGAAAACACAGGAGAATATCTTTATGACCTTAAAGTAGGGAAGACTTCATTAAACAAGATACAAAACACACAAACACAAAGGAAAAGATTGATGAATATAATTACATTAAAATTAAGAATGAATAGTGAAACAAAGACACCAGATGACCAAACTTATAAAAGAAATCCATAATCTAGAACAAGGCATTTACAATATGCATCATGGAAAAAGGACTTAATATCCATACCTTACAACATTAACATGGAAGAAAAAGCTCAATAGAAAAAAAGAAGACAAAGATTTACAGAGGAAGCTCGTATGGCCAATAAGCATATATATGTTCAATGAGATATACTACTGGCAAAAATATGAAAATGTGACTATACTGCATGTTGGCAAGATTGTAGAGGAACTTTCATACAACGCTTGTGGGAATTTCATCATTTTCATATACTGTTAGTCAGTTGTTATGGCCTTCGTGGAGGGCAATTTGGCAATATTCAGTAAATTTGAAGATATTCTCTCTGACAACATAGTTAATTCCATTTTTAGATTTATACTCTAGAGACAATCTCCCTTATGCATATGTGAAGACATGTGTAAGCATGCTTACTTCAGTACTGTTTCTAAAAGCAAAAATTGGAAACAATATCATTTTCCTTCCAAAGAAATACCGATAAGTATTTACGGTATGTTCACAATGCTATCCAGTAGTTAAACTGAATGAGCTAAAGCTTTTTTTTCCAATATGAATGTCTTTAAATTGCAGAGTAACTTATACCACTGCATATAATTTTCATAAAATTTAAATATGCAAAACAATGCTATATAAACTCTTTATCAATATATACACAGGTAGTATACATGTAGCTTTAGTGTAAATACATGTCTGGGAAAAGAAATCAATTCACGATGGTGCCTACCATTAGAATGAGGTGGGCATGGGATTTCGAATGGGTTTATAAGATTTTATTGCTTTAAAAACTCTGAAGCAAAGCAGGAAAATATATTCATAGAGCTGAGTTGTCAGTAAGATTTCTAAATTAAAAATATATAGTATTGATTGTGAATATCAGTATCACATAAGAGGATTTGACTTGAAAACATTGGCTTCATCTAAGTTCACACTTCTAATTTAGGGAAACTGAATTGTCTTCTAAAGGAGAGTGCTTTCCCGCATGAAAACTGTGGCAATGAATCTAAGCGTTCAAGCGCTGTGGAAAATTTTTTAGACAGCATGCTTTAATCAGCATCTTCTGCCAATGATTTTTCTTTTCTTTCCCATTACAAAGAATGCCAGGAGGATGAATGCAATCATGTAACTGCATGGCTATTGGGGTGAACCACAGAACCCGAGAGCGGCCGGGCTTTGTCAAATACGCGTTTTAATTTGGAGCAAAAGGGTCCCTTGTTTCTGTGATGAATGTGATGTGGCATTTTCTGAGTGGCAGGTGACCCACAGAAAGCACCCAGGGAATGATTATGTCACAGTCCAGCTTCATAATTAAGAGTAGTTTTGTTTGCGGCCTTAATTGCGTTTGTTGGAAGCCAAGTCTGTGATGTCCCAATCAGGTCTGCATGTTTACTTGCCTGATGTAAAAATGAATAATAGGAGGTGTATTTCCAAAGCAATGCAAATTTGGGA
Source organism: Hippopotamus amphibius kiboko (assembly GCF_030028045.1). Taxonomy (NCBI): domain Eukaryota; kingdom Metazoa; phylum Chordata; class Mammalia; order Artiodactyla; family Hippopotamidae; genus Hippopotamus; species Hippopotamus amphibius. The sequence continues at coordinate 84,469,439 of NC_080188.1, read as the reverse complement.
GATGTGTCTGCTATGGAAAGCAGTAGAAAGTTTATCCTATTATTTGGCTGCCATCGTCCTCTCAGGAAAAAGCTGAGCCTGCGTCTCATCTGGGAGTTTTAGCTGTTCAACATAATCAAGAATTTGTCCTTTCAGCTACATGCTGCTAATCTGATACTTCTCCCTAAACGGTGTTGCCTCAATTACTAAATAGGCTGGTGTAGGTGTCTAGCTCTTAGACATCGCTTTATATATACAGATGTTCCACCCCAGCACCGTCATCACTTGCATCTTCCCTCTGAAATAAGGAAGCTGAAAAATATGAAAATGCTTATGACAGTGCTTTGCATGCTGAAAACTTTCACAAGGGTAATAAAACCATCCTGGAAGTAGGGGAGAGTCACATTTACGTAATTCCACGTTCCTCTCCTTTAAAGGAAAAGGGATGCTTAGCGGCTGCTGGCTCTTTTGAGCGTGAGGTTTCCTTCACAGAGATGTGGGTGGAAAGAAAGGGTATGGTATTCGCTATGGCCAAATGAGACCCCATTTTGTCAGGAAGATGAAGCTTCAGAAACCCACAAGCAGTGTCTGGCAGGCAGTGGGTTCCCAGTGTACCCACAGTGATTCCAGGAGCATCCTCATTTCCACATGCGGATCTATGTGCAGAGACAACTTGGTTCCACCTACAAACAAATGCCTGCAGCACCACTAGCCTTGTAGAATAAATGGTTCCCGTGTCTATCACTGGAATGTCTCTTTGGACATGTTTGCCTGAAATCATATCTTTACTATTCTCAATATCATCGTTATTGGCAGACCCACGGGGCTGACGGTGATTCATCACACCGGTGTAGCTTTGGGAGAAGGCAGAGAGAACTGACTCTTGAAATTTCCGCTTCAATTAGAGGTGGCGATATTCATTTTTATGACTTCAGAGATTAAACAAGATGACACAAATTCATGTTTTGTAGACTTTTCTCTCTGGAGCCCCAAATGATGTCAGTCCCAGTGTGGATCGAGGTAGTGCCCTACAGATGAACTACGTCTTAGCTCTCCATTTCTTCCACTTTTCAGAATTATTCCTGTAAGCCTAGAGAACACCAAGATGTACAAAAGCTTGAGCCAAAACTCTGAACATGTGCTTTCTTGTCCACTTTCACAAGCAGCTCTCTTTCCTTCCCAAGCCAACCTCCCCAACACCTACCTCCACATCAGCTCTAACACCCTGCCCCCTTAGAAGCTCTTTTCTAAGAATTTAGCAGATTGTTTTGAGATGAAAAGAAAGGGAAACAAATGATAAACAGCAGAATATTCTGCACTCACAGAAAGGCAGTGTGTCTAGAGGAAAACTGGGTAATATTGGTTAAGCATCAAGTTGCCTGGGACGGCGAAGGAGGGAGGAGCCTGGGAGGCAAAGATTGCTCACCTCTGTGGCCTGTGACGTTATCATGCCATTTGACAAGCCAGTTTAATCATGCAAGTTCATTTACTTAACTCCGTGAGAGTACTTGTTCCCTAAAAGGATGTCGTATGCCCTTGACTGAGACATGAATGAATATGTCAGTCTTCAGAGAGGATTGGTGTTGTGGATGCTAATACCTAACAGAACACAGGAAAGGCTCCCTTGAAGTCTAGGTTAAGACCGCAGAAAATCCCCTGAGTGAAGGCAGGCTGTTGTCTGGGCAGCCAGTCTCGAGCTTTTCCAGGACAGCACATTTGGGCAGCAATAGTAGAAAAAAAACGTGACTTGTACCCAGTACTATAGCCTGGTTTCCTGCTGGGGTTATACAGATATTAATTTCAATATTAATTTCCATTGCTTCAAGTCTTATGTGGCCAGGGAAAGCCATAAAATGTATCATCTTTCCAATCTCCCTCCTAGAGCAGCTCTCTAGGACTCTAGGATTTCCCATCTATACAGAGCTTCCACTTTTTCCCCTTCCTGAGGCCACCCTCCCTTGTACATAAGGTTTTCAATATATGAAATTGGTGAGGACACAAACATTCAGACCATAGCACAGATTAAGACCTAGAATGTTGAATTTACTATATGGTCTTCTATCCCATCTTTTTAGAGTTAACCACTATCCTGAAATTTGTGTTAATCATTCTTTGACTTAAATATATATATATATATATATATATATATATATATAATCTTCATATATATACATAGATAGACCTATATATCTATTTGCTTAGTTTTGCTTATTTCTAAGCTTTATAAAAATAGTATCAGACTGCTTTCAATTTCTGCAACTTCCTTCACAAATTCAAGATTGTATTTCTAAAATTCCTTCAAGTTGTGTCATTCGTGCAGCATTAGCTCATTCCTTTTTATTGGTGTGCGTGAAACTACCATCATTCATGTTGGACATTTGGATTTTCTCCAGCCGTTTGCTGTTGCAAACTATGACATAATTATTCTTGCACATGTTTTCTGGGACACCTGTTAAGAATTTCTTAGGGTTTATATTTAGGAGTGGAATTGCTAGATTAGAGGGCATGTGGATTTAAACTTTGTGAGATAATGCTACATTGTTTTCTAAAATGGTTGTATCAATGTATACTTTCAGGAACACTTGGTATTTTCATACCTCTTAAATTTACTGATCTATTAGGAGTAGTAAAATGATACCAGTTGGTTCTTTTAATTTGCATTTTCTTGATTGCTAGTGTGTCTGTTCCTCTTTTTTATACTTTTTTTTTGGGGGGGGGCCACTATGCCTATTACTCTATGCTTATTCATGTATCTTACCCATTTCTGGGAGATGATGTTTTTTTATTAGTTTTTATTAGTTTGTAAGTGTCCGTTTTTAACCCTGGACATGACATTTTTGTGAGTTATGTGGACTGAATATATGTTCTTCAAGTTGTGTTTTGCCTTTTTACTGTCTTTTTGTGTCTTGCTAAGCAGAAGTTATTTTAATTTACTTTAATATACCATCTTCCCTCTTTTTTATTGAGAGAAAACTGACATATAACATTATATTAGTTTCAGGCGTCCTGAGAGATCATTCTTAAAGTCCATAGTTATAATCATGGCTGTCACTGCTTTCACAATGCAAGGGGACAATTAGAGACAATGAGTTAATTTAAGATAATTTAAGGATTCACATTTTCTTCATTTAGTAGACTATTAGTTAATGCTCTAAAAATCATTATTTACTAGGAACAGTGATAACAGTGTATGGACATTTTTACTGAAAAAAGGCAGGATGTGAAAAAACAGACTTGGACGCAGAGCTCCTTGTAATTTCCGTATAACCCTCACAAGTTTTTTTTTTTAATTAATTTTTATTAGAGTATAGTTGCTTTACAATGTTGTGTTAGTTTCTGCAGTACAGCAAAGTGAATCAGTTATATGTATACATATGTCCCCTCTTTTGTAGATTTTCTTCCCATTTAGGTCACAACAGAGCATTGAGTAGAGTTCCCTGTGCTACACAGCAGGTTCTCATTAGTTATCTATTTTATACATTGACATATACGTCAATCCCATTCTTCCAATTCATCCCACCTCCCTTGCCCCCTTGGTGTCCATATGTTTATTTTTCTCTACATCTGTGTCTCTATTTCTGCTTTGCAAATAAGTTCATCTGTACCATTTTTCTAGGTTCCACATATATGCATTAATGTATGATATTTGTTTTTCTCTTTCTGACTTACTTCACTCTGTATGACAGTCTCTAGGTCTATCCATGTCTCTGCAAGTTGCACTGTTTTGTTCCTTTCTATGGCCGAGTAATATTCTGTTGTATATATGTACCACATCTCCTTCATCCATTCCTCTGGTGATAGACATTTATGCTCCTTCCATGTCCAGGCTATTAGAAATGGTGCTTCAGTGAGTATTGGGCTGCATGTATCTTTTCAAATTATGCTTTTCTGTGGGTACCAGGAGTGGAATTGCTGGGTCATATGGTAGTTCTATTTTTAGTTTTTTGAGGAACCTCCATACTGTTTTCCATAGTGACTACCAATTCACATTCCCACCAACAGTGTAGAAGGGTTCCCTTTTCTCCACACCCTCGCCAGCATTTATTTTTTGTAGATTTTTTGATGATGCATTCTGACCAGTGTGACCAGTATTCCTCATCATACTTTTGATTTGCATTCCTCTAGTAATTAGTGATGTTGACCATCTTTTCATGTGTTTGTTGGCCATCTGTATACCTTCTTTAGAGAAATGTGTATTTAGATCTTCCCCCCATTTTTTGATTGGGTTATTTGGTTGTCTTTTTTTTTTTTTCTCTTGATATTGAGCTCTATGAGCTGTTTGTATATTTTGGAGATTAATCCATTGTCAGTTGCTTCATTTGCAAATATTTTTGCCTTTTCTGAGGGTTGTCCTTTGTTTTGTTTGTGGTTTCTGAGGGTTGTCCTTTGTTTTGTTTATGGTTTCCTTTGCTGTGCGAAAGCTTTTGAGTTTGATTAGATCCCATTTGTTTATTTTTGTTTTAATTTTCATTACTCTAGGAGACAGATCAAAAAAGATCTTGCTGCAAAGAGTGTTCTGCCTACGTTTTTCTCTAAGAGTTTTATAGTGTCCAGCCTTACATTAAGGTCTTTGATCCATTTTGAGTTTACTTTTGTGTATGGTGTTAGGGAGTGTTCTAATTTCATTCTTACTGTAGCTTTGTAGTATATCTGAAGTCAGGGAGCCTGATTCATCCAGCTCTGTTTTTCCTCCTCAAGATTGCTTTGGCTATTCGGGGTCTTTTGTGATTCCATATAAATTATAAAATGTTTTGTTCTAATTCTGTGGAAAAATGTCATTGGTAATTTGACAGAGATTGCATCGACTCTGTAGATTGCTTTGGTTCGCATGGTCATTTTCACAATATTGGCTCTTCTGATCCAAGAACATGCTATGTCTCTCCATCTGTTTGTGTCGTCTTTGATTTCTTTTGTCAGTATCTTATAGTTTTCTGGGTACAGGTTTTTGCCTTCTCAGGTAGGTTTATTCCTAGGTATTTTTTGTTGCAATGTTCCTAGGTATTCTTTTTGTTGCAATGGTAAATGGGATTGTTTCCTTACTTTCTCTTTCTGTTCTTTCATTGTTAGTGTATAGGAATGCAAGAGATTTCTATGTATTAATTTTGTATCCTGCAAATGTACCAAATTCATTGATTAGCTCTAGTAGTTTTATGGTAGCATTTTTAGGATTTTCTATGTCTAGTATGATGTCATAGTTTTACTTCTTTTTTGCCAACTTGGATTCCTTTTATTTCTTTTTCTTCTCTGATTGCAATGGCTAGGACTTCCAAAATTATGTTGAATAATAGTGGTGGGAGTGGACATCCTCGTCTTGTTCCTGATCTCAGAGGAAATGCTTTCAGTTTTTCACCATTGAGAATGATGTTTTCTGTGGGTTTGTCATATATAGCCTTTTATCATAAGTGGGTGTTGAATTTTGTCAAAATCTTTTTCTGCATCTATTGAGATGAGCATAATGTTTTTATCCTTCAATTTGTTAATATGGTGTATCACATTGATTGATTTGTGTTTATTGAAGAATCCTTGCATCCCCAGGATAAATAGCACTTGATCATGGTGTATGATCCTTTTAATGTGTTGTTGGAATCTTTGATAGTATTTTGTTGAGGATTTTTGTGTCTGTTCATCAGTGATATTGGACTGTAATTTTTTGTGTGTGATATCTTTGGTTTTGGTATCAGGGTGATGGTGGCCTTGTAGAACGAATTTGGGAGTGTTCATCCCTTTGCAATTTTTTGGAAGAGTTTGAGAAGGATAGGTGTCAGCTCTTCTCTAAATGTTTGATAGACTTCACCTGTGAAGCCATACTGGTCCTGGACTTTTGTTCATTGGAAGCTTTTTAATCACAATTTCAATTTCATTACTTGTGATTGGTCTGTTCATATTTTCTACTTCTTCCTGATTCAGTCTTGGAAGATTGTCTCTTTCTAAGAATTTGTCCATTTCTTCCAAGTTGTCCATTTTATTGGCATATTGTTGTTTGTAGTAGTCTCTTACGATCCTTTGTATTTCTGTGGTGTCAGTTGTAACTTCTCCTCTTTCATTTCTAATTTTATCGATTTGAGTCCTTCCCCTTTTTCTCTTGTTGAGTCACACTAAAGGTTTATCAATTTTGTTTATCTTCTCAAAGAACTAGCTTTTAGTTTCATTGATCTTTGCTATTGTTTTCTTCGTTTCTATTTCATTTATTTCTGCTCTGATCTTTATGATTTCTCTCCTTCTACTAGTTTTGGGTTTTGCTTGTTCTTCTTTCTCTAGTTTCTTTAGGTGTAAGGAGAGATTGTTTATTTGGGATTTTTCTTGTTTCTCGAGGTAGGATTGTATTGCTCTACATTTCCCTCTTAGAACTGCTTTTTCTACATCTCATAGGTTTTGGATCATTGTATTTTTGTTGTCATTTGTCTCTAGGTATTTTCTGATCTCCTTTTTGATTTCCTCAGAGTTCCATTGATTATTTAGTAGCATACTGTTTAGCCTCCATGTGTTTGTGTTTTTTACAGTTTTTTTTCCTGTAGTTGATTTCTAATCTTATAGTATTGTGGTCAGAAAAGATGCTTGGTCTAATGTCAATTTCCTTAAATTTACCAAGGCTTGATTTGTGACCCAAGGTGTGGTCTATCCTGGAGAATGTTCTGTGTGCACTTGAGAAGAAAGTGTATTCTGATGCTTTCAGATGAAATGTCCTATACATATAAATTAATTGTATCTGGTCTAATATGTCATTTAAGGCTTGGGTTTCCTTAATAATTTTTGTCTGAATGATCTGTCCATTGGTGTAAGTGGGGTGTTGAAGTCCCCCACTATTACTGTATTACTGTCGATTTCCCCTTTCATGACTCTTAGCATTTGCCTTACGTAGTGAGGTGTTCCTATGTTGGATACATAAATATTTACAATTGTTACATCTTCTTCTTGGACTGATCCCTTGATCATTATATACTGTCCTTCCTTATCTCTTGTAACAGTCTTTATTTTAAAGTCTATTTTATCTGATATGAGTATTGCAACTCCAGCTTTGTTTTGATTTCCATTTTCATGGAATATCTTTTTCCACCCCCTCACCCTCAGTCTGTATGTGTCCCTGGGTCTGACATGGGTCTCTTGTAGACAGCATATATATGGGTCTTGTTTTTGTATATACTCAGCCAGTCTGGTTGGAGTATTTAATCCATTCACATTCAAGGTTATTACTGATATGTATGTACCTATTACCATGTTCTTAATTGTTTTGGATTTGTTTTTGTGGGTCTTTTTCTTTTGTGTTTTCCACCTGGAGAATTTCCTTTAGTATTTGTTGTAAAGCTGGTTTGGTGGTGCTGAATTCTCTTAGCTTTTGCTTGTCTGTACAGCTTTTGATTTCTCCATAAAACTGAATGGGAGCTTGCTGGGTAGAGTATTCTTGGTTGAAGATTTTTCCTTTTCATCGCTTTAAATATATCTTGCCATTCCCTTCTGGCCTGCAGAGTTTCTTCTGAAAACTTAGCTGATAAACTTATGGGGATTCCTTTGTATGTTATTTATTGCTTTTAATATTTTTTCTTTGTATTTAATTTTTGTTAGTTTGATTAATGTGTCTTGGGTTTTTCCTCCTTGGGTTTATCCTGTATGGGACTTTCTGTGCTTCCTGTAGTTGGGTGACTATTTCCTTTCCCATGTTAGGGAAGTTTTCAACTATGATCTCTTCAAATAGTTTCTCAGACCCTTTCTCTTCTTCTTCTGGGACCCTTGTAATTCAAATGTTGGTGTGTTTAATGTTGTCCCAGAGGTCTCTGAGACTGTCCTAATTTCATTCTATTTTGTTTATTCTGTTCTGTGGCAGAGATTTCCACCATTCTGTCTTCCAGGTCACTTATCTGTTCTTCTGCCTCAGTTATTCTGCTATTGATTCCTTCTAGTGCATTTTTCATTTTGCTTATTGTCTTGTTCATCTCTGTTTGTTGTTTAGTTCTTCTAGGTCTTCGTGAAACTTTTCTTTTATCTTCTCGATCCGTGCCTCCATTCTGTTTCCAAGGTCTTGGATCATCTTGACTATCATTACTCTGAATTCTTTTTCAGATAGATTGTTTATCTCCTCTTCATTAAGTTGTTCTTGTAGGTTTTTATCTTGTTCCTTCATCTGCAACATATTTCTTTGTCATCTCATTTTGTCAAATTTACTGTGTTTGTTGTCTTCCCTTTGCAGGCTGCAGGATCATAGTTCCTCTTAATTCTGGTGTCTGCCCCATGGTGGGTGAGGTTGATCCACAGGCTTGGGCCATAATCCCCTTGATAGAGGATTTAATTGGTGTTCTGGTGATCAAAGCCTGACCTAGATATTGAGCAGAGCCTCCCCTTTGCTCTGTGGTTGTCACTGCCCTGTCAGGGGCAGGGTCTGCTCACAAAGTTGTTGGAATAGATCTGCTTATTGGCTGTGATTGTGATCTGCAGTGAAAGGTAGGTGGCATTGGAGCACTCCCACTGGGAGGGAAGCCACTGAGTTTTCCTCCTTTGGAGCTGTTCACCTGTGAATCTGCTCTGTTTTGCAGGCTCACAAAGTATACTGTTGTTGGCACTGCTCTCAGTCCCACCTTAACTGAGGGTAAGCCAGCAATTGGTCCTGGTGACTCTTGGGTGTTGTTTTCACCTAGCCACCAGTGCAGATCCACTGAGGTTAGGTGCTAGGACTGCAGTAGTTGTGCACCTGGACCTGCTGTGGGAGTATGGAGGCAGGTCAGACTCTGGTTCGTCCCTACCCCCACCTGCATGTGCCCACAGAGCCCACAGCTGCTAAAGCCAGACCCATCCCAGCTGCAAGAGCATTCATTGTCCTTTCGGATGTTTCACAGGTGCTGAATTAGGAAGCCATCAGCAGAGGTATATCTCCACAGTTCACGCAGCCATGGAGAGAGATTTCAGCTCTTCCTCATTAGTCGCATAGACCCTGGGGGCTCAGCTGTTATTTCAACCCCTCCTCTGGGCAAACTTCCTAGTGGAGGGAAGCTATCTGAGCCCTCCTGGTATAGCAGGGTGGGTCCCAGCACCCACTGGTGGGCTTCTCAGTAGTGAGAGCTATCCACACACTTCCAGGACAGCTGGTGGGTTCTGGCACTCCCTGATGATTTCCCAGTCTTGGACACTATCCACACCCTCCTGGGACAGTATGGGCAGGTCCTGGGGCCCACTGGCAGAATTTCCAGTGGCTGGATCTGTTTGCGTCCTTCTGGGTCAACGGAGGCAGGTCCTGTGACCCACTGGTAGAATTTCTAGTTTCAGGAGCTGTCCGTGTCCTTCCTGGTCAGCAGGGTCTGAAGAATCTGGGGTCTAAAGAAATTTGATATTTAATGAATGTCAAGTGGCCTGCTATCAAAAGACTCTCCATGTTGTCAATTAGTTATTCATGGGCCTGTGAATACAATGTGCCCACATCTGGTAACAAATGAGCAGAACACTAGCAAATACATTTACAGAGGACACACACCACCTTGAATCTCTTTCATCTTGGACGAGCATTTTCTTAGATTCAATCAGTTTTAACCAGAAACTACAGACATTCAAGTAGAGATGTAAGGAAAGTTGTTATAGGGTTGCAAATTCCTCACAGAAATATTTATTGTTTGAAATATAATCAAAAATTAATTTTGCCACAATTTGAACCTCATCAACAGATTATAATACTGCTTTAAAGAGTTTCAGATATTCACCATTGGCATTACACTATAGAAAAGTAACAGAATTTAGAAAGGAACAGAATTTTTAAAAATGGTTTTGTTTGGAATTTTTTCAAGGGCAAGTTTTTGCTCTCCAAGCTTTTTCCACTTCAACAATATTACTATTAAATACTTTCCTTTTCTGAAAAGAAAAGCAGAGAACACTATGAGACTAAATAAATAAAGTCATCATTAGAAAGAGCTAGAAATTCTAGAGAAGAAACCTGATTTGTGATGCTAATTGTCACTAGGAATTAAATTTTATTTCTACGATTTCCCCATTTTATGAAATTACTTCCTCTATTTGGTGGGTCTTTGGAAGAAACAATCAATCTATGTGTATCTCTCCTCCTGGCCGTCCTCAACCTCCGTGCCCTTACCTCTAGCCAGGAAGATCCCTGGAAGGAGCATAGGAAAATTCTGTCCTAGCCCTTGCTTTAACTTCATAGCCCTAGGCAAGTCACTCAACCTCTAAACCTGGTACCTCAGTTTAAATGTAGGTGTTGAAAGTGGTAATCTTCAAGAGCCCTTGCAAGTGCCAACATTCTGTAAACTTGCTATTTTTAGAAGTTGTCTTAATTAGCTGCTCTCTATCAGCTAATATAGGAATCATTTATATTTGCCCTTGGAATGGGTTTTTGTTCTTGTAAGTGATTCTGTATGAGATGAAGCCCCTCTTCTGTGCCTGCCTTTCCAGGTGTTTCTAGCCCCTTAGAATAATAGAGCATAATTCCTCACGAGAGTAGCAGCGCTTGAAGGGGATATGATTAAGTGATGGGGTTAAATGACTTCTGTCAGATTATACCACATGGAAGGACAAATAAGGATAAGCAACATTTTAATATCAGCCACTGATTATTTTTACAATTAAATATTTTTATGTACTCTGTTTCATTTTTTTTTCAATACGCTATACACAGCATAAGGTAGAAACAATTGAAACCCAAAAAGCTGCTTGATACGTATGAACCTCTACAATTGAGCCTAAGGATGCGTTGGAAACTCACAAGCCCCCTGAAACAACCTCAGAGAACTGAGTGACCTGCTCTGGTTCAGGTGCACTGAGGAGAGAGCCTTACACAGTGGTTTCCCTGTCTCCCAGCTCTGCATCACTCTAGCCTGGGAGGCTGGGATTACCAATGCTCTCTGATCTGAATCCGCTTTCTTAACTGGTTCTTGTCTGGCTTCCTCTTGGTCACACCTCATCTTGTACCACAGCCTCAATGACCATATCGAGGTCTTGTCCTCAGATGCTCTCCTCAATTCTAGCTGACTGTTGAGTCTGACCCTGTTCACCACAATTTTATAGCCTCCTTAAACACAGTGTCACCTCCCAGTGGTTTGGGTAGCCATGCTTTTGCCTTGCCTCTCCAAGCTTTCAGCTATAGTTATCCTCCCTCCGAGGCTTTGGTCCAAAGCTGTCTAGTCCTTTATATCTATGCTTCTCTGTTAAAAGAGCATAAATAACAATCAGTCTAGCCCCATGAATTGTAGTGGCATCTATTAGATGCCTGGCACTGTGCTAAGACTGGGGTACAATAACAAATATGAAATTGTCCCTGTCTGGAGTTGCTAACAGTCTAAGATCAGGGTGCTGTCCATGGCCTCAGGGCCATCAGAGAATCCTGAAAAGCTGCATATACTGTAGGCATTTTCAACCATGGGGTCAGTTCTGGGGTTTGAGTTGTTCTGTTTGTTTGCTTGCTTTCTGTCTGCATCTGGGTAGCATCTTTCTTGAGAACATAGCACACACTGTCTGCTTAATAAACAAGATTTAGTGATCGTAACTGAAATTGGAGCTTTTTCTGACGACTTTGGAGATCTCCACTTCTAAACGAAGGCGTTGCCATTTTCATTTCTCTTTCATCTGTCACCCTTTAAAGAAAATACTCATAACAGTAGACGTGTGTTACACGATTAAAATGTTGTAAGGCATTTGATATATTGTCCCCAGATGGGACTTGCAAAATAGGATGCTTGCCCACAAGTCCTCTCCCCAAGCTTAGCAAACAAGAGGGTAGGAAGGAACAATAGAGTTTGCCAGTTCTCTGGATGAATTTATTTAGTTCATCTGTTTGCAAAGTATTCCTGTATCTTATTTTTCGTATATCATCCCATGAAGAAATTACAAAAGTACCACTTTGTACACCAAGAAAGTGAAGATAAGTGAGTCACGGGGTCTCCCAGGAAGGTCAGTGGCCAAGTTGAGTCCAGGGACTGGGACTCCGGTGTGGGTGAGAGAGGTGTGTGTGGTGGTGTAATATCGTGATTATGATAAGAAATATGTTTGGTTTTCATCACCATTTCTGGCACAAAGCTCCTAAAACTCTTGGAATTTCCTAAATGATAAGAGCAATAAGAGGTTTTTGTTATGTTAATGAGGTGCCTTTTGGATCCTACCTAAGGACTGCAGGGCGTGGGGTGGGGGGGGGCTGCCAGTGTAGCCAACTGTGATCAGAGGGTTGGGACTTTCAGTCGTACCTCCCCAACCCCACCCACCCCCTGACCTCCTGGTGGGGAGAGGGGCTGGAGGTTGACTCAATTTCCAATGGCCCATGATTTGACCAGTCATGCCTATGTAAAGAGTCCACCATAAAACCCCAAAAGAGCAGGATTCTGAGAGCTCCCAGGTTGATGAACACAGGGCAAGCAGCGTGCTGGGGGAGGGCTGCGGGTGCCTCACCCTTTCCCCACACCTGGCCTTGTGCATCTCCTCTATCTGCCTGTTCCTGAGTTACAGCCTTTCATAATAAACCAGTAATCTAGTAACTAAAATGTCCCGCTGAGATCTGTGAGCCACTCTAGCAAACTGATCAAACCCAAGGAGGGGGTCATTGGAACCTCTGATCAATAGCCAGTCGGTCTGACGCACAGCTGACAGACCTGGACTTGTGGCTGCTGTCTGCAGTGGGGCACAGTCTTGCAGAACTGAACCCCTAACCTGTAGGATCTGACACTTTCTCTGGGTAGACTGTGTCAGAACTGAGTTGAATTGTAGGGTGTCCTGAGCTGCGTTTCCAGCTGGTGTCCTGAGAATTGCTTGGTGATGTGAAAAAAACCCTTTCCCACCCACATTGGAATTAGGTGTCAAAATCTCAGCTTGTCTTTCAAGTTCTACGTCCTGATCCTGCCCATTATTTCCTCTTTCTATCTCATGGATTTGGTGGTCTAGGTGGTCCTTTGTTTCCTGGGCCCATCATTCAGGCGTCCAAACAGTAAGTCTCCTGTTCACTTTTTCTCCTGCCTACTTCAACGCACAGTTCCAAGGACATCTTGATTGTTAAACCCTCCCTGTTCCCTGAGATGGTGGCTGGACCCCAGGGAGAGCTCCCAGACATGCCCTGAACCCTGTCCCTAACCATGTTCTCATGGACCACACAAGAGTGGGAGTCCATGAAACTTGGAGATCCTATGTTTTTGTTTGCAGATAAACTCAGTAAAGCACGTCTACATCAACGCCAGAAAACTTTCTCACCTTCAGGGAGAGGACCCACCAAGGTCCTGGGAAGCATCAGTACTAACTGGGCCCAGATCCCTCAGGCCTGCCATTGACCCCAGCCCACTGAGCTCACCGTGCCCTACCCTCCTGAACTGGGCACTGACATTTCCTACTGCCCCTCTGTCCCTGATGGCCACATAGAAGTGGGGTAGGTGATGAGAAAAAGCCTAGAAAAAGGTCTGGCCCTGACTCAGGGCACAGCTTCCAGAAAGGAAAGATAACTTGGATTGTTTGGAGGAAGTAACAAAGCAAAAGAAGGATTAATTGACCTAATTATGGTCCTAAAAATTCAGAGCATCTTATAAGGGGTTTCTTTGCTCATTTCTCACTTGGGTTTGGGAACTCAGGATTAAATGATAAAAAAAAAGTCACGCTGTGACAGGGTCTGATCTACCAATTGATAAAAGTGAGTGTCCTCTCTCACAATGCCTGTACTGTTTAAAATGGAGATGAGTACATTTTGCTGTTAACATAAATCCTTTTCTTTACCTTATTGTGCCTTTTGTTATTGTGGGGGTGGGAAGGGGTGGAGGGAGGGTGTAGGATTCAGGACCATATTGGTAGGTTGGAAAGAGTATACACCATCCTTCAACTCCCAGATCCATTGCTAACAGAGGTGGCCCTATATTTTCTTTGCCTGCTCCCCAGGGCTGGAACAGGGACAGAATGCCGTATGGAAGCCAGCTGGGGGGTCCCTGCCATCCTGTATAGGAAAATAAACTGCAAATCAACAGCAAGAGATTTGCATTCAAGGAAGGAGAGTCTTAGAATAGTTCTGAGTCCTGCTATGGAACCAAGTGCGTCAAAACCAGATGATGTCACTTGGGCTGATCTCTGGAGGAAAAAAAACACGTGATTCTCCACATTCTGAGGGATTTACCAAAGCCTCTTTATTCAATCATGCACATGTCCACAAGTCTTTTTAAAAAGTCTTTAAACCCCTTAAACAGTAAAACAAGGGTAACATCAACACTAACCAGTAACTTCATCCTTCTAACCCACTGGACACTATATGATGCAACTTCCAAACATCTGTAACTAAGGAGTTGCTTAAAGAATGGGCAGCTCTCCCAAGGAGCAAGAGCTGCTAGTCTCAGCAAGGCACAGGTGTCCAGGACCTGGCGGTGTACGTGTGACCCTGGGTCTATGTTTTCTTCTCTCTGTGCCAAGTATCTATCGGTCCTGGGCACATAGCCTACAACAACTGGGAAGTATGTTGACGGATCATATTCTATAACCATCCTCTCCCTCACACCATCCTTTCCAAGTGATGGTAGCCACGGAGATTTTAAAACACCTCAGTGTAGAGGCCACATAAACTCAACTTTCAAGGCAGATGGCCAAGGTGAGAATTAGCTTGAAAGTGGCAGAAAGCACAAGGTAGACACTGCGCAATGTAGCACCATGTAGACAAGTTCTGACAGAGCCCCTCCTCATATCCGATTCACACCCACCCCAGCAGAGGACCACTGCACCCTCTCCCTCATACAGGTAAGTAATGAAACCTTAACTGATTCTACTCTTCTCACTTATTTCAGAAAAGTAAAAACATGAAAGCAGACATATTTGTAGAGAAAAACTTATGTAGGCAATATTTATTGGTGGGTGTCCTGTACTAGGTACTATTCTAAATCCTTTACACGTTAACTCTTTCACTTCTCTTAACCGTATGCAGTAGGAACTATTGCTGTTTCCACTTTAGAGATCATGAAGCTGGTGCAACGTGGTGAAGCAACATCACCCAAGGTCATACAGCTGGTCAGTGGCCAAGTCAGGAAGTGAAGCCATAAAGCCAGCTCCAGTGCTCCCTTAATCACTTCACGAAACCACCATCCCTGATGTTGAATCAAGCCTGCAGCTCCGCCAGCTCACAGTGGTGGTGGTGGTGGTGGTGGTGGTGGAGGCACTTTGTTTTGTTTTGTTTTGTTTACCTAGCACCACCCCAAAAGTATGTATTGATACCCTCTTTGAAATCAGTCTTCAAGGTTTTTCTCATTTTCTTTTAATAGCCATTTTTTTTCTCTGCTGTGGAAAAATAAATGCCAAATCATGTCAATAATTTGTTAACTTTTACATTTACTTCTCCTTATGCTTTAAATTGCCTTAAACACACCTCCGTTGAAGATTTCATGCTTCTTTGATTTTTCAATTTAGTGAATAATTTCATGGATTTTTTTTCACATGCATTTCTTAAACTCGCTTGGTTGTTTTTTGTTTTGTTTTGTTTTGTTTTGGAGGGGAATAGATTTCTTAAGATTTTCTACATTGTCAATTATGAACAACAGTTTTACTTCTTTTCAGATTCATATGGATTTCATTTTACTTTAATTTTATTGCATTTTATTTTATTTTGGTGCCTGTTGCACTGACTAGGACCTCCAGCACAAAGTTGTTTAGAGGTGATGGGAGTGGACATTCTTGCTTTATTATTGATCTTACTGAGAAAGCACTGTCTTTCACTGTTAAGCATGATGTTGGCAGCAAGATTTTTACAGGTGACCACTTATTAGATGGAGAATGTTCTCTCCTATACCTAGTTCACCAAGAAAACTTTTTAGTCATAAATAGGTGTTGAATTTCATCAACTGCGTTTCTGCATCTATTGAGATGATCATGCGGTGTTCTCTCTTAGTCTGTTTATGTGGTGAATTCCACCGCCTGATTTACAACTGTTAAACCAACATTGCATTTCTAGGATAAACCCTACTTGATCATGATATACTATCACTTTTTTTAGCCAGGTTTAGTCGCTAAATCTTCTTAAGAATTTCGAGTCATGAAAGATAATTTTATTTTACTATCACAGCAATGATATTCTTATAAAATGTTTCTTCCTTTTTTTATCTCTCAAAGAGTTTACTTAGAACTGGCATTATTTCCTCCTTAAATGTTTGATGGGATTCACCTGTTTAGCAGTCTGGGCATGGAATTTTCTTTATGAAAAGGTTTTAAGCTATGAATTTAATTCCTTTAATCATATAGAATGCATATCTATCACTAGCAATGCATATCTATTTCTCTTAAATGAGTCTTAGTAGTTTGTTACTTCTTTGTTACTATTTCTCCATTTCATCTAAGTTGTTTATTGGGTTTAAAGTTGTTAATATTTATTTATTATCCTTTTGATGCCTGTGGGATTTGAAGTGATATCTTCTATCTCATTTTTGATATTGGTCTTTCTCTCCTTCTCCTACTTCTCCCCCTCTTTCTCCCTCCCTCTGTCTGTTTTTGACTTGAACTGTATGGATAAAGTAGAGTTTCTCAAACTTGGCCCTTCTGTCACTTTGGGCTAGATAATTCTTTGCTGTGGGGAGTTGTCCTATGAATAGAGGATATTAGCAGCGTAATTTAGCCTTTATCCACTACATGCCTGTAGCAACTATAGTACATCCTCTCCATTCGTTTCAATCAAAAATGTCTCCAGACATTGACAACTGTCCCTTGGGGTGAGTGGAATCACCATTTGTTAAGAACCACTGGGTCAGAGGTTTGTATATTTTTGTCTCATTGACTTTTTAAAAGTATACCTTCTGTTTTTTATTTCATTCTTTTCCACTCTCTTGTTTACTCTGGGTTTAACTTTTGTAGCTTCATTGTTTTAAGAGCTTTCTTTTTTAGAATATAAACATTCAATGCTGTGTATTTTTCTCTTGGCACTTATTTAGCTGCATCTCATTAATTTTATATGTTGTGTTTTTATTTTCATACAGTTCACATTATTTTAGATTTCCCCTTAACCAAGGGTATCTTAGTCTCTTTGTGTAGCTACAACAAAATGCCCCAGATTAGGTGGCTTATAAACAACAGAAATTTATTTCTAAAGTTCTGGAGGCTGGATGTCTAAGATCAAGTTGCCAGCAGAGTGGTCCTGATGAAGGTCCCCTTCCTTCCAGGTTGCATGCTGTCAACTTTTCGCTGTGTCCTCACATGGTCAAGGGGCTAGGAAACTCTCTGGGACCTCATTTATAAGGGCATTAATCCCATTTATGAGGGCCCTGCCCTCATGACCTAATCATCTTCCAAAGGCTTCACCTCCTGACTTTACCTGGGGCATAAGGTTTTCAACACATGAATCTTGGGGGCACACAAACATTCAAATATAGCACAGGGGTTATTTAGAAGTATGCTCTTTAATTTTTAAACATTGTCAGGTACCTTCCTGATCTTCCTTTTATTGAGTTCTAGTTTAAATTCATTGTGGCCTCAATACAATTCTTTTTAAAAGGAAATAAATAAATAAATAAATAAATAAATAAATAAATAAATAAATTCATTGTGGCAACCATATTTTTTATTATTTCCATTTTTAAAAAGTTACTGAGGGAGTTTCCTGGTGGCCTAGTGGTTAGGATTCCAGGCTTTCACTGATGCAGCCCAGGGTTCAATCCCTGGTCGGGGAACTGAGATCCTGCAAGTCATGTAGTTTGGCCAAAAAAGAAGTTACTGAGAATATTTTAATATCCCAAAATAAGGTCTATTTTAGTGAGTGTTTCATAAGCACTTGAAAAAAGTGTGTATCCTGCAGATGTTGGTAAAGTGTTCTATACATGTCAGGTCAAGTTGGTTGTATTCTTTTTTTTATATATATAAATTTATTTATTTATTTATTGGCCGTGTTGGGTCTTTGTTGCTGCACACGGGCTTTGTCTAGTTGTGGTGAACGGAGGGAGGCGGCTACTCTTTGTTGTGGTGCTCGGGCTGCTCATTGCTGTGGCTTCTCTTGTTGTGGAGCATGGGCTCTAGGCGCATGGGCTTCAGTAGTTGTGGCACATGGGCTCAATAGTTGTGGCGCATGGGCTTAGTTGCTCCGAGGCATGTGGGATCTTTCCAGACCTGGGATTGAACCCATGTCCCCTGCATTAGCAGGCGGATTCTTAACCACTGTGCAACCTAGTAAGTCCAAGTTGGTTGTATTCTTAAAGTCTCCTATAGCACTACCAATTTTTTATTTGTCCTATTTATTAACAAGTGAGAATTGTTATAATCTCTGTGTAACTGTAGACTTGTCAATTTCCCCTTCTACTTCTATCAGTTTTTGCTTCGTGTGATTAAAATTTTTGTTATTATATGCACACACATTGAGAATGCCATCTTGAGCTTATGTCATTGATCATCATGAACTTCATCCTTGATAATAGTCCTTGCTCTGAAGTTTGCTTTGTTAGATATTAACATAGCCACTCAAGTTTCCTATAATTAGCTTTGCATTTTATAGCCATTTTCCATCTTTTTACTTTTAAACTATGTGTCTTTATGTTTTAAGTGGGTTTCTTACAGACAGCATATAATTCCTCAGACTGTCTATGAAACTATCTTTAAATTTAGTATCACTTTCTTCTGTCACCTCCAATCTCCTGTTAAGATTGCCAAGTGGATGTTTTCTTTTAGATATTAATGTTTCAATTCTATGATTTCAATTTCATTATTTCTAACATTTTCTATTTCTCTCTGGCATTCCTTATTTATTCACTTGAGCATATTTTGCTTTACAGTGTTGAGTATAGTTAAAAAGCTGCTTTAGAATCTTTGCTAATTTTAACATCTGAGTTATCTTTGGGTTTGTCTCCATTGTGCCTTTTATTTGCACATTGGTTGCATGTACTTATTTCATCACGTCTGGTAATTTTTCTGGTAATTTTGGATTGTCTCTTGGACATTGCTAATGATATGGTGTACAGGTTTCTGTTTCTCTTATGCCCCTCTTTAGAATATTGAATTTTTTTTATCAGACAATTTTCTCAACTGCACTCAAACTATAAACTCTTTGTGTGTTGTGTGAAGCAGTGGAAACCTAGTTAATCTCTTCCAGCATTGGTAGGGCTGCTTGGAGCCTTCCCCATGCATGTGTAGCTCAGGGATCATCTAAGAATTTAGGCATAATTTATGTGCAGAATATAGGTCTCCTCCATGGCTCTCTCCTTTCGGAGACTGGTTCTTCGATTTCCAGCTGCCGTGGTCCCCCTGAAACGTGTCCTCTGATTATTCGACCCTGTAGAACTGTGGATTTTCTGGCCAAGTTTTAGCCACCCCATCTGGTATAAATTGGGGTTTGCTCTCAGGCAAACAGGTTGAGAAAAAATGAGAAACTTATCCCATGCCATGTCTTCCTTCCAAGAGTGGACAGCTATCAAGTTTCTGCCTGTTTTTGTTTGCTCTCCAGTGCCTTCAGGTAGTTGTTATATTTGCTCCAGAGTGCATAGCTATATTTTGAAGGATATTTGGCCCAATAAGAGCTATTCCTCCATCACCAGAAACTAGAATCACATTGCTCTGGCTTGGATTCTTTTAATACACAAATGCAATGCCTTGTCCATCACTGACAATTTTCTGTTTATTCTCAAAGATAAATCAGATCTTTCAGGAGATCTATTCTTATCTTAACCACCCAAAATGACTTTGTATCATTTCCACTTATAAATATTCTGCTTTATTATCTGTCTTCCAAGTTATTTATTAATTCATAAAGTTCTTACCAAACTCTCTTATTCACCTATTTCTATTCAGAGAAGAGTTGACTTATTTATACCATTTGTTTCTTTTCTCTAAAGCCTTTACAAGGTAAAATAGACTCTTCACTACAACCTGACCAGATTTTGAAAATAACTCATGTGAAGCTTTGTCAAAGCCCCTTTGAAATTCTCAGTGGGCTATATCAACCCACTGTTTATGCTTATGCTTTTTTAGCTATTTAAGGACATCAGTATTTTTTTTTTAATGTGGGGAAATACAGCCCATCTCTCTGTAACAGGGCACACATTAAGGACATCAATAATTTACCCATAACATATTTTTTAAATGGTTTTTTGGAGAATCCATGTTACCTCATGTATTATTTTAAGACCTTGATAGTCCAATCCTTTATTAATTATAACCTAAGATCAGTTTGTCTAGAATAGAAATGTGATGTAATTTTAAATTCTTGGATTCTTTCTGGATTTTTTTAACTGATATGTTTGTGATTTTCTAGTCTTCTGACATGGAAACCATAACAAGTCAAAATTTACATTTGGCCACACATCCCTGATTTTATACCTCAGTGACTTTAAGAGTGCATCTGATTTGGGTGATTTAAGCTAAATTTATTCTGCTAACATTGGCTAATATTTATTGTGCATGTATTAGATGCCAGACAATGTTCTAAGTGTGTGATCTCATTTTGTCCTCCAATTACCCAATAAATTGCCTTCATTTCCATCTACAGTTATAAAACTGTTGGAGCACATCTGAGGTATTGACCACCATTTGATCTAATCCTTCTAATTTTTTTCAACTTAGAGGAAATTTTGGAACAGCACATCTTCTTTCTCATTAAGCCTTCAAAACACAGGGTTTCTTGAGCCATTCTTAAAACCGGTTCGACAAGAATAATATGTTTTTTCCCCAGAGAGGGGGAGCTTTAAAAAATGGAAGAAATGGCAAAGATAGTAGGTTGTCACTCAAAAAATTAGAAATGCTGCTGCTGCCAACAGAGATAGACTAGCATGTTGTAGGATAAAAAATCATATTTTCTTACTCACAGAGTTTCATTCTTTTATCAGCGTTTGAATAAAACAGGCATGTTTTACGATGTTGTTTTTTTCATGCGTTTCTGGCTCCGTTTACTTTCCCCATATGTTTTGTCTCTTTCTTTTCCTATTTTGTGTTATAGTTTGCTTTTTCTGTCATTCAGTTTGAGGTATCCCCTTGGGCCCCTTTTTGCTCTTGACATATCTTTTCACATTTTTTAAACCTTGCCTTTTGTTAGAAGAGTCTTTTCTTATCAGTCTTTAAAAAAAAAACTGTTATTTTTCCATTTTTCTCTTTTCATCTTTCTAGTCAGTTGTGATTCATTTTCATGCTTTATGTTTTTCATTACAAGCTTCCTCCCATGGTGCTTTTTCTCTGCTCCCTTTCATACTTTTCCTTTATCTATTCACAACCTATTTTTTCTTTCTACAATTAACTGTCTTATTGGACTGCCCCAGTTTTTGTGATTTCTCCCATAGTGGGGTCCTTTTCCTTCCTTCTGTCCTTAAACTCTTTTGCCAGCATTCAAATTGGTAATGCGCTGAGTTGAAACAAAGGATTTCATGACATTTCCCTTCCTTCCATTCCCTGCTTTTCAAAAACAAGTCCTTGAAATTACTGACTGTCTTTTTTGGACTGTAATCCTCCCTTCAGCTTAGATAAAAATGTGACCAGTGTAGGTAGAAGATGCAGTTGGAAGTTGCCTGCATTAATCACATAGAATATCTGGAACAAAGCACATCTGAACTAAGGACATAAGTGCAAGATCTCTTACTGTTGAAAGCAAGGTTTCTATGTGTTGAGAAGGAGCAGAAAATGGTCTCGTGATCAACGAGATGAGAGATGAGCTGGAGTCGGCTTGGGTTCTGGTTTCCTGAGGTTGTAAATCACTGAAAACAAAAACAATATTGAAAAACATAAGTTTAGGAAATGTTTTCTAGAGTCCTATTGCCTTCCTTTGGATTGTTATGCCACCTTGCACTTGTTTGGTTCTTATTTCCAAAACATTTTTAATATTATCTCAGTTAATTCTGTTAATAGCACTGAGAAAAAGAGCTGCAGTGAAATTATGCCCAGTTGACAGGTAAGCTCACTGAGGTATGGAATGTCACTTACCTGACATAATATCATTATTTAATAACAAAAAGGATTTAAAACCATGTCTATTGAGTGTGTGCTCTCTTCTATTTCCCTGCCATCTTCCCCACCCTATCTCTGCACCTCCTGGTTTTATATTCTTGTTTTTCTCTCCTTTTATAGCCCTTGAGATCATTCTCCTTTATCACCAGGAGAACTTGGTGATAAAGGAGACCTTGAACTAACTGAGGGAGAAGGAAGTAGTCAACATTTTCATGCACTTCCATGAAATATATAGCCATGAATTTAAACCTCATCTAAAAATTATTCAAGTTCAAAGCTGGTTGCTATTCCTGAGGGGTTCCTAAAACTTTTCAGCCGAGAGAAAAGACAGATGAGTCAAGGGTGAACGTGATGGGGAAGGCACTTTAGTTGGGAGGAGGCTTCTAGCCCCACACAGGAGGGAGGCTGAGGTTTTTCCATCTTTATTGTTTTCACCTCTGTGGCCTTCTGATAGTGTCAGGGACAGCTGGGACTCTCGTCGGGTTCTGGAATATTCGGGAGCCCAAACGGTGCCTCCTATGTTGCTTTCCTGTGGAAGGAGAAACTGAAGTCCCCACACGGCTTCTTTTCTTATCACAAGCATCCAAAAACTCTTTGAAAGAGCTCTCAAGATAGTCTCTTTTGTCAGCTGCCTTGTTGACTTTCTACAAAGCCCAGGGGACTGAGACCCTGTGTTCTCTTGAAAACGATCCATTGTTTCCTCCCATTATCCAGCTTGCATCAAGGTCACCCTTTCCACTGCTCAGTTGAGCTTTCACGGGACCAGAAGTAGTACTCAAGAGTATAAGGAAGAGCAGGGCTTGCCCCCGGGGAAGCAGGCACCGTCCTGCAGCAGAGGGTGACTTTGATTAGTTCCGAGAGATCTCTTTTCATCTGTTGGGCTTGCCCACTAGTAACTTCCGCTGTAGACATTTGTGCTATCAGCCTTTGGTGGGGGTGAGGGTGCGGCCGTATGGAGGGGAGGTAGGAACAGAAGCACAACTGAGCAGATACACTCTCTGGCCACCTAATCCTGCTAAAATGTGACAGCCCCACTGCACTAATTGATAGGAGAAGCCAGCTGGATGGCAGAGTGTCTGTGGTCTGTGGTCACAACCCTTGGTCCAATCTAAGCCGATGAAAACGTCTCTTGGAAGTATTTCGTTCTAAAGCTAGCTTGAATAGCACATCTGGTGTGAAATAGATCTTGCCCTGTCTCCCTGCCATCGGTCACTTTTCCGATTTCATCCTGGAATACAAATATGCCGAATAAATTGAGTCTAAGAAGAAGCACTATACATTTTTAATGGCCCAGAGTGATTTATCCAGAGAGACCTGTTTTCCACCACCCTCTGCAGCCCAGTAAATGGCTAAGTGGATGGTCTTTTCCATAGTCCACAACTCTTGCTGATGCTTTTCCAAAGAGCCACACGAACCAAGAAAAATATATCATGGATGTTATTGAAAGTAAATGGGGTTTTGAGACAATGAAAACATTTTCTTCATTTAAATTAAAGCAGAATGGCAGTGGCCTGCTTTTAATTCACGTTGTCCACGAACTTGAAGCAATGCATTCATTTTGATTTTTCACGCTCATTGTCCCTATTTTAAAATGGTCAACTTCAATTGCTTCTTATTTGCTCAAGTTGTTTAACTTTGAGTCTGTTTTTGACCAAAATTAAACAAGTGCATTGAAATGTCAACGTTTAACACGTAGCCAGTGTTCTCCTTCTGTGAAGCCACTTGTCCTCATAGAGAATTCAGAGCCCCCAAAGATGGAATTCCTTGTTGTGCTTAGGGATTGGGTAATGGGAAGAGAGTATTTGCTGGTACCAAAAAAGCTAAAATTGAAAAAATCCTCACAAAACAGTCAGAAGCCAGCACATGCAGTCATTTAAAGCATGGTGTGTATATACATTTCATCATTTTCAGAATCAGCTTCACAATTAGGAAAAGGAAGAAGGTGATTTAGTCAGGTTCCAAGTGGTTTTATAACCTGATACTGATAATTTTTACAATCACTCTTAGACTCCACAAATTAGAGATGTGTGACAGGCATATAGAAACATCTTCATTTTTCAAGATAAAAGCTTTGTGACTTTTTTTACACCAAACTTTTCAAATTAAACTGGTGGCTTGTGTTAAAATGTCAGCTTCTGCAACTGGCACAAAAATTTTAAATGTTCTAAATATCTCAAAATGGGTGACTATATAAAACACCTTGTGCCTCAGAAACATTTATTTGTGTCACCAAAACCAGGGAATAAATACATTGTCTGAGTGTCCTTTGAGATGTACATGTCAGCACCATTATCCATTTATAATTGTTTATAATTAAGTAACTATGAGCAGCATTTACACACACTTTTCTTTTGCAGAAAAAGATCATTAAACCACAAGACTGTGTTAAAAAGAAGTTAATTTACAGAATATTTCTTAAGGAAATCGAATTTGTTTCTTCTACAAATTACAGATAGAGTAGTATTGAATATTTATAATGAATGAAGGGGAGGAGTTCTTAATAAGCTTACACTAAAAATCCCAAAGACCTTTATAAGGAAGGGGATTGCTGGACCTGGAAGCAAGAGAAAAATAAAAGAATCTTTAATCTTTCAGCTCTTATTTTGAAATAATTAAAAAAACTGCTTTGAAAATCAACTATTTTATTCTTAAGGACCCAAAACATTTTCAATAAGGAAATAATTTTCAATTTTCTATTAAACAGGAATCATAGGAGTGGTGTTTCAATTATGTAAAATTCTGGATTAGTGGAGTACAAATTAAAGAGGAATTAGAGTAAAATAGAAACAGATTGCACAAGTTTAGTTTTAGAGGTACTTCTAAAATTCAGCCACAAAGCAGGATTTTGGAACACATTGTGATTGTGGACTCTGTGGGCAGAGGCTGTCTTCTGAGTTTGGAAGGCGGTCCATGTCTGGGCTGCCAGGCCTTCGTTTCTCAGAGGATGCCGTATTGAAATGGCTTAGCGATCTCCCCCCAGAATTTAGTTTGAGAGGAGGATGAATTGGAACTTCAGAGTGAAAATGAGCAGTGGCGCTTTCGTCATGGGAGAAGGAGAAGGTTTATAACTGGACACATGTGATAGTCATTTACTTTGTTATTAATGCTTTTGAACCTAAGTGCATCTAGCATTACAGATAACTCACAACGAAGAGGATATTCTTTGGGCTGGAATGAGCTCAGAGAAAGAATCCAAGGATTTCTCTGGTGGACCTAAATACTCTGGGCAGTTTTTTCCCCATCACTCCCTATTTACTGCCACTTTGGCCTCTTTTATCCTTCTGTTATGGACTACATCTAGTCACTGAGCCACACAAAGCTCACAGTGTGAATTTAGGAAGAAAAGAACACTCCTGACCCCAATCTGAGTTCTGAACTAACTGAAATACAGAGCAGAACTCCTACAGATTGAGTAGTAATAAAGCCATTTGTTCAATATAGTTTAGGTGCAGCCAAACATGGGCTTGATAGCATTCTTCTGAATTAAACATTCACCTCCAGAACATAAGCTCTCTGCAGGCAGGCATCTCTCCAGAAAGAAAGCTCAATTCTGTCTCTGAAACTTACCAACCACTGTAAGCAGTAAAGAGAATTTAGGAGTGTTACTCTAGTGCAGTGGTTTTCAAATGCATTCCAGAGCTTGGAGATCCACAGACCCTTTCGGGAATCCACAAGGTCAAAAACCACTTTTGTAATGATACTATTATTTGCCTTTTTCACTCTCATTTTCTCACAAGTGTACAGCGGGGTTTTCCAGAAGCTGTATGACACACAGTGTTGCAACAGACTGAATGTGAAATCTAGAATCCAGCTGACTTTTATTAAGCTGTTCATTAAATAGGATTTTCAAAAATGTAAAACAAGGCCACTTTTCTCACTGCCTTGTTTCTTTAGCTTCTTAAAATCTTTTCATTTTGAAATTGTTTTAAACTTACAAGAAGAGTTACAAACATAGCACAAACAGTTGAAGTTTACACTTTACCCAACTTCTATCAACATTTCATGTAACCATGATGCAATTATCGAAACTAAGAAACTAATATCGGTACAATACTATTAATTAAACTACAGAATTTATTCAGATTTCACCAGTGTTTACACTAATATTCTTATTCTGATCAGAATTCAATCCAGGATACATCAATGCATTTAGTTGTCATATGACAACTACCTCTTTGGTCTCCTGTGATCTGTGACAGTTCTTCAGGCTTTCCTTGTCCTCATGACCCTGATGCTTTTTAATAATACTGGTTAAATATTTTGGAGAATGGCCTGAAATTTACTTTTGTCTGATACTTTCCCATGATTGGACTGGAGTTATGGATTTGAGGGAAGAATGCCCCAGAGATAGTGAAGTGACCATCTTTGGGAATATGTGATAGTCTTACGTCGTGTTACTGGTGATGTTAAACTTGATTGTCTGGTTAAGATTGCACCTGGCTGGTTTCTCCAGCAAGTTACTACTTTTCCATTTGTATTCAATAAATATTTTGTCTATGCAAATACCATGTTTCTTGTTAAACTTTTGCCAGCTAATTTTAGCATGCCCTGATGGATTTTTCCTGAACCAGTTATTATTGTGCTGTTCTAATGCTGATTTTCTATTTCCCTCATTCCATTTACATTTTTAATTTAAATAATTTTGTGGTTTTCTTTATCCCTCACATATTTATTTATTCAGTTATTCATTTATATCAGTATGGACTCATGGACATTTATTTTACTATTTGGATTGCATAAAATATTATCATTAATTGTTTTATTGCTCAAATTGTTCCATCTTTGGCCACTGGAAATTCTTTTATCTTGGCTCATGGGTTCTTTTGAGACTTCCTTACTTTCTGACACTACAAAATGTTCCAGGCTCATTTCATACTTTTTCTGTCCCAGCTCTGGAATCAACCAGTTCTCCAAGGAGCCCTGGTTCCTTTTACTAGAAAAGGCATTTAGAAGCCAAGATCTCTGCTTGCTGAGTGTGCTCATGGAGTGTCACTGCCTCTAGACCCTAGAGCGAAGATATATGTATGTATCATAACTCATGTGTATCTGCCTGACTATCTATCTAGCTAAGCATCTATTTTTAAAACACATAAGTTCATATAAATAACTCCAAATAGAATCCAGCATGACATGGCTCATTCTAGAATCTCTTCTTTGCTTATTTGTAACTACTTTCTGTTACAGTGAGAACCTGACTACTTACTTGTTCAAGTCTAATATACATGTAAAGAAAACTCAGAATTTCTAAACTGGACTTCTGTGAGAAACAAATTTACCAACCAAAATACAGCATTTGCATTATTTTTTTTTTTTGTCTTTAGCCTCACAGTATCCAGTAAACATAGTTTCCAAAGTTAGAACAACTCCCCTGTCCCATACCTTTTTAACTGTCATCATGTCATACATTTGTAACATAGTTAGATATAATTATCACAGTTTATATTCCATCTTGAGTTCGCCACTGTTCTGGTTAATTCTCTATTAGTTTGTGTATAATAAAATCCACTCATTGTGCTGTACGGTTCTATGGATTTTGACAAATACACCACCAGGACACTATATAGAACAGTTCCATCACTCGTAAATGTCCCCCATGCAATCCTTTTAGAGTCAGTCCCTCCCCTCTCCTGTAATGCCTAGCAACCACTGATGTGTTTTCCATCCCTATAGTTTTGCCTTCTCCAGAATGTTGTATTTTGGGTCTGGATTCTTTTACTTAGTGAAATGTACCCATGTTTTTTTTTTTTTTTTTTTTTTTTTAACGAGTCAATAGTTTCTTGTTTTTAACAGTTTTCCATTTTATTGGTATACCACAGTTTGTTTATCCATTCATCCACTGAAAGACATCTGGGTTGTTTCTAGGTTTGGGCAGTTATGAATGAAGCTATTATGAACATTTACATATGGGTTGTGTGTAAGTCCATTTTATCTTTTTTTTTTCTTTAGATCATGCTTTGGAATTGCATTTAAAATTCTCTGGCAAACCAAAGGTCACACAAATTCTTCTATCTTTTCTTCTAGAATTTTTATAATTTTGGATTTTACATTTATGTCTATGATCTATTTTGAGTTAATTTTTTATAAGATGTAAATTAGAAGTCAGTCTGGCTCTTTTTAATGATAAGGTTAAGAACATGCTTCTTCCAGTTTTTTATATCCTAGTTTGCAAGCAAAAGTCTACTAAATTGTGTTGTTTTGTTTTGTTTTATTTTGTTTTGCCTAGGAAAATATACTTATTTTCTTTTTTCTCCCACTTGCTTGGTTTTTTTAAAACAACTTTATTGAGATAACTTTGACATATGAAAATTGTATATATTTAAGGTGTACGACGATGTTTTGATATACAAATACACTCCAAGATCAAACTAAATAACTTATCTACCATATCTACATAGTTACCATTGTGTGTGTGAGTATGTGTGTGTGAGTATGTGTGTGTGTGCATGTGTGTGTTGAGATTTAATTTAAGGTCTATAAAAAGATGTTATGTTAGTAAGCAACAGGTATAATATTGTTGTATTTAAAAAAGTAGACATTCAAAATATCATTTGTTTTTAATTTCTAATGTGGGGTGACTTCACTTCCTTCCAAGTTGAAGTAACAGAGATATATATACCTTCCTACCTTAAACAATTAAAAAAAAGAAGAAGAAAAAAGAAAAAGGAAAAGAAGGAAAGAAAAAAAAGAAAAGAAAGAAACAATGCTTTTAGACTTTAGGCAACAAGTAGCACAGGACTGTGATACTAAGAGAGGGGAAATAAGTGTGGAAAGTCCAACAATTTCCTCAGCTTACTTCCTTAAGAGAGTTTCCAGGCTTCAAGGCAGACAGAAAGAAACATAGGTGAAGCCCAGCCATCTCTTTAAGTTCAGAAAGTGGAACTGGGAATTTAGGAAGGCTAGGGCAACTAGAGTCCACAGGGAAGAGTACTGGAGAACAGAGAGCTGTGCAGAGACAGAGCATAGGAAATATGCAGAGAACCCCCTCCAGTCTTCAGCTAAGTACTGATGAGTACATGCACAAAAACAAACACACACGCACCCACACTATACAACACTGGGAAAAGAACACTCATAATAAACCGTAGGGCTCACATATGGCCAGGAATAGTTTGTATTCCTATGAGTCAGAATGAAAAATTGGCAACAACAACAACAACAACAAAAATCTGCAATAGGTAAGGCACTGGGTAGAGTACTCAGAAGAGCTTGCTATATGTAGTGGAGCAATGTTAGCCTTAGAATAAAAGCTGTTTTAGTCCCACTTAACAAAGCTAAAAAGTGCACCTCAAAGGGTCAAACTATTCACTAGCAACTTAACTATGTCTCAGAATAAAGCTTAAAATATTTTTAAATATATAAGAATATCCAGCCTCCAACAAGATAAAATTCACAATGCCTGCATCCAATCAAAAATGACTAAGCATACAAAAAAGCAAGATACTATGATTCATATTGAAAATGACAGCATATTTCTCATCAGAAAGAATGCAACTTAGAATTCTATACTGAGAGAAAATATCTTTTAAAAATAAATGTAAAATAAAGACTTTTTCAGATATACAGAACCTGAAAATATTCATCAGCACACTTGTACTGCAGAAAAAGATAAAATGCTCAGGCAGAGGGAAAATAATACCAGAAGGAAATATGTATGTACACGGAGGAACAAACAGCACTGGAAATAGTAAATATGTGGGTAAAATATAAAATGTATTTGTCAAAATTTCAACATCTTGTTAAAGTAAAATTAATACAATCTATGATGGGATTTATAAAAAATGTAAAATAAAAAGATATGACAACACTGGGATGCAGACTGGGAGAGGAAAAACAGAAGTATACATCCTTTAATTTTTTTTTATAAATTTATTTATTTATTCTTTGTTGCTACACAAGGGCTTTCTCTAGTTGCAGTGAGTGGGGGTTACTCTTCGTCGTGGTGCACGGGCTTCTCATTGTGGTGGCTTCTCTTGTTGCAGAGCATGGGCTCTAGGTGCGCAGGCTTCAGTAGTTGTGGCACGTGGGTTCAATAGCTGTGGCTCACGGGCTTAGTTGCTCCACAGCATGTGGGATCTTCCTGGGCCAGGGCTCAAACCCGTGTCCCCTGCATGGCAGGCGAATTCTTAACCACTGCACCACCAGGGAAACCCAGAAGTATATATCTTAAGGTTCTTATAATGTACATGAATTTATATAACATTACTCGAATGTAGACTATAATGAGCTGAGGGCAAATACCATCAACCCTAAAGCAACAATTGGAAAAATAGAAAAGGTATAGCTATTTGTATTAGTTTCTTATTATAGCTATAACAAGTTACCACAAATTTGTGGCTTAAAGAACCACAAATCTATTCTCTTACAGTTCCAGAGGTCAAAGTTCTAAAATGGGTCCACAGGGCTGGGTTTCCTCTGGAGGCTTCAGGGGAGAATCTGTTTCCTTGCATTTTCTGGATCCTAGAGTCACCCTACACTCTTTGCCTCACGTCCACTCTTTCATTTTTGAAGCCAGCAACACAGAATTATCTCCTCTCCGACCTCCTGTTTACCTCTTATAAGGCCTCTTGTGATTCCTGCAGGCCCACCCAGGTAATCCTGATCTCTGCCTTCATCTTTGCATGGTATTCTCCCTGTCTTCACATTGTCTTCCCCTGCCCTCCTTTCATGGCATTCTCTTTATAAGGACACCAGTCATATTGGATTGGGAGCCCACTCTACTCCAGTATGACCTTGTCTTAACTGATTACACCTGCAAAGGTCTGTTTTCAAACAAGGTCACATTCTGACGTACTGAGGGTTAGTTAGCATTTCAATACATAAATTTTGAGGTGAAACAATTCAGTCGATAACAGACACAAATTACCAAAGCTCACTCAATAAGAAATAATGTGAATAGCCTTACATCTATTAAACAAATGGAATTTATTTTTTAAGAACTTTTATTGAGATACAGTTAACATACAATAAACTGCATATATTTAGAGTGTACAATTTGGTATCCCAATCTCCCAATTCATTCCCCCCCAATCCTCCCTGCTTTTCCCACTTGGTGTCCATATGTTTGTTCTCTACATCTGTGTCTCTATTCCTGCCTTGCAAACCGGTTGATTTGTACCATTTTTCTATATTCTGCATATGTGTGTCAATATATGATGTTTGTTTTTCTCTTTCTGACTCACTTCACTCTGTATGTCAGTCTCTAGGTACATCCATGTCTCTAAAAATCTCCCAGTTTCATTGCTTTTTACAGCTGAGTAATATTACATTGTATATATGTACCACATCTTTTTTTATCCATTCATCTGTTGATGGACATTTAGGTTGCTTCCACATCCTGGCTATTGTAAATAGTGCTACAGTGAACATTGGCATGCATGTGTCTTTTTGAATTATGGTGTTCTCTGGGTATATGCCCAGTAGTGGGATTGCTGGGTCAATGGTGACTTTATTTTTAGTTTTTCAAGGAACCTCCATACTGTTCTCCATAGTGGCTGTATCAATTTACTTTCCCACCAACAGTGCAGAAGCGTTCCCTTTTCTCCACACCTTCTCCAGCATTTACTGTTTGTAGGTTTCCTGATGATGCCCATTCTAATCAGTGTGAGGTGATACCTCATTGCAGTTTTGATTTGCATTTCTCTAATAATTAGTGATGTTGAGCAGCTTTTCACATGCCACTTGGCCATCTGTATGTTTTCTTTGGAGAAATGTCTATTTAGGTCTTCTGCCCACTTTTTGATTGGGTTGTTTAAACAAACTGAATTTATATTCAGAAACCTACCCACAAGGAAATTCCAGAACTGGATGGCTTCATTGGTGAATTCTACTACCAATTAGTAATATACATTTTACACAAACTCTTCATGAAAATTGAATTTATATATGAGGTTAGGTTTACATGATTCCAAAACTAGAAGAAAAAATTACAGGAAAGCTATAGATCAATTTTCATTATGAAAATAGAAACAAAAATTCTTAATAAGTTTTAGTAAATTGAATAAAAAATACATAAAAAGGATAACACACAATGAGCACCTGGAGTTTATCCTAGGAATGCAAGGCTGGTGCAACATTTGAAAACCAATAACGTAATTTAAGCTAAAGTAGCAAAATCACCTGATCATTTCAATAGATGCAGAAAAAACATTTAACAATAGTTAACGTTCATTCTTTATAAAAACTCTCAACAAGTTATGAATACAAGAAACTTCCTCAACTATCAAGTTGAGGAAGGTCATTTACAAAAAACCTAGAGCTAATATTATAGTTAATGGAGAAATACTGAATGCTTCCTCCCTAAGAAGGTGAACAAGATAAGAATGTTTGCTCTCATCACTTCTACTCAATATCAAACTATAGGTCCTAGCCAGTGCAATTAGAAAAGAAAAATAAATAAATAAAAAGCATGTAGATTACCAAGGAAGAAATAAAACTATCTCTATTCACAGACAATATGATTGTCTTTGTAGAAAATCCCAGACCCTACAAGAAAAAAATGGAAAAAGCTCCAAGCACTAACAAATGAGTTTAGCAAAATTATAGGACACAAGATCAATGTATAAAAATCAAGTGAAGTTTACACAAGCCAAGTAATAAATAAAATAATCTTACTTAAAAAAAATCAAGTGAAGTTCTGTATGCTAGTAATGAATGATCAGGAAGTGAAATCTTTTTAAAAACCATTTATGTTAGCACCAAAAACATAAAATACTTAGGTATAAATATACTAAAATGCATGCAAAATATATACACTGAAAGTTAAAAAAAAAAACCACTGATGAAAAAGATCAAAGAATACATAAACTGTGAAATATGTCAACAGATTGGAAGACTAAATGGTGTGAAATGTCAGTTCTCCATAAAACTGTTCAGTAGATTCAGTGCAGTTCTAAACAAAGTCTCAGAACAATTTTTTTTTCATAGAAATTGGCAAGTTGACTCTAAAATATATATGATGTCAAAGGAACTAGAGTAGCTAAAACAATTTTGGAAAGGAAGAATAAAGAACTCACACTACTTGATTTCATGACTTACTATATAAATCTACAATAATCAAGACAGTATGGTATTAGTGAAAGGTAGGCATATAGATCATTGGAAAAGAAAAAATTGTCCAGAAATAGACTCATTCATATATGAAAAAAGGGTTTTCAACAAAGGGACAAAGATAATTCAGTGGAGAAAGGATGCTCTTTTCAACAAATGATGTTGGAAAAGTTGGATCACCATATGCCAAAAAAAAAAAAAAAAAAAGAAAAGTTTTGATCCATATCTTGCACCCTACACAAAAATTAACTCAAAAATAGGTGATAGATGTAAATATAAAACTTTTTATTAAAAGGGTAAAAATTTACTTTCTTCATCAAAATTGAAGAAAGGAAAAATTCTAATATGGAACATATTAGTAGACAGAACCCACCTAAATAGAAGTTCTTTTAGTGGTCTCAAGAACTTTTTAGAATGTAAAGGGATCCTTAAAACAAAAAGATGGAGAGCACTAATCTAATAGAAATTCCTTCATGTAGACAAGTAAACAGTGAAAAGTAGCCATTTCTTTCTCAAAGTGTTCTTTTTCTTATTTATTCTCCCAGGTTTAGACTCTTGTCTATATATTAGACTCTTGTCTAATAATAATAATTACCATTTTTGAATGTCTGCCATGAGTCTCACAAGCAATACAAATATTATCACATTTCATCCACACACCAACCACATAGATTAACCTCATTTCAGAAACAAGCAAAATGAGGGTCAAAGATATTAATTAATGTACCCATAGCCACATAAATGGCAGAACTGGAATTCACTCCAAGCCTGTCTGATTTCAAAGCCCATGGTCATTCCTCCACATCATGGGCAGGTGAGTAAATGCCCTCAGCTCAAGGGGACGGAGGACACTTTCCCATCCCATAATGCAGGCACAGGTAGGCATCATATGTCTATTCCAAGGGACTAACTTCCAGAATGGGAAAGGGATGGGGGAGGTGGCAGTGGGGTACAGACACCTGGCGCTGCCAGAAATGGCCTGTGAAGTTTCCATTGCATTCTCTGGAGGACTGAGGAGAATGGGGAGCAGGAAGTTTAGACATCTGGAAGACCCCACCCCACCCCACCTTTTCCCAAGGGTCTGAAGACCATGAATGAGGGACTAGGTGCACAGTCATCAAAGATTTAATGTGTATCTTTCATGCATAAAATAAAGAGGGCAGTATTGTTATGTCTTGGGAAAACAAACATAAACTTTCTTAACCCTAAGACCCTTTCTGGAATCCTACAAGGTCAAAACTATTTCCATAATATTTAGTCATTATTTTGCTTTTCACTCTTTCTTTTCTGCATGTACAGTACAGTTTTCCAAAGGCTACATGATATATGAAATTGCAGCAGATTCAATCTGCAGAAGCAGATATGTGAAGCTGGCTGTCTCCTATTATGTCAAAACACTGAAAACTTTTGCAAAACTTCAAAACAATATTACACTTCTCGCCAAATTTCTTTCTGCTCTGGAAAATATAATTTCCAGTCATGTGTTATGTTAACATGAAATGGGCTCATTACAGGTATTTTAAAGAAATTAATAAGTATTTTAAATATCTGAAAATTTTAATTTCTAATATGATAATTACCAATAGATAGAACCTATGTAAACAAAAGCTCTTTGGAGTCCTCAATTTTTAGGAGTGTGGCAGGTCCTTAGATCAAAAAGTTTGAGAATCACTAGTCTAATAGAATCATTTTAAAGATGACTAAGCTGAGGCTTACAGAATGGAAACAAATTGCCCGGAGCAACTACTATCTGGCAGAGCTGAGACGCAAAGCCAGGATTTCCCACTCCAGACGTGGGGTCACACCGCTCTGACCCTCTCTCTTTTGCCCATTCTATCTTTCTCCCTCCTGTCTGCCCAGCTGAAGCCACTGTACCCAAAGGCGCATCACTTTTTGTTTTTACACAAACATATCTGACCTCACAAACAGGGGTCACAACTTGTCACAAGCCACGCTGACCCGTCCCGCCCCTCCTCGACACAGATGACCTCTCCCTCCTCACCTGGTTTGGAACTATTTTAAACATAACTCATTCTCTTCCCAGAAGCCAATGATTGGAAACAGATGTTGAATCTCTACACTATTTCAGGGTGGTCCTCATGGAGCTTTTTCCCTTCAGCTCTATTTCTAAATTCTGTTTCTCTTCTTTAGTTCACTGGCACAATAATGTATTTTCATGAATTTAGAATTTCTATAAATGAAATCTGGAAAGCTTAGCCTGTGTCAACGTTATTTAGAGAGTAGAAGGAATGTGTCTTAACATGAGGGGTGGCAGGAAGGATGCCACATTCCCGTCTGTTCACTCACCCCCAAAGAATGTATGTGCTTTGGAAAGAAAAGATGTCATTTAGATGGATGCTAATGGACAGGCTGTGGATCCATTGGGGAATTTCTTCTGTCTTCAGTTGGTGCCTAGAAAAATAAAAGAAACAACAACAAAAATTCCAAAGGTATATTTTTTTTCAGCTTGTGACAAGATCATGTTTCTCTTAGATAAAAACAGGTTTGCTGAATATTGAGACTAATTACTTGACAAACATCTTCAAAGAAACACAGTTATTCAGTTCACAAAATCAGTGCTGAATTAGGAAAGATCCGGGGTCCTCTCTGTGTTCCACTGCCCCACGTACGAAGCCATGAAGCTCCCCGACTGAAGGCACCGCACACTTGAACAATCTGGCTGCCTCTGGCCTCTCAGCTTCATCACACTCTCAGGGGCAGTGCCTCAGTGTTCTGAGTAATCACAGCTATCAACCAAATAGAACTGCCCAATAGATCCTCTCTGGTGGGTCTGACTCCCCACACAGGTCATTCATTTCCCTCAAAAATAATGCACCAATTATTCTTAAAAACTCTTTGTAACTTTCTCCCCTTCTGATTTTCCTTCATCTTTTTCTTTTTCTTTTCTTTTTTTGTTTTTTTGTTTTTTTGTTTGTATCCTTAGCATGGACATTTGATGAAAGGGATGGATTTGTAGGCGATATTACGGAGAGAATAGAAACACTTCCATTGACATGCAGAGAACTTGAATCTGAACATTTTGTCCAACACTTCCAGAGTCCTCAGGACCGCTTGGTGACTGATTTCGGTAACTAAGTACCAATCTGGGAGGAAGCTTTCAGATCTGCTATTAATTAATTCTGCTTTCCCCATGCTTAGGTTATTCCTGGAGAATAAATCCCTAGCCAAGCAGTGACGAGGCGCTCACCCTTTCCCAAAGGCATTAAAGGTCCCGTGCACCTTAGCAGAGCCTCCAGCTACCACAGAGCCTTGCCTTGAAAACTCTTCCTCGGGGCCACTGCTGGGAAGCACTGACTAGCTGCGCAATAAAGGAAAAGAAAAGGGATTGAGTTCCCACTCCCACCACCTACCGTGAAGGGTCAGTTTGCCCTTTCATACCTATTTTCCACCAGACTTTCCAAAGATGTTTCATTTAATAGGAAGCATTTATTACTGTGAACGTTAAATGAATGAAATTTACAGAAAGGAAAGTCACCGTTTAGAAATTGTTTTAACCATTTCCTTAGTTGAAGTCAGCAATGGAGCAAAAAATACTTTGGCAGATGTGTATACTGTAATACTATAAATATTATATAAATAGTAAGTACTGTAGCAGTCAAGTTGTGAACATAGGTGCTTCTAGGTAAACAATAACTTTCTGCGCACTCCGTGTCTCAATGGGTGTAAAAATGGGGGTGAGGAGAGCCACGCATGGGAATTGAATTGTAAATATGAGTTCTTTCTGCAGAAAAGTGCAGAACTAGTACTTCATTTTCAAATCCACTTTTCCTTCATCGTAACAGCACTGTTGCACTATCCTGAAACCCAGAGCAGATCAGGATCATGTTCAGAAACAGAGTGCACAGATTTGACAAAGGTAACCTATGTCTTTATTTTAAACATTTAATAGTTAAGTGCCTCTGACAATCACAGTTTCCCAGACGGCCTGTGAGGAACACGTGAGCCACACTGCAGGCAACTCCAAGGCAGTCGGCACAATTTCTTGAGGACCATGCCACTAGCTAAATGCTGCTGATGGAAAATGTGACCATCAGCACATTGGCATGTGACTGCCGTGACTGCCATCCAAGGAGGGGAGTGGGAGAGGGGCAGGGCAGAGCTGGGCTGGGGCTAGTGATGGAGATCCCCCAAAAGAAAAGGTCACACACACACACATCCCCAAACACCACTCATTAAGTTGAATGAATTCACTTTGAGTTCTCTTTACCGTATACTGGGCGAAAAATGGTTAAAAGCACAAAGTTGTTAATAACCCTGACAACAGGGTTTCCCCCTCTTCAAACAAATCACTTTTCCTTTGTGTATTTTCCTTCAAAATAACTCTATGCTTTATTCACAAAGAATAACTTGAGATTCCGATGTATTATTTGGGGTGGGAAAGCTGGCAGCTGAAGCAGAAAGCCCCATGTTTTTGCAATTATCTCTCTTTCACATCCCCCCTCATGTGTTCTACAGCGAAGGAGCAGAGCTGAAACACGGGGCAGGGTGTCCACAGAAAGAACCGAGCAACTCTTATGGTGAGAACGTGCTGATTTTAAAAGGTAGTAAAGAGCATCAGTGATAGAGTTCCATAGACTCACTTCTCATTTCTCACAAAAATACAGCTGTTTACTGTTGCTTTTTATGCTACTTAAGTCTGTAAAAATATTTTATTCAGACTATAAATAGTTTTGCTCCAATTAGCTTTGGGGCTATATTGTGTTACGTTGGTGCCTTCAGAAGGCAATTTGGAAAGAAAGGTGAAAATGATGTGACCTCCTTGGGAAAACTGTACAGCACAAGTAGGGTTTTCCCTTTTTTTTTTTTTTTTTTGTATTTCAATAGATGGGAAAAAAGATGGGGTTTTAAAAAATACAAAATGTATCCTCGATCTCCTTGCTAAGCTTAAATAGAATTGGTTAAGGATTCAAGAATTTATAAAACACATGGAAACAGCATAGAACACGTGTTGTTTTCTAATTAAAATCTCTCTCTAAAAAAAAAACCACATTAAAGAACAACAAATCTAGTAGAATCTAGTTAGACCCCCACACACAGGCATCCTGATGTGTGGAGGCACAGAAGTAGTTCCCTGGAGTGTGTGTGTTTGTTGACTCATTATTGCCTCAGAAATGTGAGGGCACCACCGCAGATAATGTTCCGGCGATCCTGTGTGCAGACGTCTACGTACAAGTCAGACCCTTGGATGATTAAAGCGTGGCTAAGGGGACGTCCCTGGTGGCACAGTGGTTAAGACTCCGAGCTCCCAATTCAGGAAGCCCAGTTCGATCCCTGGTCAGGGAACTAGATCCCACATGCATGCCACAACTAAGAGTTTGCATGCCACAACTAAGGAGCCCGTGAACCACAACTAAGACCTGGTGCAACTAAATAAAGAAAGAAAGAACACCTTAAGAAAAATAAAGCATGGATAGGGACTACAACAGCCGTGTTTTCAAAGGAACATTGACTTTGTCCATGGTGCTTTTGGAGGCAGGAGTGAGCTTAACAGAGGCCGCCAACTAGTCTCTGGGTCATGGCCTTGTGGGAGAAGCTGAATGGAGGGAGGTGTTTCCAGAAATGTCTGAGAGCCAGGGAGTCAGAGACAGATAGGAACCAGAGACAAAGAGGAAAGTCAGAAGGCAGTCCCTGAGAAGAGAGCTAAGACTCAAGTTTGAGAAATTGGTACGAATTATAAATAGTAGGCCAGGTGAGGGATGAGTAACCAAGGAGATCAGGTGCAGAGAAAAACTGTAGTTTGATGGAGATTTTAAAAACAGAGTGTGAATGCAAAAGAGTTGAGGCAGGGAGGCAGTAGAAGGAAGAAGCAGTGGCAAAGCTGTGCCCGAAGGTCTCACGATGCCTTGTGCTAGAAGCAAAGATTTAACTGGCAAAGGAATCGCAAGGCTCTGTTTGCGCTGGAGGTCCAGCCTGGGAACCACCCCTTAGCCTGGGCAGCGGGATCCTGACATAGAGGCAAGACCTGACTCATTTAACAAAACCTGATGATTCCTGGGTGGTTTATTTAGCTTCTGTAATTTTTTAAACCGCTGAGAGAAAAGTGATGAAAAAAATATTTACCCAAATTGCTGCAACCATCTTAAATGTTTCTATTCTTTCATTACACATGACTCAACACACCAACACATTCTAAAAAAAGATATGCAAACAAACCCAAACTGGACTCTAAAACCGTTCACAAGCAATGTTGATCTTCCTTGAAGTGGTCTTGGAGAGAGGAGAAACAGAGTGTGCATATTTGGGAAGCTGAATTTCCTAATAATCCTTCTTAAACATTTATTTTCTTTCAGGAATTCTACTCCTTGAGGCACTTCCTGCCTCTTTAACTCCATCTTCACCTGCTTCTCCCCTCTTCCCGTCCTCCTTGTCCCTCCACCTTTGTCCTGGAATCTCGGCTTCTGCCTTTGGCTCCATTTCCTCTCCCGCAGCACCTTTGGCCTCCTCAGTGTTCCCATTCTCTCCACCCATCACCTCTCCCTCCAGAGTGTCCTTTCTCTTTACAAGGCAGGAGAAGGGAAGAATTTTGCATTTAAAAGGTGACTTTCCCTGTCACATAAGGAATTCAAATCATTGCTTCGAGCTCCTTGCTCAACATGAGACAAATTTGAGTCAAGCATCTCGATTGAGATGCTGGGGTGAAAAGGAAAGAGGACGGCGTCCAGCTGACACTCTTGAGCTCGAGTCCCAGCCCAGCTACAAAACTGATTGACATGTACCTGGCAAGACCAGCACTTCTGTGAGTTTCCTGCAACATGAGGACTTCCACCTGGACCACAGGAGCGAGAGTGACAGCCAGCACCTAGGCAAGGCCTCACAGGTCACAAAGCGCTTTTCACAGTTATCACGTCATTAAATTTGCACATAGTTTTTG
Source organism: Hippopotamus amphibius kiboko (assembly GCF_030028045.1). Lineage (NCBI taxonomy): Eukaryota > Metazoa > Chordata > Mammalia > Artiodactyla > Hippopotamidae > Hippopotamus > Hippopotamus amphibius. Next base: position 84,429,691 of record NC_080188.1, on the reverse strand, counting down.
CAAGGCTTTGGGCAATCTATTTTTGGCTTTAGACCAAAAATCTATCTTTGGGGACCAATTAATTGACAGATGATGAGAATGAGAGGGACTAGCTAATGTGTCCAAGGTGACACAATTAGAAAGCTGCCAAGGTTGAATCAAAAACACAAATGGATGCAGAAGCATAAAATTTCAGTGCAACTTTAGACGCATTTCCCCTCCAAGAGCCTTTTAATTCTCCACCAAAAAAGACACAGTCAAATACATTTGGTGTCAGCGAGTCTCAATAGCTTCAGGAACAACTACATATTTCTAGTGTATTTTACCCCTTTATAAAAATCCATTCCCACTTATTCATTGTATGAACATGGGACTCAACATTTCTTCAGTCTTCTGATCCTTTGAATAAGCTGATGTTATAGAGATGGCACTGCTATCAGAGAGTCAACAGGCTTCTTCAGTAGTTTCCAAAGTGTTCAAATCTTTGGAAAGCTTGTTAGAATGCAAGTGACTAAGTCCTGCCCCAGACATTCAGGTAGCCTGGGGTCAGGGTCCAGGTGACTTGTGCAAATGGCCCAGAGCCCCCATATTAAGAAACACTGGTCTTGTTTATAGCCTCTGGAGATCCAGAGCCACTGAGTTTTCTTGAAATAGAACTGGAGATTTCTTTTCTGATAAGCTTTGAGATTGAGTAGAAGTACACAGTCAGCCCACAGCCTCTATGGTATGGCTGGCCATGGTGCTGGAAATCAGGTAATCCGTTTAAAACTTTTTTTTTTTAACTCCGAAGAGGCCATTTTCCTTTAGGAAAAACATGTTATCGGGGAAAAAATCGTTTTAGAGTTTAGGGAATTTAGGAGGGAGGGAGGAGACCTGATGAAGAACACAGCAAGGAGGCCCAGAATAAGAAAAAGGAAAGACCGAGAAGAACAGCAGGTCCCAGCAGGTCTTCCGCCTGGGCGCACGGCCACCGCCTGGGCCACCTGGGAAGATCCGACATAGGAACGCCTGGGTCCCGCCCCCAGAGAGGCACATGGAATTAGTCTGCGTGCAGCCTAACCGTTAGGATTTTAAGAAACTTTCCCGATGATTCTAACATACCACCAAATTGAAAACCGCTCCTTCCTTTTGTCCCTGCACTCTCTGCCCAGCAAAAGAGGAGAGGTTTGTGCGCAAGTGAAAACTGTAGCTGCAAAACAGGACATCTACGGAGCCCAAATGGGACGAGAAAACCTTCTGTTCTGCCTTGCTACACTCCTGGAGCCGTAGCAGGTGTTGGCTGAATCAAAAGGTGAGGTTTTTCATGTTTAGGCCACCGCCACGTGGCTCGTGGGATCTTAGTTCCCTGACCAGGATTGAACCCAGGCCTTCAGCAGGGAGAGCTCCAAGTCTTAACCACTGGACCACCAGGGAATTCCCCAAAGTGTAAGGTTTTTGAAGGAGCAGCATTTTGTCTTGTGCTTTGGTCTCGGCACAGATGCATATTCAGTGAATCTAGATAATAGCAAAATGACTGCAAGCCCTCTGGTGTTTAGTGCGCATGTAAAAGTTTATGGTTTATTGAAACGGGAACTAGCAAGGGTCTCCTAGCCCACAAAGGGAGTCGTTAACGGCCTGCGGGCTGGCCGCTTACAGTAGAGACAGAGAGTCTCTTTTTTTCTTTGTGTTGCGGGAATTGGGTTCGTGAGTTTTCGCGATTTTCACTCACGTAAAATTCCAGCCGCAATGTTGCATGTCCATTAACTTAGTGGATGCAGTTGTGGGATCTGGCATGACTTCCAGCAACAGTCCCCGCACTGGTGAAGTCTTGCTGTTTGATACTGACCTATAAAATGTGTTATAATGATTTAAAATAAGGAAAAGAAATGAAAAATAAAACCAGCCACAGAGGCATTTTGAAATGAGGTAAGATTTGAAATGGCTTTGGCACGTGCAGTGTCCTATAAAGTCAAATCCACGACTCAGCTTTTCTTTCATTTTTAAAAGAGTCTTGCAAAAAAAAAAAAAAAAAATCCAGTCATTCTTGCAAAAGAAAAATATGATAAAAGACTGGAGATGGTGAATTCAAAGCAAAAGCTTACAGCTTACCTTTTATATCCTATAGCCCACCACGGGCAGTCACAAAAATCTCTAGGCTGTGTCTAGAGATTGTCTACCAAGAGCAGGTAGTTATATAAAGATGTCTAAGATAGCAGTTAGTACCCACCAAACAAAACACCTAATTTCCATTTAATGGCCAAAAATAACATCATCAACATTCTTATGAGAAACAAGCTTACACACATCAAACTCAAAAATAAAAATGTCCCAGTTGCTACCTCCTACCAAACCGGACCCCAGGGCCACCTATAGAGGAGATGTCCATTTCAAGTCTAAGAAACATCTCCCAGGCTTGTATGTTCCTTAAACATCCCTTTTCCTTTTTTAAAGTGAGAAGCTGTTAGAAACGTGGTTGAGAGCTCAGCATTGAAGTCAGGTAAAGCTGGGTTTGACTCCTAGCTGTTATTTACTGGCTGTTTGACCAAGCCAGTTCCTTATCCTGGATGAGAGTCAGTTTGCTAATTTACAAAGTGGCATGATAATCCTTAGCTACTTCATAGGATTGTTGTGAAGACCAGGTGAAAAAATAAACACGAAGGGCTTAGTAAAGAGCCCCACAGTACACAGCAGCTTCTGCAGAATTAGCGGCTACAGGGGTCGAGTTTGTATGGAATTATCTTCGATGTGGCGTAGAGTGGCTGGTGGATGTAAGAAAGCTGACTTTCAAATTTTTTGCTTAGTAGAAAAAAAATATCTTTTATCCTTTATATGTCTTCATAGCCAGAATGCTCTTATAGGCTTGTTTAATGCTTTTTACCCAAAATATTAATAGTAAATTTTCTGACACTGCGTTACTTTCTGCATTCTTACCAGTCACCTAAACTCCTTTTCTTAGTCTGCACTGAGAGAAGCACTAAGTAAAGAGAGAAGGGGGGGGAGATACTGGGTTAAATTTTAGTAGAGTGAGATCCTTGTAACTCCAAGATCCCCAAGCCCATGCTGACAGCAGACACTGGGATGACGGGAAGCGGGGCAGCCATGTTTTTCTACCTCCCACCACCTTACCCTTAACATGCTGTCAATCAGTATTTATGGAAATGAATGAATGAACTCACCCTGCTCTGTTCTGTCCTGACAGCTATTTGTGTGAACTAACAATGACAACTTCTTCCCTCAATAGCTCAGTTCCTGGGTAAGTCATTAATATTTATCCTGAAAACTGTGCCTCCATGGGTGTCTGGAATATTCAGCAATTGCTAAATCGTTTACCTGTATATAATACCATTGCCACTGTGTGGGCTGCAAACTTCATTATACAAATAGAGTGGATAATTATGAGCATTTTTGGCCTTCCAGCACATGGGCCTCCTTCCCAGGTTGAGGAGATCGTCCAGTGTGGGGGTCTTAATTGGAAGTGGAGTGCCACCTCTCAGAAGTTCTGAATACCCTTGTTGTTCCAGACCCCCAGCAATTGGCAGGAACCTAACATCACCTCCACAGATGATGACCATGGGGGTCCCAGGGTCTGGAGTGAGTATAGCACAAGGAGCAGAGACATCTGACAACACCTTTAGAGGCGGGAGGAGTGGTTGCCTCCATCTTCAATCTCTAGAGAGACATTGGGGTCAAGAGTCCAGTGATGCGGCCCGGCGTCCTTCATCAGTGCTGTGACAGCACTCTGTTTCCCACGTGTGTTCTGCTTAAACTCTCGCCTGTTCCTGCTTCGCCTCCTTAGGTGTCTGCCCATCTTGTAAATAAAGCTGGTTCTCCAGATTTCTGGCTGAGTCTGTAATTTACGAAGTAGTGTCCTAATAAATTTCTTTTCTGCTTAAGTTACCCAGAATCAGTTTGTATTGTTTTCAACCAAGAAGAATGGATGGAGTTTGTGAAAGATGAATAAGGGCATACAATCTTTTTAAACTAATTAATCTTTTAAAAAGCAATGGTCATTACACTCATGTAATTAACACTAGTCGAGGTCCTCTGTTCATTTTTATAATCAACCCAATGCCTGGCATGAATTAGGAACTCAGTAAATATTTTTGTTGAATGAGTGAATGAAGAAAATGCCATAACTGAAATTAAGAACTCTCTAGATAAGCTCGACACCAGATTGAACATGCAAAAGATGGGTGAGGTAGAAGAGAGCTGAGCAGAAAATTTTCAGGCAACAGCAGCTGCAAAGAAATATGTTGTGGTTTATGGCCCCATGAAACTTACAGTCTAGCTAAGAAGAGGAGATCGACTTTCAAGAAACAATTTGTGAACAACAAAAGACGGAATTGTATATAAATAAGGGGCAAATGGGGAAAAGTGATGGAAGAATGTACGTATTGTGTTCGTTTGACATTCCTCCTTTGCTGTTTGTCTGTTGAGTTATCCCTCACTTGCCAAGCATAAAGATGTGGGCAGGAAACCATCCAGAAGAGAATATCCATATACTCATTGTATTAGTTTTGAATGATGTCAGCTGAAGCATTTATTCTCAGCGATCTCTGTATCGACTGAACCATAATGCCAGGTTTGTCTGTTGAGGTTTGGTTCAGAAATAGTCGTTGTGCTCTCTAATTAGAGAAGGCAAGGGCCCAGAAGCCTTGTTCAGCGACATCCCTGATCGCAGTCAACCTCTTTGGAAGCCACAGAATGGTACAGAGGGCTCCTCTGTCGCTAGATGTATCAGCCAAGCAGATGCAAATCAAAATAATTTAAGAAGGATTTAATATAAAGAGTATTTTCTTTCTGTCTTTCTTTTAATTTATTGGCTGCATTGGGTCTTCACTGCTGCCTTCGAGCTTTCTGTAGTTGCGGAGGGTGGGGGTTACTCTTCATTGAGGTGCGCAGGCTTCTTACTGCAGTGGCTTCTCTTGTTGCGGAGCACGGGCTCTAGGCTCGCGGGCTTCAGTAGTTGCAGCGTGTGGGCTCAGTAGTTGTGGTTCGTGAGCTCTAGAGCACAGGCTCAGTATTGTGGCACATGGGCTTAGTTGCTCCTCTGCATGTGGGATCTTCCCGGACCAGGGATCGAACCTGTGTCCCCTGCACTGGCAGGCGGATTTTTAGACACTGCGCCACCAGGGAAACCCAATATAGAGGCTATTTTCAAATGGTATCGGGAACTTACAAGGGATAGTGAAATACCCTGGGCTGTTACCTGCTCTAGGCCCGAGGGGACGAGAGGAGAGAGTAACTATTAAAAACTGGAAGGAGAAGGTCATAGAGAGATGGCCACCTAAGAGGAACTGTGACTTTGATTCAAGGGAATCAGCCTGCTCTGGAAACCTCTGCTGAAAGGAAATCTGACCTCGCTCTCCTCCCTAACTCACTGAATAAACCTGACCAGAAGCCAGAGGATAAGAAAGGTGGATGGTATTGTTTATTTAGCCTCCAGAAGGCAGAGAGCAGGGTGGAGAGGGTGAGGGATTAATTTGGAGGGAAAAAGGAACATTATCTATTACACCATAGAATAGTGGCTTTCAGTGTGTTACACCCCTTACCTAATTTGAAGGATACAACAAGATTTTCCTAGGGGTATGTGGCAAGGAGAGCTTTAAGACACACAAGCTCTATATCTTTGACTTGAATTTGTATTCTTTTCTAATATTGATCTGCCAGAGAATGTGCCTTTGATTGGGGCTACTTTTTTCCCCACCTCCCATTCCACAAAGGCCCTAATTAAGCTTTTTTGAAAAAAGAAACAAAACAAAGAAGAAACAAAGGCATATCTTACCCACCTAGAAAGAAAGATGTATCTCTTATCTATATTGATGCATTACCGTGAAGAATGAAAACTTTTGAAGTGACAAACAAAGGTAGAACTTGAAACATTGGTGTCTGTGTACTTTCATCAAAATTTATAACATATTTAAGTTATTGCAATCAATTGTGTACCTAGTAAATTTGCAATGGTTACTCAAGCCAGAGGAAAAATTTTCTAACATCTAGAGCAGCAATTGCCAACAATGCCTGCACATTATCATGAGTTAGAAAGATTTAAATATATCAATGCAAAAAGCACCCAAGACCAATTAAATAAGAATTTTTAGGGGTAGGATATATATATATGCAAAAATTTTTAAAGCTTTATGCGTAATTCAAAATGCAGACAAAAAAAATGAGAAGCATTTAATCAGCAACTTAGAGAATTAGAAACCATTGGTCATAAAAATTAAATCCTAAAAGTATTTTGTGCTCATTTTATTTAAGAAAAATATTATACAGCAATCACAAGACATTTAAGCCTAAGATTACATTACATAGGGATTCTACTTTACATAGGATACCTTTGAAGAAACTAGAATGAAAATATGTAAATAAATCAGTGCAAGGAATGAAAGAAACAGTTCTAATGTAGAACTTCTGAAGAAATGGATAATGGTATTGACATTTATCAGATTTTTACCATGTTGGGCTAAGAGGTGGCTTTCAGCAGACCATGCTTCTGATGAGGCAACTAGAAAGGCTGGAAAAAATACAAATAAAAATTCTCCTGACCTCCTGGAGGTCATCAAAGAACTACTGAGATAACCAAGGCTTGATGGGCCAAGATCTCAGGCAGAAGAAAGAAAGGTGCACTGACATTCCCTGAAACAATTTTCAAATTGAGGTATTTGCTGATTCCAGCCCCGGACAAGAGGCTGAAAACTCAAGAAGAGCATCATGGTGGAGAGGCACAGAAGCCATCTTACAGGCTCAGGAGACAAAGGTTACAGTTAGGTGTGTTGAGGCATCTAGGACTTGGGGGGACCGAGATCTTAGAGAAAGGATGTGGAAAGAAATAAGCCCAATGCAAAGTGTTTTCCCTTCAGAGGAATTTGCCAAATATTAATCTGCTCAGGGAAAAAATCCTATGTAACTAAGCAAAACAGCTTCTGCAATGCAGAGTGGTATTTTCAACAGTCTCAGAGGATGGTAAATTTCACGGATTGTAGCAAAAGTACCACTCTGATGAAGGATGTGAATAGTAGGGTCAGCTGTGTGTAGAGGGGTGGGGTAGGGGGTGAGCAGGGGGTATTTGGCAACTCTTTCTTCTTTCTGTTCAATTTTGCTGTGAACCTAAAACTGCTCTAGAAATAAACTCTATTTCTTAAATAATGTCGAGCATACCAAGAAATGGGACCAAAAAGAAGGAAAAAAAAACTATTGATGACCCAATTATTAAAGTACTAGACACAACCTTTCCTCTGGGTCAAGATATTTTAAAAAATGAATGTTAAGACTGAGAATTTCAATAGGAAACTAAAATATATTTTAAAACATCAAGTGAAAAATATCGAAATGGAAAATGCAATAATATAAATAAGGAATTCAATAGATAATCTTGACAACAAGTTGGATGTAAAGAAGATTAGTGAACTGAAAGACAGAATAAGAGATATTCTAGAGAGAGAGAGAATAAGAATAAGAAATATCCAGGACATAACGAATAAAGCTCTTCTTCCCCTCCTGAGTGTTACAAGCTATAGTCGTGGTCCTCAAACTTTATTCTCACGTATCTACTAAAAGATTTTAAAGAACAAAATGATATACTGTCTTATGCATTTTTAAGGTAACATCTAAAATATTTTCACCAAAACTCTAAATAATTGTAAGGGGTATCATTTTCCAGTGTGTTGTCAGTAAATAACTTTTTAAACGACAGCCATTATTTTATTCTTTTAAAGATAATAATGGCATCAAACTACAATAGTGATTTTTTTAAAAACCTACTCTTTATTGAAGTATAACATTCATTAAAAATGTTCACAAGCATTACGTGTACATCTCACTGGTTTTAAAAGTGAGCCACACACCCATGTAACCAGCCAACAAACAGATCAAGAAGTTCCTCTTTGCTCCTCCCAAAGCCACTCCCCTGCCCCAAAGTAACCATTATTGTGACTTTAGTATCATAGCTTCGTTTTCCTATTCTTAAACTTTATATAAATGGAATTATTCAGTAGTTATTCTTTTAGGTATGGCTTCTTTTGCTCAGATTTATCTTTATGAGATTTATGTTGGGTGTAGCAATACTTCCTTCTCATCGCTATATTGTGTTCCATGGTAGGAATGAACATTTGGATTCTTTCCAGTTTGGGGCTATCATGAGAAATGCTGCTACAAAGCTTTGTGCCATGCCTTTTGTGAAGTATGTAAACATATATGTTAAGTAAATATCTAACAGTGGAATTGTTAGGTCATAAGGTCAAGCATGTATTCAGCTTTATTTGGTACTATGAAACATTTTTCCAGGGTGTTTGTATCAAATTACATTTTTAATAGGAGTACAAGCTGATTTTAGTTGCTTCACATCCTTTGAGAGTCTGTCTTTTTCATTTTATTTATTCTGATGGGTATGAAGTTTGAGCATTTTCTCCAATAATTTTGGCCATTTTAGATATACTGTTTTTGTGAAGTGTGTATTCAGATTTCTTTCCATTTTTCGATTGAGTTTGTCATTTTCTTACTGATTTATAAGGTGTTTTCTATATATTCTCTGTATAAGTCCTTTGTCTGATGTATTGATACATTTCACAGTTATCTTCTTTTACTCTTTGGCTTTCATTTTACTCTACCATTGGTGTCTTTCAATATAAAAGTTATTTATTTTAATGTAGACCAATTTTCAATTCTTTCCCTTTATGGTTAGTACAATTTGTATCCTGTACAAAAAAGTTTTATCCACCCGACATCATAAAAATATTCTTTCAAGTTTTCTTCTACATTTATTGGTTTAGCATTCACATTTAGGTACAGTAAAATGAAAGCCAAAGAGTGAAAGAAGGTAATACCTAATAGCCAAAAACTGGAAAGAATCCAAATATTCACCAACAGCATAATAAATAAAATGCAGTATATTCTATACCCAACATTAATCTCATAAAGATAAATCTGAGCAAAAGAAGCCATACCTAAAAGAATAACTACTGAATAATTCCATTTATATAAAGTTTAAGAATAGGAAAACGAAGCTATGATACTAAAGTCACAATAATGGTTACTTTGGGGCAGGGGAGTGGCTTTGGGAGGAGCAAAGAGGAATTTCTTGATCTGTTTGTTGGCTGGTTACATGGGTGTGTGGCTCACTTTTAAAACCAGTGAGATGTACACGTAATGCTTGTGAACATTTTTAATGAATGTTATACTTCAATAAAGAGTAGGTTTTTAAAAAAATCACTATTGTAGTTTGATGCCATTATTATCTTTAAAAGAATAAAATAATGGCTGTCGTTTAAAAAGTTATTTACTGACAACACACTGGAAAATGATACCCCTTACAATTATTTAGAGTTTTGGTGAAAATATTTTAGATGTTACCTTAAAAATGCATAAGACAGTATATCATTTTGTTCTTTAAAATCTTTTAGTAGATACGTGAGAATAAAGTTTGAGGACCACGACTATAGCTTGTAACACTCAGGAGGGTAGGCAGAGCCTTATACAGATGCTATTTCAACAAGGGACTGTGGACCTGTATGTATTTTAATACTTTTCCAGTGTAGGTCTCAAGTCAGCCAAACATTAGGGTATGTTTATAAAGTTGGTAATATAAGTAGGTGAAGTTCTGTAGACAATGAAAAGTTTTTAGCTAATTTAATGTTTACACAAGCAGTGCTCTGGGCTGTCATTTGTGGGCAGAAATCTTTCCTCGGATCAGCAATGCTTTTTTCTTTCTGTCCTTCCAATGTGTTACTGGTAGAAGAGGAGGCAATGGTAACAGAGATGAGGGAATCAACCTTTGCACCGATCATCTCTTGCTTTCTGGGGAATTGTTCCCTGTTAGGCAGGTAAAGCATCTTCAGTCCCAGCTTTGGGCGTATATGGAGGCAGGGCCAAGGACTTGTTCTGATTCTTCTGCTTCTGGAATTTTCTAAGTCCACCTCTTTGATCATGGCACTCTGCTTCTTCTCCCTTTTTCCTATGATTGAAATCTTCAATAAACTCTCCACATAAAATGTAAGTTACTGGCCAGTTCAGCATCTGCCTCTGCGCTGACACCCTCCATCCTCATCCTTCAACCTCAAAATCTCTTCATCTTCTTCCCCCCTCCCTCCTTCACCTGTGATTACAATCTCATCTTTCTCCCGTTTCCTGCTTCATCCATTATACTCTTCTTCTGTGTGTCTTCAATATCCTTGCTGCCAATCAATTCTTCCCTTTTGTTTTAACTACAGAAAAAGTCTATTCTTCCCCCAAATTTCCCTTTTGTCTTGATTACCCCCTTGGGTACCAAATTTCATTGTCCATCTCTCTGAAAGAATAGTCTGGTCTTAGAAACACACTTGCACTCCAGTCAGTCACTATGTAGGCTCATACTATCTGGATCCTGCCCATAATTCCATGGCAACTCTATGGAAAAGTTGTCTAATGACCTCCTAATGGACAAATCCAATAACCTATTTCAGTCCTTATCTTCTTTGACTCACCTGAGTCATTTTCCCCTGTAGATGAGTCTCTCCTCCACAGGACAACTATCTTGGCTTTGATACAGTGGAACTTTACTGACCTAGTTCCCTCTCTCATCAACTCCTTCTGTGTTTTTCTTGCTTTCTCTTGGCATCCAACCTTGTAAAAGGGGGAGCTCTTTCAGGCACTGCACTAAGAATGCTTCTTATGACACCCCACAATCCTTCTCCTCACCTTTTCATTCATTCCCTAGTGTTGGCCTTACACATATGAGCCCCAAACATGTGTTGCAGTGAGAACTGAGGCCTCAGAGAGGGCCCTTGGGTTGGATCTGTTGACTCTTAAATCATTTATTTATTTACTCACTCAACAAGATGGTGGTTGCATGGTGTCTTGCGTGTGTTTGTATGTTTGACATTAAGCTGGAATGTTTTCAATTTTAAGGTACCCAAGTGCAGAGGCTGTGGGTATTTAACTAACTTTCCACTCTTTAGTAATGATGACGTTGGTGATTTGAAAGCTTCGTCTTTTTACTTCTTTAAGTCTCACAATAACATCTCAAGTGGCCCTTTTCCCTGATAATCCCAGCTTTTCACCAATGACGTGTTCTCTGGATGTAAGGGTAGCATGTGGGAAACCAGTCAGAAAGAAACAGTGCTTCTCAAGCAGTGCGTGAATCAGCAGCCACAAGTTTACATTTTGAAAATAGTTTTGGCACTTGGGGAAATGATCCCAGCTCATTGGGACTGTTATCTCTGAGTGGAAAGAAGGAGTCATCTGAGGGTGAGGTGGGGCAGAATGAAATCCGTGGAGAAGAGGTAGCAATTAGGCTAACTCAACAGCAACATGGGAAAGGTTAGAAACAAATATTCCACTGAAACTGAATGTGATTTAGAGCCAGAAAATTCCTGGGAAACCACATAAACCAAACCTCTCATTTCACAGATAAGGGGCCCAGAGAGGTTGTTATTTCACCAGTTACACGAGTAAGTCAACAGCTGAACCACACCAGGATTCCACAGCTCCAGTACCCCGTCCCGGCTGTCTTGGGATGCTTTCAGGATACAGTCTGCCCAGGGCTGGCCTGATGGTCCTCTCTGGTGGGTCTTTTAGACTCTCAGGAGTCTTTAAAGCATAACCAGCAACAACTTAGCAACTCTCTCCCAGAAAATCAAAGAAGGCAACAATTTTGCAGCAGCTAAGTTGCCCACGTTGTATGTAGACTTTTTCTTCCATCAGAGTCTTAGCATCATCCTAGATGAGATGATCCACGGGTTGACTCAGCCATCTTCCCCGCCTTGCGGTTTCTTGACCTTATACTCCATTCCTGCATGTCGGTCTGCTCCCAGGCCCACAGTCCAGATATTGTCTCTGCCAGGAACTGTCATCTCAGTAAAATTTCATGTCTCCAGCGTCTCTGGTTCTTCCATTTCTCACACTAGTTATGTCTGTTCTGTGAATTTTCCAGTCCCACTCTGCCTCCCTATCCTCCCACACCTCTCTTGGCTTCAATTTTCTCACCCAGCTTGGACCCTATAGTCAGTAATTTCAACCACATCCTTGCCAGCATCTTTGAGTCCCTCACCCCCATGGTGTCTGACTGCTGAGGCCAACAATCTGTAACCTCACTTAACCCCATCACATCCATTTGCTCTGTTCCTGATGACCTGCTAAGTTCAGTTGAAGAAAATAACATTGTTATAAAAATTAGCCACTGGTGCATATTTATCATTTGCACCCTCACTTGGGCCCTCATTACAGCTCAGCAGTCTTTTTATCCTCAGTCTCTTTCTATTGCCCAGATTTCAGAGTTCTCACTTTAGCTCTTTCACTTGACTGGCATGACCCTCAGAGATGACTTCATCTCCTAGGAACCAGAAAAGGACCCAATGATGTACAGCCCTCAAATTCCACCTTCCCACCTCCAAATAAATATATCTTTACCCATCCTAACCTTCTTCAATCTTCTCTCAGAAAATATGAAGCTATTTAGATACAGACACTTGTGCTTACTCCATTCCAATAATAAGAGAAACCTCCTTATTGCATGGAGATATTAAAAACCATCAATGTGGCTTCCCTGGTGGTGCAGTGGTTAAGAATCCGCCTGCCAGTGCAGGGGACAAGTGTTTGAGCCCTGAGCCGGGAAGATCCCACATGCCTCGGAGTGGCTGGGCCTGTGCGCCACAAATGCTGAGCCCATGGGCCACAACTACTGAAGCCCACATGCCTAGAGCCAGTGCTCCACAACAAGAGAGGCCACTGCAATGAGAAGCCTGTGCACTGCAATGAAGAGTAGCCCCCACTCACTGCAACTAGATGAAGCCCACCTGCAGCAGTGAAGACCCAACACAGCCAATAAATAAAAATAAGTAAAAATGAATATTTTTTTAAAAAACCATCATTGCACTGGGAGAAGTTAAGCCTTCTGCTTTGCCCCTTTTCACCTACTAATTGAATGTCTAGACCTATTTTTCTCTAAGTTTTACACACACACACACACACACACACACACACACACATACTCTCTCTCTAATTTAAGAAGTCTTAGACTTCCCCAGTGGCGCAGTAATTAAGAATCCACCTGCCAATGCAGGGGACACAGTTTGATCCCCGGGCCAGGAAGATCCCACATGCCGCAGAGCAACTAAGCCCATGCGCCACAACTACTGAGTCTGCGCTCTAGAGCCTGCGAGCCACAACTATTGAGCCTGTGTACTGCAACTACTGAAGCCTGTGAGCCTAGAGCCCATGCTCCACAACCAGGGGAGCCATTGCAATGAGAACCCCTTGCACTGCAACAAAGAGTAGCCCCCGCTCGCCTCAACTACAGAAAAGCCCGTGCACAGGAGCAAACACCCAACATAGCCAATAATAATAATAAAATTCTCTTTAAAAATTTTTTAAAAAAGAAGTCTGTATAAGCCAGTAAAATTAACGTCTTTGATTAGTAATGTATTTTCTTTACAGAACTCAGGGAAAAATAAATGTTGGTAAATGTTAGGTCTGAGCATTGTTTTCTACACAGTCTCCTAGTGAGTAATTCATACTAGTTCCACCAGTAATAAAATGCTGATTCTGAGCAGTTAGCACACATAGTTAACCTACTGACATCATATGAAGTAAATCTTTTCATTTTCAAAATTTCTAAATCAACGAGTCAGCTTTGGGGTTACTTTATAAGACATTCCTGATACCTACGAGCTCCAGGTATGTTTCCCAGAATTTATTTTAACTAAGCAGCAACTACACACATGACATTTCCCCATGAACACCATTTCCTCTGGGACAAATTACTTAGCCATCTGCACATCAGGAAAGAATGGAGGTTCTGGAGGGAATATGGGGATATGTGTATAAAAACAGTTGCTTGAACTTGGTGTACCCCCCAAAAAATAATAAATAAATAAATAAAATTAAAAAAAAAAAAAAAAAGAATGGAGGTTCTGATGGCCCAGGATCCTGGAAAAAGACACACTCTATAGATCATAGGAAGGCTGAGAAAAAAATACAAAGGTATGACATCCCCTAAATAACTATGAGTATTTATTTATCAGTATCTAGCTTGCCATTAGACCAAAAAACAAAGACAACAACAACAAAAAGAAACAAAACAAAACAAAAAACCCACCATATATTAGGAGAAGGAGATTCTGTGCACTTTCTCTACCTAGATACCCTTTTCAGTTTAGCTATTTCCAAATTTCAAGCCGATGGCCATAGCAATGTTCTGTCTTTCATAAATTTGGGGAAGATACACACTCAGGCTTCCTAAGGCTTCCCCTAGGCAGTTGATCCTGACCTTGGAGGCCCTTAATCCACAGAGGGGGATAGAATGGAGAGACTAGGCCATCTGTTACTGTGTTTTATCATGACTTGTTCATAACTTACTTATTACGCTTGGCATGTGACATGATGTCCACAGCTGTACTTCTTTCCTGAATGTGTTTGAAGCTGATGGGTGATGGCCCCTGAGCCAGGCTGGGCTGGCGCCCACGAACGGTGCCTTTTTGCAAAGTTATTTTGCCCAGTGTCAGAAATAACTTTGCAAAACTTACTATATTTTTTTATTGAGTCTAAATAAAGATGTGTGTCATCTGATAGTTTATGAAGTAATGTACACGTGCTCTTAATATGTCAAGCGATGGACGGAGCTTGGGGGAATTTAAACATTCACTCTCTCACCTTTTGTCTTTTCCTCACACCAAAAAAAGAAAGAAGAGGGAAAATTATCTCATTCAGGAGTTAATAGAAAACTCTAACAGTTTCAGGTAGGGTTTAAGGATTTTATGTGTTCTATCTTTTAAAAGTAGTCATAAGATGAAAACCTTTAGGAAAGTTTAACCAAGATTAGGAGAAATTATGAGTGTTTTGTTCCTACACCATTTTGGAGATTCCCAGAAAGAACAGGCATCTCTTCTTTTATGCTTACTGTCAGGGTTTCCATTGATGTTGCTGTGGTCCTGAGCATTTCTGTATACCAGATCTCAGGACAATAAATGCAGCAAATGACACGTGGCTCCAGTGGTTTCGGACCTGAACCAACAAGCTATCTTTATTAATGCATGCAGAGGAAAAGTTCTCATTTTTAGTGCGTTGTTTCCTTAATGATAAAGGCAGTAACAACACTAAACCAAAACACACCAAAGAAATCTCCAGCTTTTGGCAGCCAGGTTAACATCCCTGTGTTCTCAGTACAGTTAGGACTTGGCACCATCCACCTCACCCACTCCTGGGTTCCAAAAGCAGCCCCCTCTCCCTTTTCTCATGCTGCCTCTCTTTGCTTACTCTGACATTTTCTTGGCTTTAGCTGAAATTTTGACACATAAATCCCACTTGTCAAATGATATTGTAAAACAAGCATCCAAGTGTCAGCACATGGCCCTGTAGTCTGGGGACCAGAGAGTAGAATGAGGAACACCTCGACCGTGGCTTTCATCTGCCTCCAGCCATCTGCAAGTAATTTGAAACCAGTTTCCAACGCAACTAGGTTGTTTTGGCCTGGTAACACACGCACAAAAAGAAATGGCCAGAGTCATCAGAACCTGTTAACTCTGTAATGAGCAGAAAAAACTGTATATTTTTAAAACCTGCCTCAGACCCATCCATTAGCATTCAGTCAGATGGTCTAAAGTCTCTTTTTAGTTACAATCTTACCAAATAGCTCTAGCCTGTTAAGATATCACATTTGTAAAACACTCCCAGTCACTTGGCCTCACATCTCTGGACTTGAAAATGGCTGAGATCCTGATAGGACTTCTGGATCCTTCTGAGTCGGAATCTGGGACACCTGCCTATCACTTAGGGATAAAAACAGAGACTTGAAGTCAAGATGTGGAAAGTATCTTATAAAGAAGCAGGTATCTTCTTTTTTCTAGCCCAATCCATACAATATCTGTGATTATTCTTTATTCTTAGCAAACTTAAAGAGATTTCCGTGGAAATTTTGGTTTGGTTTGCAAGAATGGTACAAAATTCCTACAAAGCAATGAGGAGAACATCAAGAAAGAGAATATAGAGAGGGAATGACCACTAGAAAATTCCAGTCAACTCCAAGTCCTTGCCTGGACAAAGTCAACCTCATTCAATATCAATTTCCTCATCTGTAAAATGGAGACACTAATAGGTACCTCATAAAATGGCTAAATTGAATCGTGAAAATTTATCTACCAGGTGTTTATTATCTTCTTTCTTGCACCACTCCCCCAGCAGTAAGGAATACATATAGGAACTAACCAGAGATAGTTTTGTTACCAAATAAAGTTGCATGGACCCTGCTGGGGCCATAACCCGGTCAAGGTTCTCTGCCTTGCTAGGGCAAGGTTCTTTTCTCGTTTGGGTACTGTCAGCCGAATAACGAAACAGAAGCTGAGATCAACACAGCGCAAGCTGTATTCAGTGGCCAAAGAAAGGAGAGGGGAGAACTAAGTTCCCAGCTCAACTTCTCACCCACTTGGTGAGGGATTTAATTTTAAAGAGTAAAGACAAAGTGAGGACGAGTGAGGATAATGATGGGAAGGCATATGCATTCATCTACCAGGGAAGGGGCAGGGCTTTTTTGAGAAAGTGGGGTGTCACGCCCTTTTTATCCTTTTTTTGGTCCTTCATATCTGGTCCTGGCCGCTGGTAGGTGTGTCATTTAATATGCTAATGTAGTCAAATCAGCATATAGTGAGACTCAGGGTCTGTTGGAGATCAGATTCGTTGCCATCTTGGTCTTAGTTAGTCCCATCTGGTGTTTTTTGTTTGTAGCTTCCTTTACTATCTCTGAACCCTTTAACTTAAAGATTTATGTTTGGGCTTCCTAGGTGGCGCAGTGGTTAAGAATCCACCCGCGAATGCAGGGGACACGGGTTCGTTCCCTGCCCCAGGAAGATGCTACATGCTGTGGAGCAACTAAGCCCATGCGCCACAACTATTGAGCCCCTGTGCTGCAACTACTGAAGCCAACATGCCCAGAGCCCATGCTCTGCAACAAGAGAAGCCACAGCAATGAGGAGCCCCCACACCACAACGAAGAGTAGCCCCCACTCGCCAAAACTAGACAAAGCCCATGTGCAGCAATGAAGACCCAACACAGCCAATAAATAAATAAGTAAATAAATTTATTTAAAAAAAGATTTATGTTAACTCCTTCATGATGACACAAATGATGACTACTCAAACATACCCTGACAGCAGGACATGATTTCTGTCTTTGCTGCCTATTATCACCAGTATGTTAAGATCATTTGAACCTTTAAAAATCAACTTTGTAAACCAACCTAAATCTTGTAAAATGGTATTAAATTATTTTTTCGTACATGAAACAAAAAGATTTATGTTAACTCCTGCTGAAGGTGGGGCTTAGTGAGTTTTGAGCAAAGACCTGGAATAGCTCTGGCAACAGTTTCACTGTGAATCTAAAGAAGTTCAAGCATTAGGGCCCCTTACGTGGACCTTCTTTCACCTAAAAGGAGCTCCAGAAGTATATCAATACACTTGTAAAATTTTAAAAAGTAAAATATGGCTATAGTAACAAACTGGTTTTTAAACATCACCAATTCAAACAGAATTTAAGGTCAATCTTTGCACAATAAACATTGAAATAATCCCAAATCTATAGTTCTTGTGTAAAAGAGACTTGATAGAGATTATTCCAAATTTGACAAGAATCCTCAATTTTTACATAACAATACCATTAACAAGTTGTGAAGGGAAAGAATGTTATGAAACAATAATGAAAAACAAATTCTGATCATCCCTGCTGAAAGAGACGTTATTTTTCTTTTCTTGCAATAAAAAATGATCAAACAAAAGCATTGTCATAAGAAGCAGTAATTAAAGAGTATGCAGGCCAAAAATGTAGAGAGAAAGTATTTTAGATGTCTATCATAAAGTTAGTTAATGAAAATATATATATAATTTTCTTGGAGTTTGTAATGTGGTAACTACTGTTTTCAAATATTGTGATTTATTGTGGTTGGTCATATTGATGCCGAATCTGGCCTCTGTACCCCAACACTGAATTAAATCTTGGGGACTGAGTTTTGGGTGAAGTAGAAAAGAATAGCTTTATTGCTTTGCCAGGCAAAAGGGGCCACAGCGGGCTAATGTCCTCAAAACTGTGTGTCCCAACTCGGAGGGGATGGAGGGGATAACGAGAAGTTTTACAGCAATTGTTCAAAGAGGGCGTGATCAGCTCATGAACACTCTTCTGATTGGTTGGTGGTGAGGTAATGGGAGTCAGCATCATCAACCTTCTGGTTCTAACCAGTCTGGGGTCTACTTGCTTGAGGGCCACATACAGTTAACGTCTCCCACCTGGTGGAGGTTTCAGTATCTGCAGAACAGCTCAAAGATATGGTTATGTGTATCCCTTGAAGGGGAACCAGGACCCTGCCCCAAGGCTGCACTGTTGTTTCCTGGCTGCTCCTCCCTTGTCTCTGCATCCCCTCCCGTCCCTGATGAGCAAGTTCTTGAATCTGCTTCTTGGAACTCAGGGTAGGTTGTGGAGGCTGAATGAAGCCTATTTCCTGTAATCAAGAAATGAGGGACACAGACTTTTGTGCCCAGGAGCCCCACAGGGTCCTGCTCAGTTTCAACTTTGTTATAAATTAATACTCATTTCCATATCAAGTCTTTTCATGATTTGTGTTCATTTTTTCAAAGAGGGCTTCTACAGTTGTACAAGCCTCAGGCCCGAGAACACCTAGATTTGTCCGTGTGGCCAAGGAACAAACTATACTCCTGTGATCACAGGTGGGCCAGGCAGGCTCTTGGAAAAGCTTACACTAGTTTATTTTTGGACACTGCTGTCCCTGCCATCCCTCATGTCTAATCCTGGTTTCCTCTTCCTGCCTATGGTCTGGCCCTCCTCCCTTTAGTGTCACTCCACTAAGGCCAGAAACCAACACTGTCCTTTGCACCCTGCTTCCCCTCTTCTCTGCCTGCGCTGCTGTCAGTATTAACCTGTGCAAACTCATCCTCCGGAACCTTGCTTAAGTCAGAGCAGAAAGCCCTTTATAGTTTACTACGTGACAATCAATTCCCTGACTAAATGCTAGGTTGTGTAAATTAGCCATGCCATTATGTTTTTTACCGAGTTTCCCAAAACTCTCAAGCAGTCCATCTAAAAGTAAGAATACCAGCACTTGGAGACATCAGGGCAGGAGGTACTTTCTGCATCTTTCAGTGCTGGAGTTCTTTTCCAGATGGCTGGCAGTTAGTTGGTGATCTTTCTAATTTTGGATGCATGCAATAGTAAGGAGCAGCTTGCAGCAAACAGCAGTGAGCTGTAGCTGCAAGCAAGATCTTAGTTCCTGGACTGGGAGTCCTAACCGCTAGACCACAGAGGCCAGCCACTAGGGCCTGGATCTCTAATTTTTGCCTGCTTTGTCAAGAGTGAATTCAGGCAAGGAGACAGAAAGTAAAGAGAAAAGTACAAAGTTTACTGGAAAAGCAAAGTACATGCAGAAAGATGCACAGGTAAACTCAGACTGTGAGTTGCGCCTTTGGGAAGTTTAAATTCTTTACAAGGGGGCAGCTATCCTGGTCTCTGTCTTCCTTCTGGCCAATCATCTTGTTTCGTCCCCCCGGCTAATCCCTCTCAGGACCCTCCCCTTAGGTGCACACGCACCTCTCAGCTAAGATGGATCCCGACGTGAAGGCGTCTGGGAGAAGCAGAGTCACCATGACCTGGTGTCGTCCCCTGACTCTGACCCCCAAGGAGCCTTTCTGCACATGTGTAATGTCTCCCTTGCCCAAAGGAGTGGGGAGAGCAGAGATCTTTTGATCCTTTACTTAAATAAGTTTTCCCCTCTGTTCTTTCCGTGACTGTTATCTTAAGGCATCCATAAGAGACAAAGCTGGGCTATTTACCCTGTCTCTATCATTCCTGCCATTTTGGAGCGCAAACTGCAGGCTGATTTTAAATGTCTAACCTGAAGCCCATCTAGCGCCTGTCTCAGGAAATGCAAACAGGAGGCTAGTTGTAAGTGTCCAACCCAAAGCCCATTTTTTCTCACCACAAGAAATGGAAATAGGAGGCCAGTTGTAAGGCCTAACCTGGAGCCCATCTATCTCCTGCCTCATTTCCAGAACTTAACATACTGTAGCTGGTCCAGAGGAGTCTTTAAACACAGCAGCTGCCTGCTTTGTTTCTATTGTTCAGACCTTTTCACAGACTATTACGGAGATGTTTGGATAAGCAGTCATTCTAGAGGACAAACGCACGGGCTTTAGTTTACAAAAGTTTGTAGACTTCCCACTCTGCTCTGGGCACAGAAGGAAAGCAACCTCTGCACACATTTCCTATTGCCAGACCCTTGTCTTAGCAGCCCCACCCCCATTGCATAGTGCTCCCATCACTCATCCTTGGAACTATCATGAGGCCTGCCCTGTTTGGTCACTGGTCACCTTTTCAACCTCATTGCCGCCCACGAGGAGGTCCATCTGATTCAGTGGTCCCCAAACCTTGCTGATTGGCAAAGTGGCAGGAGCGCATGTGACCAGCCCAGCAACTCAGCCTCACTCTGAGCACACTGAGTGGGGATGATGGGGATGTGAGGCTGGGAATATGTGACAGGTGTCCAGGTAATGTCGATGCTTTTTCATTCTTTATTCTCAGATATATTTTCCAGGCTAATTTTTGGCTGATCTCTGCTGTGCTCTTTTACCAGCCTCACTATTTGATTGCCCTTCTTCTATAAAGCCTCAGTCTCCCATCTCACCTGAAAGAGATCCCACTCCTCAGTGTTTCAGGACCAGAACATTCATTCAGCAAGTCCCCATCACTGTTCATGTTGCCTGTAACAGTTTACAGACAGGCAGTCATTTTAGGTGCTATATGGGGGCCAGACACATGACAACCAAATTGATCTTTGCAACATACAAATCTACATATACCACTGAGTGCCTGTCCCAAGCTTTGCCTGGTACAGCTTTTCCTATGTCCAGGTTCTCTTTGGCACCATCTTCCATCTCCCTCTCACAGTGCATCTCTCCCTCCAGGCTGCATATCCTCAGTTATTTCCCTGCCCCAGGACCTTTGCACATGCTGTTCCCCTTCATACTTATTGCCCAATCAGGAGGCTAAGCCTATTCTTAAAACCAATAAAGCCTAGGCAACCAGAACATGAACAACAACAACAACAAAAAAAACAAATTAAAAAAAAAACCCTTTAGAGCGTATTTGGAAATTAGAAAGAAAGTGTTAAAATAGTTATGACAGGAAATGTGTACAATGTCACTGGCCTCACTACATTATTTGAAAGTTCAGTTTAGTTAAGTCTTTATTTTTAAACACACACTGCAGGGAAAGTGGCTGCAGAGGAGAGCTCCATCATTTTGTTCTGGGCCTCATTCCCAGAGTTTATCGTTCAGCGGGTCTGGGATGGACATAAGAATCTGTATGTTTAACAATTTCCCAGGTGCTGCTGGCATTGATCATCCAGTATTTACAACTCTGAATACACAACAGAATCACTTGCTGAGCTCTTAAAAATACAGTTGTCTAGGCTCACCCCAGGCCAATTAACTAGGAATCTCTGAGGACAGAGCCCAGGCACTTTTACATTAAGCTTCCCAGGTGATTGTATTACGCAGTCAAAATGGAAAACCACTAGTTTAGGAATCACAGTCTTAACCTAGGCAAAGAATGCCCATTCACAGAACATTCCTCCCCTTCAGCTAATTAACTTTTACCTATCCTCTAGATGTCAACACATGTCACTTCCTTTCTCAGGAGCCCTGAGATATCCTTATCTCTTTCCTTGGGAAGCTGTCTCAGATTGTAACAGCAGATCACTGACGTGATGATTTTAGCGCTGTCTGTTTCTCTGCAAGGCTGTAAGTTCCATGGATCTGGGCTCATCATTGAAACCCCAGCATCTAAAGAAGTGCATAGCACATCACAGCTCTTTAATAAACATTTGTCAAGTGAACAAACCATAAACTACTGAGTTGCCACTCACCTCTCTCATATCTTGTGAGACCAATTCTAAGAAACCTGTAGAAGGAGTTTCAGGACTTCATGCTGGCGACTTAGTATATAGGAGACAGGTCCATCTCGTGCCACAGGGCAGCAAGCACACAGGTGCATAAGGCTCTGTGCCTCGAACCAGTGCCCACGTTGTGGAAAGCAAACCCACTGGCCCCAGAAAGAGCAAGGAAGCTTCCTTCTTTCTGTAAGTTGGTACCCAAAAACAGTCATCCATGATCAATCAGAAACCCAGATTTGCCCTGTGTGGGTGAGAAGCCTAAACTGTTGCTCTCTGCCCAGTTCTACAACAACAAGCTGAAAAGTTTATGGTTGGGGGCACTTGTGAGGTGCACGGGGACAAAATTTATTGAAGATGCATTCACGATAAAAAAAGATTTACAAAACTCATGAGAATACAAACCACTATGTCGAGAGGCTTGATGCAAAAGAACAAGCAACATCCAAGTCTAGGAGCACAATAAAGAGAGGTTTAAAATAAATATGCTTAAAAATGATTAAAGATATAAATTAACAAATTTAAACTTTAACAAAAAAACAAGATGTGAATAAAGGGATATTTAGAGAAGCTTCAGTGTTGAGCACAGCCCAGGCTCAAGAAGCACCTCGGTGAACCAGGAAGGCCTCAAAGCACCCCAGGTATCCCAACACAAGGAACCCCCCCATCTCCAAAGGGGCAGAGGACAAGGCAGAGAAGTCCTAGAGGGAGGCTTGGTGCTAAGAAAGAGGAAATGGAGAGAATCCCTTGCGTGGCTGGAGGCACCTGGAGGCAGAGGAAGGACTCCCGGGGCAGATGTACAGGAGCAGAGGCTGATACTGATGTTGAGACGAGCTGGGCCAGGGAAGGCCAGGCACAGTGGTATGAACAGAGCCTGTCTCCTAACTCCAGGGGGAAAAGGAAGTCATCCCAGAGGGAAAGGAAAGAAAGCAGCACGAGAAGAATTGAGATTGGCTGAGTATTCACTCCAAGGGGCCAACTAATTCAGAAGCAAATGACCATCTTAAATTGGCAAGTCTCCTGTGTGCTGTGGAGGGAGATGGTGACTGAGTTAACAGAAAGGAAGTTTCTACAGAAATACAGTTACTGTGCTGTCACGGCTGACTGTGCTTTTTGTAAGTCAAATACTTACCACTTACCTGACACAAGAGGGCTTTTGCTGTTTTGTAGTGAAAGGAATCTTCCTACCACATGAATGATTTCATTCTTGGATTTGTCATTTTGCAAGCAAGATGCTGGTACTGTTGCAATGCAAATAGAAGTGATGGTTCTTTTTCCTCTGAGAGCAAGGAAAACAAAAAGAACTTCAAACAGGCTAGAGGAGAAAGATAACCTGGCCTGAAAGAGTTAAACAATCTTGGTTATTCTTTAGCTGTTACTACTAACAAACACTTGTAGCTAGACTTGTCCTTCACAAAGCTGATTACTCTCTGACTCCATACGAATTACACCTTGCACCCGGCATTTCTTTGCCCGCCCCCTGCCCATGGTAGCACTCTTCATTTCAGAAAGAAGGTCTTAGGCCAATAACTGCAGGGACACCAGACCCGGATGCTGCTCTGCCTGAGGCCAGCTTTGGCCATGAATTTGCAGAAGAAAAGAATGTAAGATCCTTACCACCTGGACTCATCATTTACCTGGACTGCGAGCCCCACATATAAAATCTTGCCTGACTCCCAAGGAGCAGGGGCACAGTTCTTGAGGCGCTAGCCTGCTGTGTCTTCCCTTCTGTCTGGCAGAAAAATAAAGCCATCTCTCTCTTCCTCCAAAATCTCTGTCTCCGTATTTCTATTTGGCCTCGGTGCACAGAGTAGCCGCTATTATGGCAACAGTACTCCTTTTAAACATTGTGTCACGATACCAAGAGCACTGCCCTGCCGGGGAGGGCGACACACGTCCCTACAAAAGATTTTCTCATTTTTCCTCTGCCTCCCCAAAGGGAAGGCAGGGTGTGGAGAACACGTATGCACCCTAACTCATAACTCCCTCATGGAAACAGCAGCCGGGCTCTGGAGAGGCGCATCCTCACTGCAGATAGACATGCTGGCACGCGGCTCACACGGCCAGCCTTGTGACCCAGTGACGCCAGGCCATCTTTAAAAGATGGAGTCCTGCTCTCCACGCTGAGCAATCCTGTGTCTGAGCCTGCCAAGCTGAAGGTCAAACTTCAGACCACAGAAAATTCACACTGTGGAGCCCCCTGGGGTCAGTCATCTGGCTGTTCCCCTGAGGACCACTTGCCCGCCCCACCCCCAGCCCCACAGCGCTGCTGGCCCTGATCAGACCCTCTCTGTTTGTACATCTATGTGCAAATAACCTCTTGAACCACAACTTAGGTCAGCACCTGGTGCCCATGTGCCTCCTGGTTTTCTGAAAGACTCTGATGATCTTCTAATTTTAATCCTGCCCCATGAACCATGACAATTCTTAGAGGTATAGGTTACTAGGGGTCCTGTAGAGTCACTGGAAAAGGGGGATGGAGGGGACTCAGAGGCAATGAACCTAAACCAGAAGTGCTTTGTCAGTGTGTCTGTGCGCTAACTGTAAGGGTACTGGGTAGCAGCAGATGGAGTGAACCCAGGGACACGTTAGCCCCATTTTGCCCATGGGGCAGCCTCTCGTGTGGACCACGGTGGTGCCGTCATTCCCGCTCTGCTTAATGTCACCAGGATTCTTAACCAGGAAGAAAGTGAGGCTCTCCCCTCACTTAAATCCTGCCTGGTAGCCCGTCTCTGTTCACAGTTGGACCTGTAAGAGGCTCCAACAAAAGAGAATAAGATGAACTCATGGACTCCTAGTCTTTATTAGTAACATTTTCCTAAATAAGGACTTTTAAAAATGTCATCATTGAAGCCTCAAGAAAAAGAGAGAGCAACTTTAAAATATGCCTGAAAGACATATTACTGGATTTGAACAAGTAAAAAGATACACCTTGTTCTTGGAAAGGATGTATCAACATAAAAATGTCACTTCTGTCCAAATTAATTCACTTTTTTGTTAAGTTTACTCTAAAATACTTCATGTTTTTGTGTGTCTCTTATGGCTTTTATACATGGTGGGAGGTTTTCTAATGCAAATTCATATCAGAATAGGACTTGAATCTCTTTTTCTCGTGAAGCTTCAAGGATGATATTTTTAAAATTTCTTATTTAGGAAAATTTCTATTCTTTAAAAAACACCTATCAGGGACTTCTCTGGTTAAGAATCAGCCTGCCAATGCAGGGCACACAGGTTTGATCCCTGATCTGGGAAGATCCCGCATGCCATGAAATAACTAAGCCCATTAGCCACAACTACTGAGCCCAAGCCCCCTAGAGTTCGCATCGCAACTACTGAGCCCATGTGCCGCAACTACTGAGCCCACTTGCCACAACTACTGAAGCTGGAGTGCCTAGAGCCCGTGCTTTGCAACAAGAGAAGCCACCGCAATGAGAAGCCCACACGCAGCAAGGAAGAGTAGGCCCTGCTTGCCACAACTAAAGAAAGCCCACATGCAGCAATGAAGACCCAACACAGCTGAAAATAAATTTAAAAACAAAACAAAACAAAAAACACAAACACAAACAAAACAAAACAAAACAAAAACACCTATCAAGCATAAGACATACACTTGGAGAAAACATTTGCAAAACACATAACTGATATAGGACAGGTATCCAGAGCATATAAATAACTCCCTAAACTCAATAGTAAGAAGCCAAACAATCTAACTGTTAATTATTGGGCAAAACATTTGAACAGATTCTTCACCAAAGAAAATATACAGATGACAAATCAGACATCTGGAGATACTTGAACTTATTAGTTCTTAGAGAAATGCAAGGTAAAACCACAATGAGATACTAATTTATAACCATCATAATGGCAAAAAGAGGAAGCATGAAAACATGGAAAGAAGGAAGGAAGAGAGGGAGGGAGGAAGGAAGGGAGGAAGGAAGGAAAAGAAACTTTGACAATGTGTTGTAAGAATCCAGAATGTGTGGAGCAACTAGAACTAGAACTCTCGCACATAGCTAGAAGGAATGCAAATTGATACAGAAACTCTGGAAAATAGTCTGGCAGTCTCTTCGAAACTTAAAAATACACTTAGAAAATCAACAGTTTCACACCTAGCTATTTACCAAAGAGAAACAAAAATCTATGTCCATACAAATGTTTATGGTGGTTTTATTCAAAATCATGCCAATGTCTATATGTTAAATAGATTTTTTAAATGTGTGGTACAGCAATACAATGAAATTCTTCTCATCGACAAAAAGGGACGATAAAAGGGATCTGCTAATTTGTACAACATGGATTAAGCTACGCTACACTAAATGAAAGAAGCCAGACTCAGCACTCCACCAGGTATGATTCCACTCAAATGACTTTCTGGAAAAGGCTAGACATAGTAAGAGAAGACAAGATTATTAGCCTCCAGGGGGCTGGGTATTGGGGGAGGGGATTGAATATGAAGGAGGATGAGGAGACTTGGTGGGTGATGGACATGCTCTAAAGCTTGATTGTTATGTGGCCACATGACTGTATACAATTGTGAAACCCTCAGAGAACTCTGAATTTCACTCTGTGTAAAATAAAATCCACTTAAAGACTGTAAATGTAATCAAACAGAAAATAATTAATTGAATTTACTTTGGAGTATAATTTCTATGATTTTACATCCTCTGTGGGATACATTTTAGGATAGAAAGAACTGAATGAAAATTTAAAGTTAGTATACTTAGTATCTGCAGTAAAATTGGTATTATAATTATGAAACTATTTTATGTATAGTGTAGGATAAAGCAATTAAGTAAATATGTTAATATTACCAGGAACTTGGTGGCTAACACATTATAAAGCAACCATATTTCAATCAAAATTTTAAAAAGTATTATTAGGAACTAATATCTGAACTAAAAGAGAAAAGAAGTATTACTATAAAATTAAAGAGAGTAAAAATCTTGTAATTTTTCATTTTTAATTGAAATTAATATGAACTTACAACACACATACATTCTGGCATTGTCTACCTAAAGCAGCTAGAAATAATGACACCCTAATAGGAATGAAAAGAGTTAGTGTTTAGTTATTGATTTCTAAAGATCATTCCACACTATATAATGACTGTTACAGTGATAGTTAATTCAGAGTTTGGGACAAGCAAACTACAGGGGCCAGAGTAAATTAAGAAAACAACAAAATGCTCAAATACTAATGGCGCCAAATCAAAGAAACATAGGAGCCTTCTTGAATTAACTTCTACTAAGCAAATTTGGAATATCTATCAGAATATCAAAAAGAAAGTGATGGCACTGAATTATAACACACTGAATTTTTTTAATGAGTCCATAATGATATTAGAGAAAGAGCAAGATTGAGAAATAAGAAAATCTCCTTTTTGTATAAGTATACCAGCTAATAAACGAGGAAGGAATAACAGAATTGGAAAAATTACCATTTTGCAACCACCAAGTAATAATTGTAACAGGCAAGAATTATTGATAGAACAAGAAAATATAATATGAAAGTTAGCAAACACAGCATTCATAGCCAAGATCTTCCCCCCACAGAATATTTACTAATCCTAAAGGGGGAAATGTACCTCACTATGAAGAGATCACTGTGGTCACCACTTTAACCAAGTGACCAAACTCAGGATCACTGGTAGTGGGACAATCTGACATCATGTACCTCCTGGTAGAAAGCATTAAGAAATAGACAACACTGATGTAATGGTCTTGCCAAAGCATTTGAGTCTAATAACGGAAAAATCAATCAGGTGAATTCACAGTGTTGGAGATTCCATAAGAAGACTAGCCTGGAATCTTCAGAAAAGTCACCGTCATGAAAAGAAAAAACAAACAAACAGAAATGAGAGAACTGTCCTAGATAAAAAGAGACTGAAAACACTGCCAAATGCAATACATTTGGAAAATAATCAGGGAAATTTCCATATGGACTTCAAATTAAATTATATGGACTTAAGATTAATGTGGAGGTGTATGGTAATGGTGCTGTGGTTATGTCCTTATACTTAGGAAATGCATAATAAGGTCCATAGAGGGGAAGTGGCATAGTGTCTGCTACTTACTTGCAAATAATTCGGTAAAAATAGATAAATAGATAAATAAATAAGAAAAGTGTGAATAATGGATAAATCTAGATGTAGGGTATACAGATTTTTATTATAGTAGTCGGTATCTTTTATGCAATTTGGAAATTTGCAAAATAAAAAATTTGAAAGAAAGAAAAACAACTGCCTCAATCAATGAAGCAAAATCCTGAGAGATGTATTTGCATCACATTGAGCAATGCATTCCTCATTGTGGTTTGGAGAAAGAGGTTAGCTTCTGAGGTTACTGACCTGTGGAGGGCTTTGGTGCTGTTGGGAAAACCTGAGGCACTGATTTCCACGCCTAGGGTTCCACTGCCCAAGGCCAGAGTGCAGACTTTGCATTTTCCCAGCTGAAAATCTGGAAGAGACATGCAATACTGAACAACAGAGGTCTGTGCTTCCCAGAAGTCTGAGCAAAGGCATTGGGCCAAAAAGTTATTCGTTCTAATTCTAGTTAAACCGCTGGCAAAAATGGATGGCTCCCCTCAAATTCCCTAGGAATGAATGGAAAGTACAGTCTTCCTTGGAAACCTGCAGCAGGATTTCTGTGGGATTGTTTTGGGAAGTGAGTTTCAATTATTAATTGGTTTAACAACCATTTATCATCATGCATTTTTACCTACTCATTAGCATCACATCTAATCAAATTTAGATACAAGAGGAGACAACATCTTGGTGTGAAATTACGCAGCCTTTTTTACTTTGACAAGCATTCATGAAAGCATGCATTGTGTGTGTATGTGTGTGTTTTCTCCTCTGCTAGATGTTTAACGGAGAGCTAGATGTTCTTCAAAGAATATTGTGGGGAGAGAGGGCCCTAGCTGGACAGAGAGATGAAAAAGCAAGTTTTCCAATGAAACAAATGGAGAAAGTTCTCCAAACCACGTGTACCAAGGGCCCAACCCAATCAAAGAACTCAATCCACTCTGCTCCAATTGTAGAAGCAGGCTTTCAATACTCAATTTTAATACAATTCAAGCCAGGTTTTTGGTTGCTCAATCTTTTTAACCAGGTGCCAAAAACTTGGCCAAATGTATGGAAATGGATTTCTCTTCTATGAACGGCCACAGGAACTTTGATGTTTATGCCAAAAAGAAGGAATCTAGGTTGATTACCCTCTCTTCCGAAAGACCATCCCTTTCTTGGTAAAGAGCATTCTTCCCAATTTATCCAGCTTGGAAGAACACCATGAACTTAGCATGCCAAACCTACTTATTAAAAATCCCTTCCTTTTTTTGATCAACCTTAAGAATCAAAAGTTCTCACACAGCAAAGTAATTAACTTCTGCAATTTTTTTCCTGAAAAAAATCTGTTTTTAAGATAACCCAAATGTAAAGTGTATTAGCATTTTCAGTGTATTATTTCTTTATAAAAAGCACCAAAATTAAAACAAGGCCTTTGATCTTAGACGTCATAATTTGAAAAATGAGTTTGCCTTGTGTTTCCCAACCCACCTGAGGTTTCTCCTGACTAATCATTGCACAATGTACTACCTGTTATCCTTAAGACTTAATTGTATAATGTAAAAATGGAACTAACTAGCTATACCAATGAAAATTCATAAAAATACCTCAGTACATAACATTTTTAATGTTACTACATATAGCACCTCATCCCCTTAGCACTCACTGCAAACATCTTGTCTTAATTCAACAGCTCACATTTTTTTCAGACTTTAAGCACTCTGGATTAATTTCTGAATCTCAGCTGACACTGTCCTAAAAGGGTGAAAGAATTCATTATTCTGATGTCATTCCAGATAAGACGAGCACAGGTTTTAAAATGCTTGTTTGGCATGTGGAATTGGAACTTAGGGCATCCTATATATAAAATTCTTACACAGCAAGTTAGTCATGGACCCAGGCACTAGAAAAATATGTTTGTTTTTTGATACCTCTGCAAAGTAAATTTCACTACTCCCTCATTAAGAGTTATTATATAGGGTCGTTATACAGTACCTGTCATCATCACTTATGAAGAGAAAATCTCGATGCATCGTTTATTGTATGCATAGGTACAGCCAACCAAATATGCTAAACCACTTAAAGCAGTTCATTGCCACTGGCTAGGAACAACAATTTAGAAAAGTAAATGAGGGCTTCCCAGGTGACGCAGTGGTTAAGAATCCTCCTGCCAATGCAGGGGACACGGGTTCGAGCCCTGAGCCGGGTAGATCCCACATGCCAAGGAGCAAACTAAGCCCATGTGCCACAACTACTGAGCTTGCACTCTAGAGCCCACGAGCCACAACTACTGAGTCCATGTGCCACAACTACTGAAGCCTGTGCGCCTAGAGCCTGTGCTCCGCAACAAGAGAAGCCACTGCAATGAGAAGCCCGTGCACCACAACAGAAGAGTAGCCCCCACTCACCACAACTAGAGAAAGCCCATGCAGTAACAAAGACCCAACGCAGCAAATAAATAAATAAATAAAATTAATAAAAAAAATTTTTTTAAATAAAAAAAGAAAGAAAAGCAAATGAAGTGGATTGTATATTGTACAGTATTCAAGTTTTCTCCATAACCCCCCGCCCCACCCTACCCTCTACTTTTCTTTAGAACAGCTTTCTACATTGAAATACATGTCAAGAATTTGGAAGCCACAAGAAATCAGGTGTTTTTTTTTCCGACTAAAGCTATAATTTGGTTACGTGCCCATCTCAAAGTGGACTTTTCAAATTTAATCAGTTTCATTCATTCAAAATGTGGAGGTCTATCCAACCATGAATACATATAGGTCTTGGTTAGGTCTTTTGAGCCTGAACCAATGAGCTGAAATCAAGCTGAAGATCTGCAAATAGCAACTCTATCATCAACAAATTCCAAAGTGAAGAAAATAGTGTGGTATCATTCATACATTCAGTTTTAGTTTTGACCAAATACTACAGTAAATTTCATGTTCTACGTGAAAAAGTAAATGTAGCCTCAGTCTATGGTCTACGTGAAAAAGTAAAATTAGCCTCAATGAATAGATTTCCTTTAAAATGTAACATATGAGTCTTAGGATATGGATTTGAGCAGAGCACTATGTGATGTGATACTGATCTCATCATGTCTCATTACTGAATCACTAGGTCCCATCAGTTAACATTTTGTTACATAGTGGATGAGAATACGACCAAACTGGATTTTGTCCTGTCATTTACCAGTTCTGTGACCTTGGATAAGTTAATTGGCCTCCTTGTGCCTCAGTTTCCTCATCTGCAAAATGGGGATAACAAGACCTCTTAAGTAGACTACAAGAAGATTTGAATGAGAAAATGTCTGTAAAATCATTAGCACAGCTCCTATCACATAATGAGAACTATTTCTTTTAAGCTTTAGAAGACTTCTTTCTAGAATAGTATTCAATTTGGTTCACAGAACAAATATATCATTCTAATTCACCCACAGACATTTCCTTAAGAAACCTCTATTTTTTTTCTGATCTCATCTGACTCCCGTCTAGCCTGCTAAGTCTTCTCCATTCCCAAGGAGAAAGGCAGTGTTTGCATGCCAAGCACATTAGATTCGGGAGCTCATTATTCCTTCCAATAATCCTGAGGCAGGAACCATGATTATTCCCATTTTATAGATGAAGAAACCGAGGCTAAGAACTTCCCTAAGTTTACATAAGTACTTAAGTAGTGGGGGCAGCATTCAGATCTGTGAAATCTGACGTTAGGTAGTAATCACCAACTTAAAATCTATCTGGCCCTATATTAAGTTATTTACGTTATGTGGTAGAGGAGAAGACAATATTTAGAAGGCAGAGAAGAGTAACTGAGTGCTTGGGGCTCCCACTAGGAAATGAAGTTTGGAGTCTGACTTTTAGAACCTGCAAGACAAAAGAACCATCTCACGATTCAAGAGCACTGAATCTCCTGGCTGAGAGGGGCAGTGATCACCTCTGTACACACAGCCCACATGTGAACCACATTCCAAGTCTGCTGTTGATTTTGCCTATTGATCCTGGAGTGTGAAAACAAAATCCAGATTCATGTAGCTAATGTATTAGGCTCCAAGTTAGAGATAGATTGCAACAAGGAGACGACTGTGGGATTAAACCTCTACCTTTCTACCTCAACAAACAGAGCTGCCTTGAGATTTTTGGCCAAATAGCAACTGCTCTGGTTCTCATCATCTTGCAGTTTGCACTTGATGGAGTGTGAAGCAGTCCTAGTGCTTTGTGTTTATTAACTCATTTAATCCTCACAAGAATCCTAGATAAGGAAACTGAGGCAGAAGAACGTCGCACAACCTGCCCCACATTGCAAAGTCTGCAAATGGCGTGGGGAAGATTGAAGCCAGGAGACGTGACAGCACCACCTTGTCTCCTGAGCCGCACCAACCGCGTGCCTGGAAAGGGAAACATCTGGTACCTGTGTGATTCACTACACACACTCACACACCTTCACACTTTGCTTTCACCTCGGGAGTTGGGGTACATTCAGATTTTAAAAAACCAAGGTAAGTGCTTACCAGGGGCTGTGGGGAGAGGAGAATGGGGAGTTAGTATTTAATGGGAATGAAGTTTTTGTTTGAGAAGATGAACAAGTTCTAGAGATGGGTGACCACTATCCATCCATGATGGTTATACAACAAGGTGAATGTACTTAATGCCACTGAACTGTACTCTTAAAACTGGTTACGATGGTATATTTTGTGTTAGGTATAAATTTGATACCTACAGTTTTTCTTTGAAAAAAGCAGGAGCCAAAGGAGAAAACTTGCATGAGGGTAATCTGGCCAAAATTGTCAATTGTGCTGAGGCTCAGAAACCCTGGGTCACAGGAGGGGTGACAGGTGAGCGACAGTGTTCTGTTACACTGGGTATTGATTGGGCCAGTTTTATTTTGAGAACATGAGTGTTTGCTATCTGCTCTTTCCCAGAGAGAATAGAGGACAGAGGTTCGTTAAGCTCCTGGGAAATTCAGCAGATTCTAACGGAAGAGGGCTTGTTTCAGTAGCTGGATTTCCATGGCTGGGAACACAGTTTTCATTGGATAATGATGGCTTCTGGGCTGAGGTGGCCTTGTCATACCTCAGTGTTTTTCTGGACAAAAAGTGATATATCTCCAGTATTATCTCTGCTTGTTCATTCAAAATTATAGAGCAACCTTCAAGTGAGAACAGATTTTCAGGTTCAGAAGATCTTTTTTGCCCACTAATCAGAATGGCAGAAAAGGAGAACAAAAATTTTGGAAAGGAATAAAACCCAAAACTGTGGCATCCAGGCCTTTTGTCCATAAGGATCCCATCTCTCAATGAATCAAAACCTTACCTTTGAAGGTCGAGGTTTTCATATGAATCAAGATAAATAAAACTACAATTGTTTTTTTCAGAATGTCTGTTAGAAATATAATTCCACATACCTGCTGGGGTTTTTTAAAATCCAGTCTTAAAAATGGAAAATAAAATTTAATACCAAGTTATTACTTACAGTTGTCATTGGCAAAGCTTCTAGCTGCTTTCTGAATTTTCAAACACCACCCAGAGTTGTTTTTCGTTCAAAAAAGATTTTTCCCTCAATATTTTATGAAGATCTCTAAGTAGAATTGCATGCAACCCTGTGAAGGGTATATTTTATTCACTTTCCTTCCAGTTTGATTTTTTAAATGTTAACTTTGGAATTTTCCAGGAAGAAAAGGCTGTGTGTAGTATGATACAGGCTTCATGCTGGGGGATTTACACCCTATGTATTCACGTGGCCCTGTGCCTGGGAATCTTATCTAAATCCATCATCCTTACCGGCTCCAATGGGGACTTGATCTCTGGAACCAAAGTGCCAGGAAATCTTTTGTAATACTTTAGCTTTTATTGTGCAAAACTGTGGATGGCGATAATATAGAGATATTCGAGAAAAAGTAAAACAGAGTTCGCAGAATGCTTTTTGCAAGGCCTAAACTATTTCTAGTCTTTTTCCTCAAGCCTTCCTCTCACTCATCCATGAAAGAAATGTACACCGAGCATCATTCATGTGCCAGACTTTCAGGCCGTGTCAAGACAAAGGTGAACAGAAATGGTTCTGTTCCATCGTTGTGAAAATGAGTTTTAGTAAGTTAGACCTTTTCCTACCAATTAAACAATAATTCAATCGTAAGTGCTCCAAAGAGAACTAGAGGGTGCTATAAGAGTTTCACTGGAGAATCTG
The DNA here is from genome assembly GCF_030028045.1 of Hippopotamus amphibius kiboko. Taxonomy (NCBI): domain Eukaryota; kingdom Metazoa; phylum Chordata; class Mammalia; order Artiodactyla; family Hippopotamidae; genus Hippopotamus; species Hippopotamus amphibius. The sequence goes on along the minus strand of NC_080188.1, from coordinate 84,395,585 downwards.
GCCTTGTCCGGAAGTCAGGGGTGAAGATTTCTTTGAGAAAGGGACGCTCGTGCTCCGTATCACCCACAGGTCCCGGCCAGAGCCCCTGGCCCTGTGCTTGAAAAGAGCCCACAACCCCTATTCCCAACCATGCTCAGGGCGCCCTGAACCTCTGACTCCTGAAGCCTGGTTCTAAGGTTCATGGAGGCCTATTCTGTGGATCTGCCATCCCAAGGAGGGCTGTAGGCAAGTGGCTGCAGGTGGTTTCAGGGGAGCCCAGGAGGGGCCGTGGGCATAGTGTGAGTGTGCATGGACCCTGATGTGCCCATGGGGATGTCCACGAGTCCCTTCTTGATGTGCAAGGGAACCAAGGATGGGGAAGGAGAGTCGTTTGTACGTGGAACGCGTACAGAGGAGTCTGAGAGTCCAAATCCCGTCTGCAGCGTGTGACCATCCATCTGTACTCTTGCCTTGAGCCCTAAAAACATTAGGGGTGGTCCCATTTGACCTGGGCTTTGTAAGCTGAGTTGGAGTTGACTGGCAAGGAGAGGGGGAGCGATCCTGGCAGAGGGGCGCACACGGGAGCCGGCTCTGAGGTGGGAAAAGATGTGTGTGAGGAACTGAGAGGAAGTCACCACGTCTAGGACTTGCAGGCTCCCAGTAGCCTGACCACAGGGCTGCCCAAGGCAATGCAGAACATCCTTGGGGAGGAGCAGGAGACATACAACGTGACCATAAATGAAAGCTCTCCACAGCATATATTTTTAAGTAGGTGTTTAAAAAATTATAAAATGATTTGTTTTGCTAAACTATCATTTCTATGCAACATATATAAAAAAATTGAAATAATTATTTTGAAAATCATTTTCTTTCAAACACTGAATTTTCAATGTTCCATTCTCTTCATAATCCCATGAAAGAGAAACAACCCTTCACCACGTTCCTCAAGTCTCAGGCCTAGGAAGGTGTATCTGTTCCCCACTGCCACTCTGGCCAATTTGCATATGCCTTAAATATTCATAACATGCCATCATCTGTTTACTAATTTAACTCAGTTGTAGTTTCCTCAGCTGCAATATAGGAGTAACAATAGTATAACAGAGGTGTCGGGAGGATGAAATAAATTTATACATATATATATATATATATATATATACACACACATATACATACACATACATGTACATACATACATATATATATGTGTGCGTGTATATATATACACACACAGAAACCACCAGGCACATAACAGGATATGGTCCCTATACCCACAGGAGCTTCCGATTAGCAGAAAAACAAATGTACAAGTAATTCTGTGATGGGCAGGTAACAGTAGCAAGATTCTAAAACCACAAAGGAGGAATTGATTCATTCTATCTGCAGAACAGGATAAGGTTTCACAGAAGAGGAGAGATTTAATCACAAAGCTTTCAATAAACCCAAAAGGGAAAGGACAGCTACGCTGCTTAAAAAAGGGATGAAGGCATAGAGTAGAGGAGAGTGTGGGAGGAGACTGGGTCACCTGTGTGTCACAGGATGTATGAATCTGGTGCTGGCAGTTGAGCCTGGTGACACTCAGAGTTGAGCCAGATTAAAGGGGTTGTGTAACATCCGCTGGGAAGCTGGACCTGTATTGGTAGGGCGGTGTTTCTCAAAGAGTGGCCATTGGATGTCAGAATCCCTTGGTATTTGTTAAAAATAAGGGTCCCTGGGCCCACTCCAAACTTAATGAATTGGAATACAAACTTTCCAAGAGATTCTTGTTTATGTTCATGATTGAGATACTATGAAGCATTAAAGGAAGCTTTTCAAGCATATAATTTATACAAAGAGCTTTCCCTGAGACAAGTGCCTGGCTACATCCATACTACTGAGAAAACCAAGACATTCCTCTTTCAGAAATTCAGAAATGTGAGTTTCTCAGAAACTAAATCAGTGGCAGATGCTTATTGGGTCGATATGTTAAGCTTGGGGGAGAAACAATCTCAAAGCAAATATGTTTTTGTTTACATTTTACTCACTGTTCCCTAGGGTCCTGATATCCAAGGGGGAAAAGATACAAATTCTACAAAAACATTAAGACATTAGTTTTTCTCTATTACGTAATACCTAGTAAAGACCCCTAACCTAAAACAGCCTCAAGGTTTGCGAAACACTTTTTAGATGATTTTATGTCACGAAACAATGGCTGGTGTGAAAATTGGTACTGTTTCAAATTCTATGAATGAAGGTCAATGAAATGCAATACTTTCAAACCTTCTTCCTTAAGATGAGTCATCTTAAAATGTTATATGTTGCTCAGTACAAGCTCTTGGGTTCAAGATGTTTACAATTTAAGAGCCCTCTTCCCAATAAGCCTGTGTTTAATAAAGAGAATAAAGAGATTTTTGCCAAAATTGAAACACATCACAAAGTTCTGTTTTGTTGATTATTACCCTTTATACTACTTATGGAACATAACATCTCCAAAGAATATTTAACAACATGGGAAAATTCTTGTAATATGATAAAAGAGGAGGAAAACATACTATATCTATATATACACACACACACACATACACACACACATAGTATATATACGTGTGTACGCAGTCATTAGTTTGTTAAAACTAAACCCCAAAATGTAGATTAAAGATTAGAAGAACGTAAAATAGCAGTTAACTCTGAATTCAGGGATGGTGGCATTATAAGTGATTTCTGGTTCCTTCTTGGTGCTTTCTTATAATTTTGAAAATGAACTCGCCTTAGTTTTACAATTTGAAAAAGCCCCGATGTGTGTACACAATGATGAAGTGGGGTGGTACAAGAAGCAGGAATGAGACACAGCAGGGGGCAATGACCACCGCAGGCTGGGAGAAAGATGAAACTACCCTGGGCCCAAAGCAGAACCAATTTCTCCTTCCTTTGTGCCCCCCTCTCTGTTGGGATCTACCTCCTCCACTAACAGTGAGCTTCATGTAACTTGTACCTGTAAGGCAGCACCTAAGGCAGAGTCTGGCCCAGGAATATTCCATGGTGACATCAATGAATACTGTTCTTAGTTCTACAGAAGCCTGTGCTGACCTCCCATCCGGCCAAACCAGGCTCTGGATCCTGCTGCTGGAAGTTACCCTCTTCACTTTGGGAGCTGATCCTCGGGTCAGGCAGGATGAATGGAAATGATGATATCGTGTTCCGCCCTGGAGAGCTGTGGACAGAGCTAGGTGGCAGGTGCTAAGGAGAGGGCTCTGTGTTTTAGAACACCCACACTGGCTCCTGGCATTTTACCACCGTGGCTTCATTACTTAGGGGCCTGAATTCTTGTTAACAGTCCCCTATTGCAATGCAAACGCCTCTAGGAGGTGTTAAGCCTTTGTCAGCAAACACCAGGTTTATTAACTTACACCTGAGCTGACAGCCATCTGCAAGCAAGTGTCGGTGGGAAATCAAATCTCAGAGAGGTGGGAGCAGTGGAAGGACGGCTAGGACCCTAGGGTGACTAAACTCAGAATGGCCCCAAGATTTTCAGGGCTGGAGTTGGTCAACGGGAGTGGGCTAGGACTCTCCATTGTCAGAAAGATGGCAGGGAGGCCTCCAGGAGCCTGTGTCTCTTGGACTTGTTGGTCAAGGTGAAGATCCAGGTGGGGCAAATGGCAGGTAGGCTGCTCTGGGCCTCCGTGCTCCCAGCCTCACAGGTAGTTTCACTTTCGCATCAATTTCCATTGCACCTAGAACTGGAAATAGAAACTTTCTAATACAGGTTTTAGGGATTTGATTTGGTTTGGTGTGATTTGGTTTGTTTTTTGCTTTGTTTGTTTGACTGGTTGGTTTTGGTTTTGGTTTTGTAAATAAGATGGGTTGTGACTTTTTGAGTCCTAAACATAAATGTTCAATGTTTGGGCACCAACTAGGCACCTCAGCATTTAAGTTATTGGTATAGTAGCTATTTTCTCCTTCATCTTTCAGTAATTAATTCATACATATTTAACTTTCCTCTCACGTCTCTTCAAAATCCAAAGCCTTCATTTCTGAAGTATTTTAAAAACGGTCCTCTGACAGCCCCGCCATGGATCTGTGTCTTTCTGGAAAGGCCATGACTAGAGAAATATGCTGAAATTTCCCACTTTCCTGTGATTATTAGTCACATGGGAGAGCTAAGTCTGGGTTGAGTAAGATTACCTGAACAGTTTTCAAGTATTTGGGGTTCAGAAAAACCCAAAATGTGTTTTGCCAAAGCATTTGCTTTCCTCTTCATTTTTTTAAGCCATGTTTATTTCAAGGAGCATTTATTCCATGTGTTTTTAATGTATTTACACTCAGTTCATTAAAATGCTACTCTACAATAGTTCCTTGGCATCCAAGAGGCCCATAGAGCCCTGCTTTGAAAGGGTAGGTGTGTGGCGTCCGCCCCACCCCGCCGGCTGGAAGGGCTCAGCTGTTTCCTGGAGCCTCTGGGGTCCAGGACGGATGGGCAGGGCACTCGCTCCCCAGGCCCTGGCACCAGGGTGCCTGGTCAACCTCTACTGTCCACTGGATCAGTTAGTGGTTAGGAAGGTCCTTGACATTTTAGTGCTCCGGTCAGAATTTAAGTATTTAGGAATTCTGTCCTGTCCTGCCTCTGTGAATCTCTGTACTGCTGAGGAGTCAAGGTCCAGGCTGCAGCACCCACAACCTTCTTTAAAGTCCGTACTGAGACTGAGACAGGGATTAGGAGCTGAGGCTGTCCATTGACTCCAGCCCTGTCGTGGGGAGGAGTGACTCAGCTCTCTAGAAAAGTTCATACAGACCTGGTGATTGGCTGTCGCCCTGGATTGGCCATCACCCTGCTTTGTTCTGGATGCACTGTCCTACGCTGAATGGCACTGGGTTTCTAAAAGGAGAGGGATGCAGAGGCAATCCTACAAAGAAGGACGTTTGGCTGCCTGACTGTGATGCAGGGGTAGACTAGCTTCCGATAGAATGCTTCCAAAATAAAATGTCTCAGCTTTGAGCTGTTCTCCATTTACACAGTCTTACAACGTGTCAAGCACTGGGCTCACTCCTCTGATATGTGATCCCATTAAGTCCTTCCCACGGTCCTCCAAGGTAAGTATTATTATCCCCACTTTGCAGATGAGCGAAATGAGTTGCAGAAAAAAGCAACTTGCCTCAGGTCAGGAGGTGGAGCGGATGGCAGTGGTGGAGGGGTTTGCTTTGGTCCCATAGGAGGGTCCTGGCCCGAAGCCAGTCCCTCCATCACAGGAAACACCCAAGGACACCAACCCTGGAGGAAAGGCAAGTATTTCAAGAGGACTTGAGAAGACAGCAGTGCTGGGGAGGAGGAGGGAACTTCTGAGGACAGTCTCAGCATTGGGAGGGACCTTGGAGGTTATTTTGTCCACCTTCCCTCAACTCTTTCTGTGTCAAGAAAAAACATGTGCTCCAGTTTCTCATCTTCCCTCTTCAAGTATAGGTCACAGAACAGAACACAAAATCTGGCAGGCGTGGTCCAGGCACCACCAAAGGGCAGTGCTGCGCAGCCTCCTGCTTCCGACACCCCGTTAACAGAGCCCCACTTTTCCTACTTCCCAAGCCCACTACCTCGTTGTGTAGCTGCCTCCTATTCAGCTACCAGTTAATAAACACAGTTAACCTTTTACAGTTTGTTTAGTGACTTATCTACCCGTAGTCTTGTTTCCCACAAGCCACCACCCCAGATGGGTTTAAGGTGGCCTACGCACTTCCTCCTGCTCCTGAGTTTCCAGTGGTCTCCTCTTACTGGGTCTGGTGACCCATTTCAGGTTCTTTCCCATTCATAGGAAATACCGACATGGCTGGGGTGGAGAGGTTCTGTTTTCTGAGCCTACCTGTTTGCTCTTCTACTGTCCCTGTTCAGAGCCCCATGCTTTCTTGCTCTTCGCACTCAGTCAATATTTTGAAAAATATCCCTTTTCGATGTCTCCTGTATTTTTAGAAAATGCCAGCTCATTCTGATGCTGTATATCCCTGGCATTTTGTTACAGGCCAGGCCATGACTTTGTAGCCTCCTTGAATTCGAAGCTACCTTCCACTTTTACAAATGAGTCCTTTCCTAGCCCCAAGGGCATGCTGGAAAAGCATGATGATTCCTTGAACCTTTCCTTTTTGCTTTTTCACTCATGTTTTAGGTTCAGAATTTTGCCTGTTTAGATCCTTCCATATCTTTTGGGCATCTGCCCTTTAGACTCTCTGGCTGTAGAATTATACAAACTTTTCCTGAATTTTTTGAAACCTGTTTTTTCCAAATGCCGGGTTCTGGAAGGTGCCCGACACATTCATTTTTTGACAGAATTACTCAGTGATGACATGGTCACACTTTTCTCTATTTCCTATTATTTCCAGACTCCCCCTTAATTTGCATTACTGTTCAGAAGACCAAGTAGCACTTCCACTTATTGCTTCCCTTGAGTGCTGAGGAAAATAGCAAATTTAACAAAGCCTCTACCTTGAGCAAAATGAGCCGTGAAGCGGACCTCCAAATAGATGAAGTCTTCTATCTCTATCACACGGTGCTCCCATGACGCTTTTGTAACCCACCCATTTCTTGGAGGTGGCAGGGTTGCTCAAATTTACTTCCTCAGTAATGCTTTTCTGATCACTTTCTTTTCATTGTCTCCCAAGTTCTCTCCAATATCCTTGCATGTAAAATCTCACAGAATCACAATTTCCATGTATTTGTGAAAATGACCCAGAGTTTGGAGCAGAAGATCTTGGTGTATGACCACTCTTGCTACTTCTGTATATAGGATATTGGGGGTGTAAATACTTTCCTCACAGGGATGTTGGGAGGATTAAACATGGTGATGGTTGGGTGAGGGGCTATGCAAATTGGAAAGTGTAATAGAAATGTTTGCAGTTATCTTTACTGGGTTATTGTTACTCTGCCTCTTCAATGAAACATGTCTGTGGAATGAGATATACCTCCCCTTTACAGCATTCCAAACTTGAGTCCTATTCTAGGACTCTTCAGAAAACCATATTTATGTTCCTATATTAGGTTGTCAAGTTCCCATTGCTGATTAGATCTAATCAATGTGTTTCATAATAAGAAAAAAACTTCTCGAAGACAAGGAGTATCTTTTATTTTGGAACACCAGTCAGCAAGCATATGCTAGGCCCAGACTTTGGGTGTTTGGAGAATAGAGTCTTTTCTTCTTCCGCTGGTAGTTTTTGCCTCAGCAAGCAAACTCTGCATGAGAAGGAGAATTAACTATAGGAGGTTGTCCACCTGTAGGTAGAAAAAATATTGCATTTGTTTTACTATCAACCAAACAAGGAGAAACTGGAAGAGAAAATAAATTAGGTAAAGCTATAATATTTATTTCTAAATATCTTTATTAATCTATAATTCACATACCATAGAAATCAACCATTTAAAGTACATGCTTTAATGGCTTTAGTATATTCACAGATATGTGCACCGTAACCTAAGTTTAGAACATTTTCATCACCCCAAAAGAAACCCTGTATTCATTATCCATCGCTCTCCATTTCCCCCCAACTCCATACCTCCACATCGCTAAGCAATCTCTAATCTACTTTCTCTCTACATAAATCTGCCTACAGTAGACACTTCATGTGAATGGAATCCATATGTGGTTTTTTGTGTGTGACTGTCTTCTTTCACTTAACATAATGTTTTCCAGTTTCATCCATATTGTAGATTGTCATTATTTTGTCCTTTTTTACAGCAGCATAGTATCCCGTTGTATGGATATCATACTTTATTTATCCATTTGTCAGTTTGAGGCGGTTCCCCGTTTTTGACTATTATGGATAATGCCATAATGAACATTTGCATGCAAGATTTTGTGTTTTCACAAATGGAAAGCATGAGAATGGGTGTTTTCATTTCTAGGGATATGTTTAACACGTTGAGGAATTGCCAAACTGTTTCCCAGAATATCTGTACCATGGTTACAGTCCTACCAGTAAATTTATGAGGGTTTCTATTTCTCTACATCCTTGTCAGCACTTGTTATTGTCTTTTTTTTTTCTTTTTTCTTTTTTTTTTTTTTAAATAAATTTATTTATTTTATTGGCTGTGTTGGGTCTTCGTTGTTGCACATGGGCTTTCTCTAGTTGTGGCAAGCAGGGGCTACTCTTCATTGTGGTGTGTGGGCTTCTCATTGCGGTGGCCTCTCGTTGTAGAGCATGGGCTCTAGGCGCATGGGCTTCAGTAGTTGCGGCACATGGGCTCAATAGTTGTGGCTCACGGGCTCTAGAGCACAGGCTCAATAGTTGTCTTTTTTTTAATTATTATTATACCACCCTAGTGAGTGTGAAGCAATATCTCATTATAGTTTGATTTGATTTCACCTAATAACTTATGGTATTATAACTTTTTATGTGCTTATTACCATTTGTATACCTTTTTTTGGAGAAATGTCTATTCAAGTCCTTTGCCCATTATTTAACTGAGTTGTCTTTTTATTATTGAGTTTTTAGATTCTTTGTGTATTTTAGGTTCCAGTCCTTTACAGCTATATGATTAGTAATTTTTTTTTAAATTCTGTGGGTTGGGTTTTCACTTTTTTGATTATATCATTTTCAGCACAATTTTTTAAAATGATGTGATTCAATTACCTATTGTTTCTTTGGTTGCTTATGCTTTTGGTGTAGGATCTAAGAAATTACTTCCTAATCCTACATTATCAAGAAGTATTCCTATATTTTCTTCTAAAAGTTTTATAGTTTTAGCGCTTAAACTTTTCTCTATAATCTATTGTGATTAAATTTCTGCATGTGGTATAAGAAAGTAGTTGAGCTTCTTTTGCATGGAGATATACAGTTGTCCCAACACCATTTGTTGTAAAGACTATTTACCCCCAATAAATTTCCATGGCACCCTTGTTGAAAATCAATTGACCATAAATGTAAGAGCTTATTTTCTAGACTCACAATTCCATTTCATCAATCTATATTTTTAAACTTATGTAACCACCACACTATCTTGATTACTCTAGATTTGTAGTAAGTTTTGAAATTGGGAGTGTGAGCCTTCCAACTTTGTTCTTTTTTCATGATTGTTTTGGCAATTCTGGATCCCTTGCATTCCCAGGTGAATTTTATGATCAAAAGGCTTTCTGCAAAAAAGGCCATTGGGATTTTGACAGGGATCCCATTGAATCTGTAGATCAATTTGGGAAGTATTGCTATCTTAACAATGTTAATCTTCTGATCCACGTACATGCAATGTCCTTTTTTGTATTTAGGTCTTTTTAAATTTCTTTCAACAATGACTTACAGTAGTCAATGTACAAGTCTTGAGCTTCTCTTGTTAAATTTATTTCTAAGTGTATTATTCTTTTTGATATTATTTTTAAATGGAACTGTTTTCTTAATTTCTTTTTCAAAATTGCTAGTGTATAGAAACACAGATAATTTTATATGTTGATCTTATATTCTAAAACTTGCTGACCTTGTTTATTAGTTCATATAATTATTTAGTAGGTTTATTAGGATTTTCCATATATCAGATCGTGTCATCTATGAATAAGAATACTTTACTTCTTCCTTTCCAACATGGATGCCTTTTATTTATTTTTCTTGTACAAATGCTCTAGTTAAAACCTCCAGTACAATGCTGACTAGAAATGGCAAAAGCAGATATTCTTGTCTTGTACTTGATTTTCTGGAAAAAGCATCTAGTCTTTCACCATTAAGTATGATGGCAACTGAGGGTTTTTCATAGTTGATCTATATCAAGTCAAGGAAGCTTTCTTCTATTCTAAGTTTAATAAGTGTTTTTATCACTAAAGGTATTGGATTTTGTCAAGTGCTTTCTTTGCATCTATTGAGATAATCATGTTGTTTTTTTTCTCCTTTATCCTACTAACATAGGTTACTATATTGATTGCATTCTTTGGATGAATTCCAGTTGGTTGTGGTAAATAATCTTTTTTTTTATGTTACTGATTTGGTTTACTAGTATTTTTTGAGGATTTTTAGGTCTATATTCATAAGAGATATTGTCTATAGTTTCTTTTCTTGTGCTATTTTTGCCTGTTTTGGTATCAGGGTAATCATAAAATGAGTTAAGAAGTGTTATTCCTCTTTAATGTTTTGAAATCCTTTGTAAAAGATTGTATTAGCTCTTCTTTTGATAGAATTCACCAATGCCGCCATCTGAGCCTGAGATTTTCTAATGTGAAATTTTTAAATTATAAATTTAATCTCTTCACCTGCTATCTCTTCTTGAGTCATTTTTAGTAGTTTGTGTTTTTTAAATATTTTTTCTAGTTCTTCTAAGCTATCTAATTTGTTGCCACTTAATATTAATTTATTTTACATCCCTTCAATATAGATTTTGACTATAAACGAGTTTAAATTTTTTACCATATGTCATAAAAACACACACATTGTTGTGTGTCATTACAACTTTGCCATTTAATCATTTCTCTTTATACCCCTTAGAAGGCTGGGTTGATTTAAATATATAGCACAATGTAAAACACATCCTCCAAATTATTATAACTTTTGTCTCATGGTGTTACTAGTAGAACCAACACCGGCTTGAACAGAATAGCTCTTTTTAAGCTGTGAGCTAGGCTGTCTTCTAAAATTTATTTCCATGTTCATTCTCTGCTACCTTTTGTTGGATGTGGAAATTCACATATATAATGTACATTGCAAAAAACTCACAAATGCAAAAACTCTCTTTCTTCCTTTCTTTTTTTATTTTTATTATCTTTGAAATGCTCAGAAGCAATGAGAAGGGAAGATAATTTGGTCCCTGGGATTGTAGCTCTCCAGTTATATGTTTTGACAACTCTCCTACCTGAAGTCAGAACGGCTAATATTGCTTTTATTTAGCAGTAATCATAGTGTTTTAAAGGCTAGGTTCACACAAGATTGATATACATGACATAAAATTAAGCAACTCATATTCATTTGTATTGTTAGCCTAGAGAAGAATTTATGTTCCTTCTAGACTTGTATAATTCAATAGTCTGAGAGATTCCTTCCAGGGTCATAAAAATTGAGGGCAAAAAATGATATTCTTGTCGTTGCATTGCATTGAAAGAACAAAGTGCATACTTAATTTTTTACCAGAATGGAGAAAGCAAAGAAGCTTCCTTGTTTTTAAACAGCACTAACCACTGAAGAAACATTCTCTCTGTTATATAAGCATAAATCCTGCAGTCACTCAGGAAGTCAGATATCCTTGGTACCTCCCCACTTCAGTCACTCCCTGAGGTGCAGTGAGTCTCCTTATTGTCTCTTTGAGGGTTAATGCCAGACCATCTCATCTAACGTATTTTCCTATTCACTTATGAAGAAAAAGAAAATATGATGTGGATTTCGGTTTTGCCTAGGTGTCTTTCCATTTCATTCTACTTCCATTCATTCTAATAAGTCCTGTTGATTTTCAGTACAGCATCAGGCAACTAATTGATCAGAAATTGAGATAAAAAGGTCTGACTGGCTACCTATATCCACCTTTCCTTTCCAATTAAATCTATTAGGTAAACTTTTCTTGGTGGGATTCTCAAGCCAATTTTCCTCTACTTTTCTGTTCCAGGTAAGAACATATTTCAAATTACAGTCCAGAAAGCAAAAATGAAGCTTCCAGGGAAAGCCCCAGGAGCAGTCTGAGTGGAAGAATCCAAGGTCCTTCCCCACAAGACCAGATCTAGCAAATATTTGCCAAAAGCAATTACTCTCAACTCCACTACTTACCAGCTCAGTCTCTCTCCCAACTATGCCATCAAACACCTGCCCTCAGTGGAAAGCAGTGCCGTGACCTGAAGCCCTGGCCTTGTTACCCCATGAGGCACTTAGCTTCTATTCCCCTCTCTTGCCATGTAGGAAAGCTCCCCACCTGCTCCTGGGACACAGGGCATGGATGCTTTGCCTTGTTCTGATCATTCATCCTCAGTGCCTATGCTCTGTGACCCAGCAGCAACAGCATCCCCTAGGCGCTTCTTAGAAATGCAGACTCTCAGCCCACTCCAGACCTATTGAATCTGAATTTGTATTTTTATTTAACGAAATTGCCTGGTGATTCCCACGCACCTTAAAATCTGAGAAGAAATGTCCTAAACCAGTGGTTTCCAAACTTTAGTGTGCACCAGAATCCTCTAGTGGGCTTGTGGAAACACAATTATGAGCCCCTCCCCCAGGGTTTCTGATTCAATGGGTCTCTAGTGGAATTGAGAATTTGCTTCAAAAAGTTCCCAGGTGAAGTGGGAAAAGTGAGGACGGGGGAATGGGGGAGGAGGGACGTGGAGCTGAGGTGGGATGAACTGGGAGATTGGGATTGCCATATATACATTACTAATAAGAAAAAAATATCAAATTGTACACTATAAATATATGCAATTTATTGTATGTCAATTATATCTCAATAAAGTTTCTTAAAGATAAAATAAAATCTAACAGAAAAAAACAAAAAACAACAAAAAAAAAACCTTAAAAAGAAAAGTTCCCAGGTGATGTTTGTTCTGCTGATATGGGAACTCAACTGTAAGAAACACTTTCTTAGAGGTCTCCCATCCTACCAATGACTAGGCATGCAGAAGAGGCTTCAGAGTTCAAAGTGATATGATCTGCAGCTGATTATGAGCAGCTCATAATGTGATTGCAGCTGCCTCCTTGTTTTGTTTTATTTTCTCCTGCTTTGCCACATTGTCCTACCACCTGTTGGAATTCTGTTGGTCTGGTTTTCCTCTAACATCTCCCAAGTTGCATTACCCCATCCTGCCAACCTGCCCTCCTTCAGCTGCATGCTGGAAAACAGCAGGGATCTGCAAGCTCTGTCTGACCTGGCATCAATGGGAGAGACTTCTCTGCTGCCCTGTCTTGGGCCACCTCCCAGTGAGAGAGCCCCAGGATGGTCCACTGCTGCCCTCCTGCCCCCAGCTCTCCCTCCCATTTGCCCCTTTCCTCCATGTGGAGTTGTTTTACAATCCTGATGAAGGAATCAGGTCAGGCTCTGCAGCCACGTACCCCTAAACTTCATGCACCTCTCTCCCCACTTTTCTCCTCAACCTAGTCAGTTGTACTGTTTTCAAGAGGTTTCTATCTCTGGCCCCAAACAGGTTCTAACACAATTTTGGCAATTTACAAGTTTGCCAGAAAGGACCCATAGCCGACATGGGACATTACTGGAAATGCTGACTGGCGTGGCTTCAGACTCTGGGATAGAGCAGGCTTGGAGAGTCAGTGTGGTCTGTTCCCTGTAGGCAACTAGACTTGGAAAGTGTGCCTATTTCCCTGAGGAAGCATCTGACACCCTCAAGTCCATTGGAAAAGTGATCTGGTCGTGTGCATGCTTTTGGGCCAGTTTTTCAAGCCACAGCTTAAATCCATCAAAAATGTTTAGCTAAAAAATGTTCAAAGTGTGGTTTATAGGAGTCCTACTTCAACCTCAATCAGTGATGGACTAAGGCTGCAGAGAGACTAGAGATAACTTTCAAGTCTACTTTTTAGAGCAATTTCTACTTCCAAGGCAAGGAAGGCTATTTTCTTTATATAAAAACACTACCCTCTCACCTTTCCCCCCACAAAGCAGTTTTATGTAAAACTTTCTCATTTGCCTAAATGAGAAAAACATCTTTAATACAGTTGTACAAATGTGATTTCCTCACTGGTGAATATGACATTTTTGTGGGTTCGCAAAAAATAAAACTCCTTTTCCTTTTGGCTGAAAACTGCTTATGAAAAGGAAAGGCGGTTTTGGGTTTTGCTGCTTTCTTTCCCAAGCAAGACATGGATTTTTTTTTCGGTGGTGAGAAACCGCCTTTGTGATACACACAGTCAATTTTCACCTGCAATCGGTTTCACACTAAATTTCCCCTTTGGATGAGGAAACCATAGTTTACCTGGTGAACTGGTAACGTGTTATCCTGGACCAAACTTGCCAGCACCTATAAAACTGTCATTCCCTGAGGAACTTTCCCCACAAGCCAGGAACCACGAGGACCTTTTGCAATGAAATGAGGTGAAAAATAATTTAAAACTTCAGTCAAACCAAAGGCAAATCATGTCCTCTTGGGGCCCAATTGTCCCTGGTGGTTTGGTGGGATCTCAGAGATTTGTCCTTCAACTGAGCCACCAAGACTCTCTGCAGGGGCTTTTCTCCTCCCAGGACAGCACTTAGTCTCCTGCATCTCAACCAGCACTTAAGAAACCCACAGATGAGAGGAAGGGCAGTGAGGTAAATTCTTACTCAGGACAAGTGATCTGTTACAAATCATGGATTCACCAGACATTTTGTTTCTCTCAGATTGGATTCTTGTTTTCTGGGTTTTGGTAAATTTCTTTTCTCGTGGACACCTTCATTCGTTGAGGCGCTGAAGGAGAGGAAGGACTTTACAATCAGTGAGATGCCCCCAGCAGCACCCCTGCTGGTGACAGTGAGTCCGCTTCCTGGACACACCGGTATCTTGCAGTGAGGCAGGACTGGAAGTTAGCAGCCGAGACCCACCGGCGTGATTCTGCTGCCAGCATCTGCTGCCCCCAGTGACTGGCTACAGTAAGTCCCCTACATAGGAGTCTTCAAGTTGTAAACTTTCAAAGATGAGAACGTGTGTTCACGTGTCCAATCACATAAGTTAGTTCACATGTCTGGCGTATATTGCCACGTGCGTGCATCCTCTACAAGTCATCGTGCTTTTGTGTACTTTACTGCACATTACGCTATAGAGTACAGTCGTACAGCATCTTTATTTCAAGCCCAGGATGTCCGGTAGCAATCGTAAAAGCAGCAGTGATGTAGCTGGTACTTTTCAAGGTACTGTACCATAAGATTAAAAATGTTTTCTTTATTTTTTGTTTGTTTTTTACATATTATTTGTGTGAAAAGTATTATAAACCTATTACAGTACAGTACTATATAGCTGATTGTATTAGTTGGGTACCTAGACTAACTTTATCGGACTTATGAACAAATTGAACTTACAAATGTACTCTCGGAACGGAGATCATTCATATGCAGGGGAATTACTGTATCTCTTTGGAGTCAGTTTTACCCTCTCTAAAATGAGGAAAACACAATGGAGTTGCTTCTAAGGTGGCAAGGGAGTCAGGTTCCAAATTCTGTACTTAAGGCAAAACACACATATAATCAAAATTTCCCTTGATACATTGCTAATAATTAGAGAAATGCAAATCAAAACTACAGTGAGGTATCACTTTACACCACTTAGAATGGACATCATCGAAAATCTACAAACAGTAAATGCTGGAGAGGGTGTGGGTTAAAGGGAACCTTCATGCACTGTTGGTGTGAATGTAAATTGATACAGCCACTATGGAGAACAGTATGGAGGTTCCTTGAAAAACTAAAAATAAAGTTACCATATGACCCAGCAATCCCACTGCTGGGCATATACCCAGAGAACACCATAATTCAAAAAGACACATGCACTCCAATGTTCATTGCAGCACTATTTACAATAGCCAGGACATGGAAGCAACCTAAATGTCCATCAACAGATGAATGGATAAAGAAGATGTGGTACATACATACAATGGAATATTACTCAGCCATAAAAAGGAATGAAATTGGGGCATTTGTGAGACATGGATGGACCTAGAGACTGTCATATAGAGTGAAGTGAATCAGAAAGAGAAAAGCAAATATCATATATTTACACATATATGCAGAATATAGAAAAATGGTACAAATCAACCAGTTTGCAAGGCAGAAATAGAGACACAGATGTAGAGAACAAACATATGGACACCAAGTGGGGAAAGGTGGCAGGGTGGGGGGGGGAGGGATTGGGATGGGATGAATTGGGAGATTGGGATTGCCGTATATACAGTACTAATAGGAAAAACGTATTAAATTGTACACTTTAAATACATGTAGTTTATTGTATGTCAATTATATCTCAATAAAATTTCTTAAAAAACATTTCCCTTGATGATCCCCAGCTTGGAGCAGCTCTGTTTCTTTGACAGAGCTTACATTCAGGGCCACGTGAAAGGGGGCTGGCTGTCTAGCTCTTTCCTCTGGGTGAAGCATTCGCCCTGTGAGGAGAACAGGGGAAAGGAGATCCCAAGGAGAGAGCGAATTCAGGCCTCAGGCTGAGGCAGGGACGCACTGAGGGGGAAAATGCCTCCTCCTCCTCTCCCTCCTCCACCCTACCTACCCACCCCCACTGGTAGAAATTGCTTATGGAATTCAATTAAGTACATGTCCAATAGGAAATACTATTGTATTGTCTATGAATGTGAGAATAACGATGATGGTAATTTATATTTGCCTAATGTTCGAGAGATCATAAAATATTTTTATGTTTATCTTCAATTCCATTTTCACAACAACTCTGTGAGGTAATTATTGCTAATTTTATTTCACAGGCCAGAGCAGAGAGTTTCAGAGGGGCAGGACTGAGATAGGGACCCAGACTCCGTCTCTAGCCAAGATGCTTGACGCAGAGGAAATATTGAGATTCCAAATCAGCCAACATTGAGCACAAGACTCTCCAGAATGGGTTCTATTTCAAGGTTTTGCTGTATGATTTAAAACTAACGAAACTAACTGAATTGATCATCTGCTCTCACTGTAACCACTGTCATAGTCTCTGATGCATTTATAAAATGTACACGTAACAAAACATTTCTGCCTTTTGGGCTTATTTGTTACTATATGTCATCAATATAATTTCCATGCCTGCTCTGAGGGAAATGAATAACACAAGAGTGTAGCACTGAAGCACCTTGATCTACTTCACTCTGCAGCTTGAGAGTATTTTTAAATGCTTTCAATTTCAGTGTTATTTATAATTATAAAAAACTTATAACCATGGGAGAGCCTACTAGTATCTGGTTTTACTCCCAACACTACTTGTGACACCAAATGCATGGGGTCCCCCCTCCAACTGACTAATTCTCTGATACAAGCTGGATGTCCTGCAACGCAATTCAATTCTGACACTACCTGGAGTGAGTGGCAGACACCACAGGTGAAGGGCTCAGCCCTACAAAACTGCACCCACTTCAGACATCAATCACAAGTCCAGTCCAACCATACTTCTGACAGATGAATTGGGAGTTCCCCCAATCCCCTCCTCAGGTTTGATAATTTTCTGAAATGGCTCACAGAACTCAGGAAAACATTTTACTTACAATTAGCAGTTTATTATAAAGGATACAGCCCAGAACAGCCTGAAGGAAGGGATGCACAGGGCCAGGTATGAGGGTGAGGGAGGAAGAAGGTACGCATGGAGCTTCCTAGCCCTCTCCAGGTGCACCACCTCCCAGGACCTCCATGTGTTCACCAACCCAGAAGCTGTCCAAACCCCATGGTCTATTGGAGGTCCCACCATGTAGATGTGGTTGATTAAATCATTACCAGTTGGCAATTAACTCAGTCTTGAGCCTCTCTCTTCTTTTCGGAAGTTAAGGGGTTGAGGCTGAAAGTTCCAATCTTCTAATTCTTCCTCCTCTTTCTGGCAATCAGCCCCCATCCTGAAGATATCTAGGAGGCCCCAGGCATCAGCCGTCTCATTAGCACACAAAAACCTCATCACCCCAGAGATACCAGGGGCCTTAGGACCTCTCTGTCAGGAACTGAGGATGAAGACCAAATATGTGTTTATTATACCACAATATCACAGGAGATTTACAAAATAAATCACACTGAGTACATGCGATAGAATACAAGTACTGATATTAAAACTTCATATTGTAGAAGGCTACTTATTGGCATGAGAAAATGGTCATGATTACAAAATAAAGAGTATGTTGTCTAGTATCCATGGGTTCTACATCTGCAGATTCAACCAAACGTGGATCAAAAATATTTGAAAAACAAAATTCCAGAGAGTTCCGAAAAGCAAAGTTTGAATTTGCCACACACCAGCAACTAAGGACATAGCGTTTACGTTGTACTTACAATTATTCATGCAGCATTTACAATGTATTAGCCATTGTAAGTAATCCAGAGATGAAATAAAGGATACAGAAGGATGTGTGTAGGTTATACACAAATGCTATGCCATTTTATATAAAGGACCTGGAATCAATCCCTAGAGGATGCAAAGGGATGACTGTATAAATTTTTCAAAAGTAGTTATAGTATGTGTACATGTCAAAAACAAAAAAACAAAAAAACAAAACTAGAAGGTCATATAACCAGAGGTTACCCCCAGAAAATGATTTTTGTTTGTTTTTTTATATTTGTCCTTTTCTGTGTTCCTCAAGTTTTCTACATCTAAGATATCTTAGCTTTGAAACTGAGAGAGAAGTATTATTAAACAACAAAACCAATAACTTTAATTGCACAAATCTTGAGGTATATTTGTGCAAACAAAAGAAGAGGAAAGAGCGTTTCACTCACCATCCAAATCTGTAAAGATTAACCTGCTCTGGTCACTGACCAACAGTGCACTCGGTTCTTCACGCAGAAGAAATTAAGGAGATAACAGGATGCTCTGTGCTTTGGACAACAGGCCCCTTAGAAAGTTAAATGTATCTCAGGAAGGATTTTAATGAACCTAGCTTCTTGCATCTTCCCATACACAGAAAAGCACTAAATTCATTTACTTGAGACATCTGTTCTTCGTGACTAGCAGTAATATTTTATCAGGATGCATGCTTGACTGCATGTATTCCCACCCCCACCCCCCAAAAAAATCGTATATAAATAGCCTCCCCCACCTCTTCAGAGCAGTTTCTCAGAGCTGCTGAGAGGCTGTCTCCCAGGCGATAGTCCTCAATAAGACCCTGAATAAAACTTTACTCACAAGTCTCACATTGTGCCTTTTTTTCAGTGACATTTGCAAGGGTGCCAGGCAGTTTCCAGGCACACCATTGTCAGTGCCAGCCCGGTGGGTGATGAGAACATGCTGACACCACAGAGCAGGGTCCAGGGCCCCTTGAGACTTGCCCCACCTGTGACAACACATTGAAGGATTCTTTCCCCTCAAACTTCTTTATACAAGGTTGGAACTTTCCTCTTGCAAAAGAACATATTAAGAAAGCTAAATTTTCCATATCACTAATATACCTCTTTTCATTTTATATCTTTGTTCCCTGGTAAGGTAAACTGTGCATGAGAAAATGGAAGATTAAAACATTTAAAAATTAGATAACATGTAAAAGTATATACTATTTGTGCTTGTGAGTGTGTGTGGTATTGGAAGGTAGTGGGTGGGAGGAGTTAATTAAATTATCCACAGAATTATCTGTTTGTCCTCACTGTTAATGGGTTAACCACCATTTAATGGTAATCTAAGTTTATAATGTTATGACTTTTATAATTATATGAATTGAGGAAGTACAACAAAACTTGCAAAGCATCTGTATTTCTAGTTTGAATATTTAATAGTCTTTAAAAAGTAACTTGTAATATCTATTATTTGACCCTAAACCTTAAACAATCAGCTTTAGCAAAATAAGATTGGTTTTCATACTCTGTGAAAACTAGAACATAGAAAGACTTTGACAGATTCAAAAAGACATTTTTTTTTTTAAGAAATCATCATGATCCTTATCTCCAGGGAAGAAAATCTGTGGTATGGCCTTCTAAATGTTTTTTCAAATGAAGTTGAATTTCAGAAGTTTCACATTAAATTTCATGTTTCAATCATGTTCCTTAGCTGGTAAAAAAAAAAAAAAATTCTGGCAATTCTGTCTCTATCAAGACTTTACAGTGTTTATGGATCAAGTAATTAAAAAATACATTGTCTCTTTAAAAGAAACATTTTGAAGATGAATCTTTAAATATATATCCAATCTCTTTTGACCACCACCAAAAACTTGTATGCTTCCAAGCTATAGCAATTTCATTCTGATGGAATATTGTAAAGATTTTTCTCAAAGCTTATTGCAAGAATGTAAAGCAATTATATTCCAATAAAGAGCTTTAAAAAAAAAAAAAAAGCTTATTGCAGATACTTTCATCCATTCTTGCCATTCAAAGCCTCACTAAATTCAAAGGTGGCTGCAAACTCCCATTGTGTAGAGTAACAACCAGCAGATCCAAGGCAGTGGGAGTTCACAATTCTACACTCCCCCCACCCTCCCCCCCTGCACAAAGTTGAAACTTTTCAAGTAAAATACATCTAGTTTTCCCACTGTTCAGGTAGTTCCACATGGACCTAGAAAAGACAGTGTTCATGTGTAAATGTGATTTAAAATATGAAAGCAATTAAACAATATGTCCTGCTTTTTGTTTTTTTAAAGCTCTTTATTGGAGTATAATTTCTTTACACTGTTGTGCCAGTTTCTGCTGTACAACAAAGTGAATCAGCTGTATTTATATGTATATCCCCATATCCCCCCTCACCCACGACTCCTTCCCACCCTCCCTATCTCACCCCTCAAAGTCATCACCAATCATTGACTTGATCTCCCTGTGTTATGCAGCAGCTTCCACTACCTATCTATTTTACCTTTGGTAGTGTGTATATGTGAATACTACTCTCACTTCCTTCCAGCTTCCCCTTCGTCCCCCATCCTGTGTCCTCAAGCCCATTCTCTGCATCTGCACCTTTATTCTTGCCCTGTCACTGGGTTCATCTGTACTATTTTTTTAGATTCCATATGCATGAGTTAGCATACGGTATTTGTTTTCCTCTTTCTGGCTTACTTCACTGTGTATGACAGACTCTAGGTCCATCCACCTCACTACAAATAACTCAATTTCATTCCTTTTAATGGCTGAGTAATATTCCAGTGTATATATGTGCCACATCTTCTTTATCCATTCATCTGTTGATGGGCATTTAGGTTGCTTCCATGCTCTGGCTATTGTAAATAGTGCTGCAATGAACATTGACGTGCATGTTTCTTTTTCGATTATGGTTTTCTCAGGGTATGTGCCCAATAGTGTGATTTCTGGGTCATATGGCAGCTCTATTTTTAGTTTTTGAAGGAAACTCCATGCTGTTTTCCATAGTGACTGTACCAATTTACATTCCTACCAACAGTGCAGGAGGGTTCCCTTTTATCCACACCCTATCCAGCATTTATTGTTTCTAGATTTTTGGATGATGGCCATTCTAACTGGTGTGAGGTGATACCTCATTGTGGCTTTGACCTGCATTTTTCTAATGATTAGTGATGTTGAGCATCTTTTCATGTGTTTGTTAACCATCTACATGTGTTCTTTGGAGAAATGTCTATTTAGGTCTTCCGCCCATTTTTGGATTAGGTTATTTGCTTTTTTGATATTGAGCAGCACTAGCTGCTTGTATATTTTGGAGATTAATCCTTTGTCAGTTGCTTCATTGGCAAATATTTTCTCCCATTCTGAGGGTTGTCTTCTTGCCTTGTTTATGGTTTCTTTTGCTGTGCAAAAGCTTTTAAGTTTCCTTAGGTCTTATTTTTATTTTATTTTCATTATTCTAGGAGGTGGGTCCAAAAGGATCTTGCTTTGATGTATGTCATAGAGTGTTCTGCCTGTGTTTTCCTCTAAGAGTTTCATAGTGTATGGCTTTACATCTAGGTCTTTAATCCATTTTGAGTTTATTTTTCTGTGTGGTCTTTTGCCTCCTTAGGCAGGTTTATTCCTAGGTATTTTATTCTTTTTGTTGCAATGGTAAATGGGAGTGTTTCCTTAATTTCTCTTTCTGAAAATTACAGGCCAATATCACTAATGAATATAGATGCAAAAATCCTCAACAAAATATTAACAAACAGAATTCAACAGCACATTAAATAGATCACACACCTTGATCAGGTGGGGTTTATCCCTGGAATGCAAGGATTCTTCAACACACATAAATCAATCAATGTGATACACCATATTAACAAATTGAAAGATAAAAACCATATGATAATCTCAATAGATGCATCAAAAGCTTCTGACAAAATTCAACAACCACTTATGATTAAAAAAAAACTCTCCAGAAAGCAAGCATAGAAGGAAATTACCTCAACATAATAAAAGCCATAGATGGTAAGCCAACAGCCAACATCATTCTAAATGGTGAAAAACCAAAAGCACTCCCTCTAAGGACAGGAACAAAACAAGGGTGTCCACTCTCACCACTATTATTCAACTAGTTTTGGAAGTCTTAGCCACAGCAATCAGAGAAGAAAAAGAAATAAAATGAATCCAAATTAGAAGTAAAAATGTCACTCTTTGCCGATGACGATATTATACATAGAAAACCCTAAAGATGCTACCAGAAAACTGCTAACACTAATCAATGAATTTAGTAAAGTAGCAGGATACAAAATTAATGCACAGAAATCTCTTGCATGCCTATACACTAACAAAGAAATACCCTGCTTTTAAATTCTTGTGCTGAAAAGAGACAACATCCCAGCCCACCTGTGAGCTTATGTGTGTGTGTGTGTTTTTTTTTTCCTTCCCTAAAGTGCAGAATAAGAACTGCTGTAGAGGGGAAACATAGGGAGTAAAGCTGGCAGGTATCTGTTTTCATGGTGTGAGTCAAGGGAATCTCTAAATTTTCCCAAATTAGAATATCTCCTGAATTGGAGGAGCTTCATCTGGGTTAGATGCTTCCACAACCCAGGTATCCACTAACCCCTTATTTGGAAAGGTGGGTACAGGGAGTGAGAGAAGACAACACATTCTGGGAGGACAGTAGGTTTTCTTTTCTTTTTTAAATGCTTATTTATATATATTTTACATTATAAAATAATAAGTACCAATTACATTTTTAAAAACAAATAATTATTGAGAAGATTTAAAAAATTATGAAGACTCTCACTACCTAGAGAATATTTTGGAGTACTTTTCACATTATTCTCTAGCCCTCTGCCCATCCACTCATCTATCTAATCCCACTTACTTCACGAACTTCAGGTGTAAACCCAGTTGTATCTCTTTTATTTTTTCAATTATTCTTAGATAGGAAAAAATCAAGCATCTTCCTCTTGAATAAACCAAGAACAGTGGCATTTCCTCAGTCCAAGGAGCTTAATCCTTCCCTGCAGCCTTATCCACTCACAAATAAGTAGGTTCAGTTCCCAACACATAGGATCACAACTGGACACTTTCCCCTTGCACCTCAATCCAATGGACCTATGACAAGTTACTGCCACTGCCATGCCCTCAATGGCTTAGATCCCTGCACAGGAAGCTGGGGTAACCCTCAGCTGGACTCCAAGTTTTCAGTTCTTATAGGTTTTACTCACAGGTCCAGCTTTTTAACCCTGTTCCAGGATGACTGGACCTGGCATCTTCAGGGCCAGATTCAGATTTCACTCAGGAACCCTTGGGCTCTGATGTGAGCTTCATTTGTTTAACGACTTCTGTCATACACAAGTGACAATTTACTTAGCCTTTCTCTTCTTATCAGATATTTCAGGATTTTATTTCTCATTTTCCTAACATTATAAATAACCATAATAAACATCTTTGTTCATATATCTTTTTTAACACATTTCTGATTACTTTCTAAAAAGAGAATTGACACTGAGCAGGACCCATGGGGCCCTCCCAAGTACAGAAGCCTTTCCATGTCCCCCGTTTCTTGTTTGTAGAAAAAAGGTTTCAGCTTCCTTGACCTTCCCTGTGTTCCAAAGGGCAGATTCAAACAGCTACTAATTATGGAAGTAAGGGAATGCAGAAACAAAGGAAAGGAAAGGCAGTCAAACAATCGTGCAGCAATGGGGCAGGGTCCTGGTTCCTCCTTGGGGGATGTCCATAGCAATCTGATACAGACCTCTGAGCTCTTCTACAAGAGTGGGGGCCCCATCCAGCTGGAGGATGGTAACTTCAAGCTGAGAACAAGCATGTGGACCCAAGATTGGCTGGAACTAGAAGGCTGATGACTGAGATTCCTGGAGCGCTGCCCTGTTACCTCACCACCGACCAATCAGAAGAAAGTCACAACCCTGCAGCCCTCGCCCCAAATTTGCCTTTAAAAACTCTTCCCTGAAACTCATTGGGGAGCTCAGGTCTTTTAAGCATGAGCCACTTGTTCTCCTTGCATGGCCCTGAAATAAAGCTTTCACTGCTCCAAACTGCAACGTTTCACTTTATTTGGCTTCACTGTGCACCAGGTACACGAACTTGGTTTCAACAACAGAATCCCTAAGTCAAAGTGTACAAACATTTTAAAGCTCTTTTATACATATTGTAAAGTTGCTTAGTAGAATCTCCCAATCAAAACCATAATGAGATGTCACCTCACACTGGTTAGAATGACTATCTTTAAAGAGACATGAGATAACAAGTATTGGAGAGGATGTGGAGAAGAGTGAAAATTTGCGCACTGTTGATATATTGTAGGTTGGTTGCAGCCACTTCAGAAAACAGAAGGGAGGTTTCTCAAAAAATTAAAAACAGAACTGCCATATGATCCAGCAACTCAAGTTCTGGGTACTTATCTGAAGGAAACAAAATCACTATCTTGAAAAGATGTCTGCATCTCCATATTCACTGCAGCATTATTTACAATAGCCAAGATGTGGGAACAAACTTAGTGTCCACCATGGGGTGGATAGACAAAGAAAATGTGATATATATATTATAATATGTTATACATATATCATAATAGGTAATATTATCTCTATTATATCTATTAGATATAGCTATAGATATAATATTAGATCTGTTATATCTATTACATAAAATGTGATATTATATATATATAATGTAATATTATTCAACCATGAAAAAGAAGGAAGTCTTGCCATTTGTAACTACATGGATGGAACTTGAGGGCATTATGCTAATGAAATAAGCCAGTCAGAGAAAAACAAATATTGTATAATAGCAGTTATATGTGGAGCCTTGAAAAAACCAAACTCATAGAGAAAGGATTGGTGTTTGCCAGAGACATGGAGTATGGTGTGGACAAAATGGGTGAAGTTGGGCAAAAGGTACAAACTTCCAGTTATAAGATAATAAATTCTGAGAATGTAATGTACAGCATGGTGATTATAGTTAACAATACTGTATTGTATATTTAAAAGTTGCTAAGAGAGTAGACCTTAAAAGTTCTCATCACAAGAAAAAAAACTGTAACTATGTGTGATGATGGATGTTAACTAAACTTATTGTGTGAATCACTTCACAATATATACAAACATCAAATCATTACACTGTATACCTAAAACCAACGCAATGCTAAAAATCAATTATATCACAAAAATAAGATAAAATAAATTACTAGACTAATGGTATAATTAACAACAACAAGAAGTTGGAAAGTAAAATAAAATAGAATGAATAAATGAAAAAAAAAAGAGAAGGACACAGATAGAAGCACAAAAATCAAACTTAAGAGCAGTGGTGCCTATTCCCCCATATGCAAAGCTGATGTGACCAAATGAATTGGTGAAAGAAATGCTGTCACAGTTATATTTACATAGTTTTATATTATGTGTAGGTACTCATCTAATAACTGATATTATTTTTTAATTATTTATTTATTTTATTATTTATTGGCTGCATTGGGTCTTCATTGCCACACACGTGCTTTCTCTAGTTGCTGAGAGCGGGGGGCTACTCTTCATTGTGGTGCACAGGCTCCTCATTGTAGTGGCTTCTCTTGTTGTGGAGCACAGTCCCTAGGCGCATGGGCTTCAGTAGTTGCAGCACATGGGCTCAGTAGTTGTGGCTCACGGGCTCTAGAGCACAGGCTCAATAGTTGTGGTGCAAGGGCTTAGTTGCTCTGCAGCATGTGGAATCTTCCCAGGGCAGGGCTCAAACCCGTGTCCACTGCATTGGCAGGCAGATTCTTTACCACTGCGCCACCTAGGAAGTCCCTGATACTATTTTTTTAAGTAATTTAATATAATAGGGATTTAACTGAAGTAATCTCAAAAAAAAAAAAAAATCTTCCAGACAGCAGTGTATAAGACCTCTTATCAGTGTTCAGTGTTATAATAAAGAACAATCTTGATAATTGGATACATGAAAATTGGTGTAATTGTTTTAATTCTCATTCTTTAATTCTGAGCATAAAAAATACATTTGTCAGCTCAGTATGCCCATTTTCTGTGACTTCCATGTTTCAGAGAGATGGAAAGTTTTTTGTGCCCTATAGAATCAGGGATAGTCCATTTTATTTGCACATCCCAGTCAGCACTCTGAAAAGATGAGGACTGACTTCACATCTCCATCAGCTGACTGAGCTATTTGCTTTGGATTGCAAAAAGAGATGTTTTTGAAATCCTTACGAGGAAATTCTGGATATTCCATCATTCTTTCACTTTTTAACCCATCATTTTATTTCCTTCTTAGTTTTGCCTTTTGATAGAAATAAATGGCTAAGATTAGTACCAGCACAAGATAATAAAGCTGTAGCAATTCACACAGTGAATCAGAAAACTTAGCCTTATTTAAGTTAATTGCAACTCACGCTGCTTCACCAAGAGTTATGACATGAAACATTGGTACTTCGTCTGATAACAACAAAATAATTACAGTCAACCTGTGACTATTTTGATCTTGGCCTTTCTATAAATGCTTATGTAAAACTGTTCTGAGAAAACCTCTTTTAGGGTCTTACTCTGCTGTAATTCATAGACCATTTTTTTGGTGTTTTCTATTAGAAAAATAACAGAGGCCAGTTAAGAGGGTTTTAGAAACAATTATGATCTTGTTTTGAAATAAAAGCACATTCCCATTTCCACTGCCCACTGGCCCAGGTAGCCTGCTGGGATCCCAGGCCTGCTCTCCAGCTCTCCAGTGTCCCCTCCCAGATGCATTGGTCCTGGGGACATTGGAGCGTGGCAGGGGAAGAAGAAGAGAGGCAGACTGGTGGTGGCACGGTCCAGGAGCAGAGGACCAGGGGAGGTGTGGAGGACATTTCCCCTGCCCACTTGGGTCCAGTGGGCCTGCTGGGCTCCTGAGTCTGGTCCCTCGGTGTCTCTGGCTGAGTGGGCCATGCAGGCATGGGAGGGAGGAGAGGAGAAGAGGAAGAGAGGCAGACAGCAGTGGGGGGGACCTTGCAGGACAGGAGGATCAGGGGAGACACTGCAGGAAACCTCCCTACCCACTTGTCACTGGGAGGCCTGTTGCGCCCCCAGGCCTGGTCTTCAGCCCTCCAGGGGCCCCTCTAGGTCTCACTGGTCCTAGGGGTGTAGAAGGAAAGCAGGGGAGAAGAGGAGAGGTGGGCAGGGGAGGGGGCCTTATGGGATTGGAGGATCAAGGGAGGCAGAGAAGGTATTTGCCCTGCCCACTAGCTCTGGGAAGTCTGCTAGGCTCACGGACCCAGTCTTTCACACTCCAGGGCCTCTCCAGCTGCTTGGCACCTAAGAGAGTGGGGGGTAGGGGAGGAGAAGAGAGGCAGACAGGGACCCTATGAGACTGGGAGATCTGGGGAAGTGCTGCAGGCATTACCCTAGCCCAGCTGACCCTGGGAAGCCTGTTGGGCATCAGAGTCTGGTCTCCTGCCTTCCAGTGCCCCCTGCAGCTGTGAGGGTCCTAGGAGAATAGGAGAGAGGGGGTGAGGAAGAAGAGAACCCAAGGGGGAGGGACCTTCCGAGATTGGAGGACTAGGGGAGGTGCCTAGCATTTCTCCCACCAACTCGAGCCCAGGGAGCCTGCTGGGTAGCTTGACTTGGACCTTTGCCCCTAGGACCAGAGGCCTCATTGGGCCTAAGCCCCATTCCCCACCACCCACAGGGCCTTTTCAAAGCATAGGCCCTGCCCATTGCCTAACCTCCCCCCCACCCCCCACCCCTGCCCTTGTCTAAGCCCTGCCCCCACAGCTAAGGCCTTTTCTGGCTTTTTTTTTTTTTTTTTTCCTTTTTCTTTTTTTTTTTCTTACTACCACCTCACTTAGGCTATTGCAGTTGTTTTACCTTCCAGTTGTTGCTCCATCTTTTTTTTGTTAAATTTTTTCTAACACATCTGTTAGTTTCCTATTATGGTATTTTTTTATCTTGCTATTGTTCTGCTGTTCTCCTACCTTTTTTTAAAAAATTTTTTTATGTTTTCCTGCTCCACACGGCTTGTGGGATCTTGACTCACAAGCCCAGGGTCAGGCCTGAGCTCCTGTGGTGGGAGCTCTGAGTCCAAATCTTTGGAATAATAGGGAAACCCAGGTCCCAGGGAATATTCATCAGAGTGAGGTCTCCCAGAGGTTCTCACCTCAACATCAAGATCCAGCTATACTCAACAGTCTACAGACTCCAGTGCTTGAAACCTCAGGCCAAACACCCAGTGAGACAGGAACACAATCCTGCCCATCCAAAGTGGGGGGGGGGGGGGAATGAGACAACAAAAAAGATGTCACAGATGAAGGTAAAAATACACAAAACCAAATAAATGAAGAGGAAATAGGAAAATTGCCTGAAAAAGAATTCAGAGTAATGATAGTAAAGATGATCCAAAATCTTGATTACAAAATAGAGAACATACAAGAAACAGTTAATAAGGACTCAGAAGAACTAAAGAGCAAAAAAACAGTAATAGATAACAAAATAACAGAAATTAAAAATACTCTAGATGCTATAAACAGCAGAATAACTGAGGCAGAAGACTGAATAAGTGAGTTGGAAGATAGAATGGGGGAAATAACTGCCACAGAGCAGGAAAAAGAAAATAGAATAAAAAGAATGGAAGACAGTCTCAGAGACCTTGGTGACAACATTAAGTGCACCAGCATTCGAATCATAGGCATCTCAGAAGAAGAAGAAGAAAAACAGAAAAGGTCTGAGAAAATATTTCAATAGGTTAGAGTGGAAAACTTCCCCAACATGGAAAAGGAAATAATTAACCAAGTCCAAGAAGCACAGAGAGTCCCACACAGAATAAACCCGAGGAGAAATACACCAAGGCACATATTACTCAAACTAACGAAAATTAAACACAAAGAAAAAATATTAAAAGCATCAAGAGAAAAGCAACAAATAACATATAAGGGAAAACCCACAAGGATAACAGCTGATCTTTCCACAGAAACTCTGCAGGCCAGAAGGGAGTGGCAGGATATACTGAAAGTCCTGAAAGAGAGAAACCTACAGCCAAGAATATTCTACCCAGCAAGAATCTCATTCAGATTCGACAGAGAAATCAAAAGCTTTCCAGACAAGCAAAAGTCAAGAGAATTCAGCACCACCAAACCAGCCTTACAACAATTGCTAAAGGAATTTTTCTAAGCAGGAAACACAAGAGAAGGAAAACACCTACAAAAACAAACCCAAAACAATTCAGAAAATGGTAATAGGAACACACATGTCAATAATCACCTTAAATGTAAATGGATTAAATGCTCCAACCAAAAGACACAGACTGGTTTAATGGATACAAAAACAAGACCCTTCTATATGCTGCCTACAAGAAACCCACTTCAGACCAAGGGACACTTATAGACTGAAAGTAAGGGGATGGAAAAAGATATTCCCTGCAAATGGAAGTCAAAAGAAAGCTGGAGTAGCAATACTCCTATCAGACACATTAGACTTTAAAGTAAAGACTATTATGAAAGTCAAGGAAGGACACTACATAATGATCAAGGGATCAATCCAAGAAGAAGATATAACAATTGTAAATATCTATGCATCCAACATAGGAGCACCTCAATACATAAGGCAAATGCTAACAGCTATAAAAGAGGACATTGACAGTAACAGAATAATAGTAGAAGACTTGAACACCCCACTTACATCAATGGACAGATCATCCAAACAGAAAATAAATGACACACAAGCTTGAAATCACACATTAGACCATCTCGACTTAATTGATATTTATAGGACATTCCATCCAAAAACTAGAGAATATACTTTCTTTTCAAATGCACACAGAATATTCTCCAGGATAAATCACATCTTGGGTCATAAATCAAGCCTCAGTAAATTCAAGAAAATTGAAATCATTTCAAGCATTTTCTCTGACCACAATGCCATGAGACTAGATATCAATTACAGAAAAAACTGTAAAAAATACAAACACATGAAGACTAAACAATACACTATTAAAACACCAAGAAATCGCTGAAGAAATCAAAGAGGAAATAAAAAAAATACCTAGAAACAAATGACAATGAAAACACAACAACCCAAAACCTATGGCACACAGAAAAGCAGTTCTAAGAGGGAAGTTTATAGCAATACAGTCCTACCTAAAGAAACAAGAAAAATAACAAATAAACAACCTAACTTTACACCTAAAACAATTAGAGAAAGAAGAACAAAAAACCCCAAAGTGAACAGAAGGAAAGAAATCAAAAAGATCACATCAGAAATAAATGAAAAAGAAATGAAGGAAACAATAGCAAAGATCAATAAAACTAAAAGTTGGTTCTTTGAGAAGATAAACAAAATTTGATAAACCATTAGCAAACTTATCAGGAAAAAATGGGAGGAGATGCAAATCAACAGAATTAGAAATGAAAAAGGAGAAGTAACAACAGACACCACAGGAATTCAAAATATCATGAAAGACTACTACAAGCAACTATATGCCAATAGATTGGATAACCTGGAAGAATTGGATATATTCTTAGAAAAGTACAATCCTCCAAGACTGAACCAGGAAGAAATAGAAAATATGCACAGACCAATCACAAGTATGAAAATTGAGACTGTGATTAAAAATCTCCCAACAAACAAAAGCCCAGGGACAGATGGATTAACAGGCAAATTCTATCAAACATTTAGAGAAGAGCTAACACCTATCCTTCTCAAACTCTTCCAAAACATATCACAAAGAGGAACACTCCCAAACTCATTCTACGAGGCCACCATCACCCTGATACCAAAAACAGGCAAAGAAGTCACAAAAAAAGAACATTACAGGCCAATATCACTGATGAATATAGATGAAAAATCCTCAACAAAATACTAGCTAACAGACTCCAACAGCACATTAAAAAGATCATACACCATGATCAAGTGGGGTTTATCCCTGGGATGCAAGGATTCTTCAAAATATGCAAATCAATCAATGTGATACACCATATTAACAAATTGAAGGATAAAAACTATATGATCATCTCAATAGATGCAGAAAAAGCTTTTGACAAAATTCAACATCCATTTATGATAAAAACTCTCCAGAAAATGGGCATGGAAAGAAATTACCTCAACATAAAAAAAGCCATATATGAGAAACCAACAGCCAACATCATTCTAAACTGAACAGTGAAAAACTGAATGCATTCCCTCTAAGGACAGGAACAAGACAAGGGTGCCCACTCTCACCATTATTATTCAACATAGTTTTGAAAGTTTTAGCCACAGCAATCAGAGAAGAAAAAGAAATAAAAGGAATCCAAATTCGAAGAGAAGTAAAATTGTCACTCTTTGCAGATGACATGATATTATACATAGAAAACCCTAAAGATTCTAGCAGAAAACTGCTAGCACTAATTGATGAATTTAGTAAAGTAGCAGGATATAAAATTAACACACAAAAGTCTCTTGCATTCCTATACAATAACAATGAAAGAGCAGAAGGAGCAATTAAGGAAACTCTCCCATTTACTATTGCAACAAAAAGAATAAAATACCTAGAAATAAACCTTCCTAAGGAGGCAAAAGACCTGTATGCAGAAAACTATACAACACTGATGAAAGAAATCAAAGATGATACAAAGAGATGGAGGGACGTACCATGTTCTTGGATTGGAAGAATCAATATTGTGAAAATGACTCTGTACCCAAAGCAACTTACAGATTCAATGCAATCCCTATCAAATTACCAATGGCATTTTTCACAGAACTAGAGCAAGAAATCTTACAATTTGTATGGAAACGCAAAAGACCCTGAATAAGCAAAGCAATCTTGAGATGGAATCAGGCTCCCTGACTTCAAACTACATTACAAGGCCACAGTGATCAAGACAGTATGGTACTGGCACAAAAATAGAAAGGTAGATCAATGGAACAGAATAGAGAACTCAGAGGTAAACCCAAGCGCATATGGGCACCTTATCTTTGACAAAGGAGGCAAAAATATACAATGGAAAAAAGATAGCCTCTTCAATAAATGGTGCTGGGAAAATTGGACAGCAACATGTAAAAGAATGAAATTAGAGCACTTCCTAATGCCATACACAAAAATAAACTCATAATGGATTAAAGACCTAAATGTAAGGCCAGATACTATAAAACTCCTAGAGGAAAACATAGGCAGAACACTCTATGACATGCATCAAAGCAAGATCCTTTTTGACCCACCTCATAGAATAAAGGAAATAAAATCAAGACTAAACAAATGGGACCTAATGAAACTTAAAAGCTTTTGCACAGTGAAAGAAACCATAAACAAGACAAGAAGACAATCCTCAGAATGGGAGAAAATATTCACCAATGAAGCAATGGACAAAGGATTAATCTCCAAAATATAAAAGCAATTCATGCAGCTCAATACCAAAAAAGCAAATAACCCAATCCACAAGTGGGTGGAAGACCTAAATAGACATTTCTCCAAAGAAGACATACAGATGGCCAACAAACACATGAAAAGATGCTCAACATCACTAATCATTAGAGAAATGCAAGTCAAAGCCATAATGAGGTATCACTTCACACTAGTCAGAGTGGCCATCATCCAAAAATCTAGAAACAATAAATGCTGGATAGGGTGTGGATAAAAGGGAACTCTCCTGCACTGTTGGTGGGAATGTAAGTTGGTACAGCCACTATGGAAAACAGTATGGAGGTTCCTTAAAAAACTACAAATAGAACTACCATTTGATCCAGTCATCCCACTCCTGGGCATATACCCAGAGAAAACCATAATCCCAAAAGAAACATGTACCCTAATGTTCATTGCAGCACTCTTTACAATAGCCAGGACATGGAAGCAACCTAAATGCCCATCAACAGATGAATGGATAAAGAAGATGTGGCACATATATACACTGGAATATTACTCAGCCATTAAAAGGAATGAAATGGAGCTATATGCAATGAGTTGGATAGACCTAGAGACTGTTATACAGAGTGAAGTAAGCCAGAAAGAGAAAAACAAATACCGTATGCTAACTCATATATATGGAATCAAGAAATGCTACTGATGAACCCAGTGACAGGGCAAGAGTGGATATGCAGATGTAGAGAATGGACTTGAGGACACAGGGCTGGGGTAGGGGGGGAAGGGGAAGCTGGGATGAAGTGAGAGAGTAGTATAGACATAGATACACTACCAAATGTAAAATAGATATCTAGTGGGAAGTTGCTGTATAACAAAGGGAGATCAGCTCGATGATGGGTGATGCCTTAGAGAGCCAGGACGGCGAGAGTGGGAGGGGATATGGGGATATATGTATAAATACAGCTGATTCACTTTGGTGTACCTCAAGAGCTGGTACAAGAGTGTAAAGCAATTATATTCCAATAAAGAGCTTAAAAAAAAAAAAAGAACATTCCCAAACTCGGGGACATTTTCCTAGATGTTGCTAGGTCCAAACGAAAAGTCAATATTCCAGAAGAAAATTTTTTCCACCTTTAGAAGACTGTTTTAAATCTTGAGCCTAAGTTTTATTTTACTCTTTTGCTTTTTTGAGGTTTAAACTTTTCAGGCAAGTAAAATGAAGAGCGTCTTCAGAACCATGAGAAACTCACACACTCAAAGATGGTCACTTTTTATTAGGAAGATTCATTACTTGGATTTTCCATTTTTAGTTCAACTAGACCTTCCATTTATAAACTTCAAACTCCATTAGTTTGTTGTTGTTGTTTGTTTAATGGCAGTGTCTCTTCTTCTGCCACAAATATTGTACATGACCCAATTCCAAGCACCCCTTTGTAAAAGGCACTTAATTAAACCAACAAACAAACCAGCAGGGTAAGGAATTATAGGGGACCTTGCTAAGAAACACAGGGTCCCAGCATTATAAACAACATGGAAATAGATCATAGAATTCTGTCAAGTATCCCAAATCTAATTTATGTGGTCAATAATATAATTCTTTCCATCTCTGCAAGAAACTTATCTGCCACACTCTTGTGACTGTAGAGTTTGAGTACAATTTCTCCTCTAACCACGCCTCCATTAAAATGTAACACATGTCTATAGCAAGCATTAAATCAAAAGACAAAGTACAGGAAATTGTTTTCATGTGTTGCCTGTTCTTTAAAAGAATGGAAAAGAGGAAGCTTTGCAATGAATGCTATCTTAATGCTTCATGGCTCAGTATGAAGAATTGTGCCTATTCCTGACCTCCTCTCTACTCTTCTAGAGAAATGATGCAACTGCAATTATTCCTCCTCTCAGGTGAACCATGAAGTTTGCATTTGGTGAACAGTATCTAAATGGACTTTCTTACATGAAACTAATAGTGAAGAATATTTCTGTGTGCGTTTTCCCCACGAATGTACTTATAACCAGACACAAAATCTAAAGTGCTACTACAAGTTTTCGCTGCCTGTACCAATTTCTCAATAAAAGTAGGCAGCTCCTAAAAGAGTGACTATACTCTGGAAGGTGCTAAGTGTGCTCTAAGAAGAA
Source organism: Hippopotamus amphibius kiboko (assembly GCF_030028045.1). NCBI lineage: Eukaryota > Metazoa > Chordata > Mammalia > Artiodactyla > Hippopotamidae > Hippopotamus > Hippopotamus amphibius. Next base: position 84,361,321 of record NC_080188.1, on the reverse strand, counting down.
GGAAGGAAAGGCACAATTGCTTGTAAAAGCAGCACGAGTGTCAACCTCCTACTCCCAAGCATGGTGTGTCAGGCCCGCTGCAATGGACAAGGGCTAGGGCAGCTCCCCAGGATGGCCCAGCCATGAGACACAGTCTGCCACTGATAACATCCTCGTCAAGTTCATTGGTCTCATGAGGTTGGGACAACCTAAGGCACTTAGCAATCTCTGTCAGGTGAGCATCCAGTTGACCTAAATGGAAACTCAGAGGCATTGAGTCTGGACTAGCTTTTTGAGAGGAGGCACACATACATTGCTAGTTTGGGTTTCTGTTTTTTTGGTTTTTTGTTTGTTTGTTTGTTTTTAATGTTCATTTGTGAGAAAAGCAAAACTCCTACTTCCTTAGATAGTCCATGAATTGAAAAAAGATTGATTTTCTGTTCCCTCCATGTATGTAATGCAATTAGTTGTACTACTCATGAGATAAATATATATGACACAGAAGCTCCTTTACTTACAAACTGGCTGGTTTCTGGAAAGTCTTCTCAAATTCAGTTGTTTACACCACCAAAGTGATTTTTATAAAAGGGACTGTTATCCCCATTCGTTGGCAATGGACAGAGTCACGGTTCTTATGCTCTGGCTCATACCTTTCTTCATAAGCATGAAAATGTGTAAGCTGAAAGTTTATAAGAGGTAAGTGTCAATACTATAAATAAATGTATAACCCATGTGTTAGTTCCCTAGGGCAGCTGTTACAAATTAGCACCAACTGGGTGGCTTAAAACAACAGAAATTTATTCCCTCACATTTCTTGAGGCTAGAAGTCTGAAATTCAGGTGTTGGCAAGGTTGGTTGTTTCTGGAAGTTCTGACAGAGAATCCATTCCGTGCTTCTCTCCTCATTCCTGGTGGTTGCTGGCTACCCTTGGTGGTCCTTGGCTTGTAAACGCATCCCTCCATCTTCACATGGTGTCCTCCCTGTGTGTCTGTGTCACTCTGCTGTCCAAATATCTGCTTACTAGGACATAAGTCATTGGATTAAGAGCCACCGTAATCCAGTATGACCTCATTTTAACCTGATTACATCTGCAAAGTCCCTATTTCAAAATAAGATCACATTCATAGACTCAAGGGGTTAGGACTTCATTGCATCTTTCTTGGGAACACAATTCAATCTATAACACCCATCATCTCTGAATGTGAAAACGGGGTATTTACATTCAACTAAAACTGTTAAAATTACCCTTGTGTAGATGAATGAACAAGTGTTGAAAACAGTACTTATATCTTACACTCTGCTGGTAGCTTAACATATAAACCTACTTAATTTGAGAAATATGCATATTCTACTATTGACATAATCGCAAAGCTTTGTGTACCCATATATTTCCAAAAAAAATTTTATTGGTGTATAGTTGATTCACAATGTTGTGTTAGTTTCAGGTGTACAGCAAAGAGATTCAGTTATACATATATGTGTGTATATATATATATATATATGTATTCTTTTCCAGATTCTTTTCTATTATAGATTATTTCAAGATATTGAGTACAGTTCCCTGTGCTATACAGTAGATCCTTGTTATCTGTCTATTTTATATACAGTAGTGTGTATATGTTAATCCCACCCCCTAATTTAGCCCCCCCTCCAGTGTTCATGTATATTATTTACGGAGACACGTACATACCCACTCATCCCACCCATACAAACATACACACAGACACACAATCTTTTCATACTACACACTGTATGAGAATGTGTCAAAGCTTCACTGTGGTGCTTCTCTTGCTTTGCACATATGCACACATACAAGCTAGGCATATCTAAGAAGGCTCAGCCTTCTTTGAACACATTCCACAAATCAGTGTCTGGCATTGGAAAAGGACATTCCTCCATTCATCAGATTCAGAGTGCATGTTTATTAAAAAGTGGAAGAGTCGCTCATCAAATAACACATTTCAACTAGTACCCTATTCCCTCACTTTTTTTTTGTTCCTTGAATCAGATGTTCATGGATGTTATGACTAACTACTCACCAAGCTTGTTTCTTTTTCATCCTGTGTACACACCTAGACGACATTTTTTTAGCTAGGTAGATGTGACCATAGACCTGACTTCTAGGCCGTGGAATGTGAGCAGAAGGAATGTGTACCATTCCAAGTTTGGCTCCTAAAAACCTCCTGCACGTGGTCCCCCTTCCTTTGGCTTGAGTCAGACAAGCAAAGCAAACTTGGAAGCCCTACATTGAAGGGGAAAGAACCACAAGATGAAAGAAGACTGCATTTCTGAATCGCTGCTTGGGGATGATGAACTCTCATGTTGAGCTCTGTCATGTTTGAGCTCTTGGGTTTGTTTGTTACAATACCTAGCATTATCTTAATTTAATACAGTTGCTACAAATGGGTACTTGAGCTCACATAATTCAGGGTAGAAGGGAAAATGAAAAGGAATGTCATCATTGCTTTTTGTAACACTCTCCCCACCCCACTGTGCCAAGAAGCCTGTGCAGCTGATCACTTCCTTAAACAGCTTCCACTGAATTGCTGAATTCTGCATATAGTTTCCTATGTGCCTCCTCCCATGCATATTTCTCTCTTATTTCAAGTCTTGGTCTTATCTCTTTAACGAAATGGTAAACATGTTGAGGACTTTTGCTTTGTCTCTTACAGCTCCTAGCCCAGGGTCCAGCACTAATTGAAATGATCAGTGTTTATTGATCTGTGAGTGGACTGACTCCTAACAAAGCCAGGGGCAAATTTTACTAGCAAAATAAGTTTTGGTGTACTTAATCACCTTTAAAACTGGTTTCAAGGCCATAAATGAATAAAAAATATATATGTATATATATATACACACATACATATATATTTAAAGTATAAACATTAAGAACCATAAGTGCTATTAAAATCAATTTAAATGTGTCACTCTCTTTTTCAAGAAGATGAAAGACGTTTTGCTGGACTTCTCTCATAGCATTTCGAGAGAAAGCAGGACATTTTTAGATATAAATTTATTCTGAACTGAAAGTTTCAATGTGTTTGCTGTCACACCTCTGCTAATTTATCAAATTACAGTTAGAATTAAATTAAAGGGGGGAAAAATCCACACTATTCCTCGGGTTTAATCACAGTAAATAGGCTCACAAAACTAAATTCAGGCCATCTGTAAATTACTTCCTATCCCTGTGTAAATTCTACTTCCCAATCGGATTTTATAATAATGAAACTATAACTCAAATTCAAGTCAGATTGGCCTCAGTGAGTTTAAATGGCCTCTGTGAGGACCCATAAGCTTTTTTGTAATACTAGGAGATGAACAGAAAGACAAAAACTAACAGAAGGTGAGAATTTGTCCCTGTAATGGCTGTTGTCTTTTTCAGACCAGCTTTCTTCACTTTTCTGGTAATATAACGTACCCCCTTGGCTTGATGAGAAGTCAGAAGACCTGGACGTCACCAACTATAGTGTCCTCTGTCCTTAGACATTGTAGAAGCCAGGATGACAAGTGATGGTCAGAGGACTCAAACAGATCTCTCCTGAAATTGTTGCAGCTGAGGTTGATGGAACAGAACTTCTTTACTTTTCTGGCGGCAGAGTTGTTGGGCTGACTTGAAGGATACCTTTTCCCACCACGTGGAGAGAGAAATAAGAGAGGATGAGGTCAGCAAGTGTAAAAAGCAGAGATGACAAACAGAAATAGAGAAAGATATTAACAGCATTGATGGAGTGTCTTGAGAGAATTTGGGGATGCTATTGAGTCATTCATGAGGCCAATACCTTCCTTTGTCCTGAGGCTGATTTTGTAAGCCGCTAAACTCCCATAATTGAGTGAAAGCTACCTTGTGTTGCATTTTTGTCACTTGAAACTAAAAGATGGTTCCTATATTAGTGGTCCCCAAAGCTGCAGTTTTCTTTTCACTCTGGCATGGGGTACTTGGTTTGTGCTAGTCTGGTTTTCTTCTGCCCTCAGTAATCTCACTTTTTGCTATTATCCTGACTATTTTTCCAAACTGTTTTCCAACAAGACCTTAAAAGGTATACCTTGTACTACATATGCATGATGAATGTTCTGGAAGATTAAGGATAATACATCTTTGTAGAAATCTCAGAAATATTTGCATATACTCTACATAAAATTCTGGATGTTCTACCTCATGGAACCCCACTTCATAAGCCACTCCATTTAATGAGCTAGAGAATGGCTTGCAAAGTAGGCTAGTGGAATTCTATCTATCACTCCAGGAGACATCTTTATTGTTTTAGTAAAAGAATGCTTTGCTGGAACATAAAACAACTCTTAGTCTTCTTTCTAGCATCCTGTAAGGATTGGGATTCTGGGAAAGTAATACAATAAAAATATCAAAAATAGAATTTTCCAAGATTCATGAGTAGTTGGGAGCCAATCATATGGTAAAAGAGTGTTCACTGAATTTAGAACTAGAAAACCTCTGAGACATATTTGATTATAAGTGAAAGACACATCACCCCAGTGATTTCAAACCAGTTTATTTTTTTTAATAAATTTATTTATTTATTTTGTTTTTATTTATTGGCTGTGTTGGGTCTTTGTTACTGTGTGCAGGCTTTCTCTAGTTATGGTGAGCAGGGGCTACTCTTCATTGTGGTGTGCAGGCTTCTCATTGTAGTGGCTTTCCTTGTTGCAGAGCATGGGCTCTAGGCACACGGGCTTCAGTAGTTGTGGCACATGGGCTCATTAATTGTGGCTCATGGGCTCTAGAGCACAGGCTCAGCAGTTGTGGTGCACGGGCTTAGCTGCTCCACGGCATATGGGATCTTCTCGGACCAGGGATCAAACCCATGTCCCCTGCATGGGCAGGCGGATTGTTAACCACTGTGCTACCAGGGAAGCCTTCAAACAACTTTAATGACCATTAGTCTGGTTGCAACTAGTATTGATCATATCAATGGTTAAGTCATAGTCACAGAGAAATTTGCTGTGGGAATACAACCACTTCTTGTGTGTTATTTTGTTTTTCAAATTCCAGCATCTTCCCAGTCTTTGTGCCACCTGAACTCTTGATATATTGCAGGGGAGGCGATTACTGTTATAAAATAGTCAGCATAACATGAAAATATTATTAATCAACTTTCCATTAACAGTATTAGTCCTGACCAAAACATCCTACCCTACTTCACACTGGTGTCTGTTCTTGATCTGGTCCTGATGTTTTTCCAGTTGCAACATGAAATTGCAAATCTTGCAAAAAATCTTTACAAAGGTGACGAAAGTATTTTAGAGAATTGTTGGAATCACATGGAAAGTTATTAAAAAATGAGACTCTAGCAGGTTTAAATGCATTAGCAATCAAAGACAAAAATTAATGAATATAGGCATGCAAAATAAAATGATTTGGCTATCAAAATAAAATGACATTGATGAAACTCTTTTCTATTTTTGCAAAATAAACTATCTGTGCACTATTACCCTTCTACTATAATACCATTTGTCACCAAATGGCTATTTTGATCCATTCTTTGTATGTCTTAAGAATTGCAATATAGATAAAATTAAGTGATAATCTAAGTTTGGTTTAGTAACTAAAAATTATTTTCATGTTTTTAGTTTTATTTTTCAAGACATTCTCAAACAAACCTTACTTTTCTAATTTACTTAGAAAAACTGGTCTCCACTTTAAATGAATTTGAGTGGCCTTTTCTTGGTTCCAATTTTCTTTTGGTGATAAGAACCCCTGTGTCTCTCTGACAGCACTCATCACATTGTTGATGTTTATGTTTCCTATACCAAACTGTGAACTCTTTAAAGTCTTCTGTAATTTATGCTTGATTCCTCTAATGCTTAGCTGGGTACCTGCTCATAATTTTTGTGGAATAAATTAATGGATGAGTAGATGAATCTAGCATATATCAGCACCTATTTTGTCAAAGGCCCTGGAACTTCCATTTAAGATTGATGTCCTGGGTCCTTGGAGGGCTTAGTAGTCTATTTCTAGATGCACAGACCTGGACCAAATAATCTCTTGAAGCCCTTAAAATTTAGCAATCTCGAAACTATTTTGCATTTGGCTTCATTTGAAAATATAATCCTGAAGTGTAGTTTAAACGTAGATAATCATAACTCACATAAAAAATAGGCTCCCAAGATATCCAAAGGAAGTGATCACTCGAAAAACTATTCCTTGTCACTAAGAAGGGGCAACATTTAGATGAGAAATCAACAAGCACATCTTCCAAGAGGTATGATACATGCTTGAGGATGGTCTAGTGTAGATTCAAGGAGCCAGCAGCACAATAAACTGCTGCCAAAAAAGATCTTGGGACAGCCCAGAAAGTGGCTCAGAAGCTGGCTGGACTTGGAATGAGGTTGGCCCAGCAGGGTTTGCACACTCAGCCCACAGTTGCCGACATGCTTCTTTGATTCACATAATGGAAAGTAATCCTAAAGGGGGTCCTCTTTGGCTGGACTGGAACTATATGGTTCAGACTAAACATATTAAATTCATTACAGCAAACTGGTCTTTGGCCCCTGGTGGCTGCAGGGCTACAGGGAGGACAAAAAGCCTTGCTGCTGTCAGGACATTGGAAATCTGCTGTTGGAGATAAAAGATGGATGTGGGGATGGATTTTCCACAGATTCAAAAATGGGAGTCATTATCCAATTAAAATAGATTGATTTAATGGCTGAGAGGATGATATAATATGCCCAGGAGGGACCCACAGAGGGCTTTTGTGAGTTCGAACAAGCATTCTGAAAAAGCATCCCTGGAGTGCCATGCAGGGCTATACGGCTCTGCGTGTGGAGGCATTTGAATGCCACACACAGGTCAACATTAACAAGAATACTTTGCATCATTTCTCTGCCCTAAAGAAAGACCAATGAGAGGTGACATAATGATATTCAATATACTGATCATCTACTATGTCCCAGGTGTCCTGCTAGGCACTGTGCAGTGAACATGTCTGGCTCCTATAAAGGACCAAGGGAGGAAGTCTAAAGAATTTACATAGCTCTGGTTCAGCTGACTCCTACACCAGCTGTCCATCCAATTCAGATATTTCTTTAGATGAAGATAAGGAAGCAGTGAGCAGAAAAGCTGTGACAGGCCCAAGAACAGTTGGGAAAAGTAAAGTATATTCAGAGTTGTACAACCAATCAATTTTAGAGCATTTTTGTTGCCCACCAAAAAAATCCCACGTTGGAGACATGATGTCATCAAGATGGTGACATGGGTTGTTCCCTCCTTCAGTCCCCCTTACAAGAAGACCAACTAATAACTGTACAGAGACAACACACCACTGTGAAAATCCTGGAACCTGAGGGTAAGGCTGAAGCACACCCCTGGACCCCAGAGACCAAGAAAGGCCACATTAGAAAGGTAAGAGGAGTAGTTTCACTTTCATACCTCCCCCAGGCTGGCACAGTGTCACAATGAGAGGGCCCCCTGGGCCTATGGTTTCTCCACTGAGAAAGAAAAACCCAAGGGGGACATCCAGCTCCCCCAGCAATAGCGGAACACATCCCAGGAGACCCACTAGGGTCTTGCCTCACAGGGGTCACTGGGGGAATCTGCAGGGCTTGACCACTGGGGAGCAGATAGAGATGAAGAAGAAGAGCAAGGCTTATAGCAACCAGCGCTCAGATCTTGGAGACAATATTAGCACTTTCAGCTGTGCCTGAGCGGACATCCCAGCTAGTGGCTCTGCCCATCTGTAGAGTCAAGTCAGTGGCCCTGTCTGTCCAAAGAGTTTAGTTGGAAGTTTTGCCTGATTTAGGTCACTAGTTAATGGGCAATATGAGACATAGAGCCAGTTCTATGGCCTGGCCCAGGCAGAGAAGAAAGTTTGAAGCCCTGACCAACTGCAGAGTGTAACCTCCAGTCCCACCCCACAAGGAAGTTGGCCAGAGAACCCAGGAAGCTGTGAAGCCCATCTCGGACAGTGAGCCAAGCCAGTAGCCTTGCCCAACTGTCAAGCATAGCCTGTGATCCCACAAAACCAGGGAAACTGAACAGTGACTGTGGGCAGCTTCAAAGACTAGCCTACCATAGTGCCCATCCCTGGAGCATAGCTTACAAGCCCACCAGGAGCAGAGCCCAGCATTAGGGCCTGCCTGATTGCTGAACATAGATTTGGGGCTCCCTCGGGCAGGGAGACCAGCCAGTGATCTCACTCAATCTTGGTGCATAGCCTGCAGCCCCACCATACTAGAACCCAGACAGAGACCATGCCCAACTTCAGAGCAGAGTCCCCAACCCCATCCAACTGCAGGATACAATTGGAAGCCTTGCCTGACAAGAAAACCCAGCCAGTGACCTAATCCAACAGCAGAGCACAGCACGTGGCCTACTTGATCACAAAACCCAGCCTGCAGCCCTGCCTGATTGTAGGAACAGCCTGAGGCCCCACCTGACCAGGAGCCACTGGGGAACCCAGACTATACCCCTGCCCAATCCAACCAGTGGCACTGCCTTGCCAAGGAAAAAAAGACTACAAACTTGCCTGACCAGAGGTGCTTATAGGACCCAGCTAATGGTCTCAACTGGTCACAGAGAACAGCCAGCAGCCCTGCCCAACAAAGGAGCTCACCCAGAAGCCCTACTTGAATACAGATCCCAGCCAGCAGGCCCACCCAACCTTTAGGGGCCAGACAGCAGCACCTTTCCCCAACTCCAGAGCCTGGACAGTGCTCTTGCCCAGCGAGACATTCCAATAGCAACTCTTGTCTACTTACAGGAACAACCTCTGACCCATCTAGTACACCAAGCTGAACTGACTAGTGTAGGTCTTTCTCTGCCAAAGCAAACCTGTAAAGTTTAGGAGAAAAGACCACTTACTCAAATATGCAGATACCAACATGAGGATACAAGGATCATGAAGAATCAGGTAAACATGAAACCAACAAAGCTCCAATAACTGACCGTAAAAAAAAAATCTATGAACTGTCTCACAAAGAATTAAGAATAATCTTCTTAAAGAATAAATGTTGAAAGGAGTTCTTCCAGCTGAAATGAACAGACACTAATAAGAAAATATGCAAATATAAAACATTCTGGTAAAAGTGAGAATATAGTCAAGTTCAGAATATTCTAGTATTGTAATATACTGGTGTGTTAATCACTTAACTCTAGTACAAAAGCTTAATAGCAAAGGTATTAAGAATGATAGCTATCATAATTTGTTAATGGCTACAAAACATAAAAGGAGGTAATTTATGACATTAAAAACATAAATTATAGGATGAGAGGTAAGTGAAAGGGTAGAGGTTTTATATGTGACAAAGTTAATTGTTATCAGCATAAAATAGACTGTTTATAAGATATTTTATGTAAATTTCATGGTAATGACAAAGAAAAAACCTACAATAAATGCATAAAAGATAAAGGAAGGGAATCAAAGCATACCACTATGGAAAATTATCAACCCACAAAGAAAGATGGCAAAAGAGGAAGAAAGGAACAAAGGAACTACAAACATCCAGGACACAGTAAGATAGCTATAGTAAGTCCTTACCTATCAATAATTACTTTAAATGTAAGTGGATTAAATTTTCCAACCAAAAGACAGAATCGCTGAAGGGATTAAAACAAAAAGATCCAAAAATATGCTGCCTATAAGAGATTCACTTTAGTTTTAAGGAAACCCACAGGGTGAGAGTAAAGGAATGGGAAAAGGTATTTCAAACAAATGGTAACCAAAAGAAAGCAAGGATGGGTATACTTACATCAAACAAAATAGACCTTAAGCTAAAAATGGTCACAGGAGACAAAGAAGGTCATTATATAATGACAAAGGAATAAATTCAGCAAGAAGATGTAACAATAGTAAATATTTATGCACAAAACATTGGAGCAGCTATGTATATAAAGCCAATACTAACAGAACTAAAAGGAGAAATAAATGGCAATCCAATAATCATTGAAAACTTTAATACCCCACTTTCAACAATGGATAAATTATCCAGATAATCAATAAGGAAACTAATTCAAACAACACTCTCAAACAAATAGACTAACAGACATATACAGAGCACTCTATCCAACAGCAGCAAAATACATTATTCTCAAGCACCAACAGAACATATTTAAAGATAGATCATATGTTAGGCCACAAAACAAGCCACAGAAAAGCCAACATAGAAATTATATCAAGTAACTTTTCTGACCACAAATGGTATGAAACCATAAATCAATAACCAGAAGAAAGCTAGAAAATTAATCCAAAAAAAAGGAAATTAACTAACACACTCTTTAATTGTTAAAGAAGAAATTTAAAAAAATCTTGAGATAAACAAAAATGGAAACAACATACCAAAACTTATGGGATGCAGGAAAAGCAGTTCTAAGGGAAAAAATTTATAGCTATAAACTGATACATTAAGAAAAAAAGATCTTAAATAAACAACCTAACATTAAACCTCAAAGAACTAGAATAAGAACAAACTAAGCCCAAATTTAGCAGGAGGAAGAAAATAATAAAGATTAGAGCAGAAATAAATGAAATGGAGATTAGGAAAACAATAGAAAAGATAAACAAAACTAAGAGCTGATTCTTTGAAAAGAAACAAAATTGACAACCCTGTAGCTGGACAAACCAAGAAAACAAAGAGAAAAGACTGAAATAAATAAAATTATAAATGAAAGGGGAGACATTACAACTGGTGCCACAGAAATACAAAGGATCAAAAGAGACTACTATGAATAATTATACACGAACAAATTAGAAAACAATGTAAATGGATAAATTCCTAGAAACTTACAACATACTAGGACTGAATCATGAAGGAATAGAAAATCTGAACAGACTAGTAATGAATAAGAATATTTATTAGCAATCAAAAACCTCCTAACACAGGGCCAGATAGTTTCACTGGTGAGTTCTATCAAACATTTAAAGAAGAATTAACACCAATTCTTCTGAAACTCTTCCGAAAACTTGAAGTACAGAGAGCACTCCCAAACTCATTTTATAAGGCCAGCATTACCCAAACTCATCTACCAAAGCTAGATAAGAATGTTGGAAGAAAAGAAAACTACCAGCTAATATCCCTAATGAATATACATGCACAAATTCTCAACAAATACCAGCAAACTGAATTCAACAGCACATTACAAGAATCACAAACCATGATTAAGTGTGATTCATCCCTGGGATGCAAGGATGGTTCAACACACACAAATCAATAAATGTGTTACATTACATTAATAGCATAAAAGGTAAAAACCATATTATCATTTCAATAGATGCAGAGAAAACATTTGACAAAATTCAATATGATTTCATGTTAAAAACTCTCAAACCTGCTGCAAACCTTGAATATGGGAGCTCAATAACATAGCATCTATTAATGTATTGAATATTCATAATGTTTCTCTTTAAAACAAAATTTTTAGTTGTCTTACATAAAAAGCCAATCAACAAAGATTGGTAAAATAGAAATACAAATTCATAAAGAAATAAAAAGCAAGATTGCACATATACTACTTCAAAAGTGTAAGCTAAAATTTTGCCTATAAGCTCCTTTGTAACCAAGACAAGAAGGACACCACAATTTACATCACTCTCATTTAGGAAAGGAGGAGTCAAATCAGTTTTTTAAAAAAGAAAAAAAATTTTTTAAATGCTAGAAGAAATTCCTCACATAGAGCTTTGTCCAGAAAGCATTAAGTGATGTAATAAACAATCCTCATATCTTTTTTGTATAGCAAGTTAAAAAGTGAATGCCATCTGTTTGTTTCTTGTAGCAAATTTTGCTAAAAGCTAAAAGAATACTATTAAAGCAAAACTTGGAGTGGATAAAGTACTCTGCATTCCAATAGCCTAATTTGAGCCAAGGTTAGAACATAGAGAAATAAATGGATCCTTAGAAAAGTAAATAGACAGCTTAGCTCTTCATTTTAGAGACCTCACACTTTTTCCTCTCTTCCCCAAGCGTTTATAATTCCAGCAAATAATATCTCCTCAAGACACAATAATTTTCAAATAAGTGGGACAAAGGCAATGGAAAGGGCACTAACATATATTCTGAAAGACTGCTCTTCAAGAGATAGGCCTGTCCCTACCACTTGAGAATTTCTGGTCCAGATAACTTCTTTACATACAGTTTCTCTCATCTTTGTTTTTGATGGGAGCATAGTGGAAGACTTTTTGAAGATATTCTCTTAGATGGGAGTCTAAGTACCAATTGGAAGCACATCTTATAAAGAAGGTCCAATTGCCAAGAGAACATTGGTAGTTCCACCAGGGTTCTCCCTAGAAGACAGACTGCAAGAGCATCTGTGAGCAAAGTCAGGAGTTTCCTGATGAAAATAGTTATATACTCACTCTGGTATTTGAAAAAAAATCCAATTCAGTCTTCAAAATCTCACACTCTAGAAAAGGCAGAAATGGTATTGGCCTTGATGTTCTTCAAAGTGTAGAACTTCTGGCTTCATAAAAAACCTCCAGTAATGTTCCTGCAGAACCTGCAGGACAATAGCATTTCTCTAAAGCAGTGAACTTCATTTTTTGCCACTGTCCTGGATCCAGATCTGCATGGGGCAGCACTGTTAGATGATTCCTGCTGGACAAGACTTGACGAGGGAAGGAAGATATGAATCTAAGTGATCCTCTCTGCCTACTGAACTACCATCTCTTCCCATCCTTTCAACCCAGGAAAAAGATGACAGGAGAAGGAGGGGAAAAGATCTGTAGAACATACTATAGAAGAAGCAGAGTGACATGAAGTCACTGCACCAAGAGACCTCTCACTTTCCCCACGCGGATCCTTTGGATCAGGTGGATGGCAGGCATCTAGAAATTACTGTTTAATAAACACAGTGTCCTTGACATTGAATGGGAATTAATTAAAGGAATGACCGTTCTTTTGAGTCCAAAATATTAAACAAACCAACTGAATAAATAAATGTATACTAAAGGTATATCCTTTGTGTTCCACCAGGGTATATTATGGGACAATTTTTAATGATCTTTTTCATGAGCTCAGTCCATTAAATTTATGATGTGGAGGAATGGAGGGAAAGGAACAGAAACTCTAGTCATGGTGGTTGGACTCGACCATAATTTATGAAACAGTTTAGGCCATAAAAACTTCTGTTTAGCTCAAGAGATCTGCCATCTTCCCACTAATTATTTCTCTCTTATTTTGCTCCTATGTGCACGAGGCTAAGAACATACGTTTCTTACTGTGGAGGAGGCAATACTGAGCAGCCCACAAGCACAGAGGTGCTCAGCACACCAGGTGGACACGGATGCCTGGAAGAGGCATTTCATTTGCATTATTTCACTCAACTCCCGCTTCCACTTTACAAGTCCATGTGACTCTTCAATATTTCATCTCTTTCAAGTCTCTCCATTCAATGCACTGGCTCTGCCCTCAGCCACTGTCCTCTATTCTTTGTAACTGCCTCCTAACTGATCTCCCAAGCTTCCTCTCCAAGACCTCCTTCTCACTTCATCCACCATAACTGGACTCCAAAATATGAGCATGACATTCACCTGGTTAGAAATTTTCAATTGCTTTCCACTATGTTTAAGACTAACACACACACACACACACACACACACACACAACTAACAAACAAAAGAGCCCCATCTGAGCCCCTCCCCTTCATGCTCTATCCTGCAGACACAGTGGGCTTCTTTTAGGTTTTCAAGCATACCTTACTTCTTCCTGCCCCAGAGGATTTACACGTTGTTACTTCCACCTGCCAACTCCTTTTCCCTGCATAGCCCATCCTCCAGGTCTCAGCTGAAATACAATTTCCTCTTTGACTCTGGCCTTTGCAGACTCCCCAGATGAGTTAGGAATCTCTTTATCTTTTCCTGCAGGCCTTGTCTGTCAGACCTCAGAGCACTTGGAGCTACTTATCCAATTGTCTTTTCTAATAATTGAAAGCTTCATGAGAGAAGAGGCAAAGTCCTTTCTTCAAATTTGTAGCTACAAAATCTAACGTAGTAACAAATATTATTTCTATTTTAGCGATTAAAGTATTGAAGTATTGAGAGTTGAAATTATTTGTCCAGGGTCTTTAAACTAGTAAACAAAGCTGAGCATTTAATCTTTATCTATGAAACTCAAACGTTTACAATATTTCTACTATTTCACTTGCCTCCTCATCTTTGTTTCGTGGACAAAGAATTAGAAATGTAAGAAACAAGTATTAAGTGCCTAGTATGTTCCAGATTTGTGTTTTTGTTAATCATTGATATCCCATGTACTATTCTGACCTGTCTCGATGACTGGATGTGAATCTCTTAAGGTCAGGGACTGTGTTTTTTTTTCTTTTGCATACTTGGCATGTAGCATTTGATTCTAAGCACAAGAGGAGAATAGTATGCTAAATGGTAGTGAGTATTTACTGACTGTTTGAAGAGTAATAGTCTGTAAAGCCACCTTTTGGAAGAGATGGGTTGGACGGGGCTGTAGGGGAAAAGTCTGGTCAGGATGACAAGGTAATTCATGTCCAAACACACACACACACACACACACACACATCCTCTACACAGAAATATAGCAAAAATAAATAATATATATAAAAAGAAACCGTAAGAACATGGTTGGGCTAAAAAAATGAGACATCTCCATTGACCAGATATTGATCATAAACGCAAACTGATGAGTGGGGCTGCTGGCCTGGGACTGGAAGGTGGGAAGCAAGAGTGGGTGTTTAGCAAAAAAATTGGCTCCTAGAGAGTAACTGCAACTAAAATTGTTTGCTTGTAAAATGAAGTTAAGAAAGAAATAAATGATTGGGATATGAATTTACCCAAGATGATGCAATCGTATAGAATAGTATAAGGTCAGGCCACTCAAGATGGCTGTTCTCTTGCTCTCTGTATATGCCCTGCCCGACCAGTGCCTGCTTCACCTACACCCTACTCACTTCCTGCATACGTGCTCCAGGCCCCAGTTAGTGACTGTTCTTATCAAAGGGCGGGGAGGGGTGTGCCCCTCTGCTGGTTTTCCTGGTAACCAATGAGTCAATCTGACATCAGTTCCCCCTATAACTGGTAAGCTCCCCCTGCCCCATGGAGTGAAGCCTGCCACAGCCATCTCCTGCCCGCCATCCACTGCACATGGTGGGGTGTTGCTCCAGGACCATGCTTCTGACATGGAAGCTCCCCCATCCATTAAACCACTGATGTCTCTGTTGCTGACACCAGGCTCTTCCTTTGGTCTTAAAGCTGGGCAAGTACAGGCCCAGCAGTGTGCAGCCCAACAAAGAGTCTGATAGAATATTAATAGGAATATGTTTAGAAACTCATAGAGATAGGAAATAAGAAAGAATAAGGTCTAAGATATAGAGGATGAGAATAAGAAATAACACAACAAACATAAACTAAGTGCAGAAATCTTAGAGATAAAAAGTAATACATACGAAATGAAAATGCAACAGACTGCACATATGTTAGACAAGAAATAGTTGAGAGATTTAGAAAATCAATTAGCGACTTAAGGAATTTAGTGAATTCATCCAGAACAGCAGTGAAATCAAGACTATGAGAGAGGAATCCACAATCATTATAAGAGATTTTGACACCGCTCGATAAGATAGTAATAGATTAAGCAGAGGAAAAATTAGCAAGGACTTAAAATCTGAGCAAGAAAACTAACAAGCTTGAGCTAATAGATGCATTTATAGAATCGAGCACATTCTAGGGCACAAAAGATATCAACACATTTTAAAGATTCAGCATCATACAGCCCATGTTCTCTGACCATAAACTAATTAAATTACAAATCACATAAAAATACGATTTAAAAAATCTCATGTTAGAAAATTTAAAATCCAAATCTTAATCATGATACAAAACGTAATCACAATATAATTATTTAGAACAAGATGTTAATAAAATTAATTCACATAAACATCTACAGGAAGCCACTAAAGTGGTACTTGTATTAATTTTTTAAAGTTGCAAGTAAATACATGAACCAAGCACCTAGAAAAAAAATAAAATAAAAATAAACCTATAGAATGTAGAAGAAAGAAAAAATAAAGAAGAGAGTAAATATTGATAAACAAGAAAAAAAGAAAGTATTTAAAAAATCAAAAGCTGTCCTTTGGAAAAATCTAATAAAACACAAATCTCTAGCAAGGCCAATAAAGAAAATAGGGTGAATATGCACAAATAAACATTATCAGAAAAAAAAAGGGAACAGTAGGAAATTTTAAAATTCATAAGAAAGTATTAAATGCAACATACATTCTAATTCATTTTTTAAACAGACAGTATCTTATAAAAATATCATTTATTAAAATAGTCTCAAGGAGAAATAGAAAACCTGAAAAAATCAGTAACCATTAAAGAAACTGACTAAGTAATCAATTCTTCCATTAGTGGGAGTGATGATGGGGTGGGAAGGTAGTAGGAAATTATTCTGCAACTAAGTTGTAACGAAGCTACAGGAACAGATAACCTCATTTTGTAAAGACTGTTTCAGAGAATTGAAAATGAAAGAAAGCCATCCAATCCTTCTAGAAGGCTAGTTGGGTCCAAAATGAAAAGGGAATACAATTATAGTCTAAGAATTATAAGTATTATGAATAGAGATGCAAAAAAATGTTTAATAATATGGGAATCAGTAAATTACAGGTTATCCATCTCATAAAACGTTTGGCAGCCAATAAAGAAAAAATCATGTTGTAGGAAAATATTTGTCAATGTGAGGAAAATGTTCTTGATATCTCGCTAAGTAGAAAAGCAGGCTGTACAATTTTGTTTCATAAATGTTACTATTATTTTGATAGTTACCTGTGTGGCAATTTAGCTGAATTTAGCAGAATTTTCATCCTGACCAAGTTAAGGTCAAGAATGTAAGAAAGGATGAATATCAGAAAACCTGCTAACTTTTTGCATGATATTAACAGATGAAAGGGAAAATATTGTCTGATGTAAAAAAAAATTGATAATTTCCACATTTACTCATTCATGATGGAAATTCTTGGTAAGCTGGGCCTGAAAGGAAACTGCTTTCACCTAGAAAAGAATTTCTGCCAAAAACTTGCATCAGACAGCATAGTCAGTTGTACAACTGTAATTCTATCATGATTAAATCAGGAATAAGATGGCTTTACTTGCCATTTGCTATTCAATCTTACACTGAAGATGCCATCCAATGTAACTAACCAAGAAAAGAAAGGAAAACCTATAGGAAGTAGAAAAATTGACTCAAAATGTTACCCTCCTTTTCAGTTTCCCTCTGTGCAGCCAACCCCATCATAGTAGATTTTCTGGTATTTGTCCTTGAGCTAAACTCTGCTTGGTTGTGACTGGACTTCTTTCTTTCATTTTCAGTTCTCTGAACATGTACCCTTACTTCTTCTGGGGAATCAAGTCCCCACTCCATTCTGCTTTGAGGCAAAGACACCCTCTCCTCTAGGTGTCACATAGAGAGAAAAGTGGATAAAGTGCCATTCCACGGGTTGGGGAAGAAGAGATATCAGGGGGGTTTCCCTTCTGATTTGTAAGTTTGATTTTTCTATAAGAAGCTGAAAATTCCAGATACCTCTCAGAGGGTGGAAATTAGCTCTCTCCTGAAATCCCTCATCAAATTACAAATGGGGTTTCTTTCCAGTTCTCTAACTTTGTCATTATTCTCATTTGTCCTTTTCTGGACTCTGAATTACTAGACAAACCTTGGCAAAGAAGACCTCCATGATAATCAGTTTAACCCAATTCTTATGATTTTCTCCTGACTGGTAGACAGAAGCTATAATCCTAACTCAAGACTGTATCAACATTATCAGTCCTTGAAAATTAGAACTGTTCTTTGACCCAGGAATCATACTTTTAGGAATTTACTCCAAGGAAATTATCCGATGTTGTTATTCAAGGTTATCTGTCACAGCATTATTTATAATGGTAAAAATTGTCAAATAATGTAAATGTTTAACAATATGGAAATCAGTAAATTATAGGTTACCCATCTCATAAAACGTTTGGCAGCCAATAAAGGAAAAATAATATTGTAGGAAAATATTTGTCAATGTGAGGAAAATGTTCTCGATATCTTGCTAAGCAAAAAAGCAGGCTATACAATTTTGTTTCATAAATGTTATTATTATTTTGATAGTTACCTGTGCAGGAAAAATATTGAAAGGATCCACAGCAAAAAGAATTTGTTTACCTCAGAATGGTGTGATTATAGGTATTTCTGGTTTGTTTGGTTGTTGTTTTTCATTTTGTTTTTTCATGTGTTCCAAGTGAGAAAGAAAAAACAGCCCCTGACAGCTGTCAGTTGGGAGCTGGACTGGCTCTAACAGCCGGACCTTAGTGTTCTACTGAGGAACATAAACCATTTCACACCTTCATCTGTGACCAGGAGGCAGCAAGACAAACACAAGACCGTTCTCTAAACATGTCTGCGCACAGACAAAAACAAAAACCCTGTGCAAACCACAAACAGCCAAACACAAGGGACTGCGGCTTCTTTGCCAATTATGACATTAGCCCCTCTGCTCCTTCTTAGATAAAAACTACTTAGAAACCCAATCAAAGAATTTCCCTTCTTTCACTTTCAGCAGCATGAATCCATAGCAAACCCACACGTCCTTGAACCCTACCCCAAACCACGTAACACAGCTTAATTTCATAACAAGCCTCCAAAGTGCACTCCTGAAATGCTTCCCAGCGGCCTCCCTGGCAGTGGGCAGATCAACAAGTCTTTTTCACTACAGTTTTGTTCCTGGCGGTCTTTGACCAAAGATGATCATTGACATAAGATGTATCTACAGAGCAGGTATCCTTTTGTAATTAAAAATACATATATTTAAAAATGGAAATTTAAATAATGTTTAAATATATACAATCTCCAGGTGACTTTTTGTTTTCCAGATGACTTTTGACCTCCAGGAAAAAGACAGACCCTCCGCTGTCCCTGGGTTCTTGCATCTACAACCAGCCAGCCCTCCAGCCCAGCACAGGAGCTGAGCTCCTCAGGTATCATCAGCTTTGGAAACCATCAAGAGTTCTTCAGACACAGGTCAAGCACAGTTTCTTAACAGTAACCCCATTGGCATTGGGGCCAGATAATTCCTTGCTGTAGGGGGTTGTCCTGTGCCTTGTGGGCTGTTTAGCAACATAGCCTACCTCTACCCACTAGATGCAAGTAGTACCCCCTCTGTTGTGACAGCCAAAAATGTCTCCAAACAATCTCCTCCCAAGACAGAGGGAGGGGCAAGGTTGCCCACAATTGAGAACCACTGATGTGGAGGGAGGACGATGGTGAGAGGAAAGACTGGGGATGCGTCATCAGGAAGCTTGGGGTTGCCTCTCTGCCTCTGTGGTCAAGAAGATCTCATTCTTGCCCTGCCTGCCTCATGAGGACAGTGTGAAGAGGTGACAGAAAAGTAATAAACAGGCTTGAAAGTAGCTCAAGAGATAGTCATTTAACCAATAAAGATTTGTCAAGTGCCTTCTGAGTATATATGATGCTCTAAGTCCTATAAAAGAGCTCCAAATGAAAAGGCACTGAACTCTAAGTCTAAGAAAACAAGGAAATGACAAAATGGTACTTTTGTACTATTAAGGATCATTTAAAATTATACAAAATAGCAACAACAAAGATTCCCTCAGAAATCATTATATAGGGACTTCCCTGGTGGCCCAGTGGTTAAGAATCCACCTGCCAGTGCAGGGTTCGATCCCTAGTCCGGGAAGATCCCACATGCTGCGGAGCAACTAAGCCCACGCACCACAACTACTAAGCCTGCGCTCTGAAGCCTGCAAACCACAGCTACTGAGCCCACGCATTGCAACTACTGAAGCCTGTGAGCCTAGAGCCCATGGTCCCCAACTAGAGAAGACACCACAATGAGAAGCCTGCAGACCTCAACGAAGAGTAGCCCCTGCTGGCCACAACTAGAGAAAGCCCGCACGCAGCGACAAAGACCCAACACAGGCAAATAATTAATTAATTAATTAATTAAAAAAGAAATCATCATATAAGTAAGGTAAATTTATTTAATTTGGACTTTCCTAATGGAGCTTAATAAGGAAAACCAATTTTCATCTAAGAAATTTAAAAAAGCAAATTATTTGCCCTGAAAGCAATCTTTCATAGAGTTTTCTAAATCTTGGCATCAGTTTCCATGCAAAACTACAAACTGCAGTCAGCTAACGCTGACTCACTTGACAGGTTTACTGAATCAGTAGAAGGAGGGAAGAGAAGAGGCAAAGAGAAACTTAACACAGTATGTTAATGTGTACTTACATGCTAGAAACAATTATTTCTCAAGCTTCCAAGGGGATAAAAATAATAGGGCAATGGTCAGAAATGAAGAAATGTGGGGTCACAAAATAATAACTTGGATAGCTTTTAAGAGCAGCATAAGCCAGAATTAATACATGTAGAGATGCCTCAGTGCAAGTGGCATCGTTTACTATGTGAGCTGCTTCGAACATTTTCAAAAGGTATTCTAAATTCTGAGGTTAGCCTTGGAGTCTTAATGAAACTGAGATTTCTCATAATGTTTTCTTTCTAAACATGATGGGTTTTATTTTTCTTTTCTGTTTTCTGAAAAATAGAAATCAGCTGTTTTCTTTTATAAATATTTTATTGAAAATGCGTTATGAGGGACCTTTTAAACCAGCTCTTAAACAACCAGATGGAATCCTTGTCCTCCTTTGCAAAGGATCAGATGTTTCTTATCTCATTTTTTAAATGCAAAAAGGGAACTGGTCTGGGGTCATAAATAAGGTTTCACGGAACTGAGATGCTAAGATTAAAATCTTTCTCCTACACGGTTATTTAATGCAGTAATTACTAAGGGAAAATAAGACAGTTCAAAACTAGATCCCAAGAGTTGAAAAGAGGTTACATTTAACCTGTGTTAAAGACTCAAGGATCACCTGGTCCCAGCAGGTAATTGTTTGAGCTTTGGGGCTTCTTGTTTACACTGTAGATAATTAGAAAAGCAAGTTTTGGCGAGCAGATGGTCAGCTTGGTGAGGACATGGTACAGCTCACTCACCGAGCTGATGGGTTGCCTTTCCCAGACCCGCCCACCACCCGGTCACCCCTTCCCTCACCCACCACAGGCTCTGCATCTCACAGAAACACTTCTCAGTACTGGAACCTGGCATCATTTTTTCCTTTCTTTTACACTCCCTGTTGAAGTTCCACATTTTTCCACTTATAAGTATCTGGCAAAGGTTACAACATAAATGAAACAAAAAGGAAAAGATCTGTGATAATTTCAAGATAGAGAAATGGTTTGTAAGGGGACAAAATCTCAGCATGTGATGTTTGTATCTAAGTAGCAAACTTTACACAATAGTCTGATCTAGTTTTACCATCTTTCTTCTGCATTTATTTTTTTTTTAAAGAAAACACTCTAGTTTGCAAACAAGTCCTTTTGATCAGTATTGGAGACAACAGGTTGTGCCTGTCTTCCTTCAGCAAGTTGCCCTTGACACTTTGAACTCCAGGTCACTCTCATTGGGGATGGTTTTCAGACCTGAAGCATTTCAGCGTTCACTGCGATTGTAAACCAAAGATGACAAAAAGTGAGGAGATGTGCTGTGACAGTCACAGCCTGGAGTCAGTCTTCACATTTAGAGACTCGTGCACCCTGTGTGTTTCCTATCGCACTGCCGTGACACGGAGACATGAGAGATTAGGACACACGTAGAGGATGGATTCTGCATCACCAGGATGACTGAATAATAGAGAGGGAGAGATAATGCCTTCTCCTCCTCTGGAAGTCTCCAAAAAAAAGGAGAGATTCTTGCGTTCCTGAAAAGGTGTGTCTATCTGGCAACCTGAGATGCCACTTCCTGTTACCGAATTAAATCATATGGACACTGCTCGGGCCCTTGCCCAGCCCAGGCTCTGTGCCCCAGAACAGAGGGTGCCTTTTCTGTTGGGGTTCGAGTAGCTGAACAACAAGAGAGAAGCTGAGATTGATGCGGCACAAGCTTTATTCAGTGGCCAAAGAATGGAGAAGGGGGAACTAAGTTCACAGATCAACTTCTCTCCCACCGGGCAAGAGAGGGATTTAATTTTAAAGAGGAAAGACAAAGGGAGGAGGAGCGAGGCTGATGGGGAGGAGGCACATGCATTCGTCTACCAGGAAGGGGCAGGGCTTTTTGGAGGGAGTGGGGTGCCCCTTTCTATCCTTCTTTGGTCCTTAATGTCCAATCCTGGCTGCCCGTAGGTATGTCATTTAATATGCTAATGTAGTCAAATCAGCATAAAGTGAGACTCAGGGTCTGTTGGAGATCAGAGTTGCTGACATCTTGAGCCCAGCTGGTTCCATCTGGGTTTTTTTTTAGTTTATAACATCCTCTCTTATTCCTGGACCCTTTAACTTAAAGGTTTATGTTAAGTCTGCTAAAGTGGAGAGTTTTGAGAAAAGACCTGGAGTCTTTTGAGAAAAGGCCTGGCAACATTCCCACCCTGGAACTACTTAGTGCTCACTCTAGGTGAAGCCAGGGAGTCCCAGGCCTCTGAGACCTTTTAGTGGTTTGTAACTTTAATCACTCACAGTGGCATGGACTTCACTAGACTGTCAACGACCAACCTGTCTATACATTTGAATACACTGCAAAGTTTTTTAAAATACACTTGCCTGTGCCCCAGAAATTCTGATTTAATTCGTCTGGCATGGGCCTGTGGTATATCTAGTTTTCAGGAACTTCTCAGGGGAGTCTCCTGTTCATCCAGGTTTGAGAACTGCTGAATTAGACTCTGGGTCCATCTCTGATCTACTGAATCAGAAGTTCTGGGGGAAAGTCCCTGGCAATCTGTGTTTGCCAGACGTTCCCAGAGCTCTGACAACAGCAAAGACTTTGCAGAATCAATATTTAATTAGGTAACACTGCTTGTGGCCATGTCCACGAAGTCATTTTCTCCTTCATGCAGACGATGAATCTGTGGTTGAGAGTGGTTAGAGGATTCACCCAAGTTCAGCTGGCCTGAAGTGACAGCTTGGGCCAAGACTTCTGCCTCAGAACCTCATACCCTACAGCTGTTTAATACACAGAATTTCAACTGCATAGATGGATGGTGAGTTTAGCTTTTGGCTAGATTCTTAATAAGTACTTCACTCTTATGTTTCCATATCTTCTTTATTGTTGAAGGGCAGAGATTTC
This sequence comes from Hippopotamus amphibius kiboko, assembly GCF_030028045.1. Lineage (NCBI taxonomy): Eukaryota > Metazoa > Chordata > Mammalia > Artiodactyla > Hippopotamidae > Hippopotamus > Hippopotamus amphibius. The sequence continues at coordinate 84,338,265 of NC_080188.1, read as the reverse complement.
CTTAAAATTGTGTACCCCTTTAATGTCCCAAGTCCTTTCTTTTTCTTTCTTTCTTTCTTTCTTTCTTTCTTTCTTTCTTTCTTTCTTTCTTTCTTTCTTTCTCTTTCTTTCTCTTTTTTCTTCCTTCCTTCCTTCCTTTCTTTCCTTCCTTCCTTCCTTCCTTCCTTTCTTTCTTTCTTTCTTTCTTTCTTTCTTTCTTTCTTTCTTTCTTTCTTTCTTTCTTTTTCTCTTTCTTTCTTTCTTTCTTTCTTTCTTTCTTTTTTTCTTTCTTTCCTTCCTTCTTTCTTCTTTTTTCCCTTTACCAGGGATAAAACCCCAGCCTTTGGCAGTGAAGGCACGGAGTCCTTCCTAACCACTGGACTGCCAGGGGATTCCCCCGAGTCCTTTTGTAAACTATTTCTCCTTTGTACTATATAGCAGACTATACATCTCACCACTGTTTATTTGGCTTCTGACACCGTAGGTGCCTTTACTGCCACGGATGGCAGCCATACAACACTGGGGGAGTAGCTTGGGATCTCCCTCTAAATCAGAGGCCCTGGGAAGCTCTCCTAGGCAGAGCCCACACCACACAATCCGAATCCCTGGGCTGACCTGGGAGGGCAGCGACAGGCCCTTTAACTGCACTCATTGTGCTCCTATTGTATGCAGAACATTGTGAGACTTAGCGGTATAAAGAAAGCCTGGTTTATTGTCTGTCTCCACCACTAGCACCAGAGGGGAGGAGGAGGTCCTCAGGAAATAGTTTTGAATAAATGGTTGAAACACTGGAGACTCCGTCATCCCTAGGTAGCAGTTTTCTTAGTTCTTTAATGCATCGACCCCATGATATAGCCTCAACTACCCAATGACCAATCTGGCCCAGTTTCTAGCCCTGTTTTGCCTTTATTATGATTTGTTAAACAAGTTTTTCTTCTGCTGTTGAGCTAGGCTTTCAGATTTATAGTTAATATAGAGACAACAGGGAACAGTCTTTTGCTGTTTACTTCAATAAAAGAGCTCCAACACGACTATACCAAAGGGAAAAAGAAACCACAAAAATGTTAAGACCCTCCTCAATACGTATGCTCTGCCCCATTTTTCCTATCATGTATTGGTCTCTGGAGACCAGCTTCTTCCAGAGGAGACCCAGGATGGGAGCTTCATGTACCAAAGCTTTGAAACATTGTGAGGCAAAGAGATGTGCCTTTGGCCTAGCAGAGATGGAGCTTTCCAAATGTGTGGTTCCACTTTACGAAGAGACAGAACTGATGTCAGTTAGGAAAGTGGTTTATTTTCTCTAGAGGTTATATTGAAATGTTCGCTGGCGTTTCATTTAGTGATAATGAAAATGGCAAAAATAAATGTGCATTAGTCTATTTTATTTGAGACGGGATCAAAGATCCTTCCGACGTGCTGGACACACCATGGCCTTACCAGCCGAGCGGGGGGGATGACTAAATAGGAATCTGATGCAAATACTCAATCAGTATGTATGATCTGAGTTCCAGGAAGAGAATTTCCAATCCCTTTAATTCTACTGCGCACCATTATTTGTGGAGGTTGCCAAACTAAGAAAAAATAAAATACAAAGCATTTGAACACACCCTTACATAATACATAGTTTTTACCCTGCCAGCAATAAAGCATCCTCAGAGGGCCCAGAGACCCACATTCCTAAGGACCATGCTTGACATTGATTGATTGTTTTCTAAGATATTTTCCAAGCTACCTGGTCGAATGTTTTCACCGCAAATCTGGCTCAGATTCTAGCCAGTCCTTCTGAGTCATCCCGCATGACTATCCCCATCTGCACCGTGCTTTTTGCTCAGCTGATGTTAGTTATTTCAGTTGGACTTTCTAATTCATCCTTTTAGGTTGATCTGATGCTCTGTGAATGCCCCTTCTACTTATTCCAGGGACTCTGTGTGGTGCCTGCCCAGCTGTTGAGGGTAGAGACTCTATGTCTGTCTATCCTTAAATCACTGGATACTCTGTATACAACAGGAGCACAATGAGTGCAGTGAGAGAACCTGTGGCTGCAGTTCCAGAGCTGGCTAGGATGGGGACCATATAGCACTGGGTGGTGTCCCACCAGGAGAGCTTCCCAGGGCCTCTGCCTTAAAGAGAGGAGCCCAAGCTGCTCCCCCAGCATTGCATGGTCACCGCAGGTGGCAGTAAAGGCATTTTGCAGAATGAGGTGGTGGGTGGGGCAGTAAAAAAGAAAGACCTGGTTGTGGAGGGCCTAACAAGATGGCTACGTGGGCCCCAGTCCTTCCTGGCCATTTGGCCTTTACCCTGATGGTCAGAGAGCAGAGACCTAGTGAGCTGAGTTGGGTCCCCATCGCTGTGTTGGGTCCCCATCGCTGTGTTGTACCACCTCCCACCAGCCTTCCACCCTCCCACAGATCATCCCTTTCTTCCTTTCACCTTTCTGACTCTTCTCACTTCCTCCATCCTCCCCTTCTTCCTTTGCTGCCGTCACCATTCAAGGAGAATTTCCCATAAGGCTTTATGTCCAAGGCCGTGCAGATTCAAAGGTGAGAAAGACTTGATCTCTGCCCTCTAGAAACTTAAAACCCCCTTGGGGAGATAAGGCCCACAGGCAGGAGTTACAGGGCACACCCAGATGGATGGAGAGTTTAGTGAAGAGACACTTTACAAAGAGGTTGGGTGTTAGAGGAACTGTAGGGGTTAAGAAGCACCCAAGAATCAGCAAGATAAGGAAACCATCACCACTCCTAGGCCCAAAGGAGCAAAGGAAGGGTCAGAGAGCACTATGGCCATGGAAGAGGGGCTGCCCTGTGGCCTCATGGTCTCCACATGAATGCTGTCTTGCTCCTCACCTCCCTCTGTCTCATCCACTGCTCCCCTCCCCTGTAGCCTTAATTCAAGTCTGTATTCTCTTGTGTCTCTTCTCCATCAGAAGACTCCATCCCTACCTGATAAGGCAGATACAAGTCCTGGCCCTTGGCTCTTTCTTGTGTCTTATAAGCCAGCATCTCAAGCTTTGATCAAGTGATGATGGAGAATTTGTTTTATTTTGGCTAGTTTTTCCAGCTGAGATGGTGCTGAGGGTGGGCCCTGCCATCTCAAAGGAGCAGGGGAAGGGGAGGGGGTGGGTGCAGACCAGAAGTCCCTGCTCCTTCTCACCACCAGGAAGCGCCACATCCATTCTCCTCACACCTCACCACAGTGAGTGTTCATTTTCCTCCCAAGGAAAATCCAAATCAACCTCATGTAGAGAAGGAATTGACCTCCTGTTAAATGACTTGAGAAATACTAATTCCACAATTTTTGCTCTTTCTGATCTTATTTGCATTTAAAATGAAGCCACCGTACTAGCTTAAAAGGGGGTTGTCTTTACCATCTGGGATATAGCACCATCCTTAAATTTTAATTTTTAATCCCTCTTTCCTGTTGGCTGGGGTAAAAGAAGAGACTCTTCAATCTGCCACAAGCAGAAAGATGAAGGAGAGAAATAGAATCAGGGGAGGAAAGAAAAGCGTTTTTTGAAGACAACTTGTAATATATATTGGCGTCTCTTCCCTAACTACTTCGCACCTCTGATCTTTAAAGAAATATTTATTTGTATTGTGAGTTGAACTGTGTCCCCCTCCCCAAATTCATATGTTGAAGCCTGAACCCTCAGGAGTTGACCTTATTTGGAAGCAGGATCTTTGCAGCTGTAATTAGTTAAGATGACATCATACGGAAGTAGAGTGGGCCCCTAATCCAGCATGACTGGTGTCCCCATAGAAGAGGGACACGTGGACACAGACACGCCCACTGGGAGAACGCCACTTGAAGGTGAGGGCAGAGATGAGTGTGATGTGTCCCCAAGCCAAGGAATATCAAAGATGGCCAGCAAACGTCCAAAAGCTACGCAAGAAGCCTGGAAGACATTCCTCCTCACGGCCCTCAGAAGGAACCAACCCTGTAGACACCTTGATCTTGGACTTCTGGACTCCACACCTGGGAGACAATACCTTTCCGTGGTTTGAGCCACGAGGTTCGGGTGCTTTATTATGGCAGCCCTAGCAGATTCATATCATTTGAAAGCTGGTGCTTAAAATATAATAATGGGTATCTTGGCTGCAGGACTGTGACTGAGTCCATGGTGGGAGGGAAGGGAGCACCCTGGATGGGCAAGTGTCCAAACCCACCACCACTTAGGCATGCCTGCTGCTCCAGAAAGCTGCGTGGGGGGGAAAGCTCCAGCCCCGAGCAGCCCCTTTGTGGAAACGCCAAGGTCTGGGATGGAAAATCCTCTTTCTCCACCATGGTGTGCACCACCAGGACTCACTTATAAACCCCAGTACCACTGCAGCATTCCCAGAGCCATTCAGGACGAGGACTTTGAAAATGTCTCGCGTCTCACAGTCAAGCAAGTAGGAGAGTTGTTATTAATACTCATGATGCTATGTCTATATTTATCAGAGATAAAATCTGGAAAAACTCGGAAAACTTAAAACCTGTAATATTTAAAATCTCAGCTTCTGATGTTCATTTATAGACACCTATAATGCAAATCACATCTATAAGTCAGGCTATCCTGTTACTCTTGGCCTCCTAACTGGTCGACATATCCTGGTGCTTTAAACAATAGGGGGAAGTGACTGAATTCCCTAGTCTAACAATTTTTCTGTCTTCTCCATGCCTGGCATCTTTAAGTCAGTCATCCTGGCCTTCCGAATTCATAGGTCTTAACTTTAGTGACCCTCATCAAATAATGTGTACAAAACAGTGCATTTCTAAAGGCTTATCCACATGGATTTAAAATCATACTCTTATTTAGGAAAGTAAAAAGCTATACCCTCACATTTACCTGTACGAGTTAAAATAAGGAGTCTATTAAGATGGACAAGAATGGGGAGGGAAGGTAGCAACCAGAGTATAGAAAAATCCAAAGAAGACTGGGCAAGGAAGCCCAGGGTAAAAACAGACGATAACTTAAAAGTGGAAGATAAATTAACAGCAAGAAATCGAAAGAGAGGAGTCAATGAGATGGGAGGAGATGAACGAGATGGGGTCGTAAGAGACCCTACCTGGATGCATTCTGAAGTTGCAGCAAACACTTCTTCTATCTCTGAAGCAGCTCGTCTGTAAAATGATTCGTATCAACTATGCTTGGGTTTGACTAGCGTGGGAGCGATAAAAGGCACAAGAATCAAAATTATACTGTTTCCTAAACGTGCTATATTACCCATTTTATATTTAAGTTGAGTTTTGACACGTACAGAATTCCATCAAAATGGCTTTGTGTAATTTCATGGGAAGTGCATGTAACCTCAGCTCTATTTGGCTGACCTCGAAGGAACAGTTCTCCGAGCCCATTTGCCGAGCTGCTGCCTGGAATGCGGTGAGGGGCTGCGATGAAATCTGTGATGGGGTTGGCAAGTGATCAGCCAGCCTTAGAGTATTTCAAAAACTGCCTGTATGTTACTTTATATGCTTCTGCAGTTTTGCCTTTAATAGATTTTTAATATTTTAAACACATTTAAAGTTCACATGCTTTTAGGTTTTACACAGAGGCTCAAACTGGCTGCGAGTTTTGGGTTTCCTTTCTTTCTTTTTTTTTTTTTTTTAAATTTTTGCCCTGCTATTGCAACAAGAAGCTGCAGGACTTGCTTTTAGTTCCATAGTCACCACTAAACTGTGGTGCCTGTAGCACATCTTCCCAGGCCCTGGCTGAGATGAGTACTGCAGCACAACCCAGATGTTGGCCAGGTCGGGTCATTTGACTGTGACAGCTCTATGTACTCCATTGACATTCTAACTTCCCAACCGGCCTCAGAGACCTGGTTCCCTGCTTCTCCTTGGCAGCTGCGAAGACTGGACATTGTAAAGGAGCTCATCAGCACCACATAAGCGCCTCTAGAATACAAATTCCAACCTCTCCTCTATTAACAGAGAGACAGAACTGACAGTTGAAACACGCCACTAATTAACTGCCCAGATGTGTAGAATATTGTCTTGGGGCCGACTGAACAAAAGAATACATATTTTAATGAGTCTCTAAGCATCTGGTCCAGAGGAAGAGATAGGAGGAGAAAAATTGTGGCCGTTCTGATTGACTTTCTGCTATTTATTAGAAATATACTAACCAGCAGTCATTTTATCTGCTGTGTCACAATGGAGTTAACGATGTTTTGGTTTAGGTATTTAGTGCCGGGGTGGCCTAACGTCTGGGGTTTACGGACTACAGGATTTTGTCAGTTTTGAGAGATATTTTTTTCTCTGAATGCCCCCAGCTCATTTTTAATGTTCTGGTGTTTCCATTCTCTTGATCCCTTCCCCACAGCTTGAACATCCAGGGGAAGAAGCTGAGCACATTGGGGATCTAAGCAACGTGCAACTCACAGAAACATGGCTGGAAAGCCCAGTGACCCACACCCAGGTATTTGACGGCAGAGAGAGCCTCCTAATTACTTGTTCATTCAGCTCTGAATAGAAGACCTGGAACCATCATCGTCATAATAATTACTTTGGGGTTTAAACAGTATTTTCTTCCAGACCTTCAACCCTGTGAGGCAGGCATTACTACCATGAGCATCTCATTACTACCATGAGCATCTCAACAGCAGATCTGCCAGAAGACTAAAGATGCCTAAGCGCGTGGGGTGGGCGTGCGACAGCCCAGAGCCAAGGTGCAGCTGTCTGTACCTCTGGGTGCAGAGAATTGGATGTTGGCTCATTTACTGCTCTTGTGTACAATGAACCCATCATTAGAGAGCTACCCACTCGGTGCTTGGGGCACTTCGGGCTCAAGATGCTCATGGCATGTTGCTTCCTAAGACGCAGGTTTCTCTCGCCTGCCATCTCCACATGCCCATGAATATTCATGTTCTTGAATATGGAAAAGGGCTGCTCTGCAGGTGAGCGCCAGGCCTTTACCACCATCACTCACGATGCCAGGGCTCTAGGCCCTACCTCTGACTCTTCTCTCTTTTCTCTTGTTTCTTCTTGCTTCTCTGAGTTCTTCTTCTTCCTGCTCATATGATCTCAGGCAAGTTATTTCCCTTATTAGTTTCCCGGTATGTAAAATGGGGATGATGATAATAGAATTGACTTCCTAGGATAGTTTTGAAGTTTGAATGAGCTAATACTTGAAAACAAGTATTTAGTACATACGAAACAGTCAGTAAATGTTAGCTGATGTTGTTGTTTCACTTTTATACAAAAATATCCATATAGAGACATTTCCTTCAGGTCAGCTGGCAAGTTAACCAAAAATCACGTGAGGGATGATCCTTCTAAAGCTTCGAATGCAGGTCCTGGGGCTACTTTTTGTTTTTAGGTGTTTTCTCTGCTAAGTTCCTTCCTTGTTTTTCTAACATCAACTGAGGCTTTGTTTGAGTCGCCAGGAGCCCAGTTTCTGCATAAAGTTTTCCTGAAATAATAGGAAAACAAATGTATTCCTATGATGGTGCGTGACTTCTTGAGAAGCCCTCAAGAGTCTTATTCACTTTGAAATGATGTACAGAGAATGTGTGGGAGCTGAAGAAAATGTAATAAAGTAGCCCCCAAAAGACTGAAAGATTTGGAATCAATGTGTGACTATCCTCAAGGTTCTATGGCCTTGAGAAGAGTACGTTAAGAGGAGATTCGATTACTGTCTTTATTTCTGTTCTTATAGAGAAAGAAATGCTAATTGGCTTCTCTCTTAAGCCTCAGATAAGAAACTACTCAATGTTATTTCTTTTTGTTTTTTTTAGCTCTTTATTGGAAAATAATTGTTTTACACTCTTGTACCAGTTTTTGAGGTACACCAAAGTCAGTCAGCTGTACTTATACACATATCCCCATATCCCCTCCCTCCCGCGACTCCCCCCCCACCCTCCCCATCCCAGCCCTCTAAGGCATCATCCATGGAGTTGATCTGCCTTTGTTATACAGCAACTTCCCGCTGGCTATCTATTTTACATTTGGTAGTATATATATATGTCTATGATACTCTCTCACTTCATCCCAGCTTCCCCTTCACCCCCCGCGCCCCCCAACCTTGTGTCCTCCAGTCCATTCTCTGCCTCTGCATCCTTATTCTTGTCTTGTCACTGGGTTCATCAGTACCATTTTTTTTTCTTTTAGATTCCGTATATGTGAGTTAGCATACAATATTTGTTTTTCTCTTTCTGGCTTACTTCACTCTGTATGATAGACTCTAGGTCTATCCACCTCATGACATATAGCTCCATTTCATTCCTTTTTATGGCTGAGTAATATTCCATTGTATATATGTGCCACATCTTCTGTATCCATTCATTTGTTGATGGGCATTTAGGTTGCTTCCATGTCCTGGCTATTGTAAATAATGCTGCAATGAACATTAGGATACATGTTTCTCTTTGGATGATGGTTTTCTCTGGGTATATGCCCAGTAGTGGGATTACTGGATCATACGTTAGTTCTATTTTTAGTTTTGTAAAGAACCTCCAAACTGTTTTCCATAGTGGCTGTACCAACTTACATACCCACCAACAGTGCAGGAGAGTTCCCTTTTCTCCACACCCTCTCTAACATTTGTTGTTTCTAGATTTCTTGATGATGGCCATTCTGACCGGTGTGAGGTGATACCTCGTTGAGGCTTTGACTTGCATTTCTCTGATGATTAGTGATGTTGAGCATCTTTTCATGTGTTTGTTGGCCATCTGTATGTCTTCTTTGGAGAAATGTCTATTTAGGTCTTCTGCCCATTTGTGGATTGGGTCATTTGCTTTTTTCGTATTAAGCTGCATAAGCTGCTTGTATATTTTGGAGATTAATCCTTTGTCCGTTGCTTCATTGGCAAGTGTTTTCTTCCATTCTGAGGGTTGCCCTCTTGTCTTGTTTATGGTTTCTTTCACTGTGCAGAAGACCTAAATGTAAGGCCAGACACTATATAACTCCTAGAGGAAAACATAGGCAGAACACTCTATGACATACATTCAGGCAAGATCCTTTTTGGCCCACCTCCTAGAATAATGGAAATAAAATCAAAAATAAACAAATGGGACCTAATGAAACTCAATGTTATTTCTTGAAGTCGTGTCCAGCGGTGGGATTCTGCAATGGAGAGTTGTGATTCCGTTTACATCCTTAGGTTATTTTTCCAAGTGTAGTTCTAATTTTACCTTCTTGTTGAAGGCTCCTTAAATCCTTGTTTAGTCTAGTAAATCTTTTACTTTTAACAAGTCAGCCTTCCCCACTAAATGGTAAGCTTTCAAATGGGGTCTAAATCATCAATCAACCTTACCAATCCACAGGGTTTTTTGTTTTTTTCTTTAACTAGTAAATGCTTAGTATAAATATGTTGTCTTAATCCAGAATCATAAGTCAAATGTACCCGGGCCTCACCAGCTTAGTAACCGTGCTATTTCCTGTTCAGGAAAGGGTTAACTCAGCAGGCCTGTGTTGCTCACACCCTGCACATTCTCAAGAGAGGCCTGTCTTCAGGACTGACCCTGATCCAACTCCTGGGAGATATTCTCCCTAATAAGTATGTTTGCATGACTGAGGCCTTGGGCCATGCTATACTAGGTTGATCAAATAGTTTAGGCTAATAAATCTGACTTATGGTAAATGCCCCTTTTCTCTTTGTTGATTTTCATTTTCTTATTCTTGTAGAAAACCATAACCACAAGTATAACAGCTTTCCTGAGTTCTGTGAGTCCTTCTAGTAAATTATCAAACCATAACAGTGGTTTTGGGACCCCCACCCCCAATGCAGTTTCCTATTACTGATGTAAGAAATTATCATAAACTTAGCGAGCTTAAACGACACGAATTTGTTCTCTTACGGTTCTGAAGGTCAGAAATCTAAAATAGGTCAGCAGGGTTGCCTTCCTTTTGAAGGCTTAAGGGAGAATCTGTTTCCTTTCCTCCTCTTATCTTCTAGAGGCTGTCTGCATTCCTCACCTTCTGCCTTCAATTCCAGTGGTGTAGCATCTTCCAATCTCTCTCTGCTCCCATCATCACATTGCCTTTTATTCTTCCTCTGACCCTCCTGCCTCCCTCTTATAAGGGCCCCTGTGACTATATTGGAAACACCCAGATAATCCAGGATAATTTCCCCAACTCAAGATCTTTTACTTAATCACATCTACAAAATCCCTTTTACCATTTCAGGTAACATATTCACAGGTTCCAGGGATTAGGATGTGGACATCTTTGGGGCTAACATTCTTCCTGCCACAACACCAGTGGGTTCACAGCACACAAAGGCCAGAATTACAGTGGCTCCCAATTCCCCCACTTTCTGGACACCTGGAGGACTGCTTAGCCCCTCTGCCCTGACCCTAAGAGCTCTCCCAGATAGTTCTTGGAATCCCTAGGGATATCTTTCATGTTCTTGCCTCCAGGACTTCTTGGGTGGTGGAGCCAAGGCAGAGTGTAGTGGATACCTCTCTAAGGATAATGCAGCTGTGTCTTCTTGCAAAATGCTGATTTCCTGCCACTCTCATGAATTGGCTCAGAAAAGAAGTCATTTGAAGCACTGTACTCAAGCTTCAGTCCTAGAGACTACCAGCAGCAGATTCATCTAGCACATTTGATAAGTTGTACCATCTTGGCTGAACCTTCAACTCATAGAATGAGATAGTGTGTGTGTATAAAGGCAAAAAGTCTGCTTTAGAAAGAAGCTTATTCCCAAGGTAGTGTTTTCATAAGGTTTGAGAGAGTCTTTGGCTTAACAAACAGCATTAGTGTCATGCAGAAAAGCAAAACATCTCCTTTCTTTTGTCTCCTGAAAAGAATGTTTCACCTTCACCTTCCTGAGCATGTTTTTCTGGGGTCTGCATTTCCCCAGAGCACCCCTGAAGCCTCAATTAACAAAAAGCTCTAAACCTGGTCATCACTACCATCATCGGTTTATGCCAGATTCTCCCAAGCAATTAATATTTGGCTTAAAAACTCTCCTTCCTCAGAGTACTCTTGGGTCTGTATTTATTCTTTCAGTAAGTCAAATTAAAATATTTCTAAAATGTATAACTCTAAGGCAATTTGGAGATAGCCTGGAATGTTACAAAACCAAGGCAGGCAATCACTGGGTATGTAATCTATTTGAGAATACGGATACTGTTGTATAAAGATAAATAAAAAGTCAACAGGAGGTTGTGAACTTGACTAATCACTGCTTGACAGTGAGTATATTCAGCTGTGGGCACACTGGAAAAGGCCAAAATATGCAGTCTTTGGATTGGCTTCTACTTATCTGATTACTTACCCATATCACAGCAAAAGAAATTTGGGAATTGTGGTCCTGCCACTCTAAGCCCTTGAAAACCATCAGTCTTTGGGGAAAGGGCCAAAGATTTGAGTGCTTTTTGCTCGTGTAATCCTGCCTAAGGCTAGTTCCAGGAAACACGCCCAGGGCACCACTGAGTCAATGTTTGGGTCATTTAAATCGTGCAGCTGGGTCATCACACACTTAATCCTGGGGAAAGGTGAAGCAAACAGTTATTAATACAGCTCAAGATGTCAGTGGCCCACGGCCAATATTTGACGTGGCCGTGATTTGATCTCCACGTTCAACACACAAACCAAAAAAACTACTTAAGCGTCTTCTATTCTATTTTTCCAGAAATCAAGCTTTTGTGTCAGTGGTAGGCGGGTTTTGAGGTGGCCCCATGTTTTATTTTTTTGACTGACTCTCCCCTCACACGGTTCCTATAAGGGAACCCACCTCCTAACTGCCAGTCTAACATGTTGGACAATTTTGCCGTGTTTTGAAAGAGCTTCCAAAAGAAAATTACGCTTGTCATTGTATAAGTTCTGCCACAGGGAGAAGCTTTGTGAATTGAAAGCCTTGCCTTCAGAAATTTCAAAATGATGGCCGATTTAGCCAAATGGGGCAAAAGTGAATCAGGTTTCACAAATTTCGGAATGTTTATTTAAATCTTTAAAACATATGTTGCCACAGCTGTGTTTAGCATAAAATTATGATGAAAATAACCCTAATGAAAATGATGGCATATTTATATAACGTCTTCTATCCAACCAGAGCCAAAGCCGCGACGCAGCTGATCTCATTAGGCCTGACTAAACCCCTTTGAGCTACAATGTAAATATTAGTTCCAATTTGCAGATGAAGAAATTGGGACGTGGGCAAGATTATTTACAGCTAAATAGATTAAGTTATAACTAGCCTGACTCTCCCATCTGTGGAATAAGTTGCAATTTAATCAGAGACTCTGAAGTGGGCATGAGGGAGAGGCCTCCTTTCTCCAAGTTCCCCACATGGGATGCCTTGTTCTAGCCATGGGGGCAGGTGAGAGTTGAGAAGGTAGCAGAAAGTTTCATATCTTGGGTTTTCATTGATGGGAAACAAAAGACATAGGAAGGAAGACGCTAATTCCAAGCCCCACACAGCAAGGAGCTGAGAGTCAGCATCTGACCTGCTCTTCTCAGCATCGCTCCTTAACCTCTGTCTTTCTGAAATGTTGGGGAACAGTAAGAACATTTTACGAAATGTCCATTGTAGGCTCAGATACTTCAGTTTGGTCTATGGAATGTTGTCCTTTTTTCAATCTAGATTCTCTTTAAGTGAGAGAGTTAACCTGAGCATGTAAGCGTGTTGCAGGGCAGTGCCCGTGGGTTTCTGCCAGCCGATGGCTAAGTCCTGCTCATCCCCTCCTCCTTCTAGAAGGTAGCTGAGAGATATCAACTTCTTATGCAGGGTCAAACCCCCAACCCAAGAACCTGTATGGCACCCGAACACTAGAGACTTCATCAAGTACTGGTTCTGACTCTCCTTTCAGCGATATATTTTGAATTAGAGCTTTAAAGTAGAAAAGAAAGCTCTGCTTCATCTCTGCTAATCACTGTTGATGTTAGATGTGCACTTTCCAAATTCAATAAAAAACTGCCTTCCTTCTACTCAGAAAAAACTTCCACGAAGCCATTTTTGCCAAAACCCGAATTAAATCTGCCCAGGAAAAGACATTCTCTAGAAATAGAGGAGAAAAACAACTCTTGTGAACGTCATATAGACTTTATCTCAATTTGAACTTTCAGAGTGCCATACCACATTCAATTTTGGTAAAAATGTACTTACTCATACATGGAGGGAAGCTTTTATTTCCATATGGCTTTTTGCCATGAGAGTTATGGAGACGGTGTGTATTTAATACTGTATTCAGTTACTAGTTTAATATTTAATAATAATCGAGGCTTTTCCCACAGATGTACCCAGTCTTTTACTGGCCTTGGTTATTGATTCACTCAGTACGTGACTAGGGAAAGTCTCTCAACCTTCCTGAATCTCAGGAATGATTGCGAAAAATTAAACTTTGACATAGAGCTTGCCCAAGATAGGCCCTGGGTGAATGAAGATTTCTTTTGTTACCATCTTTCCAGCTACCACTCCTCTCCTAAATCTATAAAGATTTCCCAAATCAGTGTCTATTTAATAGACAGTGTGTGTGTTGGGGGGAGGGGGCTACATACACCAGGCTATCAATAGCAGTCATCTCTGGGAAGTGGAATAATAAACATTTCTTTATTTTGTCCCTTGTGCTTTTCCAGTTTGTTAAATTCACCATCATGTAAAATGACGATGTACATGTTTAAAAGCTAATTTTTAGAAAAAATATCGCTGTGTAGATCTGTCTTCTTTGGGAAAAAGAAAATCAAGTTTGAAATATTTAGAGCTGTAAAGAATCGTCATTAGAAATGGCTAACCCCGTGTTTTCTAATTATATACGAAAGGAAATTGAGGCCTGGAGAGACCATTTCATCCAAAGACTCCAAGTTGAAGGAAGGCTGGAACTCACTTCTTGGTGTAACTGGTACCCCAGAGCTCTCCATCCTGTGAGCATAGATGAAGTGGCAGTTTGACCCTAACTCTTCTGCTCAATACCCTCAACTGTTAGATGTCTGCCTTGCGCAGTGAGTCCAGATCTGTTCAGGCAAAGTTAACTGGTCTCTATAGTGGTCATTAAATTATCTGACACATGTACAACTTATATTAAGGGGCTTCCCACCACTACCTTTGTCAGGGTCCCAGAATGAGAGGATGAGAAATGTGGCCCTGGGGGAGGTGAATAAGGCACTCATCTCAGGCACCAAATTTAAGGGGTAGGGGGGTCCAAAAACTCAGTAGTCAAGATTAATATTTTAATGCACTATTTTAAGAAATCGAAATCAATGGGAAAATCCATAATAAAAAAATGTCAAAATTTTAAGTAAAGATAGTGTGATATACTAGGAAATAAACACACTGGTCTTTGTCTCTGATTCCTGGCAAAGACCTCCTAAAGCCCTTGGAATTTCCCAAGTAACAAGAGCATCTTTTGTTATTTATAAAGTTCCTCTTTCAACCACCCCGATTTTATCCTAAGGAGGCGATTCTGGTCGTCAGCAGGCAGAAGTGTGCGTAACTCAGGCACCCCATTTGCAGCTGGCATCTCAAGTGGGAGCAGTCTTGGCCTGGAGCCCATAGCCCGTGGGGTCTGCCTAACTCCAGGAGTTAGTGTCAGAACTGAATTGAATTGTTGGACACCCAATTGGTATCAGAGAATTGGATAGCTGGTGTGGAAAAAATGACAAGTATACAGTGTTGTGGGCAAAACACACACATTTAGTATCAGGAGTGTTGTAAGAAAACACCACACAGATAGGATCAGTTTCACTGCTGAGCCAGGCCATAATGGGGCCAGAGACAAGAGGAAGGACCATCCTATTGATCCCATCTTTATGGATTGCTTGGCATTAATTTTCTTTAAATATTGCACTAAAATACTTATCCCAGTGACCGAAGTTCTTGGCTAATTAAATGAATAAATAGAATAAATTAATAAATAAAATATGGTTAGAGTAATCGAGGAGTCTACAATTGAAGCCAAGACGGGGCTCTGGATTTGTTATCTGAACAAGTAGCCCTGCAGAATGAACTGCTCCACAGTCAAGTAATCGCCCTCTTCCCAGATCCCAGGGCAATGAGGCTCTTCTCATCTGTAGACTATCCCAGCTTCTCAAAATCCAGATCCAAGAAATAACAAATAGCAAATAACACATACCTCTAACAAAGAGCATCGCTAAAATGCAAAGGACTTGAGCCCTGGTAAAGTCTCCGCTGGATGTGGTCAAAGGGCTGCCGGGACATGGAATGGAACAGATTCTGGGTCCTGTAGCTTCCACAAAGGTGACCAGGAAGCAGCCACCTGGGGTCAACAAGACTAGAATGGGAGTCCAGAGTAGGATGCAGGGAAAAGGACCACACAGTCTCAGGTCCCTGCATTAAGAGGTAGACATCAACTCATGGCTACTCAGGTGATGGTGGCTGTGGTTAATTTCTTGTTAGAGCTGAAAGGAATCAGCTTAGAAAAGAGCAGTTCAGATCCCATCATATGCATGGTTTTAGCATCAACCTTTGGCAAAAAAATATTAAAAGGCATCTTTCTTCACTGTGCTTCACATAATAGCCAAGTGGCTCTAGATTTCTGGAACTCTTAACATAACCTTCAAATCTCTTGGCAACAACACTGGAATAGCAGAGCTTTTGCTAACACCCAAAGCACCAGGCCCCAATGTGCTAGAAGTTCCAGTTTGCTGTGTGAAACCACTGTCTCCAGGAAGTTTGGAGCAATGAGTGACAGCACTGACAGCGATGTAATTCTAGAAGCCAAAAGCTGAGGCTCTACAAAGAGGATCACATTTTCTACTCAAGGCCAATTGTTTTCCCAAGCTATGGCATTTGGATTTTGCCACTTGAAAGATTTTTTTCCATACCCTACTCAAGAGGGTTTCTGTTAAAATACTTTGCTAGGTCTTCCCAGCAATTTTGGATACTTATGGAGCATCAGAAATAATAAAATTCACTGAATTCTTTGAGACTTGGTAACAATGTTATTCGATAGGTTCTTTCTTTTCCAAACTGTCTTGACATGATTTTTTTTCTCCTATATCTTGTGGTACCTCTAAGATGATACTAAAGTTTAAAAACTACTTGATCTCACCTCTTTTTTGTTTGTGACTTTGTTGCTGTTTGGTGGTTTGACTTTGTTTTGCTTTAAGTTGGGCTTGGTGGGGAGAAAAGAGTTATTACAGGAGTCTTTCCCTCAACTCAGACGTTTGGGTTGTGAAAGCTTATGTTTCAGTCTCTACATTGACAGAGAGGGGAAGATGAGGTCCACAGAGGTTAAGGACTTAACCAACGTCACCCACTGGTTGGTGGCTGAGCCAGGGATGCCACTCAGCTTTTCATCACTGCTCTCATTAAACCACACACTATCACAATTGCCTGGAAGCCAAGAGACAGAGTTGTAGCAGGTGTTAAAATCCCTTTTCCCGGGACTTCCCTGGTGGTGCAGTAGTTAAGAATCTGCCTGACAATGCAGAGGACACGGGTTCCAGCCCTGGTCGAGGAAGATTCCACAAGCCGCAGAGCAACTAAGCCCATGCACCACAACTATAGAGTCTGTGCTCTATAGCCTGTGAGCCACAACTACTGAGCCCACGCAAGACAACAACTGAAGCCCACAAGCTTAGAACCCATGCTCCACAACAAGAGAAGTCACCGCAATGAGAAGCCCAAGCACCACAATGAAGTCGCAATTAGAGAAAGCCTGGACGCAGCAACAAAGATCCAACACAGCCAATAAATAAATAAATTTTAAAAAAACAATCTCTTTTCCATAGAATGGGGTAAGATACCCAGGGGCTTATATGGAGTCTGGAATAGGGACAAAGGGCATAGATCTTAACCCATTGCTCTCCCTACAGTGGGCAGCTGGTGAGGGCTAGACCGTGTCTGTCTGTCAAGCACAGCTGCTCCAGGTGCCTTCTGAGACATTCCTCCCAAAAGTATGCTCCATGGACCAAATACCCAGAGGCCTTCAGTATCCTCTAAAGGTACTTGGTGTCCTTCTCAACCAGTATCCTTTGGCTCCACAGTACAGCCCACAAGTACCCCATGCCCATCCTCTACCCAGTCCCTAGGAAGACACTGCTCCCTGCCTCCCAGTGAGCTACAGCCCTGGCCTCCATCTCCTATCAGGATTCAGACAATCTGCCTTAACCTCCATGAAGAGGCCCAAAATACCAAAGCTGTTTATTTGTTTCCTGGAAGTTGTATAAAACAAGGCCAGCAGTGTTGATCTGGTTATAAAAAGAAAATACACACTTATCTTTTATTTCTTATAAATCACTGTTCTCTAGGTGTTGCTTTCTCCTGGATAACTGCAAGGAGAAGGCCACTCCCTCCGTGAGACCCACAGCTCCCTCTCCTCACCTCCGTCTATTGAGATCTCCCTACACTGACATCCCCAGAAGCCTTTGCAGCCTCTCCTCCCTGCCACCCACCCTTTCCCTTAAACTCCATGTGGGAAACTCTTCACTAAGCATCTGTAGTACTGGACTTAGGGACCTCTGCTCAGTAACATAGAAATCTCTCAGAGCAGAAGCACATACCATCCTGATCAGCTCCAAGAAAGGAGGGTGAATGGGAAAATGTTGGAAGGATAAACACAAATTAGTATTTAAGGTAACCAGTCATCTCCAGATAATGCTTATGGGGAGAACAGATTCTTATGCGTTAAAGGGGAAAATATTTGAAAGCATCTCTCCAGAGCTTTAAATTGCTCTATGTGAAATAGTATTTTAAAGTTATCAAATCCAAGGCCATAAATAACGCTTCAGAAGAGTTTGTTAATGACCTTTATTTCGACTTGCATTATTAAACATAAGGCCCAGTTCCTTTTTGATGTTCTTGTTTTATGAAATGAAAGGCTTTGCTGCATCTGCTCCCTTCCCTCCTGTATTAGTTTCCTATGGTTTTTGTAACAAATTTCCACAAACTTAGTGGCTTAAAAAAGCACAGATTTATTGTTTGACAGCTCTGGAGGTCAGAACTCATAAAATCAAGGTGTCAGCAGGGCTGCATTCTTTCTGGAGGCTCTGAGGGGGAATCTGTTTCCTTGCATGGCCGGCTTCTAGAAGCTGCCTGCATTTCTTGGCTCTTGGCGCCTCCCTGACACCACTCCTCCCATCATCTCTGCTTCCATTGTCACATCTCCTCCTCTGACTTTAACTCTCCTGCCTCCATGCTTCACTCATAAGAACCCCTGTAATTACATTGGATCCACCTGGATAACCTAGGATAATCTCCCCACTTCAATGTCCTTAGCTTAATCACATCTGCAAAGGCCTTTTGCCATGTAAGGTAACATGATTTCTCCTAAAATTCAAGTTAAGAAAATAAACATGCATAGAACATACAATGGATCAATGTATTGGTCCAAAACCCCAAAGTGGTAGGAAAATATGGGGCATTTCTAATGAAGATGATGGGCTGGACGTACATCTACTCCTGTCACCTCCTAAAACTCTGATAAAATAACATTAGAAGGATTTGTTCTGGGGATGAGATCATCTCTGGGGGACATGATTCAGCCTACCCCACTCCTTAGCCACTTTGACCTCATCTTGACCTCCTTGACCTTGCACTCACTCCTTTCCTGCCACCGTGGCCTCTGGCCCTTCTGGAGTCATGCAGGCACCAGACCCTGGCTGGTCCCTCTGCTGGGCAGCCCTTCCCCTAGTGAGCTTCCCCTAGTGAGCTTCCTGGACCACTTCTTCTGCTCCTCCAGGACTTTACTCAAACATCACCTTCTCAATGAGCCCTCTTCTGTCCACCTTATTTATGGGTTCAGCTTCCTCTCTCTTCTTTAGACACTTGCTGTCCCTTGGCCTAATTTACTTTTCTCCATGGTAATTATTACCATCTAACATACTGCATAGTTTACTCATTTACTTTTATTGTCTCTTTCACTCCTCTCAGATGTGTGCTCCATGAGAGCAAAGATTTCTTTCTTTATTTTTTTTTTTTCTGCCGAATCTTTTGGACTTAGAAAAGTACCTGGCATGTAATAGACCTCCAACAAACATTACTTAAATAAATTTGGCTGGGTCACTTATTAGAGAACCTCCCAAGTCAATATCTTTAAGTTTTACATGCTGGGCTGGTTAGACTGCCAATAAAACACTGATCCTAATTTTTGCAGAGTTCCATGGTCCATCTTCCCAGTGAGTTCTGGGAGCCTACTGGAAGAAGAGTGCTGGGTCCTTAATGTCCAGCATACATACATTCATTTACTCCTCAATCTGTGCCGGACACCCTCCAATTTACTTGTCTCAGGAAACTTCAGTCCGTGGTTAGGTGAAGGAAGAGAAGTCTCCAGGCTGAGTGGAGTGGGAGAAGTGACTGAGGACTCAACTGCTCATTAAACAGACTTCCAACCAGTCCTCCTTATTTTAGATGCATTTCACCCTCAGTTCCAGAGGTACCAGGTGCCTTCAGCTCCTAAGGCTCAGAAGGACTCTGCAGTAGAGGTTATATTGATTCCTCGTTTCCACGTTCCCTATTATCTTTCACTTTTCTTTAAATCTTTTACCGCTTGTTCAATTGCTTTCCAGTCTCCTGAGTTTTACTGCTGTTGTCTCCTCTTCGTTCATCCTTCCTTGGGTGTTTACACCCATAACAAATCCTTTTAATGTTATTTTATAGGAGGTGGTAAGAGTAGATGTACGTCCCACCCATCATCTTCGTCAGAAATGCCCCATATTTTCCTACCACTTTGGGGTTTTGGATCAATACATTGATCAATAAAACATGTATGTTCTATGCATGTTTATTTTCTTAACTTGAATTTTAGGAGAAATCGTGTTCCAAATCCTACCCAACTTAGCATTAGGCACATTTCCATTTATGAATAATACCTCACAGTTGAATGTTGTTTTAAGCAACATGGAGCGTTTTTTAAAATATCTAACTTAATCCCACGAGGTAGGCAAGGGCCTGAGACTCAGAAGAATTAGGTGCCAATGTGCCCAATATCAGCACAGCCAGTCAGTGGCGGGTCCCGTTCTCAAACACGTCTTCTGTCTCCTGACTCTACCATGTGGTTTCTCTCTTTGTCATTTTACCTTTCTTTTTTACGAAGAAAACACATGAGAAAAAAATGTCTTTCTTTTCACAAATGTGACACAGTACAGAAAGCTTGCTGAAAAAAACAGGCATATTCCTGAAAGTGAATCCCAGAAGCCTCCCCACTCTGGTCCTGCGCAGGAATAGAGGTTTTGCTGGCCCGTTGGAATGGCTACATTTATCATAGTTTGTCCAGAATGTGCTGTCAGTACTGCCTACCCCACACAGGGGCCTAGTGGTGATTCTGCTTAAGCTGACAGTCTTCCCACTTGGTCTCTGTGGTCCTTCTTGGGTCGCAAGTCTTCTGAAACCTCATAGACTCTTCCTCTGGTCCCTACGTGTTCTCACATCTTTGCTCCCACAAGGAGATCTCCACATATGTTTCCCATGACTAAAAACTATGAGAGGTTGTCAGGGCTTTTCAATCACTCTAACGGCCTATAAAAGCTTGCTGTATTTTCAGTTTTACTAAATATTTCTATAATTCAAAAATTATGGAAATGGATAGTGTTTCTGTTCTTTGGGAATATATTTAACAGCTGTGTGCATACCAGATGCAAATGAATATATCGAAATAAATTGTGCATTTTATAGACTACACGTCACATTAACTGCCTTCCCCTTCAGACACCTCGGGTCCCGCCCAGGCCAGAATGGGGAAGATGCTGGAGCACTTTACAGGGGACAGTTTGTTTCTTAGGGAAGAGGTGAGGTTCTACCCAAGCATTCTGAGTATAAGACCAAGTCCTCTGGCCTGTGCCAGTGCTTCTCAAGTCAAAAAGCAACTTGCTAAAGGTGACTCTTTGCATTAGGGGTGGTGGGCATTGGTTAAGCTGCTAACCCTCTCTAACTCCAGTTTCCATAGTTGTAAAGTGCAGATATTTCACAAACAGAGTTTACTCAGGGTTAAACAGGGTAAATTAGGTTCCTAACAATTAGATCAGTCACAATGGGCTAGACAGTGGTCACACTTTTGACTGCCCAACCTCCAAATCAGAAGCTGAAAAGGCCATTCTTTTTTTTTTTTTTTTTTTAATTAATTTATTTATTTATTTATTTTACAGAAGTAGTTTATTTTTTCTTTCTTTTTATTTATTTTTTTATTTTTTTGGGGGGTACACCAGGTTCAATCATCTGTTTTTATACACATATCCCCATATTCCCTCCCTTCCTTGACTCCCCCCCCTCGAGTCCCCCCCACCCTCCCTGCCCCAGTCCTCTAAGGCATCTTCCATCCTTGAGTTGGACTCCCTTTGTTATACAACAACTTCCCACTGACTGTTTTACAGTTGGTAGTACATATATGTCTGTGCTATTCTCTCGCTTCGTCTCAGCTTCCCCTTCACCCCCCGCCCCCTCCCATACCTCGAGTTCTCCAGTCCATTCTCTGTATCTGCATCCTTTTTCTTGTCACTGAGTTCATCAGTACCATTTTTAGATTCCGTATATGTGAGTTAGCATACAATATTTGTTTTTCTCTTTCTGACTTACTTCACTCTGTATGACAGATTGTAGTTCTATCCACCTCATTACATATAGCTCCATCTCATCCCTTTTTATAGCTGAGTAATATTCCATTGTATGTGTATGCCACATCTTCTGTATCCATTCATTTGTTGATGGGCATTTAGGTTGCTTCCATGTCCTGGCTATTGCAAATAGTGCTGCAATAAACATTATGGTACAAGTTTCTTTTGGGATTATGGTTTTCTTTGGGTATATGCCCAGGAGTGGGATTACTGGATCATATGGTAGTTCTATTTGTAGTTTTTTAAGGAACCTCCAAATTGTTTTCCATAGTGGCTGTACCAACTTACAGTCCCACCAACAGTGCAGGAGAGTTCCCTTGAAAAGGCCATTCTTAGCTCTTCCTAACCTCTGGCAACTACTCTGCAGGCAAAGGATTTGAAAATGGTCAAGTTGGTTATCACAGCCTAAAGCTTTGAATCTAAAGAAAGTATTACAAAAAACAAGAGCAATTGCAGAAGCCTCCTTGGTGGCGTAGTGGCCTCCAGGGTCCAACCCTGGCCACAGGGTAGGTTCTAGTGTTTGCCAGCAGCAGCCAAGGTACCTGACCCCACCATGTCTCTGGGCATCCTTTCCTGCTTCCTCTTCGACTTCCGAGTCAGTTCCTCCGGCCTCCCTACTATTCTGTGACCTACCAATAGCTCTCTAACAAACTCATTTTTGGCTTAAGATAGCTTAAAATAGATAAATTCTCATGTTTATAATTAAGAGCACTGTTATGAAATACATTTTTATTGCTTTCCACCTCTCTAGAGCTTGGGGCCCCCACCTCGTGCATCACAGGAAATCTCTAAGTACATAACGGAGTCCCAAGCAGAGATTTTCCAGACAGCTGCTTGGTGGAAACCAACCATAGGTCATGTGAATTGGTTTACTTCCTCAGAGTCTCCCTTCTGTTTTTCCCCCATATTCCCAATTATCCAGCTTCTAAAGGCAAGAAGCAGTTTGGGAATAGAGTTCTGAACAATCAGGAGGGTTAACAGTTGGGGTTGCCCGGGACAAACTGTAACTCAGGGCTGTTTTGTAAGAATCCTTTGACTAATAAGTTTTGCAGGACACTCATGAGACCATTGGAGGGAAAACCATAGTTCCTGTGGCCAGATGCCCCAGACAAATCTACACAAAAGAGCTTCCATGTACCAATCCTAGGGCATCAGCAATGGCTCTGGTTCCCCAGACAGGTAAACATGAGTTCATTAGGTGAATTCACTGGGCCAGTATTTAGACTCAGGCTCACAGGAAGAGAAGTTATACACTCTGCCTGCCTGGATCCAAATCCCAGCTCTGCCTCCCGCTAGCAGTCGGGCTTTGGGCAAGTTAATAAGATCTCAGTTTCCACATCTGTGAAATGGGGATAATAATAGCACCTATTTCACAAAGCCCTTGCTGGGGGGATTCAATAAGTCAGAACATCTCAAGTGCTTCCAGCAGGGCCCAGCACTCAATAAATCTTAGTCACTATTGTCAAAAATTACCAGCTGCCAAACAAATGGTGCTTGAAGACTGAGGACACCATGTAACTAAAGTTGCCTTACGAGATGGCTGCCAAGTGACTACAAGAATCTGTAACAGTTGTACAATGGCCTGCATCTCAACAAAGAACTTCTTTACATAGAGAGTAGTGGCTAAGAGCTCAGTCATGGCATCAGAAGAACTTGGGTTCAAGTCCTAATCTGTCACTTCATAACCTGCTGATTTTGGACAACTTCCCTGAGCCTTGGTTTACATGTCTCTGATATAAAGTTAAATATCTACTTCTTAGGGCTGTTTTGAGGATTCATTAGATAATATACATAAATAGCTTAGTTCATATGGAAAACACTCAAGAATTATTATCATCCTCCCAACAACTCTGTGAGGCTGTATATTTTTTATTCTAATTTTCTAGATGAGGAACCTGAGGCTAAAAAGAATAAGTAACTCCTTCAGGATCACGTGACCCAGAAAAGGCAGGAGGGAGACTTCAAATCCTACACTTTTCACGTAAACACATCCAGTCTCCAAAAATGCTCTCTGGTCAGCATGACATTGTGACTTTCATTTTGGGTGGGTTAACTGTCAAGCTGTATGCAATTTTCTCAACAAGGGAAAGAAGTTTCAGTGATCTTCAGAATTATTCTAGGGTCATTTCTGTCTCTATCTGTGCCCTTTTAATACTTAAAGTCAAGTGATCCCAACTTGTAGAGCAGATGAATGGGGGTGAAGAGAACAGAAGCTAATCCATGTTCCTATCGGAGAAAGGACAGACTTCATCCAAAATTGCATCTTTGTCAAATTCTCTCCGTGCATTTTCTTTCTTACCTATGAGTCCTTTGGCATTTGAGACCTCTAATGGAGTACACCCTTGTCACCCTCTTGCACTTCTTTATGTTAAATAGGATCATTTCAGGCCAGGAAATGTGTCAGTTTCCAGGGTAAAGAGCCAGTTTCAGAGCCTTAAATTAAAAACACAGAGAAAATGTTCTATTCTGTCTGTCAGAAAGAACTCCTTCTCCCTCAAACTTGCTTTCCCATACTTCATTCCTGCTCTTTCTCTGAATAGACTTGACAGAAAAATTATTTGGATGTGTCATGTTCTGTCATCTCAGGCCAACAAACTGGTGGTTTAATGCAAAATGACATAGCAGCCCAGGAATTTCGTGCTGGAACCTACCTCACACTGGAGTTGGGGGAACAAGTCATCCCACCTGGGAATTTTAAGCAACAGTTTGGCATTCCCCTACTCTGGACATTGGTTTCTTAGTGAAGATACCAGTCTTGGAAAGGACAGGGGTGGGAGAGGGGTGGGCCTCAGGAAATGCATTCTCATGGCTCTAAAGACAAGGTTCTTTCCACCAAAGGAGGGGGAATCTTCTCCAATAGAAACAAGTCTCTCTGTCTGTCTCCCTGTCTCTCTCTCTTCCCCTCCCTACTTGCTCCCTCTCTCTCAACCCACAAAAATGTTCAAAAGAGCTAGAAACATCCAACAACTAGAAAACAATGTCGGGAGTCAATTTATTACTCTGTTTTTAGTATTAGTTGTTTGCCAAGTGAAATTGTCCAATATTGAGTAATTGAGTAATTTAGTAATTACAGCAGAACTGGTTGGAGGTAAGCCTCTCGCCTGGGGCTGTGGGTCAAGTTCCTGACGCTGTGTGACTTCGAGGACGTCATCTGACCTCTCTGAGCCTCAGTTTCTCCATCTGGGAAAATAGGTGGTGGGTGGTGAGGAAGAATTGGATAACTGAATATTTAATGATGTGTGCACTTTATGGGCATCAGGCTGGGAAATTCTGGCTGCCCCCTGTGAAAGAACTAATGAGGAGCTCTTCTAAAAGTCTTTCCTCAGAAGGAGGATAAGTATTAGTTTATATGGAGAAACTATATTAGAACTAGGGGTCTGAGTACATGACAGCGAAAGAGGTGGGAAAATCAATACAATTCCAAGTAAATTGAGAGCTGGAAGCTCGTGAGGATCCTCTGTCCATCCCCTCCTTCTTCTGGGGTGAAACCTGAAGTCCAGGGAGGCCAAGAGTCAGAAACCCCTGAGCTCTTCCCGCACACAGGAGGCCACCACCTGGTTAGGATGACTCAGCTTGTGAGCTATGGCTCTATTCACATTTTGGCAAATAGACTCTCAGGAACAGAATGATGAATGGATTCCCATCACTGCCCTTGAGATGTTATATGGGACCCTCTCACTTATGCATTTTTTCTAGGTACAGAGGGAGAAACAAAGAGAGAGATGAGCTAGACTGACATTTCTTTGGGTTAACTGGCCCTAATACTGAACTGAGTTTCCTGGGGAAGAGCAGGCCTAGGGAAAGTGCTTGCTCACTTCATATGAAGTATTCTGCCTTGACCAAGAAACTTGTCATTTGTATATGACAATTTTTCCTTGAAATTCAGAAAAAAATTTGTGTCTCCTGGACTCTTATTTAATAACCATTTTTCCCATTACAAGTAAAATTAATATGCTCAGACATAAATATGCGAATCTGCTCAGTTGCTGACTTAACCTGATTCTGTCTTCAGCTGTGAGTGTGTCAACTTAAAAGTTTGTGACAACTAACTTTGTCAACATTAACTGGCCTCAATTCCATTTTTATACAATGTTAAATTATTTGTTTATATAAGAGATGGCTGCATTGCTCACTGGGAACACTTATGTTTACAAAGGAGTTAAAAATCAACAGATATCTTCATGAACAAAACAGTAATACAAAAACCAATTATCATTTTGCTAGGTTTGACATATATAGGAGCCCTGAATGTTGCCTGGAGCCATCATTTAAATAAATCAACTCTTGCACATTGACAGGCAACAAAGAAAGAAAAGTTCCATTGCATTTGACATCAGAAGAAAACCAAATTCACAGTCTAGCATGTGAGGAAGGTACAAACTTCAGTGAGGCAATGCTCCAGCAGCTACCCATTCTTTTTCTATGGGATTCGACGTGAGCCAAATCAGCAGCTAACCCATGGACAACATATTTTAATCATATAAACCTTTAGACAACACAATTTCGAAAAAGTAATTTGGAGGAGAAAGACTCAATTCTTTTTTCATTGTTTTACCAGAAGGACACTAGAGAGTTTTAAACCCTACCCCTCTTGGAGCACTGTTTTAATAAAGGACTGAATTTATCTAAGTACCTAGCTTTAAAAAAAAATGTGCTTACATGTATTTTGAAAACCAAGCCAAGAAATACAAGACCCATAAAATCCTGAAGCATATTAAATGACGGTTCCTTTTTCCTTAATCTGCCACCACAAATATCAATTAAATGTAATTATATTAAATAGGTTCCCCTGAGAGCAAATAAAGATTTGCCAGACAAACTGCAATCCAGGTGAACAATATATAATTTTCTTGAGTACACAGACAAATACAGATGGTACACTCCAGAATGTAACATAACAAATGTGTGTTTACCATAACATATACATTTCTTTTTTTCTTAGCTACCAAATGGCGGCAGGCCAAAAAATACAAATTAAAATATATGAGTTTTTCTTTCTCTTTTCTTGGATGAGAAAATAAATACGGCATTTTATATTAATAACTGCTAATTAAAAGGCTATTAATCAGGCACAATAATAAATAAATAGACTCTACAAGAGGCAAATGCCAGAAATAACCTTGCAGGTTTGGGGGGGGAAAAAAACAAACAGAAAAAATCTTATTTAAACAACTATTTTTCTTATTAAAAACAAATGTTTTACTGAGCTTGCTATGAGAGGAAGAAATGAATCCATAAGTAGGAAAATAAAACAGGTAGGATAAAAGGTATGTTTTTTAACAATTTAGGGATCTAACCCTCCGCATGGAAGAGAAAGAATAAGAGAGAGGTGGGGCAGAGGGCAAAGGTCAAACACAACTTTCCCAATTATGAAAAGGAACTGCCCAGCTGATGTGTGAATTCAAAGACCTCAAAGAATAGTTCTCATGAAAGCTTTTTTTTTTTTTTCCTACAGGGAAAATGAACAAATGCCACGCTTGTGTTCCCTTTCACTATATGATGTGTAACGTATGAATTTCTTCTGTCAGATGTTTCTAGGGATGGAAATTTAATTCATTCTCGGTGTCAAATGGAAAACCTTGAAAAAATAATCAATTTAAGATTGAATGTGCTGATATGTCAAGTATTTTTAGTCTCTGCCCTGTTTTAAGTAACTAAAATAATTATCTACAAACAGAATCTTGGAAGCACAGGCATTTCCCTTTTCCTGTTGCTCTCTCTCTTCAGATGGAGCTCTCCCTGCCTCCCACCCCCACCATACTGAGTTTCATAGCAAGAATATTCCAGTTTCAGATCTAGGAAGTGTTGTGGGGAAGCAGAACCTGGGGCTTTTGAATCTACTTGATCCTCAGATTTCTCAGCTGGAAAATATCAGACACGGCCACTAAGAACCTTTCTGATCTTAGTGATTCTGTGATTTCCGAAAACAATGTCAAATAACATGACCTCAAGGTAGGACTTATCCTGATGAGACAGATGCTGCTGTGTAAGTAGTTATCTGCTCCTTCTCTCCTCAAAGTTCCAGGTCAGTTCCATGTGACCCTGGGCTTGAGGGAAACTCCTCCCTTACTGGGATGCCCCTCAAGATGCCTAGAAAGACTCCTTAGGAGTTGGGGTAGCCTGGCTCTGCTGAGCTAATGCTTGGAGAGTGTGAGGACCAAAAGAGGTATGCTTGGTCCGGGTCCCTTCAACTGATGGTCGGGGGCCGCCCTTCTCACCCACAGAGAGCTCCCACAGAGACAGGCTCCCTCCAGGGAGGAGAGGCAGGTGGACTTCTCCAGATCCCTTTTCCCTTCCTCATGCTACTGCCAGCTCCCCGTTCCCCCTTGACCCCATCATCAATACCCTTAACTCCTGGTTCCCCACAGAGTTCCTTCTTTTCTCCGTTAGGTGTTACTCTAGGTGTCACTAAACCCAAAGCTTCCTGTTCTGTCTTGTGAATCTCAAGAGCCTCTTCAGCCGTGGTTGGTGAGCTTTTGCTGTCCTCTCCTGTGCTCTCTGAAGCCCGGTGGGAATGTGGGCAGGGAGCTTCCCTGCTAGGATGGGAAAGGGGATAAGTTATAGAATGGTTCTGCATTCCTTCCTTTCCACCCTTCCGACCCCATCCTACCTGTTTCTTTCCTTCCTTCCTTCCTTTCTTTTTCTTTCTTTCTTTTTTCTTTCTTTTTTTCTCCCCCTCCCTCCCTTTCTTCATTCCTTCTTTTTTTCTTTCCTTTCCTAGAGGACCTCAGAAACATTAACCACACTTTCTAGTTCATGTCACATTATCTACAACTGGCCCAACCAAGGCTGCTCTCTAGTGTTAGCTAGTTAGTTATCCATGTCCCCTATTCTCTTCCACTGTTTCCCTACTCAAACCGGGAAGCCATTCTAATGTCTGATATGACTCCTCTTGTTTGTGTACACACTTATAAACTGCATCAGGTACCTCTCTATACATGGCTTTTAATTTATCTGAGTGGTATGGTGTTGCAGCTCTCATAATGTTTCTTAGAAGTTGCTACTCGGCCTCTCATGTTTACTCTGTCACCTGCTGCCCCCACCAGCTCCACAGCACCTCATATATAACCCACATGTCTCCTGGGTGGTGACGGCTCCTACCTATCTTTGACCGCAATAATCACTGCACTGACCATGCTTGCACGTGTCTCTTTCTGGACACCTGTGAGGAAATATTTGGGACACATACACAGGAACGGAATGCCTCCATCTCAGGTGTCCCCAACCCCTGGGCCAGGGACTGGTAACACACAGCAGCAGGGAAGCAGCAAAGCTCCATCTGCCCTCCCTCCCCCCCCCCATCGCTCGCATTACCTCCTGAACCATCGCCCGCCCCGTCCACAGAAAAATTGTCTTCCACGAAACCTGTCTCTGGTGCGAAAATTGTTGGGGATCGCTGCTCCATTTGAGTGGGTACTGCCAGGCTGCTCTCCAGAAGGGCTATGCCGACCTTCACTCCCATCTGTGGTGCATAAATTCCTCTATCTCCCCAACAGCACGTGGTCCTTGGATGGTATTTAACTTAGAATGATTATCATAATGAATAAAATGAAAGGAAACTTTTCTATAGTCACTGGTTCATTGCTCCCAAAATGTTCCCCAAATTTCAAAAAGAAATGATGTCATACATTTGGGTATATATTAGATGTTTTCTTTTTAGAAAGAATGTGACAATATTATTATATGATGCAAAAGGAATGGAAAAAATTGCGTTATGTTGGTCTAAATAGCCACCAAATGTTATACACTAGGAAAAAAGAAGTGATGTGTGAAGCTCAAGAAATACATTAGCATCTACAGATTAGTTTCAAAGATCTAGCTGGAAAATGAAGTCACCTGGTAACCCTCTCATCCATTAGATCTTAATAAAGTCTCATCCTGAAATCTTTCCCTAACCCTTGAGCTGGTCAGAATTGCCTGTTTGCTTGTCTGTCTCCCCCACCTGCACCCCCAGGCTCTGTTAGGCAAGCTCCATGACTACAGTAACTCCTGCCTTGTTCATTGCCGAACCCCCATACTGAGTGTCTGATCCGTACTGGTCAATGAACAAATAAGGGTTCTAATTAGGGTTTTTCCCCACACAACCAAGCAATTCTTATACCCCATCTAGGTGTCCCACAATTCAATTCAATGCTGACACATCTATCTGGAGAGAGCATCAGATTCCACAGGTTAAGGGCTCCTCCCGCAGACATCCCCCCCAGCACATACACATCAGATCCCATCACAAGTCCAGGTTGCCCCTTATCCTTCTGACCAATCAGCTATAGATCTGAGATTCCAAGTGATCTTGGGAAGAGAGCAGTGAGCAGTAGCTTGAGCCAGGATCGTAGTTCCCTGACCAGGAATTGAACTTGTGTAGCCTGGATGGAAACCAGGAATCCTAGCCGCTCGTCCGCCAGAGGCTAGAGGCTAAAAGCAAAGTTGCCCTGGCTCTTGCCCCGTTTGAAAAATGAATTTCTCAAAGAGGCAAAAACTGCAAAAACAGGTACAAAGTTTATTATAAGAGACAGAGCACAACATTATGGGAGAGCACACAGAGAAACAGTTTGTTTATTTAAGATAGAAGCAAGGCAGAAATACACATCTGGAGAGAAAGGGTCCGGATGTCCCTCCCACAAAGAGAAGGAGTGCACCAGGGAGGTGATTCAAATCACTTATATAGGGCAGATCTTTTGGGTCTTTGTTTACCTTTGGTCAATTATCTCATTTCCCTTCCGTACCTGACCTGTCCCAGGTCCCTCCCGGAAATGCGTGCACATCTTTTTGCCAAGATATGGATTTCAGTGCAGAGGCCTTTGGGGAGGTTGATACCACCTATTATGGGGTGGTGCCCCCCGCTTCTAACCCCTGAGGAGCCTTTCTGCACATGTGTAGTCGGGGAGGACTCCTTGACCTCAAGAATGAGAAATATATGGTCTCTTGATCTTTTACCCAAGCACGACTCGGCTCCTCCTTTCTTCTGTCATTATCTTTATCTTGGAGTATCTGTCCACAGGCAGCAGATTCTAGCTGCTCAGCATGGGGTTCATCTATCTCCTGCCTCACAAGGACCCCTTCCTTGGGTTCAATAAATTTGCTAGAATCACTCACATAACTCAGAGAAATATTTTCCCTACTAGATCACCAGTTTATTACGAAAGGATATAACTCAGGAACAGACCGATGGAGAGATGCGCAGGATGAGGGGTGGGGAAAGGGTGAAGAGCTTCCCTGCAGTCTGAGTGCACCATTCTCCCCACATCTCCACAGGGTCACCGACCAGGAAGCTTTCAGATCCCTATCCTTTTGGATTCTTATAGAGGCAACATGCCGTAACCGTGATTGAGTGAATCATCGGCCATTGGCAACTGATTCAACCTCCAGTTCCTTTCCCTTCCCCAGAGGTTGGGGGTGGGACTGAATGTTCTGACCCCCTCGTTACAGGGTTGGGTACCCTGGCACCTAGCCCCCATCCTTAGGTTACCAGAGCACTTTGGAAAAGTCACCTCATTACGTAACAAAACACATCTTAACACACGTTATATAACATAATAAAAGACATATTAACTGTTCTTCACACTTAGGAAATTCCAATGGTTTGGGGAACTCTGTGCCTGAAATGGGAACAAAGACCAAATTATATATATTCCTTATCATAAATCACAATATCATCACAGCAAATGTCTTCAATAAATGAATGCATAAATAAGTGAACTGATTTGGGGTTGCCAAAACCTAGCACAGTGCCTGGTACAGACCTTGGGTTAAATAAACAGATGAATGTGTGAGCAAAGGTCCGCTACCCATCTTGCCCCATCCTCCCTTCTCCCCTTTGGGCTCCCCCATCAGATATTCCACCTTGAATTTTGCCAGATCCCCGGTGGGAGGACAGGGCAGCCCCCAGCAGAGCTTTAACTCGTGTTACCATTGGTTGCCTCTTCTCACTCCAGGATCATTACATGTTGGGGAAACTAGAACAGCCCTTGCTCCTGGAAAAGCTGTGGACCCCAGGAAAGGAGTGAGAAAGAACAGCCAAGAGGTATAGTATTCCAAGAGGCACACACCTCCCCTACCCTCCCTGCTCCCACCCTCCCCTCCTCCTCCAGGCTTTATCCTTCCTGACAGTCTAATGAAGGGCTGGTTTGGGGTGGGGGGGTCCCCTGATGACACACAGACCCACACGTGTGCATACCAAAGAGAAAACACATAAACTCATATTAAGACCGTTTGTTTTCTTATCTGTACAGTATAAAAGGTGATCGAAAGTGGACAGTTTCTAGGCATGGTTTTCCTTCAATAAGCCCTCCATATTTTTCCTGGATGTGAAAGACTGTGTTCACAGCCAGAAAAGAGCACTTGAGAAATTCTTGGGGACTGAGTGACGCCGCAGGCCATCTTCCTTGGTTCACAAGCAGTGAAGAACTCATCTTACACTGTGTTTCTACCTAATTAAAATCAGCAAGAGAGCCTTTCGAATCAAAGCCGTCCTGTGCCAACTATTTGGACCAGAGAACTCGGACATTTGATAGCTCCAGCCCCAGCCATTCGCATTCCAAATATGATAACACGTCTGCTTCTGCTGTAGAGTCTGCTCAGGGCTTTGACTGAAGGCCTCTCACCTCTCTGCGCCAACCTTGGCATAGTGCTGAGATTTGCAGCAGAACACTGACAGCACAAATTACAGGGCCCTGACTCACCGTTCACTTAGAGATGACTTTAAAAAGGAGCATTTGTGCTAAATTTAGTCTCCTTGAGGGCCTGGTCTATCACTCAGAGCTTTAGCATAGGGCCTTACCCATATAGCAACCTATCGAGATTGGTTGACACTAATGTAAATTTAAAAATCAAACTAGTCCTGTTGTTACTGCTGGTTCTCCCTTCTAAGGCTGAGGAGAGTTGCCCAGCTGTCTTGTTCTACCTCGAGCAAAATCCAGGTGAGAGTCCCACCTCCCCTGGCATTGTCACCGGTGGAATGGCAATTTCCTCTGTTCTTGCCCTCTCCAGGGAAAGAATTCAGTCGAGGAGCATAGAGCAGTTTTAAGTAGCAAGAGTTTTATGAAGCAGAGTGAAAGTACACTCCTGAGAAAAGATGAGAGCAGAAGCAGCCCCACATGGGGTAGGGTCGGGTTTTTTAAGAGTGGTGGTCCCTCCCTGTGTCCTGTGTCATTTGACTGACAAGTGGATTGACAGCTTTAGGCTATATAATTTTTCTCCTAATTCTCAGGCGCTTACCTACAAGCACCCAAGCAAAACCTGGGGGGCAGGGGCAGGAGGTGGCAAAACCACAATGCTAGTTTATTACAAATACGGCATGATGAACCCTGGGTTACCTCTAGGTCTTGGAGCACCTGTGCCAACCTGTGCTGGCAGTTTTCTCTTGCTTGATCCTGATATAGCTGGAAACCTAGCAGTGGTCCTTGACCACAAGAGGGAGGATCTCTGGGTGTGTTCTGATCACCAGTATCCAAGTGGAGGAGGGAAAGATGACCCCATGCAGGATGGGGCCTGACCCACTCACATCTGACTGGTTACACAACAGCACGAGATCATCTCAAATCCTTTGGGCTCCTTAGAAGAAAGGAGCCATTTCAGGACAAAGTATATGTCAATAGCCTCCATTTTCAATAAAAGAAGCTACCCCGACCATTAAAAACCATGTATATATATATAGATATAGATATATATGTACACATATATATACATGACAAGCATATTTTTTAGAAAACCTCCATCCTTGGAAAATAAAGCAGGATTTTATGCTTCCATGCCATGGAATTTTGTCCAAGTGCCCCGAGCCAGAGGGTAATTCTGCCTGTAAGTCGTTGAGTAGTATGAAACCCTCCATACTATATAAGAGCATAAGAGCGTTCAGCTTCCCAGTGCCTTCTAGACACTTAAACTTCTGGGAGAACAAAAGGATGGGCTGGCTTGGGCCAAGTAACTTGGGTACTTTGAAATGAATCATTGGGCCTGTCCTCCAATTCTAGATGGTTATAGGCAGCTTATGAAAATGTATCCTTTAAGCCAGGACATGAATGCCATCTTAAATTATTTCTGGAATAAAGCAGGGAACACATACATATTATATGCTAGATGTCCATCCACCAGACCAGTGGCACCAGGGACCGGTTTCGTGAAAGACAATTTTTCCACAGACAGGGGGGTGGGGGTGGGGGTGGTTCAGGCGGTAACGTGAGCGATGGTTCAGGTCTAACGCCAGCAATGGGGAGAAATGGGGAGCGGCAGATGAAGCTTCACTCGCTTGCCGGCTGCTCACCTCCTGCTGGGGGCCCGGATTCCTAACAGGCCATGGACCAGTGCTGGTCCGTGGCCAGGGGGTCGGGGACCCCTGAACTAGGCGTCACGGGAAGACCTAAAGGCCTAGAACTTCAATCTGACTGAAAATAATAGCTAACATTTATTCAGCTATTATCACTGTTGTAAGGCACTGTTCCATGTGCTTTACATATAGTAACCACGTAATACTATTACTGTCCTCATTTCGCTGATGAGGAAACTGAGGCACAGAGAAATGAGTTACACAGCTCAACCAAGGCAGTTTGGTTCCAGGGCTTTTTTCTTAAAGAGGATGCTCCATTACATCCCTCCTAGACAGTCTCGGCTCCTAGAGGGCTCGCAAGAGAAGCGTGAGACACAGCCCTGCCTACCAAGACCTCACAGTGGGAGAAAAACTGCTGCGTTGTTTCCAGCCAATAGGAGTGCTGAACGCACATCCAGCAGGCTCCACCCCCCGGAAGAAGGCAGTGGAAATTCGACTGGAACCGCTGCTTTCCCTCTCAAGCCGGATCCCATGCAGGCTGCCCGCCAGCCCTCCTTTTTATCAGCACAGTCCCGGCCCTGGAGGTTCGGAGGTCCAGAGGGGCTGCTTTTCAGAATCAGTTCCATTCTGAACGTATCCTGGGGAAAAGGTAAAGACCAGAGATAGAGTTAATTCAGGATATATTCTAGCCCCAATAGAGAGCGAGCCTGCCAATGGTGCGAGTCTACATGAGCCAGTCTCCGGGGTACCACAGCCCAGTGCGCATCCCCAGACTCCAGATGGGAAGAATGCATCTGTGGTTGTTATTCTGGCATTTCCCCATCATTCTAATGAGTCCTTGCACTGACTCAGAGGCTTCCCTTCAAGGATACCACCCCGCCTGCCTTTTTAAAGCGTCTCCAGACTCCAGCACAACTCGAAAAAGAGAAAGCCCAGACTGCGCCCCACTGCAGCCTCCGTCCCCTCCCAGCGCCTCTCCTAAAAGCAATTCTGAGTCTGTTTCAAGAATTTCAAAGTAAATGTTTTCAATCTACCAGAGCCCGTGAACAAATAGGAAGCTATTATGTATTTTTCCCTCACTTAAAGTGTGCCTGATATAACCTGTAATGACCAGGACTTACACAAAAGATACATTAAAAGATGAATGTTAATGTGTCTACTCTACAAAGATGCAGGCAATTCCCCTATAGAGCAAGTTTCCTTCGTGGGTTTAAAAACATGATTCAAACTCCAACTCCACCCCCGACCTCCACCATACACATGCCATCTTTTTTCATTTCGAGTGAAGGTTTTTATTTCTTCCAGAAACCCATTTATTGTGTGTTTACTACATATGCTCATCTGGGAGCTTATCAGCAGAATTCTCCCCAACAAATGAAAATATGTAGGACTAATCCGAAGTCGAATACAAGTGGTTCTATAAACACTGGGGTGCCGATCACCCCTTGTTCTTGGCTCTGTGAGTAGCTGAGTCCTCATCACCCTTGGACTCCCAGCGAGCACACAAGCCTGCTGCTAAATGACAGATTGGGGCTGGAGGGAGCAACCCCTGAGTCACAGTTTCAACCCACAGAAGAGTATCGGCTCCAAGCAGGCGCATCAGAGCTGACATTACCCTAAGGTAAACAATTTGACTGTAAAGTAGTTTTATGGCCCCCCATAAGTGATTTCCACTCTGTCTCACAGGTGCATGTGCCTATTTCTTTCTTTGCAGAGGAAACTGTAATATCCTACTCTTAGCACCACAGAATCCCCTCTCCCAGAGAGCATATTAAATGACTTTTCAGTTTCCAAGGCTTCGTCAAGAGCTCTGTAAAAACAGCTACATACTTCACACAGGCCGTCACTAAGCATGTTGACGGGTTTTCTCCCCTAAAGACACCTCTAGCCAAAAACTCATTCAATTTTGTGTGAAAGGAGTTAAAAATGACTTCTTTTTTCTTCCTCCCCCCCCCCACCACATCTTATCTAAGGCCAGTTAAGTCATAGCCAGCATGTTGGGAGTATAGTGACACTGAAAATAACTCACGTGTCATCCCTACCACGTTCTCAGATCTGGTTCATTGAGATGTTTCTAAACCCTCATGAGAAGCCACACTTCTCCCTCCAAGCACCATCTTTAGTTTACTCTCTGTGCCCTGGCCAGATGGATGTCATGAAAGGAGAGCGTTTTCTTTGCTCTTTGACAAAGCCATAGAAGGGAAAGCACAGTTCCACAAGCGCCCAGGATCCCGCACTCTTTGTGTGTCTAAGTCAGCTCGGGCTGATGTCACAGAATACCACAAACAACAAAATATCTATTTCCCACAGTCCCGGAGGCTGAGACATCTGAGATCAGGCCACCCACAGATCCCATGTCTGGTGAGGGCCCACTTCCTAGCTTGTGGACGGCCACCTTCTCACTGTATCCTCATGTGGCAGCGAGCGAGAGGTCCCTTCATCCTCTTATAAACACACTAACCCTTGTGAGGGCTGCACCCTCATGATCTAATTATGTCCCCAAAGCCCCACCCTCTAATATACCATCCCATTGGGGGTTAAGGTTTCAACCTGTGGTTTGGGGGGGCATGCAAATGTGCAGTCCATAACAATATATTACCTTCCACTATCTTTAAAGATACTTCTCAGGAAATTTACTCATTGTTTATCACAGGGTGGGATGCAAATCAAGCCTTGTTGTGGTCTTTTATTTCTAGCCTGACACAATGCTTGTACAATAGGTATTTGATAAGTATTGTTTGAATGAATGAATAAATGTTTAAAGACTCAGGTAGGGGTGACAGAGACTTTCTCCGCTGATGTTTAAAATGGCAGTCGACCCCTAGAGAGGCACTGCCCCCTCTGTCTTCAGCCAGATGCTGTGGCCCTGCCTTTCTCCTCCCTTCTCCAGATGCTAATTTCCCTGCACAACGGCTCTCACTCTTGGGAGAAGGAAAAGCAGAAGGAGAGGGGGCAGATTCAAGAGGCTCCTCTTCTCCAAACACCCTCAACAATTTTTCTTAATGACAGCTTTAAAATATAGATGCTATAATTTCTTTCTTAAAAGATGGTGGATGGAATTGTTCTCAGGCCTTTGCTTGTTAGGGAGAATTTATTGAAAAGGAAAAGAACCATCTGTCCACATTTTTCTGGATGTGTCCAAAATAGACATGAATCTAAAAAGTTAACCATGGATCTCTCCTAAAGACTAGGAAAGCAAATACATTTCTTATTAATGGAATGCTCCATGTTCCTAGCATATTCCTTTTACAGTGGTTGCATTTTAGATATACTGAACCTTAGTTCATTGACTTTCCATGTTGCTAAGCAAACTTTGCAAACCTCTGGCCAGAGTTAGGGTGGGTCTACATTTCTGCTCATTCAGAAAGGAAGACTGTGGAGTCCTCAGGCTCTCTGCTGTGGCTCCTTGCCTTTGAGACTTCGTTCTCTCATCTGTAAATTGCCAGATGGGGCTAAACTCCCCAAGGCGTCCCGGAGTGGGGTGGAGGTGTAGGAAAGACGTGGAAGAACTAACCAGAGCAGGTCCAGTTTAATCTGAGTTCATACTGGTTCAGTCTGAAATTTTCTTTGATCAAAAAGGAATTCTGACACAAAAAAGTAAAAGTCTGTAAACCCCTGGAGTGAATGAATGACGGCTGAGGTCCCCTGGGATTCCAAATTCCCATTATAGAGATTAGTCTTATAATTTTACTACTTAAGTAAAATTCACCCTTTTATAGTTGTTGAATCTTTGGTTTGGTGTTAAAAGCAAGGAGTAGCTATGTGTTCTCTGAGGGCAAGCTTTTGGTAAGGAATGCAATACCCTCATTTATAACAGGTCCTCTGGAAAGATACGAATCCCCAACAAGAAGGCCTGCTCTGTGTAAGAATTTCAGGAGGGCACAAGAGAGTCAAAGAGCAAGGGACTGTCCTCCCGCTGCTGAGAAAGCAGGAGGCGGAGGGTAAGAAGACAGGAGCAGCAAGAGCATCTCAGCGGTAGATGTTGTGGAGAGGAAAAGCCTCCAGAGAAGGCAATCAGGTGTGGAAGGGGAGGATGGTTCTAGGCTGACTCCCTGCCTTGGAAGGAAGGAAGGGGTGTGAGGAGCCTTTCACTGCTAGGATCCTGCAAAGTCAAGCATGGCAGAGGAGAAGGAAAGGAGAAAATGAGTGGAGAGTGACAGGAGAACAGAGGACATGGTGATAGCTTAGCACGCTTTGAGAAGGTTTTCTAAGGAGTGACTGATGGCTGAAGTGAAATAAAAGGTTAAAATCAGAATATAAAGTTGAACCACATATAAGGAGGGAACAGACAACAGGGAAAAAAACAAAACAAAACACAGAGGGATTCGTCCAAGGAAGAGTTTGTTTTAAACCACATAGGAAAAAGATGCGTCTTTGGTCGAAGCTAACAGCCCTAAAGATTAGCTTCTGAGTCAAACTATCATTAAAGTGTCTTATAACTGCCTCATAAATGGCTTTATTAATTTCATGGCATGCGAGGGTTCAGAACAGATTCTTAAAACATCTTAGAACTAAAATCTGAGGCTACATCCAGCTTTTATTCACAAAGCTTCTATACT
This sequence comes from Hippopotamus amphibius kiboko, assembly GCF_030028045.1. NCBI lineage: Eukaryota > Metazoa > Chordata > Mammalia > Artiodactyla > Hippopotamidae > Hippopotamus > Hippopotamus amphibius. The sequence continues at coordinate 84,300,033 of NC_080188.1, read as the reverse complement.
TACCATCTGCACAACATTTATTTCTCTTAACTTCCTCTCCCTGTTAAATTCTTATCCACACTTTTAAAAGTCCAGGAGGAAATCAAGGAAGATGAAGATTTCTATAGAGAAAGGGAAAAAAGTGACCAGAAAGAAGTGACTCATATTATGGTCTAGGGAACCTCATTCTGCAAATCTAAAAAGTTAAGTGATTGAAATATTATGACAGCTTGCTTCTGTGGAAAGAAAAACCCACTCTCTTTTCAATCTATATTCAGTAAGAATTCCCCTGCCCGCCAAAACAGACAAAGTGAGGCTCTGTGGGAAGTTAACAAGCTGAGAAGTCCATGCTTCCTTGAGGTTCGAATCTTTCCGTGGAATGTCCGCTGAGTCTGTCATAAGATTTGTCGCTGTTTCTTTTTTAAAATAGTAACAACTAGAACCCTGTATTGATAATAGTGGTTATTGTGTGTATTTATTTATTTGCCTTAGCCAAAAAAGCCAAAAGCTCTATGCTTAAAAAGAAGTTAAACAGTTTCCTAGAGCCAGGTCCCCCCCAGCTCAGTGGTGACATTAGTTATTTAATGCAAATGATAAACTGCGTAAGGCTTATTTTGTGCCAAGCCCACGATGGAGAGTTTCTGGGGCGGTTTCCTCCTTATGCGGGGAAGACATAGGATCTATTGCTGTTCTTTTCTGGAATGTGACTGATTTCGATGATTTACAGATCTTACTCTGCAGAAATCCCTCTGTCTGTGGGCGAGGCTTTTCCTCGCTCGCATGCTATAGAAGGAAAAAAATAAAAACTAAATCACAGTTTACTGTTAAAAAAATTTATCTGAATCTAATAAAATGTTACTATTTGCTAAAAAAAAAACAAAACAAAAACAAAAACAAAAAAACCCAAATCAACAAAGTAGCCCTGGTGGCGAGCATCGCTGCAAGGACAGAGAAGCACGATGGTGTTCCCATAGAGACCGAAGCCCAGGAAGCTCTGTACTCCTCACCAAAGCAAGGGTGTGCAGAACCAGGACTCCAAGGCCCCAAGTGAATGACGCTCCCACCAGCCATCGCCCCCTCCCCGCCACCCCGACTCTGCCCAGCATGCCGCCAGCCACAAAGCCCCCAGAAGCGGCAAGCCCTTTCACATCTGCAGGATGTAGTTCAAACGCCACCTCCACCGCACAACATCCTCACCTGCCACTATAGCCTCACCTCTTCCTTTTCCGAATTCCTTCCGTGCCGCAAGTCTGATCTGAGAACAGGACATTAAATCTCACACCACCTTTTCTTTTCCTCCAGATCAAGTTGTTCTGCTGTCCCGTGTAGATAGCAAACTAGAAGGCAGGTGGGCACGTCGTATCTTTTGTTTCCCTGATGGCCTCAGCTGAGCCTCACTCGGGAATTACTTGCCGAGGTAAATTGATTCAGTCTGAAGGGTGAGGGGGAAGAGGGCCTAAAAGCAAATCTTTTCTAGACAGAGATCAGAACACTTCCTCTTTCCTAAGCATACAAGACTTCCCCACCGAAGTTCCTCTCTGCTCCTAATCGGGGTCAAACAGTAGCCTAAGAGTAAAGGGAGGCATTTTCTCTCATCTTGGTACTTTCCAATTTTTAACATTGCCTGTGATTTTGGAGAAAAATTTTTAAAAAATGAGGGGGGGTTATTAAAGCCAATTTGTGAGCCCTAGAAATCTATTCTTTTCTTATTCATTATGTATTTATTAAAAATATATAATCACCGAGTGGTTTCATTGCACATTACCATACATGCTGGCTGCGTGCTGATGGGCAAAAACGTGCGTGGCCATGATCTTCACGGAGCTTGTTGTCTACCAAGGGAGATAGATTTTGAACAAGTAAACAGACATATAAAACAAAATACTAATAAGTGGATAATATGATCTGTGAGTTGTATCTCCATAAGACTGCTACCAAAAAAATAGAGACTATGGAGAAGGGTTTTTGTAAGTAGAGCATCAGGGCACCTGTCTCCACCCTGTGTTGTTGCCAGATGTTGCGTTCCGTAACCACCCTCTGCCGGTCCTCAGTGATACCCAGCCCATGCTGGGGGCTGCCGGCAACACCTGCGGCCCAACAACGTATGGGGAGCCAGAATCGAACTTTTCCTCTCAGAGATGATGGAGAGCAAAAAGGAAAGAGTAAAGCTTCAGCTGCCACCTCCTGTCACCAACGTCCTGGGCTTGGATCAGCTGTTCCCAAAGCCACTCCTCTCCCCCTCTTTTAGGGGGTAACTTTCATCTCCAGCTGTTCCAACGGCTTCATTTTCCACTTTGGTGAGTCACCAGGCAGAGGATGGAGAATGTAAGCCATTACTTCCCTCATCCTGGCAGATAATTTGATACTGTACATGGTGCTTCAGAATGTTTCTTCTGTATTTATATCTTGGCAAGGGCATGCTACATTGTTTGCAATTCTTCTATCCTCATTGCCAGCTTTTTCTGGAAAAATCGTAGAAAATAAGATGCAGGATACATCAAGCCACAACCACTTGGCTCCCTGGTGTGGAGTTTTTTTCATTCCCCTGCCCCCCTCATTGGTTTCCAGCACGCTCTGCGCGCTCTCTCTCTCTCTCTCTCTCTCTCTCTCTCTCTCTCGCCTGGGGTTTTTGAAGACACCCTCTATACACTGCCCTGGGGCCCCCAGTTGTACTCTGGAGCTGCCTAAGAACATGCTAATCCCCTTCCTCTTTTACACCCTGAAAATTAAGCGTTGCAGAAGAACTCTTCTTCCAGGTGAGACTGACTGGCTTCCTCTCTGACAAGCTTTCTACTTGCGTTGACGCAAGAGGCAGAGAAAAATTAAGTGTTCTCCAACAGGCTCTCTAAGGATATAATGAAAGGGAGCCCCTAATCTAAACCAGCGCAGAATTCCAGCGTTTTGGACATGACCTACCATCTACAAATCCTTAGAGCTAGCTCCCCTAGTAACAGCAGGAATTTGTTGGACTTCCAAAAGATAAATTAAGTTACCATTTGCTGCCCAGCACAGCATTTAGGGACGTTTTCCCTGCAGGGGTGAGCCAAGGTTACAGGCATAAGGGTGTTTCTTTGCTGAACAAGAGATGCAAATTTAGAGTTATTTACCAGTGGTCATCACTAACTACATTAAAATATAAGCCTTGGCCTGTGATTCAGAGCAAAACTGTTTTTTTGACATTTGCATTTAAATGTTTTCAATATATTAAACAAGACTCTGCAGTGAAATAGTCACACTGTATTTGTCAGCTTTATGTCAGTCATGTGTCTGAAACATTTCCTCTGAATAAACAGTGGGACCTAGATTTATTTGTGGGCGGCACTGCATCTTTATTCCCTGATGCATCTATAGAGCAGCTGCTGTGGAGACATTCCCAATGACAAGAAGAAAGTCATATATTGTGAATAGAGAGAACTAAATAAGGAGTTTGGACCATCTCCTAAGTGGAATGCCAAGCAACAAATTGAATAGTATATTTGATTCAACTATTGCAAAAAGGGTTACATCAGCAATTCAAAGATGCAGTCATGGGTTTGGCAGTGAGCTTGAAAATGTTCATTTCCTTATACTTCCTTATACTATACAGGCAGAGCCAAAGGATGCACCATTTTAGTATAGATTTAAGATGACCCAACAGTCATAATAATAAAATTAACACAATAGGGAGCCCTATCAGGGGGCCGAGCACCCAGGTGGGTTTTCTTTCTGCTATCAATTTCAGAATTTGACAAATAAAGCATTTAGATGATTAGATCCATTACATCAAGTGTGTGTCCTTGACTTTTCTCTGCCAGCTTGATGTAACTTAGCAGAACATGGTGCTGCTATATGTGGTCCCCTGACAGAGGCTACATCTTTTGTTACCTAAAAGTTTGCCTGGTGTTTCAGAAAACCACGTACGTAACTAATTGAGCCAGTGCAGACTTGGTCCTCCAGTCTCGGGTCAATGCAACCTCTACCCTTACCTCACCTGCAGTTCAGAACAAGCAAAGAAACCACTGAACTGCAGGTACCAACATAGGCATAGAGCAAGTAGCAGACACAGCCATTGCTCTCTCACAGATTCAGATCCTATTTCCTCTTAATATAACTTGGGTCATGTGTTTCCTCTATTACAATATTGGGTTGTGTTGTGGATTGAATTTTGTCCCCCAAAGATATGTTGAAGTCTTAACCCCTGGTATCTGTGAATGGGACCTCATTTGCAGATGTAATGTCATTAAGACAAGGACCTAGAGGATAAGGATGAGCCCTAATCCAATTACTGGTGTTCTAATAAGGAGAGAGAAACTGAGACACATGGGCACACAGGGGAGAAGCTCATGCAGACAAGGAAGCAGATGCTGGAGTGATGCGTCTATGAGCCAAGGAATGCCAACAACCACCAGAAGCTAAAAGAGGCAAGGACGGAACCTACAGCTTTCAAAGAAGGTATGACCCGGACAACACCTTCGTTTTGAACTTCTAGCCTTCAGAACTGTGAGAGAATAAATTTCTTCTATTATAAGCCACCCTGGTTGTAGAAGGAAACTAATACAGGTTGCTTTTCATTTTTTTCTTCCATTTTTATTTACTTAATCTCTAAATTTTCTATTTTTAACTTCTATAGTGCTTATGCATCGATTTGAAGGTTACATTTTTATTTTAAAATATGTTTCTGGAAATGATAGGTTTTGTTGATGACTTTACAGTGGAATGTTTGCATATCAAGGGGAAAGAAAGAAAATGCTTGTTTGTGTGTTTAAATACATTGCTCTTGCCAAAGTAAAATAAATGTCCACCCATAATATGACAGTTAAATGGGGACTATTACTGCAGCAGAAAACCTGCAGAAAATGAGCTTACCCACCAGTAGGTGGACACAAGTCACTGTGCAGAGGCCCACCGATGGGCTTCTCCATGAATTGCTTCTAGTGGGCTGCCCTGCGCGTTTACATCAGTAAGTGCTGAGGGACTGACAGAGGGCGTTTGAATCCTGGCCAAATGGTCCTATCTCTTAGGGTGGCAGCAAGGATTAGACAGGCTAATGTAGTTTCTGCTAAGCACCAAAGGCCCCGTGAAGAGAAGCCACAATCATTATTATTAACCGTAAAGATACCCAAGAGTTTCTTATTGTAAATCACTCTGAATCTTTTGTGAAAGGAAGCAAACTCTATGAAAACATGTGAAGGGGACTTCCCTGGTGGTCCGGTGGTACAGAATCTGCCTTGCAATGGAGGGGACGTGGGTTCGATCCCTGGTCGGGGAATTAAGCTCCCCCATGCAGAGGGGCAACTAAGCCCACATGCCACAACTACTGAGCCCGCGTGCCTCAACTAGAGAGCCCACATGCCACAAGTACAGAGCTCATGTGCTCTGGAGCCAGCACACCACAACTAGAGAGAAAATCCACACTCCACAACTGGAGAGAAGCCCCGCGCCACAATGAAAGATCCTGCATGCCACAACAAAGAGCCTATGTGCCGCAACTAAGCCATAGCCCCAAACAAACAAAAACAAACAAACAAACAAACAAAAAACCATGTGAAGTATATTAGGGAAGTAACGTTTACTAGCTCTTGTTTCCAGGGCCCTTGAAAACCTCTTGATACCCCAAATTCTCTCATTCCTGTACCCTGGCTACAAATCTGCTCTCATCCCCATTTCTTGCACTCACCAAGTGATAACAGCTGATGTTCACCCAAGCTTCCACTGATACATCCAGTGTTAGCTTTTGACCTATTGACAATCATCTGGACTGCAAATCTTGTGTCTGCCCCAAAGTCAGAATTGGAGAATCTTTTATGACAGGGCATAAGGCCAAGCCAATATCATGTTTACAGTTCAGCTATGCAAGTTCTCTCTAATCACCAGATTAACCCCTCAATTAGTTGATACATATAGATACTAAATTTTAAGTAAGATAATAATTTGGTGGAAAACAGTGGTTTGCATCGAGGCACAAAACTACGTTTGGGTATGATGACTGGTTTTAGAGATAAGCTCTGCAAGGCTTGGTGGGTCATGTGTCCACGTGTGACTTTGCCTGATGATGCCTGATCGCTGTTGCCAAGACAGCACCCAGCCGAGGCCATAACAAAAGTCCCTCGGGTCTGCTCTTGGAAAGCCTGTGCACTGCTGTGGCTGCTGTGTGATGTGCCTGTCATGATCACCGAACCTCCCAGCAGGTGAGACCAGCACTTCTTAGGGGCTCCCGCCTCCCTGCCCTCAGTGGCGAGAATCCTTCTCCCCACCCTGGGTCGGGACCTTCTCCCTCCTCACTGCTGGGACAGAAGTGGCAAAAGATGTCAGGGATGCTCGCTTCTGTTTTACTGAAACAAGGTGAGTGCGTGGGCTCAGTATAATAACCACAGTTAAGGGAAGAGACTCCTCGCCTGGCTGTGATTCCCAAAGTTAAGAGAGTAACCAGCAGGGTCAGATAGCAAACAAGTGTGGAATAGTAGTGGATTTCCCACATTGTTTGTTGATGTCAAATTTAATCACATATTTTTATAAGTTTTTATTTTAAAATGATTTAGAACAGGTGATAAAAACATGTACCTTTTACCCTGAGTCATCAATTGTTTATTTTACTCCATTTGCTTTATCGTTCTCTTTCTCCAGATAGATGGATAGATAGATGGATAGATGATAAATAGATAGATAGGGAATAAACAGATAATAGATAAAGATACGTGTGTGTACACATGTATGTATATATACATATTTTTTTAATCATTTGAGAGTAACTTGAAGACATCATATGCCTTTACCCCTTACTGCTTCAGTGCAGTTATCAAAATAAGGATATTTAATTTTGGTGGAATTCTGTTATCTACACGGGCCATTTTCAAAGTTTGTCGAAGGTCCCCAAAGGAACTTTACAGGGAACTGTTTGCCGTTCCAGGATTCATGCCAGGAACACACATTGCACTTGGTGGTCATGTTTCTCCATCTCCTTCAGTTGGGAACATTTCCTCAGCCTTTGTTTTTGCTGACCTGTTCACTTTTGGAGATTACAGGCCAGTTATTTTACAGAATATCCCCCAGTTTGGGTTTGACTGATGTTTCCTCACGATCAGATTCAGATTAGACATTTTTGGTAGAAACATCAGAGGCTTGCTGTGCCCTCCTCGGGGCTCCGATTAGGAGACTCGCGCACTGAGCTGGTCCCATCAGTGCTGATACTAACCTCCATCGTCTGGATAAGGTGGTGTTCATGGGATTTCTCCAATGTAAAGTAACTCTCTTTTCCTTTATGATTAAGAAGTAATTTGTGGGGAGACCCTTTGAGGTCATGAAAACATCCTGTTCCTTATCAAAGTTTCACCCACTAGTTTTAGCATCAGTGGTTGATTTTCTAAGTTCATCATTTCTTCTGTATTTATTCCACGGTGTCTGTTTTATTCTTTTTGATTATTTTTGATTCTATGATTATTAGTTGCCATGTATTTTCCCTTATTTACTTTTCTATTTGTGTCAGTATGAACTCGCAGATTTTTATTTTATTCGGTGTGTTATAATCCATTACTATCATATTTATTAGGATGCTTAAATTGACCCAGATGGACCAGTAGGAGTCCTTACAAGCTGTCTCCATTCATCTTTGAGCACTTCCTTACTTTCTAGCAAAATAGGAGGTTTATGAGCAATTTTAGCAAAATAGTTACCTGTTCACATTAGCTGTAGCCACCAAAAAAATACCATTGGAGTCAGCCTCCCCATTGCATGCCCTTGTCCTAGAAGGTTTGTGGAAGGAAAGGAAAGGGCTCTATCAGGCAAGGAGGCTGATTCTAGAACCTTGAGTCCTGCAAGGCTACAGAGAAACATTTGGAGGCAGAAGCCCCTTTGTGGACTTAGGCATTAGAGCCTCTGAGTAGAAGGAAAATGTGCTTATTCCATTTGTTTATTTATTTATTTATTTATTTTCCTTTAAGAACTTTTATTGAGATATAATTGACATACAATAAACTGCATATAACGTGTACAATTTGATAATTATTTTTCTTATTAGTAATGTATACATGGCAATCCCAATCTCCCAGTTCATCCCATCTCAACCCTCACCTGCTCCATTCCTTATTCAAACATCTTTCAATGTCCTTTGTCATAGTCTTATGACAATTTGTCTGCTCTCATTATGCAGGAGGGATGCCAAACAGAAAAAATAATTCAAGTCAAAAAGAATCAAGGATCTTAGGTATACAGTGTGGGTGCCTCGGTCACCCGTATGCACACACTGTATTTATATCAGGCGTCTCTGCACCAAGAGACAAAAGCAAAAGACAGCAGCACAGAACAGGGGTGTGGTGGGGGCGGCCGTTGTCAGAGGGAACTACACGTGCGGCCACAGACACTTCTCACTTGGCCCACAAGCGTCACGGGATGGGGAAGACACGATTCTGAAGGAAATTTGAAGGGACAATTGTATATGTCATGTTTAAACCTCAATTCCCATTCCCTCGTCACACAGGGTTAAGACGTTTAAATTATTCTCCGTTTATAAAAAAGAATGTTAAGAAGATTTAAGCACTAATCCCTCTTCAGATAGTAAAAGAAGATTAATGGTGTGAGTGGAGGATCTAATTCTATGGCAAATTTTGTCTTAAGGTCACATTTTTTTCCTAGCAGATTACATGATTACAGTGTATTCATCATAAAACAGACAAATTACATCCTCTCCTGTTTGGAGGTAACAGCACAACTGGGAGCTGGGTTTGGAAAGCTAAGAGCTCCATACTGCTTAGTGAACAGAAAAGGGAGTGGTCAGTTAGTCCCCGGCTCAGCTAGAAAATCACATTCTGGGAAACGGTAAACAAATTGCTGCAGGGACTTTTCATAGGTGGCCTCACATCTGTGTTTGCCCGATCTGGACCTTACCCCTGAAAGCGGGAAAATGCAATATCCCAAACTGACACACGTGATGACAGACTTGAAAGAGAAATAAATTATCCCCATAACAGCCCTGATTTAATCTTTTGGGCATGGTTAGACCGAGCACATGAAATAAGGCCAAAGCATGTCCTCGCATACCTCATAACAAAGTAAGCCCTTTTATTTCTGCAATAAACATTAATTTTATGGTGTGGTTAGGCACCGTCACCCTCAGCTCTCCACTTAGAGAAGAATTTCCCCTCAGCTGAAATCCAGAGAAGGGTGGAGGTGTGGGGAGAAACAAGAGGCCACAAGCACCAAGTGGTCCAAATGCACCACACGTTACCTTATGCTATTTGGAAGTGTGGTGACTTTAAAAGCAATTTAGAAATCAGTGTGTTAGCATGTGGAAAGTCAGCCCCAACAGAATGGATAAGGGGTCTCTTGGCACACAAAAGGTGTCTGATAAAGTATGTTCCAGACCAAAGCTCCAAATTAAGTATTTGAGAATGTCATCCAAAAGAAAGGGGGGGAAGCCAAATAGTTGGCAAAAACACAGCTGAATCGTGAAACTGTACACCACGCTGCCAAGTCTCAAAGAATACTCTTAGGTACAATTTACTCAACCAACTAAATAAGAGGCAGCTATAAATTACAGATGAATGCAGATGGTGGTGGACTCCAGGGTCACCTCCAAGCCTATTAAAACTTTAAACACTCTGGTGCCTAATAGCCTGAAAGGTTGAAAATAGTGCTTAGTGCTGTGGTGGACTGCTTAAAGAAGACTCGTGTGTGTGTGTGTGTGTGTGTGTGTGTGTGTGTGAGAGAGAGAGAGAGAGAAAGAGAGACAGACAGATAGACAGACAGACACAGAGGTCTACTGCTGGGCACCCGTTCTACCCTGCTGGTCCTGCTTAGCACCTCAGAAAATAAAGGAAAATGCCTGCGGAAATGACCAGACGATGCCAACAAAAAATGAAAACGAAGACCAAAGGTGCCAACAGAGCTGTGGAAGTCAGAGCTTTCACTGATTTTTAGCAACAAAATGCTTGCACCAGGGGTTTACTTTAAACATAGTTCCATTAAGAAAATGCTCACAGGAAAGCAAGCATGAATGTCGGGTTAGAAAAGCAGCGCCCACATTTCCACCCCCAGGACATGAGGCTCCAGGACAGGGCAGAGAGGGAGATGCTGTTTCTGCAGCTTTGGGTCTCCTGAGACCCAGGGGCCCGGCTCTCGTGCCCGGAGTGAGTCTGTTTGCCTCGGAGGCGCAAGGATATTTTGGACCCCATTTGTGCTGGGCTCTGCAGTTTGCAGAAGGCCAGCACATACGCTGAAACCTTGAAAGATCCACCTCTTCTAAAATGTGGCATATCTTTTAGTCTGAAATATGTGCTTCAGGGAACTCAAAGTGTGATTCCTAAAATACTGCCTGAAATTTTACGCAGTGTTGAAATGATGGGCTCTTAGTTGTCTCGAGATGACCATCAGATAGAGAGGAAGATGGTCAAAGAGCAGACGATGCAAATCCTTAAGTGCCTTTACAACGAGCGCCGTCCAGGTATCATCAACTTCCCCAAACTCCTTCCTTTCACGCACCTAGCCTGGGACTTTACATGGTGCATTCACCAGCTTGTCTTCTCAAAGCTGACAACTAGAAACATAAATAATCCAGTAACAAAGATATACAAGGCAGATAGATGAACAAACAGTTCTGAACACAGCATAAATGATATGTATTTAATCTCATGGCAGAAAGCACAGACCCGGGAGTTGGACAGACTCCCAATTGTACCTCTTACTGTACTAATGACCTTGGGCAAGTTACCTAACTTCTCTGTGTCCCAGTTATCACATCTGTAAAATGGGATAATCATAAAAATACCTAGGGGTGTTAATCAGGGCTTCCCAGGGAAGCAGAAGTAATAAGATGTGTATATATCCTCTTTCTCTACATAGAAAGAGGTATTAAAGAATCGGTTCATGCAATTAGGGAGACTGGCAAGTCCAAAATCTGCAGGGTGGTTCAGCAGGCTGGAGATTCAAGGGAGAGTTGATGTTGCAGTTGACAGAAAAGGTCATCTGTTAGCAGAATTCCCTCTTGCTCAAGGGAGGTCAGACTTTTGTTCCATTTAGGCCTTCAACTGATTGGATGAGGCCCACCCACACTAGACGGCAATCTGTTTTACTCAAAGTCAACCAATTTAAATGTTAATCTCATCCAAAAATACCCTCACAAAAACCCTCAGAACGATGTTTGATCACATATCTGGGCACCCTGGCCTGGCCAAATCGACACATAAAATTAACCATCACACCACCTCAAAGGATTTTTGCCAGAATTAAATCAGTTGGTTTACGGAAAATGCTTTGGACTGTGATAGGTGCCTAATACATGTTATATGTGTTAGCTCTTGCTATAGAAGGTGAAATCCTCAGGCTTCCTTGCAGAGCCACTGGAAATCCTCAGGCTTCCTTGCAGAGCCACTGGAAGCCTCTTTCAGGCCTTGGAATGGGGTCAAATGAACTGAGGGAGGGGGTCTTAAGGTAACTTTGGCAGGAAATTTGAAGGAAGGGCTGAGCAGGAGGTGAGTCCGTCCAAGAAGAAGAGCTTGCAACACTCCAAGTAATGAACAAGGAACGGTCATTTTGTTCATTGCCCCTAAGGACTGCAGAAAGGAGGAGGAAGGTGTATAATAGAGTTGAAAATATGATAGATTTTCTTGCTGAGGATGTTGAAAACTGCCTGCAGGTAGATCCTCGAATGGGGGAAGCTTGGCCCAGGAGGAGAGTGGCAGAAAATTCAGCAACTTCTTTTGACAAGTGTCATTTGCATTCAGTCATTTCCCAAACTATGCAGCTTATCTCTCACTTTAAATAAACCTGCCCTTCTGAACTGATACCATTAATAAAATAAGACATTAATTTATTCTGCTCAGTCAAAAGCCTCACACATAACAGTGCATATCAGACAATGACAAATTATGTTATTGCAGCCCAACTCCAGTAGATATCCATAATTCAAAAGACAAAGAGAGGAAGAAAGTTAAGTTATGGGATCAGGGAACCAGTAAATCCTCACGTATGGGAGGTTAAGTGGGGCAGGCAGCAGGGGGCATTCAGAACCAGGAATTGGGGCTGCAAAACCACTGGTTATTCAAGACCATGGACGTCACTCCATGGACAACACTTCAACCCTTGTTTTTGCAGTATTTTGATGCAACTGAAGACCTTTTCCCTTGTGACAACCACACACGTTTATAATGGGGTTTAGTGAAGAAATCAAATTTTTCTTACATAAATTTTGTAGTTAACTTGGTTTGAATCAATCTTTTCCACCCATCTTATCCCCTCAACATCTTGGAAAAAGAAATGAATCCTGATCTGAGGCTCTCCAAGGTGCCTGAAGAAGAGGGTGGCAAATGAAAGCTCGGATACCTGGCATCTCAGATGTCAGGGTTTAGATACAACTGTGATTAGCATCCTCCTGGCCTGTATTGATCTTGCTCTACAATTGCCTAACCTACCTCGAAAATTCTCGGGTGCCCAAGGCTAGAAGGCTAGGAGGTAAAGTCATAGGGACAAAAATAGCGACAGCTTCTCTTTCCATCTTTCCTGAAAAAAAAAAAATAGAGCAAGGTCAAGTTTACTTCCATTCAATATGTGCTTATCAAGCATCTATTATAGAAAGACTAAATGCTGTATAGGACCTAACTAATGAATACCTCCAATGGGCTCGCCACTTTTAATACATTAACTCAAGAGGAAACAAGATCATTTTCTTCAAGAAACTTGATATAAAAATAACAGACCCCCTCCCTAAATGGTTAAATCATAAAGCATATGTTGGTAGTTGTCCTAACAGATAGCAGAGATGGCATGTTCAATAGGATATCTATAGATAAGGAGCTGGGTGAGTCTCGAGAGCCTTCAGAGCTGAGAAAAGATGTAGGTCTTCAGCTGGCTTCCAAGGAAATGGGTAAGATTTGGACTGGCAGCGAGGAAGGGGCGCTCAGTCTTGGTGAAGGAAGGGCAGTAACAGGGACTGGATAAAGACAGTGAGCATGGTGGTACCTTCAGGACCCACAAGGAGATGAGTCTACAATGGAAGACAAGGGTGGAGAGGTCTCAGGGTCACACTGCATCAGCTTGGTCTCTGGGGAACCCCATGCTTGCTTTCTTCCTTTGCCAAGATCTGAGTCCAGCTGATTCATTGTGCTGGCTTAGAAGTACTAGCCCAGAGCCCAGCATACAATAGGCACTCAATACGTGTTTGCTGAACCAATGGCCCATCTGCTTTGCTGACATCTATTTCTCCAGTCACAGGGACCAATTCCACAGACATTCTGACTACGGACATGATGAAGGGAGGGTCGGGTGCCTAGAAGCATCTCACTTGCCTTCACTACCACACATTAGTAGTTTAGCTTGAGTGTTGGAAGATGACCAGATGCCCACTCTACTCAAGTTTTTGTAGTAGGTGATGATGAAGGGGTATGAATTTTTCAGACATTTTCTTTCTCTTGAGGATTTCAGAAAACCAGGAATTTGGGGAAACAATATGTTGAAAATGAATGAGAAAGGAGAAACTTTTAAAAATATGTTTTATAAAATAGCTTCTCCTCTTACTGGGGCCAAAATCTCTTGTGAGAGTAAGAAAGGGGTCTGGTTTGATGGTGGTAAAAATCACCATTAGCTTCTTATTTTTACTGTACTTTCTCCAAAAGCAGAATCAAGAAAAGGGTGACTATAAAATTGTAAGGAATATCATATCTGGAAAAGGAAGGCCCAGAATTTAATAAAACAGTTCAGCTTAAGAGAACTGCCCTGGTGTTACTTCAGTGGAAGCTTACAAAGCAGTATATAATTTGCCGAATTCCTTTCCCCCAGCTGTGAAGGTCGGGGGGCACAGCAAGACGGAACCTCTGCCTTGGCTTTCTGGAGCCTGACATGTGCCAACTCATAGGACACACCATGTGTGTGAAAAATGAACTTGGGTTGGGTAAAGCCAGTGAGATTTCTGGGTTGGTAATGCTGCAACAGCTACCCTGTCCTAAGACAAAAGTCTAGAATTTAAACAGGATGGAGAGCAGAATAACAATCTTCAAAATGTGTAATAAGTGTTAAACTCTAACATCGACAATAAATTAGTTGTGGTGGAAACAATAGTGTATGACTATCTGGTTCTCTTCCTTTTCCTCTAGCACATATACCCATGATAATCTTAAGACAAATAAGGTAGGAGATTAGTATTCCTATGAAGGGTCATTATATATATTATACAAATTGATCATGCATGAGATAAAAATATTGTCTGTCTACATCCTGTTAGCTGGCCCTGGAGATAGATAATAACAATAGAAAATACACTGAATACATTGAACACGTAATGTGTGTCAACTACTTGGCCAAGTGTTTTGTATATGTTATTTTGTCTAAACCTCATGACAATTCTATAATCCCTATATTATGAATGAGAAAACTGAAGCTCAGAGAGGTTAAGTCACTTGCCCAAGGTCACACAGCTGATAAACAAGACAATTGAGATGAATCCAGAGAGTGGCCTCAGAGTCCACCTACTTAAGCAATATGGTATAGTGTCTGTTCACTTTTCCCAAGCCCCGTGAGGCGTGACGGTTCTCCCAAGGTCACAGAGCTAGCTAGCAGCAGAGCCTCAGCTAGATTGTAAATTTTCTTCTTTCTCTTCACTGCCCCATCTCTCCCCAGGCTCTTCACCTTGTCTTTATCTCCTCGTCTCTGCTTGGCCCTATCCAGGACTCTGTGTTAGAATCCTCGGTGTGTTCTCCTTCCAGGGGGCTGCATTTCTAAGATACTTTATAACACTGTCCTTCTCTATGAGAAAGTGGCAGTGGCACAGAGACACTGCTGACTGAACTAAGCTCCATCATCCTCCCACCATCTCCAGGTTCATCACTTGCTTTTGCTATTTGTGCATTTTTACAACTTTTTTAAGCTTCCCAAGTGATTCTGATGGAGAGTCAAAATAGAAACTTCTGCCCAAAGGGAAGTTAAACGTGATGAATGAACGTTGGTCTGTGTGCTCCTCCTGTGAAGAGACTCTTCCCACACCACCAACTGCAGGACTCCCGCACATCTTTCCTCTGGGCCAGGGTGGTTGTCCACAGAGCCCCCAGCTCCCATTCTGCGGCTGTCGAGGAGCCTGAACCGGGTGGAGTCAGGTCTGCGGCCTGCAGGAGTGGAGCCGCCCAGGCCCACCTCTGGCTTCCTGGCATCCCACGCCAATCAAGGATGTTCTAAGGTGACACTTACTAGGAACACTCTTCTTCGGGAGCATTTTAAGGGACGGGTAGAGCCTCAGAGAAACTCTGACTCCTGCTTTTCCTTTCTAACAAGTCTTTGGGACTCCAGGGAGGGTGCTGGAAGAAAAGGAGAGGCCCGGCTCTGCGGATGCTGGCTCAGAGCTCAGGCGGGAGGAGCTGCAGCCAGGTTCTAAAGGTTTATTTTATTTCCATGCATCATCGTGGCACAAGCGGAGGATGTGACCTGAAAGATTTAACATATCCTGTCCCTTAACTTTGTAGCTGTTTTATTTCCTTTCAGACTCAGGGAACTTGGATGGGGGCGTGGTGGGGGGGGGCGGGGATGAGGGAGGGTGGAGAAATCAAGATCTGGGTTTACAAGAGAAACCCAGAGCCTAAGAAGGAGGTTTGGGCAGAAGCACGGGTACCGCAGTCAACTGCGCACGTGCCATCTCGCGCTGGCTCAGTGCCCGCACGGGGGTCCTCAACCCAGGGCCTTGCCCCGCAGATCTGAGATGCAGATGGGAGATGAGAGATGAGAGATGGGAGATGGGACGTCAGAGGAGATGGGAGATGGGCCCACTCGGCTCAACAAGGAAGGAGCACGATGGCTGCCGTGCAGCCTCCCGGGCCCAAGGGAACTTGACAAACTCAGTCTCTTGCTTTAGAAATCAGAGCAGAATTCCTGATGGTGATCTGAGAAGGCTGGGTGGGGCTGGGTAAGAAAAACTAGGTAAAAAAAACCAAGGGTTCTGTTCCCTTGTCTTCATACTTACGAACTAACAGTTTGGGGATTTCCAGCATACCTGCTCCCGTTCTAGCTCTGTGCTTGCCCCCCCACCCCCACTCCCACCCCTACTCCCACCTCCCCCACCCCCATCCTCTGGAAAGTTAGTAAAGCTGAGCCAAGCTCTCTCTCTTCTTTCCCTGGAGAACACAGAAGAAAAAGCCTGTGGCCTGTATTTTAAAACATCTGGTGGGGCCATCAGGAGCAAAAACGTAACAGCTATATATAATTTAACCTACCTTTTGGGATAGTTTTTATTACATTTACTTTCTCGGATACACAGAAAAAGTTTGGCATTTCCCCCATTAGTTAATGGGTTCGGAATTTTATTAATCAATGTCTAAATGTTCATAAAATAATGCCACCTTTTAAAAGCAGGGGCAAGGACCATTTCCAAATGCTTCCAGTCAGAAGGAATAATATTAAAATGCAGGTTGCATATGTGCTAAAACCAGTCTTCGGGGAGCTGGGCATAAGCTCTCAATTATCCCAACCACCTCCAGAGCCAGAGAGCAAGGCCAGAAATGTACCCCGGGCCAAGGAATGCACCCGAGGACTGGGCTGGCAGGGCCCTCAGGCAGCCAAGCTGAACTCCTCACTTCCCTCCACCCAAGCCCCACTGGAAACCCACTTCTAGTCCAGCCCCGGCAGCCAATCACTCATCTCCAGGGAGGGAGCTGACACTCAAGCCCAGTGAGGTTCTCTCTGGAGATTGCATGCATCCCCCTACATGCTGGAAAAGACGAAAGTGTATCTTACATCTTTCTTTTTTTCAGAGTCACACATTTGCTGTGACTATTTGTTTATGTCAATTTCTCCCACTGGTTGGTAAGATTAATAGAACAGGGATCATGTTCTTGCTGGATTCAATATCGAGCACCCAGCACAGAGCCTGTATAAAATAGGTGCTTCATACACAGTTTATGAATATCCAGAAATTTCACTCCTGGGTAAACACCAAAGAGAAATGAATGCATTTGTTCATTAAATATCATGGACGCAAAGGTTCCTGGCAGATCTGTTCCTAATAGCCAAGAGCTGACAGCAACCCAAATGTCTGTCAGTAGTAGAATGGATACGTATTGGGTTTGCCAAAAGGTTCGTTCGGGTTTTTCATACCATCTTACAGAAAAACCTGAAAGAACTTTTTGGCCAATCCAATAGAATGTGGGGTATTTGTGCAATGGAATACCCAGAAATTTTAGAAGGAATAAGAAAATGAAGCTACTATTCTATTCAACAACACAATATTGAGGGGCTTCCCTGGAGGTCCAGTGGTTAAGATGCTGTGCTTCCAATGCAGGGGGCATGGGTTCAATCCCTGATTGGGGAACTAAGGTCCCACATGCCGTGTGGCACAGCCAAAAACAAACCCCACAACACTGAGTAAAAGAAGCCCCCCAAAATGTGTGATTACATTTACATTACAGTTCAAGAGCAAACAGAACGAATCTATGATGATAGAAGTCAGAAAAGTAGTTCCTTCTAAAGGGGGGTGGGGGGGAGTAGCTGTAGGTGGATGGCAGGTGCCAGGGCTACTGACTGGGAAGACTCCAGAACTCCTTGAGGAGCTGGACGTCCTGCCTTCAGTTTGAGGTGGAACAGATGCTGAGCTGTCCCACACTGAGGATGATAACTAGTGAGGGAGAGCTGTAGTGTAAGGCTCTAAGAATTTGGCCTAATTAATTGTCCTGTCAAAAGGCAAAGCTCCAGGAAAACAGGGACTTGTCCTTGTTCATCCTGAATTCCAGCACCTAGAACAGGGCCCACCGAAGAGTAAAAACCTTTCTGAATGACGTCAAATTCAAATGTTGGCCACTCTCCTCCCCCGATTCTCCCATCCAGTGCCCTGCCACGTGCACTCAATACTCTCCCTGCCCGAGAGAACCTGCTGGGCCTGGAGGGCAGGCTGCTACCACCACTTAAAGTGTCTAAGAGGCACACCTCAGATTCCCATCTCAGGGAGTTCTGTCTCCTGGGCTGCTTCTTTCTCTTCCAGATTCTCCCACTTATCCAGACTTGACACCTCAGCCATCTTTAATACCCCCTCCCCCTTATGTACCACAGCTACTCTGTAGCCAAGACAGCATCTCCCGGATCAGTTCCCCCTTCCAGTTCCCACCACTATCATCCTAGATCAAGCCTTGATGATTTCAAGGAATATCCCCCAGAAAGCTCCAATCCATAGCACTCCCCCCCTTGCCGCCCCCCCATCAGTCTTCTTTGAGCGTAGTTTGAGTCCTGGCACTCTCCCATCCAAAAACTTTCAAAGGGTCTTCATTGCCTACCACGTAAGATACCATACTCTTTGGCCTGGCAGCAAAGACCTTCTAAAAATAGGCCTCAAAATACCATCGTAATCTTCATCTCCTATTACTACTCCCTCACAGGCATCCTTCACTGAAGTCAAAATGATTTGAATTCCCCAAGCCAGTGTGGTGGTTTCCCACCCCAACACTTTTGCCCATAGCTTTCCCTCCCCTGGGAATGCCTTCCTCTCCTGTCTCTCTACCCGGTACCCTCTAAACTACCATCAGCTTCCCTTGAAATCCTGACCATCTTTCACAGATGTTCAACCTACCTGTTGTGCTCTGAATTCTCCCGTGTTTGTCCTCAGTTCCTGCTTTCAATCAATTTTTTTTCTACTTGTGTTATTCTCATGGAACTTACTATATGGTATCTTATGGTAGCGTTTTAAGCTCATTTAGGTCTTATTACTCTTTCAACGCACACAGTATCTTGTCCTCAAGACAAGATTAAATGCATGTGGATCGAAAGAATAAATATATGGGAAGAAAATGAACTCTCCATTAGCCGTTATATTGAATAAGACTCAAAAAATTAATTTACACTTAGGGGTAAATAACTGCTCAGAGAATTATACACACAAAGATATTTTAACTGTAATTGGGGACAACCCAGTAAATGAAAGAATGACTGCAATGATGGAACTTCACATATGTGGTATTGGAGCTTCCCGGCATCACCTTAAATCAGATCAAGAACTCTTCTGCTTTAGATAAAATCAGCCTTTCTTAACAACTGGCTAGGCCTGGATGTTTCAAGATTCCTGAGAGGTATTTGTCTCCATTGTGACCTGCTACAACCTTACAATACCACTCAATTCAAAGCTGGGACGATATGAGAGAGTAGCATAGACATATATATACTACCAACTGTAAAATAGATAGCTAGTGGGAAGTTGCCGTATAGCAAAGGGAGATCAACTCAATGATGGGTGATGCCTTGGAAGGCCGGGACAGGGAGGGTGGGGGGCAGTCGCAGGAGGGAGGGGATATGGGGATATGTGTATAAATATAGCGGATTCACTTTGGTGTACCTCTTAAGCTAGTACAAGGGTGTAAAGCAATTATATTCCAATAAAGAGCTTAAAAAAAGTTAAAAAAAAAATAAAACAAGACTGTTACCCTCTCTCTGCCATCCACTACAATGTGTAGTTTTGAGAGAATGACTGATTTGTCCCAAACTCAGTTTCCTTATCTGCCAAGTGGGACTGATAATCCTGCTTTGCCACGTTCTTATGAGGAAGAGTGACCCAATGCAGACAAGCAGAAGGTGCCGATGTGGCCTCTGGTATTACTGCTTCTACTTGGGCCCCTGGGCAGGTGTGCTTGTGGTTCTGTCTGGCTCCACGTGACTTTGGCAGGAAAAGGGAACCTGCCCCTCTCCATCCCTGGACACTGCCGGGGGATGTTCTAACCTCTCTCCAGTTCTGGTGGGAAGTTATACGAGGAGGCAATTGGAGGCAGGCTCCCTAAATCTTATTAATTCCTCCACTTTTGAGTTCACTAAGACCAGAGGAGCTTTTCCCAGGAAGGAGAGAAACATTCCAGTCTGTTGACACAAAAATGCCCATGGGATAGTCCAGGGGAAATCAGGGAAATTGTACAGGAAGGAGACTGACGCGATTACGTGGCAGAAGCTCACGAGAACACAAGGTCGCAAGGTCAAGCATGCAAAGTGAGAAAAGGAGAGGGTGCTTCTGCCAGTTCCTGTAGATGATCACAGAGGCTTAACACTGAGAGCAAACACACACACACACACACACTAAAGACACCAAAAACAAAGGCGAAGTGTTCCCTTGCAAAAAATGATCGTCCCTGGCAGAAAACTGGGAAGTGAACTGTGAGGGGCCGAGCTGTCCTGGCGGGTTTTCACTAGACACTCCATACATTGAAAGCTACTGCTGGCTCGTCAGGCCAGGACCCCAGGCCGGCCTTCCACGCTCCCTGGCTCTCCTCAGGGAGGACTCAGTCCTGCTGCCAACTGGCAGCACGTCCGAACAAATTGGCAGGGCCCCACCTTGCTCTAAGTGAATGCATGTGTTCCTCTCAAACTCACAGGGCATACCCCCCTAGCCTGGTCTGTGCCCCTTTCTGGAAGGTTCGGGTGGCCTTCCACCAGCGCACGACAGAGCCTGACTCACGCGACTGGTCATCCCCTGAGGGGCAGAAAGAGGCCTTGGCTCCCTGAGTCCCTGGACAGATAAAGACTTTCTGTTCGAGGAGTCAAATGCAGGCTCTTTCTCGCGCGTTGGCTCCTCTGTGCACATTTCTGTGGCCCTGTGCCACGTCCGAAGCGGAGAGACGTGGATAGACCTGAAAAACCTGAACAAAGTTAGCCACTCAGCTTGAATCTGCACATGCCCCAGGGAACACGGCCCAGAAAAAAAAAAAAGTGTTAATCAAATCTCAGTGGAAAACTAAGTCTGAGCACCGTCATCTTGAGTCTCAAACAGAGCAGCTAAGGGATGACGGAGACTCCTCCTGTGGGGCCTGTCCACCAGAATCTGGTCACGGCCCAGTGGTGGGGAAGGCGGCCATCTGCACCATCCCCTTGGGAGCCCTTGACCATAACAGGCGAGACCTGAGGGAAAGGGGGTTTAAACAGAAGCCGGAGGGGTCGGAGAACTGACACTTGCCTTCCTTCCCTCCAGAGGGAACCTCCTTTCTTACATTCTCCTCTTCCTCACATTCCCTCCCTCACCCTGTTCTGGGTCAGCTCTTCAAAATAATGGATTTTCTGTTCCACGATTCTGTTCAGCTCCTTGAGGAATGTTGGAGAGGGGATGAGTTTCCACTCACCAAACAAGCGCGTGTGGGTGGGGCAGGTTAGGTCAGGTGGTGCCGTAAGTAGCAGTTGTTTGAGGACAGGGAGAAGGTTTGGAAATCCTCCTGTAGAGGGTGGAAAATCATAGCAAACAGAGGGCGTCTGTGGGCGCCAAGTGCCCAGCCGTGGTTCAAGGTGACTTGTTCGGCATGGCGCCCATCCATCTGCAGGGCCGTGTGGCTTTCTCCAGCTGTCAGCAGCCCAGTTACAAGCATGGAAAACACAGGGGTGAGCAAGGCCGGGCTGGAGAGTCTGAGGGACCGTGAGGCAAAGAAGCCAGGG
Organism: Hippopotamus amphibius kiboko; assembly: GCF_030028045.1. NCBI lineage: Eukaryota > Metazoa > Chordata > Mammalia > Artiodactyla > Hippopotamidae > Hippopotamus > Hippopotamus amphibius. Next base: position 84,278,721 of record NC_080188.1, on the reverse strand, counting down.
TCTTGGCAGGAGAGGGGCTGACTTCAGGGGCAACATCCAGTCTGCAGAGGAGGGAAGTGAAGGCAGAGGGCAGCTGAAGGACCGAGAGAAAATCCAGGGGAAAGAGAGGGAGGAACATTCTGTGAGTCCCAACCTAGAGTGGGTCTTTATGAGGCCTTCCCTGAACGGAGCTCGTGGGGTCAGCTCTTGGTGGGTCTAGAGCAGGAACAGGAGACCTCCCTTACGCACCGGATTCAGTGCCTCCTCCACCACCCACACATTCTCTGCCTCACCGGATCCTCACGTGGGGTTGAAGGGAGAGGCGGAGAAAAGACCAGGAGCGAGGGAAGGAAAGAGCTATGGAAGGCAGGGCCAGGAGAAAAAATGTTGCCAGGCAGCTTTTTTTTTTTTTTTTTTTTAATTTACTTTTTGTTCCGTTCCTTGATGGGTGACATCTAGGAGGGAAAGTCAGAGACACAGGAACTCTACCGCCCTCACCCTGCTGCCCAACAACCAGAGCTCAGGCTACAAGGCAGGGACCACTGGAGGCCAGCGAGGCAGCAGGCAGGCCAACCTCGGCTCCCCCCACTTCTCTGCCCCACCCCTCCCTCTGGGAAGAAGGGAAGAGGCGGAGTGTGCCCCTGCTCCCCGCCCTACCTTTTGCACCCGCTGCACCGAGGAGGTGAGCACTGAGCTTCCGGAAGCGCTGCGGCATTAACAAGCCCCTCCCAGTGACGCGGTGACGTACTGATGCAATGACACAAAGTCAAATCAGGGTGCAGCCTTGTCCATCGCCTGCCTGACAGTTCCTTCTGGAGATAAACACAAACAAGCACTCTTTGTTTCTTGGTGTCGTTTTTGTTGGTTTTTTTTCGTTTTCTATGTTAATTTTTGAAAACTGACATATGGCATGTCTGTAGAAATTCTCAGTAAAACTAAAGTACAGTTTGAGTGCAACATCCTGTTCCCTGAAGATGCTGTCTTTGGCTGGCCTCGGGGTCCCTGACACCTTGTCTGACCTGGGTCGGCCAGGTGATGAAGGTGTAGGGAATTGTGTACCTTTGTACCTCCTCTTAGGACAAAATGGAGAACATCTTTTGAAAAGCGATTTGATAATACTGTTGAAAGTGTTCACCTTATGTAACCATCAGTTCCACCTCTAGGAATTCGTTCGAGGAATATGCAAAGATTTATGAAAAAAATAGTAATAGAAGTTTTCTTTATAAAAGCAAAAAATGTTACAAAGTAGAAATTTAGTTGAATGACTTATAGCATAAGGGAATATTTTGAAACCGTTAGCAATTATATAATGTATTTATCACAAAAAAATGTTCACGGTACAGGAGGCAAATAAAAGGGAAATAAGCAGTGTGATCCTATTTTGGTGAAATGAAGAAGAGGGAGGGAAGAGTCTTAAGCCTGTACACCTTAAAATGTTTCTCTGTGTGGTGCCCTGTATTTTTTTTATGCTTATGCATTTTGTAAATGTTCTTTATGAACTATATTATTATTTTCATAAATTTATTTATTTATTTATTTATTGGTTGCGTTGAGTCTTCGTTGCTGCACACAGGCTTTCTCTAGTTGCAGTGAGCAGGGGCTACTCTTCATTGTGGTGCAAGGGCTCCTCATTGCGGTGGCTTCTCTTGTGGAGCACAGGCTCTAGGCATGTGGGCTTCAGTCGTTGCAGCACACGGGCTCAATAGTTGTGGCTCATGGGCTCTAGAGCATGGGCTCAATACTTGTGGTGCACAGGCTTAATTGCTCCTTGGCATGTGGGATATTCCTGGAGCAGGGATTGAACCCATGTCCCCTGCATTGGCAGGTGGATTCTTAACCACTGCGCCACCAGGGAAGTCCCTGAATGATACTATTTTTTAATTAGAAGGAAAAATCATGCTACTTACACATACATGTGCACACATATCCTTTCGGCTTGGCTGTCTCTGTGAAGCCCTGGTGGGCAGGCTCCATGCCTCCCTGCATGGCTAGAGCCTGCCCTGGTGCTCCTGCTGCTGGCCCACCTTTGCCCAAAGCCTGGAGAAGGCCTGGGAGAGGGATGTGGAGGGCAGGATGGTAGGGCCACCTCGGCTCTCTAAGTTCTCCTATTACTAGCACAGGCATGTAAACCAGACCAAATCTCCTGTTACAGAATATTTTCGTTTGCAGAGCCCAAAATACTGAATCTACAGGAAAAGGAGCAAGCCTTGAAGGGTTATGCTGGCTCTAAGTGGGTTGTTTCAAGCCATGGCTTTACATGCTTGGTCGAAGTCGTTTAGATGTTTGCTTCCTGTTGAGCAGCGGTCAGCATCTGCTGTCCAAATAGTGGCTGGTTGCTGAGTGTCCACCAGCGCCAGTGCCATGACCTTGGCATCTCCGTTCATCCTCTGGCCTCAGTATCCTCTTGTATGATCAGAGGTGACATGCAATCAATATTCCACAGGCCTTTACACACTGTTTGAGGAGCTCCTGGCTCAGTGGAGGTGCGGGGGTGGGGGGCTGGTTCTAGTGGGGACCAAGGAAGAAGCCAAACCGGCAGCACCCTGGACCCCCCACTGCTCCAGGAAAACCAGAGCAGCCACTCCAGATTTTTTATAAATTAAGGTTCAGAGTAAGAGTTTATCTGGAAAGTAGAATTCTACAATAACCTATTTCAAAACCACCATCCTAATAAGGTAACGCTCATGTCCTTGGTGATAAGAGTATCAGCCCCAAACTCAGGGGACGTCTCAGTATTTTTCAGTTGAGGCGGACTCTTTTCTCAATTTCAGTGTGATTTGCTTTTTCTCACAGAAGAAGGCTGCTCCAAAAATAAGATTCAAATATGCACCAGGGAAGGGTGTGTTGTTAACTCGTCCTCCCACACAAAAGAGTGGGAAATCCATCAGCCTGGCATCCCTACAAGGCAGCTGGCACCAGTTAGTCCTGCCCTGGGTAAGTGGCTCTGTGCAAGAGTGCTTGAAAGGGAAGTGGAGCTATTGGGAGCTCTTTGCTTGGGTTTCATTGGGTATTTTCTTTCCATATGGGGAAGGGGTCCTCATTGCCCTGTCCTCCATGGTACCTGCTATTTCAAAATGGGGATGCCTCTGTTTACACCACCTTTGGTGGTGGGTAGTTAAATCTTAAAAGTGCATTGAATGAGGAGGAAACTGGGCCAAACTTTGTTTCTCAAAATGAAAGCACCAAAGCAGAACTTTCAAAGCTATCTTACCCTTTGATTAAACAAGATTAAATATCATACACAAGGTTGAAAATTCTCTTTTTTTTTTTTCCTGAAAAATGAGAAGGGGAAAGAGGAGAGGGGAACAGGAAGAGAAGAGGAAGAGAGGGGCAAGAAAGAAGAGTAGAAGATAAAGAAATTAACTGTGTTTATTTTAGAGCAAGCTTGTTAATCTCAAGTACTAGAGATTTCAGTTCTGGATGGGCTGGGGAATTCTTAGCTTGTTAAGTTTCCATCAACTTGAAAAACAAAGCCATCTATGGGAAGGGTTGCTTGGATTTGATTGCATTTTGCTGTCCTCTCTTGTTCAATGTTGGTGGGGACCACGAAGAGGATGAAAGTCATGTTGACAGATTCCAGGGCAACTTGGCCAAAAAACCCCCCTCACCTCTCTGTCTCTCTCTCTCTCTCACACACACACACACACACACACACACACACACACACACACACACACCCCAGATCGTTAACCACTCAGGGTTTCATGCTGAGCCCCTCTCCCTACCTCCCATATCCATTCTGCCCAGGCCCGGGAGAAGATCTGGGCAGCCTCTCTGAGGACCATGCATGGGAAGGACTGGCCGCCCCCAAACATCGCGCACAGAGATCTTACCCGCCACATTAGAATGTGAGAAGTTGAAGGAGTTTCCTGTAGCTCACAGAGGTTTTACTTGGATTTAAATTAAGTTGTCTATGGGACTTCCCTAGCAGTACCATGGTTAAGACGTGACGCTTTCACTGCCATGGGCCTGGGTTCAATCCCTGGTCGGGGAACTAAGATCCCATAAGCTGTGTGGTACGGCTAAAGAAATTAATTCATTAAGTTGGCTATTTTCCATATTTTGTTGTTCATGAAAGCTTGATCTGTCTTATTGTGAAACATCTTCATATCTATACGGTAGGGCTTTGAAGGTTGATAAATTTCTCTAACTATAGCAGGTTTTATAAAAGCGCAGAGAAAAAAGAAGGCGACGTCAGGGTAGATTTGCGCTTGTGCTTTAGCAGATGCACTGGGAACAGGGCTCCAGATGCACAGTGCCCCTGCCCCCTGCTGTGTGCTGCCGGTGATCGTAAAGCTAACCCTGGCGCCTGACACCGTTTCCAGAGACGTCGCTGAGCCCTTCACCTGAACTAACTCACATAATCCTTGCCACTCCCCAGTGGTGGTGGGTCCTGCCATGATCTTCATTTTACATGGGAGGTTGGGTCACACAGCTAGCAGATGCTGAGCCAGAGGGAACCCGGCCTTGTGGCACCAGAATCTAGGGTGAAACCACTGCATCCCATCACCTTGTTTCAACACTGACTGAGATTGGTTGTGCCTTTGAAGGAAAGTACTATCAGGTGGAAGGAAGGCGTGGACCTGCTCATGTACAGTACAGGGTGACGATGTTTATGGCTTACTGGAGAGGGACATAGGTCACGGTTCTGAGTGGCAGCCTCTGCAGTGCAGGGAGGCATGAAAACACAGCAAATAGAGTATCTGTTTGGTTCTGAGGACTGAATAGAAAGTCAAATATTTTACCTAAGTGCCTTATTTAATTCCTGCATTGTTTCATTGCAGTATTTATACCTTTAGATACAGTCGCATCAAAACTTGGCAAAATTTGGCTTATCTTTGAGCAAGCTTTCCAGAATGGGGTCAGAGAGCAGCTATAAAATGGAAGACCCTCCCAAATTCTGGCTTTCCCTCAACCAAGGCCATTTCTGTTTGTTACGACCTTGATGACATCATTGTACTGCTCTGGAAGGCAGTGTATAGTATATGTGATACATTCTGTTGAAGAAATGTATAAACAATGAAGGCGATCCATTAGCCAAATGCATCATTAGCAGGGATTAATTCCTTGTTTAATCTCAGCGCTACCCATTGTTACTTTGCCAGAATGGGGCACTGAAGGAAGTGGAGGAAGGCTAGGCAGGGCTGGTTTAGACTGGAGAACTGCTGAGCTGAAGGGGACACTAGTGTGAGCTAGTTAGTGAGGAAGGCTGAGGTGGGAAATCTGAAGAGGGCTGGGGGACCCTGAGAGCAGGGGCAGCCTGCAGCCACCATGCACTTGAGAGCCATGGATTGGGCCCCTGAAGGAGGCAGTCAGACCAAAGAATGGATGAGTGTGGGCACCCTGGAAATACTTTGCTTTCTTCTACTAGGGATACTTGTTGAAATTGTCACTTGGGTGAGAGAAAGAAACAGTGGATTACAGTCTTCCCTTGGTATCCACAAGGGATTGGCTTCAGGACCTTGTCAGATACCAAAATCCACAGATGCTCAAGTCCCTTATATAAAATGGGGTGGTATTTGCATATTACCTATGCACATCCTCCCTTATACTTTAAATCATCTCTAGATTACTTATGATGCCCAATACAATGGAGATGCTATGTAGATGGTGACCCGAGCAGCAAATTCAAGTTTTGCTTTTTGGAAATTTCTGGAATATTCTCCAAATATTTTCAGTCCTGGGTTGGTGGAATTCATGGATGCAAGATCCACAGATATGGAGAGTTGACTGTACTTATATACACAAGGTTTTCTTCACATGAGGGGGTCAAGAAAAAAGTATAAGAGTTCCACGATGACACCAAGATTCATTCCCAAGAAAGAGAAAAGGTAAACGGTGACATGATAATTAAGATGGCATCTTGTAGCTCTCCTTGCCTGGCAGGGTCCACCTGGAGCTATATTATATGGCTGAGCGAATCTGGACCTCCAAGAATCATAGCAGGCTGCAACAAAATACACAGCCTTGGCCTTGGTCCCAAGCCCTAGAGACAAAGAAAGGCAGAGACCTCTTCTCAGTCAGAACTGCCCTATGTGGGACTAGAGAAGGCTCAGTGAGGGGACAGTGGGGGTTACTTATTGAGGGATAGACATCTGGGTCCAGACTCACTTCTGGAGTCTATGGGACCTGGGCTGTTCTTGGACTAGAGGTGGATGTGAAGATCAGGGCAAATCATGTACTTAAACACACTCTCACCAACCAGACTGGCCTTGTGCCTGAGCCCCAGTCCCATCCTAGAGGAAAATACAACAGAGAGTTGCTGACCCCTATTTCCAACAACTTAATTCACATGAAATCAAGTTAAAACAAATATCTTCAAGAAATAAGGGGTAGGGTGTGGCACATGGCAAACGTACTACCTTACTATAGAGTAGGGGAGAAGTAGTAACATCCCATTGCCTAGTAACTAAAGCCAAACAAAGCCACATTTAGATCATGGGCCCACTCAATAACCGTGTAGTTAAGTGATTCAACTCCTCTGAGCCTCAGTTTCTTCACATATAAAATAGAAATAAATCTTAGAACCTATCTCAATGGGTTGTTAGGAGAATTAAGATAAGGCACAGGCCTGGGCACTTATTAAGCATTCCCATGGATGCTGGCTTTTATAATATATAAGAGGTGAGAGTCTGGCATGTCAGCCAACTCCCACCCTTAACAGCTTCTCTGCTGGGTGACCGTCCACAGCCAACTGTAGATTCACTCAAATCAGGGGTCCTGGGACATCAGTCCTACCTGCCAGAGCCTAAGGATGGTTCCCCCGATGGTTACTTCCACCTGTGGAGATCAGGCCCCTCTTAGGTCGGTGCACAGGACTCCAAACTTGCCAAGAGGTTGGATGATTTCAGTAAAACAGGTCCTACTAAAAGCAATTGGTCAACCCAATTCTAAGACAAAGGCAAAGGCTTGCCGCCCAGGTTGGCAAATCCATGCCATGTATTAGCAACCAGAGATTCTCTTTGGCCAACAGACTTTTCCTTGGTGACAAAGCAAGATCAAACCCTCAGAGACTCAGTTGTCATTTTAAAATGTGGCGAGAATCTAGAGCAAGTTCAAAGCTTTCTCTCTCTGTCTGTCTCTCTTTATTTGCACATTAAGGTAATATTTACATACAGTAAACTTCATCCCTTTTCAGGTGTGCAGTTCTGAATTTTGACAAAGGTACACAATCAACATATCAAGTATTTCCATTACCCTTGAGCCCTTTTGTAGTCAGTCCCCTCCCACCACCTTCAACTCCTGACAATCACTGATAATTTCTAGCCCTATAATTTGCCTTTTCTCAGAATGTCATAGAAATGCAATTACACAGTATGTAGCCATTTGTGTCTTTCTTCTTACACTTATAATGCTTTTGAGATTCAAAAAAAGTTGCCTATTTTAAAGCAATTACATTTATCAGTCATTTGTTCCTTCTCGTAGCTGAGTAGTGTTCCATTGTGTGGATGTTACTACAATTTGTGTATTTATTCACTAAGTGATGAACATTTAGGTTGTTTCCAGATTTGGGCAACTCTGAATAAAGCTGATAAAAACATTCACATACAGGTTTATGTGAAGATGTATGTTTTCATTTCTCTTGAGTAAATACCTAGGGGTAGGATTGCTGGATAAAATTGAATGTGTATATAACTTTATAAGAAAATCAACAAACCATTTTCAAAGTAGCTGTAACATTGTGCATTCATATTAGTTACTCTGCTTCCTTCTCAACATGTCAACACTTGGTATTATTTTTTGTTTTCTGTTTGGGGTTTTTTTTAGCCATTCCAATAGGTGTGTAATGGTACGCCATTATGGTTTTCTCCTTTTCTTCAATTGAGATATGGTTGATGTATGATATTATATAAGTTACAGGTGTACAACATAGTGATTCATAATTTTTAAAGATTATACTCCGTTTATAGTTATAAACTATTGGCTATATTCCCTGTGTTGTACAATTTATTATTGTAGTTTATTTATTTTATACATAGTTTGTACCTCTTAATCCTCTGTCTTGCCCCGTCCTCTTTCTTCTGTCTTGTCTCTGTCTTCTTCCTTCTCCCCGCTGGTAACCACTAGTTTGTTCTTCCTATTTGTGAGTCTGTTTCCTTTTTGTTATATTCACTAGTTTGTTTTATTTTTTAGATTCCACATATGAGTGACATTTATCTCTCTCTGTCTGACTTATTTTATTTAGCATGATACCCTCCAAGTCCATCCATGTTTTTGAAAATGGCAAAATTTCACTCTTTTTCATGGCTGAGTGGTATTCCATTGTATATGTAAACAACTTTTTTATCCATTCATCTGTTGATGGACACTTAAGTTGCCTCCATGTCTTGGCAATTGCAAATAATGCTGCTGTGAACATTGGGGTGCATGAATTTTTTCAAATTAGTGTTTTTGTCTTTTTCAGATACATACCCAGGAGTGGGATTGCTGGATCATATGATAATTCTATTTTTAAGTTTTTGAGAAACCACCATACTGTTTTCCACAGTGGCTGCACCAATTTACATTCCTGCCAACAGTATATGAGGATTCTATTTTCTCCACATCCTTGCCAACATTTGTTATTTATGGTCTTTTTGATGATAGCTATTCTGACAGGTGTGAGGTGATACCTCACCGTGGCTTAAATTTGCTTTTCTCTGATGATTAACAATGTCAGGCATCTTTTCATGTGTTTATTAGCCATCTGTGTGTCTTCTGTGGAAAAATGTCTGTTCAAGTCTTCTGCTCATTTTTTAATCTGGTTGTTTGCTTTGTGTTTTCATTTTGAGTTGGGTGAGCTGTTTATATATTTTGGATATTAGCTTCTTATCAGTTGTATCATTAGCAAATATATTCTCCCATTCAGTAGGTTGTCTTTTCATTTTGTCAATGGTTTCCTTTGCTGTGCAAAAGCTCTTAAGTCTATTAGATCCCATTTGTTTACTTTTGCTTTTATTTCTTTTGCTTTAGGAGACAAATCCAAAAAACATTGCTACGATTTATGTTTTATTCTAGGAGTTTTATGGTTTCTGGTCTTATATTTAGGTCTTTAAAGCATTTTGAGTTTATTTTTGCATATGGTGTGAGAAAATGTTCTAATTTCATTTTTTATATATAGCTGGCCAGTTTTCCCAGAACCTCTTATTGAAGAGACTTTTTTCTCCATTTTATATTCTTGCCTCCTTTTTTTGTAGATTAATTGATCATAAGTATGTGGGTGTGTTTCTGGGCCCTCTATTCTGTTCCATTGAGCTCTGTGTCTGTTTTTTGTGCCAGTACCATACTCTTTTGGTTACTGTAGCATAGTCTGAAGTCAAGGAATGTGATTCCTCTAGCTCTGTTCTTATTTCTCAAGATCGTCTTGGCTACTTGGGTTCTTTTGTGTTTCCATACAAATTTGAAAATTGTTCTAGTTCTGTGAAAAATGTCCTTGGTATTTTGATAGGGGTGGTGTTTTTAATTTGTATTTTACTAATTAATAGTAATATGTAGCATCTTTTCATACACATATTTGCCTTTCAGATCACTTCTTTGATAAACTGTCTCTTTAAACCTTTTGCCCATTTTCAAAAATTGGATTGTTTTCTTTTTCAGATTTGAGAATTTTTTTTATACATTCTGGTTATCAGTATTCTTTCAGGTACATGGTTTGCAAACCTTTTATTTCCATTTTCTTACTAGTGTTTTTTAACGAGCAGAAGTTTTAAGTACTTATAAAATCCAATTTCTCAAAGTTGCCTTTTATGGTTTGTGTTTTTATATCATATCTAAAAATATCTTTGCCTAATTCAAAGTCACAAAGATTTTCTTCTACACATTTTTCTAGAGGTCTTTTACAGTTTTGCATTTTATATTAGTTCTATGATTCATTTGAAGTTAATTTTTATATAATCTGAGATACAGATCAAAATTCATTTTTTTCTTGCATATGCTTGCCCAATTTTCCTACTATCATTTGCTAGAGACTACCCTTTCTCCATTGAATTGTCTGTCTTTTTATCAAAAATCAATTGATCAAACAGGAACCCTCTTGCACTGTTGGTTGGAATGTAAATTGATACAGCCATAATGGAGAATAGTATGGAGGTTCCTTGAAAAACTAAAAATAGAATTACCATATGACTCAGCAATCCCACTACTGGGCATATACCCAGAGAAAACCATAATTCAAAAAGACACATGCACCCCAATGTTCATTGCAGCACTATTTACAATAGCCAGGTCATGGAAGCAACCTAAATGTCCACCAACAGATGAATGGATAAAGAAGATGTGGTACATATATACAATGGAATATTACTCAGCTGTAAAAAGGAATGAAATTCGGACATTTGTAGAGACAAGGATGGACCTAAAGCCTGTCATACAGAGTGAAGTAAGTCAGAAAGAGAGAAACAAATATCATGTACTAATGCATATATGCAGAATATAGAAAAATGGTACAGATCAACCGTTTTGCAAGGCAGAAATAGAGACACAGATGTAGAGAACAAACATATGGACACCAAGTGGAGAAAGCAGGGGGTTGGGGGGGTTGGGGGGATGAATTGGGAGATTGGAACTGCCATATATATATTACTATTAAGAAAAAAATCGAATTGTATACTTTAAATATATGCAGTTTATTATATGTCAATTATATCTCAATAAAAGTTCTTAACAAATCAATTGACCATATATGTGATGAATTTGTGTCCTGTTAAACTGTGTGTCTATATTTTTGCCAATACCACAATTTTGATTACTGTATCTTTATAGTAATTCAAATATTCTGAACCCTCCAATTTATCTTGGCTTCAGATACTTTTTATTTTCTACATACATTTAGAACAAACTTGTCTATTTCTATGAAAACTCTTGCTAAGATTTTGATTGAGATGATGCTGTAACTACAAACTGATTTGTGTAAAGTATTAACATCATGACACTATTGAGTCATCCAGTCCATTAATCTGTGTGTATGTCTCCATTTATTTAGGTCTTTTGTACATATTTTTAGATTTATCCCTAAAAGTAGTGTTCATGATTTGTGTTGTTATTGTTGTTTTGGTGCTACAGTAAATTGAAATACACTGATTTTTATTTCAATTTCTAATTATTTATTACTAGTATATAAAAGTACAATTGATTTTAGTATAATGGATTTATATCCTGCAACTTAATTAAAATTCATTTATTGGATATATCATTTTTCTAGATTGTCTGAGATTTTATATGTAAACAATCATGTCATCTAAGAATAAGGCAGTTTATTGCTTCCTTTCCAGTATGAATTCCTTTTATTTCCTTTTCTTACCTTATTGAAGACTAGAACCTCTAGCACGTTGTTGAGTAGGAGGGGTGAGAGCAGACATTCTTGCCTTGACAATCTTAGGGAGAAATATTCATATGATGTTCATACTTAATACATTATGTATAATGTTAGATTTTTCACAGGTACCCTTTGCCAGGCTAAGGAAGTTTCTTTCTATTTCCTGCTTACTGAGAATTTTTATCCTGAGTAAATGTTGAATTTTGTTACATGCTTTTGCTGCCTCTAATCGAGATGATTATATGGTTTTTCCTTTCTAGGCTGTTGAATTACATTACTTTTCAAACATCAAACCAACCTTGCATTCCTGAGATAAACCCCATTTCATCATGGTATATTGTGATTTTTATATATCTTTGGATTCAATTTACTATTTTTAAAAGGATTTTTGTTTTTATGTTTGTGAAAGATATTGGTCTGTGATTTTCTCTTCTTATAATGTCTTTCTCTGTTTTTTTGGCATTAGAGTAATGCTGGGTTCACATAATAAACTGGGAGAGTCAGTTCCAAGTGGATTTTCAGTATGATCAGAAATCTGGGAAGGAATTACAATGTCTGACCCTGAGCTGTTTGCTCTTTCTCCAGCTGGCTTTTAGTCACAGCTCTAGAGTTGGAAGAACTACCATGTCTGTTCAGTAGAATTCTGCAATTGAAGGGAAATGGATGTTGATTTTCACATGACCATTAAGAATCAAGAAAATAAAATGTCACAGCTATGGGGATCTTTTCTTCTGAGTAACAAAAAGACTATGCCATTTATACAATGGCAGATAACAACTCCTTTGCTGACCAAAGTGTTTTTTGTTTAGGGTCCTTGGTTACCATATCCAAGGATCATAGGAGAAGCAATACTGATTAAATGACTACCACTCTCCAAAAGAGAAATTGAAATAAAGTGCCAATATGCTCACTAAATTTTCACTTTGTCTGGTTATTTAGATAAGAGCATGTTTTCTCCTTGCTAAGGAAGTATACTTTGAAGACTCACATTTCTACAGACAGAAATATAGATTAGTGCTGTCCAACAGGATTTTCTGTTGTGATGGAAATGATCCATATCTCTGATGTCCAATCAGATAGTCACTAGCAAAGTATGGTTACCAAGCCCTTAAAATGTGACTAGTGTGACTAAGAAACTAAATTTTAATTTTATTTACTTTTTTAAAGTTTAGATTTAAATAACCACATGTGGCTAGTGACTACCAAATGTGACAGTGCAACAAGAGAATGCCAGTTTTGCCTCTTGAAATATTTTAGGAACAAAAGTTCTCACTAAGTAAAGGGCAAAAACAAACAAACAAAAACCAAAACAGAACAAAAACCAAAAACCTGGGAACAAGTTGTCAAGCCAGAGATAGAAGGTTTATTGGACAGCCTGTAGGTGAAATTTCCATCAGATTGAGGACTAATGGAGTCTCAATGCTTCTTAATTCTATTCTGATTCACTTCGGTCTTATTACCATCATGCTGACAAAAGTACAACATTGACAATAGATGGCAAAATTATTGGTTTCATTTTGAAATAGATGTTTTTGTGGTGCTCTGTAATTTTTTATTTATACTCTCTGTGGGAGGCATCAAATTGAATATTCAACATGGCTTCTCTGAGGTTTGATTCCCACACAATGAATACATGTTTTGGCCCTTGGAGGTGGTAGCATGAATGCCTGAGCTTTATATCACCAACAGAATATTCGAAAAGGAATCAAACTTCACTTTTGTTTTTTGTTTCTTGCTGTTTGGTTTCATTCTCTATCTTTCCTTCTTTCTTTCTCTCTCCCTTTCTTTCTCTTTCTTCCTTCTTTCTTTCTTTCTTTCTTTCTTTCATATTTCTTTCTTAATAACTAAGATGGATGAGAGGAACAATTAAAAATGAATGGCATGCTTTGGAGTGGCATTGAGCTTGACACCATTTCTATGCATTTCTCTCAAAAGACCTTTTATGTTAAATCACTTACTTGCTATCAGAGATACTCAGTGAACACAACTTAGAGATTCATCAGAAGGACAAAACTCAGAGTCTCCAGGGCAGGAAAAGGTCACCAGACTCTGTACAGTGCTTGATCTGTTTGAGCCCTTAACAAATGCTCTCGGGATGGTGATGCCTTTGTTCTCATCTATTCTGGTGGAAATGATTTAGTGAATGCTCTGCACCTTTCTCTCCCTTCAATGCCACCCTTGACCCCTCACCCCCACCCTTTCACATTAGATCTTTTTGCTTCACTGGCCTTTCCGGATGAGGAAGAGTCTCACCAAATTAAGAATGCACCTTTTGAGAAGAGGTCAATTAGTCCTGGGGAGTAATGAGGACTAAGCTGCTCTCTCCACTTTGACCATTGATTTAAACACGATTCACAGGCTCCAGGGTGCTAGTGAGGCAATGCTCTGAGAACTGATGAGGGACTTCATCCTCCATTCCCATAACCCATGCCCAGTCACCCCAGAGAATCAGCCACCAGCCATAGCTCCCTCCCACCCAGCTACATGGTAACCAAAACAAGTCCCTTCTGTGTACACTTTCTGTAGCGTGTAATTGCCAACTGGTGAAAGAGAAGAATGGAAAGGGAATGTATTGAGAGAGCTCTGACAGAATGATCTTAACAAGGGTTCTGAGGCCCCAACCCTACATGCCAAGAGGCAAACTTTACGGCATGGCCCAGGCCTACAGGCTGGAAAGCACAGGAACTGCTGCTCCATACAGAACCTGGCCCCTTCACCAATGCCACACACACACCACGTGGGCAGCTTGTGCTTCCTGAAGCCACAGACTCTCAGAGTCAGGAGACCCTGGGGATTCTTTACCCTTTCTCAAATGGGGATTCCCTCTTCAAATCCTCCACAAGTGGCCACCATGGAGACACCACTATTTCCTCAGAGTAGATCCAGTTTAACTAAATAATTCATAAGCTATCAAACTTTCCTTGATTTTATCATTTCTGCCCCAAGCTAAATTTCTGTAGTCCTTTAATTTGTGCCTCATAAGGCATGATTCTGAGGTTATTTTCTGTCCTGGTCACTCTTCTAGTCAAAGTCAATAAGGACATTAAAGCTCAGCCTTCATTGGTGATTAAATGTTTTAGATGTCTTCATTGGTCTCTAAATGTTTTATTGGAGTTTAGCAGAGTAGGATCAGAGGTGTGTGAAGAGTGTGGAGGCAGGAGGTCAGGGAAGGGGCAGTAGCTTTAATCTATCTCTGAAGCAGCATTGGGTTAGGGTAGGAGTACCTGAAGACAAGAACGAGGTTTCTTACTGTGAAAGAAATTCAGTTTTAGAAATAAGCATTTAATTTTTGAGCACCTTTTGGAAACTATACCAAGCATTTCACATACATTAATCCTTACAAGAAAGTAAGCCTCGCTATTCTCAATTTGCAATGAAAGTATGAGGCTCACAGAGATTAAATGATTTTCCCAAGGTCATATAGCTAATCAGTGGCAAATAACATATTACTCCCAAACTTCTAACTTAGAATCATATCTCCTGGCCAATGCCACATCCTCAAATCATACAAACTATTGAGGTCCAGATATTTTCTGTTTCAACCTTCCAGATCTGTCCAGTCACTCCTCTTTGATCTGATGTTTCTGGGCTTAGCTTATTACCTGCTATGATCTTCAATTCCTTCCTGATCCTTCCAGACTTCCTGCTCTGAACTTGGATATCTTCCTGATACCACAAACAAGCCTCAGTTCCTGGTTCTCCCCTCATTGTTATGTGTGGACATACACTTGAGCTCCCTCAAGAGAAAGGGAGATTCCAGCTCCCTGAATCACTGTGTCTACGTGTTTCTCCCCCCAGGTCCTGTGAAATGATAGTCTTGGTATTAAAGGAAGAAGTTAGCTCTTTTGCTCTAAGCTTTCAAATGCCGTTAGATGAATTTTAAATTCTCCAAATCTTTCTGCAAAATGTTCACATCTTCCTTCTTTTGTATGTGTGTGTGTGTGATCTTTCACAAAGAATCCAGTGTCCTCTGGATGCTTCCTGAATTGTCAGAAAGTGAAAGAAAAAATGGAACAAGCACCCAGTTGTTTACAAGCTCATTAAGTTGGGTTTCAGCTCATACTCAAATGATGTTGCTTGAGTCAAATCTCCAGAGACCTTTTAAGCTATCCTGCTCATAATGCAATTCCATTGACTGAGAACCATTAGAAAGTCCACATCAGAAATCCATTGAAGTTGCACATGGACATGGTATTTCTGACTGAAGAACCTGGTTCTAATGAACTGAAGACTACTTTGTACTTTTAACAACTGTTTATAAACTAGAGCCCATGTTGTCTAGTCTCTGCAAGTTATAGCATTCAAGTAAATACAGTCCAACAACTATAAGTACTTAAAAGCAATTCCAATCTTTTCTTGAATATTTAGATGTCAAAGAGAACCAATTTATTACCCACAATAGTGTTGTGTGTTTTTTAAGATTTTTTTTTTGATGTGGACCATTTTTAAAGTCTTTATTTAATTTGTTACAGTATTGCTTCTGTTTTATGTTTTAGTTTTTCAGCCTCAAGGCATGTGGGATCTTAGCTTCCCGGCCAGGAATCAAACCTGCGCCCCCTGTGTTGGAAGAAGAAGTCTTAACCACTGGACCACCAGAGAAATTACCACAATAGTATTTCTTAAGAGTCTCTTTCTCTATTATTTTCCTGCTCAGTATTAGTCAAATTCCCAACTTCCTCAAAGCTTCTCCGTATGTACTTCACTCTCGACCTCCAATCGCCAAATCTTCCTCTAAAAACAAGTTGACACAGACCTCTTCTTTCCTCTTGATATCCCCTACCCAGAGCTTTTCTTGGAACCCACAGGTACCCACTCTGTCCTCATACACGTACAATCCCACAGTGCAAGGTAGTTAACACCATATGGGCAAACCCTGACTGTTGGAGAATAGGAGCAGATTGATGAATGTTTCCTTGTTTCTTCCCCTGGGCATTTCATAACCAGAGAGGTAATTTGTGAGATACTTAATATTGTTTAGTAAATTCCTTTTTATTCTTTTTCTTTTTTTTCTTTTTTTTTTTTTTTTGAAGTAGTCAGAGTGAATTGTGTTGTTTGCAACCAAGAATCACATCCAATAAAGATTCCAATAGTTGTTATTTGAGTTCCAGTTTCCCTGGGTCCTTGACAACACTGGTTATTATCAATTAAAAGAAGCAAACAAAATGAAACAAAAATATTTCCTTAGGGTCCAGACTTATAGGACAAAAAAGCAAATAAATTTTAACAGAGTGCCCACAGTTGAGCTAGCTCTTAACTCTGTAACTCCAAACTGGGTTAGGGATTCATTTAAACCAGTGATCATAGGAATTTAGCTGGAAGGCCATTTCCATCCTTTTAGTACTCTGGTCATTTCGTATTGTGACCCAGGTTTCATGTGATGTTTGGTGGAAAACATGTGTTTTGCAAAGCATGACTGTTTCTGGTTGGTAAACTAGAAGATGGATTTTTCTGACCTGATGGAGGGATATGGATTCCTTCTCAACTGAGGTACTGGTTCCCAAAGCGTTTATCCAAATTGCCTTGCCTCATAACAGCTTCTCAAACTTATCTTCTAAAGTACCCCTAACAGCAGGGTGGATACATTTCCTTTGGGATCTGGTAGCAGGGTAAGAAGTGGCACAACTTGAATTTTAAATGTCTTTGAAATTTTATTCTTATCAAAACATTATTTTAAATTTTACATTCTGTTCCCTAAAATGCCAATTCTACATTTATATAAAAGTAAGCAGAATTATTTACTAAGGAGAATTTCCATTAAATAAATCAGATGGAACAATGCATTTATCTCTGCTCCATCCCCAAATGAACTGATCTGATCCATGTGTTAAATGTGCTAGGTACACTTCCAGTTTGAACCCTACTTCACTCCTTATCAGCAGAGTCGTCCAGTGACCATCAGATTCATGAAATACAGAGATCAAAATTAACAAACCAAAAAGATGAAGCAGAGACTAGACTGGGACAGAAGGAAACTTAAACCTCAACCTAACATCTTCAGAGATAAGAGAAAATACTGCCTCTTTCAACAGAAATAACAAGAATAGTATGTTATTTTAAAAAGAAAAGAAAGAAATTTTCAGAGAACAAGAAAGAACTCTTAGAAATAAATGCAAAATAAAAAATTAAATAGTAAAAAAGAAGGGAAGATTGAGAAAACCTTAATAGAAGAATAAAAAATATAAAACAAACAGGAAAATAGAAAAAATAGTTTTTAAAATAGAGGATCAATTCAGAGGTCTAACCTCTGACTAATAGGAGTTCCAGAAAGAACAGCAAGTAAACAGATGGAAGCAGAAAATCAGATTATACCAAAAGCGTTCCCAGAACTAAAGGCCATGTGTTTCTGAATTGAAAGGGCCCACCAAATGCTTAGGACAATAAATAAAAAACAAACCATACCAAGGCAAACCACCGTGAAATTTCTGAATACTGGAATTAAGGAAAAATATCCTAAGAGCTCCCAAAGAGAGAAAACAGAGCATATACCAAAGGCCAGGAATCAACAAGGCATTAGATTTTCCAAAAGCACCCTGAAATCGAGAAGATTCTGGAGCCAAACTATCAATATTTCAAATTCTAAAAATATTTTCAATCTAGAATTTTGTAGGCAGCCAAGCTATAAATTAATGTAAATGTACAATAAAATTTTTCTGATATTCAAGGTCTGAAAAAAATTTTACTTTCTATGTACCTTATGTCAGAAAGCTACTGGAGGATGTGTTCCATAAAAACAAGAGTATAAACAGAGATAAAAGAATGCAAGACATCCAGAAAATGAGGACTAATAACAGGAATAGGCTATATCTGGACATGAAAAGAATTCCTTGAATAACAATAAAGGGAATATGCAGTTCAGCAGCTATATAACAGGCTTTGAAAGTCCTCAAGTTCAGGTTGGAGCAGGGAAATGAAATACTCCAGAAACAACATTTCCAAGAAAAAAAAAGTAGCCAATTCCTGAAGTCATGTTCTTCTGGAGAATGTGCAAAGTAATTAGTGTAGGAACATAACACTAAACAAATTAAAAAAAAAAAAAAAAAAAAAAGACAATTTCAACTCCAGGAAAAACAAAAAGCTGTTCAAGAAAGAACATGCAGTCATTGCTATGAGCAGTATTTACATTGTCCTAAAAATGCAAACACTGAGTACTAATTTAACAAATAATTATGATTTAACTGCACTGGGAAGATGGGGGCTAGAGAGAAGTATGTGTGTATAGGAGAGTTCAACTTCCATCTTTCATAAGAAAAGTCAATAATTATCAAAGAAGTAGCAGTATTGTTATATTATCTAGAAAGATAGAGTGAAGTGCTAAGGGATAAAGTTAAAAGAAATAAAAGCAGCTGCCTCTAGGGAACAAGACTGGGAATGGGCCGGCAGAGGACAGTTATTTGGTTTTGTCTTGTGCTACTATCTTTTTAAAATTATGCTCATAAGATAATAATATGTGTATATTACTTTGGGCAAACATATTTAAAGAGAGAAGCAGGAAATCGGAATTCTAATGGAAACCCCCAGGTCTACTGTGTCAATAATTAATATAAAATTAAAACATAAAATGGGGGGAGGACACTCCAGGTTCCAACAAAAGACCCTGACCTCTCTTTGCCAGATCAGGCCTCTGAGCCACAGCAGGGCTTTGGAGGGAAGGAATGAAGACTTATCGAGCACCCACTGCAGGCCAGTGTCACAGTAGAAGATTTCCAGAGATGTGATGGGTCTTCACCACAACCCTGAGGAATAGAGGAAGCGATTGCCCAGGTGAGAGACTAAGTCCCTAAAGGATGAAGAACTTGACTGCAGGTATTATTTATGTGTCTGAACTCGAGCCCCAGGCAGTTTGTGGACAGACACAACAATTGGGGATACAGTGAAACCATTTTACAGATAAGAAAACTGAGGCCCAGCAGGTCAAGTGGCTTAACCAAGTCATACAAATAGTAAGTGGTCAAGCTGCAATACGGCCCCCACCTCCAATATAACAGTCAACTCTGAACCCCTGGAGCACAGAGACTGTCTTATCCTTTCTGGTAGCCCCAGCACCAAACACACTGTGCCTGGCACACAGGACTTGCTCAGAGAGGGTTCACTGCCTGAAGCAGGCAAAGCCCCAAAGAGCTCTCCTCTGGTTTATCAGCCTAAGAAATTTCCAGCAGAACAAGCCACCAAATCCCTCCTCCCTCCACCTGCCATGAACATGACCTAGGAGAGGGCTGTGTGGACACAGCTCCTTTAGGGGCCGGGCCCTCCATCCAGAACAAGAAGGACCCATTCACTTCTACTTCAAGTGGCCCAGAGAGTCAGTTTACAGCTCTAGGGCCCAGGCTTTCATACGGAAATGTCACACACTTTAAATTACAGGACAGTACAACATCAGTCTTGAAAAATAGCAGAATTAAAACTTAATGCAAACAAAAAAAAATGAAATTGTGGAAACAATTTTGGAGCCCACAGAACTTTTGAAAAATGTCATTAACAAAGTGTGAAATCAGGGAGATAAAAATCAGATGCCCCGAAGGGGAGCAGCAGTGCCCGCAGCCCAGGCCCTCACCCTGAGTCACGGAGAGCCCCGTTTCCACTCTGTGGGTCCAGGAGGCAGGGGGTCCAGAGCTAATGCATGTCTCTTGCTCCACGTGGTGCCCAGGGCGGCAGCCTTTGGAAAGCGCGGAATGAGAGAACTCTCCAGCATGTGATTACTGGAGATTGAGAGTACAGTACATGGAAACCAGAGCCCTGGGAGAAGGCCTGGGAGGCAGAGGGGAGTTCATCAAAGAGTCTTGGAGAAGTCGATTTCATCCTCGAGGCTTCACTTTGGTGACTCCACACGTCTGTGCTGGAGTCAGAATCACAGAGCCCTTCTCTGGAGCTTCCGTGATAATAAATTTAAAATTATTCCCAGGGAAAAACCCTTGTTGTACCAGTTAAGTGCTGTAAAGCAGGTGTGGAGAGCAGGATAGAACACAAAATATTTTCAAAACGTCTCTGTTCTTTAAGGATTTTAAGGTCATGGTAACGATAGCAGAATTTGAATTCTGCCCTTGATCAGAAAATCTGTTACTCACAGAGATGCTTTCCAGGACTAGAGAGATGGTGAAAGAATATCTAGAGAAGTGTGTCCAATCTTAGCAGGGTGGTAAGCTATCTAATTCTCTGCCACGATTGCCAAGTTCAAGAGTGAGGCAGCATGGAGAAGCGGGAGAGTTGCACGTGCGCAGAATAGGTGAGTGAGAGGGGTGGCAGCCCTGGGGCCAGGAAACACAGATCTCACCCCCCATCCTCAAGAGAAGCTGCACTGAAGTCCCCCAGAATAGAATTCAGGGATAAGAAACAGAGCAATATTTCCATGGAAGTTCACGCACGAGGCTACAGCTCAGCTTTCCCAGACCTGCCGTCCCACAGCTTTCTTGCTTTCCTGATCACTGGCTCACAGGAATTCCTGAATACCTACCCTAGCCCTCTGGAATATTGTAGTTTCAGTTTCTCCTCTCTGACCATGAGGTTGCAGAAAATGTCAAGAGTAGAAGAGTGCTTCTATTTCCCACTCTGGGTGTGAAACACTTTGGAAGCACCTGTCACTACATCACTGCACCAGGTGCTGCCAGCTTCCCCCACGGAGACAGCTTTCCAGGGCAGGGGGACCCCCTCTGTCCCCACTTCTACTGGGTGTCCATTGAAGACCAGTAGATATAGCACCACAGAAACACACATTTCTTTATACCATTCACTCCTAGGCATCTCTCATTTTAATAGCATCAGGAGGGAAGCTATTGGATGGTGGCGATCAGCATATCATAGGCAAAGGCATGTAGGCAGGGCCAAACTTCCAATCCTTGTCTTCAAGAATATGGTCCAACCATCTTTGCTCCTGGAATCCCTGAAAACCTGTAATATTTCCTGGGACAGCACTGTTCCCTCCTTACCCAAATGCACATTGATGTAAGCATCCTACAGTAGGGCAGAAATGTAGGCTTTACAACACAATTTGTCTTACAGGCATTTTACCTGACGGCTGGGAGAAGCGTTCTTGCTGTGCTGCTTGGCTTTAAGGTCTGTCTCTGCCCTGCAAATCAACAGGCCCAAAGTGTATTTATGCTTCAACACAAATGGTCTCCACATTCCCCAGACTCACCTCCACTGAAACATTTTACATGCTGTGAGTACAGGTCACTTTTTTTTCCCAGTTCAGTAACTGCAACCCTGCTTCTCTGCCTCCAGAATCCTTTTATATCAAACACAAGGCTTATAATAAAGATTGCCTCAGTCCTGTCATGGGATTCAAAATCAGCACAACTGCTCAGAAAGGTGATCTGCTGCAGGGTACTATAATAAAGTCCCCCAAATGAGCACACCTCATGTCATACTTCATTTCCAATAACTGTCGTTATATTGAAGGCTGTTCCTAAAGATGTTCACGTCAGTAGTCTTTATAATAGGAAAAATTTGAAATCAGACTGAAGGTCCATTAATACAACATTGTTTTGGACTTCCTTGGTGGTGCAGTGTTTGAGAGTCTGCCTGCCAGTGCAGGGGACGTGGGTATGAGCCCTGGTCTGGAAGGATCCCACATGCCACGGAGCTACCAAGCTTGTGCACCACAACTACTGACCCTGTGCTCTAGAGCCCGAGAAGCACAACTATGGAGCCCATGGGCCACAACTATTGAGCCCGTGCACCTAGAGCCTGTGCTCACAACAAGAGAAGCCACCACAAAGAGAAGCCCACACACCGCAACAAAGAGTAGCCCCCACTCTCTGCAATTAGAGAAAGCCTGCACAGCAATGAAGACCCAATGCAGCCAACAAATTAATTAATTAGTTAATTAATTTAAAAAACAACATTGTTTCCATTAATTATTATACATCCATACACCAGGCAAGATCTATCATGCCACCAATAAGAATAATGTTGTGAAGGTCATTGACTGACAGGGAAGATACACAGGATGGGCTATAGAGAGTTTAAGTGAGCCACAGAACAACACACCACGTGATAAAGTTTATAACATACGCATGGATATGTTCATGCATTTTCATCCATTCCCCAGATACGCAGGAAGCGCTTCTGTGTTCTTACCGTTCCAGGCACTGGGGAGACAGCAGTGAACTAAACCTCTAGCGTTCCTGCCCTTATACGGTTTACAATATAAAAAGGTGTAGAGAAAATCAATAAACAAATAAATATTGAATATGATGTCAGAGAGGGATAAGCACTGTGAATAAAAATAAGTTAGGGTAAATAATTAGAGTGTGGAGGAGCGGACTGTTTTAAATAGCCTGATCAGGGAAGAGTTCTCTGGGGAGATGACAACTGGATAGAAATCTGCAGGCAGAGGGACAGAATGTAAGGCTCTCCCTGGATGACACCTAGCTCAGATGCTGGGAGAAAAGCATGGTGGGCACATTGAGGGCCCAGCAAGAAGGACCCATGGATGGGAGCTAGTGGGAAATGAGGTCGGTGGGCTAGCAAGGGCCAGGGTCTTTTGGAAACCACTGGAGGGTTTTGGGCAGGGACAGGACCGAGGACTCTGGCTGCTGTGTGGGGAACAGTCTATAAGGGGGCACGAGAGTGGAAGCAGAAAGACCAGTTGCAGGAGGGGCCTATGACCTGAAGATGGGTGTTAGTAATGGAGCTGGTGAGAAGTAGTTACATTCTGGATCTATACTAAAGGTCGAATTCCTAGGACTGACCCAGGGTTCACAGCATAAGGTAGAGAGAAGAGTGAAGGTTTCAGTCTGAATAACTTTTTAAAAAATAATAATGCATTTATGGAGTTAGGAAATGCTGGGCTAGGAACAGCTGGGAGGGGAAATCAGAAGGACATATGTGGTGTGCTCCGAGGATGAAGAAAAAGATAAACTCAAAGGGCCAATATTGCCAGCAACAAAGAGATACAGGACTCCTATCACCCTGTCACAACGTGACCACAGCAATGTCCCAGAGCCCTCCCAAGCAGCCTGCCCTGCCCCTTGCCCGTCCCATATAAGGAAAGATATTTGCCCTGTTCTTCTCCCGCTTGGCACACTGAAAGTATACCTATTCTGCCCATTCGGCAGGGGGCTTGCAAGTCCCTTTGTTCCCTGGCCATAAAAACAGGCAAGCAACCCATGCTCATCCTCGACTCTCCCTGGCTACCAGGATGTCAGCCCGCCGTTCTAACAACGTCCCTTCTCTTTAATAAATCCTCTCTTCCTTACATTCTGCCTTATGTCTGGAAATTCTCTTCCAACCTGCACTCAGACCACAGCAATACATACCAAAGCACTGTTGTAACTGCTGAACACCTATGTTCACTCATTTAATTATCACAATAACTCTTTGAGATGGGTTACTATAGTTGCACTTGAGAATATGGCTTGCTTTTACATTTATGTAAATATGCTCATTTGCTTTGCAATGAACATGTATACCTTACATAATGCAGGAAAGTGTGTGTGTGTGTGTGTGTGTAATAATTCCAATGAGAAAAAAATGGTGTATTTATAAATTTTAGTCTTTAGCAAGTCTCTGATGATTGCTCAGTCTATAGTCTTTTAATTCAGCAGATTTTCAACTTTTTTGCTGCCAGGTCAGGTAAGTTCACATGCAAGACCCAGCCTCGTGGACCCTCCCAGAGTAACACACAGTCCCCAGCATCCTAATTGTAATTTAACCCCTTTGTTCCTTGACTTTTGAAAACACTTGACTGCAATGAGAGAGAAATAAACATTAAAGGGATAACCTTGAATCTGTTTTAATTTTTTATAGGAAATTTTGCAAATGGATAACTTTAAACCATCACACTTAATACATGCTCACATATTATGTTCGACACATCCCACACGGACGGAGACTCATTGGGGGTCCCCACACAAGCTCTGGTTTGGATGCTTGCATGAATCAGAGAGCTGGAGGGCATTGATTTCTTTTAAATTTTAACATTTCATAAATGAGCGCTCTCATTTAGTCTTTTCTCTCCAGTCGCTAGTATTGAACCACAGATTTGGCTGTTTTGTTCAACAAGTTTTATCTATATGAATGTGCTCAATGGAGCATAGAGAGCCAGAGTGATTGTAGCTCCTTACAATGGATGAACAGGGGGACATTTGGGGCAGGGGGCCCCGCTAGTTACCATGGTAACAGGCTCCTGACTGGAGAATCATGCAACTCTACCTGCCATGGGAGGAACTGATTTGCATGGAACTCTGACTGTCTTTGATTGCTATCTGATACTTTCAGGGTACGTAAGTGGAAGATGAACTAAATCAGGTCCAATTTAAAAGGAAAAGTCTGATTGAGACCTCAGCTCATTCTGCTCCTCCATGAATGCTTAATAAACTCCCTGATGCTGGAATTATACCAAAGGCAGTCACATTCAATTACTGTAATCCAAAACAAACATCTATTTTTATTTTCTTTTGAGGATGTAGAGAGGAATCTCACCATAATGTGAGTCTTATTAAATGGAATTGGATATCCTCTGAATCAAACTGAGTCTCCTGAATCATGAATGTTGGAACTGGTAAGGAATTAGAGGTTACATAGTCCAACCATGTCACTTAACAGATGAGGAAAAACACGGTCAGAGAGACTGAGCAACCTGCCCAGGACCACACAGAATGAGGGTCGGCACCCAGCTGCCCTAGCCTTGAGCCCAGAGCTCCTTCAGCCCACCAGACCCTGCCAAGGCCCCACCTGGTGGTCTCAGTTGGCCCCACAATGGGCGCAGGATAGGATTCAGGAACTGTCTGCACAGCTTCACCGTGTGCCTCCTGTCTCCTGGGCCACCCAGGAAAGAGGAAAACTCGTGCAGGCATCAGGACAGATGCTGTAGTGGCTCGTGGCTGGGAATCTCAGAAGCCTATGACCCTGCCCTGAAGTCCAACCTAGAGATTGTGAAAGGACAGTTGGGAGAAGTAAAGAAAGGAAGAAAGGAGGCGGGGAATCAAAGCATGCTCATGGATGTATAGAAAATTAAGAAGACTTTAAAGAAACATAGGTCAGAAGCATTTCAGAATCAACTTGAGCTTTTCAAGGGGAGGGGATATATGTATACATATAGCTGACTCATTTTATTGTACAGCAGACACCAAGACAACATTGTAAAGCAATTATACTCCAATTAAAAAAAAAAAAACACCCTCAATAACAACTATTATCCGAGAACATCTACTCTCCTTATGAATGTTTGCTCGAGTTCTGAACAAGATAGAATTCAGACCACAGTTTTTTTCTTGACTTACACCTGAAGATCTCAGCATGCATTGCTGTCAAGAGTCAAAAAGCTTAAGATAGGAATCATTTTAAAAATTAAAAATTGGCATCCTATCAGCACTGCAGTAATCCAAATGTCCTTAGCTTTGAGGGTACATTTGCTTATGGAAATACAACTGGATTTGATGCCAACTGTATAAATAGTACACTCTTGCCTATAACTATTTGTCACAAGCTAGTAACCAACTACTGACTTTTATATACACCAGAGGGTGCTATAAAAATCTTTACCCTCTGTTTTGATTTTGATGACAAAGGCGATAATTCCCAGCTAGCCACTCTTTGCAAAGCTTTCCTCACAGTGGTGACAAATCAGAGTGCCATGTAGTTATGTAGCTAGGTTTGGCGTGTCAGCCCATAGCAGCCAGTCTATCCTGGGATTGCACTGTTGACCAGTCCCCGCTGGCTCAAATCTCTGGTTATCCGTCCCTTGGATTTCCTGATTCTGTGGAATCCATGAACAATGCTAGTAAGTCCCATGGAAATCACTTCACAGAGGAAAAACTGCCCCTCTGTTTTAGTTAATAATGACTGGTGATCTTTCAGGAAACTGGTCCAGCTCCTCCTCCTGACACCACTGCTGGCTGCACCAACTTGGACAGGCTCTTTCCCTCCCAGCCTCTGCTCTCTCATCTGTAGAATAAAGCAGGAAGTGAAGAGGACCCCTACAGTCATCTCAGGATCTAACATTCTGTAATTTGGCTCTGGAAGAACGTATCCATTTATACAGAGGGGTCAGAATGAGAAAGATGTTTCTTATAATTGAAAACAACCAGTCTTGAGAACTTATGAGACTTATTACAGGCTAAGGCAATCCTTTCCTCAGGGTAAGTCAGATGCCAGTCAGGGCTGGAGGAAAGAGGGTGTTCATCTGCATGTTGGGATGAAGGTCTGCAATCCTGTGCAGAATCACTAACTTTTAAATGTGCATTTCTGCGCTATCTTTCCCCTGAGGCGTACTGGAAACGTCACATATATACAACCAAGAGCCAGTGTTACTTCTCCAGATGCCAGGACATCTCCCACAGTCAACATCACCCTCAACGGGATTCAGAAAGTGTCAGTTGGCCAGATACAGATTTCATTAATATAATCTAATTCTTAATATCTGCTCACTAGAGTCCAGCTCTTTTACTGATTTAGAATGCCAATACGTCATAATTTCTGAAGCTTTGCTGAATGTCTGCAGAGTCAGTTGCCTTCATGATTCTAACGCAACAGGTCTGCTCTTGTTAAGGTACCAGCATAAAGCACTTCTGAGCACTAACTTTCCAAATAATAGTCTCCAGAAAATATTGCTCACAGGAAAGGTAATTGCAATGATAGAACAGACAGTCTGCAAAAACTACCTCGCATCCATAGTCCTGGATTTACGTGGGGAAGTTTTTAGCAAATAACAATCAGGGAAACGGTGCATATTTTAATCCTACATGTGTAGATTAACCTTGTTTGACACAATCCCCATCTATAAACATCTGGCAATATTGTTTGTACGTTATATAGTATTTGCTTTACATAATTTTCTTGATTTTGCCATGAACAGAGGAATAAAATTAATTCAAACTTCTGCACCTGAGACACCAAAAGAAAGATCTTAGTAATTTACAAAAGGATCCAGAATAGCGCTACACCTAAACTGTGCAGGCTATGGGCCAGGCACTAGTCTAAGTGGTTTACCAATATGAACTCATTTAATCCCCAGAAGGATCTGACACAGGTTTTATTAGTATCTCCCCATGACACTAACAGATCAAGTGATTTGCCAGAATCATATACTGTTAAGTGAAGGGACTCAGATTTGCACCAAAGCACTCTGGATTCATCTTCCAGGCTTCTAACCTCCCTGCTATGCCTACACTCATTTTAAAAAATGCTAAGTTTACCTAGTACATATACAAATGACTTGATCTTTCCTTTTTTTTAAAATATTAGTTTTAAAACCAAAGTACTTTAACGTAGCCCAGAATCACAGCCACGTCTATGAACACTGCTTCTTGTGGATTTTGAAGGAGAGACATGTATTTGTCACATGTCTCTCACCTACAGTGACAGAAACCCAACTTGGGTTAAATCAAAAGAAAGACTTATTGAATTTACAAAAATGAGCTATCGGGGATAGAGTTGGCCTCAGAGACCCAAAGGGACTCAAGATATGTCATCAAAGTTCACTCTTTTACCCTCCCTATTTCTCAGCTCTGACTTCCTCTGTCTATTGATCTATTGTCCATATTCTCTCTGTCCTTTACTGAAGATGAGCTTGCACACTCTCTCTCTCTCTCTCTCTCTCTCTCTCTCTCTCTCTCGTGTGTGTGTGTGTGTGTGTGTGTGTGTGTGTGTGTGTGTGTGCGCGCGTGCGCTGTTAAGGGACCGAGGGGCATGGCTATGGGCAGCACCTGGCTCACCTGATTCCAGATTAGCACCCCCAGTGTAAACACCCAGTGCACATAGATACCTCCCCCCACAGGCCTCTGATGGGTCTTGCTGTGGTCTGGTCATGAGATCAGAGGGCTCCTTGACTATCCATGAGTGGAATCTGTGTTGCAAGATAGTTTCATTATCACTCATTTTTCCCCTTTTATTCATGCATGTTTGGGGTGCTCTTGAAAACATTTCCCCCTCAACAAGTTGGAAGAATGTAGTGGACATCTGTTGGTTTGGTCTGCCCAAGATCCTGTCTTCCCCTCTTTTACTTGGGAAACTATTTCCTTTCTGCTGCATGTGGTTCTGGGGGGAGCTGTGATCACAGCATTCTGCATCTCTGCCTACCGGGACAGCCAGTCATAGTGATAGTCCAGAAGATCATCAGGCTTTGCAGACAGCAACTGTGGGTAGAAAACAAGCAACTCTTGGTATGGGCTTGGTGTGGAAAACAGCAATACACATGGACAGAAACTGAAATCACTGTTAAAGCTGTGACTACAAGTCATCCCCAATACCCATTAGCTCTTTTCCATAGTAACAGAAATTCCACTTGTCAGTTGGACACACCCCAATCTATCTTTTAAGATAATAGTGGCTAAGTTCTGGCCAAAGAGTGTGAGACAAAAGAGCTTTTATGTTTTGTGAAAAGGCAGTAGGGCATGCCCTTTGCCCATTTTTTTTCTTTATTTCTCCTTCATTTCTGTTGGCTGGAATGGAGACGTAATAGCTGGAGCTACAGCAGCCATAATAGATCATGAAGTAACTTGGAAAGAATGCATGACAGAGGAACAAAATCAGATTTTCCTGGGTCCCTGAAGATTCATGAGCAAAACAGCCATCTGCAATATCTACTTCCCAACTTCTACTGGAGATAAATAAATTTCTACCTTGTTTAAGCTACTGATATTTGGGGCCTTTGTTACTTACGGCCAAACCAAATCTTAACTGAGTCTAGAAATAAAGGAATATTTAAGCGTGCCAGGACATAGGAACCTAGGGGGGCAGATAGGAATAATGAGGCGTTAGGGGACGTTTACTTGGTTAGAGTGAGGAAAAGTGAAATGAGTTATGCTTTCATGGAG
Organism: Hippopotamus amphibius kiboko; assembly: GCF_030028045.1. NCBI lineage: Eukaryota > Metazoa > Chordata > Mammalia > Artiodactyla > Hippopotamidae > Hippopotamus > Hippopotamus amphibius. The sequence continues at coordinate 84,249,696 of NC_080188.1, read as the reverse complement.
AGGACCTCCCTGGAGCCAGGCACCATGCAGGGCTTTGGCCCACATTACTTCATTCAGTGCTCCAGCGTCAACCCTCTGAATTCTCTATAGTTACCTTCACTTTACAATTGAGGGAATAGAGAGTTCAGTAGGTTAAATCTTTATCCTAAGGTCAACATCACTAGCAAGTGACAAGGGAACAATTTGTGTCCATGTGGAGCTGTCTCCAAAGCCGTTGTTGTCTCTACTCCACGAGCCTTGTCTCCTTGCTCTCCTGGGCGGGAGGCAATATGTGTGTGACACAACATACGAAAACACGACCTGAAAGTTAGTCAAGTTCACCAGTCCATTCCAAACCTAGTTCAATTTTCCAATAGAATATTATTCAGCATTAAAAAAGAAGGATATCCTACCACTTGTGACACCATGGATGGCCCTTAACGGCATTACACTGAGTAAAATAAGTCAGAGAAAGACAAAAACTGTAGGTCCTCCCTTATATGTGGAAGCTAAAAAGAGCGGAATGCATAGAAACAGAGAGTAGAATAGTGGTTGCCAGGGGCTGGGGAGATGGGAGAGGTTGGTCAAAGGGTACAAACTTTCAGTTAGAAGATGACTAAGTTCTGGGGGTGTAATACACAGCGTGGTGACTGTAGTTAATAATACGTATTATATACCTGAAAGTTACTAAGAGAGTAAATCTTAAATATTCTCACCACACACACACACACACACACACACACACACACAATCCCTACCTGCTGCATGAGGGGATGGATGGGCTAACTAACACTATTGTGGCAACCATTTCACAAGATATACACACGTCGAATCATCACGTTGTACACCTTAAACGTACACAAGGTTCTGTTGTCAATTATGTCTCAATAAAGCTTGGTGGGGGGGGTAGCTAGTTCACCCGTGAACGTTAACTCACACCCAACTTTAAGGAACGTGCCTATAACACGTATCAAACCACTCCCCCCACCGCGAGGGCAGGCTCCTTGTGAAATCGCCCCCATCTCCCTCCCACCCCATGTTGGGAGGAGGGCAGTTTTGTTTTGTGAAACATCCTAACTGATAAATTAAGTTCAGATGTGAAGTGGTTCATCCCCGACGGCAGGGCACATGAGAGCAGATCTCCTGGCTCCGGGGCCGCTTCCTTCTAAGACTGGCCTCCTCTCTGCCAGTCCTCTGGCCCCACTGAACTCTTACAAGTGTTCAAGCCGGAGCCTGGTCAACCACTTTTATGGAGCTGACAGATTCTTGGCTTTTCCAAGTTCTCCCTCTCTCTCCCTTTTTTTTTTTTTTTTTTTTTTTTGGTGAACAAGTAGGTCTACTTAGGTTTATTATAGGAACAAAAGTTCTTCTGGAAAGCTCATTCTTTTGAAAGGTTGAAATGAAAAATAATATCCCCTCCCTACCCTTCAGAGTCCACTGTGGTTGAAGCAGATGAAAACTCCAGCATTTCTAAGCCTGAGGCTTTGTGTCAGATAGAGACTATAAAGTGCCTTTTCTAGCCATTGTGACAGGAAAGGAGGGCACAGCTTTCTCAAGTGAAGACTGCAAAGCCCATGCTGATCTAAATTACATATCTTCCTGAGGAGCAAAACCTCAGGGTTGTGGCACTTAGTCAATGATTATTTGATATTTTATATTTTCAGTGCATATTTGGAAATAGTTTTAAATTGGAGGTTTTAACTACCTATAAAGAGAAAAAGTACTCTTTGCCTCTTTTAACTTCTGGACAGCCCCATTGGAAAGCCTTCCTTCTATGGAGAAGGAGAGGAATGATTATAGGACCACACATAGAAATGTGATGGTTACGAAGCCCAGGGACAGCTTCTAACATTGGTCAATGAGAGACGCGTGGTGCAGTATGTGCTGTTGGTTTTCAATGTCAGCAAGAACTGCTTGAAAGAATTTCCCCAGCAAGTCACACCTCTTGTTTTCGCTCTTTCTCTCTTAGGTGGGAGAGGAGCAGGGGAAGTTGGGCCCTGATGTCAGTGGCACACAGCAAAGGTGCACAGGCAGTGAGAGAGGCAAGGGGTGTGACGGTGACCCAGGCAGTGGCCGAAGAGAGGAAGCCCTAAGGGTGAGAATCTGAGCATCACACTGTCAGGGGAAGGCGGTTTTTAAAGGTCCTTGTGTCGACCTTCTTCTTCTCTCAAATATAAATCCATTTAGAAGACCCACTATTAGAAGGACTATTAAAAAAAAAAGAAAAAACCTATAAGGAAACAGAATATTTAAAACATTTTTAAATGTTTCATCAGTTCTAAAGATGAGTTTTATTTATCTTGATATCCCACTGTGGCCTTAGCTTCCTACAGCTGCTGTAACAAATTACCACAAACTGGGTGGCTTAATATGACACATATTTATTCTCTCCCAGTTCTGGAGGCCAGAAATCTGAAATTAAGGTGTCAGCAGGGTGGGTTCCTTCTGTAGGCCCTGAGGGAGACTGTTCCGTGTCTCTCTCCCCAATCCTAGTGGCTGCCCGCAATTCTTGGCATTTCTCACTTGTAAAGGCATCTCTCCAATCTCTGCCTCCTTCTCCTCATCCCCCACCCCCCACCCGCCATGTGCCTGTGTGTCTTCTCCTTTTCTGAATCTTATAAGGACACACATCATTAGATTCAGGGCCCCCCCCCCCCCCACCCTGATCCTGGATGATCTCATCTTGAGATCCTTACCTTAGTTACGCTGGCAAAAACCCTTATTTCAAAGGTCACATTCACAGGTTCTGGGTACACACGTGTTCAGGCGGCCACTCCTCACCCACGGCGGCAGTGATGGTGTTATTCTCCCAGAAATCTCCCATGTTCATAACCATGGCTTCATCGCTAATCTTCCTTTCTTTTTTCTTTGTTTCCCTTTCTGCTTCTCTCCTCCTGTAACACACATGCACACAACACGGACCGGTAACTTGATTACTCGTACCCCATGACAGCTTTGGACAAACTGCATCAAGGTATAGACATCTATAGAAATAAAAGACCCTCTACCTGGGGTTCCGTGGTTGCCTAGTGGTTAGAATTCTGAGCATTCACTGCAGTGGCCCGGGTTCAATCCCTGGTTAGGGAACTGAGATCCTGCAAGTCCCAGGCGCAGCAAAACAAACAAACAAACAAACAAACAAAAACACTTGTTGAATTTAACTCTTTTTTAACTCTTTTTAATTTTGTTTAAATATGAACAACATAAAACTAGGTTTAAAGTTCTCAGGACTTCCCCGGTGGCACAGTGGTTAAGAATCCGCCTGCCAATGCAGGAGACACAGGTTCGAGCCCTGGTCTGGGAAGATCCCACATGCCGTGGAGCAACTAAGCCCGTGCGCCACAACTACTGAGGCTGTGCTCTAGAGCCTATGAGCCACAACTACTGAGCCCATGCTCTACAACTACTGAAGCCCGTGCGCCTAGAGTCTGTGCTCTGCAACGAGAAGCTACCGCACTGAGAAGCCCGTGCACCACAACAAAGAGTAGCCCCCGCTCTCCACAACTAGAGAAAGCCCTCCCACAGCAATGAAGACCCAACTCCGCCAAACCTAAATAAATAAATAAAATAATAAATAAAATCTTTAAAAAAATAAAATAAGATGAAGTTCTTGAGCACAAAGTGTTTTTTCAACAAGAAAACAAAAACGAATCTACAAAGACAGCAAAAGAACAAAACCAATCAAATTCCCAATGTAATCATTCCCAAAGGTTTTTATCGAGTGTCTATTAGAGTGTCAGTGGCAGACACGGACAGAGGTTCTGAAGACACAATGACAAACCAAAAATACCTGCCCTGGAGGATTACCTTACAGTAGATCAGCAACTAGACAGTATTAATATGTCACAACCAAACTCCATTCACAAGGTGACTCTACGGGTCTGCCTGCTCCAGAGCAGTAACATCTGAGTCCAGTATGTCTGTGCTACTGTTTCCCATACATCGACTCAGTCCTGCAACCTCTTTTCTCTATTTTAGTGGCTGCAAACGTCTCCTCCCTAGAGTGAACTGGGACATCACGTGGCACAGCTGGGACATCATTTACATGGGAAAGCCACCTTTTTCTCTTCTTCTTAGCTCTTGACCATTACACAGTGGGTGACTCCAACACACTACATCACACCATTCAAGAAACCGACATCTTGCTCTAGGAAAGCTCCTTTCAAGTGCGAATTTCACTGCAAACAAGTAAATTTTGTCTTTGGAACCGATTAAAATAAGTTAATGTTCTTGGTCTGGATTATTTTTATGGCTTCATCAGGACTTCCAATATTTCAAAAGGATTAACTCTAAAAGTTCACTTGTATGGAAAAACACTTGCTCTACCCTAGTATTTCATGAATGCAGCCTCTAGTTTTTTCCTTTCCAGTACTGAGATTAAGAAATAGGATATATAAAATATATTTGTCAAATTTCATTGTAATACTTGAAGCTTAACACTCTGGCTTAGGTGTTACCTGGCAAAACATGAACGACGCAGAACCATCACAACTCCATCTTACTAGCAGGAGAGAGAGAAAAGAGAGAGAGAGAGAGAGGGAGACTGTTGTGATCTCACAGAGGCCAGTTATGGCTGTTCACATCTCCTTGCTGCCCCAGACACTGGGCCTCTGAATTCCCAGGCCATTCACTACAGCAAATACCCTAGAGCTAATCATTTTTTATTACCACGAAGAGGTTACTTTTAACAATTATTTTAAAATCATTTAGGACAATTTTGTTCTTTGGGCAGGTCCCGTGTTTAGACTCCTGGATAAACAACCTTCTACCGAACAGCTGTGGGTGAGGAAGGATTATTGTGATTTTGACATTAGAAGCGGCCAGCCTAATAGCCGCCAGACATACTTAGCAGCATATTTAAAAGCTCAATGCTATCATTTCGGTAATTACATGGTGCCAACACTCAACCACAAATACAAAGAAAACATAGCACCTAAATCGCACGGCAGGGTTCAGTTACCATGCGGTCCTCCAGATGATCAAAAAGGAAAAGCAGTGTTTTCAAATTCTTAGAAAAGACGTGCTGGCCCTGAGAATATGCCTATAGACCCTGCCTGGGAGACACAGATCTACACCCCGTCTCAGACTTGCTCTGCCCCCTTGCCGTGCACCGCTCCCCGCCACCACCACCACCACCCCACACACACACACATGCCCACCAGGACCTTTGGTCTCTTGGTCCTGGCCATGCCTTCCCTCTATGCCTTTGTTCCCATCCACTCCAACCCTCCCCTTACACAGCAGCCTGACTCATTACCCTCAGTTCAACCAACATTTTCAAAGACTTACTGTGTGCCAGATGCTGTACAAAGTCCTGGAAACACCAAAGTGAGAGATACGATTTCTGATGCAAGTAACGCTCACACTGGGAGTCTTCTCTTCTAACAACCATGATCGGGACTTCCCTGGTGGCGCAATGGTTGGGAATCTGCCTGCCAATTCAGGGGACACGGGTTCAATCCCTGGTCTGGGAAGATCCCCCATGCTGCAGAGCAACTAAGCCCGTGCGCCACAACTACTGAGTCTGCGCTTTAGAGCCCGTGAGCCACAACTACTGAGCCTAGAGCCTATGCTCCCCAAGAAGAGAAGCCACAGCAATGAGAAGCCCATGCCACAATAAAGAGTAGCCCCCGCTCACCGCAATGAGAGAAAACCCCATGCACAGCAACCAAGACCCAGTGCAGCCGAAAAAAGAAAGAAAGAAACAACCATGATCTCCTTCCCTCCTTCCAAGCCTCCTTCAAAATGTTCACTTTCCTCTTTTCTTCCTAGACTCACCTCTCCAGGTCCCACTCCCAATAACACCTTCAGTAACTCACCTAGCAATGACATAGAGCCCTCAGAGTTCACTGTAAGTTCATATGTTTATGTATACATTTGCATATATTTTTTTCAGAGTTCATGCTGCCTCTTTTCTTTAGACTGTGAGCGCCTCAGAAGTGAAGACTTTGGGTCCTAGATTCATTCTTTAAATGAATATTTCATTATACCAATCACTGTTTACCAGGAGGCCAACATTTTCTCCTCTGTTCTTAGAGTGACCTCTTTGATACTCAATTCAATCTGAAAATTAAGCCAAGATTGTATCAAAGGGCAGAAGTCTCTGTTCCCAGAGCTTACAGCATTTGTGACAAGCCCAGGTGGGACTGGGACCAGAGTCTGGAATTTTAGAAGCCAGCCAGTCGAGAGAGTGAGGCTGGGCCTTCTGTGCTCCCCATATCCCACACTACTAGACCAAGGACACCCTGCAGAGTCCTGGCCTTCCAGAGGCTGGATCAGTGGTTTGTGTGTTCCCTTTTACATTTGGTCAACCTTCCCTCAGGGGCCCAACCTGAGTCACATCCTCTCTTAATTCTGCTTGGCTCTTGAGCTATTTGTATTTTATCATCTAAAAGGAAAAACTGGCTAAGTTTTAAATCATGGCTGCCCAGGGGGGTTCAAAGGCTTTGTAACCCCCATCTTGTCCAGAAGACGATGAAGTTAAGAGCATCAGAATTGCCTAATAAAGTGACACAAAAAATAACCCATGAACTTCAAGCAAGGGAATTTGCAGTGACAAAGGGCAAACGAGATGTGGAAGCACTCCCTTTGGTTCACTGCATTATAGAAACTATTCTCCAAGATTCTCCTCCTGAAACTGAAGCAAGCACACATACATACAACACAATAACAGCAGCAAACACTCTTCTAAGCCCCTTTCGTATAACTCCTTAATCCTCATAACAGCTCCATAAGGTGGATAGTATTATTACTCGCATTTCAATACACAGAGATGCATCACCAAGATCCCCCTTCAAGGAGGCTGGGACCTGGGTCCCTTTGCTGCAGTGCTGGCACTTGGACAAATGTCTCCTCAAGCAACAAAATACAGTTGGGGCAAATCATGGACAACAAGACCCTGAAAGACCAGCTGCCACGTCTGAAGAGCTGGGAGCCAAAGCAGGGTGTCACGCATGCCCCCTGCACACAATACCACCAAAGTGGTGGAAAAACCACCTAAGCCACCCCTCGGTCCTGATCCCTGGACCCACCCCTACCCTCACCCCATAAAAGAAACCAGCTTGCTCCCCCTCGGGGAGCAAACGAGCAAGGGAACCTGTTGTTTGTTCTCACTCCCACCTGCTACAGCAGGAGCCCAAATAAAGCCTTGCCTGAATTTCTTATCTGGCTTCTTATTGCTATTGATTAAGGAGGCCAAGAACCCTCGTCGGTACAAGAGGGACGTGGTCCGCAGACACCCTCCAATTCCCTAGGGGTTTGTCTCAGCTGCAGAGAAGCCCTATCTTGTCCTGCTCTTACTTAGGCAGGCTGCATTGGAAAGTGAGTGGGAAGAAAGGCCAGACGCTTCCCTGGCCCAGGGATAACTCCCCCCCCCCCCACCAGACTCCCCGCTGGCCCCGCCCCCATGTTGTCAGGTTTGCATCACTGTTCGGACTCTCCCTCTGCCCAGTACGCGTCCTCCCTCTTCCTTCTACAGGTGCTGATCTCTCATCAATGCCCTGCACACCAAACTCCACCTGCTTCCAGGAATCCCAGCCTGTGACTTGTATTTTATAGATGGAGTGTAAGAAAGGGGTTCCATCACCGGTAAGTATCAGAAGTGAGATCTTAGGGAGTTTTGCTCCATACTTTTCAGAGATGTTGCTAGACTGCCAGCAATAGTTAAAGGACTTTGGATCCTTCCCCTCTGAAACTTAAATTAGCCTTAAACCTCGCAGCTTCAGAGCTGTGAGAGAGACCTAAGGAGGGTCTCAGCTGGCTCTTCCATTGCCCAGATCCAAGTTATGCTGCTTGATTGCATATCAGCTACCTCTGTGGGTTTTCTTTTAAGAGCCCTCTCAGCTGGGCGATACTAATAAAGGACACACAAAAATATAAAATGAGCAACTGGCAGGATGTATGGGGGAGTTTTCAAAATCGTTTGATTTTGATTATCTCATCTTGGATGAAAGGGAAGTCACATTCAATATATGTAGGTTCAGGTCCTGGATATGTTCATGTGTGGTAAATACATGGACTTAAGAGATAGAGAGAACTGACCATAAGAAACGTTTTCTTTCATTGGTGTCATTCAATTTGCTCTTATGCATAAGAAAAGCAGTTGCGACAATATTTAAATTTCCCCCGTCTATAGCCACTCAGTACATCAGGGAGAGATAGGAGCTACTTCTGATATGACAGCTTTGACGGAGAAGGAAGGGAAAGCCCTGCCCTACTGGGCAGGATGGGGCAAAGGGCGTCGGAGAAGCACTTCCCACAGAGGAACTGAGGCCCACTCTGGGGCGCTGCTGCCTGCGTGCTGGGCACTGCCTGGGGGAGGTCCTGAGACCCGCCTGGGGTCCATCTGCCTCCCCTCAGGGAAACAGACCAACCGCCAGATGGACACCACACAGGAACATCAGTGCTGCTCCATCATCTCTCAGTCTGTCACCTGCCACATTCACCCTAAAAGGAGATACCCAGACGCTGAGGACACTGAGCACCGGGACCAGGGCGAGCCTACGGCTGTGCTGCTGCAGGACTGGGGGTGGGTGGGGGAGGGGCTGGGTTTTACGACACTTCCTCGTCTCCAGTGGGGACACCCAGAAGACACCCATGAACACGTCTGCTTCCTTCTTCAGGGGGCTCATGGTCAATACCCCGCGTGCTCATACCATTTGAACGGAAGCAAGGAGAATTTTTCAGTCCATGTTCCGATACGCTCCTCAGCTAACTCAGAGCAGACAGGCTGCAGCGGCGGTGAAACCAGCTACTGCCCTGCGTGGAAATCCAAGGAACGATTAGGAAATCATATTTTCCGAGATGTCTCAGTAGAGCTATGATTGTCCCTCTTCTCCACGCTCGCACAGCTCTGTTTATGCCTCCCATGGGACTCGGACTTCTGCCCCAGCCTTGAGACTTCAGTGATGGGTGCATCTTCACTCTCCTGGCAGTTTTTGAGTTTCCATGTGGTTGGAATTCAATGAGTGAGTGAAAAGTGAATACAACCATGTTTTGAGTTCCATGGAGTGATCTTTCTCACACCACTTCTGAGCTAAAACTAGGTGGAAGACACAGACAATGTTCTAGAAAAATATGGTGGCCCTTTCACACTGCGTCTTTTTTTTCCCCCTTTGCTTGCTTAAGAACATTTATTGAGATATAATTGACACACAATGAACTGCATTAAAGTGTACAATTTGATATTTTTTTCTTATTAGTAATGTATATATGGCAATCCCAATCTCCCAATTCATCCCACCTCAACCCGCACCCTGCAGTGCGTCTTAAAGTGGGAGTTTGTTTTCATAAATAAATGACTCCTTGAACTCTCACGGATCCCCTGAGGTCCCCAGTAAAGGTGGGACATGCCATTCAGCGTGACTTTCAACAATGATCCAATAGAATCAGGAAAACCAAACAGACGCAGACAGGGAGAATGGGGAACGCCCCTTCTGTGGGTAGTGTTGCCTTAATTCAGTGTATCTTTCATGCACCAGGTCAGATTAGATTTTCTGCTGACACAGTCTCATTTGGCCCTTCCGTGGTCCTATGAATGTAAAGTAACTCTTATGTGTCCACTCCACAGTGGGAATCTGCCCAGCTCCCTGCCTGGAATTCCCTTTTCCCCCACTTACTAGGTTAACCCTTCAAGGCCCAGCTCACATATTCCCTCCCCCATGAGGCTCTTCCCGATTCTCCTGACCTTAAGTAAGCCCTCCTCTGAAGTCCCACAAGTCTCACACACCTCGGTCCTGATTTATACCTTATCTTTGTAGTCTCCTCTTTATCTGAATGTCCTGACTCCCAGCTAAAATGAGGCCTCGTCACCTCAGGACTCTGTCTCCCATAAATAGTCTTTTTTATCATATTTTCAGAAATTGAAGAAACACGAAAATACAAAGAATAATCGTCACATCACTCAGGTTCAACAACGGTCCCCATTTTTGCTTCTGGACTCTCCCCACCACCCCTTCCATCCCCCTCCGCTTGGACCGGGAAGCTGCACCCTCTTGAGGCTGCCGTGTCTCTTACAAACCTGCATATATTGTAGAAATGTTACATGGTGGTAAATGTACGGACACTTACCTTTCAGATGGGAAGCATTATATTCTGCTGTTGTTCTGACTCTTGCTGTTTCCAGGCAACGTTATGGTCTTCCCACTGCTGCCTCCCTAGTACACCTGTTGGACACCCCAAACACTCCTGACAACAGTGATGCTGCGGAGAGATGCACTGAGCAAGAGAATAGCTAGGAATTCAGTACATTTTTCATGACCTTAAGAGCTTAGAGCTAAATATTATACACACTTTATACACCCCGTGTTCTCACCTTACGAGCTGTGTGATCGAAGGCAGTTTATTTACCTGATCTACGTCTCAGTTTTCTCACCTCTGGAAGGTACTTCACTATCCAGTAGCTACTTCACATAGTGAGAAGTAAATTAGTTGATGCATTTCAAGTTCTTACAACTGTGCCTGGCACACAGGAAGCACTCAAAACAATATTATACTTAGTAACAACCATAACAAATATTACTCTCATGGCACACCAAAGGTGCTAGCAGGGGAGATTTGAATGATACAGATTTTGAACCTGAGAAAAGTAGAGAAATGCAAAGATCGCTAGGAAGTTTATCCCATTACCAACAATAATTAATTCTATCATTACTATTTGCCCACATAGCCTAGACATTTAAAAGCCTAGACATTTGGTTTTGGTTTTTTTTACCCAGTTAGCTTTAGGCCTGTGGCCAATCATTTGTCAATCATTTTAGCTTCTTAACCTAACTCCACGGAACCGAATATTCTCAGAGAAACCTGCAAAGAATATGTTGGCTGAATTTCGACTGTCGTTTCTCAGCCTGCGCTTTTATAGAAGCCTTGGTGGGTGAAAAGAAATCCCCTCTAAAGCCACTGTGACAAAGTTATTTTAGAGCTTCAGTAGTTTTTCTTTCTTTAAGCCAGATTTAAAAAAAAAACAAAACTGTTACTCTTACACTCTCTCTATTTATTTATTTTGGCCTTGGTGGACTAGACCACAGCTAAAACTTTATGGACCTAATAAAATTCCCAACATTCTCAGACACCGGTCGTGATGTTTGTGTGCTGGGCAGGAAACAAAGGTGCACTTGTGAGGAGAATGGACTCACTCGGAGATAAGTGAACGGAGGTCAGGGTATCGGGTGAGGCTGCAGCCACACTGCACAGTCAACGTGTGTCTCCAGATGTGGCCCTCGCTTTCCATACGCCCTCTCCTCGGCCTTATGTTCCCTACCAGTGACACAGGGCCCGGTGCTGTTCCTCGATTACCACGACCTCCCCCGTGTCACTGCCAAGTGCTTGTCCTGCCCACAATGAACTAGGTCTAGAGCTTCCCATCCTACCCTCACGCCTTCACAACCTATCTGTCCTAGGTCTCCTTCTCTCACAGCTCGCCTTTCTTGTAGGTGACAGTTGGTTAACCTGATAAAGTATGTTAATGTTACCTCGACCTTGTAGGGAAGGCCTTTCAGCAGAAGCTTTCTGGGGTCAGTATCCCAGTCCAAAACAGTGGTTCCGTTGTTGAGGAAGTAGGTAGAGTTTGTGGCGCTTTTGAAACTATACTACATCAGTGGTGGCCTAATTTACCCACTACTATGGACTGAATGCTTGTGTCCCCCACAAATTCATATGTTGAAGCCCTGTCCTCCAGTGCGATGCTATTTGGAGGTGAGGCCTTTGGGAGGTAATTAGGGTTGGATGAGGTCATGAGGGTGGGACCATCATGATGGGATTAGTGCCTTTATAAGAAGAGGAGGCGACATGGGATCTCTCTCTACTTAGAGAGACAGAGCGAGATAAACCCAAGGAAGGCCAGGTGAGAACATAACCAGGAAGAGGGCGCTCACCAGAACCCAAACACACTGGCTCCCTGATCTCAGACTCCCTGCCTCCCAAACTGAGAGAAATAAATGTCTGCTGTTTAAGCTACCCCGTCTATGGTATCTTACCACAGAAGCCAGACCTAAGACACCCACCCACAGCACTAGCCCCCAAAGCTTGCAGGAGTGTGTGGTACTATGCTTCCCTGCAGCTGTGACAGTTAATTAGCATCATTTCACCTTGCACGTTCTGTGCTTTATATAATAATTTTTCAATACATTTTTCAACTTTTATCTCACTCGATTCTCACAACACCTCTACCTTGCTAGGTAAACCATCCTATCCACAAACTGGTTTTCTCTTCTCTATACCACACTGAAGTTCTCTCACCAAAAGGACTGAGTAACATTGGTTACTTAGAAAACTATATTTCATCAGCTGAAAAACACAAAACTTCGCTTAGGTGTTAATATGGAAAAGAAATAAGAAGTGGCTCTTAGTCCCTTGTAAGTGATTAATGATTTTAATTCTTCAGGTAAGAATTACTGTTCCTGAAAAAAAATGTAAATCCTCAGATGGTCAGGGCATATGGCCTTTCCATCTTTGAAGATCTGAAAACTCAGTGAGAATATGAGATTAATTATGCCTAGAGCAAATAAGCACTGTTGTCATTCTTCAGATAAGATTAGGGTTGGGGTTTTACTTATCTTTTTTCGCTTCAAAAATATTTCATCTATGTACTTTCTATCATGCATGATGCTTTTAAAAACTGCTTTTAGCATTAACATCTTGCCATACTTCCTGTCCCTATACTTTCTCCCTTGCTCCTTACATCTGTGCAAGTTTTCAATTTAGATTATAGTTCCAGCAGATGTTATACATTTTAGAGTGTCTGCTTTCTCCTCATTAAAAATGATGTATAATACATTTCATTTTGAAAGAAAATAGTCTAAATAAAGCTGTTCAGAAATCCTGAATTATTGCTTCTTAACTCTGTGTCTGTGTGTGGGTTGTGTGTATTGTGTATGTTGTGTGTATGTGTGTTGTGTATGTGTTGTGTGTGTTGTGTGTATGTGTTGTGTGTGTTGTATGTTGTGTGTATTGTGTGTATGTGTGTAGTGTGTATGTTGTGTGTGTTGTGTGTATTGTGTATGTGTTGTGTGTTGTGTGTGTTATGTGTGTATGTTGTGTGTTGTGTGTATGTGTGTTGTGTGTGTTGTGTTGTGTGTATTGTGTATGTGCTGTGTATGTGCTGTGTGTATTGTGTGTATGTTGTGTATGTTGTGTGTGTTGTGTGTATTGTGTATGTGTTGTGTGTATGTTGTGTGTTGTGTGTATGTGTGTTGTGTGTTGTGTATATTGTGTATGTCGTGTGTTGTGTGTTGTGTATGTGTTGTGTGGGTTGTATGTGTTGTATATGTGTGTTGTGTGTGTTGTATATGTGTGTTGTGTGTGTTTGTGTGTGTTTGTATGTGTGTTGTGTATCTGTTGTGTGTGTTGTATTGTGTATGTCATGTGTATGTGTGTTGTGTGTGTTGTGTATCTGTTGTGTGTGTTGTGTGTATTGTGTGTGTGGTGTGTGTGTTGTGTGTGTATGTGTTGTGTGTGGTGTGTGTCGTGTGTGGTGTGTGTGTTGTGTGTGGTGTGTGGTGTGTTGTGTGTGTGTTGTGTGTGTATGTGTGTCTGTGTGTTGTGTGTATGTGTGCAAGCATACACGCAATTTCTGGGAAGAGGTGAGCTGTAGGGAGGAAGCTTGTGTTTCACGAACACAAAGGAAAATAAGATTATTTTCCACTTGTTCCTAAAAAGGTAATGTAGGTAAGTATTTAAAACATGATAAAAACTTTCACTACAGAGGAGTATTTTCAATATTCAAAACTATATATAGGTTACACAGGACGTATATTTTCTGAAGCTTTCCCTTGCTGCTCAGCATAAACATTAGCTCACGACACTAATGAACAACTCTCTGGGGATTTTAAGTATGTAAAAATCTGCATTAGGCTGTATTAACACAAGTTTTACTACAATTCTTTTCAATAGTCTGGTAGCTCCTGAACAAAACTGTGGCTGCATCAAAAATTTTTTCTCTTCTAAGTAGAAACCCTTCACCCAAATTACCAGTGCCCTCCAGCCCCTCTCTCCCTTCTCTTCTCCAAAAAAGGAAACTTTTCAGTTATTAATATTCTTTTCAGACTTAAGTCTATGTTATCTCTCCGGGGTAATTTGGATTTTTAAACATCCCTAAAATATGTTTCCATTAGCAGAACCCTATCCATCAATAAGCAAGGGTGGGAGCAGCTGGGAGAGGCAGGAAAATGCACTTTCCCTCCGCTCCTGAGATCACCTGCGTTGCTTGTTTATTTCCCAGCAAGGCTGACCTTGTTAACTGTAACACAAACAGCAAAAAGCACTAAACGACAACAGAATCTCCATGGCACTTGGAGGCTATAAAGTCTCTGAGTCTATGAAATTGGCACATGGAGTTATTTTTGGCTTCTCACCTCTCTTGAACAGGGAAGCCATTTTCCAGGCATTATGGGGTATTTTATCCTGATTATCTTGCTTTTGTCTAGATGATACCTAAGATCAATAATTACGAAATTCTTGGACTTCCCTGGCAGCGCAGTGGTTAAAGAATCCGGCTGCCAACGCATTAGACACGGGTTCGAGCCCTGGTCTGGGAAGATCCCACATGCCACGGGGCAACCAACCGCACGTGTGCCACAACTATTGAGCTTATACTCTAGAGCCTGTGAGCCACAACTATTGAGTCCACGTGCCGCAACTACAGAAAGCCCATGTGCAGCATCAAAGACCCAACACAGCCATAAATAAATAAATAATAAATAAATTTTTTAAAAAATAGTTATGAAATTCCAGGGTTTTACTTATCTTGGGACCTCCAGAGTTTAGCACAGTGACAAGTTGGCACCCAATAAATATTGAATGCTTGACTGAATGCATGCATAAATGAATGAATGTCCATATTTAAGAGTAAGCTGAGATATCCGTTCCAATAGACAACTGGAGCAGGGTTAATGAACTAGTACAAACACCTCAAAGAACATTTCCAAGACTGATAAAATTAGACATGATAGCCCATTTTCCAATTAGAACTCTTTGGGATGGTGAGTCAGCCTCAATCAATGAACATGGCATGAACATTTAATGCCATTCCTTAGGTCATTAACAGATTGAATTTCCTAAGCAAAGTGTTGATATAGCTTCTGAGCAAGGAGTGTCTAGTCTATTAGAAGAATAAGACAGAAAAACTGGTAATCAGGAAATACTGTGTTGAGATTTTCTGCTCTGCACAGGAAGGTTCCAGTTAATCACCAACTCAGCTCATTCATCACTTCAACTGGAATTCCAACACTCAAAAGATTATATTTTAAGGATTTACAACTCATATATAAATGTTTTAGACTGCATCCTTGGTCTAAGGTCAGCCTTCCGTTAAATAGATGAGATGAGCCTCTTCTTCCCAGGCCCAAATTCCTCCTACCTGGATTGACTAATAACAAAGACTTTCATTCCACAGTGAGATCAAAGTCTTAAAATAGATATACCACCTCCCCCTAACCAAAAAAAAAAAAAAAAAAAAGTAAATGTAAATGTCTCACATTCGATTCTTTCCTGAGATTCCAGAGATTGAGCAAGAAAGAGAGGAGCTAAGGACTGGGGGTAGAGAAAGGAAATTTTAAAAGGAGGCTGAAGCAGATGAAAAAGCAAGAGACCTGGAGCACAGAGAAGAGGGCTGCTTACCCCTGAGGTAGCCAGGGGTTTGCATAGTTAGGACACCTTGACATCTGAGCACTTCCTTCCCTGAAGTTCAGCAAATACAGCCAGGGGACTGGACAAGAACCACCAAGAAGCAAGAACCCACCATGAAGCCAGAGCTTCATCCTCCATTCCTACATCAAGCTCCCAGCCCTAGTGCTGCTCACATCTACACCACTCCCTATTTCAGGCTGACACAAGAGCTAAAGTTCTCTTCATAAGATCTCAGAGCACCTCTATTCCTCTCCTGTTGGCTCCACTTCCAGTCCTGTCCCCCTTCAGCAGTCAGTGCTCCAAGGAGTGGGAATCAGAGCCACTGTCTGGGGCTGAGCACTATCTCAAGAGATCTGTGACCCCATTTGCAGGTTTTAATGTCAATGAGATGGCATTATTCTACGGGATTCCCTGCCCCTCACATGCTTTCATTTGCCCACAAGTAAAACAACAAACAGAAGATCGATGATTATTCTCAAAACAGAGAGGAAAATGTATTTTTCAAAGGAGCTTGATGGTTGGCTTGATTTGAGAAAAACTGTTCCTGTTTAGTTTATCTTGAAATTCTTAAAGTTAAATTGAGCATTAATGGATTGGAGATAGAGAATAGATTTATTTATTTATATTCTATAATCAAGTTACTCTACTAAATTAGAATTTAATATTTTCACCCAAAAAAGGTTCAAACATTTATAGCAACATTTTCCCCTTGAGATAAATGCTCTTGTGTATTCAAGTGCATCTTGCTAACTCTACATAGGTAAATGTTTGTATGTGAATATTAACTCAGTTATTTAAACATTGCCTTCAAATATTTTAAAGCATTAATACCTTGCCTTTAACCAAACACACATTAACAGAACATAATAATAAAACATGATTTATAAAAAAAAATTTAAAGAGAAAGCTATAAGGATTATGCAAAAACTAATGAAGTAGATAAATGGCAATTGCATATTTTCTAATTATGCAATTGTATATAGATAAAATCCTGAGATAACAAAATCTTTGACTTCCATTAAAATGTTATCATCTTTCAATATTCTTTGCAACTTTCTGTTCTTGGTAGCAAGACAGGAACCCCCTAACTTACTTCCCTTTGGTTTTTCTGTGAGATCTGTAACAATGCATTATCTCCAAATTTCCCCCCACCTCTCACTCCTCATTGTAGTTTTCTCCAAATAAACACAGTACTATCTGAAATCTTTCCCCATGAATAACTATATCATAATTTAAATAGATAGAGGAGGGACGTGGGAAGCACTCATGAACAAATAATATACCACTAAGAGTCTCCACAAGAATGGAAATCAGAATTTTCCCCCTAATTTCTGTGTGATGGAAAAAGTCTTCATTTACACCCTCACAGAACACATTGAACTATGGCTTCCATTTTGTATTTTACAAAACTGTTAAACATGCATATTGCATATTATTTCATGTTTTTGTCAACTACAATAACTAGTCTCTCTGGGAAATCAGGACATTCAATAGGCATGTTAGGAAGACCTACCCCCTCCTCATATGTTTACGTACCTTTTTTCTTGTTGCTATATGTGTATGTCTATTCATTCCTCTAGTGCACATTCTGTTTCCCATTTGCAATGAAAATTATTTCTTGAGTATTTCTCAGATTCCTAACCTAATTCAGACATAGAGAAGAAGGGTGAAAAATGAGGGAAAAAGAACAGAGTTTCAGAGATCTGTTAGATAATGTCAAGTAGTAGAACACACATAAAATTAGAGTCCCAGAAAAAGGAGAGAGAAAATATGGGGAGAAACTATTTGAAAAAGTGATGACCAAACACTTTCCAAGTTTGATGAAAAAATATATAAATTTACAGATTCAGGCTGCTCTATGAACATCAAGAAGGATAACCAAACATTGGAGTCAGACTCAAAAGTCAGGGGACAGAATCAGAAGCCAAGTATTATGAGTAAATCTGGAAAGCAGAAAAAGGACACAATTTATACAGGGGAACAACAATCCAATTGTTGGCTGACTTCTTAATTGGAAACTATGCATGTCAGAGGAGAGTAGAACAACACATTTAAAGCAATGACAGAAATAAACATCAATCCAAAATTCTATATCCAGCAAAAATATCTTTCTGCAACAAAGACAACAATATTTTTGGTTTAAAAAAAAGAGAGAATTTATCACTAGAAAACTCATACTACAAGAAATTCTAAAGAAATTTCTTCAGGCTGAGTGGAAAAAATACAAAACAGAAATGAAATGCTCAAAAAGGCATAAGGAGCAATAGAATTGAAGGGGAAATATTTAAATCAAAATATTATAAGGGACATTCATTTCAGGCCATGATAAGCAAACCTGCACCAAATCAACTTTCCCTATCAGAAATATGTAACTAAAAGGTACAAACAACTACAAAAACAAACAAACAAAAAACCTTAAGAAAGGAAACACAGAAGGTAAGACAGATTTTTGGTGCCATATTTGCCTTCAAGGTATTTGCTCATTCTGAAGTCATGGCTAAAAAAAATGAGAACTTCAGCAGAGCTTTCAGAACACTCACAGGGTAGAAGACAAAGTTGGAGTTCTAGGTTGTACTAGGCTGAATAGTGTCCCTTAAGGATTCATGTCCACCTGGAGACTCAGAATGTAAACTTATTTGGAAATAGGGTCTTCACAGATATAATTAGTTAAGAAGAGGTCCTGTTAGAGTAGGGTGGTCCCTGAAACCAGCACAACTGGTGTGCTTATAAGAAAAGGGAAGAGGGCAGAGAAAAGAATCAAGATGGTGGAGTAGGAGGATGTGCACTCACTCCCTCTTGCAAGAGCACCAGGATTACAACTAACTGCTGAACAAGCATCGACAGAAAGACACTGGAACTCACCAAAAAAGACACCCCCCATCCAGAGACAAAGCAGAAGCCACAATGGAATGGTAGGAGGAGTGCAATTGCATCGAACTCAAATGCCATAAATGCTGGGTGGGTGACTCACAAACTGGAGAACAGTTATACTGCAGAAGTCCACCCACTAAAGTGAGGGTTCTGAGCCCCACCTCAGGCTTCCCAACCTGGGGGTCCGGCAATGGGAGGAGGAATCCCCAGAGAATCAGACTTTGAAAGCCAGAGGGATTTGATTGCAGGACCTCCACAGGACTGGGGGAAACAGAGACTCCACTCTTGGAGGGTACACAAAAAGTGTGCTCACCAGGATCAAGGGGGAAGGAGCAGTGACCCCATAGGAGACTGAACCAGACCTACCTGCTGGTGTTGGAGGGTTGCCTGCAGAGGTGGGGGGAAGCTGTGGCTCACTGAGGAGACAGAGGCACTAGTGGCAGGGGTTCTGGGAAGTGCTCATTGGTGTGAGCTCTCCCAGAGTCCACCATTAGCCCCATCAAGAACACTGTAAGCTCCAGGGCTGGGTAGCCTCAGGCCAAACAACCAACAAGTTGGGAAAACAGCCCCACCCATTAGCAGACAAGCTGATTAAAGTTTTACTGAGCTCCACACACCCAGCCCAACCCACCATCAGTCCCTCCCATCAGGAAGCACACACAAGCCTCCTAGATAGCTTCCTTCACAAGAGAGCAGACAGCAGTATCAAGCAGTATCAGCAGTATTTCATCTTGTGGAACTGAAAACCACAGCCACATAAAGATAGAGAAAATGAAAAGGCAGAAGACTTTGTACTAGATGAAGGGACAAGATAAAACCCCAGAAAAACAACTAAATGAAGAGGACATAGGCACTCTTCCAGAAAAAGAATTCAGAATAATGATGGTGAAGATGATCCAGGACTTTGAAAAAAGACTGGATGCAAAGATATAAAAGTTGCAAGAAAAGCTTACCAAAGAGCTAGAAGAATTAAAGAACAAACAAACAGAGATATGCAACACAATAACTGAAATGAAAAATACCCTAGAAGGAACCAATAGCAGATTAACTGAGGCAGAAGGGCAAATAAGTGGCCTGGAAGACAGAATGGTGATAGTCACTGATGCAGAAAAGAATAAAGAAAAAAGAATGAAAAGAACTGAAGACAACCTAAGAGACCTCTGGGACAATGTTAAATGTGCCCACATTCACATTATAGGGGTCCCAGAAGGAGAAGAGAGAGAGAAAGGACCTGAGAAATTATTGGAAGAGATTATAGTTGAAAACCTCCTTAATATGGGAAAGGAAATAGCTACCCAAGTCCAGGAAGCACAGAGAGTCCCAGGCAGGATAAACCCAAGGAGAAACACACCAAGACATATAGTAGTAAAATTGACAAAAATTAAAGACAGAGAAAAGTTATTAAAAGCAACAAGGGGAAAACGACAAATAACATACAAGGGAACTCCCATAAGGTTAACAGCTGATTTCTCAGCAGAAACTCTGCAAGACAGAAGGGAGTGGCACGATATATTTCAAGTGATGAAAGGGAAGAACCTACAACCAATAATACTCTACCCAGCAAGGATCTCATTCAGATTCAATGGAAAAATCAAAAGCTTTACAGAAAAGCAAGAGCTAAGAGAATTCAGCACCACCAAACCAGCCCTACAACAAATGCTAAAGGAACTTCTCTAAGTGGGAAACATACGGGAAGAAAAGGACCTACAAAAACAAAACCAAAACGATTAAGAAAATGGTAATAGGAACATACATATTGATAATTACCTTGAGTGTAAATGGACTAAGTGCCCCAACCAAAAGACACAGACTGGCTGAATGGATACAAAAACAATACCCATATATATGGTGTCTACAAGAGACCCACTTCAGACCTAGGGACACATACAGACTGAAAGTGAGGGGATGGAAAAAGATATTCCATGCAAATGGAAATCAAAAGAAAGCTGGAGTAGCAACAGTCACATCAGATAAAATAGACTTTAAAATAAAAAATATTACAAGAGACAAGAAAGGACACTACATAAAGATCGAGGGACCAATCCAAGAAGAGATAACAATTATAAATATATATGCACCCAATATAGGAGCAACTCCATACATAAGGCAAATGCTAACAACTATGAAAGAGGAAATCGACAGTAACACAATCATAGTGGGGGACTTTAACACTCCACTTACACCAATGGACAGATCATCCAGACAGAAAATTAATAAGGAAACACAAACTTTAAATGACACAATAAATCAGCTTGATTTAATAGATATCTCTAGGACATCATTACATCCAAAAACAGCAGATTACACATTCTTCTGAAGTGCACATGGAACATTCTCCAGGATAGATCACATTTTGGATCATAAATCAAGCCTTGGTAAATTCAAGAAAATTGAAATCATATCAAGCATCTTTTCTGACCACAACGCTATGAGATTAGAAATCAACTACAGGAAAAAAACTGTAAAAAGCACAAACACATGGAGGCTAAACAGTATGCTACTAAATAAGAAATCACTGAAGAAATCAAAGAGAAAATCAAAAAATTCCTAGAGACAAATGACAATGAAAACACAATGATCCAAAACCTATGGGATGCAGCAAAGGCAGTTCTAACAGGGAAGTTTATAGCAATACAATCCTACCTCAAGAAACAAGAAAAATCCCAAATACACAACCTAACCTTACACCTAAAGAAACTGGAGAAAGAAGAGCATACAAAACCCAAAGTTAGTAGACAGAGAGAAATCATAAAGATCAGAGCAGAAATAAATGAAATAGAAACAAAGAAAACAATAGCAAAAATCAATAAAACTAAAAGCTGGTTCTTTGAGAAGATAAATAAAATTGATAAACCTCTAGCAAGACTCATCAAGAAAAAAAGAGGGAGAGGACTCAAATCAATAAAATTAGAAATGAAACAGGAGAAGTTGCAACGGACACCTCAGAAATAAAAAGCACCATAAGAGACTATTACAAGCAACTATATGCCAATAAAAGGGACAACCTGGATGAAATGGACAGTTTCTTAGAAATGTATAACCTTCCAAGACTGAATCAGGAAGAAATAGAAAATATGAACAGACCAATCACAAGTAATGAAATTTAAACTGTGATTAAAAATCTCCAAACAAACAAAAGTCCAGGACCAGATGGATTCACAGGTGAATTTTATCAAACATTTAGAGAAGAGCTAACACCCATCCTTATCAAGCCCTTCAAAAACATTGCAGAGGAAGGAACACTCCCAAACTCATTTTATGAAGCCACCATCACCCTGATACCAAAACCAAACAAAGATACTACAAAAAAAAAATTACAGACCAATATCACTGATGAATTTAGATGCAAAAATCCTCAACAAAATACTAGCCAACAACACATTAAAAGGATCATACACCATGATCAAGTGGGGTTTATTCCTGGAATGCAAGGATTCTTCAATATATGCAAATCAATCAGTGTGATACACCATATTAATAAATTGAAGAATAAAAACCACATGATCATCTCAACAGATGCAGAAAAAGCTTTTGACAAAATTCAACACCCATTTATGACAAAAACTCTCCAGAATGTGGGCATAAAGGGAACCTACCTCAACATAATAAAGGCCATATAAAACAAACCCACAGCAAACATCATTCTCAATGGTGAAAAATGGAAAGCATTCCCCCTAAGATCAGGAAAAAGATAAGGATGTCCACTCTCGCCAATACTATTCAACATAGTTTTGGAAGTTCTTGCCACAGCAATCAGAGAAGAAAAAGAAATAAAAGGAATCCAAATTGGAAAATAATAAGTAAAACCGTCACTGTTCGCACATGACATGATACTATACCTAGAAAATCCTAAAGATGCCACCTTGATACTTGAGCTAATCAATGACTTTGGTAAAGCAGCAGGATACAAAATTAACACACAGAAATCTCTTGCATTTCTATACACTAACAATGAAAGATTAGAAAGAGAAATTATGGAAACAATCCCATTCACCATTGCAACAAAAAGAATAAAATACCTAGGAAAAAACCTGCCTAAGAAGGTAAAAGACCTGTATGCAGAAAAGTAGAAGACACTGATGAAAGAAATCAAAGATGATACAAACAGATGGGGAGACATAGCATGTTCTTGGATTGGAAGAATCAACATTGTGGAAATGACTATCGTATCCAAAGCAACTTACAGATTTAATGCAATCCCTATCAAATTACCAGTGGCATTTTTCACAGAACTAGAACAAGAAATTTTACGATTTGTATGGAAACACAAAAGACCCCGAATAGGCAAGGCAATCTTGAGAAGGAAAGAAGGAGTTGGTGGAATCAGGCTTCCTGACTTCAGGCTATACTACAAGGCTAAAGTGATCAAGACAGTATGGTACTGGCACAAAAACAGAAATATACATCAATGGAACACAATAGAGAGCCCAGAGATAAACTACAGTCAACTAATCTATGACAAAGGAGGCAAGGCTATACAATGGAGAAAAGGTAGCCTCTTCAATAAGCAGTGCTAGGAAAACTGGACAGCTATATGTAAAAGAATGAAATTAGAACACTTCTTAATACCATATACAAAAATAAACTCAAAATGGATTAAAGACCTAAATGTAAGGCCAGACACTATAAAACTCCTAGAGGAAAACATAGGAAGAACACTCTTCAATGTATATAACAGCAAGATCTTTTTTGATCCACATCCTAGAGTAATGGAAATAAAAACAAAAATAAATAAGTGGGACCTAATGAAACTTCAAAGCTTCTGCACAGCAAAGGAAACTATAAGCAAGATGAAAAGACAACCCTCAGAATGGGAGAAAATATTTGCTAATGAATCAACAGACAAAGGATTCATCTCCAAAATATATAAGCAGTTTATCCAGCTCAATATCAAAAACACAAAAAACCCAATCAAAAAATAGGCAGTAGACCTAAACAGGCATTTCTCCAAAGAAGACATACAGATGGCCAAGAGGCACATGAAAAGCTGCTCAACATCACTAATTATTAGAGAAATGCAAATCAAAACTACGGTGAGATACCACCTCATAGCAGTTAGAATGGACATCATCAGAAAATCTACAAACAGTAAATGCTGGAGAGGGTGTGGAGAAAAGGGAATGCTCTTGCACTGTTGGTGGGAATGTAAATTGATACAGCCAGTATGGAGAACAGTATGGAGGTTCCTTAAAAAACTAGAAATAGAGTTACCATATGACCCAGCAATCCCACTACTTTGCATATACCCAGAGAAAACCATAATTCAAAAAGACACATGCACCCCAATGTTCACTGCAGCACTATTTACAATAGCCAGGACATGGAAGCAACCTAAATGTCCATCAACAGATGAGTGGATAAAGAAGATGTGGTACATATATACAATGGAATATTACTCAGCTATAAAAAGCAATGAAACTGGGACATTTGCAGAGCCATGGATGGACTTAGAAACTGTCATACAGAGTGAAGTGAGTTAGAAAGAGAAAAACAAATATTGTATATTAACACATATTTGTGGAATACAGAAAAATGGTACAAACCAACCAGTTTGCAAGGCAGAAATAGAGACACAGATGCTGAGAACAAACATATGGACACCAAGTGGGGAAAGCGGGAAGGATTGGGGGAGAATGAACGGGGAGATTGGGATACCAAATTGTACACTCTAAATATATGCAGTTGATTGTATGTTAACTGTATCTCAATAAAAGTTCTTCAAAAAAAAAAAAGAAAAGGGAAGCGACATGAAGACACAGACTCATATGGGAGCAGGCCACGTGATGACAGAGACAGAGGCTAGAGTGATGCAGCTGCCATTTAAGAATCCTGAGGGCTGCAGAGACTGCCAGAAGCTGGGAAGAGGCAGTGGAGGATTCTTCCCTGAAACCTTCAGAGGTATCATGACACCTTGATTTTGAACTTCTGGGCTCCAGAGTTGTGAAGGAATACGTTTCTGTTGCTTTAAACCAGCATTGTGGTAATTTTTAACGTCACCCCTAGGAGACTAACACAAAGGCCAGCTAAGGAGGAGGAGTCTGAGAATACGAGGGAGTCGTACGTAGACCAAGCACCTGAAAGATGAAAACCCAGGGTCAGATCAACTTAATCTTGAATTGAATTAACATGAGTAACCTGTAACCTAAAGGCTTGTCAAAAGCAAAGTATTTGTTTTTCTCTTTCTGATTTACTGCAATCTGTATGTAGTGGCAGGGCAGGAATAGAGATGCAGTCGTAGAGGACTTGAGGACACCTGGGGTGGGGGGAGGCAGGGAGGGGAAGCTGGGACGTAGTGAGAGAGTGGCATTGACATATACACACTACCAAATGTAAAATAGATGGCTAGTGGGAAGCTGCTACAGAGCACAGGGAGATCAGCTTGTTGCTCTGTGAAGACCTGAAGGGGTGGGATAGGGAGGGTGAGAGGGAGGCCCCAGAGGGAGGGGACAAGGGGATATATGTATACATATAGCTGATTCACTTCGTTGTACAGCAGAAACTAATACAATACTATAAAGCAATTATCCTCCAATAAAGATTTAAAAAAAAGCAAAAGTACACCCTCTCTGAAAAAAAAAAAAAAAGTAATATCTGGAGGTTCAGATTGTCTCTCCAACTACCACACACATTTACTATGATGCAATTAAAAATAATCAAATATGCCACAAA
Organism: Hippopotamus amphibius kiboko; assembly: GCF_030028045.1. Taxonomy (NCBI): domain Eukaryota; kingdom Metazoa; phylum Chordata; class Mammalia; order Artiodactyla; family Hippopotamidae; genus Hippopotamus; species Hippopotamus amphibius. The sequence goes on along the minus strand of NC_080188.1, from coordinate 84,224,556 downwards.
ACAAAGTCTAGGGCCCAGCTGTGCTCAGAAGGGTTTCTACCTGGCTCCTGGGCGCTCAAGATCTCTTTATTTCTCTTAGTCATCACACCATTCTGGGAGTCATGTTTTGAACCTGCTTCCTAAGAATAGCTACCTCGGGGCTCCCAGAGCACATTCTATGCCTTCCTCCCTGCCTCCCCCAGAAACCTGCCCTGTTCTATCTCATCCCTCCCTAGCCCTCTTGTTCTGAAAAGAAAGTCTGCTTGACATCTCAGAGGACACCCATCCTTCCAGCATTTTGGACTCTCCGGTCTTACGTGCAGAAGTGATGTTAGACTTCCTGTTCACTCCTTGTGAAAACCTGATACTGCCTTGTTTCCTTTGTCTCTTACCTTTGCTTAAATCTATTTTGAGTTTTTTGTTTCTTAAGTTCTCCTACTGTTTGCTTATTTCCAGGAAAAAAGAGAAAATTCAAACTAATTGCCACCATACTCCCACTGACACTTGAACTCTCCAATACACATTTTATACTTAGTATGATCTCTGTTAATACAAATATCATTTATAGAAAAAAAGAATAAAGAGATATGCAATAGAATGCTAAGAAATAATGATTTGAAGGTGGTGGAATTGCAGTTGACTTTATTTCTTATTCTGTGTTTTTTATGTTTCTTCTATAATGTATTATTTTATATTCATAAAAATAAAATGATATCCATATTAAACTATTATTTATAAATGAAATAAAAGTTTAAAAAAATAAAAACGTATCAATGGAAAAGTATGGTTGTCAGCACTGTAGAGAACACAAAGATGTGTAAGAGAGTCCCTGTGGTGAAAGATCTTAGATTCCAGTAAAGGAGAGGAAGATGAGGAAACGATCATTGTAGCATAAAGAAAGTGTGGGCAGGCGCTAAGCCTCAAACCAAGAGATTTGAGAGCAGGAGTTAGGAGAATGCCCATTCAGTTAGGAGGATGAGGAAGAGTTTGTACTGAGAAGGTCCTGGTAGCTTTTGATTTAGAAAAGTGGTGAGAGGGAGGAAGGAAGTAGAGAAGTGGTCTAGGGAGGGATCTAAACTAGCACAGGCATGGGGATAGGAAAGCCCAGATGCGTTTGGTGACTAGTCCAGTTTGACTCGTAGGTGGGACTCATGTAGGGAGATGAGGCTACAGAAAGGGATGCTGTGGCAGCCCTGGGGCTCCAGGCTGAGCTGTCTCAGTCATTAGCGATGGGGAGTCCTCGACGCTTTTTTGAGCAGAAGTAAACATCGAAAATGCTACACTTCGGGAAGATTAATCTAGCATTGGTGAACAGTAAGACTGTAAACAACATATAGCGATGATTCATACAAGAGGTGTAAGAATGGTGTCAGTGAAAATGAAAGGAGGGGAATGCTGTTTCATTAAATAAATATTTATTAAGCATCTATTTTATTTCAGGTCCTGTGCTAAGTGCTGGGTCTACAGTGGTGAATGAAACAGGTATAATCTCTGCTTGCTACATAGTGGAAGACAGACAAGTAAATAATTACAAAAATATTAGAAAGAAAAATAACTAACTGCTGCATTAGAGAATAAAAAGTTAGGAGGGAGAGGTGTAATCAGGGAAAGGCCTCGTTGAAGGGGTGACATTTAAGCTGAGATGTAAAGATGAAAAGGAGTTAGCTCTACCAAGAACAGGACAAGAAACCTCCAGGCAGAGGAGCCAGCACAGAAAAGCCATAAAGAAGGAGAAAAGTTAGCTTATTTGAAAAGCTAAATGGAGGCTAATATATTTACTGGTAGAGGTGCGAGATGAGGATGGACAGGTGAGGAGATGTCCAGTCATACAGAGCCTTGTAGGCCAAACTAGGGGCTGACCTGAATGGCAGGGGTACAAGAAGCTCAAATGAACAAAGGAATGATTAGAAAACACTGATGTAATTTTGGATTCACCAGGAGGCAGATGCCATGATGGAATTAGAAGCGTAAGAGCTTTGTTGCAGGGAAATTCCTGTGAAAATAAAGGAGGGAGGAAGCAGGAGTCGTCAGGAAAATCCTTCAGATGTGGCACAGGTCTGACACCTGTGAAAGGAAAGGAGAAATGAAGGATGGGAAGGAAGCGCCTGAGATGGCAGTGCACCTCTGAGAAAGTCTCAGGCCCACAAGGCGGGCTGGTAAAGCAGCAACCTGCCAGGCAGAGCACAGGCTCTAGGGCTCCTCCTGAGCTGAGCCTCTGGCTAGGGGCAGCCCTCAGGGAGCAGAGCTTCAGCATACACACTGAGGTGGGTCCTGAAGCTGTAGCAAATGCAGGCTGTCAGCTAACTTCACTCCTGGCTGTAAATTCCCACTCAAAGGGACATCGAGCAGGGCATCTCCATGACTCTCATATGTGGTAGATCTAAATAATCTATTTGGGGGAGTTATAAAACTAGGTTTTACCAAAACATCAAATAACAATAGCTTGGAAGACAGGAAGAGGGATTTGGATTAAAGCATTTTATGATCCCATCTTCTTTCAGAAGAGGATAGAGACATTGATTAACATTAGGTAACTGGAAGTATTCATGTTAAAATGTTAAGGGCAATCACTGAAAAGAATATAAAGTGTGGGTATAACGAATATGTTTACTGGTGGAGGTGTGGGATAGGATGGACAGTGAAAAGAATATAAAGTGTAGGTATCACATCCATAAAGAGACCTGAGGAATACAGAAAATGTGATCACTCTAATAGAAGGCAGGAATATTCAACATCTCGTAACGACCTATAATGACATAGAATCTGAAAAAGAATATATATATAAAGAATATATATGTGTAACCGAATTACTTTGCTATACACCTGAGACTAATACAACAGTGTAAATGAACTATACTTCAATTAAAAAAAATAGAAGGCAGGAAAGAGGAAAAGAATCAAAGGGAAGGCAAGGTGAGTAGAAAGCAATGCACAGTTCAGAGAAGCATGGTGGGGGTGAGGGAGGGTAGAGTGGCAAAAGTACATGCATGATCACTTCCTGTTTGTCCTAGTAAAAAGGCAAGCCTTACTTTCTACAGTTGGTGACATCTATGGGGGTGCAATTATTTTAGAAAGGTAAGCAATAGAACAATGATATATAAAATATAACAAAAAATTTGGAGGGAAGTATAAGTAAGCTAATTCCTCTTCTTTCACAGTGAGAAATTAATAGGTGCTATCTAAAGTTAACAAATCAATTAATAGAGGTATAAATATACTTCTTAGAGTATCAGGGATAAAGCTAAAGAGTTGAAAAATACGAATGGTTGGAAGTAATTGAGGCTGAGGAACTACTGAGGATGCGGGAGTGAAGGTAAACAGTCACATTTACTTTTCTTATGCTTATGTTTTTAAATGTTCAGCCAAGTTTATTTTTGTATATGGTGTGAGGGAGTGTTCTAACTTCATCAATTGACATGCAGCTGTCCAGCTTTCCCAGCACCACTTGCTGAAGAGATTATCTTTTCTCCATTGTATTTTCTTGCCTCCTTCATTGAAGATTAATTGATCATAGGTGTGTGGGTTTATTTCTGGGCTCTCTATTCTGTTCCATTGATCCATATGTCCATTTTTGTGCCAGTACCACATGGTTTTGATTACTGTAGCTTTGTAGTATGATCTGAAGTCTGGGAGGGTTATACCTCCAGCTTTGTTCTTTTTTCCTCCAGATTGTTTTGGCAACTCTGGTTCCATATAAATCTTAGGATTATTTGTTCTAGTTCTGTAAAAAAGGTCATGGGTAATTTTATAGGGATTGCATTAAATCTGTAGATTGCTTTGGGTAGTATGATCCTTTTAACAATATTAATTCTTCCAATCCAAGAGCATGGAATGTCTTTCCATTTCTTTGAATCATCTTCAATTTCTTTTATCAATGTTTTATACTTCTCAGGTATAAGTCTTTCACCTGCTTGGTCAGGTTTATTCCTAACTGTTTTTTTGATGCAATTTTATTTATTTTTTTATATAAATTTATTTATTTATTTATTGGCAGTGTTGGGTGTTCATTGCTGCATGGGCTTTCTCTAGTTGTGGAGAGTGGGGGCTACTCTTCATTGCAGTGCATGGGCTTCTCAGTGTGGTGGCTTCTCTTGTGGAGCATGGGCTCTAGGTGCGCAGGCTTCAGTAGTTGTGGCACATGGGCTCAGTAGTTGTGGCTCACAGGCTCTAGAGCACAGGCTCAGTAGTTATGGTGCATGGGCTTAGTTGCTCCATGGCATGTGGGATCTTCCTGGGCCAGGGATCAAACCTGTGTCCCCTGCATTGGCAGGCAGATTCTTAACCACTGTGCCACCAGGGAAGTCCCTGATGCAATTTTAAAAGGGATTTTTTTTTTTTACTTTCCCTTCCTAATATTTCACTGTTAGTGCAAGGAAATGCAACAGATTTCTGTATGTTAATCTCATATCCTGCTACACTGCTGAATTCCTTTATTAGTTCTAATAGTTTTTGTATGGAGTCTTTAAGGTTTTCTATATATAGCATCACATCAGCTGCATATAAAGACAAATTTACCTCTTCCCTTCCAACTTGGATACCTTTTATTTCCTTTTCTTGTCCGATTGCTGTGGCTAGGACTTTCAATACTATGTTGATTAGAAGTGGTGAGAGTGGGCATCCCTGTCTTGTTCCAGATTTTAGCAGGAAGGCTTTCAGCTTTTCACCTTTGAGTGTTATGTTGGCTGTGATTTTGTCATAAATGCTTTTATTATGTTGGGATATGTTCCCACTACACTCACTTTGATAAGTGTTTTTATCCCACTTCTAGGCATATATCCAGAGAAAATTCTAACTCAAAAATATACATGCACCCCACTGTTCATTTACAGTAACCAAAACATGAAAGCAATCTAAAAGCCCATCAACAGATGAATAGATAAGGAAGATGTGGCATATATATATATATAACTCAGCCATAGAAAAGAATAAAATAGTGCCATTTGCAGCAACATGGATGGATGTAGAGATTATCATACTAAATAAAGTAAGTCAGAAAGAGAAAGACAAATACCATATGATATCACTTATATGTGGAATCCAAATGAACTTATTTACATAATAGAAACAGGCTCACAGACTTTAAAAACAAACTCATGATTACCAAAGGGGCAAGGAGGAGGGGAGGAGGGATAAATTAACTAGCAGATACAAACTACTACATATAAAATAGATAAACAACAAGGTCCTACTGTACAGCACAAGGAACTATATTCAATATCTTATAATAAACTATAATGGAAAAGAACATGGAAAAGAATTCAGTATGTATAACTGAATCACTTTGCTGTACACCTGAAACTAACACAACATTGTAAATCAACTATACTTCAATAAAAAAAAAATGCTCTGTCAAGTGAATGCATTACCTTAACAATAAACTGATAACTACTTGAGAATGAATTAGGTAACCTGAAAACTGTGGAGAAGGGGGCTGAGTTCTGTCCATTAGAGGCTGGGCAGAGGTGGAAGCATCAGCACCAGAGACCCAGAGGCATGACCAGAGGGAAAGAGGCAGGAAACGGGGGCACCGTAGTAGCTGAGGGACAAGGATATTTCAAAGAGAGGAGGTGCCCTCCAACAGCAGTATTGAATCAGGCTAAGAGAAGGGCTTATTTGAAAGTGAACAGTGACTTTGGGTTTTAGCAGATTGGGGGTCATCGGTCACTTGACAAAAGCAATTTCAGTAGACTAAAGTATTGGGAGAGTGATTGGGACATTAGGAAATAGAAATGAAGTGAGTAAACAGAGTGGGGAAAAAAGATTACTTGGGCAACAGGACCAAAATTTTTGGAAACCAGTGGATATTAGGAGCAAAGAAAGAGGAGATTCCATAGATGAGTCCTGGCCACTTGACTAAAGAATGAGAAGTGCCTTTAACAATATTGGAAAAGCAGAAGCGGGTGTGGAGTACAGAAGGAGGTCAGCTTGTGTCCTACCTGTTCAACCACATTGTCCAGTTTCTGTCTACACATCTACTCCTTGAAGAGTTCTTAAACTCATGAAATGCACAGGCACAAGTTCGCAGGCAGGCGAAGAGAGAAGGAAGCTACAGAGCGTTGGTTTGATTTCTGTTGTATTTGCCTTAGAATATTTGTTCAAAGGTGCTGAATTCCCAGCCTTCGTGCTGGCAGGATCATTCCTGCTAACAGCCTGTGGTTTTTTTCTTCAGTTCTGAGACTCAAGAAATTTTCAGGAGGAAGATTTAGAAATCTGCTTTGAATTACAGCACAGCGAGGCAATATTTTTCTTAGCCAGTGGGGTTTTTGTCTTTACTGTGCTTTGGAACACGTTGGACAAGCAGGACATTGGAACATTGGATGGGCAGGAGGTCTCTCAAGTTCCCATCTCCAAGTTTAATAACTTGAATATACTCTGGTTAAGTCATTTGCAGTAACGTGTATCCATTTTGATTTATGTTTATTTTCCGTAAAGCCATTTTCCAAAGTTTAAACTCCTCATGATGGCATGACCCTCAGAACAGTGAATTTGGACTTTGTTACGGTCAGTGAGCCTTCATCATCTCCAGGTTCCAGCATCCCTAAATTGGTACCAAAGACTGAATAAAAAGTGTGTTCGGTGGAACACGAGAACCTTGGGAAAACGACTGTGACTTCTTTCTTCAGTGATTGTAGATGTTTGCTCAGCAATCCTGGGTGAGTTCTAGGTCCTCTGTAAAATGGGTGGAAATGTTAAAAAAGAAAATGAATGAATGAGTGAATGTAGGAAACCACAAATCATGTAGAAGTAGTTGATGACATGAAAGAGGCCAGGGACTCAACAAAAAATGCATGTGACACAGATCTCACACTGCCTAGCTCGAGGGCCTGAACGTTAGCTCCATGAGAGCAGAGCCCTCTTCTGTCTTTTTACCTCTGTGTCTCCAAGACCTAAAACAGTGCCTCAAAAGAGTTGGGGTTCAATAAAATAAAAAGCAAAATGGAAATGCCACTGTCACTTGACATTTTGGAGGGGAATATTAAGGAACAAAAAAAAAAAAAAAAATCCACCCTAGCTCACAGAATGTTATTTTTCCATATATCCAGAATGCTCAGGATAGGTCTTTAACAAAAATCAGAACTTCTAAAAACTGCTTTCTAAAACTGTAAGAGGAAGTTCTGAGAACAGAAACAACAATTTATGTCTCTAGCACTGTGCCTGTTCTGGGTTTTATGGTCACTAGTTTATATCTAGTCCACACCACCTTTCACTGAGAAAGCCCCCTTGACTATTACATCCCAGACTTCTCCAATCAGAAGAGTTATAAGACCCCAGAACAAATTATTTAGGGCATTTGAGATCTGCTCTTGGCAATCTCTATGAAAAGTCATTCTGGGAGATGCTGAATTCCAACCTCTATGCAATTCTGTTTTCACTCCTCCCCTTATAACAAAACCAACCAAGATGACCTCACTCCTCCAAAAAGGAAAGGATAAAGTTAAAACCCTTTGCAACGGGGATGTGTATTACTCTTAAGTCTTGGACTTTGCCAATGTTCAAATCAGGGAAATCTGAAAGTGTATGTATCTCTCCACTGGATTCCATATGTCAAATAACATTCTCCATACAGCTATGAAGATATTCTACCAGAGTATGCTTAAAACCTAGCACTGTTTTCATTGTCCTAAAAGCCCAGGAGCTATTTACCCTCGAGTAATAATGACTTTGGGACACAGGGAAAGCCAGTTATGATCTGCAAGTCAAACAACAGAAAGTTCCATTTCCACCCTTCCTCAGCTCAGCTCTGACATTTCCCAGGAAGTCCTCTGCTTAGTCCAGCTGACAACAGCTTCAGACTTTCATATAGAAAGTTTATCACTGTTGCAATTACATTTTATCATCCCATTGTTTCTTCCTGTGTAAAATAAAGCATGGGGACATGCAGAGACAAACAGTACCAGATGGGCCACCAAACCCTACACTTATTAACTCCAATAAACACAGATCAGCCCATATTTCATCAGTCTAACCTCACAAATCCAACCAGAGGCTTTATCTCTGGATTTTTTCACATTGCCTTTTATTGCTGACTTGGGCAGTTTTTTCCATTTTTTAAGTATTTATATATTTTTTAAAGATTTTATGAAATTTCTTTGCATTAAGGCCATTTTGCATTTCATCCTCTAAATCTAAGATACCTTGCTTTTGAACTTGCTGCTTTTTAAGGGATACAAAAAGAAAAATAACATTTGAGTATTTACTATTTTCAGGTAGTTTATAAATATAATTATATATATACCTTTAAGAAGTCTGCATGAATATTGTCTTAACTCCAAAACACAAAACAAAACAACAACAAAAAGAAGTCTGCTTGATGGATATTATTATCTCTGTCATATGAATGAAGAGAATGAAAGTAATAGAAGTTGAATAACTTGCTCCAAATATTACACAACTCGTAAACAGTGATACAGGGATAAGAATGGAGATCTATCTGACCCCAAAGCCAGTGGTCTTTCCACTCCACCACTGCCTCACAACAGATCTAGTTATGTGGGAAGTCAACAAAACCTAACAAGCCTACAAAGTCATCCATGTACTAATATCATCATTAAAAAGTATTTCATATACGAGGGTGAGTCAAAAATTATCCACACTCCGGTTACATTAAAACTTCTGCTGGCTGCACTGTCTTATCAGTGCTTTCTGTTCAAGGCTACTGTCTCCCCAGTCACTGCTATGCAGATGTGAATGTGTTACATCAGTTCACCTGTAACTGCGGTGTGAGCAAAAACGGATGCCCCACTTGTGGTTTGCATGAAAGAGGAACAGCATGCAGTGATTTGATTTTTGTGGTCTGAGGGTGTGCACATCTGTACACTTCTGCCCACACTGTCAACACCCTGCAAAAACTTCGTTTTGAGGTGTTAAATCATCTTCCCTATAGTTCTGATCTTGATCCATCAGACTTTCACCTATTTGGTCCCCTGAAAGCAGCCCTACAAGGACGAAGATTCATTTCTGATGAAGTGAAGATGGCAGTGCATTCGTGGCTCGAAGCTCAGCTTAAAACATATTTTAATGAGGGAATATGAAAGCTTGTTGACAGATGGACAAAGTGTATTGAAAAGCAGATGATGTCAGAAAATGAAAATGATGTATTTGTCTTTCCTAAAAGTTAATTAAAATAAATCCTACAGCCAGAGTGCGGATAATCTTTGACTCACTTTAGTAATATTTATAACAGGAATAATCAGGGTCCTTCCTTATATATTACCCCAAAATGTGCAGAAATATAACAGTCTCAATGCCTTAAGGATTAAATGAGAGTCTTTTTTAAATTAAACTATGAGATTACATTATATAGAGGATACCATTGTATAAATTCATTGGAATTGGGGTCAAAATGACCTGAGTAAAGACCTGGCCTCTCCATTTAATACCTGTGTGAATTTGAACAAAGTTACTTATTATTAAGAGTTTTATTGTTTGTGAAGTTGTGTGTGGCAGAGAATGGTAGAGCTCTCCAGATACACTTCTCAAAGTCCCTGCAGTTAAGTTGAGGCCATGTGACTAAATCAAGCCTATGAAGCATGAGAACACATGAGTTGGGTCACTCTGGATCAAGGCAGGTACAAGCCAGTGTGCCACCTCCATCTCGTTCTTTCTCAGCTGAAGCACCCAGAGGCTGTACGTTCTAGACGTCCAATTTGGTGTAGGTGCAAGATTGAGAGGGTTGGCCCAGTTGCCATCAGACTTTTATTGAGTGAGAAAGAAACCTTTGTTGGGGTACACTGCTGAGATTTCAGGGTTTACCTGCTATGGCAACTAAAGTTAATTAACCCCAACAAGCACATGGAGATAACCACTTCTGCCATACCACGTTAGATTATTATGACACTCAGATAAGAATACTGAGATAAACATTTGTTAACCCGCTCCTTATACAGATGTAAGGCCGATTACTGTTATTATTCATATGTTTAAGGAAATCTGGCTTTATTCTTCAAGGTTTTTGTAAGGTCATGATGATATTAAAATTGTTGTAGTTTTAATTATTTGTAAAAGAAAAAATGCTTCTGATCTGCTTAAAATGTGGTTTCAAGTAAAATGAATGTTTTACCTTGTGTACACTGTTCTCTTATTCAACAGTCTTCCACAGATCATACAAATACTAGCTTCAACTCAATTTAATTGAATAATACAAATATCCATCTACTCTTTTCTTAATTAATGAGGCTTCATTGGAGTTTGATTCTAAGAAATTTCACTGTTTCCTGATTCACACAGACAGTGGAAGAGAAAACAGTGGGCACACACGTTGGCTTTAATGCCACAGGGCAAATGGTCCCTATCCACGTTAACATGGGAGCCTGCCTGGCTTTCAACCCTTCTAACCACTGGCCTCATTCAAACAAAGCCGACTCATTCTCTAGGTACCAGAGGAACAAGCTTCCTAGGCAAGGCAAATGAACCTTGTCACGGCTCCTTTCTCTCCATTCCTAGATGCCGGTAAACTTGAATTCAGAATCAGGAATGGGAAGCAAAATCAGAGAGCAAAGCCTGACAATGACCTAAATTCACACACGCAAAAAAGATGCTACTTAGAGCTATATAAAATGGGCTGGGCTGGAATGTGTGTGTGTGTGTGTGTGTGTGTGTGTGTGGAGAGAGAGAGAGAAGACAAAAACAAAGAGAGTGAAGATAAAACGCACAAAACTGTGTATCGATAGAGTCCATCAATGGATGAATGGGTAAAGAAAGTGCAGAATATAATACAATAAAGTGTGATTCAGCCATACAAAAGAAGGAAATCCTGCCATTTGTGACAGCATGGGTGGACCTGGAGGGTACTAGCTAACCGAAATGTCAGACAAAGAAATACAAATACTGTATGATCTCACTTATATGTAGAATCGGAAAAAAAGAAAAAAACTGAACTCATAGACACAGAGAACAGATTGTTGGTTGCCAGAAGTGGGTGTGTGTCGGGGGGCGGGCAGGGAGGAGCAAGAAATGGGTGAAGGTGGTAAAAGGCACAATCTTGCAATTATAAAGCAATAAGTCCTGGGGATGTAAAAGAACGTGTGTATCAAATAACAAAATATTGTCTTAAAGGCTGCCTCATTTCATTCTGAAGAGGCAGGAGGATTCCAGCTGTGGGTAATGGACCCACTTATCAGACATGAAATTTGCTTCTTTCCCATATTTCAGTTTTCAGTTCATATAAATGAGCAAGTGAGAGAGACAACACACTTAGGAGACTATGATGTTATTAACACACACATACACACACACACACACACACACACACAGCCGGAACACAAACTGTATCTTTGTTTTCAATGATTAAGCTGTAATACTACCAAGCACCATGCTATATCACAATGAAAAATAGCAGTACCTTCAAGAACGGAGGAGAAAGGACGATGTGGGTAGAGGAGAACAAGAGGGATGAGAGGAGGAGAAGGAAAGAAGGGAGGGGAGGCCAGGGAGGGGGACCACACAGAGCACAGGCTTGGCTTCTACCATAGGGTCAATGTCAACAGGAAGGTAGGAGGTAAGAGGTTATCTGGGAAACCATGCTTTTTCTCAAGAAGAATATCTGAATTGGGAATGAAAAGCATTCTCTGCTTCCTGGCATATTTTACAATTAAAAAAGGCTTTTATAAGTTGCCAGTAATCTAGCTGAAGAAGGTCCAAAGCATCAAGGTTCTGTTTGGGTTTTTTTTCCTGAATTATTGTGTGCACATAATTTTTTTTTTAGAAAAATAAGGCAAACCACTAAAATTAAAAGGATTTTTTTTAATGCTGGCAGAAGAAACATTTCACTATCCCAATAAGGAAAACTCTGTTGAGAAATGCTTTACAAAGTGAGAGCTAAGGCAGTTAAAAACTGATTTTCAAAGTGGTTTAGTTCTGCTCTAAATCACAAGCAGGCCCTCACATCCCCACCCCGTCCTGCTTTCAAATGTGCAGGCCTGGCCTGAAAAGCTGTCCTATGGGGTCATGCTAAGCAGTGACACAGAGAGAGCGGTTCAGAGGTTAAGAAGTCTGGTTCTCCAGGCGATTGTTCAGCAGCCAGGAGAGAAGAAAGGACCAGCCGTGAGATCCTCATTCAGGCAGCGCCAATAAGGGCTTATGTCTGAATCGATAACCTTTGCCACTGGCCCAGTGCTGATCACTCACAACCACAAACAGCTAGCGGTTCCCCCAGCAGCTCCTAAATGACACCCCTGGACAAGTTGTAACAGCAAATTCAGACATGGGAGAAGATACAATGGATTAACATGGATTTTAAAAATCACTGCCATCTTAGAACTGGGTATTCTATTAGCTAACAGAGTGGGAGGGTTCTTTAATGGAACCTCTTTGGCAACCTAATCCTTGAGGAATCTGTCTAGTTTTTCATCTGCCTCCCACAGACCCTCATGCTGTAGCCAAACCTTGAATCTGAAAGGAAGACCATAGCCAGTGCTCTGAGACCTTCTTATTAGCAGGTCTGATTTCTTGGCATGCACAAAACCACTAACACTGGCCTCCTGCTCCAGTGATCGCCTGTCCTCTGTATGGCAAGTCTAGATGGTGAAGGGTGACATGGAGTACCATTGGTTGACTGGTCTCTAACCATCAGCGGTCTTACTTCAGCCATAAGGCAGTGATGGCAAGTAGGTTTTCCCATGCGGGACAATTATAATCATTTAGTTTCTTACGCCTGAATTCTGTGTTAGGAGGGATTCTGAGGACATATCTGCATTCAGGGAAAAGCATGAAAAATAGAGGAAAAGATATCAATTCATTTGAAAACCTACGTTCACAATTTTGTGAAGAAGCATCAAGTCAAAAGGGAGAAGCAGTAAACAAGCTGGAGGTAAAAATAAAAGAAAGGCCAGGAGTGCGTGGCTGGTGGAAGGTAACTGGGTGCAGTTTTTTTCTGGAAGGCAATTTGACAATATACATGAAAAGCCTTAGTCATCTTCATGTTCCCTGGTTCAATATTTTTACTTCTAGGAACTTGTAAAGAAATCAGTATGAATGTACTCAAAGATTTGTCTACAGATATGTTCATAGGAGCACTGTTTATGACAGCTGAAAATTAGAATCTACATAAATGTTCAAAAAGTGAGTATCCTCTAAATTATGGAAATTGCAGACCATAAAATACTATTCAGTCTTTAAAAATAATTTTGTAGAGGATGGTTTAAAGACAATGGGAAAATGTTCACAGTATATTGTCCTATGAAAAAGTGTTCAAAATAACATACACAGTATGATCCAAGTTTATTTTAAAATATAAAATATAAAGAGATATATAAGTTCTAAAATGTTAACTCTGAATATCCTAAATCCTCTACGATGATGTGTATCACTTTTGTGATAATAATAATAATAATAATAAAATCTGACTTGTTTTTAAGGCAATAATATACAATCTGAAGAAGCCCCACCTGTGACCATCCAACTTCACTGCCCCCAAAAATGTAACTTGGGTAAAAATGTAACTTAGGTCAGAAAGTGAAAAACATTATGCACAGTGAATGGGAAAAGAGGTACATGATTTAGCATATGAGGAGAAAAGCACTGAAGTCGCCCAGAGGCGTATCTGGGTCCAGCAGGCTGCATCAGCACACACAAGCAGTTAAGTGGATATGACCAGCTTCATCCTGCAGCAGCAGCATTAGTCTTCTTTCCTGGTACTTCACTGTCTGAAACAACCAGCAAGACACACTTAGAACTGTGATTTTTTTTTCAAGACTGCCACTAAGTGGCTTAATAAAAAAATAAATTGGCCATCACAGCAAGGGACTCAGAACACACATTGCTCAGAAGTGGTCATACAATTACCCAAATGTTGAAGACGGTGTTCTGCTTTTTTTAGCAAGTGAAAGGACATCGTGCAGTGTGATGGACGTGTGGCGTCTCACTGCACAAGCCTGTTACGGATCCAGACTTGGGTCCACTCACCCATGCGCAGTAAAGCCAATCTACTGACACTGGGTTGTAGTGGAAGAAAGTATAGCATTTATTGCAGGATGCCAAGCAAGGAGAATGGGCAGCTCATGCTCAAAAGACCCAAACTCCCCAATGGCTTTCAGGGAAGGGGTTTTAAAGGCAGTGTGAGGGAGGGGGCTACAGGGTGTGTGATCAGCTCATGCACAATTCTCAGGTTGGTTGGCATCAAGGTGAAGTTTCAAGCATCATCAACTTCTGGTGTCAACCAGTCTAGGGTCTATGTGCTTGTGGTCAGCAGTTTTCAGCTGGTGGGGGTCTGCTTCCTATAAAAACAGCTTAGGAATGTGTGTCAGGCCTTTGTCTATATCTTTCAGGGAACTGGGATTTTGGTGATTCTGCTATGTGGCAGATTTACAGTCTAAATCGTTACCAGTTCCTCAGCCCAATGGTTGTGCTTTGTTTCTACATCTTCACATTTCCTAATCATTAACTCTTGAGTCAGCCTTTTACTTCAAAAGATAAGGACACAGGGGATTGTGCCTGGTGTCAAGCCCAGGATGGGGAATCAGTGTCCTGTTCTGAGCACTGCTGAGCACCTCTGCTGTCTCTACTTCAGCCCTAACTTTCCTATCCCAAAAGTGGGATGAATAATCTTCAGTTTCAACTTATTTTGCCCCCAAAGAATGAATATTGTTGAGATTATGTCTGGAAAAAATGCTACACATAAGTCTATAAACAGTGGGCACCCTTTTGTGAATCAGAAAATCCTCTTTTCCTCCTGTTGCCCTTTGTACAACAAGCCCAATAAAGGAAACTCTTACTCCAGTTTACTCTTATCTCATTTTCCAGCAAACTTTAACCCTTAACTGATTGAGGTGAGGATATTTGTACACCTTGGGTCCATGCTGTATGGAGTCTATTCAGGAAGGAAGCATGAGCTAGCTTAGCCTCCACTTTCCCATATAGGGGAAAAAAGCTGCCACCTTGATGATTTCAGTTCAGATTCCCACTAGACGGTCTCCAAATGAATGACTAATACAAGCATTTGACCCTGTGGTTAAAGCAAAGCAATCATTTAAAAATAAAATAAAATAAAGTATCCAGAGATCCAAAAGGAATAAGGGTAAATTAAAGAAGGAGACTTCTGTTTCCCACAATCCCAATTAGTAGGAGAAAACTGGAATTTCTAGACTTGATGAAATACAAGGACCTTAAATCTCTGGAATGCAGAAGCTGAAGGTCAAATGAATGAAGTTAGCTTTGCTGGCCAGCAAAATACACTATCTTGAGTGACTGGTCCATAACAGACATTTTAAAGCTGACATTTCATCTGAAAGGAATTTTCTAGAGAAGAGGAGAAAATTATAGACCTAAGACTCGATATCACACATCTTGTCAGGAGAGAACCTTCAACGACCTTTCCGTGACCCTGAACCCACTGGGCCCATGGCCCTGCCTGTATACTCACTTCCAAGGTCTTTATTGGAAGGAGGTTCTTCTGGCCACAAGTTTGTTGGATACACCGAATGATGTTTATGCTTGAAATCAGACCACTCAGAATCAACACTTTAAATGTTGCAATAGGGAACAGTCCAGGGTATGTGGGAACAGAGGTGCTACTTAGAATCTAAGCTAAACATACACCCTTTATTTTACTTCTGTGTCTGGTACCAACTTGCACGGTTCAGACACGTAAAAGCCTCTTTTCCCTCATACCACACATTGTGGCATTATCATGCTCGTGCCTACTGCACGTTTGTTGTCTTTTATGCTCTAGCCATATCGGTCACCTTGGAATCATGCTTTTGCTTTGCTGCAAAACAGCACTGATCATTTAAAAATACCTGACAGCTGATGTGCTCTTCCAGGAGCAGAGCTGTGGATTACCTATGCCCAGCAAAATGGAGCTTGAGGCCTTGAGCATATATACCAGCCCAGTGAACCCGGCTGTCTCTCCCCATCCAACTGTGGCGCTGTTGGCCACTGGCATGTTCTTCACTGCCTGGTTCTTCGTTTAAGAGGTCACCTCCACCAAGTACACTTGGAGTATCTACAAAGAGCTCCTCATCTCTTTGGTGGCCTCACTCTTCATGGGCTTTGGAGTCCTCTCCCTGCTGCTCTGCGTGAGCATCTACGTGTGAGCTCCCAAGGGCTCCAACCAGGTGGCTTCACTAAGTCCCTGCTTTTGTAAATTAATTTTTTTACTATTGCCAGGAGTGTCCCACCTGCTGCTCACAATAAAGGCAGATGTGTGACAAAACAAACAAACAAACAAAAAACACCTATTTGCTTTTTCCGAAACTATTTCCCCTAAGCTAAAAGTGTGAAATTCAAGTATACTAGACAAAAATAATAGAACATATATGCACCAGACAAAAAACCAGTTTTGCGTGTTTTTGTGTCAGAGGCAGGTGGATGTGGAAGAGGGAGAGATCAACAGTGTAGGGAAACACACTTCAGACAGGTGTCTACGCGCAGTGCTTGTGCTGAGGGAGCCTGACTGGAAAGCCTAGACAATAGTCTGTGATATTGTTCTGCGTGTTGAGTGGAATTCTATTCTTGTCATGGAAAACTTGCTAAGTCCATGGTGCTTGGTCTTCATGCAAAATAATAAGCAGGGCCACTACTCAGAGGAATGTTCAAAGAGAACATTAAGAGACATTCAATTCTCCTTTTGAGAGGCAAATCTTACGAAAGCAATATTTTAGCTTGCCAATGCTGCTGTTTGCTCTGATTAAGAAACCACCATCCCTTCAGAAGAGATCCAGCTGTCTCTGAAAGTGAATAAATCAGAAGGCTTAGGTCTTTTCTCTTTTGGCAGCCTGACCCTTGACTCTCTTTCCTTCTCCCAGGCAGAGGCCTTTTAAAATTTCTTTTCGCTTTTGTTCAGGATCACTGCTTCCATTTCTTCTGATTCCAGAGTGGCTGAGCATGTTACCAAATCTAATGGCTCCAGGGAAAAGCCTGAAGCTTCTGTAGAGTCAGAGAAGCTTCTTTTGTGACACAATGTTTCCAAAATCTTTTCTCATAGAGGTATTTTCTCATAAAGAAATCTTTTCTCATAGTGGTATTCTCATAGAGGTATAGCCTATGGTTTTATTTGGAAACAACACAAAAAACTTCTAAGAATCCCAAAAAACAGCTTGTTGGAGGTGGCAAATATACAATCCAGCCATAGAAGAAAATCTAAATTTTGTTTAAATTGGGACAAATCCCCTATACCCCTCCCCCAGCACACACACACACATCATGATCGATTTACCTGTTACCATCAAAATGATACCAGAAGCTTTTTAATCTGATGGAATTTGGGAAATCTATGAATTTGAATGGGGAAAAATTAATCTTTATTTTCACTCATTTCTAAACAAAATTCAGTGTTTCCTTTTAGAGTTCCTTTGGCTTGGTCATCAAAAACAAGCACAGATATTTTCATATTTCTCACAATTTGCATTTTGCCCATCACTACTTCAAAATTATGTTGTGGGACCCATTGTTGCATGTTAGTATCTGATGTCTTAAGAAAAATGTTAACATAGTTCAATATTGTTTTTCTTAACACTTTGATAAGTCTGCTTTAATACAATTTGTTTCTTTTTAATTCATGTATTTTAAAACATTCTGAGAAAGAATCCACAGGCTTCACCAGGCCACCTAGAGGTCCCATGATCCTTTTTACGAAGAGCAGGGAACACTGGCAGTAAATGTTTTAGACCAGAGTTTACTTGTGGTTTAAATAGATGCTGATATGGTTGGAAGAGTCCATTACTTTCACTTAATCTCTTTTTCTTTAAGTGGTATTCAGTATTGTCCAATGAATGTTTCATTTCCTACTCAAGTTCCATCTTCTTCTGGTGAACTACAGAGATAAAAGTAGGGTGGTGGGATGGTGTTTCCTGAGTTTGGAGTGAGAAATAGTCTTCTTAAAGCAAGCACTTGAAGAGTCACTTGAGGAACACTGCCCTAGTCCTTGCTGTCACTTCAAATAATGCCTATTTCTCCGTGCATCTCCCAGTTTCTTAGCAGAGACAACTCATGATTGGTACGAGCTCACCTGGTCTGAGGTTGTTTAAGAGCCTTTCTTCTGCACAGTGTCACACAAAGATGGCTAGATCCGCCCTCTCCAAGGGGACCAGACTTGCTCTCTATGTAGCAGGATGGGCTCAACAATGCATCGTGGGGCCTGGGTCACAGTCATCATTGCCACATTTCTTTTACAGGCTTATGAATGTGGGAGGCGTGGATTTTCTTTCACAACACTTGGATACAGAAAAAGTCAGATTCATTTATTTCTCTAAATCATTAAATCTGCTGTGGCCTCACACTCATTGAAGTCAGTGGCAAAGTCTGGTCAGTACTGAGAATCCCTCCCCACACTCAAAGAGGTCCTGCTCCAATCTGGGGCTCTCCCATTGCCAGAAAAAAGGGTGAGGTGTCAGTTTTGGCACTGCCATCATTCCTGTCATCCTATCTCCTAGTCAATGCCTCTTGCCTCCCAGGAAATGCAGAGATGCCCTCTCAATGGGCACATGTCCTCAGAGAACCTCACTGCTGTTTTCAAGGCTGAAGAGCACACAGTGGACTCTTTACTGGCCTCCCAATCACCCTTGGAGGGATCGCTGCACAATAAGAAAGACAGACACCCTCAGCCCAGCCCTATCCCCTCTCATTTCCAGGACTCTAACCTCCCTCTGGTTTCCCTGTGATGGCTTCCTCCTTTCCAAATACTCTCCTCCATCCTCTCCTTCACTGAGGACCAACATCATTCCTCCCAATGAGCTTGAACTTTCAGAAGCCAAAGACAGGACAGACACTTGCCTTGTGGGTGTCTGGTGATTCTTCCTTTTTATCTGTAACCCCGAAGTCCCTGAGCCAAGGGAACATAAATGCCTGGCTACATTATGGGGACAAAAGCAAAACCTTAGAGTAACAGAAATAAAACACAAATTAATATTTCAATCAAATATCCTACATATAAAAGTAAACACATCTGCTAGAGATGCATCTCTAAGGAAAATAGATTAGGCATTACTGTATAATTCTAGAAGCAGAGCTGTTTTGTGTGGTATCTGTACATGACATGTTTGGAGTGAATGAATTTGTTCTCAGTTACACACACACACACACACACACAGACTACATTTTAGCCTTTAACCAGTCTCAGAGTAAAGACCAAATAAGACCCAGTCAGCAGGCAAGGTTTATCATTGGTTTCAGTGAAACATCTGGAGATTCTATGTAACCAGTGACACATGAGGATGTCACATCAAGTAACACAACAATTGCTTTAAAGATAACAGTGGTGACAGCCCTCATCATGCCCCGTGAGCAGTTCCACAGATCTCTGCTATTCTGGGCAGGCCATGTTGAATTTCTAAACTGCACCCCCTACTCGGAGAGGAAAAATATTCCAGCTCTTATGGTCATTACTCACTCTTGAAAGATTAATTTAACAAAAATGAATACCCACCACAGTAATGAATGTAATTCAATGGGAGAATGGTTTGAGAAAGCAAGCCACACTGGAAAGCATTACTTCTTAAATTAATGACAGATCTGAAGATTATTTTCAGATTTGGTCAGCATTTTTGAGAAGTAATGATTCACCAGAGTGGGAAAAATCCAGATTAGTATTAAGTGTTTGCATGTTATGGGGCAGAATAAGCTAAATCCAAGGCTAGGACTTATTATTCAGCCTCTCACCACCCCCTTTACTAGCCAAAAGGGACACAAAAGGTCAGGCTGTGCTGTAAAACTTGGAGAATTAATAATGTTGATACATTAAGGCCTCAGTGACATTGGGTCCATCACAAAAAAAAGCTAATAATAATAGCTAACATTCATTAAGTGCTTACTATG
Organism: Hippopotamus amphibius kiboko; assembly: GCF_030028045.1. Taxonomy (NCBI): domain Eukaryota; kingdom Metazoa; phylum Chordata; class Mammalia; order Artiodactyla; family Hippopotamidae; genus Hippopotamus; species Hippopotamus amphibius. The sequence continues at coordinate 84,204,828 of NC_080188.1, read as the reverse complement.
CCAAGTCAACAGAAAAAGCACTTTGTGTGTATTATTGCATTTAATCCACAAAACTACACAATAAAGGAGGTATTATTATTGTTATTATTCTCACTTTAAAAATAAGTGAAGATATTTAAGTACAGAGAGGTTAAATAATTTGCCAGTGGTCACGCAGCTGTTACATATGGATCCAGAATTCGAATCTGAACAATGCAGCTACAGAGCCCACATCTATTAGCCACTATTTAGTGCTGTGGCAAGGACCAAAAAGGCACACACCCACACATACACAGCTGAGGCTCCTCGTACATTTGTGCAATGTGATAAATTACTTTCACAGGCGGTATCCTAGCTAATCTTTACCTGATAATAACAACAATAGTCAACATTTATGGAGCCTGACTTCCTTTCAGTCTCTGTTCTAGCACTTCACATCTATTCAATCACTGAATTCATAAAACAGCCCTATGAGGTACTTATTATTATTACCCCAATTTCACATATGAGGAAACTGAGGCAGAGAGACACTAAGTTTCTTATCCAAGTTCACATAACTAGAAAGTAGCAGAGCCAGAATTTGAACCCACTAAGTTACACTCAGTCTTATACCAAACTGATAAAGCAAGTATTATTATGCTTATTTTACAGTTGAGGGAACAGATAAGGTAAAACTGAATGTGATTTGTTTCAAAAAGGTGGTGTTAATCTATTGTTAGTTTTTAAAAGTTACAAAACATTAAATAAACTAATAAGTTATTTTGTAAATATGTGTATGTGTATATTCTTTATCTTTGAGGTAGGACCAAATAATGGTTAAATGTATATGTGACTATAGCCAACAATTTAAATAGGTATGGTCTTGAAACTTTGCCCTCTTTCCACCTCTAGGTCACTGCTTACATTGAGAGTCTACCAAATCCTTCAAGACCAGGATCAAAATGTTCTTTCTTACTTCTAGAAGCTGCACCTGACCATGTGAGCTCTCTAGGATCTGTCTCTAACCCCACCCAGCAAAAGGACAGTGCTGTGTCATGTGTATTAGGACACTTTTAGCAGCCTAACAAAAAGTTTTTTGAGAGGAGTGACTCCAATCTCCTCTCAGCCCCTCTTCATATGCACAGGACCTGGCAGGGGCATGCAATGCTGGGGCCACAGAAGAGAGCCATGAGACCTTATTAATGGATTATGGATAGATTTGTAGGTAACATCAAGTATAAAATTCAGCTAGTCAGTCAGTCAGTGATTCAACAAGCAGTAAACTAATAAAGTTCCTGACCTCATAAAGTTTATGGATATTCCAATGAAAGAAAACAAATGAGTAAATATATTTCATGACTGATAATGATAAGAGCTAAGGGTGGAAATACAGTAAAGAGAATAGGGAGATGCAGGAGGCAGATAGAGAGGGTTGCTTTTTTTGTATAAAGAGTTAGAGAGGAACTTTCTGGCAAGCAGAAGATTGAGCAGAGATCTGAAAGAAGGATGTGTGGATGAAATGTGTTCATATCTGCAAGTCTACTGGGATAGACATTGTGAGTGCAATATAAGGGCTACTTCTCATGGGAAGAGCATTCCAAACAGAGGGGTCAGCAGGTGAAAAGGCCCCAAGGTAGGAGCATTCCCAGCATCTTTAAGAAACTGTAAGGAAAACAGTATGGTTGGAGCTGGGTGAGTGAGGATGATGTAAGAAAAGTGATGAACTCAGGGAGGTCATGGACTCAGGGAGTGAGGGAGCAGATTCTGGAGCAAAAAAAAGGCTGACCTTTATTCTGAGTAAGATAGGAAGCCATTGGAGAGATCTAAGGCAAGAGGTTATATGATTTGACATATTTTTAAGGAATCAACCTTTTTGCTATATTGAGGTTAAAATGAAGGGGGTAGGCGATGGCAAAGGCAAGAGCAGAAGCAGGAAAATTAGGGAGCAGTTACCACAATTCTGGTGAGAGAAGAGGGAAGATTGGGCCAGAGTGGGTGTTAGTAAGTTCTGAATATATTTGGAGAGATGAATTGAGCTGCTGCTACCTTAAAGATGGTGTTTAAGAGTCATGAGATTATTATGGAGAGAAAATCAAAGAGGTTCAAGGACTAAGCCCTGGAACAGTTCAGTGCTTAGAGATCAGAAAATGGGGTAGAAAAGAAATTGAGAGGAGAGAATGTGGAGAAAGCTCAAAGTTTTCCTGTAAAGGAACAAAGAAATGAGGAAGCAGCTAGAGGGAGAAAAGGAATCAAGAAAGGCTTAGGTTATCTAAGGTGAGAGAAATTATAGCATGTTTGTAAGCCTGCATTTGTTTTCTAGAGCTGCCATAACAAAGTACCACAGACTAAGAGGCTTAAACAATAGAAATTTATTTTCTCACATTCCTGGACTAGGGTTCTAAGGTGTTGGTAGGGTTTGTTTACTCTGGGGCCTTTCCACTTTGTTTGAAGATGGCCATCTTCTCCTTGTGTCTTCCCATCATCTTTCCTCTGCGCATGTCTGTGTCTCGGTCTCCTCTTCTTAAAAGGACACCAATCACATTGGATTAGGGCACACCCTAATGACCTCATTTTAACTTAATTACCTCCTTAGTGACCTTATCTCCAGTCACATTCTGAGATACTGGGGGTTAGGACTTCACATATGTATTTGGGGAGTACACAACTCAGACCACAACAAGGCTGATGAGAAGGAAGCCAGGAATAATCACTGAAATGGTGTTCTTAAATAGACAGGGAGGGATAGGATATGGTGCACAAAGGGAGGAGCAGGCTGAAGATAGAACTGGGATGATTCATTCATAAGAATAAGAGAGAAAGCAGAGTTCCTTGATACTTAGGTGGGTGGGTGCATGTGGTAGGAAGCATACAGAAATTCTAATTGCTTCCATTTACTTAGTGAGCTAGGCAGCAAGGTCATCATCAGAGCATGAGGTTGAGAAGGAGGGGTTGCAAGATTGAAAAGAGAACAGGGCTGTAGTGGTCATTCTGGATGGTGGTAGAGTGAATGGACACTAGGGAAATGTAGTACGGCAGTTGGCATCACCAAGATCCCACTTGAGGTTAGTTAACATGGATTACAAGTGAGACCAGTAGGTATGGATGTATTTGGCTCCCATGGTGTTCTGCTGCATAAGTTCAGGCTTGGAGTAGACAAATAATTAGATTTAACCAGGATGGTAGGGAGGGGATGAGTTGCTAGACAGCTATGACAAAGGTAGACAGGGGTAAGGAGTTTGTGGGGTAATAATGGTGACAGAAAATAGTATCTCTGCTGGTAGAAAGGTATATTTGTTTCCTGAGGCTGCCATAACAAAATACCACAAACTGGGTGGCTTTAAGAACAGAAATACATTGTTTCACAGAAGCCAGAAATCTGAAATCAAGGTGGCTTTCTCAGGGATGTGAGGAAAGGATCTGTTTCAGGCACATAGATGGTCATCTTCAGGTTTACATGGCATTCTTCCTGTGGGCATCTGTCCCCAAATTTCCCCCTTTTTAAGGACAGCTGTCATATTAAATTAGAACCCACAGTAATACAGTAATGACCTCATTTTAACTGGATTGCCTCTGCAGTGATCCAATTAAGGTCACATCCTGAGGTACTGTGGTGAGGACTCAACTATATGAATTTTAGGGAGACACAATTCAACTCGCAACAAAAAGGAAACCAGGACATTAGATCAGGCATAGCAGAAGGAGAGCTTAAAAATGGTAGATCATCTACCTTAGGAAAATAGAAAAAGAAGAGTAAATTAAACCCAAAGTAAGCAGAAGAAAAGAAATATTAAGAATTATGCAGAAGTCAATGAAATTAAAAACAGAAAATCAATAAAACAAATCAAGTTCTAAAATATGTAAGCCATTAGCCAAACTAATTAAGAAAAAAAGAGAAAAGACACAAATTACTAATACCAGAAATGAAAAAAAGATATCATTACAGATTCTAAAGGCTTTTAAAGAATAATAAAGAAATGCTATGAGCAACTCTATGCCCACAAATTTGATAACATAGATAAAATGGCCCAATTCCTTGAAAGACACAATTTACTAAAACTCACACAGAAAGAAATAAACACTCTGGACAGGCTTATGTCTGTTAAGAAACTGAATCAGTACTTAATAATAACCTTCCAAAACAGGTCTAGATGAGTTCACTGGTGAATTCTACCAAACCTTTAAGGAAGAAATTATACCAATTCTCTACAATCTCTTTCAGAGTATAGAAACAAAGGGAATATTTCCTGATTTATTATACGAAGCCAGCATTACCCTTATACTTTTTGGTGAGACAGACAAAGACATTACAAGAAAAGAAAACTACAGACCGATATCTCTCATGAACAGAGATGTAAAAATCCTTAACAAAATATTAGCAAAACAAATCCAACAGGGCTTCCCTGGTAGTGCAGTGGTTAAGAATCCACCTGCCAATGCAGGGGACACGGGTTTGATTCCCTGCTCCAGGAAGATACCACATGCTGCAGGGCAATTAAGCCCGTGTACCACAACTATAGAGCCAGTGCTTGAGAGCCCATGAGCCACAACTATTGAGCCCATGTGCTGCAACTACTGAAGCCCACATGCCTAGAGCCAGCGCTCCACAACAAGAGAAGCCATGGCAATGAGGAACCCACGCACCACAACGAAGAGTAGCCCCCGCTCACCACAACTAGAAAAAGCTTGTGTGCAGCAACGAAGACTCAACACAGCCAATAAATAAGTAAATAAATAAATAAATCCAACAATGTATTAAAAAGAAGTATACACCATGACCAAGTGAGATTTATCCAAGGTATGTTTCAAAATTCAAAAATCAACTAGCATAATTCATTACATCAATAAATTAAAAAAGAAAAATCACATGATTATATCAATAGTTGCATAAAAAGCAGTTGGAAAAATTGAGCACCTATTCATGGTGGAAACACTCAATAAACTAGGAATAGAGGGAAACTTCCTCAGCTTGATAAAGATTATCTAAAAAACACTTACAGCTATCATCATATCTAATGGTGAGAAACTTAAAACTTTCCCACCAAGATTAGGCACGAGGCAAGGATGACCCTTCTCACCACTCCTTTTCAACATCACACTGAAAGTTCTAACTAATGCAATAAGACAAGAAAAAGGAATAAAATGTGTACAAATTGGGGTGGAAGAAATAAAGCTGTCTTTGTTCATAGATAACATGATTTGTGTAGAACATCTGAAAAAAATCAACCAAAAAAACTCCTGGAACAAATAAGCAATTATAACAAGATGCAGGATACAAAGTTAATATATGAAACTTAATTGCTTTCCTATATAGCAGCAATAAACATGTGGAATTTAAAATTTAAGACACATTTACATAAGCACCCCAAAACATGAAATACTTAGGTATAAGTCTAAGAAAATATGTACACAATCTATATGAGGAAAACTACAAAACTCTGATGAACAAACTCAAAGAAGAAATAGATAGTCCATGTTTGTGGATAAGAAGACTAAATATTGTCAAGATGTCAATTCTTCCCAATTTGATCTATAGAGATAACACAATTCCAGTCAAAATCCCAGCAAGTTATTTTGTGGATTTCAACAAACTAATTCTAAAGTTTATATGGAGCATCAGAAGGTCCAAAATAATAAATGCTATATTCAAGGAGAACAAAGTTGCAGGACTAATATTACCAGACTTCAAGACTTACTATTAAGGTATAGTAATCAAGACAGTATGGTACTGGCAAGAAAACTGACCAATAGATCAATGGAACAGAATAGAGAGCTCAGAAATAGACCCTTATAGTCAACTGATCTTTGGTGAAAGAACAAAGGCAATGCAATGGAATAGAGATTTTATTTTCAACAAATGGTGCCGGAACAATTGGACATCAACATAAAAAAAAAAAAGAGAGAATCTAGACATAGACCTTACACACTTCACAGAAATTAACTCAAAGTGGACTATAAAACTCCTAGAAGATAACATATGAGAAAACCTAGATGGGCTTGGTTATGTAGTTGACTTTTTAAGTACAATACTAAAAGAATTCGTCAAAAAAAAAGATAAGCTGGACTTCATTAAAATTAAAAATTTCTACTCTGCAAAAGAAATATTAAGAGAATGAGAACAGAAGACAAGCCACAGACTTGGAGAAAATATTTACAAAACCACAATCTGGCAAAGGACTGTTACCCAAGATGTACAAAGAACTATTAAAATTCAACAACTAAAAAAAGCAAACAGCCTCTCCAGAAATAACCCAGTGACGAAGAGCCTTCTGTGTACATCTAATCCTCATGACAAGCCTACTATAAAGACAAGGAAAGTGAAATCAACTGGCTCAGCCCCTTGCCTGAACTACTCAAACATTAGAAAGGAGAGGTGTGGCCAACATGGCAGAGTAGGAAGACCCTTAGCTCACCTCCTCCCACAGGCACACCAGAATTACAACTATTTACAGAGCAAATATTTTTGAGAACAATATGAAGACTAGCAGAAAAAAATTTCCAGAACTAAAGATGTAAAGAAGGAACCACTATGAGTCAGGCAGGAGGGATAGAGATGCAGTACAGTCAAGACACATACCCCTGGGTGGGGAACCCACAAACAGGAGGATACTCACAATTGCAGGGGTTCTCTCCAAGTAGCAAGGGGTCTCAGCCTCACATTGGTCTCCTCAGTCAGGGGATCCTGCACTGGGAAGATGAGCCTCCAGAACATCTGGCTCTGAAGGCCAGAGGGGCTTGAGTATGGGAGAGCCAGAGGGCTGTAGGAAACAGAGACTCCACTCTTAAAGAGCATGCACAAAATTGCACATGCTACAAGTCCTAGCACAAAGTATTAGTTTGAAAAGAGCTTGGGTCAGACTAACTTGCTGATCTTGGAGAATCTCCTGGAGAGGCAAAAGGCAACTGAGATGTGCTCTGGGCACATAGATGCTAGAGGCAGCCATTTTTTTGAAACTTATTCTACCACAAAGACACTGGTGCATGTAGGCATCATTTTGGAGTCCTCTTTCTAGCTTATTAATGCCAAGAGCTTACCAGCCCACCAGTAGGTTGGCACCAGTCTTGGGCCCCAGAGCCAACTACCCCAGGACCCAGCCCCTCCCACCAGCAGGCCAGCACCAGCCCCAGGACTTGGCTGCACCCATCAATGCACCCACAGTGATTGGCCCCACTACAACAGAAGAGCCCACACAGCCCACATAAGGGGCACCGCTAGAGCATATACTCTGGTGACCAGGAGAAGCAGGCTGCTGGGCCCCACAGGACATCCCCTACATGAGGCCACTTCTCCAAGCTGGAGGAATGTAAACTACATACTACTACATAGAAGTAAACACAGAGAATTAAGCAAAATGAGGAAACTGAGGAATATGTCCCAAACAAATGAAACAAAACCTCAGGAAAAAACTACATAAAGTGGACACAAGCAATCTATCTGATAAAGGGTTTAAGGTAATGATCATAAAGATGCTTAACACACTTGGGAGAAGAATGAATAAACACAGTGAGAATTTCAACAAAGAGTTTGAAACTGTAAAAAAGAATCAAACAACATTGAGGAGTACAATAATCTAAATTTAAACAAATATTGTATGTTAACACGTATATGTGGACTATAGAAAAATGGTATAAATCAACCGGTTTGCAAGGCAGAAATAGAGACACAGATGCAGAGAACAAACATATGGACACCAAGTGGGGAAAATGGGGAGGTTTGGGGGAGGGATGAATTGGGAGATTGGGATACCAAATTGTACACTCTAAATATATGCAGTTTATTGTAAAAAAAATTTTAAAAATTAAAAAATAAAAAAAAATTAAAAATACGCTAGAAGGAATCAACAGTAGATAACATGATACAGAGTAATGAATCAGCAAAATGGAAGACAGAGTTGTGGAAATCACCCAAGTTTAACAGGAAAACAAGAAAAAATGATTTTTAAAAGTGAGGATAATTTAAGAGACTCTGGAACAACACCAAGCACACTAACATTTGCATTATAGGGAATAATAATAAAAGAAAGATAAAAGAGCAGGGAAATTATTTGAAGAAATAATGGCTGAAAACTTCTCTAACCTGGGAAAAAAACAACAGACTTCCAGGTCCAGGAAGCACAGATTCCCAAACAAGATGAACATAAAGAAATCCACACCAAGACACATTAAAATTAAAATTAAAATGGCAATTTAAAAAAAGAGAGAGACAGAATTATAAAAACAGCCAGGAAATATCTACATACAAGGGAACTTCCATAAGACTATGAGCTGATTTTCCAGCAGAAACTTTGCAAACCAGAAGGGAGTGTAATGATATATTCAAAGTGATGAAAAGAAAAAAACCTATAACCTAGAATACTCTATCTGGCAAGGCAATCATTCATATGTGAAGGAGAGATAAAGAGTTTTACAGAGAAGCAAAAGCCAAAAGAGCTCAGCATCACTAAATCAGCTTTACCAGAAACATTAAAGGGACTTCTCTAAGTGGAAAAGAAAAGACCATAGCTAGAAATATAAACATTACAAAAGGAAAAATCTCATTAGTAAAGGCAAATATACAGTAAATGTAGTAGATCAAACACTTATAAAGCTAGTAGGAAGGTTAAAAGGCAAAGGAGTAAAATCATCTATATCAACAATTAGTTAAGAGATATCCAAAACAAAGAAGATGTAAAATATGATGTCAGAAACATTAAATGTGTTGTTGGGGAGTAAAAATGCAGGGCGCTAAAATGTTTTCTAACTTAAGAGAGATCATCAACTTAAAATAATCATATATATGTTGTTATATATAAATATCATGGTAACCACCAAACGCCTATAATAAATACACACACATGAAAAAAGAGAAAGGAATCCAAACATAAGATTAAAGATAGTGATCAAGTCACAAGGAAACAGAGCAAAAGAAGAAGAAACAAAGAACAACAACAAAAACAATTAACAAAATGGTAATGAGTACATACGAATCAATGATGACTTTAAATGTAAATGGGCTAAAATGCTCCAATCAAAAGACATGAAGTGATTAAATGGATACAAAAACAAGACCCATATATATGCTGCCTACAAAAGACCCACTTCAGATCTAATGAAACGCATAGATTGAAAGTGAGGGGGTGGAAAAAGATATTCCACACAAATGGAAATGAAAAGAAAGCTGGGGTAGCAATACTTGTATCAGACAAAATTGACTTTAAAACAAGGATTGGAACAAGAAACAAAGAAGTACATCACATAATGACATAAGGATAAATCCAAAAAGAAGATACAAAAATTGTAAATATGTATGTGCCTAATATAGGAGCACCTAGAACAAATAATTCTCAAATTTGTATGGAAACACAAAAGACTCTGACTAGCCAAAACAATCTTGAGAAAGAAAAACAAAGCTGGTGGTATCATGTGCCCTAATTTCAAACCATATTACAATGCTATAGTAATCAAAACAGTACAATACTGACACAAAAATAGACATAAATCAATGGAACAGAATACAGAGCCCAGAAATAAACCCACCCATGCATCTATGATCAATTAGGAGGCAAGAATTTACAATGGGAAAAAAATAGCCTCTTTAATAAACAGCATTGGGAAAACTGGACAGCTACAGGTAAAAGAATCAAACTGGACTACTCACACCATATACAAAAATAAACTTAAAATGGGTTAAACACTTAACACTTGAAACCATAAAACTCCTAGAAGAAAAATAGGCAGTATGCTTTTTGACATCAGTCTCAGCAATATTTTTTTGGATCTGTCTCCTCACACAAGGAAAACAGAAACAAAAATACACAAATGGGACCACATCCAACTAAAAACTTTTTGAACAACGAAGGAAACCATCAGTAAAATGAAAAGGCAGCCTGCTGAATGAGAAAGAGAAGATATTTCCAAACAATATATCCAATAATGGGTTAATAGCCACAATATACAAAAATCTCATACAACCGAACATTACAAAACAAACAACACAATTAAAATATGGACAGAGGACTTGAATAGATGTTTTTCCAAATGCAACATACAGATGGCCAACAGACATGTGAAAAGATACTCAATACCACTAATCACCAGAGAAATGCAAATCAAAACGACAATGAGATATCACCTCATGCCCATCAGAATGGCTATTATTAAAAAGACAACAAATAACAAGTGTTGGCAAGGATGGGGAGAAAAGAGGACTCGCATGCACTGTTGGTGGGAGATACCAACAGCAACTATGGGAAACAGTATAGAGTTTCCTCAAAAAATTAAAAATAGAACTACCATATGATCCAGCAACTCCACTTCTGGGTATTTATCTGAAGAACATAAAAACACTAATTTGCAAAGATACACACATTGCCATGTGTGTATTATTTACAATAACCAAGATATGAAAGCAACCTAAATGTTCACCAAGAGATGAATGGATAAAGTAGTGGTGTGTATATCCAATGGAATACTACTCAGCCATTAAAAACAAACAAAACAAAAAACAAAATCTTGCCATTTGCAACAACACAGATGGAGCTGGAGAATATGATGCTAGGTGAAATAAGTCAGACAGAGAAAGACAAATATTGCATGACTTCATTTATATGTGGACTCTAAAAAACAAAACAAACAAAATAAAATGAAAACAGACTCACTGATACAGAAAACAAAAAGGTGGTTGCCAGAAAGGAAGAGTGTTTGAAGGTCAGTGAAATAAGTGATGAAGATTAAGAGGTACAATCCTCCAATTATATAATAAATAAGTCACAGGGATGTAACATACAGCATAAAAAATGGTCAATAATATTTTAATAACTTTGTATGGGGACAAATGGTTACTAGACTTTCCATGGTGATCATTTCATACTGTACACGAATATAAAATCATTATGTAGCATGCCTGAAACTAACATAATATTGTACATCAACTATATTTAAAAAAAAAACAAACTTGATTTAAAAATGAACCAAGGGCTTCCTAGGTGGCACAGTGGTTAAGAATCCGCCTGCCAATGCAGGGGACATGGGTTCGATCCCTGCTCCAGGAAGATCCCACATGCCGCAGAGCAAATAAGCCCATGTGCCACGACTATTGAGCTTGCGCTTTAGAGCCCGTGAACCACAACTATTGAGGCCATGTGCTGCAACTACTGAAGCCCATGCATCTAGAGCCTGTGCTCTGCAACAACAGAGACCACGGCAATGAGGAGCCCGCGCACCACAACGAAGAGTAGCCCCCGCTCACCGCAACTAAAAGAAAGCCCATGCACAGCAAAAAGAAGACCCAACACAGCCAATAAAATAATTAATTAGTTAATTAAATTTATTTAAAAAAATGAGCCCCAAACCTTAACAGACTTCTCACCAAAGAAGAGATACAGATGTCAAGCACAAGAAAAGATGCTCCATATCACATGTCACCAGGAAAATGCAAATTAAAAAAACAATAAGATACCACTATAGGGACTTCCTAGGTGGCACAGTGGTTAAGAATCCACCTGCCAATGCAGGGGACATGGGTTCGATCCCTGTTCCAGGAAGATTCCACGTGCTGTGGAGCAGCTAAGCCCGTGCGCCACAACTATTGAGCCTGCACTCTAAAGCCTGTGAGCCACAACTATCGAGCCTCTGTGTCACAACTACTGAAGCCTGCGCGCCTAGACCCGGTGCTCCACAAGAGAAGCCACGGCAATGAGAAGTCTTTGCACCACAATGAAGAGCAGCCCCCACTTGCCGCAACACAGAAAGCCCATGTGCAGCAACGAAGACCCAATGCAGCCAATAAGTAAATATAAATAAATAAATTTATTAAAAAAAAAAAAAAGACAGCACTACATACCTATTAGAAATCTAGAGCTCCACAGCACCAAATGCTGGTAAGGACGTGAAGCAAACAGAACTCTCATTTGTTGATGGTGGGAATCAACAATGGTACAACTACTTTGGAACACAGTTTGAAAGTTTCTTACAGATCTAAACATACTCTCACCATAAAAATCAGCACTTGTGGGACTTCTCTGGTGGCACAGTGGTTGAGAATCCTCCTGCCAATGCAGAGGACATGAGTTCGATCCCTGGTCTGGGAAGATCCCACATGCCATGGAGAAACTACTGAGCCCATGTACCACAACTACTGAAGCCTGCGTGCCTAGAACCCATGCTCTGCAACAAGAGAAGCCACCACAATGAGAAGCCTGCCCTCTGCAACGAAGAGTAGCCCCCACTCACCACAACTAGAGAAAGCCCACATGCAGCAACAAAGACCCAACACAGCCAAAATAAATTTAAAAAAAAAAATCAGCACTTCTGCTCCTTATGTATTTACCCAAAGAAGTTGGAAACAAAACTGTCTGCACAGAAAACTTGCACGTAGATGTTTACAGCAGCTTTATTCAAAATTGCCAAAATTTGGAGGCAACCAAGATGTCATTCAGAAGGTAAAAGTACTGTGGTACTTCCAGAGAGTGGAATATTATTCTACAATTTAAAAAATTAGCTATCAAACACAACCTTGTAAATCAACTATACTTCAATTAAAAAATAAATTTTTAAAAATATATATTAATGAAAAAAATGAGCTATCAAGACATGAAAAGGCATATAGAGGAAATTTAAATGCATATTACTAAGTTAAAAAAGCCAATCTGAAAAGGCTGCATACTGCATGATTCCAATTGTATGAAACTGTAGAAAGGGTAAAATTAGGGAGACACTAAAGAGATCACTGGTTGCCTGAGGTTGGAGGTGGGAAGATTGACAGGCAGCACGTAGAGGAATTTTAGGGCAATGAAAATACTCTGTATGATACTATAATGATGGATATATGTCATTATACGTTTTCCAAACCCCTAGAATGTTACAACATCCTAACTGATTATAGTGATTGTAATGTATCAGTGTATGTTCATTAATGGTAACAAATGTACCACTTTGGTGGAGGATGTTGTTTTGGGGGGAAGCTATGCGTATAAGGAAAACCTGTGTACCTTCCTCTTAATTTTGCTGTGAACATAAAACTGCTCTAAAAACAGTCTTTTTTTTTTTAAGGGAGACCAATGGATTGTTGGTCTTAGTGGGGCTGGAGGAATTTTGGAGTTAAGGACTAAAAAGAGGCATCTGAAAAGACATAAAAGGAGGAAGCAGAGTGCAACGCTTGTAAAATTTTTCACTACATTGGACACTTATACACAGCTCAGTCAATAGCTCACACCAATAGGTGTCTTTCACAAATGTAGAATTTCCAGTTTTCTCTGTTCTGTTTTTCTGAAGTGGATTCCTGCGTTCTCTATTTTACAACCAGACTCATTATTACTAAATGAAGCTCAGGAAAATTTCAACAGATATCTCTGGAGACACCCTTGGCTTCTAAGCAGAAAAGAGAAGTTGCTGTATGGTGTCACGGAAAGGGTGAGATGTCAGGCATGTGCCAGGTACTGAATGATACATTGAAGGAACCCTTCCAGAAGCACCAGGAAATTAGAGACAACTATTGTTTCCATACACACATTTCCTGCTGTCTGTGCCAGGCATCCCATTAGCATTGCTGTGGATGGTTCAACAAATAAGCATTCAGTTCCTATGTCTCATGCACTGTTCTAGGTGCTGAGATGTGAAGGTACTGAGATAAGTAAAACATGTTCCCTGCCTGCCAAAGATTCCAAGAGGAAGCAAGAAGGACCAAGGTAAATTAACAAACATTATAAAAACGTAGAGGAGGAAAGTGGCATAACACAGACACAAAATAGCATGAGGATGATGGGAAAACTGTAAGGACCAAAAGCTGTGGAAATAGGAATTAAGAAGGGCTTTGTGAATGAGGTACTGTTTGAGGCACAGCTTGACAAATAGAGAGATTTCAATGGTCTGTGTGTCTGCACAAGTCAGGACAGAGAGGCTGAAATTCATGATATGTGTTTGGAAATTGACGAGCAGCTTAGTTTGCTTGGTGTCAGGAGAGCTGAGATGCATGTGCACAGAAGCCAGGATGAAATTGGGAGTATCTGATGGCTTTTGAACATGCAGGTGATGTGATCAGAATGTGATCACATCAAGGATATTCTGATTAATGCACATACAATGGACCAGAATAGAGAGCTGAAGGGGCCGGAAGGTGTCCTCATGATGGAGGCAAGAGTGGTTGAAGGCAATGGACAAGAGAGCTCTGATTGCAAAATTTTGCATAATTAGCCTTGATCTGACTGCATGTGAGTTGATCATTCATTGACGGGGGGGACAACAAATGAGGAGGAGGTGGAGAGGACACCAAGGTTTTGAACCTGAGGACTTGGAGGACATAGAGCTATTCACAGATATCGGAAGATATAGGTTTAATGATGGGAAGCAAGTGAGGGAGCGGTACTCAACGGCATCAGCAATGCCAAGTGCTGGAAGACATAGATATAAATAAGAAAGCAGAACAAAGTGTTGGATTTGCCAGTTAGTGGGACAATGAGGAAACCTCGAGACGTCAAGAGAAGAGGCCATCCTGAATCATCAACTGTTGTCTGTCTTGCTATGTTGCAAGAAGAGGCTGTCAGTCTCTGATGAAGAGGCTTGAATCTGTTTTCAGGTTGCATGAGTTCAAATCCCTGCTCTTTTAAAGAGTTAAAAGCTCTTGGCCAAGCAAGTTCAAGCTCCCTTCCTCATATAAGGAGGCCTTATATAAGATAAGCTTTTATCCTCCTCGTTTGTAAAAATACAGGATTTGTCCAATGATCTTAGGTGGAATAACATTGAACATGATAATATTCATTGTACTGAATGGGCTGGACATCTGGATGTTCTACTTAGTTCCTTACACTGCATAGATTCAAAAATAATCTTAGGGAAGAACTATGTAACACAAAGAGAGCCCATATGTATTTCTCATAAGTTAAACATATATTTCATTTAATGTGGGCCATCCTCTCATCCCTCTACTTGCTTTCATTCCCAAACCAAGGATTAAAAAAAAAGAAAAGAAAAGAAAGAAGAAAAAAAAAGCAGAGTACAGAGGCAAGAAATTCTAATTCACTGAAAAAAAAAAAGATAACCTTTTAAAAAAGTCACAGGGCTGCATAGTTACTATGGAAACAAGCACAAACCTATGAAGATGGTATTAACATTACTACCACAAACGAACATTTCAGAATATAGCAAGGAGGTAAATGCTCTGTTCCTTCTCTATTCAAATATGTGGGAAAGAGAAAATATGCTCCAATCACCAGCCAAACCTGGACAATGTATAAGTTAATAAATTAGATAAAGATGTTTGAGGTTTCTCTTCTATAGTAAACTAAAGTGGTCATAAAATTCAAAATACTTTATCCCAAATGCACTACAGTTTTACAGGCTTAAGACAAGGAGGAGAGTGCAGTCTGTTTCCTTCTCGTTCTTGTTTAATTGTTTTTAATGACTAGAAGGCTAGTGATAGTGAAGGCTGACTCTGGTATATTTATGGGGGGTGAAAGAAGGGATAAGAGTTCAGCCATTTGATTTTGTTTCTTAAGTAATTTTTATGTCATGTTTCTGCTACTGTGTACTGTGCACAACATCAACGTTTGTAAAATGCTGGTAGGGAACTGATCTCACAGGTGGAGACAGAGGGCTGGCCTCTCACTACCCTTTCTGATCTGTAAAACATTGGAAAGACTGGCTTAGTACATGCCGGGCTTTAGCCACCTCAGGGTGTATAAATAAAGCTTAGCAGGCCATCAAAAATCATGAAGACAGTTGAATGATTAAGAAAGAAGGAAGCATTATAACAAGTTTCTCAACTTCAGAAAAACTGACATTTAAGCCAGAGAAACGTTATCCTGTGAGAAAGAGGTTATCCTGTGTATAGTAAGATGTTTAGCAGCATCCTTGGCTTCTATACACTCGTCTTTTCTAAGCAAAGTTCTACTATTATACATATTAACTACTCCTCTGTGAGAAAGACAACCAAATTTCTGCCTCCCTACCCCTATGTACTGTCCCAGTCCCTGATCCCACAGCTCCAGCTAACTGCTAGATGACTTCACTTGGATGTCCTCAAGCATCTTTAATTCAGCATGTTCAAAGAGAAATCTTCTTTGCATTGAAACCAGCTTCTCCCTTTAATGTTCCTATATCTGTGGCTAGTTCTATGTCCTCCAAGTCCTCAGGTTCAAAACCTCAGGGAAAAAAAAAAAACCTCTGTGTCCGGCTAAGAACCATTGAAATATACACATAAACTCACAGATGATTACTTGAAATTTTCCTTTTATTAAGGGATTTTGCAAAAAACAAACAAACAAACAAACAACAAAAAAGCCACAACACTTCTTTTTCTTTGCAAAGAAAAAGAGGTTTTTGTAACTGTGAAAATCCAAGTTTCTCAATATTCGCTGTACTGGAGAAAGGCTTTCTGTGTTTAGTCACCAAATCGAAGCAATAATCCTGGCAGATTTCCCATTCCCAATATCATCAAGAGATTTACGCAGATTATTCCATAACAAAACCCAGACATTTTGTCAAGTTTCGAAATACCCTCCCTTAACATTGGAAGTCTGTTATCAAAAGAACCCAGATTCTACACATACGATTTGAACTGTGGGACAAGAGTTATGGGAGAAGGGTTATAAAGATAAATCTTATTGAGTTTACTGAAGTCTATGGAGTAGTTTCTGAAGAAATAAGCTTGCACAATTGTTTCCAAAGAACATGACAAAGTCATTAAGTAGATAATCATTTTATGTTTTTAGTTCTTGAGATGATGGCCTTAGAGCTCTGGGATACACAGAAATGACTTACACTTATTCCTTTTCTGTCCTGTAGGAATCATTCTTTGGATTCATTCACAAAAAAATAAAAATAAAAAACAAATAAAAAACAAAAAAACTAATCAAGCATAGAAACTTGGAGATTTGTAAAAGAAATCATTAGACTTCTCGGTTCTAGACTCAATTTATCTGGACCTCAATTTCTCACTGTTAACTCTTAGAGCCTAGATTACCTTATCTCTACAGCCCCTTCCCATGCTAACATTGCACAGATTTTATTTTTTAAATCCAAGACACCAAATAAAAATTATTGGGAATGGTAAGAATTCATGAAACCGCATATCCCACTTTGACACTCCCATATTCAGATTCGAATCTGCCTACGCTTCCCAGAGCCACTGTACTCTGTTTCAAACAGGACAACAAAAACCTCTCTCTGGAAGTCTTGGGTCATATAGGGTCTGACTTCTATCATAATACAGGGAAATGCATTTTCTTCCATTATGACAAGGCTATGAGTTTGTTACTCTTGGGGGGCAAAAAGAGGATTTAGTGTGGTAAAGGAAAATCCCAAACCTCTGGCCTGGGGAACTGTGGAAAGAAGATATGAGATAGAGTTAGCGCGGCTTTAATAAATACTTTCCATTTCCCCAAAAAATTTCATTTCTGGTTTTTGTTGTTGTTGTTGCTTGTATAAGAGTTTAATAAGCAACTGAATTTTTTGAAGGAGACAGGGAAAAGAGTATACACCTCACAATCCAAATTTGCACCATAGTTGATGCATAGAAAATTCTGACTCTGAAAAGAGGCAACGTCCCAAATGGGAAAAACTAGAAGATTCAACTCAGACTACTTCTTCTAAAGGTGGTCAGTTTTGGTAAGTGGTGCTAGTACCATTATAAATCCTTAGACTATCCCCCATCACAGATCTATCATGTCACTTTGGCCATAATTTTGGCCAAAACCATCCCTAGCTGTCTTTCTCTACAATGAAATGACTTCGTGCACTTAAAAGAATTTATTATTCATATTTCTTCTCCTTAGAAACAGATCAACTGATTGGAGAAAAACCTCTACTAATAAGAATGAAATGCATCCCAAGCTAAAAAGGCAAAAACCGTGGTCTTCACCCCATGACATTATCCAAACTTAGTTTTTATTTCCCTGTACAAAAATTTCATATATGTTTTTTTTCTCACAGTGTTAGTGATCTTGGAGAGACACCAGTGAGCTGTCCTGAAGACAGATCTTAGTTCCCTGCGCAGGAATTGAACCTGGGTAGCCAGGATGAAAACCAGGAATCTCAACCACTAGTCCACCAGGGGCTAGAAACTAGAAGTAAAGTGGCTCTGGCTCTTTCCCACATTTGAAAGCAAGAATGTTTCCAGGAGGCAAAAACTGTAAAAACAGGTACAAAGTTTGATTAGAGACATAACACAATGTATGAAAGAGCACACAGAGAAACAGTTTATTTATTTAAGACAGAAGCAAGGCAGAAATATACATCCAGAGAGAAAGGGTATGGGCGTCCTCTCTAAAGAGAAGGAGTGCAGTAAGTCAGAAGCTAGGCAGAGATACACACCCAGTGAGGAGTGCGGGCATCCTGAACGAGGAGCACAATAAAGAGGTGATTTAAATCACTCATATAGGACAGTCCTTCTGGGTCTTTGTTTACCTTTGGCCAATTATCTTGTTTCTTTTTTCACACCTGACTGGTCCTAGGACCCTCCCCAAGATGCATGCGCAACTTTTTGCTAAGATGGGTCCCACCGCAGAGGCCTATCGGTGCATGTCCATACATATTATGGGGTGGCACCCCCTTCCTTCCTGACCCCCAAGGAGGCTTCCTACGCATGGGCAGACAGGGAAGTTTTCCTTGCCCTCAGGAGTGGGCATCTTATCTCTTTACTTTAGCAGAGGTCAGCTTCTGCAACTAGCTTTGTCCTTGGAGTATCTGTGTAAGAACAAAGCTTCAGTTTTACTCCACTTGACAAACACCAGCTGTCCATCCCAGGGCCAATCTATCTCCTACCTCATTAGGATTTTACTTAAGATTTTAAAATTGGTATAAATAACAGTAACATTGGAAACTCTAACACAGTGAGGTTTATTGGCTACTCTTTCTGCTTTGTTCTTGATCGTAACTAATGAGATTCAAATAACTAATGGTATTTCCTCTATAACTGTAATCTTTTTTATTGAAGTATAGTTGATTTTCAGTGTTGTGTTAGTTTCAGGTGTACAGCACAGTGATTCAGGTTATATATATATAATATATATATATATTATTTTTCAGATTCTTTAAAGATTTCATATATACTTTAAAATAAGGTCTTAATGTGTAGGAGGCTCACTGATGGGCCCTGAAAGTAAAGGAACCAAAACTGGCAAAGATGCTTTATTATGTGGAGTGGATTCACAGATCCTGCCCTTAAGGTTTTTTCCAAAGTTTTTGGAAAACACCCTATGATTACAATAGAACCTTACTCTTCCTACCTTTACATACCCTGTCCCCACCTGGCTAGATGTCCCACAGCTTTCAAAGCATCCTGATAATTTTTAAATATCACACTATGTATTTTTATTGGGATCTTTCATTGTACTAGGATTTATTTAGAGCTCTTGGGTTTTCATTGTTTTGGTTGGGATTTTACTTTGATGAGGTATTAGGACAGAAGAGGGGGTGTGTTTTGTTTTTATTTTATTTTTATTTTGACTTCCACACACTCTTCTAACCCTTCCCCTGGTGATGACCCCTCTGAAAAGATGATCATCTCATTTCCTGCATCGTAAGAGAAATTCTTAACAGGTCAAGAATCATAATCAGGTTTAGATAGTTATCTTAGGCTTCCTTTTCCATCCCACTGACATTAAACCCAAGATGACTCAAAATGTGATGTGTTACATGCATTCTTTTCAAATATCCTTGGAATAGGCACATGGTTTTGTGCTGGAATAGTCTGTTCCAAAGAATTGCAGCTTCCTGGTCCTCCTTAATTGTTAGCGTTGTATTTCTAGAAAGTTCACGAGAAAGCTTTTCCACAACCTTAAACAACTAAATTTAACCTTAAAGTAGGTGACCTAAATCATATATAAGACATATTAAAATCTTCCCTCCAAGATCCATGGAAGAAGAAAGGGACAACTAAATATAATAAAAAATATTTTCAAAACCATTTGCTTCCAGATCCAAAATGGGAATCTACTCTCTTTTCTGCCTTTGAAACTGGAGAAAATGACCTTTAATTGCATAATCTCCTACCCTGGTCTTGTGGTTGGATGTGAACCAGTATGACATGTAAGAAGTCTCAAAGGACAGCAGAACATTAGTTTTTTAAATTCTTGAAACACCTGTTAAGAGGTTATAACAGGTTTTATATACAGCAAGTAGAACTCCAGTCTTCACTCTGTCCGTATTTTAAAAAAGGCTCATTAAAACATATTCTTTGCCAAAGTTTCATGGCTGAGAAGAGTCGATGTAACTTTCAACCCGAGGGCACTCTACACATGGTGCTTTCAAACTTTCCAAAAGTGTTTGTGTAAATTCGGAGCTTGAATACATTTCCCACCATTTTCGAGGCTAAAGTGATTTCTGAATTAACATCTGTTTAACTACAATAGTGATTAAATAAGTTATTTTTTAATGAGCCAGCACATTATACACATAGTTTGCCATCACAGTGTATATACAGCCATCTCGTAAGTGTACCTGAGAGGTTAGCATAACAAATGTTCAGCAAAGTCAACAGGTAACTACACCATTTAAAACAGAATAAAGATATTACATATTCACGCATGGAAAACTTCCAACCAATATGATAGACTGAGGTGACACAGAGGAAATCTCCATTCCACTACAAGCACACAGAAATAGAAATGCTGAATAAAGATAAAGAATAATAATAACAAAAGAAAAGGAAGCTGAGAGTGAAAACAGAAAAAAAGAGAGAACTCAAAACCAGAATGAGGAGCTGAAAGCAAATGACCACATATGGTCAGACTCAGGTAGGGGCCCAAGAGGTCTGGGTTTAACATCCTTGGGGCGGCAAAACATAAGAATTCAGGCCCACGAAAAATGGGGGGATTACACTAGGCCTTCTGAATAAAGCTGGGAGCAAAAAGGGCTGCCCCAACTACAAGCAAGCTAAGGAATAAATACCCCTGCCCACTAGCCTGGGCTAGCTGTAAGAATTATACCTCCTTTCAGAGGCAGAGGAGAAAGGAAGAGTTGTTTGTGAGCCACCAAAGCCTTAATCCTAGCCCATGCTCAGGTGTGGAGTCTGAATTCTACCCCAAGGGCACAGACATCCAACAGTGACATGTTAACCTAGAGAGTGGTCTGAGACCTGAAATATATAGGGTCCTGACTCACAGCAACCCCAAACCACTCCACAGGGATACAATGGCCAAGGAGACGTGACACCCCTGAGGCAACCTCTGAGGCAGATGAGCAAACAGCAAACCATGACCAATCACAAGACGAACGAACCACCAAACAAAGGGAGAATTGGCACTTCAAGAATTAGGGAGAACAAATCCATTAGAAAAAGTATTTAAAATGAATGTTTACAATATTCAAAAAGATAAAGAAAAGAAAAGAAGCAGGACCACTGTCTTCAGATTTAGAGCATCCTCTGTCCATCAAAGGAGGATAAGGCAGAGTCCAGCATTGAAGAAAGTGCACTATATGAGCAGAGCTCACTTGTCTGGCCTGAACACGCAGTTTGTTTTCAGAGTGAAACATCCACGTCCGGAAATGCTGTGAGTTCACGCAAGTGACATCAGGAACTGTGTCGAACCACATATGGTTCAATAGTCTTTTTCCTCAAGCTAGAAAGATTGCACTGACAAGAGTAAAAAGACAATGCAATCCTCTTTGACGTTTTGGCAGACTTCAGGCTAGAAGTTTTATTTGCCATGTACCAGCTTTAATCCTCTTCCAGAGGTGAAACGAGGGGCCTTGGGGAGAATTTTGATCCTCTGCTCTTCCTCTCAAGTAAAATTACTCCTTTGTTGTAATTTTTTCCAGAACTGATAAATTCTATAAAATTTTTTTCAAATCATGATGACCAAGTAGTTTCCTCTTTCCCTTGTTTCTGGTAATCCTCAAAGTAGAAAGAAATTCGCTAAGTAGAGCCAGGATTTCTCTTCCTAAACAGTCATCCCACGAACCCAAGTTACAATCTTAGTCTTGTCCCTAACCAGGTGCCTGATCTGAAGCAAGCTATCACCTGTGACAGAGGAAAAAATGCTATTTTTCCTTCCAAATGTTTTTGGAAGATTAAATGATAGGACAATCTCAGTGAATGCTGGTTTCCTACCTGCCTGTCAGCTTTCAGTCAATAATCTTGAGTTACATTGGCTTGATTCCTCTATGAATCACAAACTACTTTTCATCTAAAGAATAGTCAAATCCAGCAATTCCACTTGTGGATATATATCCAGAAAAAATGAAAACACTAATTCAAAAAGATACATGCATCTCAATGTTCATAGCAGTGCTATGTATAATAACCAAGAAATGGAGACAACTCCACACACACTGTTGTCTGTGTCCATCAACAGACAAATGGATAAAAAAGATGTGATAAATATACACAACAGAATATTACTCAGCCATTAAAAAGAATGAAATTCTGCCATTTGCAGCAATGTGACTGGACCTAGAGAATATTGTGTTTAGTGAAATAAATCACACAAAGAACAATACTGTATGACATCACTTATATGTGAAATCTAAAAAATAGTACAAATGAAGGTATATAGCAAAACAGAAACAGACTCATAGATACAGAAGACAAACTAGTGGTTAACAAAAGGAACAAGAAAGAAGGGAAGGGCAAATTAAAGGTATGGGATTAAGAGATCCGAACTACTATGTGTAAAATAGATGAAAAACAAGGATACATTATATAACACAGGAAACTATAGCCATTATCTTGTGATAACTTTTAATGGAGTTTAAACTGTAAAAATATTGAATCACTATGCTGTACATCTAAAATAAATATAATATTGTAAATCAACGATACTTCAATGAAATAATAATAAAATAAGTAGCCAAAAATACATGATAGAAGAGTTGAGTTTGCATGATCTCTTTGGACTACCTCAGTCCTCAGTTATTTTATGATGCTGCCTGTTATTAAAATCTGGGTAATTTGTAGTTTGACCAACCAGACATGCAGGGAAAAGTATGCCTCCAGAAAAATCCTAAGGGACCACTGTATTAACTACTTCCGGAATAAAAATTGAATATTTTCAGAGGGTAGTTGATTTTCAAATCTTATGGATAAGATATAAACTTATAACCTAGGATTACATTGCACTGACTACCCAAGAGAGCACCCACCCAACAAAAAGTTTCATCCCTATCGTTATGAACCTTATCATTTTCTTACCAATACAGAGGAGACCCAAACCAAAATATGAGCCAAAAATGAACGTTAGGTGGGAGTGACTAATGTAAAGTCAATATTCAGCGTAACAGGCAATGTTGATAGAAGATAGTTCATTAAATAACTAATATGGTATTATGTTGTAAAGACAAATTTCCATTCAGTAAAAAATCTTGAGACAAGATGAAGCCTAATCATCATCATAAACCTGTATGCAGGGCTTCCCTTGTGGTGCGGTGGTTAAGAATCCACCCACCAATGCCGGGGACACGGGTGCAATCCCTGGTCCGGGAAGATCCCACATGCCACGGAGTAACTAAGCCCGTGCGCCACAACTACTGAGCCCGCATGCTGCAACTACTGATGCCCGCACACCTGGAGCTTGTGCTCTACAACGAGAGAAGCCAGCACACTGAGAAGCCCACGTGCTGCAATGAAGAGCAGCCCCGCTCGCTGCAGCTAGAGAGAAAAGCCTGTGTGTTGCAATGAAGATCCAACATAGCCAAAAATAAATAATAAATACATTTTTAAAAATAAAAAGTAAAAAAATAAATAAACTTGTATGCAGGAATAAGTGTCAAGAACTACACATGTTCAGCTGAACCTCAGAAAATGTAAGAAACAATAGAGCTTCAGATTTCAACCTTAAAATGCTTCAGAAAATCACAGAGGAACCCTGGAATTAACAACCAGAACAGGCAAGAAAAAAAAAATGTCATCATCCTTAGACGAAATTAGAAGAAACACTTCCCCTGGAAGACACATTGTATCATGTCATATATATTTACCATGTCATATATATCATGTCACATCATGTATAACACCTGCGGTCCAAAATAATAACATATCCTCAGAAATTGCTAGAAAATTCAGCTTAATTTCTTTTACTATTCTTGCCTTAATAGTCATGCTACCTTAACAGGCCCTCAAATCTTTCTTTGTAACTTTTCTGAGAAAATAACAAAGAAATTCCACGTTCTTTCATGACACTAAGATCAATCAAAAGATCTATTGAGTATATAAAGGTTCGAGGAAAACTAGGCCTAAAAGTTTTGCTTAAAACTCTGAGAAGGCAGTGGAAGACCTATATATATATATATATATATATATAAACTATTCACAAAAATATCTCCATCAATAGTTCTTAAATGATCAGACTTTACCATCTGGTATCAATTGCCCTGTGATAGAAAAACAGATGTTCTGTCAAGGTTGCTTTGTGATCAAACAGGCCAAGAGGAAGGGTAGGGCCAGCTCCTGAACACGCAGAGCCCTATACAGAAATGAGAAACAGAAAAAAACGATAAAGTAGATTGTCTTTGGCCAGAAGTGAAATGAACAAGGGTAGGAGTTATGTTTTGGCTCACTCATAAGCTGTCTGACATGTAGCAACCAAGAACCACCACCACTATTAGTCCTTACGTTTCTGATACATGAGAGAAAGATAAGTTTATTATTACTATGTATAATTCCACTAGAATATACATTCCATGAGGACAATGGTTTTCATCGATTTTGTGCCTTGCATGAAGTAGGTCCTCAGTTTACTGCATGGATGGATGGATGGATAGATGGATGGATGGATGGGTGGATGGATGGGTGGGTGGATGGGTGGATAGACAAAGTTTCTTCTTATTGAACTGCACCCTTAATTTAGATGCCTCTCCCATCCCCTTTTAGGTTGACACCAGCCACATTCAAAGCCCCTGAGATTCCAGTATCTTGGTTTGGACAAATGTTGTGGAAGGTCACCTCCTACAGACTGAGGATGAAAGCCAAAACTGTGTGGGTTGCTCCATAGGGATGTGGGATTTATTTCTGATCTAAGTCGAGGTCCAATTTACCCCTAAAATGTGAGTTATCAGGACTTTTATGTTTTCCTTTATCTGCTTTTAAAAAATTAAGTCTAATCTTTACGGGCAAATAATCTTAGAGCTTTACACTGAAGTACGGAGCTACATACTTTTGCATCTATTTAAGTAATCATTTTTCTTTTTTATATTCAGTAACATGGTGAATTATAGTCATTGGCTCTCAAGAATTAAAGCAACCTTGTGTTTCTCGGGTAACTCCTACTTTGTTACTACGTAATATGTTTTTTACGTGTTATTGGATTTAATATGCTGATATTTTATGAAGAATTCAGTATCTGTGTTTATTAGGGATACTGGTTTGCAATTTTTCTTGCTTGTTTGTAATATTTTTGACAAGTTTTAGCATCAGGGTTATGTTGACCTCATAAAGCAGGTTGGGATGCAGTCCTATCTCCTTTATTTTCTGAAAAAGTTTGTGTAAGATTGGCCTTTCTTTCTCAAATATTTACTAAAATTCAGCACTGAAACCATCTGGACTTGGAGTTTTCTTGGAGCCAAAGACCTGTTTGGAGAACACATTTTATTCTTACCCAATTCACCCGAGAGAACGTACAATAAACACTTTCTCTCCGTATCTCATTTAAAACTTTTGAGCCACTGTTATTCAATCACCAGTGATGGTGACCATGAACAATAAGTGATGAATTACCAAGGTCAAAAATAGACTTGATGTTCATAGAAAAAAATATCCCATTTCCAATTTTGGATGAAAGATGACCTGATTAGACCAGAGAATTAGATGCCCAGTTAGGTAATCCAAACCCAAATCCAGAAAGTCAGGCTTGGGGACCACACTTCCAATGCTTTTCAAAGCACACTCAGTATAATTTGTCTTTTTTGTCCCTGGCACTCAGATTACTGCCCATGTTCCTAATTTCCAGCAAAAAGTAAAACATCATTGATCCTGCCAATGCACTGAAATCAGTTCAATGAAGTAAAAACTGCCAAGAACAGGCAGACTTGCATTATTACAGATATATGTAATTTCTGGTTTTAATCTCCTCATTCCCAAATCCAAGTTAGATTTTCAAGACTCTATTTCACTCACGCACATAGCCAACGAATGTGGATGACTCCATAAAGAAGAGACATGTATACTTTTGATGTGTCATTTTGTATTTTCCCATTCTCTATTATGCCTCAACGAAGAATACATTTGTTCTACCTAAAGGACTATGAAAATGTCTTACATTGAATATATCAAAAGCCATTCAAATGTTTTCCTATCAAAAGACAAAGCATGGCCATAAAGGCATAAAGTTGAATTGCAATAAATAAACTAAAACATATTCATTTCTTCTGTTGGCTGCATACTTATTCCAAGGAGTTTATATTCACAGCTTCTGTAAGGAACCCTTCTCTTAGAAATGCCTTCAGAAGCTACACCCCATCCTCCTGACAGTCCTCAGTGGAGTGATTTGGGATACAGTTAACAGATGAAAGTCATTAATGGCTGTGCTGAATATTCTCCATTTGCCCCTCCAGAACCACTCTCGGGGCCTCTCCACTCAGCCCCGTGTCCTGGAAGGCTGATCTGTGTGGGCTGTATTAAGGCTCCCCAATTCTCTGGCTTTCTGTCAAGTTTGGCCAAAGGGAAACACCATCAAAAAATGGAAGGCAAAGGAGAATGAACTCAGAGCTCAGAGTGAGCTCAGAGATGAGGCTGCCTTCCTCCTCCAAAGGTCCCAGCTCCAGGGAGCATAAGGGCTCCCCATCCTTTGTCAATTTCCCATTACCCTTCTCACATCTTTTGTAAATAGACACTTTATTAAAGGCTCCTCAGTCACACACACACACATTCACGATGTGAGGCAGTAATATGTTCCTTGCCCAAACCCTAACTAATAAAGGAGTCAAGTCTGCTTAACAAGGTGGGTGATAAAACTGGGTAGCATGTCTTTTAGTACAAAAGACAGACAATATAATCATGACAGCAATTGTTTGGCATTGCTCATTCATCGGCTCTGAAGTACTTTCCAAAGTATAAGTTCAGAAATGGTTTTGAGCATATTCCAAACATCTGGTCTCTGAAGGTGACCACTTTGAAGGAAACACTATTCATTTAGCAGTTAAATGTCTGGATGTTTGTTGTTTTTAAACATCTCAAGACATTATCATCACATTTTGTCATATCTGTTCATCACTTCCCATGAAAAAAATAGGTACTTTGGAATTTCTGAATGCATAGTCAAATCTGGGGGCAAAACCGGTGCAGATAGTAAAAACAGGAAATAACATTACTAAAAAGAGAGATGGAGAGAACGAGAGAGAGAAAGATCGAGAAAGAGATATTTGAGGAGGATACTGAGAAAGCAATAGAATTGTTTTCTACAGACACCAAGGGGGAGAAGCGGGAGGTGGGGGGGGGGGGTTATGTGAATTGGGAGACTGGGATTGACATACATACACTAACACGTATAAGATAAATAACTAACAAGAACCTTCTGTATAAAAACAAAACCAAGCAAGAAGTCATGAGATTATGGGGTTTTTTATTTTCTTTTAAAGTGTTTTTCAAATAAATAAAAACCCACAAACAAGATTAAATTAAAACCATGATATTTTTTAAAAGGAAACTGATAACAGGCATTTTTATGTGGAAATCTAAAAGCAAGTTCTTTCTACTACTAAAACAATCTATAAATTTTTAAAGAAAGAAATAAAACTGTTTTCAACAAACATTTCATTAAGCAGACATAAGTAAAATTTTCATGCTGTGAGGGGCAGGCTGTCTAGGTAAAGTCTGCACATGCTTGAGGAATCCTTGATTCCCTTAGTCTCTTCCAGAATCAGTTTTCTTTTTTAAAAGACTATTGATACTTAAGACAAAAACTTGAAACCTGATCTAGTGGCTAGTTCTCTATTTGGAGCCAGTTAATTTCATAAAGCTGGTGTTAAGCTATTCTCTTTATTTTCTCTGTACATAATGTACTATATTGAGCTGTTGTGGCTTAAAAATACATGATGAACAATTTGAAAGTTTCCAATGTTTTTGATTTAGATTTGCACAATCATAGAAATTAGAGATGGAAAAACTAGGATTCTTGCTCTTAATATGAACTGTAGACCTTGGTCCCGGGCTTGGTTCTGTTCTGATCAATGAAGCAGGGGGTGTGAAAAAAGCCCTCTGTGCAATTGCTCCCATTATTTCAGGATTTTTGGACTAGCATTATCTCTTTAATGGAGGAATTTTACTCGAGCGATTTATCCTGGAGACCTAGTAAATAATGTCTCTCTTGGCATTACACTTTAAACTTATTGTTTGACAGAGGCTAGGTCTCATCAACTGCAGTATAACTGAGCAAAGGATGTTGTCACTGCAATTAACTATAATGTCAAGATTGGCCCGAAAAAGGCAGCAACATGGAACTCTCCAATTCCTTGTGTTTGGGACCATGGAGACAACCAAGTTCAGCCTTTTAGTCATATTTAATTCATATAATGGGATATTGGCACATATAGAATCCTACGTAAGTTATTTTGTTAACAATGATCTATATCTTTAATTCCTTTAATCCGCTCATAGCTTACTGTTTCTACTTTTTTTCCACTCAACGCAAAATGGGTTTTTTAAAAATAAATTTATTTATTTATTTATTTTTGGCTGTGTTGGGCCTTCGTTGCTGTGCACAGGATTTCTCTAGTTGCGGATGCGGTGCACTGGCTTCTCGTGGTGGCGGAGCACGGGCTCTAGGCGCGCAGGTTTCAGTAGTTGTGGCACGTGGGCTTAGTTGCTCCGAAGCATGTGGGATCTTCCCGGACCAGGAATCAAACCTGTGTCCCCTGTATTGGCAAGCAGATTCTTAACCACTGTGCCACCAGGGAAGTCCCACAAAATGGTCTTTTAAATCTTATATTGCTTTGGAGATTCTCCTAGTTTTGCTCTCTTTTCTCAAGTACAGCTCCCTCTTAGATTCATGTAGCTGAGAGGGACTTTATAAATCATCTAGTTGCTAACCTCATTTCAAATATGAGGAAACGACACCCAAAACGTGATTGGCCGTTACCCTGTTCAAGCTTTCTCCTGATCTTCACTAACAAGGCATAATATATTGCACTTTTAACAATAACATTTGAAAAAGAATATGATCTACTTTCTCAGAATTTAAGCCAAGTTTTTCTTTAAAAGTTGGAAATTCTACTAAAATGTCCAATTTTTTCAAATCAGTTATTTCAAAACCAAATTCATAGTTAAGACTATCCCATTCCAGTGTAAACAAACTGAGAGCAGATCAAGAATAATCTGGCCCTTATCAAATGCTGTTAGCTAGATATATTTTCACATATGTCTTTTATCCTCCTTACCAGATCTTATGCTCTTTGTTTTTTCCTCCAAAATGCTGAGCTCCATGCTTTCCATGTAACCAAGGGAACCCATTGATAAAAGACACTGGCAACCCAGAATCCACAGCTCTTAATTCTGGGACTTCCCTGGTGGTCCAGTGGTTAGGACTCTGCACTCCCAATGGGGGGCATGGATTCGATCCCTGGGCTGGGAACTAAGATCCTGGCACAGCCAGAAAAAACAAACAAATAAACAAACGAACAAAAAACAGCTCAATTCCAATTGACATAATGATATGCCAACATAAATTTGGGAAGAAATAAATTAGTATTTATTTTGCTTTTAAAAATACGCAGAGGAATGAGTTAATTGTTTTCAGCAGAAAGAGCCCAACACACATTGTTAAAAATCTAACAGGGCCTAAAAGTAAGCACAGGATCTGAACATGGGCATGGGAAGAATTCCAGTGACTCCCAATCACCCTCTTTGATGAGTCAGAACTGCCCTCTTGAGTGTCCAGCCTAAGACTGGCACTTACAACCATTTAGTACAATAAAGCAGGTAAAATGCTTCAGCTTCACCTGTAAATTCACAAGGATAATCTATTTGCTCTCTTTAGCTAGAAAAATTGCAAAAGGGTGATTCTAATGGAATAGACTTATTTTAAATTATAAATGTTTCATATTTTATGTAGTTCATTTGATGTGTTTTTCTGCTTCTTTGTTTAAATAAACAGTGGTCTCCATAAGAATCTTGATTTGTCTAAAATAGTAATTAGTTAAAACTAAAAGTGTTTCTCTCTGTATTATTTGTCTGACATCCCTTGGAAAGAATTTCTAACCAATAGGAAAAAATTAAAGTTTATACTGAAGAACATTTTTCTAAGTCCATTTGGCCAGGTCAGTAGGTTTGGAATTTGGCAGTGCCTGTAAATTTTATTTAATTTCACTTCACTTTAAAATTTTGCTGAGTGAATAGAACTAAGGGAATCAGAGGATGATTATTTATAGGCTTTTTTAAAATGTTACCTAAAATAGTTAGGAAAAGACAGAGTTGATGACAAGAAAACCATTCAGTGGATTAAACAGAATTTTATAAAGACAGGTACTGACTAAATGTACAGAATGAAAAGAGAGTCTTGAATAATTTTATTCTCCATGGATATACTGATATTTCTTTCCTATAAAATATAGTAAATATTTAGATGGACTTTACTAAAGGGAGATTTTAGTAATAAAAGTATACATTGGAATTAAAACAATGAGATGAGAAGTTGGAAGGATTTACAAAAAATATTTCACATTCTGACCACAAATGGATACAGCTTTCTGTGTCTTCTGAGGAGTGAAACTATAATATTTCCTCTCTCAGTGAACATCTTCACTCCCAAGGCCGGCTTCTTAGAAGAGTCACGTACCCCACAATTTTTCATAAATGGAGAACCTCTAAGAACAATGCGGCACATTGGAGAAAGTAGGTCAACCATTTGGGATTGTCAAGGGTTACACAAACACAGACTAAGGCACAGTTCCAACATATAACATATTACGGTAAGGAAAGCCTGACTTCGGGAGAATGATCATCATTAACCTGAATTTCCCTCCAGATATTTTGGACCCAGTGCCTGTTACAAACCAAGGCTGGTGGGAAGAGTGGACCTGCTTCCTCCAAATAAGTGTGGGAAACCTACACTAGCAGACATCACAGCAGCAGTGCAGGAACTCAAAGGTTCTCTTTATTTCCCCTCAATCACAGGCAAATGAAGTGTAAAGTCAGACACGAAAGTGAAGGATAAATACTCTTTCCAAGGAAACTTTCCACACAGATACCTGTATGAGATGGGAGTCCCAAAGTAGGAATTTGCTATTGTGAGACAACCAGGATAGCACAGTTTAAAAATTCATCCCAATTTAGCTTCACAGACCTTTTTTTTTTTTATTCCCCGCTATGTAGCAAGCTTTATAACATAATTCAAGGCTCAGTGGAGGAGAAAAATAAACAAAAGAGCAACAGGAAAGGTAGTTTGCCCCTGGAAATAGAGATGAAATCAGACAAATCACAACCTGCACTGTTTCTGTCTTCCCAGAAAAGAGAACTGCTAAGAGCACAGTGCCTTTGGCTTGAATCACTAGCTCGGAAATGCTTACTCTGCCCTTTGGCCAGGACTCCGAGCCCAGACTCCAGCACTGGTCTCCTGGTGATCACAAAACATGGTAGTCTTCTCACGAGGGGTTAATGAGACCAAGAACAGCTTTCCCAAAGCTGTGCCTGGAAACTTCATGGAGAAAAACCAGGATGTGATAAGCGAAAGGAGGCATGAAATCAGTAATACTTTCTCAGAAGTTACTGTAACCCTGGGCTTAGGAAAGGGTATTTGACAATGTAACTCAGGACATTTATTTGTCAAATGAATTCAGTGTGGCTCAGATATGAGTATAGCCACATGAATGAAAAATAACCAAAAAGCAGGGGGCGGGGGGGGGAAGAGATGTCTCCCGCAAAGATGAAATAATAGCTCTTGGGGTGCCATAAAGTCCTAGATTTCTTGGATTTGCTTTATGCCATGGGATTTAGGTGTCGTGACTTTGTGTGACTATGAGTATCTCATCATGGATGTACCTCGGGCATCTAAAATGCAACACATCCAAAAACTGATCCTCATTTTCAAATTCCAATGTGAAGTAATAGAGTAAAGATTTGTTCCAGGGTCTCTAGGAGCTCAGGGGAGAACTAGCTACCTCGTGGATGTCAAGGAAAGCATCACAGATATGGCACTCCGTGAGCCGCATGTTGACAAGTGAGTAGGAGCTCACAAAGTGATGAGTCGAACATGAGGTGTTTCAAGAACTTCAAAGAACGTAATTGGTTTTGATCAGTTTCTACTCACGCTTCTGACACCAAGGGGTGGGGGGTGGTTTCCTCACACCAACCAATTCTGCAACTCTGAACACCAACTGGGTGTCTTATAATTCAATTCAATTCTGTCACCAACTACCCAGGATTAGCACAGACCCCACAGATTAAGGGCTCAGTCCCACAAAACCGCCCCTACTTCAGATGTCAGTTGCGAGTCCTGGACCCCCGTTCTTCTACTAAACAATTGGCTGTACAATGGGGCTTCCTACCACCTCATCCTTGGGTTAATCATTTGCTAGAATGGCTGGCTCATAGAACTAAAAGTTAAAAAAAAAAAAAAACAGTTTACATACTATTACCAGTTTATTATAAAGGTTATTACAAAAGATACAAAGGAACAGCCAGATGAAGAGGTACATGGTGTGAGGTCTGGAAGAGTCCTGACTTCTGTCCCCAGGAAGTTGGGTTGCACCACCTTCCCCTCCCAGCTTGTGGATGTGTTCACCAACCTATAAGCTCTCTGCTGTTTAGGGGGTTTTATGGAGGTTCCATTGTGTAGGCATAATTGGTTCCATCACTGGGCGTTGGTGATTAACTCTCCAGGGGTAGAGGGGTGGGGCTGAAATTTCCAACCCTCTAACCACAGGGTTGGTTCCCCTGGCCCCATCCTGAGGCTGTCTAGGGACCCACTAAAGGTTATCTAATTAGCATAAACAAGTATGGTTGAAAGGGGCTTATTGTGAAAACAAAAGACACTCCTCTCACCCCTATCACCCAGGAAATTTCAAGGGTCTTGCCTCAGGAGCCAGAGACAAAGACCAAATATATATTTCTTATTATATCACAAGATCACATTGGTTTAAAGGGGCAATGGGAGATGAAACAGTGGAGGAAACAGGGGTCTAATTATGAAAGGATCTTATTAAAGTTAAATGTATCCAGTAGTCAAGAGGGAGTTACTAAAATATTCACAGGGAGTGATGTGGTCATATTTTCATTTTCCAGAGATCCCTCTAGGAACAGTGTGGACAGTGGATTGGAGACATGCAAGACTGACAGCCAAACCCAACGAGGACTGAAATAGAGCTATGACAATGCCATTGAAGAGGCATGGGCAGATGAGGGAGATAGTACAAAGGTAGATTTTGTGGGACTTCATAGGATACCTGATGAGAGGAGTAAAGGAGAAGAAATTAAGGATAACTCTTAGAGTTCAAGCTTAGGGGATCAGTTGGGCAGTGACCCAGGTAGCCAAGGACCCAAGCAGAAAAGAAGAAGGACTAGGCTTTTCGGCAGGAGTCAATGAGAATACTTTTGGACATGCTGAGGTCCCAGTGGGTCACTCTGGTGGAAATGCCAAGGAGGAAATTAGAGAAACAAATCTGGAGCTCAGAAGAAATGTCTCACAAGAGCAAGGATTTGCAAGTTATGGGCCTGTGGTTAGCCATGGAAATAACAGGTACTTCTAAGTGAGGCTGAGGTGAAAAGGTGTCATGCAGCATCCTTGAGGCAGGCATGCAGAGAGAACCCTCTTCACCCACAAGAAGGGAGCCTAATTGGAGGGAGAGGGTCCCCACTCCTGGTAAAGCTCTAGATCTGCCTTAAGGAGCTTTGCAGCAACACAGCTATTAGGAAGCACGTGCACTTAAAGGAGTCAATTCTCAGGGATCCTGTGTAAGTGCCACCACCATAACTACACCACCAATGTAGAGTTGAAAGTGCTCCATGTGGAACCAGAACTGAATGCTAAAAAATAATCAGTGAGATTATAGTGTGGTGATACATGCAAGCTTTTGTATACAGTCAGTCCTCATTATTCCAAATTCTTTATTTGCATATTCAAACTACTAAAACTGATAACCCCAAAGTCAATACTCACAAGGTTTTTGTGCTCATTTGTGGACATGCATGGAGGGTCAAAAACTCGAGTCCCCAGCGACCACAATCCCGGTTGAGGTTGAACAAGCTGATGCTGTGCCTTCTTGTTTCCGCTCTCCTGCTATAAACAAATGTCCTTTTCCAGGTAGTTGGTGTCATATTTTTTACATTTTTGTGCTTCTGGTTAGTAATTCGGCTGTTTAAAATGGTCCCCAGGATAGTGCTGTAGTGCTGTCTGGTGTTCTAAACACAAGGCTGTGATGTGCCTTATGGAGAAAATACAGGCTTCACTCAGGCATGAGCTATATAGTGCTGTTGGCCATGAGTTCAATGTTAATGAAGCAACAATATATATTAAAGAAGATGTTTTTAAGCAGAAACACACACACAAAACAAGGTTACGTATTGACTGATTGATGAAAATGTGACCAGAGGCTTGCAGGAACCCAACCCTGTGTCTCCCCTAGGAGCAGGGATTTGCTCTCCATTAACTCGGTGTTCCCAGTGACTTGATAGGACATAATTACTGCAAATAACAAAGACTGATTATCTATGCAGAAGGCTAGAATAAGCCAAGAGCCGCATCAGTCCTAAATGAAACTCCTGATTTATTCAAAATGGTTCATTATACAGTCACCTTAGGTTCAGGATAAGGTATTGGTTTTGAGTTTTTATTTGGGTTTCTGGGGCTGGGGCGGGGTTGGGGGGGGCAGATTTTCTCTTTGAACCACCTGATCATTGATCGCAGTCACATGAACTGAAGAAGTAAAGCACGTCATGGAGTTCAAGGTCCCATCCTGCCACGTACTTGCTCTGTGACCTTGGACAAGCATTTGCTCTCTCTGAATCTTCATGCCTCACCCATGAAACCAGGCAGTGACACCACACGACCCCTCAGATCCCTGTCAGCTCTGATGGTCCATGATTCTGCAGCCAGTTCCAAAGTAAGGGATATTGCCATCAGTTGTGACATTCAGATGACATAAGATTTATGAAGAAGGATTTCCTGGAGTGCATTTCCTGTATTTCCCAGAGCAACCTGAGGACAGATTCATTAGATTATTGATTTAAAGATTATGCAACTGTTGTCTAATTTTAGCTTTTCGGACTGGAATAAACCCAAAGGAAAATTGTAAAACTGTAAAATACCCTCAGTTATTTAAAACTTAGTGGCATTAAAAATAGAAAGAAACAGCATAAAGAGAAGAGTATCTGATCGTAATTATTTAAAGCAAATGGCTCAAATGATCAAGGCTGGACCCAAATGTTGTGCATTCCAGGCTAGCCTGAGCACCCTGCTCTGTCTTTTCGGTCTCTCCAGAGGACATCAGCATATCTTACCAGCGATTGCATGCTCTGTGAAGCACTTGGCAAAGGACTGGATGGACATGTGCGACCCAGACGTTTCCATGGAAGGTTAGGCCTTACAGATGTAGTCCTCATCTTAAGAATGTGTGCAGGATTAAGATGTAATCCATTGTTTCAAAGACTACAATGATGCAGAAAATAAATGCTCTAGTTTATTTTTCCCCTTCTTTAATTGTAGAGGATACATCATAAAAGATACAGAATCCTTTATTTTACAAAAGGTGTCTCTCTTCCAAATTGTCAGAGGGTAACCCTAGGTAGTAATGGAAAAAGTTGAGAAGATTTAAGCACACGCGTGCACGCGCACACACACACACACACACACACATATCGCCTCGCCGTACTATTTTCTGTAGCCAAATGAAAAAAATCACCATGTTATCTGCAGGCTCAGATCTAACATCTGAGGGGATCCAGGCACCATCTCTTCCTCCATCTCCATCCCACACTTGGAGGGGCTCTTGTACGGACAGGTGCACTCACCAGCAGGCAGTGACAGCCCAGTCATCTTTCTGAAAGATAGAAGAAACCCTTGCAGGTGCTGGCAGTGGGTTCAAGGCCACTGGGCTGGGGAATTCTGAGATGCTGTGTCCAGAAGGCGAGCATCTCCCTTTAGGTCCTCCGATTCCTCACCCCATGGAGGAGGGACACAACCAAACTGGCACGTGTACACCTCTCTCAAGATGCGATTTTATCCTTTCTCCACATATGATAACACATGTGTCTTTCCATGGTTTTCCTAAGCACCCCTCCAACTCTAAATGTCTCAGCACGTGGAAAGCTGTTCTTCTTGGAGGATTTAAAGCATAACAGTATATTGCAATGTGTTTGATACACCTGTAAGTGCATGAGAACACTGGCTTTCTGGGGATAAGAGTAAACAGTTTCTTCTATATAGAAACAGTTCAAGACATAAAATGGATAAAATTAATGTTTCAGTGAGAAACAACTCTACGTTCCTATGCACATTTATGAAATACAGAAATGCAACGTCACTGTTCTCCCTCCCCTTGATCACCTCCTGCAGAAGAGCCATGAAAGCTCTATGGCTGTAGGACCTGGTCTGTCTTTGGCACCTGGCCCAGTGCCTGGCATCTACTGAATGGTCAATAAATGTTTGTTGAATAAATAAATTTAATTCACTCTTTTAATCTGCAGAATATCAGCGCCTCTGCTCTAAACAATGGGTTTCATTTCAAAACCCACATAATAAAGTCGACCTGGGTTCCCCATCCCACATCTCTTTCTGTGGCTGGAGATGTTTTTAATCTTGAGAAATGCATGGGGCCACGTGGTATGCTCGGCTAGTCTGCATTACGAGGACCCAGTTTCCTTCTCTAGTGCTCCTCAAACAGTAACGTGACTGTTCAGCTTTTGACTTTAGGCAACACGCTGCGTCCTGACGGCAGCAGCTGTGAAGAGACAGTCATTGGACAGAAGGACAGCTAAGGGCGAGGAGACCCAGTCATCACTCCTCCTTCAGAGCATCTTCATGCCGCACCCGAATGTCCTGCGGCTTTGGTTGGGAAGCAACCAGGAGCCACAGCCTCTCAGGTTCGTTTACTCTGCTCTTGTCATCTTTTCCTCCCTAAATGTCATGGCACTCAGCGTTCTGCATGTCAAGCCAGCGTCTGCCCAAAGGGAGGCAAAAACACCATGGAAACTCTCAGGAGCTGAGGAAAGGCAATACCACTTACCCTGTTCAACTGTTTCTTTACCAAAAAAAGCACACATTGCGGGGGCGCGGGGGTGCTTCCCTGGTGGTCCAGTGGTTAAGACGCTGCCCTTCCACGTCAGGGAGCACAGGTTTGATCCCTGGTGGGGGAACTAAGATTCTGCAAGCCGCATGGCACGGCCAAAAAAAAAAAAAATTAACCGGAATAAACTCATTAAACGCAAAAAGGGGGAGTGAGGAGCGAAACTATCAACTATCCACGAACAGGCAGCTCGGCCAGCAGCCCACCTCCCACCTCAGGAGGGTCCCCAGAGACACATACCTGACAGCACACATCAGAGAGAGAAATCAGGAAGGGACTGGGGGAGGCGAGGAAATCAGCTACAAAAAAGAAAAGAGAAGAAAGGAGAAAAGGAAAGGAAAGGAAAGGGAAAGGAAGGGAAGGGGAAAGGAAATAAGGAAAGGAAAGGATAAAAAAGAAAAGAAAAGAAGAGAAAAAAGAAAAGAAAAGAAAAGAAAAAAGAGAAGAAAAGGAAAGAAAAAAGGCATGGCTTGAGGGATCTTAGTTTTCAGACCAGGGATCGAACCCAAGCCCTCAGCAGTGAAAGCATGGAGTCCTAACCACTCGACCGCCAGGGAATTCCACTAGCTGAGAAAAGGCAGGATCCTTTTGGTTGCTTTTCCTAAGAAAAGGGGTATTTAAAGCATTTAGACATTTTAAAATCGATGTTTGTAGCCCCATAACTACATATCCAAAATAAAAATACTTTTAGAATTACAAGCTTAGTTAAAAGACCTGCAATAATGTTGTCATCATGTGATGTAGGTGGAAAGACGTAAGTGCACGCGGGGCTGTGGTGAGCCAGGTGCACTAGTGCAGCCTGGACCAGTGCCAGGAAACGGCAGCTGCCCAGGCGCCCGCTTCTGCACGGCCCCCCACTCCACGGGGGCCCCTCACACTCCCCACCAGCCAAACTCTAAAGGGTTACAGCAGGTCAGGGCCCCTGAGGCACAGGTCGTTCAGATGTTGTAACATCACTGCTAAATAGGATCCTCATTTTCTTAACCTACGTATTCGTGTTTGTGGGTGCGGGAAAATACACCAAAATGCTTAGCAGTGGTTATATTGAGATGTGGAATTGTGAGTGACTTTTATCTTCTTCCTTATTTTTTTTTTTTGAGTTTTCACAGTTTTCTACACAAAAGTAAGACTATTATTTGTAGAGAGAAACTCTTAAAGGAAAATTTAATCATCCCACTATTGACTCGTCCCTCATTCAGTGCTGGTAGCAATTTACTAAATCTGATATGGTCTATATCCAAGATATGTGTCTTGGAAGCCTACTCTGAGCCTAGCACATAGGGATACCAAGTAATATAAAGCATGACCTCTGTCGAGGAGTGGAGTTAGGTGTATACACACACACACACACACCACATACACTCCCAATCTGTGCTCAGATACCCTCGCCCCACCTGAGCATCCTGTTTAATACTGCAGCCCACCTCCACCCCACACACTGGATTCTCTTTACTCAGCTCCAAACTTTCCTTTTCCAACCTCTTAGCACCTCCTTCAAGAACAGCAGGACAGGCAGCTCCTCACAGGGCCACTAAAGCTGAGGTTATCACAGGACAAACCAGAAACAGGGGCCCTGACAGCTTCAGGTGTTATGGAAACACAGGCGAAGGGCTGTGGAGGAAAGGGAGTGCCAGGTTGCAAAGAATAAATGGACCTAATCCTCAAGCACCTGTCCTTGAGGAGAAAAGAAGGACAACAAAGAGCAAGCTGACTTTTTCACTTGCAGGGCACTTCTGTCATCAGAGTCAGGACCTCACTTGTCATCACAATTTCAGGGGCAGGGAAATTTAATTCCTTTATTCTAGTGGCTACACGCTAAGGTTCTCTAACCAGAAATAGACTTGAATTCAGGCTTTACGTGTGTGGCCTCTGTGACCAGGGGCAATTTACTCAACACCGCTGAGCATCAGTTTCCCCATCGATGGAGTGGGGAGAATCACAGAGCACAGTAAGGAATGGAATGAGAGCGGGAACACAGAGCACTTTGCCCAGCGCCTAGAAGGGAGGGAGAGGTGGGCTGGGCGATGGTGGAGGAGGGGGTGCAGAGATGCGGCCTCTGTCAAGTGCAGCCCTGCTCGCCAAGGCATCTCCCTCCCTCCGAGGTCTCCAAACACACCTGCCTTTTATCAGATCCTCTGAGTGCAGAGCTGTAACTGTGCAGCAGGCAGAGACATCTCCAACAGCTGCAGCTGCGGAAGACGAGCATCTTTCCTAACCACACCCACGGCCCTCCTGGGAGCGCCTGCCTCCCTTTTGTCGGGCCCTGTGCTCCCACTGTGCCTGTTGGACAGATGCGGGCAGAACAGGCAATGACACTTGAGTGGCCACATGTGTACACTGAGCGAAGATGTCCTCAGTGTCCCGGGAACGTGGAGAAATCCAACTGCAAACAGCTCTGATCCGAATTTGCAAAATACTCCCGGAAAGGCTCAACTCATAGAAAGAAGTTCCAAAGTGACAATGCTCCCCTACAACCATCAGGAGATCCTCAGAATGGTCACTTTTCTCCGAAAGGGGGAAAGAAGCCTGCTCAATCATGCCGAGGGGTGTGTCTAGGGTCAAGGGAGTTTCAAGAACTCTCATGAAACAGTTTTGAGAAGGTCACGTGGAAGAAGGGTAGCCTTTTCAAAATATCCATCTGACCCTAGCATTCAAGCCTCGGTTGTTTTCCTGAACAAGGCCCCTCTCTTCCTGGTAGTCCACAGAAAAATGAGAAAAACACACGCTCCACGGATTTCTTGAGTTCCCTGTGTGGGACAACAAAGGTTAACTGTCTTCTTTGTCCCAAAGGAGAACAGCTGTTTGTAGTGTCAGACCACATACGTTAGCGTCTTCCTTGCCCTCCTGTGCTTGGCTGTGGGACTGTCAGCCTGTAAAGCATTTCTTTTCCACAGTGTCACAGTCAATCATTAGAAATTCAATTTTACTTTTACTCTTGTCCAGCCCCGGGCGACACATTACTTAGTCATAAAAGCGAACCCATCCATCGTGTCTATTTTCTCTCCAATCCAAGCAAAAACTCAAATAATATCATGCATCTAAAGCTAGAAGAAACCATTCTAATTTCCTGGCCTCAAAATGAATGCATTTTAACCCAATTTTGAACCAAGTCTCCTTTTTATTTTTTAGCTCTCTTGAAACTGTCTAAAGCAGACCTAAATCTGGTTTTCTAATTACTCATCTGGAACTAAACTAGAATGAAAAACTATTCCTTGAACCAAACGCGCCCAAAACCAGCTCTTGGTGCCTTTTGAGTAAAACCTGTGTGGCATTCTTCCGTTGGAGTGCGGTGGCACATGGGAGCCTGAACACAGTCTGATGTTGGCAAAGCGAAAAGTGCGAGCCGTGGTGGAAGGTGCAGCTCGAAGCCACGGGCGAAGGTCAAGTCAGTAGCCTGAAACAGATGAGATCACAGGTCCGCAACAGGAATATGCCCCAGTTAGGTAACGTTGGAAGGAGAGGTCTTGTGCCAGCACCAGGAAAGCCCATCGGAGCCCAGACACAGGTAAGAGTAAGGACCAGCACAACTGATGGGCTGGGTAGACAAGATCATGCGGAAGGCTGGCTGGGGCAGAGTTCAAGAGCCTGGAGATTAGCAGGAAATGGAGGATGGAAGCGTATAAGAAATTTAAGAAGGCAGATAAGAAGGATGGATGCCCAAAGAGACACTGATAAAAGTGGAAAGTTCGCTGGTTGCTGAAAAGATCAGAGCTGATCCTCCTCACCAGGCTGGCTTAAGCTGAGATGGCCAGAGGTGGCCCTGGTTTCCTGAAGGCTAGCCCGACCTGCACACGGGGTCTCGAGAGCCCACATGCTGCTTATAACACATGGGCTTGAAGCATGATTTTGAATGAAGAAATGGATGGATGGATGGATGGATGGATGGATGGATGGATGGGTTCCTGCAGATCTGAGGTATCAGTTTGCTATTTTTTCTTATATGCAAAATGTGTGGCCCATTCAGACAAGAATAAGTCTTGTAAAGTTAACAGTTTTTCTCACTCTAGGCCTTGAATTCTTAAATCTTATAATCAGGTAAATACCACCTGGTATGTACCTTTCACACTATCTAGAGAGGTTTTTTTTTTTAAGCTCTTGATTGGAATATAATTGCTTTACACTGTTGTGCCAGTTTTTGAGGTACACCAAAGTGAATTAGCTGTGTTTATACATATATCCCCATATCCCCTCCCTCCTGCGACTCCCTCCCACCCTCCCTAACCCAGCCCTCTAAGGCATCACCCATCATCGAGTTGATCTCCCTGTGTTATGCAGCAGCTTCCCACTAGCTACCTATTTTACATTTGGTAGTGCATCTATGTCAATGCTACTCTCTCACTTCATCTCAGCTTCCCCTTCGCCCCCCACCCCCCACCCCATGTCCTCAAGTCCATTTAGAGGGTTTTTTTCTTTAAAGTGACCAAAGGATGGTTTAAGGACAATATGCAAGCTACTGTTTTTTTCATTTTTTATTGATGTATAGTTGATTTACAATGTTGTGTTAGTTTCAGGTACACAGCTAAGTGAATCAGTTATACGGCTATCAATACATATATCCATTTTTTTTTCAGATTCTTTTCCCATATAGGTCATTACAGAGTATTGAGTAGAGTTCCCTGTGCTATACAGTAGTTCCTTATTAGCGATCTATTTTATATATAGTAGTGGGTATATGTCAATCCCAACCTCCCAATTTATCACTTCCCCCCACATTTCCCCTTTGGTATCCATAAGTTTGATTTCGAGATCTGTGAATCTGTTTCTGTTTTATAAATAAGTTCATTTGTATCATTTTTTATTAGATTCCACATATAAGGGGTATCAAATGATATTCGGATATCAACATCCAGCTCATCCTCCCCACAGAGCATCCAAAGGAGCCGCTGTGGTGTCACTGAGATCCTTTTCTGTATATCCCAAGTATTCTTTCCCTGAAGCCTGGTTTGTCCTGCATAATGATTCTCCTGGAAGCACATTTCAGATGTGCACCAGCTCAGAAATGAGTCAATGTTGTCCCACCATCAGTTAATAAAAATCCTTCTTCTGGCGTCCCTGGGGGTCCCACACTCCACCACCCCACTCCACGTAGCTTTCACGCCAGCCACGTGGACGGCCGTGGCCTTCCCCAGTGTCTTGAACTTCTCCACCTTCGTGCTTTGCTCATGCACTTCCGCAACCTAGGTGTCCTTTTCCCACATCCGTTCCATGGATTGAAATCCCATCTATCCCAGACCTCGGGCTCCTCCCTGGGATACTGCTACCTCCCACCAGCTAGGTCCCGTGATCTGAAGTGCTGCTCCAGCAAACTTTGGGTCGGATGATCATACTCAATCCAATGCCTTTTAGTTTGG
The DNA here is from genome assembly GCF_030028045.1 of Hippopotamus amphibius kiboko. Classification (NCBI taxonomy): domain Eukaryota; kingdom Metazoa; phylum Chordata; class Mammalia; order Artiodactyla; family Hippopotamidae; genus Hippopotamus; species Hippopotamus amphibius. Next base: position 84,162,403 of record NC_080188.1, on the reverse strand, counting down.
GAGACATTTGTCACTCATATAACACACTCGGGAAGAGGCACTAATCATATGAGCAAATTGCCAGGGTGACAGAAAAAGAGCAAACACACTTCTCCAATGATCCAGAAGTGACGACTTAGGGACAGGTTCCATGACACACAACCAAAACTTCAGAAATCTTCTGCTGGATGGAGGAAGGATGTGACCACCGAGGAAAAGCTCAGGGAGTTTTTGGCAGTGAGGAGACTGTCCTGTAACCTGACAGTGGGGGTGGTAACACAAACTTCTAAATGTGGCAAATTCATGGAACAGAACACCAGAAGAAAGAGAGGTCAGCTTTCCTATATGATCTTTTTTTTAATGTTAAGTGTTCTACCAGAGAAGTGAACTATGCATTAATAATCAGTCATTATTTTTCTGAAAATAGCTGTCAAGCAGGGTCGAATTAAGGACCTACTTATGACGCGAGTCCAGCTCTGAGATGATAAACAGCACTGGCTTTGTGTTTGGGAGTGAGGGGACCCAGTTGAGGAAAGGGAATATTTTGTGCCAAACAATACTGTACAGTTTGAAAACTTTGGCCTTGGTCTATGTAGTACCAGATTTAATATGCAATTTCCTTTCCCGCATACCTTAAAAGAAGACTTTAATACAGATATCACATACCGATTGTATGTAGAGCTTTTCTTCACCTGACCTAGACCTTTATATTTATTTTCACTCATTATTTCTTATCTAATTAGTTTAGTTATTTCAACTAAACGTGGCTTCGGGGGATGCAAGCAATTTGTTTCGGAGCCACAAAACTATGCATGTTTTTATTGTTACTAGAGTTTTCCAAAGCCTGCCCTAGTTTCATCATCTGTGACATGCTTTATCAGGTTAACAATTCATTTCTGTATTAGTAGCAATTTGATGACTACAGTAAAATCTAGACATGTGAGCCGTAAATTATCTAATATGCTATCTGTTCCGCAGTTTCTTCACATTAATCTAATCTCCATCCTCATCTCATTCTGTAACAATCCTAATTGAAATCCACCAGGGCTTAGTTAAAATGTAGGCTCAAGTGAGAAAGGATTTAAATGAGTTCTTAATGGAACCCAGAGACCTGCCACATTTAAAAGCTGCCTAGCCAGGTTATAAAAGAGTTTCAACAGTGAAAAAGGTGCAGCCCAGATTCTCAGCAGATCTTACTGAGGGCGATGGTGACCAGGCCAAGGTTTGGGATTTGGGGTTTTTCCACAGAGAATGCAAAGACAAACAAAACGTAAAAACTCTCTGCTTATTAAAGTTTTAAAAAACATGTGCACTCAGCCAGGTTATCTACACTGTGTATGTTTTATTGTGTCTCTATTTTGCATAACAGCAATTGGGGTATATAATTAACAACAAAAATGAATAAAAGGTGGGGTTTGAAAAACACAGCAAAGTATTCACGCTGATTAATTTCTGTGCTGAATCAATCGACTCTACACACAAAGTCACTGGGATTTGGGAGAGTAAAACTCTAAGTCGCAAAAAAAAAAAATTGTTTCTGTGGAGGACAAAACTGTTACCTCAGTTCTCTGCCTCAGTTAAAATTGTTTTAAGGGAGGTGATTTGACCTAGGGAAAATTTAATAGTGGCTGAGTTAAAACTAAAAAATCAATATAGCCAAAAAAAGGGGGGGGGGCGTTTTTTCTAATCACACACCTCTAAACTTTCACAGCTTTAAAAAATGCTTAACCATATTCTCCGATTTGGGCATGTTACTTTTCTCTCTCTGGGAAAGATTTTAATGGTAGGGTAATAGAACGCTTTCCCCCATGACAGATTCTTCTACAGCTTCTTCTACAGATTCTCAGTGAACGATCCTAGATCAAAAGTCTTGGGAAACTCCTACCCAGAAAGGAATAAAGCTTCATGGTATAACACACAAATCAACATCACATACAAATAAGAGGGAACTTTCTTCAGTCAAGAAATTGCAGTAGTGCAAAGTATAATAATAAATCGTAACTGTAAAACAGAGGTCCTGCGTCGAGCCTTTTTTCTGGAGCTGCTACACTGGAGAGCTAGCGTATTGCTCTGTAAAAGGATCTGGGACTCGGAAATCGTCATTTCAGTAAACTAGCCATGAAACATTGTTCTATGTCCAGCGCCTAGAAAAACATCAGGATGCGTCTGGAGAAAATCAGGCAGTGGAACTAAGAGCGGCTGCCTCTCTCTGCGTCCCCTCGCCAGCCCTCTGCGTGTGACTCGGCCACTGGGGGCTGCCAAAATGATTCCTGCTGGCAAACACTCTTATTTTCTTAGCCTCACAACAATCAGCTCGTTATTACCGAGCCATCACAGGAAGAGGAAAGCCCACCTCAAACTTCTGCTTCCAGCAGTGGCCATGGATTTGTGTAGAGCTGCCCACATTCTCCTGGACTCACTTGTGGCCGCTGATGGAGAAAGGGCATAAGCTCTGGCCAAAGAAGAGGCCTGTATAGAGATCGGACCCAGAGTCACATCAGCATGTGCTGTCACTAGCCCCTCTGAGGCTGAATACAAGCCCACAGTAACGGGACTAGGTGGTCAAGAGAAACAGGACCTGGGGAGGTGAACACCAACGAATAGGCACTTAATGTGAAGAATAATAAAGTATGTCTTTGGAGAAAAACATGCAAATGAAATAAATATATTATAAAATATTATAAAAACATATACTGGATCTGTGAAGGGTACGGTGTTTGTTTTCAAAAATAAGTCAAGAATTAAGGTACTACGTAAGGACTTCCCTGGTGGTCCAGTGGTTTAGAATCCGCTTTCCAATGCTGGGGACTTGGGTTCGATCCCTGGCCGGGGAACTAAGATCCCACATGCTACAGGGCAACTAAGCCTGTGTGCCGCAACTACTGAAACCCGTGTGCCACAACTAGAGAGAGAAGCCAGTGTGCCGCAACTAAGACCTGAAGCAGCCAACAATAAAATTAAATAAATAAATAAATATTTTAAATAAAATAAAAGAGTACTGTGCAGCAGTTTCAAGTAAAACACACACACACACTCCCAAAACTAACAGCAAATAGGAAACTTTTTCAATTACTTAACTAGTAAGGAGTCTAAAGCTTAACTTTTTCAACTAAACTGTTACAGATGTGTGTGTGTCTGTCTTGGGCGGGGGGGTGTATGTTTGTATTTCAAGCAACAGAGTCTTTAGTCACTGATCTGTTGGAATTCCCTCAGTTCTCGGCTTGGTTATCTCAGCCTAGTATTGGTGGAAGGGGAATTGGAGGTTACCCACTTCAATCCCTTCAGTTTGGAATGAAAAGACCTGGATGGCCGTGCACTTTGATCAGAGAGCGCCAGGCGGTGAGCGCAGCATCTGAGATCCAGGCTAACGCTCACTGCACTACTCCAGGCCAGCTGTGCCCATTCACAGCTTCATCACCTAACAAAAGGGTGACAGGAGAGAGAAAGCACCCATCCTTGTGACTTGGCTACCCTGGGAATGTCACCTTTTCCTCTTACACTTTGGGGGTCTAAGATCCCAGATAGACCCATCTGTGTCCCCATAGCTTGAAGTAAAGAGTGTGAGACAGTTTATTGGAACAACGTGAGCAGCCTGGAAATAGACACTGGAAGTGTTTACTTTATAAATCGCATCTTGTTAACATTTGAATAACGGCTGGGGATCGCCGATCCTGCAACCCAGCCACATCGTTCACTCTTCCCCAGAGCAGTGCATGTTCAGAGAGGAGACCAGGCCAAGGCACGCGTTACCCAGAAGCCTTCACCCAAACCTCATGACGGTTCTTCTATTTATGCCAAGGCTGATCCCCAGCCCACACTGAAGCCTGGTCTTCATCCTTTGACTCTGATGTCAAGCAAAGCATAGTTGAAGGAAACGTCCAAGGGAAATGAAGGAAAATCAAGCATTTCCTTATTAGGCATAGAGCTGGTCTGACTTCCCACCACAAGCCTCCCTAGGGCAGGCCATGCTTCCTAGGAAGGGAAAGTCCAAAATGAGCCACTGCACAAGTCCAGACCTTGAACTCATTGTCTGCTTACACCAAAGCTCCATAGCCTTTTCCTGCTGACCAAGAAATAGCCTTGACCTTGGTCTATTTTGATCAGAACTCCTTCCCTCAGTTAAGTGCAGGAGAAGGAAAGCAAACACAAAACCTAGTAGTCCCACCAAAATCCAACCCCCCACTTAACTGCGTACAGTGTAGACGCATCCCAACGAAGACCAGACCTAAGTAGAAGCCTACATGGCGGACATACAGCATCATCTCTTCCCTGATTTGGGTCAATAGAAATGACCCCTCTACTGCTCTCAAATAGCCACTTGCCTGTGCTCAGGCAGAGAGGACGGATAGCATCCATCATCTCTCCAAACATGTGATAAAATCCTGTACCTGGCCTGGGACTTTCAAACTTTGCTCTAGCTCCCTGAGCCCCAGCAGAGCCATTTGGAAGTGGGAAAGAAATATAGTCTAAACCACTAAGGACAAAAACAAGCCCCCAAAGCTCTTATTTCTTCTTTTGGATTGCAGTCCTTTACTTACTTGCAAGCGTCTTTTCTTAGCTTTAGTGCATCTTGGCCTCCCTCTCTCCCAATGCGGTTCAAGCTATCTTGATACCATGGTGGATGAAACACTGAGGAATAGTCCACAGGATCAAAGCATGTCACCGTTCAGAAGGGCATGTGGCCAGGTTCTGTCCCCGCCTCTCCCATAAGCCCACTCTAACTTTCTAAAAGCTTCTTCCACTCCTGCACAGATCCATTTGGTGGAAATTTCCTGAGCAAAACCTGGACAGCTCCTCATTAGGTCAGGTGTCTCTTTGCTTGTCAAGAAGGAAAACCAACATATAAGTAGTCTCTCGTTGCCCATTTTCTGTACGGAAAGTGATTTCTCCTTTGAAAAGTTGCAACAGTCTAGAGTAAAAGCCCATATGGTCTAGGCTCTGAGAGTATGGGGGTCATGTTGGGTGTGTGGCCCACCAAAGGTTGCTTCCATCTGAGAGAAAGGACAACTTCACTGAAATGTGTTGTTACAAGTTGACCAGATTTTGCCTCTTGCAGACTCAGACAATTTTAATTATTCGGGTTTCACATCAATGGTAGCTGAGTTGAGTTGAGTGTGGAATCATATTATACAAAGTAATTTAAATAATTTTTGGAAGAAATGAGTCCAGCCTCTCGACGTAAGGAAATGTCTCTCTCCCTCTCTAACACGTCGGCTGTGTTACCCCAACTATCACGTATCAGAAGAGGTACGGGTTAGCAAACGTTTCAATCCTTGAGATATAGGTACATGAACATCACCAAGATGCCATCCTCCCTGAGAACTGAGACAGCTCTCTTCACCCCAGTGGTGGGCGACTGGAACCCTCTTCCACTTTGAGAACGATTTCTCGCCGGCTGCCCTTGTCTGAGTGGTAGAGCTGAGAACAGGACCCCAATCTCCTGGCTCTGGTGGCTTTATCCACAGTTGCTCCTGGTTTTAGAATTCCATATACACTTTCGGTGTGCCTCCTTGGCTCCAGCTATGTTATGAAGCTATTATTACCTAACAATACTCCCATTAATCACCATGACAGATGGAAACCAGCCCTGGTCGTGTTCTCCGCACTCAGCGTCAAACAGTCCCAAAGCTAGTGGGGATGACGCCAGCCATGATTTAGTTCTAAAAGCTTCTGTTTATCCCCCACCCCTTTTCCTATTACGCTTCACTGCAGTGCCTTTTTCCTGTCACAAGACTCCATGCTTCTATACGGAGCAACTCCTGATGGAATTCTGGGAAGTGGTTTTCTGTTGACAGACACCATATAATGATGATAAACGATGGACAAGTCAGCAGTCTTAAAGCTGTTATTCCCCTAGTAGCACTCTTCCAAATACAGGGAGTATTTCTCCAGGCTGAAGCAGCACAAAGCTGCAACCCTGGAAAAAAATTCTCCATTCAACCTCCTTTCACAGACTGAGGAAAACAAGGGATGCTAAACAGAAAATGTAAATCACCTGTGAGGTAATACAGCCCAAATGATGCCCTGAAAGTGTTGAGGGTACATAAACAGTTTCTTTACAAAAGAGCTTTGTTCTAACTTAACTGTAAGTGGTGGTGTGGGTTCTCCTTGCTTTCCCTGAATAAATGACACCTTGAAGTAAGAGTTTCACGTAACAGTGAATGTCTCTCTCCAAAAAGATGGGTAAGTTTTTTAAGCTCAGTCACGCATTTGGGCTCTTTTAATTGAAAGCTATTTGATAGCCTATCTCTCAAGAAGCTGTTAGATACATAACTCCACAGAACTGACTAATAGGTTATTAACAGAAGGAAAATATATAATAAAAAGGCCAGTCCTGAAAAGCATAGGGCAGTGAATAGAATTTTTTCTGCCTCTCCCACTGACGGATGCTAAAAACTGAATTTCAAAACGTGGGTTTGCATGGGTTTGTTGAATGATGTTGTTCGACTCCACTGATCCCATTGAGAGATAGAAAGAAAGTATCATAAAGAAAAACACTCCAAATGTTCCTAGTTTTCTTGCTATTTTAACATCACTATTGATATTTTCCTATTGATTCGATCAGTAAGTGCCAAAGGCAGAATAGAACGGTACTGTGCAATATGGTAACCACTAGCTGCATGTGGTGATTTAAAATTTAAATTTGGACTTCCCTGGTGGCACAGTGGTTAAGAATCCTCCTCGCAACGCAGGGGACTCGGGGGTTCGATCCCTGGGCCGGGAAGATCCCACATGCCGCGGAGCAGCTAAGCCCGTGCTCCACAACTACTGAGCCTACGCTCTGGAGCCCGTGAGCCACAACTACAGAGCCCACGCATGCCCTAGAGCCCAAGTGCCGCAACTACTGAGCCGGCGCACCTAGAGCCCGTGCTCTGCAACAAGAGAAGCCACCGCCGTGAGAAGCCCACGGCGGAGACAGACAAAGAACAGTCGATCAAATAAAGATCGTTGTATCTGGCATTAGTCGCTGTGAGGAAAATAAAACCAGGTCATGAGGCAGACAATGACTGGGTGGGGACAGGTGGCCACTAAAGCCCTCTCTGAGGAGGTGACCTCTAAGCAGAGCTTCAAATGACAGGAAAGAGGCCGCCACAGAAATCTGGGGACAGAGCATTCCCCAGTCAGAGGCAAGAGGAGAAGCTCAGGCCCTAATGTAGGAACCACGGGGAGCTTCTGTCGGGTAGCAGGAAGGCAGCTTGGCCAGCAGGTAGAGACATGAGCGGTGAGCAGTGATGTCAGATCCATCAGCTCAGGCCGGGTCCACTAGGGCCCTGTCAATCAACAGGGACAGTTCAGATTTTATTCTCAAGGGACCAAACATAACACTTCCTTAAAGCTCTCAATCTGGAAAAAAAAAAAATACACTGAGAAATAACTCATTCTGTTGTTCCCTCTCCAAAAGCAATTGCCATCAAGACCATGGCCCAAATTTGCAGGCAGCTGCTGCTAAGAATGACCAAACTTTACTGCCTTTGGTCTGAAAATCATGCAGAATTTTTTGAACATCTCATGACTCTCTCCAGCACTTCTTAGGAACTATTAAGAACTCTTCCCAGAGGGAAGAGTAAAGAAAAAAATACATCCATTCATATACACAGACGTACAAATTAAAACTCGCTAACCCAAAGACAGTGAGTGGCTTAGAAGTAAACTCCACACAAGCAGCTCAGGGTTTGAGATTGGGATCACCGTGCCTATTACCAAGAGAAAATATGCTCATTTGTCTGGATTAGCAGTAGACTAAAAGGACACTTGTATATTCTAGCAATGGGGGGAAAAAAAACTACTTGTCAAATCCTTCTTTTACAGTTGAGGAAACTAAGACCCAGAAAAGGTAAATTCATTTCCAGTGGCGTATGGCAAACAATTGTCTGCTGTTACCGAAATGAATGAAACATTGTTAAAATCAGGAAACATTGGCTTTTTTCATGAACTGAGTGAAGACTTACACATTAGAGATCAAATTGGTTATTCAAAAACCCCAGGAAAGAGCGTGCAGTCCGCCTCCACTTTTTTCTGGAGTCTGTTGGCACCATCATGTTCTTGGGGACACAGAGGTTGCCCGCAAGGTGCCCTGAGTGAGCAGAGAGAGGGAAGAGCTAGGGCAGCAGCCAAGGAGACCCCTTGAATTCACATAACATCTCAAGGGACAGAGGTCCACTCTCGACAGTCAGAAGGTGGACACAATCGAAGGTGATCCCCCAGAGCACAGCTAAACCAGGGCTTCTGCCAAGACTGGGGGAAAGAAACAAAACGTACAAAAATGAGTTTTTCCTTTGTTTCTCTTTTCTCCTTCTCTCATGACTCGGTGTCTCACACAATCAACCCCAGTGCTTTCTTTCTTTCTTTCTTTCTTTCTTTTAACATTTCCTTATTCGGCTGTGCCAGGTCTTAGTTGCAGCATGCATGCGGGATCTAGTTTCCCGACCACGGATCAAACCCGAGCCTCCCGCACGGAGGGTGCAGGGTCTTAACCCCCTGACCACCAGGAAAGTCCTCCCAGTGCTTTCTTTCTTCGTTCTCCTTTTCAACAGAGGGACTCATTCGTGACGCTACGGTCCGATTTTTTGGACAGCACATTTATCTTACTGGCTCTTTCTATTTCAAACCTTTTATATAAAACTCTCAAGTTTGAAATTACAGGCACCTAAAGTAAATAAGAATACTTTTCCTGCTTTCAAAAAGCCTTGTTCTAATTAGGCAGTTCATTTTTACATCGAGATGCTATTACAAAGCTGTTTTCTCTCTGTGAGAATCGCACGGGCGAAAAAGCACACGTTCGGATTTTTGGGAAATTTTTCAACATCCGATTTTGTGTTTGTTACCTGGCTAATGCTTGTGGAGCGTGGACTGAAGGGGGCCACGGAGGATACATGGTTAGTAATTAAAGGAATAAGACCTATAGGTCAGACCCTTCCTCAGGCCAGCCCAGCCATGAGGTGAGATGTGTATGTCTTTGAGCACCTAGTTTCCTCACTAAAACGAAGATAACACTGACCAGTTGCCTGGTTGCCACCGCGCAGTTAATGCTCAAAGTATGAATCAAGGTCCTTAGGGAGACTGTCAAATAGACAAACACACCAACGTGAATTAACACTTTCTTCCCAGTTATTTCTGAAATAGAGTCCGTTTCTTCTAGACGTATACGGGGACCCATCTATGTGATTGAAGTGAATAATCGTTCTAGATTATGGATGAAAATACATAAAGTGTCGCCACCAAACATCTCTAGAGAAGGACAGGGCTTCAGGATTCCACACAGGGTCGAGACCTGCCTCTGAGGATCTCAGCCTACGAGTTCAGAATACACCCAAAGTCAGCATCTCAGCACAAGCCGTGCACGTGTGTGACCTCAGACCCCAAATCCCAGCCACCAGGCGTAGCGGACCCCAAAACAAAATCTGAGTAGATTATACCACAGACTCAGGACAAAAATGGAACATCCCAGCTGGAGAACCAAACCTTTACCACAGAGTGCAACGCTGCAGAGCTGCTGGAAACGGTGGTGGGGGCGTATCCCCTGTCCCGCTGCAGGTAAACTATATTCATAATCATTTGTTACTTTAAAAAAAGGTGGGGGGGAGTGATCACAGAATGCACCTTACAATAGGTACGGTAAAAACTGCTGTTCTTTGCAAAGATCACCTAGTGCTAATAAGTAAATTAAATTAAATTAAATTGAATTAAATTAAATCACACTAGCCCCACCCTATGAAGAGCAGATAGGAATAACAACAAGTTGTCTTCCGGCACCAAACATTTCAGCACAACCATTTGGGTTGCAAGCCCTGAGATCCCGATGACTGGATGAGGAAATGAAATCTCTTCCATGCCCAAGTTTAATATTTTCTGTGGAGGATGTGGTTTTCTCCATTGTCAATCCCAAGGCTCACTGGAACACGCTTTTCAAATTTGTCCAGAAAGTTGTCAACAGGTTGCCCATAGCTGCCCTGTTCCTTGGGCTGCTTGTCCCTTGCGGTATTTTGCCATAGCTCGTAAATAACTTGCTTCACCACTATCTCTGTTCTAAAAAGTAAACTGCATTTTTCTTCTGTTTTGGAAAAAACTAAAGCTTTTCAAAATGACAGAGTCACCAGATCAAAGAGGCCTGATCGTGTATACAAGCCCGGGAAAGCCACTCCTCACTGAGTCACTGGGTCCTGAATGAACGCTTTTGCAAGCACCCTTTCCCATGCATGCAGCACAGCACAATTTAGACCCGTGTCCATTGGCTCAAGTCTCTCGTGTGTGTGTCTGTGTGTGTGTACATGCGTGCACGTGTGCAAACAGAAAGTGAGATTATATTCAACCAAATGTATGACCTTCAAGAGACAGTAATACTGAAGATTCTTCACTTCTGGAACCCTCCTACACTGTTGGTGGGAATGTAAATTGTTACAGCCACTATGGAGAACAGTATGGAGCTTCCTTAAAAAACTAAAAATAGAACTACCATATGACCCATCAATGCCACTCCTGGGCATATATCTAGAGAAAGCCATAATTTGAAAAGATACATGCACCCCAATATTGATAGCAGCACTATGTACAATAGCCAAGATGTGGAAACAACCTAATGTTCGTTGACAGAGGAATGGATAAAGAAGATGTGGCACATATATATAACGGAAGACTACTCAGCCATAAAAAAGAAAAAAAAACGAAATGATATTTGCTGCAACATGGATGGACATAGATTGTCATACCGAGTGAAGTGAGTCAGACACAGAGAAATATCAGGATACTATTCATATGTGGAACCTAATTTTTTAATGGTATAAATGAACTTATTTACAAAGCAGAGTCAGGTTTTGAAAACAAACTAATGGTTACCGAAGGGGAAATATGGGAAGGCAGGGATAGGAATAAATTAGGAGGTAGGCATTAACATACACACAAGCACTACTATATATAAGATAGATAACCAACAAGGACCTATGTACAGCACAGGGAACTCTACTCAATATTCTCTAATAATCTATATGGGAAAAGAACCTGAAAAAGAATGAATATGTGTATATGTATACCTGAATCACTTCTCTGTACACCTGAAACTAACACAACATTGTCAATCAACTACACTCCAGTAAAATTAAAAAAAAAAAAAAATTCTTGACTTCTACTTGGAAGATGTGTTTGTTGATGGAGAAGACACAAGAGAAATTCTAGAGAAAGAGAAAGTCAGGCATCAAGTAATAAATAAGTCCTTCCAAACTTTATAATCCCTCCTCAAGTCAGCTACCTTGTTCATTGATGCTCAAACATTGATGCACGAAAGGTTCGAGGATCAAGGAGAAATAAAGAAAGATAGAATGTCAAATTAGCTGATGCTAGGACTAGTCAAGACTAGAATCTCTCAGAATGATAGCTTGCGTTAATTTCAATATGAGAATGATTCCTGGGGTCAAAATGTTTCAAACCTTCTGTGATTGAACTCCATTCCCTTCCTCATACAAACTCCCCATCACCCCCTGCCCTCGCTCACTGGGCCTTGTGCAAGTTCATCTCTGCCACTCCTAGGCTCTAGGTACCGTGGTTGGCCTCACCTGGTGGCATCTCTTCCTACCTTACTTTGTATTCACCCTTCTCCCCAGGGAAAGTGCTTTAGTTCTCACCTCTGAATACTTTTAAATAAACATTTATTGAGCACCTACCATCATCACTTCCTACATTAACTGCTGTTGTCAGAGACCTAAAGATAAATAAAGCATTTTAAGGAGCCAACAGTCTACTAGGAGCAGTAAACAAGGAAAATTACTATAGTGCAAGACAGAAGAAGTGCAAGCAGAGAATAACAAAAATAAATGACTTATTCCTTAACTGGGTTAATTTGGACATTTCTTGGGTGGTGATTAGTCAAAACTTGACTGATCAAAAGGATTTCAATTGGAGAAGGAGTGAAGGACATTCCAAACTGAGGAAGCAGCATCAGCCCTTAGCACATAAAGCGACAACATATGGCCACAGGTCCAGAGAGGGTGGGAAATAGTAAAATTTATGGATAAATGTCAATCAGGAGATTTAGGAAAGGAAGATGGAGAGTCTCAGATGCTGTGCTCAAGAGATGTGGAGGCACAGAAAATTTCTGGGGCAGATTACTCCAGCAGCAGTGGGAAGGAGGGCATGAAGAGGCCTCCCTGGGAACAGAGTTGGATAGCTGACAGCACACACGGGGTGAGAGCTGACAAGGGCTAAACTAGGTCAGGAGCAATGAATGGGATGGACATGAGAAAGAAGCAATATGACTGAATGATTGGTGGGCTGTGAAAGATCAAGGGTGACCAGATAAAGGGTGCCTGTGAAACGGAGCAGGCCCCGTGGGAGCTCCTGGGCACAAAAGCTTTTCTGTGTCCCCTGTTTTCTTGATTACAGGAAATAGGCTTCATTCAGCCTCCATGACCTTCCCTGAGTTCCAATGGGCAGGTTCAAACAGTTGCTAATCATTCAGCCTCCATGACCTTCCCTGAGTTCCAATGGGCAGGTTCAAACAGTGGCGAGGGGATGCAGAGACAAAGGAGGAACAGTCAATACACAATAGTGCAGCCTTGGGGCAGGGTCCTGGTTCCCCCTCAAGGGATACACATAACCATATCTTTGAGCTGTTCTGCAAATACTGAAATCTCCACCAGGTGGGAGACGTTAACTGTATGCTGTCCACAAGCAAGTAGACCCTAGACAGGTTGCAACCAGAAAGTTGATGATGCTGACTCCCATTACCTCACCACCAACCAATCAGAAGAATGTCCAGAGCTGACCACGCCCTCTTTGAACCATGACTATAAAATTCCCTCCAGGTTGGGACACACAGTTTTGAGAGCATTAGCCAGCTGTGGCCCTCTTTGTCTGGCAAAGCAAAAAAGCTATTCTTTTCTACTTCACCCAAAACCCTGTCTCTGCAATTTAATTCAGTGTTGGGGTACAGAGGCCAGATTCAGCTTCACCTATAAGTAAGAATATTTCGGTGAATGATGACAAATTCTATTACACACATATTGAATTTGATCTGAGGGAATCCATAAAAAAAGGCCCAACAAGTGGTAGAAATGTTGGAATTCATCTTCATGGAGATGGTGTTTGAGGTCCATTGGATGAAATCAGAGCAGAAGCAGTCCTGACTTGTTCACTGTTGTTAGATTACAAGTAACTAGCATAATTTTAAGTGCATATTAAGTACCCATTAAATATTTGTTTCATAAATAAATAAAATCTAGAGGGAAGAATTAAGCAGAGAATGCATACTGAGGAAAGCCTATATTTACAGAGAAGACACCAATGAAAGGCGGGGTGGGGGGCGGAATTAGTAAGAAACACAAGAAGACTACAACATCTCAGGAGCCAGTGACAGAGTAAAGCTGAAGAAGCAAATGTTTTCAATCATTTATACAACAAATTGTATTAACAACCTCCTCACGCCAGATACTATTCTGTGTGTTGGGGACATGGCACAAAACAAGACAGACAAGAGTCCTGCTCCTATAGGGCTCAGTTTCTAGAGAATCGTTAGCAGTGACTGATGCCATTGCTTCTGAGGATGAGTGGGATGTGGAGAAGCAAATGATGGGTTTGGCAATTAGAGTCTTCATTGAGTCAATCCTCAGTGACTTTTAAAGAGCAGTTGAGCGGTGGCAATAAAAGCCAGATTTACCACATGTCTGTTTTTTTTCCCCACAAGCTCTCGAGGGCAGGAACCAACCTTATCTGTTGCTGCATTCATACAACATCTGGCAAACCCTGGTTGGACACAGTAGATATGAATTCGTGACAAGGGATTAGGAAACAAGTGTTTGGTGATGGAGACAAAGCACAGAACCACCTCTTAAGCGAATTCATTCATTTAACATCTGTCTATTAAAGGAAGTAGAAAGATGGACCATTATCTTGCAATTTATATTGGTCAGGGTTTGGTTTGAAAAAAAAGAAAGAATCCATTTGTATCAGTCAGGGTTTAACAGAGAAGCAAGACCACTGTGAGTGATATGGAGAAAGGGATTCATGACAGCAGCAGACCATGCACAACTGCAGAAATGGTAAAGGACACAGTGGAAGGCTATTGCTTCCGTGTATCTGGTGCAGGTTTGAAGTTGCTGCAGGTCTGAGGACTAGCGAGCAAAGAAAAGATGGGTGATGAAGTAGGGGAACCTGCAAAGGCAACCTAGAACCTGAACCTGTCTCTCACCACCTCCAACCTCAACGATGCTGCTGTTGTAGAGAAGGAGTTGGTGCCCTTCACCATGAAGCCGTGCACGCACCTGACCTACAACTCCCAGGAGGAGATCTGACAGAAGCTGAGGGAATGTGGGCCCAGCGGCCGCCCCATGGCCACAAGGGAGCCAGAGGTCAGCCTCCCTGTGCCCTGTGCGGGAGCAGCAGGTGCCCCGTGCCCCCACCAGCCTCACAGCGCTTCACTTCCGCCTTCAGATCTCATGTGTATTTCTCCTGGAGTCCACTGTAGCCTCCTCCTAACCCCAAACCACGGAGGAAATGAATTCTGGGAAAGTTAGCTCTAGCCTAATTGACACAGGACAAAGCCACCACAGTCCTCCCCTTGTCTACAGACCTCTTTCAACCATCCCTAAACTGCACATAAAAATAATGTGAAAGGCATGCCTCCACGTAACGCTACATGACCCTTGTCCAATCTAACCTCTCGCTCAAAAGACACAAAGTCCCTTTATCCATCTCTTGGTGATACTCACCCTTCTAGTTGAGCCACACTTCCCCTTCGATATCCGATAACTTAACTACTGACATCATAAGGTTACATGGTAGGAAAATGGAAGCAGGACAAAGAATTTTGATATACATACATATATAACAAAATAAGGAAAGATACTCATAATCCTTTTTACTGAACTAGTCCTGTGGTCTCAGCTGACATTTATAACTTCCTTCTTCTACTACCCCCTCCACATTCCCTCTGCTCTCAGCAGGCCCCTTCACTGTCATGGTTCTTTGCCTGGTGAGGGGACCCAAAGCTTCCTTCCTATTGTGCCTGATCTAGGTGGTCACCGTTGTCCGCTGACTTTTGTCTCAGAGCATAAGAGGACAAAGAGGCTCCCCGGGGGTCACCTGAATTCCAAACATATTCTTCCCTGCCCTTGTTGTTTAATAGCAACCTTCAGTGATCAGAACCAACCTCCCCGCCCCAGTACAGTAATCTCTCCCAGTACCGCAATCCCCAGCGCAATGCTTATGGATTCACTGGCATGAGGACCCCCAGGGATGAAGGCGCAGCTTCACCTTCCAATTTAATGGAACCATTACTGGCTGTCCTGATGGAAACCCTCCTCCTTTGGAAATGGAGTCGTCTACTCTAGCAGAATCCAAAGCCACAGTGATGGGTAGCAAACATTTTGCGAGCAAACGTGCAGGGAGAGCAGTGAAAGAGGCCACCTCCGTTTCCACTCCTCAACTTCCTGGACATGCATCCTGCTTATGGAAGAGAAAACCCCATACATCCGTTGCTGAATTAGAGCATATCCATCATTTTGAGGACATTCCTTAGGCCAAGATGTTTCCACCCAGCCGGCACCACGAGTGAATCTTCAAAAGGCCACGGTTCTCCCTGGCCAGCTCTTCGGAGTGTTGGAGACCTTGATAAGATCGGCGAGCTGCATGAGAGGAACCCATCCCCATGCTTCATTTGCTGTCAAACGAGTACTTTGGTCAGAAGTGATGCGCTGTGGAATGCCATCACGATGAATAAGGGATTCTTACAGTCCGCAGATGCGGATTTTGGCAGAAGCAGGAAAGGCAAATTTGTATCCAGAGTAAGTGTGTATTTTTATAAGAACAAGCACTGCCCCTGCTCTGACAGAAGTGGCCCAGTGTAGTCGATCTGCCCACAGTGGCTGGTGATGCCCTGCGGGATGAGGCCACATTGAAGGAGGGGTGTCGGTCTCCACTGCTGGCAGGCTGGGGCATCAGCTGTGCCCTGGCCCCATCCCCTTGCTGCATGGAATCCGGGTTGCTGAGACTGAGCATTACCTCCAGCTCTGCCGCTCTAGCCACCTTATCCGTGAGCTCGCTGAACAAGGACAGACGTGCCCGGGGAAAGAAACAGACTGAATTCTACAGGACCAATCATCTCAGCTACCTGATGTTTTAGATCGTCCTTACTGAGGCGCTCTTCGGTAAACATTCATGTAGGACACAAATATATTTATGCTCTGCCCATCTGGAAAGGTCTATTCACATCTCTCTCCCTCGGATGTCCTTGTCACCAGTGTACCCCCCATGCTCCTTTCAAGTACTTGAGAATCTAGCCAAGCCATTAGGCCTGTGAATCAGGACATCTCTTCTTCCAGGTCAAATATGCAATCACGTCCAGCAGTCAGTGTTCAGCCCTTTGGGAGATCCTCTCCTTACCACTGTCCTCATGGTCCGCCAGGAGTAGGGCTATAGAGCTGCGACCGTCCACATTCAGGTGATGCCCCAGCATTTTTATGACAAGTTATGGCATGACTTGCCAGGAAAATGGGACGTTCAAAAGGACAGATTCAAGTCTGTCCAGAAGTGGCGCCCAAAGCCATGACACAAGACCAGGCCACCAAGGAAGCTGCCGCGCCTGCCATGACCAAGATGCTATATCACCAGGAAGCCCGCAGCTGAAAGCAGGAACCATGGCTGTCACTGCAGGGCACAGAAGCATGCCACCCCTGCCACAATGCACTCCAGCAAAATGGGCCTTCTGCCCTCCATGGCCAGAAAGCTGGACCCAAGACACGGAGGCTTCTGCTCCAGCTGCCACCGAAGAAGCAAACCCCTTCAGGACTGTGGCTCCCCGGGATAAAAACGGAAATGTGGCCCTCACCTTGTGTTTCATTTTATTTCCATTTTCCAAATTCATGCAAGTACCTCTAATTGACTGAACCTAAATCATAGCCAAAATCCCAGCTTCAAGGTACTCAGGCAAATGTAGCTGTTAGTCTCCCAAACTCTATAGAACAGCAAGCAACACAGGAGTAGATGGTAAACGGGCCAGTTCCTGTTACCCACCACCCAGGGAAGTGGTTTCAAAGTGAGGTTTGCTCACATTAGGAGCCATGTGAATGTGTCGAGAGGAAAAGAAAAAGGACACACAAAAGAGAGGATAACTGACACAGCAGAATCATACAAAGGAAAGAAAGTAGTGAGGTCCACACATAGGTGGAAGGTTAAGCCTTATAAAGGAGGAAGGGCACTTGTGTCTCCAAGATAACAGAGAAGAATGCACCGGAACACTGGGGTAAAGCAGACAGGCATCCTCTCGGGTGACCTCGACGTGGTCAGTGAAGTAGGAGGCAAAGTCATCCACTGTCAGCCGGTGGGGAGGTTGTAAGGGTTTGAGTGGAGTGGGAAGGTTTGAAAATGCGGGAAATGCACTGAGAGCTGATTACAGATAAGTGAGGAAAGATATGTGCATTTTTGTGTGTGGATTCAAGTATTTAATAAAAGCCAAAATGTTGGGATTTTTGCCAGTCCCCCACTGGAACTGATAAGGCTTAATGGATGCCTGCACCAAAGACGGCCGTGTTCCAACCTTGCTGCAGTCCTGGACTGCTCTCAACATCATTCTCCCCCTCCCCCTCCCATAGGTACATTTTAACAGGAAACAAGAAAGCTTCCATTTAAGCTCTAAAGCTTGAATTGTTAAACTTCAGTCACCAAGGGCATCAATTTTGAAGGTAGTGTGCGGCCTACAAAACTTTCTTGGGGCCAACCACACATACAGTGAGAGAATAGAGGTAATTTCCATAAAAATCTCAATTGAGACAGCAATTTGGGGGCATAATTTTCTTAATTCAAGGAACCAACAGCTATTTCTTAGATGCACACTCTTCGAGGCTGTAGAAGGGATATATATAAACAGATCTAAGACAAGATCATAGTTTGACAAAACTGGCTCACCCTGTAGATAAAAATGAAATGAAATCCCTATCCAATATTATAACAAAGGTAGACTCAAGATGGACAAAGACCTGATGGAAAGTTCTAGCAACTTGATAGAAGAAAATATAAAATATCTTTGTAACCTAAAAGTGAGGAAGAAGTATTAAAGAAAATCCTAAAAACATGAACCAAAATAATAATAATGTTAATTTGCTTATATCAACATTTTTTAAGTATAGCATTGACAAAGTTAACAAACAGATGACAAATTAGAGAAAAAACATGTGTGTCTAAAACCAATTAGGAACTAATAGTTAAACTATATTAGGAACCCCTAAAAATCAACAGTAACAAACCCAGGAAGAACGGCAACAGAAAAAACTGGAAAAGACATGAATGAGCAACTTATGTAAGAAGAAATCCAACAGACTACAAGCTTTTAAAGAGATGTGCTAACTCATTAGTCATTAGGGAAATGCAAATTGAAACAACAATGAGCATTTACTTCACACCCATTAGACTGGCAACATTTTTAAAGCTGGGTAACAGCAGACTTTGCAGAGAATTTGAGGACAAACAGAGGAACCTTTTATGAACCCTCTCTTCTGGAGAGCGACCTTGCAGTATTCAGTGTGCTAAGCCATTGAGGTTTGTAAATAAATCATGATTTTGTCTGTCTTGACTAAACACATAGACAGATACAATGTGGGGCACTGATGTGTAAAACAAACAAACAAATATGTGACATTGATGGTCAGGGAGCAGGCACTGAGAACATTACTGCTACAAGACGCTGAAAAGATGGTGATGCTTATTACACTTGGTTAACTGTTGCCTTGCAGTGACCTGGGTCACAGACCTCACGTACCTAACGAAGAACTTGTAGCTCTAAGGGAAGTGTTGGAAAACAGAACCTTAGTAATGCCTGTTGGTTGTTATTGACTGGCAAGGAATTAAAAAGAAAGAGATGAACTAAAGAAACATGCCTAGTTTACAAATAGATACTCCAGAAATTCAGGTGGTGTTGCAAAGTTGGAAAGGCCTACAGTTTTTCTGATGCCAGATCTTAAGAGATGGAGAAGGCTTTTGAGCAATAAGGACCCAAAGTGACATAGAGCAAAGATCAGCCTAAGAGTGTGGTGCTTTACAAAATCTTTCAGTAGAGAGAGAAAGAAGGGAAGGAAGGAAGGGAGGGAGGGAAGGAAGGGGGGGGGAGAAAGAAAGAGAGAAAGAGAGAAAGGAAGAAGGAAAGAAAGAAAGGAAAGGGAGGGAGGGAGGAAGGGAAGGAAAGAAAGAAAGAAAAAAAAACATGTTCAAGGTGAAGTTCAGTGCATTAAGGGCATGCCCTTCCCATGTGTTTCCCAGCTGGCCTAGAGGTAGCCCCATTAGACTGAGAGATGTAGGTACAAATGAGAGGCAAAGCAATCAAGTACAGCTGAAAATTAGGCCTCACAAAGAACTTAGGTTTGGTTACTGGCTCACAGAATTGACTAGAAGTAAATAGATGTTTATGTAGTGTTTCAGATATCTGCATTACCAAAGAAACACCAAAGAAAATGCCTTTGAATGTTTGAGGCTAAACATGCCCTTCCTCGCTCAGGACAAAGTTTAAGAAAGCTATGCGGCCCCCCAAGGAGAGCACTTTCCCCAATTCCCATTTCCTGTATTGTCAAGAGGGAAATAGAAGAGAAAGCTCTCCCAGAGGGCAGGGCTGGAATCACAAAGGTCCTGGACCCCACACTTCAGACCTGACTATGGGCTAGACCACGCTGACCCTGCCGTTGCTCACAGAAGCCTCTCCCAGGCCTGCCTGAAATGCCAGCCTCCATATCGACTTTCTAAATCCCGCCCTTCTTGAAGACCCAACTCAGACACCACCTCCACTATGAACCTCTTTGGTCTTAGGGCTCCTCTAAACTCCTAAAAATAATTGAAAACCTCAAAAGGCTATTATTTATGTTGACGACATCTAGTGATATTTACTGAATTCGAAATGGGAACATAAATTTTAAATATTAATTATTTTTAATTACTGTAATAAACCATTAGATTTTAACATAAATTACATTATTTATGAAAAGTTACCTATATTTTCCAAAACAAAAGAAAATTAGTGAGAAAAGTGGCATCGTTTTCACGTGTGCAAGTCTCTTTAATATCTGGCTTCATGAAAATGAGCTGCCTTTTCACATCTGCTTCTGTCCTCCATCTGCGTGATATCACTTGGCAGGAAGCTGCTGGAAATCTCCACCGTACACTCAGGTAACAACGAGACTTAAAAAGGCAAATAACATCTTAGCACTGCAGGTCTTACGTAAGTGGTTTTGACCTCAGAAACCCCTGGGAACCCAGACCACACTTTGACAACCGCTGGTCTGTACCCCAAAGGCTTGCTCTTCTCTCCATGTGTGTGATGTACATTGCGTCTCTGCCCCAGCAAGTGAGCCCAGAACCCACTTAATTCTTGCTGTAGCAATTATCACCTTCTAATAGACTATATAACTTGTGTATTTATATGTGTGTGTGTTTATTGTCTGCCCGACGACTAAAATATAAATTATATAAAGGAGGGATTTTCATTTGTTTTGTTCACAGTCTCCTGCCTGGTCCTCATCAATGATGCCTGCTAAGGTGGGAAGTGAGCTGTATATATATACACATACATAGTGAGCACAAGTACTAAGCTACCATGTTCATGGATTCTACAACAGAGCATCAGTTCTCTATTCCACCCAATTTGAATGCCTAGGAGATGGCTGAAGTGTCTTTTATTATGCAGAGGATCAATAACCATCAGTGAGCATTTTGCCACACTCCCCAACTCTATGACAGGGACTGTGCTTCCTGGCACAAACTTTGAAGCTACTGTTGCCCCTGCCATCTCTATTGGCATATTTGAAATAGAAAAGTCAATACTATGCTGCAGGCACATTATGAGTCAAACAGCACTCAGCAGCTGACCGAGAACCTTAGCCACCATCCTGGCCTGACATGCATAATGAAAACCAAATACTGACTTGCAACGAGCTTTTGCAAATTTCATCTTTTGGAATCCATGCCTGTTCGAGCCCAGAAGGGGGCCTAGAGAAGGAGTGAGGGAAAGGTGCTACCAGATTATTCAGAGAGGGGAAAGGAGGCCCTTCCAGTGAGGGGAGCATTTTGAACCCAGATATGAAGCGAGATTAAAAACTCAGAAATTGCTGGGTAAACTGATGCATTTACAAAGAAACTTTGTTCAGGAGACATGGCTAAAGTACAGCAAGGTGAGCAAGTCTCCCTCAACTCTAGGAACTATAGATGTGCTGGCCTTTCACCTGACAGCTTCTGATGAATAAAAGAAAACACCTGATGACGTCATCAAGAGGACATTACTCAGAACCTTTACCACTCAGCTCACCGTGTCTCTCTCAGCCCTGCAGACACTTTAAATCAGAGCTACCCACGGAAATACAATGGGAGTCTCATATCTCATATTTTAAAAAGAAACGGATACAATTTTTTAGCAATATATTTGATTTAACCCACTGTATCCAAAATATTATCATTTTAATATGTAAGCAACATAAAATTATTAATGGACATTTTATTTTCTGTTTTTCTTACCTCTCAGCTCTTACTGGCTATGACCCTCTAGAGTTTAGAGAAAAGCCCAAAAAGAATTCAGAGCTTCTGAGAAACAGAGATTGGCATGTTTGTGAATAGAAATGCATACGTAGAGAATGGACTTGAGGACACTGAGGGGAGGGGAAGCTGGGACGTAGTGAGAGAGTAGCATTGACATATACACACTACCAAATGTAACATAGATGGCTAGTGGGAAGCTGCTACAGAGCACAGGGAGATCAGCTTGATGCTTTGTGAAGACCTGAAGGGGTGGGATGGGGAGGGTGGGAGGGAGGCTCAAGAGGGAGGGGATATGGGGATATATGTTTACATGTGCCTCTTTCACTTTGTTGTCCAGCAGAAACTGACACAATAGTGTAAAGCAATTATACTCCAATAAAGATTAAAAATAAAAAAATTTAAAAAAAATAAATGCTTTTGAAAAAAAATGCTTTGCAAGGTTTGTCCATGTCATTTTATTCAAATATTGGCCAACACGAATCATGTATGCCTCCAAGTCAAAGCAATTATATAAAACATAAGGAACGGGGAGGGTGGGGGGGGCTTGGGGGGGGCGTCAAGGAAGGGAGGGAAGATGGGGATATGTGTATAAAAACGGATGATTGAACCTGGTGTACCCCCCCAAAAAATAAATAAAAAAAAAAAAAAAAAAAAAACATAAGGAAAATAGTGCATAATATATGATTCTATTTATGTAAAGTACAAAAATAGGCAATACTAAGCTATGCTGTTGGGACAGGGTAGTGGTTAACCTTGGGGGAGGGGTACAACTTGAGGGAGGCATGAAGGGCCTTCTGGGGGGCTGGTAATATTCTGTTTCCATCCAGCTGCCACATGGGTGAGCTCAGCTAGTGAAAACTCATTAAGCTGTTCATTTATGATATGTGATTTCTGTGTGTGTGCATGTAACCTGTATATGCACATTCTGTGTCTACATGTGTGTACGACTTCAATAAAGAGTTAAAATATAAAAAGGTAAGGACTTGGGCTTCTTTCTTTAGTAAAATGATTTAAGGATCAAAACTGTGGATACAAATAGGATGCCTTTATTGGCATCATCTTCATAAAGGGTGAGTAACTCAAATACTGTCACAGAAAAGATGTATGAGGCATAAATTCTCTTGTTTTCATTGGTAAATAAACGGTACCTTTCCTTTCACCTTAATTAATTTGAACGTTGACCACGTGATTTCAAAAAATTATCTTCAAAAGTATATTTTGAAGTAGTAACTTAAAACTGTGCTTGAATACGTATATCTGTATTTCAGGATACACATATTCCTTAGATACTAATGTACTCCAGCTCTTCCTTGTCCGCACATGAAATACGCAGCACATTCCTTTGGGATCTCTTGGAAAATCTGTTCCTTATGAGAAACTTGGACATTCATAGAAAAATGCCTTATTATCAGTAAGAATCATTATTCCCTTACATTTATTTCGTATGGTGATTAAGATGTATTCTCAAATGTCTAGAGTATTGCAAAGAAAGAGCCAAAAGAAACCCAGAAGATAATCGAAGATCAAAAAATGTGGGATCAAGACTCAGTGTTATCTCCCTCAAACAACTTCATTTTCAGTACCTCCCCCTCACCTTCACACACAGACACACCCCAGCCGTGCACCTAGTACCAAATAAACAGAAGCCAATAGAAACTAAGTTCAGGACCTATGGTGCAGAGTGGAATGGTAGGGCACCTTGTAGCTTGATTCTGCAATCCTTATACAAAACGTTATAACTCTATCGATGCAAGAGAAGTCTTATTTTAGGTCATGCGCATTAGTTAGAGAGGAGGTGGCCTCCTACAGCCAACTCTTTAAAGGATGGAGCCGTTTCTGTCCTCCCAGGACACAGCATACACGCCGTTAGAACAATTCTGCTGTATTTTAATGGCTAGTTTAGTATCAGTCTTTTCCTAGCTAAACTGTGAACCCCTGAAGGGGGAAGTATTTAACATCATGCCTGGCACATAGTAAATACTTCTTGAATTTAATTTAAAGTATTTTTACTAAAATAAGAAACAGGAGCTAACAATTAAAGGCCAAGAGACCTGACTCTAAGGTTAAAAATACGTATATTCTTAAAGCATGGAATCACCATAAAAGCATATTTATTATGGCTGAAGCAAAATTTGAGTGTAAAAGAAGGGGAAGAGGATAGATGTAGACCTTTAAAAGGTATACGAAACTTTATTTTCTTTTAACTGCCCGAGAAGATCTGCCTTAAGCGTCCTTTGGAGTAAGACCTTAGTACTCTGGAGAGTTGCTGAGATTTGTCTGATACACTACAACATGCCCCGTGCACATTGGAACCGTTCCTAGGCATGGTACACCCATGAGAAATACTTATTGAATGAATGCAATGCACAAATAAACTAATTGCCACAAAACACTTGGTGACCATTTCTACAGTGCTCTCTGCTCTCTAAAACTCTCACTAGAAAGCTGCACAGTCCAACCCATCTTAACCACCTGGAACACTGGTTAAAATGCTGATTCCTGAGCCCCACCTCAGGATTCTCCAGAAAAATAGAACCAATTAAATACATAGAGAGAGAGAGAGAGAGAGAGAGACAGAGACACAGAGACAGAGACAGAGAGGTGGAGAGAAAGTTATTTATTGTAAGGAGTTGGCTGACATGATCATGGTGGCTTGCAAGTCCAGAATCCACATGGCATGCCCAGAAGACTGGAAATTCAGGTAAGAGTTAAATCTACAGAGCAGGCCAAGCAGACTGGAAGCTCAGAGAGGGTTTCCCCGTTGCAGTCTTGAGGCCAAATTCTTTCTCTTTCAGCAACCTCAGCCTTTGGTCTTAAGACCATCTGCTGGTTGGATGAGGGTCATTCACATTGTAGAGGGTTATCTGCTTTACTCAAAGTCTATTGATTTAAACATGAATCACAGCTTAAAAATACCTTCATGGCCACCACCTAGACTGGTGTTTGACAAAAAACCTGAGCACCTTAGCCTCGCCAGGTTAACAATCACAGCCACCATGGAAACGCACCTAGAAGTTTGTCTTAATGCAAGTTCGTCTGGAGGTGGGACTCAGGGATGTGCATTTTTAACAAACACTCCAGGTGATTCTGACTCAGGTGTTCTGTGGAACTACAGCCAGAGAGAGACAGCAGTTTATATGCTTCCTGGGTAAGCTTTTTGAAGCACATGATATTACTCACATTCTGGAATCTGAAGGCAGTAGCACAGAGTGCCAATAGCGCTAATATTACTAATATCACTAATATTACAAGTGTCACAGTAAGATCAACATGGATGGTATCAGGATTCGGTCAGAGAAGCAAACACCCAACAGTTGCTCTTTGAAAAGAGAGAAGTAAATATAGGGAATAGTTTAAATATTGAAGAGCTGAAAAAGCAAGGGGAGTCCTCAGGGAACCCAAAGATAATTACTGCAGAAGGCAACAGCCACCCCGCAGGCTGGGAGAACAAAGGGAAACAGTTGGAATTATTAGAAACCGGAAGCCTGGAGCCATATCTCTGAGGCGTGCAATGAGCCTGATTCTGCGGGGAGTACTGGACTGGACCCAGCTGCCATTGCCAGAATGAACAACCACTTCTGGGGCAACACTGACGGAAATAAGTAGACCAGAAGAAGCATAGTCTTCCTCCACCATCCTTGCAGACTCCCTCTAGTGCCCCCTATTGGCAGAACCTAGCAGGGAGCCAGCCGGCACAGCAGAAGGTAACCTGCAGAGCTCTGGCCTCTAAGTCACAGAGCACAGCACAGAAGGGTGAGTTTTGAAGTTGACAGTCAACAGCTTGATAATCAAGATATGGATGTTACCAAATGAAGACACCACCAGACCACCCCAAATGAAACAACAGCATCCAAAAGAGAATAGACAACCCAGGTCGTATGTAATAAAGAATCTCTCCTGCTTGGACCTGCTTCTGTTTTCACACAGCGAAGATCAGATCTTCAGGCCAGGAGGACAAAAGCATACATCAGCCTTAGCCATTTATAAACCAAAAGACTTGATGAATTCAAGTACATTTAAACACAATATGGTTCAGATGTAATGTCTATGAACAGAAAGCATAGAGATTTTCTAGAACAGTGGTTCTCAAAGGGCAGTCCCTGGACCAGCAACACCAGCTTCACCAGGGAACTTATCAGAAATGCAAATTCTTGTCCCCAGCCCCAAACCTACTAAATCAGAAACTTTGGGGGCAGGCCCCAGCAACCTGTGTCGGAACAAGCCCTCCAGGTGATTCTGATGCACACTACAGTTTGTGATCCACTGTTCTAGCTCACGTTAACAGCTTTGTTCATCAGATTTCTGAATGGAAGCATCTTTACTTACCTATTCCCTGATGTAAGGTTTACATGTACCTTCTCTGGCTCTCATCTGTCATCAATCATTTTCCTGCTATAAGTGATTGATTACTAGTCAAAGCCAAGCAGAGCATAAATTATAAAAGGTCTCTGTTTCTTCTGGCACACACAAATATCTTGCCTGTTTGTATCTATAATTTTTTTTTATACTTGCCCTGTAGTCTGAGGGCCCAATTTAAGAAAAAAATTTATTTGTAGTAATTTGCTAAGTAATTGAGTCTTTTCCGGTTCCTGGAGCAGTCGCCTTTTCAGAGAACTTTAAAATGAACAAAGAAAATTCCGTTAATGGGCATGTGCATGGGGGAATCAACGTACTACAATTCAAGTCCTCAAGAGGTCACAGCATTTAACCAGGTTTAGAAGGATTAAACCCATTGCTGTGCTTCTTTCTTCCAACTATCCATGATATTTTCCGTATTGATGTTCTTCTCCATAGTTATGCAGGAAAGGATAGACCTGACACATGCAAATGCGAGAAGAAAACCCCAAAAGAGGTTTTCTAAATCAGAGGTTGCACACTGGTGTCCACGGGCCAGGTTAAGCCAGCAGACATAACCTGTTTGACTCATATGCTGGTTTTGTTTGTTTAATATTGCTAAGATTTGAAAATTGGGAGATGTCACATGAAAATCCAGAATTCCAGCTTCTCTTGATCTAGCCCCACTGGACATCTCTTCCTCCATGACTAATACGGCGGAGCCCTGCCGCAGCTGTCCTAGAGGGGCACAGACCCTCCAGATGGCTGGAGTCCCCATCTAACTCACTCCACTCACACTAGACTTTGTGATTTCTGCCTTATATCCTACCCAAAGGGGTTCCAGATTGGGAAGACAGTGTCTTCTAACCCCTTAGACACCAAAAGGAAAGTTTCACTCTACAGACCAGGCCTATCAAACCTACTTTTTTTGGAACAATGTCCACCATTTGTGGATGCTCACCTGGACGCTCAGCTCTCTTCACCTCCCCTGTTCCACCTGAATGCCCTCCCTCTTATCCGTCCCTGCCCCTCTCATCCCTCCTGGCCCTTCACCCTTTCTTTTGCTATTGGAACGTGGCACAGATTTTTCAAGCCCTGAAAATAGAAAATAAAACACCTCCTTGAGCCCAAGACTATCCTGAAGGCACCGTTCAGCCTATTTAACACCTGCCCTTTCTCTTTCATGCCTGCTTCCTCGTTCCCTGGTTACTCTCCAGCTTCTACCTCCACCATCGACTGTAATGTATCTGGCTGGTGTCACTCAAGTTCCCCCCATTGCCAACTCCAGTAATCTTATTTAGGTCTGCAGCCTGCTTCCACTCCTTTGGGTCCCTTCTTAACCATCTTCATTCTTCAAGCATCAGTTCAGGCCTCACTTCCTCCTCGGAGCCTTCCCAGGGCCCTCAGCTGGACTGAACGCCCGTCTGAGCTAGGTCTCTCCTGACATCCTGTTTCGTCTCTGTCACCCCCCTCCAGACATCACATCATGACCCTTGTTTATGAATCCGTCTTCCCCACAGCCAGTTAAAGACTGTACCTTATTCACCTTTGTACGCACAGTGACTGGCACACAGGCAGTAGCGGACAAATATCTATTAATAGAGGAACGAATGGATCAATGATTGAATGAACCAAGAATTAAAATACATTTTAAGTTTGTTAGGAGTAGGAAGGTCTGAAATTCCTCCAAGAAAAGCATTTTGTCCCCAAACATTCGCTTGATCCAGGAGGCCACCCTACATAAAGCAAATTAAATCAGGTGTAGAAAAACGTATATGCTTTTCTCCTTTCCTTGCTGGACATTTAAAAGAGTCTGAATTAGTAACATCCTTCAATATCTATTGGGGATCTCAAGAAGGCACCACCCCCAAGTGTTTTACAGCTCCAGGTGCACGATGGTGGAAGTACTCGGAGAGACTCTGCACTGAAAGAGAGAGGAAAACCACCCTAACCTTGACATCTGGAGATTCAGAGTGATAGAAATAACATAAAGGAATAACCAGGTAGGAATGAAATAAATGTGTCTTAAAGTGCTTTAGGAAGTCATTTGTTGATGTCACCACACAGAAACAGCTCCCTGTAGTAGCTAGCAGCGAGGCAGGGAAGTTCCTCCCCGACTCCTCACCCTTTCCAGAGTTCTGTATCACCAGCTCCACTCCAGGCCGGCAGAGGGGTGCAATGGAAAATAAGGAGTAAGGTTAGAGGTCCCAGGCAAGGACAGTCTACCTGTGCTGGCAAGGAGGAGGCATGGGGTCAGGGGGTCAGTCTGTGGTAGCAGAAAAAGAAGATGGGTTCTTGTGGCCATCTCACACTGGACAAGATCTGCCCTCCCATGTGGTCCTTCACGTATCACAGTAATTTTTAAGCCCCATATTTATGATAGATAGATAGGTAGATTAGACAGGTAGATAGATGATAGATAGATAGATAGATAGATAGATAGATAGATAGATAAATGATAGATAGATGATAGATAGATAATAGATAGATAGGTGATAGATAGATAGATAGATAGATAGATAGATAGATAGATAGATAGATGATAGATAGATAATAGATAGATGATAGATAGATAATAGAGACATAGATGGAGACATAGACAGAGACATAGATACACACATACACAGATTTTCTCTCAAGTCTGGGCTCAAAGAACAGTGTCTGGAAGTCTCCTATGCTTCTGTCACCCACTTCCTCATGTACCTCCTGGCATCCAGGTCGCCATGGTAGAATTTCAGCCCTTAGCAATGGTTGATGGGCCGTTGGTGCTGGGACTGGTTGCCCATCCCAAAACATCCAAGCATTTTTCATTCCCATGAAGTAACTGGAACCCTCCATCAGGCTCAACCCTGCATCCCTGCTTGTGTATCTAGAAGCATCTGAATTGGCTGAATGTACTCCACTTAGGCCCAGGAGAATCTCTAGGTCCCTCACTAAGCCCCTTTCCAATATATGAAGAGCAGCTACAAGGTGGGCACGGAGACCCCATACTCCAGTTCCCTTGGTAAAGAGGGGCCTTACTTAAACCTGCCTCCACTCTCTTTCTTTTCTCTTTCCTCCACCCTTTTTCTTTCTTACTCTGCTAGTTGATCAAACATAGCAAAAGAACAGAGCAGCGTTAGAATCTCCACAGAACAAGATGAAAAGGAAAAATACTAATTCCTCGCATGCCTTTCTCCCAACTCAAATGCCTTGCTTCACCAATCCCACAGCAACCCTCCGAAAAGCCTGTGGTGGAAACTAAAACTATTTCACTATATACACATCATGTAATTTCCAAGCAATTGCTATCAGATATATTCAAAAACATAATTTTGAATATCTCAAATTACTGCCCCATTGGCTCTAAGAATAGCCCGTCATTCATTAAATTAGCAGCAGCTTTTTCAAAGTGATGACCCCTATGGTAAAAAATAAATAAAAATGGAAACTCTGATCGTTGAGACTGCCATTTTATATGAAGACTATTTGAAAGCTGATAAGGATTTTTCTACTAGAGATATGAGTATTTTAAGTTTCTAGATAATTTCGCCATAAATGTTTTCCGAGCATCTCTGTGTAAAGTACTATGCGCCCTGTATTTTTTTATTTTTTAATTTTTATATTGTAAAAATTAAACTATGCCACAACTATACTACAATACTTTTTATGTTGTAGTATAGTTGATTTACAATCTTGTGTTAGGTTCAGGTGTATAGCAAAGTGATTCAGTTATATATATACATATATCTGTTCTTTTTCAGTCTTTTCCCATATAGGTCATTACAGAGTATTGAGTAGAGTGCTCTGTGCTACACAGTAGGTCCTGGTTGATCATCAATTTCATATATAGTAGTGTGTATGTGTTAATCCTGAACTCCTAATTTATGCCTCCCCATCCCCCTTTCCCCTTTCATAACCACAAATTTGTTTTCTGTGTTTGTGAGTCTCTTTCTGTTTTGAAATGAAGTTCATTTGTATCTTTTTACAGGATTTTTCCACTAGAGATATGAGTATTTTAAGTTTCTAGATAATTTCATCATTAACAACATATCCTGAGCATCACTCTGTGAAGCACAATGGCCCCTGTTTTCTATTTGATACCTATCTTCGTAATAAACACAATTCAGCCCAATCCTAATAAAAGAAAACTACAGTATTTGATGAGATGGAGCTTGATCTTCAATATCTCTCAGCTCCTAAATGCCAGGGCTTTAAAAGATTACATTAACCACTAAGAGATCTGGGCTCAAATTGCTCAGACGGGGGAAAGGGATGGCATTCAACGCCCCTGCTGAGTTCAGCAGGCTGTCCCGAAAGGGCACGTTATCATGATGACTTGGCCCACGGTGCATGGGCCAGGGCTGCCCTAAACCTCAGCTCTGCCAACACCAGCTGCCCTGCCTGAGCATCTAGTCCCAAGAACTTAACCGTTTGCCTGGTGTTTTCCAAAGCCTTCCCCTCCCCCAGGACACAGGGGCAGAGAGTTGAGAGATTAAAAGCTGTGCGAGTCCACAGGAGATTCAGACCTCTTGAAGGCTGGCAGCCCCCTTGCCTCGTTTCCCTCCCGCCCGCGTGGCGCTCGCTCAGTGATGAGTGTTAGAGAGTCACTTCGCATGACTGAAACCTCACTCCCACACGGTTTTCTCAGAGCGACATATACATGATCTCTGTCGCATCCATTTGCATGGGGCGTTTTCTGGATGCAATTATCCTTTGCAACTAATAAAATAAGATGTAATTACAGAGGTACCGTTAGCAGTGCCACTTCCCATTTAGGTTGACGTGTGTGTGGCTGCCTGGAATTTCAGATCTGAGCGAGGCTTACCGCTTTCACCCACACATGGCCGCTGCTCGGGGCGAGAGCTTCCTGGGGTGGCACAGTCACACTCTTTGGGGGGCCTTTCTGGCTCCTTTCTGGCTCCCTGGCTCTCAGCTCGCAGCTGCACTTTTGACCCTCTCCTGAACAGCTTACAAAGCATCATTCAGCCCAAGCAGAGCCCCTGGTCGTCACCCCGAACCCACAATCTAGCGGCCTGACTTAAATGTCAGTCTGCTGTCTGCTGATTTCCATGAGGAGCAGAGATTTACCTACAGAGGCCTCAATCAAAATTTCAGAAAACAACCCACTTGGACTGGGAGATGACAATTTCCCTGCATTTTCTACAATGAGCCTGCATCATTTTTTTAAAACAGAAAACCCATGCAATAAATGTCATATAAAGTCAGGAGGAGGCTAGGTCCTTCCTTTTGAGACCCCTACCCCATGGAAGCTCTAGAGGTATGTGAAGACTTACCATAGGGCGCACAGACTCATGGAAATTTTAAGAGAATTCACTTTTGGAAATTCAACTTCCTCAAGCAGGGCCTATTGAAAACTGTGCCTGAGATGTGTACCTTCACTATATGCAAGTTATATCTCAGCATAAAAAATATTTTTAAAAGAATAAATTGATGAAGTAGGGTCAGAAGATAACAGATGGAAGACCAATTGCCTAGGTCCAGACTCAAACATCCTAGAGGCAGCACGAAGTATCCTTAGCACCCGGTACGTGTATAACTGTCAGAAAGGTGTACGAGTCTGACACCCACTCTGAGCCCATGAAACCCTTTGGCCTCGGAGGACAGCATCTCCTTAGACACAAGCCAAGCAATCTGATGCTGCCCATCAAATGAAACCAGATGGACCAAGAGGCTTAGTGCCGACAGTTAAGAAGGAAGTCAGAAAACCTGCCTCAGAGCATCCTCCTGGATGGCTAATGCCTGGAAACGACCGAGACACCCGAGAGAAACCAGCCAGGGGAGGGGGAGGTCTCACAGAGGACCGGGTAGCAGGATGGTCCAGCCTAAAGAATCCTGAGGATAGAGCAGCTGATGGGGCAGTTAGCACAGTGTCCAGAAAGAATCGTATGGAAGAACCACTCTAGTAAAGGAGCCCGAGGATATGGGACTGTGGACCATGGCCAGTGGGGTGAATGGGGGCCAGGCTGCAGCAGTCCAGACACTGGGTCCTTCAGTGGGGAAGCTTCGGGAAATGTTACAGATAGGGACATGGGGTGGGGGAAGAGCGGGATGGCCAGAGCATCAGCCCTGACCTCAGGCAGTGTGGACAGTGGCTCCAGCTCTGCCCCACGCCTCACACTCGCTGTGAGAACTAAAGCAAGTCAAGTTCACGGTGCCTCAATTTCCTTTCCTGTAAAATAGGGATAATAGCAGTAGTTATCTTACTGACTGTTGTGAGAATTCCCTTAGAAAAAAAGATACAAATGAACTTATTTACAAAACAGAAATAGATTCACAGATTTCAAAAACAAACTCATGGTTACCAAAGGGGATAAGTGGTGGGAAGAGATAAATTAGGAGTCTGGGATTAACATACACACATTACTATATGTAAAACAGATGAACAACAGAGACCTACTGTGTAGCACAGGGAATTCTACTCAATATTTGTAATAACGTATATGGGAAAAGAATCTGAAAAAGAATGGATACATGTATATGTATAACTGAATCACTTTGCTGTACACCTGAAACTAACACAACATCATAAATCAACTATACTCTGATTAAAATAAAAAATTAAATTAAATTAAAAGAATTAACTGGAATAATTCAGGCAAAGCACTTACCACACTGCACGGCACAGGATAAGAGGCCAGCTGTCAAAATTATCATTATTTGTTCCTAGTTTTTTCAGGCAGAGGAAAATGCCAAGTCAAAGCTGGAGTTTTGCCTTCTGCCACAGTCAGAGGCAGAAGGAGAAAAATGAAGACAGCGGAGGCTGAGCAGGGGCAGTGACTAAATTAAATGCCAAGGGTTTGTTTTCCATCCTTTTCTTTCCCAGAACGCCAAGTGGGCCAGTGAGCACTGGCCCCTCACAGATGATAACATGTCTAAGGAGGAGGGTTGTAGACCGGGGGCACCAAGGGACTCAGGGGACATCCGACATCCCAGAAGTAGATGAGACTGCTCGTGCTGTGTTCAGTGTGAATGCCTGACTTCACTAAATACAAATTCATTCAGATACTTTTTATGTGTGAATTCATTCCCTCAGTAAGCACATGGTAAGCATCTTCCACATGTCAAGCACTGTGTGAGGTGCCCAGGATGTAAAGATCTTTAAAGTGCATGCATGCGTGTACACACACACACACACACACACCCCTGCTGCCCTCAAGGAAGGTGCCGTCTAATGGTGTTTGAGTTAAGACAGACATTAACAAATTGCCTCTGAGACTTCAAAGTTAAACATGCTAAAGTTTTCATTGCCCCTCGTGTTTGCAGGATGGGAGAGAGGTTGTGGAGGGGCAGAAAGATCTGCTCGCGCAGAGACTTGGGGACCTAGACTGACAGGTGCTCGGCATTGAACACCTCCCAGGTGACTCAGCAGAGTTGGAGAGAGCTGAGGGGCTTCACAAGGACCCTTAACTGCTTCAGTCTGGAATGGCCCGCATCACTTCTGCAAGAGCGCATTGGCCAGAGGTCGTCACATAGCCCTGCCCTGCTACGAAAAGCTAGATAGGAAGTGGGAGGGAAGACAAGAGCATTCCATGAGCCATAAGGAGAGAAGCAGATACGCAACAGTCCTTAAATAGGACTTGGACACCGTCTGCTGGGGGAGGGCGGCGGGGAACAGGGATGTCCCTAGAGGAACTGGAGAGGAGGACCAGAGGTCATAGTGAAGAGCAGAAGCATCCTCAGGGGACAGTGATTCCCTATCAGATTTTTAAATTTTTCTGCAGTGAGCATGTATCATATTTGTAAACAGAAGAAATAAAATAATTATTTCTCTCATGAGGCTAGTGTATATAAAAAAGAATTTTACTCAAAAATTAAGAGACCAGGTAAGTTATCCTGTTCTTTTTTCTATTTCTCATCTGATAGAAAAGCATAACCGCTGAAACTTAGGAAATTATTTTTTTTACAAATAATGGAACTCTTTGGGACACTAATTGATGCAACACTACATCACCATGACCATTTCTAGGTCACGTCACCAGAACAATTAACAGTAATTTCTCTCCTCTGGCAGATTTTAGCTAAAACTCCATTGATTATTAGTAAGTCAAAAAGGTAGAAAAGTAAATTTTTTAAAAATAAAGAAAACTCAAATCAAAATATGACTTCAATAATCTAATAATCAAGGCCAAGTACTTCTTATCGTTTAAAAAGTTTTGTTACTGTCAACAACAAAGTGATCATAAACAATGCCACAGCATAGCTCTTCGGCCTTATGGAATTGCCACTAATTTCACACAAAAAATCCCAAAGAAGAAAGTGAAATCCATTTGCAGGTGCATCCAGCCTTCTCCCTTCCCCAGTACTTCATGCAGTTACTTCTTCACTAACGCGCTTCCCATGCTACCTTCAAAACTCTTCTCTTGGGGCCACAACTGCCCCCCATCCTCAACCACCCGAGTGGCTCCTCTGCCTCCTTGCCTTGAGAGAAGCCTGGCTATCCTTGAGGACACACTTTCCTCGGTCTCTCTCTCTCTCTCTGGTAGAGGCGGACATCCTTCCAGAGCCTTCAAAATCAAGGCTGGGAGATGGCGTGCATCATCGTTCTTATTTCCCCAGTACTCCTTCCAGATCATTCCTCCACCCGTGTTCTGGGAAAACCACACTCCTCGCCAGTATCGTCATCTTTATCTGCCATACTTCCCAGTCACCCCTCTCATTCCTTTAACACTTTAGTACCTGTTCACTGACTTCATCCCAGCCTGCAAATACTCGTCTCCAAGTTTCTCCATTCCTTGATCTGCCTGCTCCTTGGGGTTTAAGAGGTAATGAGAGATTTTACTAGACAAATTATCTCGTCTGATCATGTTGAGTAGGCAGACATACTAACAGAATAACTACCTTTATTTGTAATTATGCCACCTCTGACATATCAAACCCAGACTTCCTACTCTGTCATTATAATCTCCTGCCCTAGTTCTCTCACTGAGTTATTCCCCACACCTATCAGCCCCATCTGACTGTTGCTACACACAGCCAGCTTCGATACTATCATCCGACCACTCTCTTACCAATATCATCGACTCATCTGCCCAACTGGCCTTCCATCATGTTTCCCTGGATAAACCTAGATCTGTGTACACCCAACTTTCCCCTTCTCCATGCCACATCTGCACTGCTTAGTGCTAGCTAAGGATCAAACTGGTAAATTACTATTAGAATAATGATAACAAGGATAACAACCTCAATAATAGAAAATATTTAGCAATGTTAATTCTTCAATCTAAGAACACATGATATATCTTTCCATCTGTTTAGATCATCTTCAATGTCTTTCATCAGTGTCTTTTAATTTTCTAAGTATAGGTCTTTTGTCTCCTTAGATAGGTTTATTCCTGGGCATTTTATTCTTTTTGATGGGATTGTTTCCTTAATTTCTCTTTCTGATAGTCTGTTGTTAGTGTATAGAAATGCAACAGATTTCTGTATATTAATTTCATAACCTACAACTTTACTAAATTCATTGACAAGCTCTAGTAGTTTTCTGGTGGCATCTTTAGGATTTTCTATGTATATATCATGTCACCAGCAAACAGTGACAGCTTTACTTCTTCCTTTCCAATTTGGATTCCTTTTATTTCTTTTTCTTCTCTGATGGCTGTGGTTAGGATTTCCAAAACGATGTTGAATAGAAGTGACAAGAGTGAGCATCTTTGTCTTGCTCCTGATCTTAGAGGGAATCCTTTCAGCTTTTCACTTGAGTATTACATTAGCTGTGGGCTTGTCATAAATGGCCTTTATTTAGGTGAGGTGTGTTCCCCTCTATGCCCACTTTCTGGAGAGTTTTTATCATAAATGGATGTTGAATTTTGTCAAAAGATTTTTCTGCATCTATTGACATGATCAAGTTTTCATTCTTCAACTTGTTAATGTGCTGTATCACATTGATTGATTTGCAGATATTGAAAAATCCTTGCATCCCTGGGATAAATCCCACTTGGTCATGGTGTGTGATCCTTTTAATGTCTGTATTGTTGGATTTGGTTTGTTAATATTTTGTTGAGGATTTTGTTGAGGCATCTATGTTCATCAGTGATATTGACCTGTAATTTTCTTTTTTGTGTGTGATCTCTTTGTCTGGTTTGAGTATCAGGGTGATGCTGGCCTCGCAGAATGAGTTCATACATGTTCCTTCCTCTGCAGTTTTTTGGAGGAGTTTAAGAAGGATGGGTGTTAACTCTTCTCTGAATGTTCAGTAGAATTCACCTGTAAAGCCATCTGGTCCTGGACTTTTTTTTGTCAGGAGTTTTTAATTACTGATTCAATTTTCTTACTGGTAATTGGTCTGTTTATACTTTCTACTTCTTGCCAGTTCTGTCTTCGGAGATTGTACCTTTCTAAGAATTCATCCATTTCTTTTAGATTGTACATTTTTTTGGCATATAGTTGTTTGTAGTAGTCTCATATGATCCTTTGTATTTCTGTGATGTCAGTTGTAACTTCTTTTTCATTTCTGATTTTGTTGATTTGGGCTCTCTCCCTTTTTTTCTTGAATTTCTTTCTACAGATTCAATGCAGTCCCTATCAAAACACCAATGGCATTTTTAACCAAACTAGAACAAATAATTTTAAAACGTGTATGGAAACACAAAAGATCCCAAATAGCCAAAACAATCTTGAGAAAGAAGAACAGGTTTTGAGCCGAAGGATGAAATGATAAAATCTGGGGGCTGTATTGTTTTGTTTTATAAGATTCATCTTGTCATGTCTTTGGAATAAAATGAAGTGCAAAGACTAGGATTCCGAGGCTAAAGCCATAATGCTAGCATAAAGTAATAAATTTCTCATCTAGGGTTATAATGGTACAAACGAAATATTCTGAAAATTTTTTATATCAACAAGACTTTCTGATAAACCCATTATGTGGGCTGAGTACAACTGGACAAGTCAAAATAATTCCATTTACTTCAGCATTTCATAGTCCATGTGTAAAAGACTGTATACAGAATATAAGGTGACACGTATGCTTGGTTACTTGCCTAAAAATTATTTAACCTGTTTTATTCTTTCAACATGTCCTTTGAATTAAGCATGATACCTTGAATTTAGCAGGTGCCAACTGAAAAGGTGAATTAATTTAATTCCCCTTTTATTGCCTCAGGTCACTTTATGGAAGGTAGGAAATATATAACTATGTTTACTTATAGTTTTAGATATATGGTTGTCTATGTATTAGATATGTGCATACAAATATGCATATTTGATTATACCCACATTCCTATTTCCTCGGATGTCTTTTTTTTCAATCATGAAAGTCATAATAACACTTTGAATGAAATTTTTTCCTGGGATTTCTCTAATCAAATGTTAATCTCCTATTAACAATCTTTTTCCAAATCTTTTTCTATCCAATTTATAAATGTATGCCTTTTTTCTCCCTAAAGATATTATTATTATCTGAATAGATCTCATCAGAGAAATGCAAATGGACAATAAGCACATGAAAAAGTCTCCAACATCATTAATAATCAGAGAAATGCAAATCAAAATCATCATGAGATACCACTTTCACATCTGCTAGGATGGCTTTAATTTAAAAAAAACACAGATAATAACAAGTGTTGTTAAGGATTTGGAGAAATTCATACAGTGCTGGTGGGAATGTAAAATGGGGCAGCCGTAGGGTTACTATTTGACCCAGCAACTTCATTCCCAAATATATAGCCAAGAGAAATGAAAGCACACACACACACACACACACACACACACACACACACACACCCAAGCTTACACACAAATGTTCATAGCAGCATTATATATAATAGCCAAAAGGTGGGAAAAAATCAAATGAATTGGTGAACAAAATATGGCATATCCATGCAATAAAATACTATTATAAAAATATTATAAAAAAGAATTAAGTACTGATACATGCTACAACATGAATGAATGCTAAGTTAAGAATCAGTCGTGAAAGATCACATATTATATTATTCCTTTTATATTAAATGTCTAGCATAGGCACATTGTAAAGACAAAAAGTAGATTAGTGGTTTGGAAAAAGAAAGATTAAGAGGTGGTGATGGCTAAAGGGTATTGGGTTTCTTTGGGGGGTAACGAAAATGTTCTAAAATTGATTACAGTGATGATGTGAATATACTAAAACACATCGAATTGTACACTTTAAATGAGTAGATGTGCAGATTATGATATGTGATTTATACCTCAATAAAGGTATTATAAAAATATCATTATTGGTCTTCTCTGGTGGCACAGTGGTTAAGAATCCGCCTGCCAGTGCAGGAGACATGGGTTCGAGCCCTGGTCCGGGAAGATCCCATATGCCATGGAGCAACTAAGACCGCAAGGCACAACTACTGAGCCCGTGAGCCACAACTACTGAGCCCATGAGCCACATGCGCTGAAGCCTGTGAGCTTAGAGCCCATGCTCCGCTACAAGAGAAGCCACTGCTATGAGACGCCTGCTCACCACAACAAAAGAGTAGCCCCCGCTCCACATAGTAGAGAAAGCTCGCGTGCAGGAACAAAGACCAAACACAGCCAATAAATAAAATAAATTTAAAATATATACATATTATTATTGAAGTGGCATCCTTGACAGGCTTATTTATATGTAGAAAAGGACAAAGAAAAGGGGGAGGGGCAGATAATCTTTTCAGTAGTGAAGGGTGAGGCTTATTTATGCCAACTGACTACTTTTAAGCGAACAAATTAGGAAAGTAAAATATACAGCATTGATCAAAGGCAGTTTAAATATGCCAATATTTCCTTCTTGCCTCCACTTAGGGTAAATCCTTATGTTAATTAAGAAACACCTTTGTCTATCATTTTACTGAATTTGGTTTTGCCTGTTCTGTTCAAAAGCAAGTGACAGTGTCAAGAACAGGGGGAAAATGCATGATCTAATTTTAAAAATACTGAGATAAAGATCCTTTCCTTGAGAGAGAAATTTAAAAGTATCTCAAATTCATCCTTCTCTGAGATCTTATACAAACTACATTTTCTCATTGTAGAATGTGGAGGATGGTATTTAACTGGACACCTCTAAGGTTGCTCCTAATTCCAAAAGTCTATGACTTCGGCACCGAATTCAACCACAGAGTATGTATAAGAACTGTGGTCAAATCTACACGGATTCAACAGCAAACTTTGAGATTTCCTGGGTACTCAGGTAAAAACCACCTCTTTTAGCAGCTGAAAAACCTTATCTAAGAGTTCATCCCCTGTACAGACTCTTTTACCTGAAATACATTAGGATGCGGGAAAGTCAGTTCAGCGTGATTGCTAGCTCTACCTTCTGTAAAACCAACTGTGTAGTTAAGCCTGAATTGTTTCCAGCACTGTATGAACAAGAACAATCACAGAAAGATTCTCTCTGAGATGATCTGGTCTGTTCAGGCCTTTGAATTAGGATTGGCAATTCCTTCCAAATATGATTACGTTATTTTCACGAAGTAGCGACTCAGCAAGAAATGTTTCAGGCCAAAGTGACACATTCCTTTTCCCCCTTGATAAATTGAGACAAGTTGGGGTATTCAAAAGAAGGAGAAAGACTTTGAGACAAGAAAGGAATGCGTGTTGGCTCCTTAGCTTTGGAACTGGGAAGCGAAATTCCAAGGACTAGAAACTCAAAGATGAGATGGTCCACTGGGGACCGCAGGCTCTGTAACGGAGAAAGCTAGAAAAAAATAATAAAAATCTAATGAGTTTTCCAGGAATTGGAAATGCTGAGTAGTGAAAAAAATTCAGAGAATTAAAATTGGGGTGGGTAGAAAATGTACTGTATCTCTTTCTTTAAAAAATATTTTTTGAAAGATCTGGGCTATCTGGGCAAGGCACTAAAAAATGCTAATATGATTAGAGCCTAGTGTTAGAGGTTCTCTTGGCCATCCTTAATCCCATGGAACTAGTCTCTGCCTTCACCCCATAAGGAATGAACAAAAACCAGCCTTAAAAAATGAAATGGGTTGGGTCCACTCAAACTGGCTCAGATAGTTTCCATCTTCCTAGATTTTAGTTGGCTTTTAGGGAGGAGGCACATAAAAATTAGGCTTCCCTCACCAATCCATAAATTTAATTTTACTTCAGTCTAAGTAGGCCTTGACATCAATCTCATGTGCACTTTGGATCTATTCCAGCTGGACTTGTAAAGGCAGAAAATGTGGGGCAGCAAAGTGCCCAGTTTTATGCCTGAAAAACTAATTTCAGGTTGCATAGACTGTACATAGGTAAGGAAAAATAAGGAAGACTGGACATAGCACTATACAAATTGCATCGTTGCGGATAAGGAATGGAATGCGGAGGAAGGCAGGAAAAATCTATTTGCCAGTTGTTTTAACAAACATCAGGCTTTTTTCAAGATTTCTAAGATGGCCCTTGGTAAGATTTGACTGGTATGTAGGACTTGTAACTGGAGTGAGGGTCTTGTCTGCGATTTATAAGAGACTACTGTGAGTGGCTGAAGTCATCTACATACAAGGCAATAAATTAAACAGAAGCCCACTGAAGACCTGTTTCTTATAAAAGTATAGAGATACCTCAATCTCAGTTTCCAGAAACTTCCGCAAATGGGATTCAGTTCCAAAATTTTTTCAAATGGAAATGTGAATTCCTTGGAAGCAAAGTTAGTACACGACCCTACACTCTCCATATGAGGGTAACTATGTTATACCACTATATTTCTCCCGCTTGACTTAAATTATATGTGGTAAGTAGAATTTACAGCAAAGACACTGCAAAGGAATTCAAATGTTCAATGCATTTACAGAAGAAAAAAAAAAGGAAATCATTATAGGTTTGAAAAAATGAAAAACTCTCAGATCTAAAATGAGACTGCATATTTCTGTCTACAAACTTACCAATAAAATGCATGCCCTGAAAAACACTAAGAGGAGGTATACTAAGTTCATGGGGGAAAACAAATCCCTGATATCCATGGTGCTTTAAGGAAACAGGAACCTTCCATGAGGTCCTATACATACATTGTGTAATTCAGTCCTGCCTACATCATTGAGATGTGTGTTACTCCCTTTCTCAGAGTTGAGGACACCAAGCTTCAAAGAGGCTAAGCACTCTATCCTAAGTCAACCCAGCTAGTAAACCAAACCAGAATTTGAACACAAATCTGTCTGGCTCCAGAGTCCAGGGCATTAAATCACGCTGCATGAAACACCCTGCGCTTTTACAAACTAGAGAAAAGAATTAGCTCGGCTCTCTCTCTCTCTTTTCCTTTTTCTCTTTTTTTTTTTTTTTTTTCTTTTCCTGTAAGGGACCACCTCTGTCTGAGTATAGCAACAATCAGACACAAATATATTTTCTTCCCACCCCCACAGACTAAAGTAAGCTCTATAACATCCACACGTTGTGACTAGAAATACACTGTACTGGAAAGAAGCAGAAACACCCGAGATCACGTTAGTTTTCCATTTGACTTAATCCAGTCAACGGTGTTCCTAAAAAGAAGGATCTATCACACATGAGCTCCTTACCCTCAGTTCTTTCAAAAATGCAGCTTCATTAAAAATAACATTTTAACAATGCTTTTTAAAGCTTTGTTTTTCCCCAGAAGCTCTACTCAATCTTGATACCAATACACGTGGTAGGACAGGTACTCATTATTAGCTGCTATTATATTATTTTATTAGCTGCTATTATAATATGGACAAGGTATAGCCTCACCAGACAAATATTAATAAATACTTAATTGGCACATTAACTGCTTGGATACAAATGGATTATACGAAATACTTGAGTTATTTTACATACAAGAGATTCTTAGTTCACCATTTCCAGTGTGGGGTAGCCACTGAGCCAATTTGCCTTCCTCCCTAAAAAATGACACTTTTTATTTGTTTTCCATTCTTAAATTCATTCGAAGTGGTTTTTTGTTTGTTTATTTTTTCTCTGAAGGCCCACTCAGCATAAGAAACAGTGCTAGACATCATGGAGGCTACAAAAACAAAGGATCCCTCAAGGACCAATAGTTTAACAAAATAAATAATGCAGTGCTACTAAAATAATCTACAAAAATGTCACATCTTAGCAGACACAGATTCTTGGCTGCATATAGGAATCACTTGGTGAGCTTTAAA
Organism: Hippopotamus amphibius kiboko; assembly: GCF_030028045.1. Taxonomy (NCBI): domain Eukaryota; kingdom Metazoa; phylum Chordata; class Mammalia; order Artiodactyla; family Hippopotamidae; genus Hippopotamus; species Hippopotamus amphibius. Next base: position 84,120,542 of record NC_080188.1, on the reverse strand, counting down.
AAATGCTAATAACTGGGTCACAGCCACAGAGATTTTGATTTAATTGGTCTGGGATGCAGCCTGGGTGTTGGTGCTTTAAAAAGCTCCCAGATGATTGTGTGTGGTGCTGAGGCTGAGAAGCACATAGGACCAGTGACAGCAGCCCAGAGGTGCCTGAATGTTGAGAGTGTCAGTTCAATGGCCGTAGCACATTATAGGGATTCCCATCCTTCCTTCCTTCCTTCCTTCCTTCCTTCCTTCCTTCCTTCCTTCCTTCCTTCCTTCCTTCCTTCCTTCCTTCCTTCTTTTCTTCCTTCCTTCCTAAACTGATCCCTTGAAGTAGAGGTAGTATATACACAGGGCCATGAAGAATGGGGAGTTTAGGAGCATTGGAGATGGAAGGGAGAGAAAGGGTGTCAGAGGAGATGGAAATGCTATAAACCAAGGCGAGGATGTAAAAAAGAACAATGAACATTTGAGGGATTTTTAAATTTGAGTGAAGCAGAGTCTTGTGAGAAATTAGAGGGGAGAGTAAGTCAGAAATGTGGGCCAGGCCCCCAGGCAGAGGGACCCATGACAATTAAGCTTGGAGCTGATTTCAGAAGCAATAAGAAACCACTGATAATTTTTGAGCCAGGAAGTAATAAGACCAAATAACTACAACTCTGTAACTAGAAATTTAGGAAAATTGCATCTAGGGAAAGTGCTGTATGGGCGGCAGGGGAGAGCCTAGAGAGAGAGGGAACCCAGGTAGCCCAGGGAGAAAGTGATGGAGATGAAGGAGGCAAAGGTCAGAGGCACTGAACCAGGGCCATGACAGTGGGAGGGCAAAGGACAGATTCCGGGCACATGGTGACAGAGGGAGTGACAGGACTTAATTGGATGATAGGAGACAAGGAGAGAAAGGGATCAAAGATGGCTAGAAGAATTAGCGCTTGGTGACATAATTAAAAGAGATGGGAAGTCAGGAGAAAGAAGCAGCTTAGAGGGCAGATGATGAATTCCATTTTATATACATTTTGTTTCAGATCCCATCAAGTCATCAATTGGGAAATGTCCAGTGACACGTTTGAAATTAGGAATGGGAACAGAGCAGAGAATTTCAAGGTAGAAGCTGAGATTTGGATGTCATACCGTTGTGGGTCATTAGAGAAGGTGACATGGGAGTTCTCTGAGGGACACGAAGAAGATGAGGGCACCTTTGGCTATGCTTGAGGGGGGCTTGTGGAGGAGACGGAGCGGGTAAACACAGGAAGGGACAAGGACAGGCTGTGTCACAGGACTCAGTGAGAAGAAGAGATTCCAAGAGCATGGGATAATCTATAATGGTAAATATTACAGGAAAAAAAACACATATTAAGGCAGAAAAAAGCCACGAATTAAGGCAGGAAAAAAAAAAAAACCCAGTGTATAGCCATTCACAGATCATGGGTGACCAAAAAACTAGTAGCTTGAAGGCAGCATTCGCAGCAGATGGGGCGAGAGCAAGACGGCTGCAAGCTGAAGGTAGGGGGACAAGAAAGTGGAGCCATGAAGTCAGGTCCACTGACTCAGCGTTTGCAGATGGAGGGGAAAGGGAAGTACCCTGACAGCTGGCAAGAGTATTCGGAGCAAGTGAAACTGGTAAAGGAGCTCCATGAATGTGGACATGTCTGGGAGCCAGAGACTTAGATGCACGAGGGAAAGGGTGCTGGGGAGATGGGGGGGGGGGGGGTGTCATTCAGAAGGTAGGTCAAAATGCAGCCCTTCCCAAGAAGGAAGGCTGGGTCATCTTTTCCTTGGAAACAGAAGGAAAGGAGAAGGGATTCAAGAAAGGACAGCTCAGCAGAAGTGGAATGGAGAAGAATGAGGGAGCTGGAAAGCCTGATGATGGAGGCTTTCTCCGTGACGCAGAAAACAAGGGTGCCTTGGACAGGTGGGAGAGCAGGTGACACAGAGGCGGGAGGACGTGCGCATGCGCAGTGGGGCTGGGGCGGGGCTGGGGCGGGGTGGGGCGAGCACGGGGGCAGGGCAGAGCTCCCTTCTGGGCTTGTCCTGGGCTCGATAGATGGCCCGAAGGAACCAAGGAACCCTGCCGGCACCAGCCTCAAAGTGGTCTCCGTGTAAGTGAGTGTACAAATCTGAGTGTGCAAGCCCCTCTCCACCACACGAGCCCCCCTTGAGGTCTTAAACCAGCAAGTCGTTCCCACCTTCTACTTAGGGTGTCAGGAGTTCTTCAAAAGACTGCAAACCTCAGCCTGCCCTGGCCTAAACCCCCTCCCCAGTTCAGCTTCACCGCTGTTATCTTCACTTTCAAGGCGCGCCGTGGCCCAAACGGGCAGATTCTCAATCCAACGTGCGTCCGTGAGCAAGTCACATATCACGCGCCTCCTGGACTGGAAAATGAAGGGCGATGCTAATGGGGTTCTGCCTCCAGCACAAAGGGCTTATGAGGATTAAAGGACAAAGGGCAGAGCAATGTGCAGTTATGAAGCCATAGAAAAGCCCCGTGATCATCCCTGCCTGGCTGGGCACAGCGCCGTCCAGCAAACACAAAGGCCACATTCAGACCTTCCCAGGTGCCAAAGACCCGCGGAGAGCCGGCCAAATGAAGCAGAAGCAGAAGACAAAAGAAAATCCCTCAACAAAACGAGGCCAGAGGAAAGAGGATACGTAGAGGAAAAGGACTGGGAGGTTAGAGGGTCATGGAGTTTCTGCTGCTGAAATTCCCCTGGACAAAGAAATCATTTCATGTTTCTGTTTGGGTTACAGTATATGGGTGCATATATCGGAGACTGTGCGTTGACCCCGGCGCTGGCTAAGAAATCTATCTGATGGAGAGAGAGGGGTCTCCAAGCGGCGCAGCACCCCTGAGGTCCAATAAAACCGACTGCTGTACCATGTCAAGTCAGCTGCCGTGCAGTCCTCCTGGGGACCTCTTCCCTCCAAAGAAGAAGCAACACCTGGAAGCATTTAGGGCGGCCCTCCTTTCCTTTTCTACTCAACCAGAGACATGCTCGTGAATTTTAGAGATTTTCATCTTAAATAATAGTCTGGGCAGACCTTTTTTAAAGCCTACTAAATGCTGAAAGTCACCAAACTTGTCCACCCTTATCATGTTGTAAAGTGCTGTTGAACGAGCATCACCATGGCGTTCTGAAGAAATGTACTCCTTGGGGTGGGTCACACTTGAATGTGTTGGGTAGCCCAGGGTTCCCGGGACCCCACCCACTTTTCAGGCCACAGAAGAACACTTGAGCACGGTATGTGTTGGCTCTGTGAGTGGCCCTCATCCACTAAAGAGCCGTTACCCCCAAGCTCCATGTTCCTAGGTTTCTGAGAGGCCCTGAAAGGGCAGACAGGGTGGTAATCTTGCGTATTTTCAGAACTGAGCCACTGTCCTTTCAGCCTGGTCCCGTGCTCCAGCTGCTTCCTGCCTCATGCAGTTCTGGCTCCCTGGGTTCCGGGCCATCGCTGTTTGGTTCCCAGGCCCACCACATCCTGTGCTGACCCGCTCGTGACCATGGCTGCCTGCGGGCTTCAGCCCTCTCTGTATGGCCAGCCTCCACCTTCCTGTGGTCTCTGCCTTATGATGGCCACACTACCTTCCTCCAGCCAATACAGGAAACAGCACTTTTAACATTCTCCTTGTTCAGAAAAGTGAAGGACAGTCACAGCTGTGGGGTCAGGGGCTTCGTCCTCAACTGCAGCCCTCTCTCACAGAACAGTGGGTGAAGAAGGAAGGGCTACAGTGGTCCTTGGTCCTCTGTGCTCTCCCGACATCAGGTCTCAGCCTTGGTCTGATGCACCCTTTCAAACTCCTTATTCACTCCTGGTGGTTTTCTTCCAGGGACCCTGCTCCCAGTCTTCTCTGAACCAGGTTTCCAAGGGGTAGGGTGGGGGGACTGTTACAGGGATAGTTAGTTGGACAGTCTAGTCAGTCCGTCGTGTCAGGATAGGTCTGAACATCAGTTGTGAATGAGGTTTAAACCTTCTTAAGGGGCCTCTGGGCCTCTGGCCTGCAGCTCATCCTCTTGGAAAGTTCCCATAAAATGACTCGAGCCTGGGTCCACACTCAGTGTGCACTTGGTCCCTGGGAAATTCATCTTCTTGCCACTCTTTCCAGTGAGGGGACAGGCCCTGCTGCTACCATCCTATCCCCTTTGCCAGGCAGCTCTCCTTCTTTAAGAGGATGCCTGACCTCCACGAGCGGTTCTCTCAAAGCACTACTGCCCACCTCCTTATACAAATATGCACAAGTGCACATGTGAGCGCACATGGGCACGCGCACACACACACGCACACACTACATCCTAGGCTGACTTGACTCTATCTTGAACTCCTTACTCTTTACTTTGACAGCTCTCTTCAACCCATCTTGCAAAGGTCTAGCCTTATCCTGGACAGGCTGAGTGGGTAACAGGGTTTTGTGACAAGCTCTGCTAGCCTCTTACTCCGTCCAGCAGGGAGGTCTCTGGCCCCCTCTTTGGAAAGCAGGAGCTACTTACTGCTTTGTTCTCAGCTTTGGGGCAGCAGCTGAAATGAGAACAATAGGTATCATTTATTTATATATGTGCTTAGGTTATTGAATACAAATTATTGATATGCGTTAACAGGTATTGAAAAGCAATGGTTTCTAACAGATTTTAACATACGGGGGTGAGTCAAAACTTATCCGCACTCTGGCTATAGAATTTATGGAAGTTTTAATATAATCAGAGTGCAGATAATTTTTGACTCACCCTTGTAAATTAGCCAGTATTATATCTGCTTCATGATGAGATACTTTTCAGAGTATACTCACAATTTAGTGCATGAAAAAGGAAATTATAAAGATTTATTGGAGCTTCAAAAGAATAAGGAAGAAATCTAACATGGAAGCATTTAATATTGATTATTTCACTTATTTGAAATCCAGTAACTCACTTTTCCTCACCAAGCCTCTTCCAGGTAGTAGTAGTTCTGACTGCTCTAAGAGGTCTATAGAAATTGGAAATCAGGAAATTAATTGAAAAACTGACTCTCTGTTCTCACATATTAAAGTACAAAAAAAAAGAAAAAGATTCGCTCTGCATAGAGTCTAGTTATTAAGTTGAATTATTAATGTATCATGGAATCCTCAATACCAGAGTTTATCACACAAGTAAAGAAATTCCAAAGAAGTTAATATGCTTCCAAACCGAAGACAGTGCACTATTCAACATCATCCAGAAATGCTCACCCAAGACACATCTGGCTTGACATTTAATCCCTGCTGTCATATTTCTGGCTCTCTCTGTATCATTGACCAATATATTATATGAACTTCTACTCTGAACCTAGACACAGTAAATCAATTCTATCTTTTGCTTGGGCTCTTTTGGCAGAGTTGGCAAGTTTCGACACAGAAAAATTAGGAGCAGAGACAACCCCACCGTTGATATATCCCTGCAGTTTTTGCCTCTGAAAGACAGCACATCCACAGATGTTGTTGAGATACTGTTGGCCAAAGAAGCAACTCAGGCAGCTGGTTCTGCCCGGCATGGTGTCATACACACCAGCATCCCACCCACACCAGAAACACTGCTTCGCTCAGAGCCTTGGTGTGTTCCTCAGCACTTCCTCAGGTAACAGCCTCCATGGATACCCTGTCCTTTACATTCCCCCTTTCCTGCTGCCCCCCGGTCCACAGCCTTGAGTCATCACACCCTAACCGAATAGGGAAAAGGTGTCTTTGACTCTCCCACTTCTCCCTTTTTCTGCCTTTTTCTTCTCAGTGTCATCTCCTGGTCACAAGACCCCAGAGGCCCTGAGTTTGTCCCCTCCTTCCTCTCAGAGTGTGTTCTCAGGAAAGAATCAGGACAAGTCATTAGCTCATTGAGACTGAAGTGTAAAAGACTAGCAAGGTTGCACTTTCCCTTAATGATTTTAACAATCATTAAGCCCCTTGTTTGGCTTTAGCTGAAGCTCTGATTGTGGCAGACCTCTGCCAGCCTGTCTCAGCAACAAACTCTCAAGGTCATTGCTTCATCACCAGCTTCCCAATCTCATGATCTGGCCCAACACAGCCTTTCCCCCCACGCCACCCCCAACCATTTCACTCTTAAATATCTAACAAGATTCGCCTTTTATTCTCTGCCAACTACTCTGCTTGCACCCCCTCCTCCCCCGCCCACCAAACACACTATGGTCTCTCAACCCTGACTGCCTTATCTTCCTCCATTAAACTATACTCTCTCCTCTCACTCTAGCTATAAGCAAAATTTCTAAGATATCTCTTGTCTGCAGTGTCTTGAAAGAGAAAAGAGAAACTGTAAGTTCCCTAAAGTGAATTCATAGCATATTCCTCCATTACAGCAAAAAAGCAAAGGAGAGAAGATAAAGTGCCCATCAGTTCTTGGTTAATTGAAGACAAGTCGGTGTGTTTTCAAACTGGCCTCTAGCACAGGATAAAATTAGTTAGTCAAAGAATACTAGGTTTAATATATGGAGAGCTCATTTTTTAAAAATCAGTGGTTTCCAATAGGAAAAGATAGAAGTTACATGAACAAACAATATAAAAAGAAGAAATGTAATTGGTTATAAAAAGAGAAGTCTTCTCTCCCTACATAGTTAATGCTTCAATGAAATTAACATTTTTCATGTACAAAATTAGAGGAGCAAAATGCTACTACTCAATGTTGTGGAAGAGTAAATTAAGAGACCCTTTTGGAGAGCAATTTGGTAAAAACATATCTAGTAGCCTTAAGAAGTTTATACTGTTTAATCAGTAATTCCATTCTAAGGACAAATTCTAAATGCAGAAAAATATAAGATTTTTTAAAGTTTATAGCAGCAATACTTATAAGAGCAAACTATTGGAATAATCTGAAGATCCAATAAAAAAGGAAAACTTTAGTAAAATATGGTAATATACTTAATAGAATGGTGAAACAGAATGAAAGGTTTATATATACATACATTTATGCCTAGAAAAGATGGAAGGAAATATATTAAAATGTTAGCACTGTTTTCTCTGAGAGATGAAGCTAATGGTGATTATTTCTTTTTATTTGATATTCTCCATGGTGAAAAGGTATTCCACTTATAGTTTTTTTTTTTTTTAAGTATACCTTAAAAGAAATCATTTATAAGCTGTACTTATTTTCAGCCTGATAAATCTAGAAATCCAAAAAAGCCTGGAGAAGTCCACTCACCAGGTTCATCCTTGGCTACTTCTTGGTTATAGCCTTCTGATTCTCATGGGGGAAAAAATCGATTAAAGGATAGAAAGTAACCCTAGTTCAAGGTGATAAACTGAACACGCACACACACACCTGCCTTCATGCTGACAGAATGTAGTAGAAACTGTTCTTGGCCATCCATATCCAGTTCTCCTCGCCTTTCTGGGTACACAGCTGAAGAGTCCAGCCAATTAACATTGTCAGAGATGATATACTGCACTTCAAGGCCTCTCTATAAAACTGCTCTAGCTCTAGCTCTCTGTCTCCCTGCTGCCTGCATGGCTGGAAGTGAAGGACTCACAGCTTGGAGGACAGCTGACCAGAAGAGATGCCCAGTAGGAGCATCTGATTAGACTCTGGATGAGGCAGAAAGACACCTTTACTGTATTAAGCCACAGAGATGTCAGGATTTGTTTGTTAATATAGCACAGTCTAACCTACTCTGCCTAACCTAATACACCAAGGCCCTAGGAAAAGTAAAGGAATGCATACAGAAATAAACCCGTAAACACATTTTGAAAAAGAGAAAACGAAGGGAGGCAATTTGATGGAAGAAACAGAGGAGAAAGAGCAGCAGTCCCAAGTATGTGCAAGGTAAGGTTCAGATGGGGGGAGGATCTTCCCCCAAAAAAACCCAAAGATGATGTCAAGGAGAATGGAGGACAGGTCTGAGAAATGGAGCTGAAAACAAGAAACTGGATAAATATCTATCAGTGGAAAAGCTGTTCCAGTTACCCTGCTCTCAACAATAGGTCAGCCAGTGTTTCGCTTCAAGGAAAACAAATTTCTTCCCTAAACAGTGGAAAGAAAAGTAAGTAAATAAGCCACTAGCAGTAATGACCCAATAAGATTTCCTAAATAGAGAACATGATGAGGAAGAAATCATGAGAGAAATAATAGTCAAATATCCCCAACCTGAAGAAAGGGAGTGTTCTGATTGTAAGGACCCATGGAGTATGCACACAGAAAACATAAACGGGCTGACCTAGACACAGCATCATGAAATTTCAAAACTACACAGAGTAAAAGAAGATCAATTCAAGACAACAGATCACCAAGGTGGCCACCTACAGAATTGAAAACAAACAGTTCAAAGTGACTGCCTCTGAGAGGGACTGTTGGTGGGAGAGGTGGAGTGGGGACTCGCCTTTCATTAGAACTCCTTCTATCTGTATATTGGGTTGGCCAAAAGGTTCATTCGGTTATTTCCATAAGAAGGCTCTAGGAGCACTTAGTTGTCTTCAACTCCATTCGAAACAATTTTGTTAGATTGTATGTGACAGCTGCATTTTAAAAAAGGCATTAAAATTGCTGAATTTTTGTGTACCATTTTAATATTGAAGAAGGAAGAAAAAAGCAACATTTTCAGCATATTATGCTTTATTACTTCAAGAAAAGTAATTATGCAACTGAAATGCACAAAAAGATGTATGCAGTGTATGGAGAAGATGGAGGAGGTGCTGTGACTGATGGAACATGTCAAAAGTGGTTTGCGAAGTTTTGTGCTTGAGATTTCTCACTGGACAATGCTCAATGGTCAGGTAGACCAGCTGAAGTAGATAGTGATCAAATCGAGACATTAATTGAGAACAATCAGTGTTACACAACACGGGAGATTGCCCTGACATACTCAAAATATCCAAATCAAGCGTTGAAAATCATCTGCACCAGCTTGGTTATGTTCATTGCTTTGATGTTTGGGTTCCACGTAAGTTAAATGAAAAAAACCTTCCTGACCGTATTTCTGCATGTGATTCTCTACTTCAGCATAATGAAAGTGTTCCATTTTTAAAACAAATTGTGATGGGTGATGAAAAGTGGATACTGTACAACAATGTGGAACAGAAGAGATCGTGGGGCAAGTGAAATGAACCACCACCAACCACACTAAAGGCCAGTCTTGATCCAAAGAAGGTGATGTTGTGTATATGGTGGGATTGGAAGGGAGTCCTCTGTCATGAGCTCCTTCCAGAAAACCAAACGATTAATTCCAACAAGCACTGTTCCCAATTAGACCAACTGAAAGGAGCACGACAAAAAGCGTCCAGAATGAGTCAACAGAAAACACATAATCTTCCATTAGGATAACGTAAGACCACATATTTCTTTGATGACCAGGCAAACACTGTTACAGCTTGGCTAGGAAGTTCTGATTCATCCACTTTATTTACCAGACATTGCACCTTCGGATTTCCATTTATTTAGGTCTTTACAAAATTCTCTTAATGGAAAAAATGTCAATTCCCTGGAAGACTGTAAAAGGTACCTGGCACAGTTCTTTGCTCAAAAAGATAAAAAGTTTTGGGAAGAAGGAATTTTGAAGTCGCCTGAAAAATGGCAGAAAGTAGTGGAATAAAAGGGTGAATACATTGTTCAATAAAGTTCTTTGTGAAAATGAAAAATGTTGCTTATATTTTTACTTAAAAACCGAAGGCAGTTTTTGGCCAACCTAGTACTTTGTGTTTCCTGTTTTCATGTATTTCCTTGATGCATTTTTATTTTAACTTGAAAACTAAAGAAGTAGAAGTGCCACCTCTCATATTTCTAGTCAAACCCATACCTGAATAAGAGACTTTTACAGAACTGTTATTTGCGTAAGCAAATTCCATCGATTATTCAGCATACCAGTTTCCCAAACATCGGTGATGGGCCCCCGCCTCTTTGGTTCTCTCGCTAACCCACCTTCATCGTTGGCTGGGTGGCAGATGAAATGCACCTTTGTGCAGTAAGAACTGCAGTCAGAGTTCAGATCAAAGTGCTTTAAGTTGGGAACCCTTTAAACCATAGTCTTTTTTTTCCCTCCGTTAACAACTGGTAATTAATAGTTCCATTCAAAGTATGTATACTCTGCCATTTTTCAGGAAAAAAAAATTAGTCACTTATAAAACAAATATAAAACCCCTCAAAATCAGGATCAAAAAGGTAACACAATGGTAGAAAGAGGAAATCTTTAGGCCAATCATCATAATGGACATGGTAACCGTGACTGAGCATAAAACCAGCATCACGTGTCCTGGCAACTGAGGCTTGGGGAGCAAAGAAAAGAGAGAAGATTCTCATAGAAAAAATAAAATAAATAAAGCCATTCCTTAGAAAAGACAAAGGTCTTTCCTGGACCAACTTTGAGAGGAATAGACTGGGTGACGCATGATGAAGAGCTTTGAGAAATAGGAGGGCAACATTCTCCCAGCATCTTCTCAACAGAGGCAGGATGGTCCCTCTGTTACTTATCATCCGGCCCCCGCCCTCCACACCCCCCCCCCCCCACACACACACCCAGTCACAAAACCCACCCGTTTTTAAATGCCTGTCCTAATTATACGAGGTGAGTAATTCCCAGTCTTGCCTGATCAAAGCAATCAGCTGGCCATTTCCCAGGCCCCTCAGTGGGAGACTCTGATTTGATGAGTCTGCTGGAATCGCCACAGTGAACACACTCCCCAGGTGAGCGGGCGAGTCTGGGAAACAAGGTGATAGGGGATCGTCCCCAGCTGCAAACCAGCCTGCACCTCTGGTCTGTTATAGCCCCGAGGTAACCTCCCTCAGCTGGACTCTCTCTGGATGACAACCCACTCTGACAACGGATTTGCAAGAAAGCATTTGAGAAAGATAAGGAATGTAACATTTGTTCCTTGATGGTAATAACTCAAAACTCTCCCCTCCCTTCCTCCATGACACTAATTTCGTCCGTGTTACCATGAGAATTCACCAGAGTCTCCCTCCACATGAGGTACGTCACCCACACGATTTGATACAAACACATCTGTGCTGATGTGCACAGCTTTTTATCATTACAGATGATATGTAGACCGCTGCAGAACGTTCTTAAAGTCTTAAGATTGCATCTATTATTTCTGAAACGAGGGAGGGAAAAGAATCTCCCTGGGAAAAGAGCTACACACCGGGGCATACATTACTTTCGCTAGACTCCCATGCTGAATTAATTGCACTTTCAAAACATTCTTGCCTGAACCACGTTTCAAGAAGGCTCACAGCTATGGAGAACGAAACCTCCCTTCCATACACATCGAAATCAGGAAATCAGAAGAGGCACCAGATTTCCCTCCACAGTGTCTCATTTCTCTCCTGCCATTCATGAGAAACCTGGTCCAAGATGTTGCATTGTGAGGAAATTAGAGATGAAATGGTCACAAAGGTAGAGAGATGTTTAGCCTAAGGACAGTTATATGTATTCCAGAACAAAGTTAAAAAAAAGGTCAAACCTAAGTCAAGGGAATGGCTCAGTTTTCTCTAAAACAGAGACAGAGAACTTTCCTCAGCTGAAAACACAATAATTACAGGAGAGGAAAGAAACCTGAGAGGGAGCTGATAGCATTCTCTTGATGTGGCCAAATGTTCATTTGGATTGTCAAAATTCATGGAGAATCAAACTGTGTGCGAAGCCTAAAGGTAAAGTATGATCTATAAATAAATACAAAAATCCTTAATCCGGGGTTAGGAGTGGGGGCCCCCAAAATACATTGTCCATGTACCCTGAACTTTTAGGATGCATTGCAAGTCACAGATTCAAAAAAAGGCCAACTGGAGGGGTCAGACCTGCTACATGCATTCCAAATCAGCCTAAGCACTCGAACCCTGGCCATCCAAAAAGGATTAAAGATTAGTTATCATTTCCATCCTGTGAAAGAAGATCTATATTTCTCTTTTAGACACAAAATTCTCTAGAGGATGATGCTTGCCAACACTCTGAAAAAATAATCTCTCAAAATTCTTGCAACCCACTGTGTTATGATTTCATCTCATGAAATACAACACCTTTACATTAAACCTCATAAAACTAAATCCCACTGGATCCCTTCCAAACTCAGAGAATAAGCAGCTCTGTTGGTGATGCTTAAACAGTGAAACATGGCCTCTCCTCATTGGGTTGGTTCCCACCACTGGGTCCATTTTGCTTTACTTCTACCAAATATTTACATGTGATTAATCTCACACATAATAGATCTTACAAATGCTTTGTGATTCAAATAACACCTTCCAACATCACAACGTTAAGTCTCTTCAAAAGGATCTTTTAAATTGAAACGTACACAAGTTCATTCTGTTTTTCCAATCTATGAGAGTTATCTCTAGTTATCTTGGATTCGCCTGTGGGTGGTCAAAAGTGTGAAAATAAGTTCAGAAAGAACAAAATAAAAGGCTCTTCTGGCTAAGAGAAATTCCCTTGGGTTTCCATTATATTCTTGACTCAAGAACAAGAAACAGTTGCCTTGTTACAGAGACAACATCTCCGTCTATCTACACACACATTCACACAAAGCAAATCTTCACATGCTTTCATCCATGGCTAGATATTTTCCCAATACTGTAATTTTCAGCAACAAGGTCATTTCTTGATAAAGATCTCACCAAGAAATCAATCAGTGATCAGTACCCCAAGATCAATACCTCGTGATTTCGTATTATTATCATTAGAATCGCCTCCCTTCACTCATGTTTACCTTCAGTCTTTCCATTTCTCTCAAAAGTGGACCAAATGTCAAGAAAGTTCCATTGGAATCCCACATGTCTTCTCACACGCCCTCTGATGCCACCCTTCGTCTGTCAGATATAAAATGATATGGTATAGACTACGCTTTGGCATCATCACAGACAACTTTCCCTACATCCCAGCAAGTATTACTTGGATAAAAGTCTAGTTTCTTGGCCTGGGAAATTTTTCTCTAGTCATGCATTCATATGTTAGGATAGAGGTACCATTTTATTCAACAAATAACTGTCGCATGCCTTCATTGAACAGGCATGGTGATGCAAAGACGACTACTAGGTAGTAATGTTTATCCACCCCAAGAAGAATCCATTCTCATTTCAGAAAGATAAATACCATATGATATCACTTATATGTGGAATCTAAAATATGACGCAAAGGAACCTACCTATGAAACAGAAACAGAATCACGAACATAGAGAAGAGACTGGTGGTTGCCAAGGAGGAGGGGGTTTGGGGAGGAGGGATGGAGTGAGAGATTGGGGTTAGCAGATGTAAGCTTTTATATATAGGGTGGATAAACAACAAGTTTCTACTGTGTAGCACAGGGAACTATATTCAATATCCTACAATAAACTGTCATGGAAAAGAATATTTTTAAAAAAGAATGTATATATATGTATAACTGAATCACTTTGCTGTACAGCAGTAATTAACACATTGTAAATCAACTATACTTCAATTTAAAAAGAGAATCTATTTTCATTTCTAATGCATCTTCTAAAGGGCATTAGTAGAGATCTGACATCCTTTTTACCTTTACATATATTTCCAGGATTCAACCCATGGTTCTTGAGTAGAAAGTGATTAGTCAGTGACATTTAGAAGCGACATGGGAATTCCAATGTTCTACAAAAGAGTTTCAGCTGGTCTTCTACAGCATTCAAGTTCATAATTCCTTGATTTCAGGAATATATTCATAATTTACCCACAACAGGCTCTCAGACATGTGAGTCCATTATTTCCACTACATCCAGATTAGTGTGGGTAAAGGTTATAATCCCCATGTTTCTAGTAGTCAGAAAAGATGGGATGAAGGGTCTGCATTAATCTTGATCTCATCAAACCTCCTTTACCTCATTCAGTCTGTCGATCATTTACATTAATGTTAACATAGAGAAAGTATTTTATTCTTCAAAACATCAAAATTCTTCTCCCATTTGGTATTTGCAGCCACCGGACCTATAAAACTCTCTGTACTGACCCTCTCTGGCTGCCCCTGGAATACAGATAAAAGACAATGTTTGTGCTCCTGCAGGGCTTGTAGGGGCCATGAGCAGTTAATATAAATTCCAGTGACGTTTTCTCATCTAGATGTAAATACGCTTGTTCTCTGAACCAGTACACAAGAAACACAGAGTAATCACATGGTTACTCGTTCATTTAATATGCTACCAAAACATTAACTCGTGTCCTGAAATCTGGCTGTATGGACAGGAAGTACGGGGCCCAAAATCTGTAATACAATGATCATGGGGTATGAGACCTTAAGATGTTTAATTTCTCAGTTTCCTCAATTTTCTCATCTGTAAAATATAAACGATACCTTTTTGCCAGGTTTTTTGTGATTACTGAGTGAGAATAATACCTATTAAAACACTTTTTACACTAACATTAGTAGTAGCAGTTGTTGTTAATAAGCCCAGATTGAACCTCCCAAGGCTATTCTTTTCCAAGATCATATATTCATTCTACAAATATGTTCTGAGCCCCTATGAAGTGCCTAGTACCGCATGACTCAGTGATGACCAAAAACAGCTATAGCTTCTCCCTTCATGGAGCTTTTTAGGGTCTGCCCAGTGAGGGGGAAAGACATTAATTTAATAATCACACTAACAAAAAGAAAGAAAAATTGTAACTGTAATAAGGGCTTTGAAGGAGCTGTACATAGTGTTATGAGAATTTATCATAGAGGATTTTGACCAGAAGGGGCCATTATGGTTCATTTATTTAACAGTATTAATTGGGCACATGAATTGCCACACACTGTGAAATTCAAAGACTAAAGTGTGGTGCCAACCCCCAGTCAGCTCACCATGCAGAGAAGGAGGTTAGGTGGGTAAACAAGAAAGCACCATGCCCACGGGAGACCAGTGCAGCCCCAGGAAGAGGGGAGTCTACAGAGGAAGGAAGGGAAAGGGAGATGAGAAAAGACTTTGGAAACGAAGTAAGCCAAGACTTAAAAGGTAAGTGGCAGCTTCTCAGGTGTTCACCCCAAGGCAGGGCAATGCAGGAAGAAGCAGAAATGTGAGCAAAGACAGAGCAGTGGGAAGCATGATCCATTGGAGCAGCAGATGGTGTGTGGTGGGGAGGGGGGTATCTCCCCCATCCCCCACTGCCAGGGACATTTGGCTACATCTGGAGATATTTTTGGTTGTCACAGCCTGAGGGGAAGGGAAGGTACTACTGGCGTCTAGTGAGTAGAGGACAGAGATGCTGCTAAACATCCTACAAAGCACAGATGCCCCCCGCCCACAGTGAAAAATTACCTGGTCCAAAATGTCAACAAGGCTGAGGTTGAGAAACCCTGCATTAGAGGAAATACGGTAGAGAAGCCTCAGCGCTCATATGCGTACGAAAGAAAACACAGAAACACTGCTCCTTCCTTATGAGAAACAGTCCCCAGAATTGGATGTCCGCCTTCTCTGGGGCGTTGCCCACATCTCCCTGTAGGAGACATTCAAGAAGTGAAGTGCACACATGGGTCCAGGGTTCAAGAGAAAGATCTGCAATGGAAATAAAGGCTTAGGGCACATCAGGAGGTGATGACTGAGGTCCTGGGAGTGGATGAAACCATGCAGGAAACATGTGTGAAAATAGGAGAAAGCCCAACACGTAACCCTGGGGAAACAGCACCATTAAGAGGCCGGCAGAGGAGGCACCAGCAAAGAGGAACAGGAGGGTATCAAAGGAGAAGGGCACCATGGAAGTCACGAAGGTCAGGCTTTCAAAATTGAGAGGCTATGACCCAAATGAGCAGAAAACCTGCACGTGGATGTTTCCAGCAGCTTTATGCATGATTGCCAAAACTTGAAGCAACCACAATGTCCTTCAGCAGGCGAATGGATAAACAAACTGTAGTACGTCCACACGGTGAAATTATTACTCAGTGAAAAGAAAGAAATGAGCTATGAAGCCACACAAAGACGTAGAGCAAAATTAAATGCCTGTTTCTGTGTGAAAGAAGCCAATCCAAAAAAGTTCACACTGGGTGACTCCAAGTAGATGACATTTTGAAAAAGGCAAAACTATGGAGACAGTAAAAAGAGGACTTCCGAGGTGGTTCAGTGCTTAAGAATCCATCTGCCAATGCAGGGGACATGGGTTCAATCCCTGCCCCAGGAAGATACCACATGCCACGGTGCAGCTAAGCCTGTGTGCCACAACTACTGAGCCTGTGCTCTAGAGCCCGTGAGCCACAACTATTGAACCTGTGTGCTGCAGCTACTGAAGCCCACATACCTAGAGGCTGTGCTCCGCAACAAGAGAAGCCACGGCAATGAGGAGCCCGGGCACCACAATGAAGAGTAGCCTCTGCTCGCTGCAACTAGAGAAAGCCCTTATGCAGCAACGAAGACCCAATGCAGCCAATAAATAAATTAATTAATTAATTTAAAAAAAAGATTAATGGTTGCCAGGTTGGGGAGGTCAATGGGTGGAACACAGGAGATCTTTAGGGCAGTGAAACTGTTCTGTTTGGTACCATAACAGTGTATATGAGACATTACACATTTATCAAAACCCATACAACCATGCAACACAAAGAGCGAGCCCTCACTTAAGCTATGCACTTCAATTAACGACATATCAATATAGGCTCATCAGTTGTGACAAATATACCACACTAATGCAAGATGTGAACCTGTGAGAGGGGAAAGAAGAGGTATACGGGAACTTTCTCTATACTTTCCACTCAATTTTTCTATAAGCCCAAAACTGCTCTAAAAAATAAAGTCTATTGATTATATCTTTAAGACTAGGATTTAGTAACTAAAATTCAATTCTAATGAATGAAGCTTAACAGGAAAAGATGCTAAACATTAGCTTAAATGTTATAATTTATAATTTATCTGCATGAACCACCCACAAAAAATTGAGTGATAAACTGTTAAAAATCACAGAGAAGTCAAATAAGGAGACCCAAAAGTGAATTTACTCAACTTGATAATTAGGAAATCATGGTGAGCTTTGAGAGAACAGTTCAGTGAAATGGTCAAGGCAAGGACTGCAGAGGGTTTAACATGAATTAGCAATGAGAAAGTGGAAAAATAAGTGTAGAAGCTAATCCTACAATGGCAACAATATTGCAAAATATAAATGTATTGAATCAACATGTACACCTTAACCTTACACAATGTGATACGTTAACTATGTTCTGATTTTTAAAAATTCAAAAAAAAAGTGTAGACAACTCTTTCAAGAAGCTAGGCTGTGAAAGAATAAAAGGATAGTGGGATGCAGAATAAAGGTCTTTTTCTTAATATAGGAGGGACTTGAATATGTTTATAAACTGCAGGGAAGACCCGGCAGAGAAGGAGAAATTAGAAATCCAGAAAAGAGAGATTACTAAAGAGCAGGTCAATGAAGAAGCTATGGAAGATAATTGACTCAAGTCTTAGAGGAAAATATAGGGACATTTTTCTTTAATATTTTAATAAGTAGGTTTTGAAAGACAAGGGTAGCCTGGGAGTGGAGAGAGTAGCAAGACCAGCTTTGTCTCTCTCATATCCAGCCTGGTCCTCAGTCTCGGATTCTTATAGACCAGCATCAGGAGCACTGGACAAGCTGACACGGCCAACTTTCCATGGATTTGTGGACTGGAATCAAGAGTCAGGAATTCTAGGACCTGTCCCCACCCCACATTCACCGCATCTCCACACCACCATCAGCCTCATTTCCTAGCAATTTATCTAAGTTGTTTGCCCCTCCTGGGACCTCAAGTACAACACCTGTAAAACAGCAGAAGCACTAAACTCCCAGCTTAGGGCTGCGTGCTAGATCAACTGATCTTGGGATTGTACAGCCAGCGATACTGCAGAGGGACCACCACTTTGGCTGAGGAAGTAAGCTTTCTGGTCATGGAGATTTTCCTTCGAACATCATGGAAAAGAAAAACAAGTCAACCAAGCTGTATTTTCCCTGGAAATTTACAATATCTAGCCTCCTCAAAGTCAAAGCAACCTCAAAAGATAAACTTGCACTTTGAGGTCAATATGAACTTCAACATGAGCCAATTCTAATGTTAACCAACACTGGCACTCACCCAATTTTTTAAAGCCTTTCTGTTTATATCAAGGAAAGCTGCACTGAGGCAATCACAGTTGGGCTAAGCAATCTCTGAAACAAACAAAACAGTTTAAATGACTTTATATGGACTAACAATCTTTATCACCAACTTTCGATCCTATAAGCATGGCATTTTTTAATCAAGAAGGGTATAACGTTCAAAAAAAGGTGGGAGCAATCAGAGAAGAAAAAGAAATAAAAGGAATCCAAATTGGAAAAGAAGTAAAATTGTTGCTGTTTGCAGATGATATGATACTAGACATAGAAAATCCTAAAGATGCCACCAGAAAATTACTTGAGCCGATCAATGAATTTGATAAAGCTGCAGGATACAAAATTAACACACAGAAATCTCTTGCATTCCTACACACTAACAGCGAAAGATCAGAAAGAGAAATTAAGGAAACAATCCCATTCACCATTGCAACAAAAAGAATCAAATACCTAGGAATAAGGAGGTAAAAGACCTGCACTCAGAAAACTATAAGACACTGATGAAAGAAATCAAAGATGACACAAACAGATGGAGAGATATACCATGTTGTTGGATTGGAAGAATCAACATTGTGAAAATGATTATACTACCCAAAGAAATCTACAGATACAATGCAATCCCTATCAAATTGCCAATGGCATTTTTTACAGAACTAGAACAAAAAATCCTAAAATTTGTATGGAGACACAAAAGACCCTGAATAGCCAAAGCAATCTTGAGGGGGAAAAAAACAGAGCTGGAGGAATCAGACTCCCTGACTTCAGACTATACTACAAAGCTACAGTAATCAAGACAATATGGTACTGGCACAAAAACAGAAATATAGATCAATGGAACAGGATAGAAAGCCCAGAGATAAACTATGATCAACTATGACAAAGGAGGCAAGGATATACAATGGAGAAAAAACAGCCTCTTCAATGAATGGTGCTGGGAAAAGTGGACAGCTACATGTAAAAGAATCAAATTAGAACATTCCTAACACCATACACAAAAATAAACTCAAGATGGATTAAAGACCTAAATGTAAGGCCAGACACTATAAAACTCCTAGAGGAAAACATAGGAAGAACACTCTTTGACATAAATCACAGCAAGATCTTTTTTGACCCACCTCCTAGAGTAATGAAAATAAAAACAAAAATAAACAAGTGGGACCTAATGAAAGTTAAAAGCTTTTGCACAGCAAAGGAAACTATAAACAAGATGAAAAGACAACCCTCAGAATGGGAGAAAATATTTGCAAATGAATCAACAAAGGATTAATCTCCAAAACATATAAACACTTCATGCAGCTCAATATCAAAAAAACAAACAACCCAATCAAAAAACGGGCAGAAGACCTAAATAGATATTTCTCCAAAAAAGACATATAGATGGCCAGGAGGCACATGAAAAGCTGCTCAACATCACTAATTATTAGAGAAATGTAAATCAAAACTATAATGAGGCATCACCTCACACTGGTTAGAATGGGCATCATCAGAAAATCTACAAACAATAAATGCTAGAGAGGGTGTGGAGAAAAGGGAACTCTCTTGCACTGCTGGTGGGTAAATTGCACTGTAAATTGATACAGCCACTATGGAGAACAGTATGCTGGTTTCTTGAAAAACTAAAAAAAGAATTACCATATGACCCAGCAGTCCCACTGCTGGGCATATACCCAGAGAAAACCATAATTCAAAACAACACATGCATCCCAATGTTCATTGCAGCACTATTTACAATAGCCAGGTCATGGAGGCAACCTAAATGTCAACAGATGAATGGATAAAGAAGATGTGGTACATATATACAATGGAATATTACTCAGCCATAAAAAGGAACGAAACTGGGACATTTGTAGAGACATGGATGGACCTAGAGACTGTCATACAGAGTAAAGTAAGTCAGAAAGAGAAAAACAAATATCGTATATTAACGCATATATGTGGAATATAGAACAATGGTACAGATCAACCAGTTTGCAAGGCAGAAATAGAGACATAGATGCAGAGAACAAACATATGGACACCTAGTGGGGAAAGTAGGGAGAGGGGTGGAGGGGGGATGGGGAGGGGGGGTTGGGTGGGATGAACTGGGAGATTGGGATTCCCATAAATACATAACTAATAAGAAAAAAATACTAAATTTTACACTTTACATATATGCAATTTATTGTATGTCAATTATATCTCAATAAAGGTTCTTTAAAAAGAAAAAAGGTGGGAAAAGCCAAATAGGCTAAAACCACATCATCCCAAAATGTGTTTCCACAAGCTAGAGGTCAAAACCTCATGACCCATGGCATCCTATTCCCACAGATAAATCATCTTGGTCTGAGAAGTTTAGCAGAGTATGACACTGAAGTCTTAGTTGGAGGATTTTCCAAGGGAAGACATCAGTGCCATAGAAACAAGTTGGCAAACTTCCCCTAACTTCAGTCCTGCACCCTGATACTTCAATTGCTTCTTCTATAGCCTCATCCCAAGCCTGGCCAGATTGAAAGTGCCAGGAACAGACCATGGGTTGGCCTGAGTCACGAATCACACATTCAAGACTGTGACCAGGCTCGCCGCAAAACCCTTGATACTAGCCTCACAGGAACACTAATGAAATCTGAGAACTAACAATCCTAAGTGCCTCTCAACTCATCCTCCTGCAGGTTCTTTCAGTCAAGGATGATGACCCAGGGCTGGACCGCTATGTGGCCGTGCGTTTACCCATGCCACTCCCCCTGCCACCCTGTCTTCAGCCCTTAACCAGAACCAAAGGTCACTCTGTGGGAAGGCAGGTTGCTGACCTCCTTGCTGGGAATTCATTTGTCTGTGTCAGGGAACCAGAAACTGGATCGAGTGTTCACTGCCAAATCTAAACCTAGGACTGGCCAGTAATGCAAGAAGTCAGATTATATCTTTGTGTATTATATATGTGTATATATATATGTTAAATTATGGCCAGAAAGTAAAACTATGTGAAATTACAAAGAGCAAACCGTTTTTGAGCCCCTGAAATGTGCAAACAAGAAATTAGTCACGATGAGGGATACCAGGATGCAAAACAAGATGCCAGGAGTTTACATCCCAACTCTGACCCCTGGCTGTAAGTGTGCTTTTCTCTGCCTGCTTGTCCCCTGTGCGTTGCCTGCACTGGATGGTGACGCAGAATGGCAGCAGGATGCTCGTTTCTTTCAAAACCACACTAATAGAACACAGACTATCCTGTGGCTTCAACAGGTAGATTGGAATGCTTGTGTCTCTTGAATCAAATGTCTTAGAGTTCCAAAAGGAACTTTATATGGATTGTTTTATAGTAGAAAATACACGATTGGACATCTCATACTACAAAATAGTCCTGTATTTATAATGTGACTTTAGGAGCACATGACATGTGCTCTCAGGACTAAATATTTGATGCACAAAAATATCCATGTGGTACCCAAGCTGCCACAGTGAATCCAAGGTGTTTGTAGAAAGATCATCCAGTGAAAACTTGGGACCAACTGTTGGCACATGGGGCACTTATCTATCATAAACTGCTTCCCAATCCGCAGTCATTTTATTCCTCCTATTAGAAGTTAAATTCTGGATACACAAGGAACACGCGCTGTCTTCTCCTTTCCGTTCCTCTGTTGGATCATCCCTCCTCTCACTAACACACACCCATTACTGTAAATGTTTTCAGTGATAACCAATATTGAATGAATGAATGAATGAGGTATCAGAGCTCTATCAGACAGACATAGTGTCTGGCTATAAAGGAATGTAAAAAATAAAAACTTTCACTACAAGGCCTTACACAGATATGGGTTTATTCTGTCTCTGGCCACAGGCAGTCTAAAAGTAGGAACACCAGGCTGGTAGAGGAGCTCAGGATGCCACAGTCTCTGTCCTCAAGGTCACAAGATGGCCACTGCACTTCCAGATGCCACGGTCAATTTCCAGGAAGCAAGACCAATGCGAGGGCTAATGGCTTTCTCCCCAGGAAGTTGGGTCTTTTGGCCTGGAAAAAAGTGCTGGGCACCTGACTCACTGGCCAGTGCTGAGCCATGTGGCCCCCCCAGACAGGACATGTCCAAGAAAAGTGAGTGTTGAGCATTCCAGCCTCTTTAAAGGGGGAAGGCAAGGGACAAGCCAGTTGGGAATGGGGTTGAATGAGCCAGGCCCTGGGGCTATGTGCTGACAGCTCTTTTCCCAAGAGTAAATGGTTTTCACATACCCTGCTCCTCACTGATGCTGTTTTGTTTGATTTATTTTGTCCAGGCTCTTGGGGTCCATGTGATTAAGGGTCTTCTTCATTTCATTCCAGTATTTCTAGAGCCCAGTGAGAGCCTTATAGTCCAGCTCTTCCAATCATTTCAAATTGATATGGACAGCTCAGGTTTCTGTCCCAAACTTCTGTCTGATTATATTTATTTCAATATCAACTTTTTTCACATTGATTCATTTTGTTAACATTCTTTTTACCCTACTCTGTTTATAATTGAGAGAGCTTGAATTCAGACTCAATCAGATCTGTAGTCACCATTTTTTAGCTGCTTCTAGAACACCTGTGACTCCAGGGATACTCGGACACACTTTGCCTTCGAGAGGATTTCCACCACACTTGCTCACCAAAGTCTGTATAAAGTTGCCTAGTACATGATGACACATAAAAATAAAATATAAAAAGAATGATTTATGGACTTGGAGAGTTGACTATTACAACCCTATCTCAGACCATTCACAAAAAAGCAATTCCAGGTCAATTAAAGACTATGAAAAGCAAAATTTCTAGACAGAATGTTAGGATACACTCTTATGAAGTATGTTGAAAGGATTTCTTAAATGTCATAAAAAACATAAACCATAAACAAAAAGAATTATAATTTTGCCTAAATTAAAATCACTTTTAGATGAAATGAGACAATAATAAAAATTTAAAAGACAAGACCCAGGAAAAGTAAAAACACTTGCAATTTATTTCATTGACTTTTTAAAAACATGACATCCAGAATACATAAAGAAGATCTACAAGTCAACTACAGAAACAGAAAAGACAAAACATAGAAAATAGGGGAAAACATGCAATTGGCTCAAGAAGAAATCTGAACAGTCCATAAATATATAAAATATATGTTGACCCTCAGTTGTAATCAGGGAATTGAAAAAAAATTAATACGATGCTCATTCACATTCACACCCATCAAACTGGTAGAAGTGTATGTCCATCAATACTAAATGTAAGGGTGTGGGAAAACAGGAGCCCTCCAACATTGCTGGTGGGAGATTCAATTGGCACAGACACTAGGAGAGCAGTTTGCACTATCCAGTGCATCCCAAGATTCAGCAGTCTGATCCCCCAGCATATATCCTGAAAAAAATCCTCTGCAGTGTACAAGAGAAAATATATGCTAAGGTGTTCACAATGGCTTTGTTACAACAACAATTTGAGAGCAATTTAATTGCCCATCAGTAGGAGAATGGGTGAGTAAATTATCTATTCATCCAATGGAATACTATAAAAACATTAAAATGAACAAGACAGAGCTCATGTTTCAAGAGAGATAAACCTCCAAAACGTGGGGAGATGAAAAAGCACCACTCTTCATCAAGCTGTGCCCTGCCTTCCATTTCCATGCCCCATCTGGTTAAATTCCACCACTCCTCCAAAATCCTCCCAGAAACTTTCCCTGCTGTTTCCAACTTTGATCCTTCCCTGGGGCCTTGTGGTTTGTCTCTCTTAGGACACTCACTCCCAGGGCAGCACAGTGAAGTGCCCTAGCATCATCACCTCACCGACTTTCTTTTTTCTTAATCTTGGATCATTTGATAGAGAGGGAAAATCTTACTTTAATGTATACTTATCGATTACTCGTGAGATTGAAAATTTTCATTTGCTAATTATTTATTTGTATTTCTTCCCTCTCATTTACAGCATCCTCTACACCCTTTGCACATGGTGCCTAGCACATACTGAATAAAGCAAAAAAAAAAATTTTGACGTGAATTGAACGAAAACCTAGAAATTCAAAGTAAATCAACAAAAAAACTCAAAAAATGACTCCAACGTAAGTAGTGTACTAAAATATAAACATGTATCACTAATACTACAAGCTTGCCTGTTGAGGCCCTTTCTTAATTAGGTAAATGGAACACATCTTATTGCTTACATGATGCCAGGTGTAGGAGGCATCCACCCCTTTAGGCTTAAATAGCTTCTGCTGGTTTAAGGAACAAGCAGAATTTGATGCAGACAAAAAGAACACAGATGCCAAGAGAGTATGTGCCAGGAGCCAGTGTTCCTACAAAGTCTCTAACGTGAGACAGATACCCGTCCCAATAAACCTTGAATTCCACAAATGTATGACCTTATTCCCTAAGTTTAATGTATGTGTCTTTGGAAAAGTTCCTATTAACCTCATGACTTCTGGGGTTTATAGCTAATAAGCAGAATCATAATTGAAATGATTATATAAATACAGAGAGTTACTTTTCCTCCCGAAAATGTAAGCTGTTTTTTTCCCAGCAGTTCACAGGGCATTTAGTGGTCCCTGGGTTTTCTATTATTTCTTTGTAGGATTCTAGAGATCCCAAGGTTCATTTCCAGACAGCATAGTTTTTCCTAATAGCTTCCAGTAACTTATTCTGCCATTCAAATTCAGAGGTTCAAATTGGGAATCAGATGTTCAGTATAAAAAATATCTGTATCTAAAAGAACAGCTATAGAACTGGAATTACCAAGATCATAGCCAGTGACCATCACTGCAATAGTTTCCTCTCTTTCCATTTATGAGTAATTTATCACTCTGTCTGGATTTTGACATGTAGCATCAACCAAACCAGATTTTAAAAGAGCACTTGGCTCCCGGAGTGCTGACCAGACAATCTCTTCTTTCAAGGGTAGTCAGAACATCAGGGTAGAGCTCCTTAGAAGATTAACTCTAGAATACTGCTTATTTGGGATTTAATCTGTACTGAACCCAGCTGAATCAGGATGAGGTTTTATAATTATTGCAGGACACAAAAAAAAGATTAAAAAAAACAGAAAGAAAAAGGTTATCATATTTCCATTACTTTATGCCTTTATGGGGCTATAAGAAGGTAAAAACATTATTCGGTTGAAAAGCAAAACCAAGCAAAATAACAATGGCAGCATTGCCCAGAAATATTGTGCTTCCTCTGAATATTCTACCAGCTTCTAAACTATATATTCATTGATATAAATTTAAGTGTAACTTTATCTGTATGTTGTATGATATTCGAGGGATGTTTCTGCTTTTTGTTCATTTGTTGTTTTTTATTTTTGTTTTTGTTTTTAGTCTCATGCAAAATAAATGATTTTGTACTAAGTCTGTAACTATCATGAGTAAATACTTTTCGCAAAGTTAAAAACAAATCAGCCTAAACCAGACTTTAGTTTATATTAAAAAGTTCCCTAGGGAACTGGGTTTTACATTTGAGCCCTGATTTAGCGAAAAGATTTATAAGGGCACATGTAGAAATACAGGTCCCTGTTGGGTGATGAACCAGAGCTGAGACACAATTATGACTCTCTCTGCTCTCCATTTCACTGGAAACTGCTCCCAGGAGCCCAGAGGTGAGCTGGTCATCGAAGAAGAACATAAAAGCTCTACACAATACAACCATCTGGTCACCTTCCCAACCTCCAGTACTAACCCAAAGGACACTAGAAGATGACGTACAAATCTTTTCAGATAGTAATTAATTGGAATATTTGCTTTTCTTGGAAAACTCATGTCAGTGAAATGTTTTGTAGGCCTTGAAGCCAAATTTCATTGGATTTATTTGTGTGCTCTCACTGCAGCTGCCGCTCAGCTCAGCCTGTCACAGTGCAGTGATAGCTAAGCAAAAAAATGATGTCGCCAAGCAACGTGTGTAAAACAGCCCAGGAATAGAGAATTGAAATTTTCCTTGTAAAAAAAAAAAAAATGAAATTGCTTCATAACTTGCTGAAATTTCTCAAGAGTGAGGTAACTCACTGGAAGGCCTAATCTTGGCAGCCCGTCCTCTTTGAAAATGTCCCCAAATCATCACCTTAAGGGACAGGGTGGGGGAACCTATTTATCAGTCCACTAGGGAACACCACAGTTTCTTACAAGCCTCATGGGTGACAGTACGGTTGCCGTCATTTAACGATCCCAGGGAAGATGAGGGCCACGCAGAAAACTCCTCACAGGAGCCTGGGAGTTACCAGCCAGGGGCTCAGGAGCACAGGGGTGGCATGTCAATATTCAGGTAAACAACCAAAACAAGACTTAACAAAGAGATTATATGGGAAAAGTGTCTATTCTTTCTCTCAATGACACCCACCCCACCACCAACCACATACCCTCACCTCTGCCAACAGCTAAAGAAATGAGCAGGGTTCCAAACGTACAAAGCTTTGATAACCACCCTTCCCGTATGAAAACTACCATGTTATCAGTTCTAAGAAAAATACATACATTTGGTACCCATACTTTGTACAGTAGGTAAAGGTGTAAAAAGCCAGAAATGTATAAATCTGGGGGGGAAAAATTAGCAAGGTACTGTTCAGAGTATTTTCTGAAAGTTTGTTGCATATGGAGAAGGCAAGTAAGTCCCATATGGAGAAGCAACTTCAAATTATTATTCTAACCCTATTTAGTTCTGTGGAATAAAACACTGGTCATCATTAATTGCTTATTGCCTAAAGTAAGATCGCTCACATACTTTTCTAATATTTCTGTTGAGGATTTTCTATTCCTTTGATGAAAGTAGTTCACTGTTAAAACTTTACCAGCTTGCCACTATTTTTATTTTTCATTATTATTTTATTTTCACATCCAATGTGAGGTTTGTTTCATTGCTTAATCTCCTAGTTTATGGAAATTAATGTCAGTTTTAGATACCCCCAACATCAAGCTTTCTCTACATTAGAATAAATTTCATCTGCTAATTTGCATAACAATCTGCCCATCGGCAAATGGTCTCTCTGCCTGTGGCCTGAGCTTAGGAACTGGACAGTGGATTCATAGATGTCCCTTGTGTTTCCAAGGATTAAGCAGTGTCCTCCATGAACCACAAGCCACACAGGATGTGACACTGAAACTGTCCACTGCATAAATAACACGTGGCGTTTTCCCATGACTGCCGGCCTTTCTCTTCATCATTAACACAACTTCTTATGGCTTAAAGCAATAATGCAGGGTGTGAATGTATTTGTGCCTTATTCTCAGTTCTAGAGGACTACTTCCTTATCCTCTTATCCTCGGGTGTGTGATAGTCAAAGGCCAAGGAGAGTAATCACCACTCTATTTTGCCAAATCAGGACAACCTTTATCCTCCATATTCATCTAAGTAGGTCCAAACGAAAAAAAAATGGTAGTGAACATGAAAATAACACAGGCATTGAAATATTTATTTTATGGGGGTAGATGTATTTTTAACAACTGACCTTTCAAAATTTATAGCAACGTGAAAAAGTAGGAAGGAACATCAGAACAGAAGCAGAGAAAATGTAAGTGCCCATCACATAAGGATGTCTGTGACATTAGGAAGAAATGTACATAAGAAGAAACAGTCTCCACCAACTGAGCAGTCAATGATGGGCGAAAATGACCGATGCGTTGTTAGTCAAAGCAGGTCGAATCTTCTGCTGCTAAATAAGAACATATTACACCCAAGAGTTTGTAAATATCATTAAATGAGAAGGGCAAAGAAATAATAAAAACAGATGCCTCATGGAATAGAAGTAATCTAGAATATAATGACCTACCCAAATGTCGTAAATAAATAACATTTGACTACACAGAATAGAAAGAGCAGCTCATTGAAGCGTGCAGAGCGAATCTGTTGGCTTTATCAAATATCTGCAATTATCTGCCACTAGCCATTTGGAAATAAGAAATCACAGTATAGTCAGCACTTATTTCCAGGAAGAATGCCCTTCAACTGTAATAAAAAGACTCATTGCATTACTGATAAGTATCAAATCTCAAATGACAATCATACCTGTAAGACCTACCTGATGGGATGAGGTGCCCAACCACGTGGAAAATCATCTCACTTTCAAAGCTGCAAAAGTACTGATGTGCCCAGGCGCCCTCATGAGGCTATTCTCTCACATTTCTCCACAGTTTTTAATCTAATTCTGCTTTGGCTTCAGACAGGAGAACCCAAAGAATTAAGAGATGCATCTCAACTTATTTCATTGGAGTTCATTTGAGAATTGAGTGCTTACTATGTGCTAGGTACTGTGCTAGACTCCGGAAGCCCAAGGGAGAGAAGGCAGGATTCCTGTCATTCAGGAGCTCACAGTCAAGTATGGGCATTCAAGAGGTGATAAGATGGGCTTCCTTGGTGGTGCAGTGGTTAAGAATCTGCCTGCCAATGCAGAGGACACAGGTTCGATCCCTGGGCCATGAAGATCCCACATGCCTCGGAGCTACTAAGCCTGTGTGCCACAACTACTGAGCCCACGTGCCACAACTACTGAGCCCACGTGCCACAACTACTGAAGCCCAGGCGCCTAGAGCTTAAGCGCCGCAAAAAGAGAAGCCACAGCAATGAGAAGCCTATGCACTGCAATAAAGAGTAGCCCCCACTCACCACAACCAGAGAAAGCCCACGCACAGCAACAAAGACCCAACAGAGCCAAAAATTACATAAATTTATTTTTAAAAAATAGACAAAGGGATAAATAAGATGTGATACACAAACACACACACACACACACACACACACACACACACACACACAAAGAGAGAGTGGAATAGTACTCAGCCATTAAAAAAAAAGAGAGAGAGGTGATAAAATAAAATGAGGCCATTAGGGTGGGGCCCTAATCCAACATAACCAGTGTTTTAAGAAGAAGAAGAGACAGAAAGGGTGTACATGCCCAGAGGGACAACCATGTGAAGAGGCAGCAAGAGAGTGGCATCCACAAAACAAGGAGAGAGGCCTCCAAGAAACCAAGCCAGCTGCCACCTTGATCTTGGACTTGCAGCCTCCAAAACTGTGAGAAAAGAAATTCCTCTTGTTTAAGTCACCCAGTCTATGGTATTCTGTCAAGACAGCCCTGGCGGACTCATATAGCATCCTTTGCTGTACCAGGAATCTTTGATGAACACAGGAGACAGTGAAAGGAGCTCCCCATCCCTGTGTGTGTTCAAGGAGAAATTGGGTGAATCCCTGTCAGGGACATCACACTGGGTGGGAAAATGGACCAGCTGGTCTTGAACCTCTTTCCAACACTTGGATTCTATCATTTTTCTCTACAAACTTCAACTAATCCATGGAAGACAATTATCACTTCCATCATCAAATATACTTTGGGATCTCCTATCTAGAAATTTAAAACAAAACAAAAACACTTTAAATACTTTCTGGCCCCTCCTTCATTTGGCTCCTTAATTTCTCAAACACACAGTGTCTTACTGCCACCATCATCTTTCTCCCACTTTTCACAGATAAGTATGTGAAATGGAACTTGAAAGACGGATGGGACCTTACCAAGTGGTAGGCAAAGGACCAGGAAGAAAGAGGGTGATGAACCCCTGTCTCTACTGTCAGGGTCACAGCAAGGTGAGATGATCTTTGAACAGCTACAGCTACAAGTATTCTAGAATCTTCCACCAGGCTCAAGAGTCAGCAGATCTGCATCTACTTTTGCTGGTTGTAAAGAGTCAACTCATCTTAGGGAACTGTGACCTGTGTAAAGTTTTAGCCAGTCTAACCAATTCTGTTGTAAGAAAAGAATAGCAAGAATAGTGGCTATTGCTAATACAACATTTTCATTTTGGTCAATAAATTCTATTTCCTGCACCGACAAATCACTTTACAAAGCTGTTGCTGAAAGAACCCATTAAAGGATAAGGGTGTCCTTGCTCTTCTCTACCCCCTCTTTGGTAAAAATATTAATGAACGGTAGACTCCCAAAAATGTGAATGGCACTTTGATTAAAAAGTTAATACATCTACTTAATGTCACTGAACTGTGAACTTTAAAAAGGATTAAGCACGGGACTTCCCTGGTGGTCCACTGGTAAAGAATCCACCTTCCAATGCAGGGAATGTGGGTTCGATTCCTGGTCAGGGAATTAAGATCCCACATGCCACGGGGCAACTAAGCACATGTGCCACAACTGCTGAGCTTGCATGCTTCAACTAGAGAAGAGAAAACCAGCATGCCACAACTAGAGAGAAGTCTGAGCGCCACAATGGAAGATCCCACATGCCTCAGCTAAGATCCCGCTTGTGGCAACTATGACCTGATGTAGCCAAAAATAACTGACTAAATAAATAATAAAAATAAATATTAAAAAAAAGGATTAAGTGGTAAAGTTTAGGTTGTATATATTTTACAACAATTTTTAGAAAATAACACCAAGTTTTAGTCACACAATAAAATAACACCTCTACGCCTGTTAGCCTTCTAAGAGGCTAGGTACCGGGTGAACAAAATCGTGCTGGCCAGTGGTGGGGTGGGGATAAGATTGGAGAATTATATCATCTGTACCCAGAGAGATTTAAAGTCTCTATGCTTAGAATAATACTCAGTATGTACTTGTCTGCAAAACACTAGTTACCTTGCCCTGGTGGATTTTACAAGGTTACACTCTTACGGCTGTTGGAATCATTTTTCAAAGAGCACTGTCTGTCTACCATTTTGGAAGGAGAAGGTGAAGGACCAGATGTGCAGCTCACCCTGTCAGACCCAAGTTCACTCCTTCCACTTAGATTTTCCTCTCAACAACGGCATGTGATTGGAAAAGGAGATGGTTCTTCTATTCTGTGTTTGCCTGAAGTCTAGGATTTGATGTCCTACTCTCACTGCAGAGTAGTAACAAACTACATTGATTATACACTTGCTGGATGCAAAACATACCACTTAGTCTTGGGGCTGTGGCAGTACCCAAAAAATATACTCCTGACGTCCCCAGGCCTAGACTCTAGATGGGCTGAGAAAACATGTTTCTAATTAGTAATGGTTACCCTGAGGAGATTACCAGTGAAGATTAACTACAAGGGTTTTTCTTGAAGTGCCAAAACTGTTTCCCTCAGTTAATATTTCAACTACTTGTCATCTATTTTGGAATACAATGTTGTCTTCAAATTCAAATTCCAGCAACAGTACAAAATTTTAAAAATAATTAGATCTCTTTCCAACTTAATGAGTCTGATTTTCTTTTGAACCTGTGTAAAATTTAAGTGGGATTTGCTGCCCTTTCCCAGGATACTGGTGTGGAGTTCATCCCCAGCCCAGTCCTTCACAGCTGAGTGGCATGCCACCTCTCCTAAGATTCGGGGCTTTCTTTGTGACCTGGGCAAGTCTCTTAACACTTCATTACATCCGCATGATAAGTTCCCAGAGGAAGCCTTCGTGGCTAGAGTTGGCTGACATCATGTACTAATGACTACCTAGTAGAACAATAATAAGAAACAGCACTTACGTAAAGTACTTAACTGTACTGCTAAGTGCTTTATTCCTTTCACCAGGCATATTAGCATCCCATTAACTGATGAAGAAACTGAGGCACAGAGAGTACAGGTAAGCTGTCCAGGATCTCACAGCTAGAATACAGTGAAATCAGATTTGAACGCAGTCTGAGTTTCGACCATCAGGCAGCCCCAGGAATCAGCCTGCGGGAAGCTGATGTCTCCCAGTACCAAATGGATATCTCAAATTTAGCCACAGGATTTGCTTTCTTAGGTTGCAACCCTGTTGTAAGAGTCTCTAAGAAAACATCTGCAATCCTCATTCCCCCTCTGTGACAAGACAGACTCTGACTCCCCTCCCCTGGGGAGTCTTAAAGCCTGTTCTCCTTTTTGGCATTCCTCAGTCCGTGGAAAACAAGAGCATCAAAATAGCTTGGAGGGTTCCTTTCTCTTCCTTCCCTCATTCTGCCTTCTTTATCTAATTTTCTGGTAATTTACATTTCATTGAACATATTTTTATAGCTGAATCATCTCAAAATGCCACCAAAAGAAATCTAATTCAAGAAGACCAGGAATGCATGTTATACAAAATACATCATAATATGTATTCCTGGCTATAGCCCTGATACATTTCAGTTTCTCAAGGATTTTATTTGATTAAAAGAAATTAATTCACAGTTATTTTATTTCATTAAAAGTCTTACTCTCCCAGATTACCTTCTCCCAGAGAAAGCATTCTCTAAGCTACATGATGAAAACATATTGTTAAAGCATATTTCCATTGATAGGTCCTTTAGGTAATACTCTTATTTCCTATCGACATTCCTAATGGAAACATCTACAGGAGTTCATTAACACTGCCAATGAGAAATGTAGAGGAACTTTCACAGCACCCATCAACTCAGGCCTCTCAACTCTAGGGAGCAGATTTTTATTTCTCTAGCCTTCCTAACAGTGGCCTATTTTTATTTCTTCATGTAAGTCGATAATGGCAGTTACAAATGCAGTGGACTCAGATCATAACCTAGTTTGCTGTCATGTAAATTCTGCTCTGATACAAATCACAGCGTAACCATAGAAAAAGGTTCATGTGGTATTTTCGAACTGTCAATTTTTTCACTAACCCCAACCTTACGGCATATCAATCTATAAACCTTAACAGTATTTACTCATTACCTGACATTTATCGAGCAACAATAGCAGCTTAAGCACAGTACAAAGCATGGAATTAGATATGCAATGTGTACATATATGCGATAGGCGTTGCTACCATTCCCTGACATCCAATTTTTCTCCACTTCCAGCCACAGGGCAGGAGTGCACATTTGACCTCTCTGAAATTAGGGGTGACCTTCTTACTCATTTTGGCCAATGGAATGTGAGTGAACATGACATGGATCACTTCCCAATGGAAATATTTAACTTCTAGTAATGGATTCACCAGCCCTTTGTCTGTTAAGTGATTATGGGAACACATCTTGATATGGAAATGCCATAAAATAAAGCAGGTGGGAATGCTAGGCTGGGAAAACAGCTGCCCTGGAAGACCCCCGACCCACAACAAATTTTGCAGTAGTGAAAAACAAACTTCTGTTGTTTGGTGATGATTGTTACAGCAGTGAAACCTCGCCTGTCCTGACTGATACAGTATTGTATGTGATTCATGATTTGCATCACACTGAAGCCCAGGGCCATGTGTGTAATTCCTGAGTAAACTGGTCAGTTTGCTTTGTCAATGGTCAAACATCATTTCAATGCTACCATCTTGAAAATGAGCACTAATGTGTGTTTACAAGGAAAACTGGGAAAGAACATTCATGTAAATACATTCCCTTGACTTTTATAAAAGCAAGTGGTGGCACATATCTTAATGATTAATATTCAATAGGACCATCCTTGCCCACAAAGGACAGTTCATTACATCCTGTAAATCAAAAATCTATTTTAGCTAAACTGATTCTGGAAATAGAACATGGATAGATAAAATATATCAGACAGTGTCCAGTTATTTCATGCCAGAGTGAAGAGCTTTATCAGAGGTCCTGTGGGCACACACTATGTGAACAAACAGAGCACCACTCATGTGAGTGTGTCAGACCTACCCTGACACTCTCTCCTTCCAAAACTACACCCATGTGAGAGGAGAAAAGGGAGCCCTCCTACACTATTGGTGGGAATGTAAGTTGGTGCAGCCACTGTGAAAAGCAGTATGGAGGTTACTCAGAAAACTAAAAATAGAATTACCATATGATCCAACAATCCCATTCCTGAGCATATATCCAGACAAAAATATAATTTAAAAAGATACATGCACTCCTATGTTCATAGCAGCACTATTCACGCTAGTCAAGACATGGAAGCAACCTAAATGTCCATCAAAAGATAAACAGATAAAGATGCTGTGGCACACATATATGATGGAATATTACTCATCCATTAAAATAATAATAATAATAATACCATTTGCAGCAACATGAATGCAACTAGAGATTACCATACTAAGTCAGAAAAGGAAAGACAAATACCATATGATATCACATATGTGGAATCCAAAATATGACACAAATGAACCTACCTATGAAACAGAAACAGAATCACAGACACAGAGAACAGGCTGGTGGTTGCCAAGAGGGAGGGGGTTGGGGAAGGGACAGAGTGGGAGGTTGGGATTAGCAGATGTAAGCTTTTATATATAGAATGATAAACGTCTTACTGTATAGCACAGGGAACTATATTCAATATCCTATGATAAACCATAATGGAAAAGAATATTTTAAAAAAGAATGTATATACATGTATAACTAACTGAGTCGCTTTGCTGTACAGCCATAATTAACACAACATTGTAAATGAACTATACTTCAATTAAACAAAAACCTACACCCACCTTAAGAGTGAATACATTCGTCTCCCAGAAAACATGAATTCATGGGGCGGCAGTCCTCAGCCATGACTCACCTCACCTTCCCTGTGGATCACCCTTCTGGTAGGCAGAACTGAGCCTTCCAAGGATGTTCTCCAAGAACCAGAAAGTTCTGGTTCCCAAAGTACATTCTTCTTTGCACAAAGGGATGTTTGAAATACGCGAATGGGAAAAATAGCTCAGAAAAATAAGAGCTAACCCTTCTCAAATTCTAACCACGCCATTTTTGAGGTTAAGAGAAAAGCTCAATTGCTTTTTTTTTTTTTTCATTGCAAATCTTAAATTCCTCTTTTCAACCGAGTTGATATGGGAAATATAAGAAAAACAGTTTCTGAGGTGTGGCCAACCTGTCCAAATGCCAGAAGATATTATAATCAAACTTCTGTGTTGGAAGAAATCTGGACAGTGAGGTGCTTACCCAGACCCATGTTAATCATGATAGGCACAATTCAGACACTACAAAAGCAGTGCCAGGGACTTTCCTGGTGGCGCTGTGGTTAAGAATCCACCTGCCAATGCAGGGGACACAGGTTCAATCCCTGGTCGAGGAAGATCCCACACGCCTTGGAGCAACTAAGCCCATGCGCCACAACTACTGAAGCCCACATGCCTAGAGCCCGTGCTCCACAACAAGAAAAATCACTGCAATAAGAAGCTCCCGCACTGCAAAGAAGAGTAGCCCCTGCTCGCCACAACTAGAGAAAGCACGCTCGCAGCAACGAAAACCCAAAGCAGCCAATAAATAAATAAATGTTTTTTAAAAAAAGCAGTGCCACTTTTGAGCTGGTAAAAAACTGGAGAGGAAACATCAATGCAGAGGAATTCACTCATGAAACTGAATATGATTCAAATATTATATTCAAAGGTAATTTATTATGACATAGATCAGCATTTGTTGACATATGGAAAGTGGTTACAAACAGTATGTATTTTGATTGCATTTTTATAAAGCTTTGTGTGTAATTTTCTCCTAAGTTAGAAAAGTACAATTATGTTTCGCATTTTTTGGTAAATCAGGCAGTGAAATTAAAAGATTTCCACCTTCCTCTTTAGAATTTTCCGGGTTGCCTGAATTTTTTACATGTATTACCTTTACAAACAACAGGCATTGGTGGCAGGGGGAGGCAGGAGCAATTCATGAATAAAAATGAAAGTTTCATATTAACGATTTAATTTGCAATTCATTCCTTCAGTCCTCTATCCAGTTGTCTGCGGCTGATTTGGGAAATGCAACCGTGCAGGGTACATCATTTATCTGGTGGTTAATGAGAATTTCCCATGTATTTATTATAGTTCAGGGTTTTTTAGACACTGAATATTCTTCTCTGAAAGTAAATTCATAAACTGGACAGAGTGTAATCTCCTTTGTTAGTTGAAGGTGGTCTTATGTAAGGGTAAGGAACATCTGTTCATCTCTAGATCTTTTACGGAAGGTTTTTCTGATTGCCTGCTTTCTAATAAGGTTTATGACTATAATTCTATCACAATTCAAAAAGCAACTAAGGTTCTCAGACATGACCTACAATACATACTTTTCTCTATGAGAATCTCCGTGGCCTTCACGGCTCTTTATCCAAGTGTAGTGGGGAAAAGTCTTTATCCTCAGAAATTTTAAGCTAAAGGCAGAGAAGTGGAAACTTTACTTTTACCTACAAATACTAAACCATAAACCCTTCAAAGGTGGTTACTTTTGATTACTCCCACAGTATGTGGTAGAGGCCCAATAATCTTTTGATTAGACGGATGGAATTAAACCCCAAGGAACTTGAGGAATTCCTTCTTTAAGGCATTAGGCTGCTAATTACATCATCTATGGTTAAAGAGAAGAGCAGGGCAGAATATTTGTCCTGCCTCTGGTGATATGGTAACATACCATGGAAATTATTCGGTGACTACCTGTCCAAGTCTTTCAGATACCACGAGAATATCCCAGGGAAGAATACATTTTTCATTAAAAAAAAAAAAATGAAAGAAATCTGGTTCTGAGGCAGAGTACAAGCAAGACTGACAAACCCCTCATCTTCCCCCACACCCCCCCACCCCACCCCCCACCCCACCCCCACCATCACACCCAGCTGCTCTGAATGGAAGGATAACTAGCATAAGAAGTAAAAGTTTCAACTTAATACCAAACAGCATCGAGTTAAAGACAAGTTTTCAGTATTTATTCCAGGGAAGAATTGACAAAAGAAAACATCAGATAATCTTGTTCATTTTGAAGCCCTAATCCAGACAAACTTGGACATGGAAAGGGTTTCTAAACTAGTACAAATAACAATAAATTAATTGTACTCATAAAAGCACTCTTCTGTATTTTCTTCCAGGGCAGAACTTGTCATGAATTTCTTTAATTAATTAAGATTTCGAGGAAACTAAGAGAAAACAGCAAAGCTCTGGACAACATGGCTAAGATAATCACTAGACACTTCACAGACTGGCCATCTCCCAGAAACCCAATTTAACATTTGGAAATGTTATTTCTATGCAATATTTCACTCCCTATTGTACCACTGGAGATTTACAAGCTATTAAGAAATATTAGGCTTGCTAATGAAACTTTGTTAACATTCAGTGCCAATGAATTCAGTCAAAGGGCTGAGTCTGTGTATGCTGGAGTACTGCAGTTTGAAGTTACAGGTTACACTATTAGCCCTAAATCAACTAAAAACAAATGCTTTTTCTAATTTATAGATTTCTCCGTTGCCGTGAATACCTGTGACTTACTATGTCATAAAAGGACGAATCACTTTAATGAATCTGACAAATGTCTTAATTTAGGCAACATGAAAATCTACCATTGTAGAGAAAGACCCAAACACACACAGAGTATGAAAAGGTGTCTCTAAAAGTCAGTTCGGTAAGAACGACAAAGGGCTTTTGATTTGGGGATTTGTCTCTGGAAAGATCATGCATGTGTGCACTCAGATTCCATCTGTTGCTTTAGAGCCAACAGACTTTATTGTATTGACTTTGTGCTCTTATCTGATGGCAATAAATTCCCACCAGAGTGAAACACCAGCTTAGCCAGTGACCCCTGCTGTTCAAATCAGACAATGGAGCAGGTCTTTCTTCCCAGAGACACTCTGTGGCTTCTGGACTGCCCTCTATGAATGGCCTTGGGATTTTGCACTTTCCATTCAGGATTTCCTAATGTGAGCAATTAGGAGATGCTTCATTTCAAGAGTCTCATCAGCAGTTGCAACACATCAGTTAGCAATAAACTACTGAGACCCCAGAAAGAGCTGGGGAAATTGGGAAGAAAGGGAGAGGAAAGGGAAAGTATCCACAGGGTTCCTTGCATACAAGCTGAGCTCAGTAAGTGTTTCTTTAAGTAAGAGTGCCAAATGGACTAGGTGCACACAGGTGACACGAACTCCAAGTTTTTGAAAGCCCCAAGACCAAGGAATTACTACTGGTCCAGCACATTTGAGACTTTCTGCTGTAAACAAAAAAGTGCTGGAGAGAATACCTGCCCTGAACAAAAACAGAATCTCCTTCCCAGAGGTCCAGGCCACTGAACCACCCCAGGCGCTTTTGTTTGGTTGGTTAGGTTTCTTTCGTTGTGATTTTTTTTCTTTTGTTTTTGTTTTGAAGCAGAAGCAGCCCAGGGATGCAACTAGGACACACGATGCCCTAGCTCCATCCTTATTCCCAAAATGTCCAGGGCCATTTTCCCATGGAGGGAACAAGAGAAGAAATGGAAATTGGTCTCTCCCAAGGCAGACAGCCTCCACAACGTGCCTCTAGCTGTTCCTGAGAAAAGTATACTGTCAAACGGCTTTCTCAGTCCATCCCAAGTCAGACTTTTCTCAAAGAGTGAGTTCGGTACTTGCTACCAAGAGGCCTCGGGAACCAGGGGTTTGCACTGGCTTTGGACCCCCCACCCCCAAACAGAGAGCACGCACAGACCCGAGCAATTACAGCTGTCGCCGACTGGCTCCTTGGCGGCCAAGTAGGGCCCGGGGGCTCCTGCTTTGCCCCCAGGGAACCGTCGCCCCGAGCCCTGCGCCAGGGCTCCGGCAGGGCGCCGACCACAGCCTTGGTCTCCGCCGCTCCTCCCGCCCCCTTCCTCGGCCAGCTTGCCGAGTCAGAGCCTCCCCGGACCCTCCGTGTGCTCTTGCAGCTGTGAACTGGGGCCCGCCGGCCCCTTAAATCCTGAAGGAGAAACTCGCGAGAGCTCGGGTTAGCAGCCGGTAAACTGTTCGCTCTCAGCCTTGACTTTTCTTAACCTGCGAGGCAAAAGCTTTGCGGTCGCAGGCTCGGACCTCGGTATCGGAAATCGGCGACTGAACCCTGGGGGTCCGAGAGCCCGAGGGGAGCACAGAGTGGGCGGCAGGGGACCTGCGCGCACTTGACCCGCGCGCGTTTGCACCCGGCCCCTTCGCGCCCAGCGGCAGTAGGCGTCCCAGCGGCGGATGCAGGGGAGAGCCAAAGGCGAAAGACCCAGGTAAAATCCCCATGCACTTTAAAATTTTTTTAAAATAAATTGATTCATTTTAACTCCCCACACACCCACACACACACACACAAACCAGCCTCACGCCCAACATGTAAAAATATAAAAGATCTCAGAGCCTCAAAAGAGTAAAGGAAGCCCATGGGCAACCCTAAAGAGGTTTGCGGAAACCATCTGCTTTGGGGAAACGGCGCCCCCAGACGGCTGCCGTGAATCCCACGAAAGATGCTGGGGCCGACGCGCCGCTCCGCCCCCGGGGAGCAGGGAAGGCCCGGGTACCCAGTCCCAGGAGGAAAAGGTGACGTCACCCACCCGGCCCGCCTGCGCGCGGACGAAAGCCAAACCACCAAGCTGGCCCGGACGCCCAGCAGGTCAGGGTGCATCCCCACAGCCGCCGGGGCCGGAACCTCACCCAGCCGAGGCACGTGGCACTCCAGCCGCCGTGCCACACGCCGTGCCTCAGTTTCCTCGTGACTGCTTGTTTGCAACATGGTAATAATCACACCCACCTGCCGGGTGGCAGTGAGGATCTCCGGGGACAGGCGCGGGGCGTCCTTCTCCGTGCTTGCCCACGGCCCGCTGTGACCGCATTCTTCCCCACTCACGAGCTGTTGTAAAGGCTTAAATACCAAGAGGCCGTGCATTGTAGCAGGGAGCGCCGAAAGCCAAGCTTTCCAGCCTAGAGAAGAGCAGGTCAGTGGGGTGGACGTTTTGGGGGCCTGAGAAGCTTGCCCCCAGTTCGAAGTTGCCCCTCCACCGGTACTGGATTATGAGAATGAAGACGTCGGCTTATTACACGTGTCGTTCACCCTCGTGTTTACACTCCCTCTCGGAAATGAGTCCGAACGCCTTTACTCTGCTATTCTCGGGGGAGGGGGGAGGGGTCGATTTCCCAGGTTCTCGGCCGAGGCAGAGCCCACGCAGGGGTCAGGGCAGCCCCAGGTTTGGAGACTGGAGATCGCCCCCCGCCTCCCGCCCCAGGGCAGAATCTCTTAAGCAGCAGAATCAGGGTCGGTCCTGCCTGCCCAGAAACGGTTCCAGCCAGCGCAGGTTTAACCAAGCAGCCCAACTGTTCTGGCGAGATGGGCAGGAACTTTCTTTGTGCCTCAAGATTCTTCAGTGCCTTGACAACAAACAAGCAGAGAAGCGGGGCCAAGTCCAAGTCCAGAACACAGGGTTGCAGAGGTGGTCAGGCCTGCAGCGTTCGGGTGGGATGTCGTTCCCTGGGGAGGGGGGGGGGGCCCGACCCCATCACCTGGGACCCATGGGCCACCCCTTGAAGCAGGTCGCCCGGCTGGGTACTTCAGTCCTCAGAGCAGTTGGGCACCCCCACTACTTATCCTGGGTTTGAGTGAATAGTTTCCGTTCCTAAAAAACGGGGTGGAGGGGTGAGAGCGGTAAGCATTGATTCTCCGTTTGTAAAATAAACAACAACAAAAACCAAAAGCCTTTGGCGGATTTTGAGAAATTGCGTGAATCGGAGAAGACCTGTAGGCCCAAAGGCCAGCACCGAGCGCCCAGGGTTTCTGAAGGCGCCGCCGGGCTGCGCCACGTGCGCCCATCTCCCTGCGGTGGCACAGCGACCCGGGCTGGGAAGGCGCGCCGGAACGGTCACCAAGCATCTGTGTTCGTGCGTTTGTCACACAGACAACGGTCCTCGCTCGCGTCCGGGCCTTGGTGAGAGCTTATCCTCCTGTTCGCCTGCCATCTGCTTGCCCGGCAGGCGCGCCTCGCGCACGCGCTTGGCCCGGCTCTAAGGAGCGGTGGGAGGAAAAGGAAAGGGAGCGCGACCCGAGGGAGGGGAGGAAGACGCAGCCTGTGCAGGATGAGGTCTAGCTGGGTGGCGCGGGTGCGAGGAGGGGCCGCGACCCCGGAACCAGGCCGGCCGGAGGGCAACCCTAGGCGCGGCCGAGATGCAGCTCCTAGTGCGGCTCCCGGCGCCCCCTGGCGACCAATGGGGCCAAGCGCGCTCTCCAAACAATGCCTCTGGCCGCGCTGGCCGCAGGGACGGCTGGGCCCGCAGCCTCTCCCGGTACACCGCCTCGAACCAGCCCGACCGGCTTCCGGCTCCTTGTGCTCCGGGCTTCTTGAACCCCGAGGGGGTCTAAGAAGCGGAGGCGACTCGGGGGAGGGCGTTGAAACTGGGAGGCGGTGGAGGCGGGAGGGCCCTCATCCCAGCCCCGGGCCCACGTCCTAGCATCTCTCAGAGCTCAGGTTCTGATTAGCTGCTTGGTTCGGTGTGCTTCCGTTTTATTTGAGGTTTATTTTCAACGTAGTTTGTCCTGGGAAGCGGGGCTTTTAGGCATCTCAGGGCTTTAGTTAGCCACGAAAAGACCCAGGACCCATTCGGCGGAAGAGTGGCCTTTTGCTGCCGCCCCAGGCCCTTTCCCTGCAGAGCACCGGCGTCGAAAGAGAAAAGATGCAAGCTGGACCCAGAAGATTGGGTCCGAATCAAAAGATACTCTCCTTCCCGGTGGCGATTTTCCTGGTGTGTTCACGGCCAGGATGCGGTAAGACAAAACACTAAGTGGGCT
Source organism: Hippopotamus amphibius kiboko (assembly GCF_030028045.1). NCBI lineage: Eukaryota > Metazoa > Chordata > Mammalia > Artiodactyla > Hippopotamidae > Hippopotamus > Hippopotamus amphibius. The sequence goes on along the minus strand of NC_080188.1, from coordinate 84,079,298 downwards.
TTCGTCTCCCACACATTAACCCCCTCCTCTAAAGCAGTGGGACCACAAACCCAGCCGGGCGACTTGGGCCTGGGGGGCCGCCAAGGCCAAAGCATCTTCCGGAAGGAGGGAAATAGAGAAGCTGCGGACGGAGCCCACTGATGGCTCTAAGTGGCCGGGAAGTAATAACAATGCGCCCACCTTCCATATGAAAGAACTTTGGCGGCTGGCACTCGGGGATTCTCTCTTTGGAGCTGCACCGCCAACCTGCCAGGGGGGATGAGGGGGCGGAGACGATCGGCCACAAGGGGAAACTTGGAGCGATTAGGAGAAAGGAGGCCCCCCCACACACATCTTCCTCCTGCTGGCATCCTAGTCCCGGTTTACAGCTGTGAACTTACTGTTTGGAAGCCTCCAGGGACTCCAGATCCCCAGCTCCGCGAACGCACAGGCCGCCTGTTTGTTCGCCTCCGTACACCCGCGCCCAGCACGGCACCCGCAGGCATGTGTAGGATGAAGGAGCCGCCCCTGCCCAGGCTTCGTGGTGTCTAGGCAGGGCTTCTTCCTCTGCCCCCTACCCTTCAGCCTTCCCACCTGGCGCACTTTCTACCCGTCCCTTGTGCCCGGCACCCGCCTTTCCAAACCGTGCCCTGAGGGCGTGTACTCCTGAGCGCCCGCCGCCAGGGCCTGAGTGGGTTAGCGCGTGGTGCCTTCGAGCCTTGAGTCATCCTGTTCGTTCAGGAAGGGATGGCAGGTCTCTTCTTCCAAACCGGGAAATGGTGGGCAGTCGTGTGTGCTTCTGACCAGACTCTGTAGAGGCGCTTCCACAATGGCAAAATTTTCTAGACTTACCCCAACCACACCCCCAACGTTTTATTGATATTTCCTTTTTCATGTATAAATTTTGCTCGTATTTATATAAATTCTGATTATTGAAAGGGCAGGCGGGAGCACACCGTACGGGCTGGGCCAGGCTGGACACCGTGGCTGGGGATCCAAGAGGAGAGCACCCTCGCCAAGGCGGCCTTGGGGGGGCAGGTCCCGGGCGCGGGCCAGGGGCACAAAGAGCCGGCCGGCTGCTGGCTCGCGGCTGCTGAGAACGCAGTACCGCCCGCAGCCCCGGGGCCTGAGCAGAAACATTTTGCGGGGGTCAAACAGACCCCCACCCCACCGGGCCTCGCGGAGGCGGAGCGCGTTCCCTCCCGGACCGGGAGACAAGGCCCCCCATCTCCCACCGCCCGCGCTCCGCACGCTCACTGTTGGGGCGCAGCTGCCAGGCTGGTCTGTTTGTTTGTTTGTTTGTTTGTTGCAGTCCTAGAGCGCGCGCTTGGCAGCATCCTAGGGGGAGGGGGCGGGGGGAACGAAGGTCGGTGGGGCGCAGCCAGAATTTCTTTCCAGGGAGCGCGTGAGGGGCATTCTCAACGCAAAACCAAACCCAGAGAGCAGTGACCAAACCCTCCTCGGATTACTCTCCACTGGCTCCTCCCTTGCTCCCCCCACCTCCAGATTTGCATAAAAAAGGCCAAGAAAACTCTGGCCCGGCCCCAGCCGCGGCTCACTCTGCTCCCCCCGGGTCGGAGCCCCCTGGAGCTGCGCGCGGGCTTGCAGCGCGGAGCCGAGCGCAGAGCACCTCGCCCGCGCAGCCCTCCGCGCGCCCCGCGTCTCCGAGCTCCCACCGCGCGCTTTCCAGGCCCCCGAGCCGCGCCGAGCGCAGCGAGCGGGCCCGGGAAGGAGCTCGGGCCCCGGCCGCCTCGCGCTTCCTCGGCTCGGCTCCCTCCGCCCCCCGGGGGTCGCGCGCCCACGATGCCGCAGGGCCCCGGCTCGCTGCTGCTGCTCGTCCTCGCCTCGCACTGCTGCTTGGGCTCCGCGCGCGGGCTCTTCTTCGGCCAGCCTGACTTCTCTTACAAGCGCAGCAACTGCAAGCCCATCCCGGCCAACCTGCAGCTGTGCCACGGCATAGAGTACCAGAACATGCGGCTGCCCAACCTGCTGGGCCACGAGACCATGAAGGAGGTGCTGGAGCAGGCGGGCGCCTGGATCCCGCTGGTCATGAAGCAGTGCCACCCGGACACCAAGAAGTTCCTGTGCTCGCTCTTCGCCCCCGTCTGCCTCGACGACCTGGACGAGACCATCCAGCCGTGCCACTCGCTCTGCGTGCAGGTGAAGGACCGCTGCGCTCCGGTCATGTCCGCCTTCGGCTTCCCCTGGCCAGACATGCTCGAGTGCGACCGTTTCCCCCAAGACAACGACCTCTGCATCCCCCTGGCTAGCAGCGACCACCTCCTGCCGGCCACCGAGGAAGGTAAGCCCTCCTCCTTATTACAGCCCCATCCCCCCCCCCCCCCCCCGCCCAGCTCCGCTAAGACTTTCCGGGAGTATTCTCGCGGCCCCGCCCCACATCCCAGTGCTTACCCGCCGCGGATGCCAGTCCAGGCGGGGCACTCTCCTTGCCCTGCTGTGTCACCGTGACAACTCTGAGATATACGCCCCCTCCCGCCAAAAAAAAAAACACCCAAGTCTCTCATCCCCTTCCCGAGTTATACCAGTTGCTCTTTCTTAGGGACAGTTAAAAAAGGCGGGATGCGGGGAGAAAACGTAGAACTGAAAGAGGTGTTTCCCATGTAGATATATGTACAATTCTTTTTAAAGATGCTAGCACGGGGGCCGCAACTGAGAGTGTTGGAAGCGGTCCTGCGTGGAGGAGTTGGCGGCGAGCACCCTGGCCAGAGCACTGTGGCCTGAACCTCAAGCAGCACGTTGTTACCACTGGGCAGGATTCTAGGCACAGGGACATTCCCTACAGGCACGATCGCTAAAATGTGCAGTCTTTTCAGGCGCTCTCTGTTCTTTGCCGATTTAGGCTTTGAAAATAAAAGCAGGACTGGCTTGTTCGTGTTGAAAACTGAGCACTGGTTGTAACCGCTCAGGTGTCCAAGAAAGAGGGCACAAAAGGAGTCTCCAGGAAGCATTTTTCTCTCACTAATCAGCTTTTATCTTAGGAGTGGTTTTAATTAACTGGAAAAAATTGTGCAAAAGAGAGGTTCCCAAGTTTTTCAGAAAACAGAGGGGGAGTTCCTGTGCAAAAAAACCATCAAAGCAATGAAAACCTCATGGGCTCTTGATATTCTTCTTGAAAGGAAAACGTATACAATGTGTCTGGGCTGATTTAGGTACCCCCGGGATGGCAAGGGGACTTCCTAATCCCTTTCAGGGCTCCAGCAGCACCTCCCTTTCCATCTCTAATTGTTTTCCTACAGCCATCGTTAGTTAAAGAAAATGCAAAGTTGCTTAGCAATCTTTCCTGGCAGGCACCGTGAGTCTGCAATCATCTTATTGGTTAGATTTATAATTTATTGCAAATGTTTGGCATATTTCAAACATTTGTCCAACATATACCACAGACCAACCGATACAGGTTAGTAACATTTTATGTACATTCCTAGGACTCCTAATTGGAAAAGTTTCATTTTGTTTGCCATAGGGGAGTTAAGGGCAGTTTTACATGTGTTGCTTTTGTTTTTATTTTTCACAATGGGCACCAACATTACATACTACATTCCTCCAAAGAGTCATTTCCCCCTTCAGAATAAAGGTTTACATTTTTCAAAATCTGCTCTGTGCTTTTTCTAATTTGATAAATAACTTCTAAAATGAGTCACACAGTTTCTTTCCCTGTGAAAATGCAACTTCATATTAATGAAATTTCACCTACATTTTAAAGACAGCATTCATACATGTGTAACTGGGAGAAAATGAATGTTTTCTTTTTTCCCTTTTCCCAAGGAATCAGACTCTTTCAGAAGAGCCTTTAGCAGGCTCTCTCATGGTTGTGCTAGAGCACATTCCTGGGTTTGATCAGACCCCAGAGACAGTTTGCTTCAACTTTCACTGGCTTCAGGAAAAGCTTTGGGGTTCTGTTTGTTTGGGTTTTGTTGTTGTTGTTTTGTTTGTTTTCGAGAGTTTGAAACAGGCAAAGAGAGACAAGAAGACCCTGAACCAGGGATGAAGATAATGAAATAGATGCTGTCTAACTCAAGCACAAGCTTGGCAGAAAGCATGAGGTGGTACAGAAGCAGTTAGAGCAGGCTGTAGTCATTAGCGAGGTGTGCTTCCATGGGGGAAAAGCCCAGATGTGAGCCTTACGATGCTAGCCACCTCACTCTGTCCAGACTTGAAAATATCTTGAAATGACACCCCCAAGAAAGAGCTCTGCTGCAGAGCCCAGCAGAGGCCAGGCTGCACTAGTGGCCTGCAGCTGAGAAAGACGATCTTTTGGCCGTAGTTTGTGGTTGCTAGTTTTCCAAAATCCCTCAAGGGTCTTTTAGTGCTTTCTCCTCAGAGATGCTTTGGAACTAACTTTTTCGGAGACTGAGTGGGAGGAAGAGCAGAAAGCTGCAGACTGTCTCTGTTACCTTCTGCTGCACCCCCACACTCCGCCAGGGCGCCCTTTGCTTGCAGAGTCATCATACATGAAACACAGCATGTGGGCATTTTTGCCTGTCCAAAAAAAAATGGGAGGCATAGTAGAATTTCTTAGGAATGAGTGGTCCTTCTTTTATAAACGAGGCAGGAGCTGAGGTCTTACAGAACAATTGTTACTCTTGCCTGAATAAGCCCCTGTGAGTTGTTTACAAACGCCACCTGCTGTTTCCTTTTAAGCAAACTTACTAATTTTTCACGTTTCTAGCTCCAAAGGTATGTGAAGCGTGCAAAACTAAAAACGAGGATGACAACGACATAATGGAAACTCTTTGTAAAAATGATTTCGGTAAGTCATACACCAGCACCAACAGCAAAGTTTTATTCACCAGTACAACTTAAAGGTACGATTCATTAAGATGTTACTAGATAAAGTTTGGGTGAACTATCATCACAGCTCATCTTTCCTTGAGCTAATCATCTAACAGGTTATCCTAGTTTCCTCCCTACGTGACTGTCTTGTATTGAAATGCTGTGTCTTTTTAGGCGCGAGTCATTGCTCTTAAGCAATAATCAAATAATGAGAACTGTTCATGTTATGAATTTCCAACGGTACATTTTTCATTTCACTTTGGCTTTTTCTTGCCGACAAGCATAATCCTGGACCATGTTCTCTTTCAGTCACTTACCATGTGTCCCAGGGATGGAAACATGTAAATATTAGCCTCAGCAAAACAGAGTCAAGGCATTAAGTTGGCCAAAAATAGAAATTTACTGCAGTGCCAAACAGAAATAGTTTTACTTTATTCACAACCCGTGGTACTCGGCTTCTTGTTTTCCACCATCAGTGAGTACATCCAAGGTACTGGTTAATAACTTCCTTAAGTTTAAAAAGAAGAAAAAATACAGCTAGGAATTTACGTTGGCAAGATACACGCAAGATGCCATGATGACAAGGTGCTGGGCGGACAGTAAATAATGTGTGAGGTGTGTTACCAAGTTCCATGGCATGTAGGTCACTCCCCTTAAGAGGGAACCGTAAGAGGAAAGAGGGTTGGAGACTCTCCACCCAGAGCTCCAGCCGCACCTTATCTGTGTCCTCAGGCCTCTGAGGCGAGTGGAGGAGCCAGCTAGACACACGGTCAGAGCTAAATTCGGAGTTGGGGGTGGCCGGGAACTTCACCCAGATTCCTGAGACATTCGTGTTTTCCTCCCATTCCAAGAGCAGGCACTTTTGGGTGTGTTTGAGGGGTTGGTGTCCTTTAAAAGTATTTATTCAGGCAGAAGGTTGACCTCACTGGTAAACAGATGTGGTCCCCATTTCTAGCAAACAATCACAGACTCTAAGAGATCTGCGTGAACACTTCTACACACTCGACTGAGTCCTGGAAACAGAGAAATCGCTCCGGCGCCCACGGGGGAGGAATGCCTTCCCACCCTCTCCTTACAACTGACCACCCCAGCCGTCTCACACCTACCTGGCCAGGTCCCTGAAACTCTGGAAGCAAGCCAATCACTTCCCCTGACAACCCCAGGTCTCTTCCAGGAAGCATCCCAGGCTTAGCCTTCGCTGGTCCCAGGGCAGCCATAGCTGTAGGGGAGGCTTCCCACAGCTGAGGAAGGAGAAAGGAAGGAAGCAGCTGTGAGTCCTAGCCACTCCTCCCCCTCAGCGAGAGCCACAGAGGGATGACAGGGTTTCATATATCTATATTCTAATACACACACCTCTCAAAGAAGGAGAGAGCCAGGCATGCTGGCGACAGCAGTCCCAAAGCTCCAGAGCCTTTTGTAAAACACGGTTCTTATGCTACAGGATTTGAATAAGGGCAACATTTTAAAATATAATTTTAATAACATATACATAAAAATGTATATAAAATATCATTTTCTTCTGGCAGCTTATAGCCTTTGCACTAGATTTAGTACAGCTCTCTCTCTTGATTTCCATGTAAAAGTTAGTGGGGCTGCAAAGATGTTGAAATTAGGGCACACCGCCTGCACGCATATACACACACATGAACACACACAGCCCGCTTGCTTTGTGGCTTCCCTTACAGAAGACTTCCTTCCTAAGGATGCTGTATCAAGACCTGGGCCAAAAAAAAAAAGTGTGTGTGTGTGTGTGTGTGTGTGTGTGTGTGTGTGTGTCCTAGCCTTCTCTTTCCTTAGAGAGGAGAGAGCCTTTCAAAACAACATGGAAGTCATTACACTTAAGGTATCACACATGCAGATACCTCACAAGCTTTGTTTTCTATTTCTCCACATTCATTTTGTCCCAAGGGGGATAATAAACCTAAATTGTAGGGGGTGCCTCTTATACTGGTTTATAAGTGGTTCTCCACATCGCCTCTGTACTTTGGGGCAGTAATGAAAGGGTAGAAGGAACGAGGGTAGAAATTTGATGTATTTAACTTGAATCATCCATGAACGCATGACACTCTCCCCCCTGCACTTCTGAAGTACAGCGAAGATGGAGAAAGCCTCCTTATTTCAGTGGGGAAAGTACTGGTGAAGGAAGAATAGCTCAGAACCACCTGCCTCTGTAAGCAGCCTATTGTTGGAGCAGACAGTATCAACACCTCTGCCTCCTACCACATCCTGCAACCCCGTTCACACCTTCTAGGGCAGGAAAAGTTAATTGAGGGCTTTGATTCCTTGTATTTGGTCCCAGCAGAAAACCCAGGGAGGAAATGTCTGAAGTTTTCCCATGGTAAGCTCTTATAAAGTCATTTCATAGCTAGAGAAAGATGAGTAATAAATCTTCCCCCTGGTTAAAAGTGGTGATTTTTCTGATGTTTGGAGCTCAAGAATGTCTAATTTGACCAGGTGAAATCTCACACATACTCTGTCTGTGCTACAGACAAGGCTCCCAGGCTAACATTATAATCACTTCTCCCACCATATACCTTCCCCACTCCCAGCTCATAGGCAGAGGCCATAGGAGCATGTGACATTGCTATGTGACTCATCTCAAGGTAAACCTGGAAAACTCAGTACGGCAGCCCAGATGCATATCGGACAAATAATGGTTGGCCAAGTCCCAGCATCCTCCATTTACCTGGTTGAGGCTCAGTCATCTCCTGGTTGACTGGAAAAGCCATGCTTAGTCAAATTCCCTTCCTGGGAGAGAAAGCAAGAAAGAGAAAGAAATTCCCTGAACAGTGATATACACAAGAAAACCTCTTCCTCCATCACTAATTTAAACAATGCATTAAAACCTTATCAGAGTCAGGAAGTCACACCTGCATATCATCTATATGGAACAATTGTTAATGTCACCAAGGGTCTTAGGACACATTACAGTTGGTCATGTTAATGTACCAACCAGGACAAGAAATGTGATACAATGCCTAGGAGACCACAGTGGTATCACAGGAGGAGGTCTGGGGACCAGAGTTCTGCGCATTAGACTCAGCCAGGGCAGAGCCTAACTGGGTGACCTCGTGTGAAGTCACTGCACTTCTCTGGATTTCAGAGTCTTTGTGTACCGACAAGAGATTTTAACTGCGTGATCCCTTCCAACCTTAAAATTCTATCCTTTCCCTGCCTTCATGGAGTCTTGAAATTTAATTCCAGCATGTATGTTTGTAGGGTTTTCTTTCCCAAAGCATACTGTTCATGACTATAAAATGTGTCTTTTATAGTAAACCACTTACTTTTGGTAACATTCTAACGAGTCTATACAACCATCTTGGAAACAGTACATATATGATCTGTAAACGCCTTGGCCTTGGACAGGCAAATGATAGCATATGAGGATGAGGTCTTCAGAAAAACACTTTTACAGCTAAACATGTTGTGCTCTTAAAAAGAGTCTTGGATATTTTTTCTCCAAGTTACTTTACCAAATCAAATGCAGCTGTAAGATCAATTCTCCTTCCCTGTAGTCTGTTCTTTAGAAAACAATGATTGTGTGATATAATTTCCTTACAGGTTTGTCCAAAAACCTCTCCAATGTAATAAATTGAGTTTAAAGTTTATGGCCACAGAAGGATCATGTTTCACCTAAGAGTCAGGCATTTCTTTTCATGCTGAAATTTCCAATAGGGGAAGTCATTTGTGGAGGAGAGCACACACCACATGCAGCCTACACACAAACACAAGAACACAAGGGCAAGGAAGAAAAGTCAAATGAGTCCCGCAAAGAGAGTTTTTAAAGGATGGCTGGTTTGAAACAAAGTGCCTGACAAACCTTTGAGGCTTTAGAAATGGAGCTACCCGCTGCCCTCAGCTCCCAACCCCCTACCCACAGCCCCCCCCAAAGTCCGTCAGCCCTGGGACGCTCTTCTTCCCTCCCCCAAGCCGAGCCACAGATGTGCAGTGGGATGTGTTCCCTCCTTATCACTCGTGTGACTCTGTCCCCTCTTGTCTTCATAGCACTGAAAATAAAAGTGAAGGAGATCACCTATATCAACAGAGATACCAAAATCATCCTGGAGACCAAGAGCAAGACCATTTACAAGCTGAACGGTGTGTCCGAGAGGGACCTGAAGAAGTCGGTGCTGTGGCTCAAAGACAGCCTGCAGTGCACGTGCGAGGAGATGAACGACATCAACGCGCCCTACCTGGTCATGGGGCAGAAACTGGGCGGGGAGCTGGTCATCACTTCGGTGAAGCGGTGGCAGAAAGGGCAGAGAGAGTTCAAGCGCATCTCTCGAAGCATCCGCAAGCTGCAGTGCTAGTCCGGGCACCCAGCTTGCCCCCGGGGCCACCTCCCGGGGCTCCACTGACCCTTTCCACTTCTGCTCTGGGACCTCAGCGCTCGTGTTTCCCAAGCACAGTCCCTGCAGCTCCAGCCCCAGCCTGGAGCAGCTTCCCCTGCCTTTTGCACGTTTGCACCCCCCCGGCATTTCCTGAGTTATAAGGCCCCACGAGGCCTCAGGAACCGATAGCTGTTTTCACGTAAAGGAAAACCCCACCCAAATCTTGTAGAAATCTTTCCAACTAATAAAATCACGCAGATTTTTATGAAGTTTTAAAATAGCTCACTGAAAAGCTAGTTTTGAATAGGTGCAACTGTGACTTGGGTTTGATTTTTTTGGTTGTTCGGTTTGGGGCAACCGATTTTCACTTTCTTCTGAGGTTGCCAGTAACAGTAACATGCAAATAGCTTTCACTTTTCTATTGTGGGTCCAAAACCCGGTTGAGATAAAGCTGGCTGTTATCTCAACATGTCTCTCAGCTCCAGCCTGATACTCAGCACCTAAGTCTTATAACAATTCACCTGTCATTTTACATCCCTGTTGAGAACTTACAACTGTAGCATGTATTGCATTTTGCATTTCCAGGTAGAGTACTTCCGTTTATAAAAACCACATTAACCCCCATAGCATGAGTTCTTCAAATAAAGGGCAAAACAGACCAATTTTATGATTGACCTGAGTACTTTAAGCTTTGTTTAAAACACTTTTTTACTTAATTTTGCAAATTAAACCATTGTAGCTTACCTGTAATATACTAGTAGTTGACCCGAAAAAGTTGTAAAAATATTGCTTTAACCAACACTGTAAATATTTCAGATAAACATTATATTCTTGTATATAAACTTTACATCCTGTTCTACCAACTCCTTGTCTTCTGTCTTGTCTTCTTTGTGGGAGGGAATTGGGAAGGCAGCTCAACAAAAGCAGTCACCTCCCTTCTCCTGAGGCCCAGCCTTCCTGCAGTTTGAAGTGTCCGTTTCCTAAGTGACTCAGAAAGTGTCTCCCCTCTACACCACCCATCACCCGGCTCCTATCTCGTGCCTCACAAATCAGGTTTTACCACTGTAGCCCCTGCAGGGACGCAGAGATTTACAGGCTTCTGTCCAGTCTCAGCTGTCCAGCGGCAGCTTGGTGGAGACACTCATCTAAACCTAAGGTTCACGAGCTTGACAGCTGTGCTTTTCATTTCTGCAGATTTTTACAATGAAAGAGTCACCATTGCAAACGTGTTCATTCTTTTCCCCACTTAAACTCTCACCCTCAGATAAAGAGAGCCATGATTTGAAGAGCGGCCGTTGGAAGGCAGGGAGTAGGGAGAGGATGGTGAAAAAACAGCACAGAGATGAGAAGGACATCCATCCACAAAGCGTCCATCCACAGGCTTCACTGTTGTATTTCAGGGGCCTCCTATTACACACATGAGGAAACTAAGAGGGGTTAGGCGACGTGGCTAACACGAGGCAGAGGCAGAGCTGAAGCTCGGGCCTTTCAGATGACAAATTCTGTCTTCTATTTAATCCAGGATGGGTTATAGGAAGAGGGTGACACTCATCTATTCAGCAAATACTTATTGGGCATCTGCTACATGCCTGGCCCTGTTCTTAGCACTGGAGACACATACATCAGTCCTTGTTCTTATGGAGCTTACAAGACACAGTGAAAGAAAATAACCACAATTACAACTAGGTATTTACAACTGCTAAGTTACATGAAGTATAAGGACAGGTAATACATGAGAGCAACAGAGCGTCCTCAGGGAATCTGAAACTTCTTAGCGGTGTTCATGTGAAGCCTTTATCTGACAGCATTTTGTTGATTTAGTTTAAAAGATTCCTGAACATACAGCCATCATCTCTTTACAGCACTTCAAGCTCTTCGGGCACCAAAAGTCAATAGAGCTAACTGCCTACCTGAGCTGCACAATTCCTTTCGCCTTTCTCTGGGTTACCACCTGACTCTGCTTCTCATCTGATTCCACAAACTCATGACACAACCCTCTTCCTACAGGGCACCCATGGACTAGAAGAGGGACACTCATGATCAAGGCCATTACACATTTGAAACATTTGAAACAGGAAACTAGGGACCCTAGAAAAGGCAAAAAGTGAGAGGGAGGTGGGAGGGAGAGGGAGAGGGAGGGAGAGAGAGAGGGAGAGAAAGAAGATAAAAGACAAAAGAAGAGGGACTTCCCTGGTGGTGCAGTGGTTAAGAATCTGCCTGCCAATGCAGGGGACACGGGTTCGATCCCTGGGCCAGGAAGATCCCACATGCCACAGAGCAACTAAGCTCATGTGCCACAACTACTGAGCCCACAGGCCACAACTACTGAAGCCTGCACTCCTAGAGCCCAAGCTCTGCAACAAGAGACGCCACCACAATGAGAAACCCACACACTGCAACAAAGAGTAGCCCCCGCTCACCACAACAGGAAAAAGCCCGTGTGCAGCAAGGAAGACCCAATGCAGCCAAAAATAAAATAAATACATAAATGATTTTAAAAAGTAATCTTTGAAAAAAAAGACTTTCAGGGAAACATTTCCTAAGTGCTCAAAGGCTCTGTCTACGTGCACTGAAATTCATAAAGTGGCAAGGGATCCATTTTATCTAACGGCACCCTCCAGTCTTCATTCTCTATTCTCTCATCGAAGGATAATTTGATTGTTTACCTTTCATATCTTGTTTTCTAGGACCAGGTGTTCACTGTTCTTGATGGGCGGAGGGGGTCACCTTGGAAAGCAAGTCCGGTCATATGCAGCCCGAGTGCAGTCACTGCTGCTGGGTTATGAAACAATGTGATTTTTGCCCATGAAACTCATTGCACAAATACAAATTAATTCATTAACTCAGCCAAGATTTTTTGAGCACCAGCTCTCACCATTGATGTATTCATTCAAAAACAGGTATTGAGCACTTACCCACATGCCAGGCACTGTTCTAGGTGAGAGATGCACAGTGATCCTGCCCTCCTTCAGCTTCTACTCTAGAGTTAGGAATTGTATTAGGCCCTGGAGACAGAGAGACAGATCCTTCCCCAAAGAAACAGTCAATCCAGTAAGGGAGAGAAGCACGCCAACAAATCATCCCCACACTCTATGTCTTAACACAGTGGTTAAGGTACGCACATGCCCAGGGATGCCATAAAGGAGAGAGTACATTAACTCAGGTAGAAAATAGCATGTTTGGTTCAGGTTGAACTTAGGTAAAGGTGCTTGCAAGGAGAGAATATTCATTGAGTTGTACCAGAATATCTTCTAACAGGACAGAGCCCTAGAAATTAAGTATTTATCATCGGGTTTACATGTTGACCAGTCAACATTGTGCACTTATCATGCTGAAGGTATTGTTCTAGATGCTACAACTAAACCTAGCATAAAGCCCATTGTCTTTATAATCAATAAATCCCCCATATTCTCAAATTACAAACAAATGAATTCACATTTAGCTCAGAAACAAATAGCAATTCAACACAATAAAATATTTTTTAAAGCTGTCCGTGACTGTCCAGAGAATAATGCAAATAGGTAGGTGCTCAAAAAAAAGTTCTGTTGATAAAGACTGCAGTTAATACAGGTAGGGTTGGAAGAACAAACAAAGAATTAACTGTGACAAGATATCCCAATATAGAGTAATAAAAATCATTACTTTAACAACCCAGATATTCTGTTATGCTATGAAATGAGTAAAGCACGAGAACTTACTGTCAGTAACTGGCTCCCCAGTAGAAATTCACCTAAAAATCTGTGCACTTACTCATGCATGCTTGTGCTTTCTTGTGCACCCACACATAAATGTAGCTCTGGCAGGAAATCTTCTAAAACTGTATAATCTAAGGGATGTCCAAACAAACCACTTAGACTAGAAACTGCAGTCCAATTAGTAAGCACCTTGGTGGAACTTTTGAAATTCAGAGAGACCTAGGCAAGTTTTTTTGTAAACATGTACATTATTCTAAAATTTGTATTGAAAGGGAAAGACTCTAGAATAGCCAGGATAATTATTAAAAAGAATAGAGCAAGAAAAATCATTCTTTCCAATATTAAGGCTTACCATAGAGTTTCAGTAATCAACACAGTATGGTACTGGCCAACGGATAGACGCAGAGATCAATGGAACAGAATACAAAACCCAGAAATGAATCCAGCTAATTTTTTACAAAGATGTAAAAGCAGCTCAACAGAGTAGGGATAGCCTTTTCAATAAATGGTGCTGGAGCAACTGAATATCCCATAGGCAGAATGAAAAGAATCTAAACCTCACACGGTATACAAAAACTAACTCAAAATGGATCATGTACTTAAATATAAAATGTAAAACTATAAAAGTTTTTGAAAAACCAGAAGATAAATTTATTATTTCAAGACCTAGGACTTGGCAGAGTTCTTAAATTTGATACCAAAAGCTCAGTCCATAAAAGAAAAAACTGATAAATGGAACCTCTGCAAAATGTAAAACTTTTGCTATTCAAAAGACCCCATTAAATGTTTATCAAATCATCACGTTGTACACTTTTGATATTGTACAATTTTATTTGTTATTTATACCTCAACACAGGTGGTGACAGACCCTGTTAACAGCATGAAAAGATAAATTACAGATTAAATACTTGCAAGCCACATATTTGACAAAAGACTTGTATGTAGAATATATAAAGAACTCTCAAAACTCAACAATAAAAAAAAATAAAACAACACATTTAGAAAATGGGTAAAAGACATTAACAGACATTTGGTGGAAAAGGATATACACGTGGCCTTGATAGTATCTGCCACGGGCTTGGGAAAAGGGAGCAGTAGCCACGCCCCAGGCACTTGCCACCCAGGCCCTAGGGGGCAAAGGAGACTTGTAGTGCTTAATTTTTTTTCAATTAATTAATTTATTTATTTACTTTTAGGCTGTGTTGGGTCCTCGTTGCTGCACGCAGGCTGTCTCTAATTGCAGTGAGCGGGGGGCTACTCTTCATTGTGGTGTGTGGACTTCCCACTGCGGTGGCTTCTCTTGTTGCCGAGCACAGACTCTAGGCTCGAGGGCTCAGTAGTTGTAGTGCATGGGCTTAGTTGCTCTGCGGCATGTGGGATCGTTCCAGACCAGGGATCCAACCCGTGTCCCCTGCGTTGACAGGCGGATCCTTAACCACTGCGCCACCAGGGAAGTCCCTGTAGTGCTTACTTCTATGATGGGCAACACATCATAGTTAGCAGGGGTTCCAAAAACAGGACAATCAGAGAAAACCACTTCATTTTGCTTTTTGATTTTTTTAAAAGATCATCAAAATAGTCACCATAGAAGAAAACCAAACCATTGTTTGCTTACTTACACTTTTTTAAATAGGTTTGGGGGGGGGTGTTTGTTTTTTGGTTTTTTTGGTGTTCAGAATGCAAATATAGGGGTGACACGGGGAGATCACAAGAATCTTTTTAGTGTTTGGGACTTCTAACAATTCGGACACTGACTTACTGCTGATATAGAAAAGGGAGAGGTTCTGAGTGTAGCACGGTCCCTTCATGTTTCCTGGCCTAGCTCCTTTAAATTCTTGTCCTTCAGAGGATCAAGGTGCGTGCACTGGCCTGTGATGAGAGACTAGAAAATAAAATTTAAACTAAAAGCAACCCAAACCAGTAAGGTTTCCCCCTGCTCAGCAGATCCAGACCACCAGCTTGAATCCTGAATGACTGTTTATTGTATGAGAAGGAATTATCTAAGCAAAGGGAAAGTGGGAGGGCACAAAGTTGATGGACAACTCAACAATAATAGAAGCTTCAAAATCCACTTTCAGCAGTGGGGTGAACAAATAACTGGAAGGTCAAAAGCAAACAGAAGGCTTGAACAATACTATAAGCCGACTAGACAAACAAGACAGGCTTTTCATATAGGAGTTTTCATCAAACAACAGCAGAAGACACATTTTTCTCAAATTGCCCCAGAAGTGGCCCAAAGATGGCCCCTGTATGTTGGCCTTTATATTGTTTACTTTTTCCTTTAATTTTTTTAAAAATTTATTTATTGGCTATGCTGGGTCTTCGTTGCTGCACACAGGCTTTCTCTAGTTGCAGAGAGCAGGGGCTACTCTTTGTTGTGGTGTACGGGCTCCTCATTGCCATGGCTTCTCTTGTTGCAAAGCACAGGCTCCAGGTGCATGGGCTTCAGCAGTTGCAGCACACAGGCTCAATAGTTGTGACTCATGGGCTTAGCTGCTCCAAGGCATGTAGGATCTTCCTGGAGCAGGGATTGAACCCATGTCCCCTGCATTGGCAGGTGGATTCTTAACCACTGCACCACCTAGGAAGCCCACATTGTTTACTTTTTGACAGGAGGTTGGCACCATCAACTCAAAGCCAAACTCAAATTCTTAACATATCCAATTGTCTTAAACATATCCAAAGTAAGCATACGTCTAGACATTCAGAGACTGCCTGCTTTGCATACTCTGCAAAACTGCACCCAATATCTGCGAGCCATAGAGAAGACACACCCTGTGGGTGTAAAAAACCCCAAACCACTGCTGCCCCTCAGAGCTCTCTGACCCAGAGACCCGCCTACCTTGCTGCTGAGTGACATCAGCTTGATGCATAAGCCCCCTCTCTGCTTCCCTCTTCCCTGGGAGTTCACTTACCCTCTTCCCCTTTCGGATGATAACCTCTGTCTCTGGAGGGTCTTCTGCTATGAGGATCTTTCCCTCTCATGCAACCATGTCCAAATACTGCCTCATAAGCTCGTTGTGCACCACGGCCATCGCATGCTCCAGTCTTTCCTTGAACAGCCCTGAAATCCTCAACCTCAATATACTACAGCACACAGAGCATTCTCCGGGATGGACCATATGTGAGGCCACATAGCAGGCCTCAGCACCTTTAAAGGGGCCAAAACCAGGCCAAATATATTCCCCAACCACAAAGCAATGAAATCAGGAATAAATAACAGAAGGAAATTGGGGAAATTCACATGTATGTGAAAATTAAATACCACATTACTAAGTGTGTTTGAAATTTAGGTAAATGAAAATTAAAACTCAATAGACCCAAACACATGAGATGCAGTTAAAGCAACGGGCAGAGGGAAATAGATGTAAATGCTTATATTAAAAAAGAAGAAAGATTTCAGATCAACAACCTATTCTTCCACCTTATAAAACAAGTAAAGAGGAGCAAGCTAAGCCAAAGTGAGCAAAGAAAGTTACACAGATTAGAGCAGAAATTGATAAAATTGAGAATAGAAAAACAATAGAGAAAATAAATGTAAATAAAGTTGATTGTTTAAAGAACTCAACACACTTGACAAATCTTTAGTTAGACTGACCAAAATAAAGAGATAAGATGCACATTACTAAAATCAGGAATGAAAGAGGGACATTACCACAAACCTCACAAAAGTTAAAAGGATTATGAGGGAATACTATGAACAATTTTAAGCCAATAAATTAGACAGTGTTAACACACATTTAAAGAAAAACATCAGTTATTCACAAATTCATCCAAAAAAAAACAGAAGGGGGGAAACACATCTCAATTCATACCATGAGGCCAAGATTACCCTGATACCACAACCAGACAAAGAAACCCCAAGAAGAAAGACTTCTGCCAATATTCCTTATAAATAAATATATTAGATCCAAAAGTCCTCAACAATCTAGCAGCATATTGAAAAGATTATACACCACGACCAAGTGGGGCTCTTCCCAGGAATGCTAGCTTGGTTTAACATATGAAGATCAATCTATGTAATACACTATATTAATAGAGTGAAGGACAAAAAACACATGATCATATCAATAGAGGCAGAAAAGCACTTGACAAAATTCAACACCCTTTTGGATACAAACACTTAATAAACTAGGAGTAAAAGGGAACTTCCTCAACCTGATAAAGCCATCTACATAGCCACAGCTAACATCATACTTGATAGTGAGAAAAATAACTGCTTTTTCTTTTGGATCAAGAAAAGAAAAAAGAGTAATATCCACCCTAAGCACTCTTATTCAACATATTACTGAAAGTTCTAGCCAGCACAATAAGGAAAAAAGGAAAAAGAAAAAAAGTAGAGCGAGAGAGAGGAAGGAAGGAAGGAAGGTGGAGGGGAGAGAAGGGAAAAGAAGTGAGTGAAAGAGCACAAAAATCCAGGTCAAAAGGGAAGAAGTAAAACAACTACCTCTATTCGCAGATGACAAGACCGTGTACTGTATACAGAAAATCCTAAGAAATCCGCTAAAAAACTATTAGAACTAACAAGTGAGTGCAACAAGGCTATAAAATACAAGGTCAACATCTAAAATTCTATTGTAATTCTATACTCTAGCATTGAACAATTCAAAAATAAAGTTAAGAAAACAATTTCATTTACCATAGAATTAAAAAGAATAAAATATTTAGGAATAAATTTAACAAATAACGTGCAAGATTTCTATACTGAAAATGATAAAACATCATTGAAAGAAATGAAAGAACTACATACGTGGAAAGACCTCCATGTTCATGTATTGGAACACTTAATATTGCTAATAAGGCAAAATTCCCCCAAATTTGTCTATGGATTCAATACAATCCCTACTCTCAATATTCCAGCTACTTTTTTGCAGAAATTGACAAGCTGATTCTAAAATTTTCATGAAAATGCAAGAGACCAAGAATAGTTAAGACAATCTTGGGAAAAAAGAACAAAGTTGGAGGACTCACACTTCCCAATTTAAAAACTTAATACAAAACTACAATAATCAAGACAGTGTGGTACTGGCATAAGGACAAAAGAATAGAACTGTAGATCAAAAGAACAGAACTCAGAGTCCAGAAATAAACCATTATATTTATGGTCAATTTATTTTTGACAAGGGTGCCATAACAATGATTCAGTGGGGAAAGAATAGTCTTCCCAACAAATGGTATCCAGAACACTGGATAGCAGCATGCAAAAAAATGAAGTTGGACCTCTACCTCACACTATGCACAAAAATTAACTTAAAATGGATCAAAGGCTTAAATATAAGAACTAAAATTATGAAACTTTTAGAAGAAAACACAGGAGTAAACCTTTACAACCTGAGATTAGGTGATGGTTTCTTAGATATGATACCAAAAATATGGTACAAAAGAAAAAATGGTAAATTAAACAGCTCTTGTACTTCAAAGCATACCATCAAAATAATTAAACGGCAACCCACTGAATGGGAGGAAATATTTGCAAATCATACATCTACTAAAGGACTGATATCCAGAATATATAAAGAGCCCTTAAAACTCAACAATAAAAAGACTAATGACCCATTTTAAAAATGGGCAAAGGATCTAGCCATTTCTCCAAAGGAGATATACAAGTGGCCAAGGATCACATGAAAAGATATTTGACATTATTAGTCATTAGGGAAATACAAATCAAAATCACAGTGAGGTACCATTTCACATCCACCAGAATGGCTAGAATCAAAAAGTCTGTGGAGAAATCAGAACCCTCATGCTTTGCTGGTGGGATTGTAAAATGGTACTGCTAACCTGAAAAACACTTTGGCAGGTTTTAAAATCTTAAACATGAGTTTCCACATGACAGAGCAATTGTACAACTAGATGTATATAATCAAGAGAAATGAGAACATATATCCACAAAAACACCTGTATCTTAATTTTCATAGCAGCATTAGTCATATGAGCCAAAAAGTGGAAACCACCCAAAGTCCATCAGTTGATGAGTGGATAGCAAAATGTGGTATAACTTTATAATGGGATATTATTTGGCCACAAAAAGAAATGAGTACTGGTACATGCTACAACCTGGATGAACCCTGAGAACATTATACTAAATGACATTATACACAAAAGGCCACATATTGTATGATTCCATTTATACAAAACACCCAGAACAGGCAAGGCTGTACGGACAGAAAGTAGATCAGCGGTTGCTAGGGGATGGAGCAAGGGGGAAATGGGAGGCGACATCTAACAAATATGGGTTTTCTTTTGGGAGTGATGAAAATGTACTGAAATTACAGAATGGTGATAGTTTACACTGCTGAATCATACACTTTAAAAGGGTGAATTGTATAGTGTGTGAATTATACCTTAAGTCTATTATTAAAAAAAAAAAAAAGTCAGGTATCTCAAGGCTTAAGGTGACACAGTGTGTATGTTATAAATGACACTTGAAGCTTGTTTGATTCTGAAACTCGTTATCTTAACTATCAGCTATACTCCTGGGCCGCCTTCTTTTTCCACATTACAGACTTTTGAGACAACGTCATTTGCTCTATAGAGTGAATCTGGCCAACCCCAGCTCTCTACCTCTATCCCCACCTTTTCTCCCGAGTCAGCTTGTCTCACACTGTGGACACCTCTGCCTGCATGGCCTAGAGAGGCCTCAAAATCAATATGCGTTAAACCAAACGTGACTTCACCTCCTACAACCTTATCTTCCTTGTATGAATAGCTCTCACTGGGAGTTATTCCTGGGTGGCTGCTGTCCTTTCCATTCCTCATGCTATTTGGAAAGCAAAGATAATTAACCTCCCCCAAGCCCAGTAAATGATCGAGTTTTCCAGGCTCGAGGTACCAGCTCTGACCGTTCTCTTTGTTGCCTCTTCACCCAGATGACATATTCCCAAGAAATTTTTCATCCTCATTTCACATTAATAATGCCTTAAATAGCTACTTAGAATATGGACACAATAGCAACTAAGGAGAAACAATAAAGACCCTGTCTCCAAAAACTGCTAGAGAGCCAGCAGTGGAAGCAGGACCTGGACTCCAGTCTTGCTGTGCGCTGGGATCACACACGCCCATCTCCGCATGAAACTTCCTCTGAATTGTTCTCTTAAAGTCATCCCCAAGACCATGGCCATTCTGGTGGATATCTTCAGAGAAATCTTAAACTGGTGAAGTCTAACTATTCCCTAAGTTATCCACTAACTATTGTATCTAGGATAGCTTCTAAAATGTTCCTTCTTTTGAGACGCAGCAAAAATGCGTTTGCTATAAAAATTAAACATACATAAGTAATTTTATGCCAAGATATTACAATTTAAAAACAGCCACAATTAGACATCATGCCCAGCCTCAAAGTTTTGTTTATAACCATTTAGTCACTTGGAATAATTGAAATCCTTCCTCCTCCTCACCCCCGCCCCCACCACAAAAAAAGTGACATCAATAGCAACCAACCCAAAACACTGATATTCCATTTCTCTGATACTCTAATCTAAATATGTGTTTTATTTCCATCCATGCACTATTCCAACTGTTATATGATGTGCTAAGTTTACTGCATTTATGGAATAAATTAGGAAAGCAACTATAACACCAACACTCACATGCCACATATTTTCAGCAGTTATGTGGCTAAACACCAAAACTTATGTTCCTTGGACACAAGGATAAAATAACAGGCAGAATGGAACAGACTCAAACCTTAACCTTGACATGGCTTTCCCTCTCCCAACCCCATGTCGGCATCTCTAAGTGATGGCAAAAGTATGTCCCCATCCCTGTGAACAATGCCACATCATAAAACAAGTAGTACACGCACATCCTGAATTTCATGGAATCATGTTCAGGACACAACTTAACCCTCTTCTTTTTAAGTCCGTATTGATGTATAGAGTTCTCAGTGGTCCTGTAATGGGTAGGTGGCAAAAGTCTGTGACAACTTCTCCCTCCCCTTCCTGAAGGAAGCTCTGCAGGCAATGGGCTAAGGGAAAACATCTGTCCTGGAAATGTGACCACATCACCAATTCCATTTGGCTCCAGGCCAGGCATCGTGCTAGATGCAGAGGTGGAATGAAGATGATGAGAATGGGTCTCTGGTCTCCAAGCCTTTGCAGTGTGTGGCTGACAGAGACATATGTGCTGGCACCTTGAACACAAAGCAGTCTGGAACAGAGGCAAATGCAAAAAGCTCTGGGAGCTGAGTTGCAAGACATGTGTTTTGGGATCTGGGATCTGAGAAGGTCTGGTGAGAGAACAAGATTGTCCAGGCCCTTGGCTGAGGGGTGGAACTTGGGCAGATCCAAATGAGGAAAGGAAAGGGCATTCTAAGCAGACGGGATGGCCCAGAAGCCCTTATTTGTCCTTAATTGTAAGTGAGGGTAAGAATAGTATACCTACCTCGTAGGGTGGTTTTGAGGATAAGGTATATGAAAAGTACCTGGCACTGGTAGGCACTAGAACAAGCCTTAGCTATTATGGTGGGTACGCAGCAAAGTAAGTAAGGCCAGAAAGGCACACTGGAAGGCTTTGTACTCCAGAAAATAATAGCTGTGTCCTCTTGGCATTGCTTCTATAACTGATCTTCTTCCAAGCCCCCAGGTAGGACAAATATCTAAAGTCAAGATAAAAATAGGAATGTTCGTACTTTTCTCTCATGAGAATGTGACTTTTGGGGAGCAGAGGTGCAACGTGATCTTGGCAATTAACCTGAGGTAGAGGAATTACGATGGCAAGTCCTTGGTCTCAACCAGAAATGACAAATACAGCTTCCACAAAAGGACGGCGTTTCCTGGGGGCACCCCCGTGAAGCAGGGGGCCTCCCACCCCACCCCCCCACCCCCGCCCAGGCATTAGGGCCCTGGTGGAGTAGTGCTGCAGCTATGCATTCTTAGATAAAACAATTACCCTCTTCCAACTTAAACGGCTTCATCTGTAAAATGGAGATGCTGATGCCTGTCACTGGAGGTCATTTTGAGGATTAAAAATGATATTAGACACGTAGCCTGCTTAGCGCAGAGCTTGGCCCACTGTAGGTGTTTGATAAATATTAACTCTTTTGATAGGACAGGGCAGAGGCCAGCTTGCCTGGGACAGGCTGTCTGGCTTCTAACTTAGTAAAGATGAGACTTCTTAGAGGAGGCACCGGGAAAGGAAAACAAGGAGAGGGGAGGGGGAAGAACCCCCATCAAGGATTTAAATGTGGTTTTTCCTCCTGCTGAGAGGGCCCCTGCACTCAATAAACCCGAATGACCCTAGCTGAACTTCCAGGCTTGAAAGTATCATTGGTTTTTAAAAGGGGCTCTTCTTTTTCAAGATCAATTGTTCAGCAGGACTGAAAAGCTTGCCCTCGGAAGAGGCTGAGTCCTAACACCTGCAGGGAAAACCATGAAAAGTGGGGATGTGCCACCTCTCTATAGGGAGCCGGAGCCCCATACGTGCTGTTGTCTGATCGCCGTGGCTCTGCTGCCTCCTCGATTTTAAATTAACCAGAAACCCAAGAACCTGAACGCTGAGCTCCAGCTAACATTATTTAAATGAACCGGCTGTTACACGAACTTTAAACCACATGTCACTTGGTAGTGGGGCTGCCCTGGGCCAAGAGACATCAATACAGAGAGTTCCCAGATCACAAATGGGTTGTGTTCCAAATGTGCATTTGGAAGGCTGTGGTTTGAAAGGCAGAATACACTTTCCCAAAGCAGCGATGTTATAAATGGTGATTAGGGCCACATGCCAGCTCACAAAACTCCATGTAACCATACTATAGCTAAATACTGTATATTTTAGCCCAAAAAAGTAGAAGTCAATGTTACGATACTAATAATTAAAGAATGAGATAAACAATAAGGTTGAGTATCTTTCACTTGTCTTGAGTACTAGTGATTAAGCAAAAGCAGATTTAATTAAAGGAGAACGTACAGGTCTACCCAGTGAGGCTGAGGAGCCTGGGAACACCGAGACTGGAGTCAGGAACCCAGGCAGTCGGCCATCCCACGAGCTCGCGTGACTTCCGCCAGTGTTTACACCTGAAGACTAACCTGTCACCCAGAGGGGGTGGGGGGGATGGGGGTCGAAGTGCTGGAATGGGAAGTCAGCCTAATAATCTCTATGCAGCCACTCCATCTTCCAAGGCAGAACCTGGCTTTGGGGGTCCCTCTCCTTTAAGGGATGACTGTCCCCATCAATGACCCAGGCTGCCCCTGACCCCAAGAATCCCTGAAGTGCAGAGCTTCTGGTGCCTCTTTTAATACTGATTTTTGAGACCAGGCAAGCTCTTGATTATTCACATTGCCTGGATGGTTTTGAACTTGACCCTCCTGCCCCCATTTAGACTCAATTTGTTATGGCCAGCCCTTCACAGAGGAGAGGTCCTGCCAGGTGCCTAGACTCTCTCCCTCCACCTCCTCACACCTCATGACCAGCACTGCACCTGGCTGAAGACATCCTGAATCACCCATTGTAGCTGTAATGATACAGATGAAATACAAATTTTATCTATCAATATGAAAAGGGTATGAGAAAGAGGAAAGGAGCACAGGGAAAAAGAAAGTTACTTGAAAAAGATCATTTATAAAGCAATATAGTGATCTTTTGCAAGATCAAACCATTAGGTGGCACCATTAGCCTAAGGCAGTTTGGTTGCTCTCAGCCGAGAAAAGGGAAAAATTAATAAGCAGTCAGAGTGGGTGGGAAGGTTGAAGGCACCCACTTTGCATTCAGTAATTTAACATATATAAGGCGTTCCTGTGAGGCAAGCGCTCTAGATTAACTCATACATATTCAGTAATTAATTCTCTTTAAATTACAAAAAAAAATCCTATTACTATTTCTTCCAATTGGTTTACATCCCTTGACCATTTTCTAATGATTTAGAATTTTAAAAAATTATTTCTAACAGTCCTATTTATTCTGAGCACTAATCCTTTGACAGCTAGATAAAGGCAAATATATTCTCTTGGTCCAAGGCTTGCTTCTTTTTAATGGCAACTTTCTGTTACACAGAAATTTTATGTTTTAACATAGACTAATTTATGAATCTTTTCCTTCATGGTGTGTTCTTTTTGAGTCTTGTTTACTATATCTTTACCATATTGAGATAATAAAGATATTCTTTCAAATTGTCTTCTGAAAGCTTTGCTTTTTAAACCATCTGCTTTGTCTTAGTATGCTGTAACTTCTTTCAGATGGATAAGCTAATTACTAACCAGTCCATGCTTTCTCTGCTGATTTGACATTCATCTCATAAAACCAGTTCCTGTCAATGCATGTGTCCATTTGGAGTCTTTCTACTCTGCTCCATGGGTCTATTTCTCTCTTCCTGCACCATATACCACATTTGCCTAGCTCGTCTTAATTCCACTTTGTTTTTCAACCACCTCTATGACATTAGCTCATTTCTTCTCTTGTATCGTTACAATCACCTTGGGGCTGTAGACAAGGAGAGGACAGGGGGCCCAAGACCGGGGCTAATATGCTGAAGAGATTACAGCTAAACAACAGGACTACAGTTCATCTTTTCCACACTGATGATGGAGTCAGCTGCCAACCATTTGATTTAGGAAACAAAGTTGCAAATTTTATAACTTTCGTTGGGTGAACTACTCCTGACAGAGTGGTTACCTTACTGGAAAACAAGAGATTGGTTCTGGTCACCAGGAATTTGGTCACAAAAGGAACCAAGTATGACAGGAGAATAGATTACAGCAAATCTATCAGTACCTACCCGTGAGCAAGAAATAGACTTTTTGATTGTGGAGCTGAAGCCAGAAAGAAGACCTTTCTGGCTTTGTGTTTACGTGTGTCACCAATGAAACAGGTGGATATTTCTGGTGTCAACCAGCCTGGGAAGAGACTCTCATATCAGGGAGCCAGAACTTCTGATAACAGGCCAGATTTTTATAGAGAAGGGAAATCTGGATCTTTGGGGGGAGGGAGACTGACTTCAAAGAATGTAGAATTTGAGGACATCCTGGGCTAGAGAGAAAAAGTGGTCTTTGTCACATGAAGAGAGGCCAGGAGCCAGGAAGAGAGGCAACATGTGCAAATGAACGTATCTTCGTTCCCCCAAATCTGCTGCACCTTCCATATTTCCATTGTCAGGGATGGTACACACCGTCTGCCCAAATGCCCTGCTGCTCAAGCCACTCACCTGGGCACCATCCTTGAAGATCACTGATGCCCTATAGAGTCACCTAAATCGTTCAGCTCCATCCACACGTCTCCATCTCCCTCCGCCCCAACTCTGCACAGACGCACATATACCACCAAGACCACTGCCATCTTTAGCTAGAACGACAGCAACAGGCTCCCAACTGGTCCCCTGCATTGGGTCATAGTTGAGCTCCCCTCCCCCACCTCTGAAGCCAAAAGGCTGGTCTAGAAATGTCATTTTCTTACTTACCACTCTGTAATAGCTTCCCATGCTCCTTGGGCTACAGTGCAAACTGTTTCATATGAATTACGTAGGCCTTGATCTGGCCCCCGCTGACCTCCGCAGCCACATTCCTGAGTGGTTATGAGCCCAGGCCATGGAATCAGTCTTCTCCAGGTTCAAATTCCCCTGGCATCACCTCTTAGCTTTGAAACTTGGACAAACGTGTACACCTCTCTGAGTCTCAGTGTTCTCACCTATAAAATGGACATAACATCTCCTGCCTCACGGGGTTGTTTTAAGGACTGAATGAGTTAACACAGTAAAGTCCTTGGAACGGGGCCTGGTACCTAGTAAGCATTACATCCTTGTCAGTTACTTTCATTTCACTTTCTCCAACTCACCAAGTTTTCTCCAGCCTCCAGGGCTTTGCATCACGCTGATTGTAATGCAGAGCAGTCTGTTGGTATGGGCAGCCACAGCAGTTTCACCTGGAAACTTGTTAGGAAGGAAAATCCTCAGGCCCCAGCCCAGACCCAGAAACTGGGGTCCAGCCCAGCAATCAGAGTTTCAACAGTCCCTCCAGGGGTCCTGATGCCCACCAAGGCTGGAAAACAGAAGCGCTTATCACAGTAAATTGTATCGCATGTTTGTCTCTTCTCCCTGCTGGGCGGTAAGGTCCACAGTGTTAGGGACGTGTTCATCTTGTTGGTCCGTCTCCATGGATAGCTCCTTGTAGGTGTGGAAGAACACGAGCCACCACCAACAAGAATCAAATAAGCCATATTTTCTAAGCCAGGCTATTCCCTTGTGTGTTCTCTCTTTGTCTAGTGCCCTAAATTAACAGCCAAGTGTTCCTGAAGCCTTGCAGAAATGTTCCAGCTGTTTCCAGCCATGGGTCCAGGCTCAGTTAGGCCTCAAGCTAAGGAGAAGGAGGGTCTCCATGGAAAGTGGAGAGGACAAAGTTAAGCGGCAGGTGATCTCCCAGGGGAAGGCCCAGGTCCTGGAGCAACACAGGGGCCAAGAGATGTGCAGTCTCCCACAGAGGAGGTTCTTGCCTTTGTCTGTGGAGGGGTCAAGGGCAGCTGTCCCACACTAGAGGCTGCAGATAGCCGAGGAAGACAGGGCCGAGGGCCGGGAAATGCACACGCTGGCAGGCAGTGGAAGGTCAGTCTCCGGGCATGTGGACCATCTCCTGAACCTTTGTCTTCTGATAAACACTTCTGAGGGAGAGAACCAAGGAGAAAACGACCTCGCTCGGCCTCGCTCCTCTCTCATCTCCATTTCTCCCTCTTGGACTCCCCACACCTCCTCCTGCCTGTCGCCTGGTAACAGAACCGCTGGGTCCAGCCCCGCGCCCCTGGCGGGTGGGGGCTGGGGGGGGGGGGGGTGGCGCAGGACGTTTCACTAGCGATGCTGGCCGATGGCGTGGCTTCACTGCAGAGGGCCCCGAGACCCAGAGGGTCTCCTCAGCGGTGATGGTGGCCATCACGGGCGTCCCTCCATTGCAGGAGACTTCCGGCGCGGGTACCGGGACTGCACAGCCCGGGGCGGGGCGTCCGGGCGGCCCCCGCCCGCGGACTCGGAGACCCTGGGCAGCCGCTGTGCGCGCCGGAGGCATGGCCGCGGGGGGCGGCGCCGGGGCTGGAGGCGTCCCCTCAGCACGAGCAGGTACCTGGCGCGGGGCGCGGACGGGGGGACACCCGGCTGGGCTCCCGAGGCCAACGCAGGCGCTGGGCGGCCGCACAGATGGATCTCCAAGTTCCCCAACCCCCGACCCCGGCCCCGCCCCCGACCCCCACCCGGCCCGGGATGGAGGAGCGGATGACCTTCTGGAAGATGCTCTCTCTTCGCCCCGCCCCATCCAGGAGGCCGAGCTCCTCTCCATTTCTCTGCTTCTTTCCTTTTCCTTTCCCCTCCTCCTCCCCTTCCCCGCCTTTCCCCTCTCTCGGTCCTTCCCTCCCTCTCTCCCCACCCACTCGGTCTCTTCCAGGACGAGCCTTATCCTGCTCAGCGCTATCCATTCTTTGCCCTCCGTGCAGCCTGCACCCCGCTCCCCGGCAGAAGCCCCCGAGGCCCAGGTGAAGGCCGAAGCTTTGGAGGCAGACAGCTGAGGGAAGATGGGTGTACATCAGGCTCGACTCTATGCTTCGCACTCTGGAGCGAGCGTCAGAGCCACTTGGAGGGCTGCTTAAAATGTACATGTCAATTGACCGCTGGGCTCTGCCCCCAGGATCTCCAAGCCTCACTTCTGGGGTAGAGTCTGATCATTTGCAACCAACTCCAGGGGAACTGGGAACTAGTTGAGCTTTGAGAACCACTGGGCTCGCACGTTCTGCCTCCTCCTGGTGGTGATTTCAAACCCAATCATTCATTTATTTTTCATTCATAGGACAATTCTTAGGCCTTGACTAGGTACTGGGAACAGGGGTGGGGCATGCAATTAAAGATGGGCCTTTCCTCTGGGAGCTCACATCCTGGAAGGAAAGTAAAACAAGGACAAAAATAACTCTTTGGGGATAGGAAGAAATTACTGTCCACAAAATAGGTTCAAATGAAGCTTTGTAGGATTTCTAAGAAGCAAGGGATGTTCTAAGAAGCCCGGGGGAGGGGGGGTGGGGCGTGGTATTTGAGCTGGGCCTTGAAGGATGGGCGAGATCTGACCTTGTGGCCATGAGAGGGTGAATGGGAATTCTAACGGAGGAAACAGCAATACCAAATTGCTTGGAGGTGAAGAAAACTGTTGGGGGGGGGGTGGTGACCGTGGATAAAGTGGGAGGGGGCGGTACTCACTGTGACCCTGGTAGAAATCTGGGGTTCTCGAAGGCTTGCAGTTAAAGATATCAGGGAGAGAGCTAGGCTGGTGCAGGCCTCGTGTCCCGCACTATGCCTTTGGGAGTTAGTCTCCCAAATGGAGAAGCTCCGAGGAAACTCATGGCTTCCTTGCTGGTTTCAAACGCAGATGATCCAGAGAGGGTGGTGGATGAATACCGCTGCCTCTGCCCACCAGGAGGGGCAGAAGACTGGCAAGGGTCACTTTTGCTGCCGCTGTTTGCTCTCCCTGAAGGCTGACATCACTGCCTTGCCCTCACCCTCAGGGGGCATGGCCCCTCTGTTAACTGGGAGGGGCTCACAGCTTTTCCCTTAGCCCCTAAAGGCAGAGCTGTGTGGTCCAGGGACCAGAAGCCAAGGTGTCACCTGAGAGCGAGTTAGAAATGAGAGCCTGAGTCCCCACCCCAGATGTCCTGAATTAAAATCTGCGTTTTAACCAGACCGCTGGCTGACTGCACATCAATGTTTGAGACGTGCGGGTTTAAACCAGACTTTACAAGAGCTGGGGATCACAAAAGAGAAATAATAGGGTTCCTGACCGCCTCATAAAAATGTTCCAACCACCCTCTATATTATATTACCCTCTCACTCTAAACCTCACCCTATTTTATTCTCCTTCATATCGATTGCCACCTGAAGTGGGCTATTTGTGTATCTGTTTCTCTGAGAGCCTCCATCACCTCACAAGGTCCCAGAGAGCAGGCACTTTGATCTGCTTTCTTAGCTACCATATGACCAGCGCTGAAAACCGTCTGGCAAATGGCAGGACCTCAAGAAGTATTCACTGACAGAATGAATCAGTGGACACATGAGCAGACGACCCCATGATCTGGGACACAGGCTGCACAGCTCCCAGTGGACCTTTCTGTGACAGATACCATCACCCCATTCCCCGCCATCTTTCTCCCCCCAGCTCAGCAGCAACCCTGCGGTCTGCTGAGCCAGCTAGCCTGGTGTGCTTTGGAGACACCTCAAAGGTGGAGTGCAAGAGAGCAGAGAGCGTGCATGCATGTGTTCCCTCCTCTGCTAGACTGAGGTCTGCTTTGCAGGCTCTAGTGTCCCCCGAAGAGACCCAGGTCTGCCCCCAAACGGCTCTCTGCCTCACACCCCTCCTCTCCCTGCTATGCACAGGAATTTTGTCCTCCTCCTGTAAGACGAATTCCTTACCACTGAGCACAGGGCTCCACTGAGCACACCCTTTCCCTCTGCTCACGTGTGCCCTAGGGACATCAATAGTTAGAGTTCACTGTTCTGGTTTTGCCACTCCTGTTAGCAAGATGTTCCTAACAAATGGGTTTTAATGAGAGAAGAGTTGAAAGGGAAAGGTAGCAGTTGGGGTGAGAGAGGATGAGAACCGGCACCAGGAGGGGGGCAGTCTTCACATATATCTACTGAGCGCCAGCGTACCATCGAGGGTCAGTGGTGGGGGGTGGCCTGGCCTTGCCCTCCTGCAGATTCAGACACGGAAACAATCATCAGCGATGGTGCGGTGTGGCACCAGTGTTCACAGGCCAACGGAGGGGCTGAACCTGAAGGGCTTCCTGGAGGAAGTGGGTCCAGGGCAACCCACAGGGAGCCTGGGGGTCAAGAAAAGCATTCAGGAAACAGAAGGTTCTGCTTGGTTGGAGCAGAGGGTGTGCAGGGACAGTGGACAGAGGTGAGGCCATAAAGGGACCCGGGAGCTCATGAGGGACATTAACAAGGGCAGTCGGGGGGATGATGCTGTGATCAGTGGGCTTTTGATAAGATCACCTCACTGTCCGAAGGCAAGAGCCCAGGGAGGAGGGGAGCCCCCTGGTGCCTGGCTCCATCTCTGTCTCTCCTGACTCAGAGCCCCTTCCCTGCCCCCCATCAAAAGTCAGGGCCACTCCCCCGCCGGTTACGCTTTATCACACATTGTGCTTATTTTCTCCTAGGATTTACTCCATTAAGTAATTGTCTTGTTTATTTGTTTATTGTCCACGCTTTCTGTCGCACACAGTGCTCCATTCACAGGAACAGAACCTCATCTGTCTTCTTCTCCACTGTATGCCAGCCCCACCCCATTGCCTGGCACACAGGAGGTGGTCAACAAATATTTGTTGAATGAATGAAAAAATGGATGGCATAGAAGCCACAGAGGTGGAAAGAAGTGGTTTGCGAGGTGTTTTGAGGTGGGGTCAACGGGAGGGTGATGGGGTGGAAGTAGAGGGCAGTAATGGTGCCCCAGGTTTTTGATTTGAGCGATTGGGTAGATGGAATGTGGGCCTATTGGAGGATGTGGGGGATGCCAAAATGGGAGCAGTTTGGGGGAAATTAATGTGTTCAGTTTGGGGCAGGTTGAGTCCATGTGTCTGAAGGAAATCCAGGTGGAGATGTGTAGGAGGCACGTCGCTAGAACCACCCTGAGCTCAAAAGTGAGATTTGGCTTAAAAGGAGAGGAGAGGTCGATTGGAATGCCGATGCAGGGATAGGAAGCAAAGGGCTTGGCAACGGATGGACAAGGAGAAGGGGCGAGGAGGGGGCTGAGTAAACATGACTGCCTGATTTCTTTTAAGTGGCATGTGCTTATGTAGAATATATTCAGTGTGCACAAGTATAAAAAAAGAAGTAAATAACCCAAGATCCACCACTACCCGTGGTTCATGGCTACGTGTTGGTAACTGTTCTGAATCTCTCCCTCTTCTGGATGTCTCTGTTCCTTACTCTCTATAATTACACATTTACACTAATAGGCTTATATTATACACAACTGTTTCAGGAGCATGCTTTTTCTCCTAACCATACATCATGGAAATATTTCTGCGTCGATAGCGATGGTTCTGCACCATCATTTGAAAGAGCTACACGTATTTCCTTTGCAGAGAGATACCGTAACTCATTAACTGATGCCCCACAGATTGACACATAGGTTGTTGCCAATTTCTCAGTATTATAAATAAAATTGCGTGAACACCTGTGTCATCCTTCCTTGTCTCTTCATTTCCTGAGAGAATACTTCTAGAACATTCTACACTAGAACAAACACTTAGAATTTTGACATGCCTTGACAAATTTCTCTCCAGAGAAGCTCTCTGAATATACACCCACAGCTGATGTGCCTAAGAAGGCTATTTTCCCTCTTGTCATTCTTTTTTAGTGAAAATTATACCTCATTGTTATGGAAATTTTTCTTTTTCATGTTAATTTTTATTAATGTTTTGCACATCCCAAATTTAAAGACTCAAATAATTCTGTGAGACTTAAAACAAAAAGCATCCCCACTTTCACTCACCCTTCCCCATTCCTGATTTCCACTCCACAGAGGCAGCAATTTTTAACTCTTTCAGCCATTTTTTTCTGGTATATGTTCCATATTTTCAATAATAATCATGCAGCAGTTCTTGATTTTTAGTCACTGGTGTTATGTGATTGATTCCCTACTATTCATGATGAGAATTGTGCTCTCTCCCATCAGCCTGTCCACCTCACCCCACCCCCACTCCTTTCCTTTCCACCATCTTCTCAGTTTAGGTACATCACACATTTTGGCTAAGTCTTCATTCACTGCCTACCTCAGTGGCTCTAAGTGAGTACTAGTCACTCTCAGCGGGGTCACTACACATGCACTCTGTACTTCTCTGCTTTCCCTTGAGTTTCATGTTCTGGTTTCCTTAGTTTTCTGTGTACCAGTCACCCACTCATCCCCAGACCTGCTGCCGGAATCGTGTGGCTCTTCTCAACATGCTGGAACACATCCGCTGATCTCTCGGCTTCATCTTTTTCTTGGCGATGCACTTGGTCAAACCCCCCGTGCCTGGTCCAGTCTAGCTGGCCGCACACCTAGTCTGCGGCCCAGACATCCGTCCTGGATGCCTCTCCACCATCTTCCCGGGGCGTCCCTTCACCTGCAGGGGACTCTCCTGGTTGCACCCCTCTTTCCTGGAAATCCTGTTTTTCTCTTTCTCAATTTACTCTGTTGTTTTAGTCGAACCTCCTGAGACAGGACACATGGGAGGTGAGTGTTTTTGAAATACTGCATTCCATAAATATCTTTTTATTTATTTGTTTGTTTGTTTATTTTTGGCTGCGTTGGGTCTCTGTTGCTGTGCACGGGCTTTCTCTAGTTGTGGCAAGTGGGGGCTACTCTTTGTTGTGGTGCATGGGCTTCTCGTTGTGGTGGCTTCTCTTGTTGCGGAGCATAGGCTCTAGCTGTGCAGGCTTCAGTAGTTGCAGCTCTCAGGCTCTAGAGCGC
Organism: Hippopotamus amphibius kiboko; assembly: GCF_030028045.1. Lineage (NCBI taxonomy): Eukaryota > Metazoa > Chordata > Mammalia > Artiodactyla > Hippopotamidae > Hippopotamus > Hippopotamus amphibius. The sequence continues at coordinate 84,047,102 of NC_080188.1, read as the reverse complement.
AGGCTCAGTAGTTGTGGCACATGGGCTTAGTTGCTCCGCAGCATGTGGAATCTGCCCTGACCAGGGCTTACACCCATGTCCCCTGCATTGGCAGGCAGACTCCCAACCGCTGCACCACCAGGGAAGTCCCATAAATATATTTATTCTGCCTCAAGACTTGATTGGTAGTTTGTCTGTAGAAGTAACTTTCCTTCAGAAGTTTGAACACTTTGTCCTGCTCTCTTGTAACTTGCAGAGATATTACAGAAGTCAGTGCCATGCTGAGTTTTGATCTTTTGCATTTGACCTGTGTTTTCTCTCTGGATAAGCTCTTCCTTCTGAACCACAATTTTCAAATTTCCTACTGGTGTGATTTGATGTGGCTCTTTTTTCATTTATTGTGCTGGGCACCTGGTGAGTGTTTTCCTTTGAAAACAGGGGTCTTTCAATCCTTGGGAATTTTCTTGTATAATTTCTGTGAAATTTCTTGCCATCAGCTCTCTCTGTTCTCCTGTTCTGGAACTCTCTTTTTGGGAGATGAGATTTCCTGGCCAGATTCTCTAACTGTCTTATATTTTCTTTCTTCTTTTCTACCTCCTTTGGGGGTTTTCGGTTATTCTCTCTGAGGGAGTTTCATAATTTATCTTCAACTCTCCCATTCAATTTTTAATTTCTGTTCTCAGAGTTTTCGTCTCTAAGAGCTTTTGTTTGTTTCCATTTTTAAAGCCTGGGATCCTTGTCATCGCTGCAGAACCCTTTCCTGTCTCAGGAGCTTGGTGACCTTTGGCCATCTGTGTATATTTAAGGGGAGACAAGAAAACACGGTTCAGAAGCTCCTGCAAGCAGGGAGAGCTTGTTGACAGGCAGGCTGCGCTGGAGGCTCACCTGCCTGGGCCTTTTCACGGGGAGAATGAGGATGATGCACATCTATGAGCCTTTCCTCTTGGCCTGGATGGTCTCACAAAGGGTCCTGTGGTCTTGCACGTGCTGCCTGGCAGCCAGCCACCCCTGCCAAGCGGCAGGCCTGCATCTGATAGGCCCAGGGCAAGAGTATAAAGGCCCACACGCCACACGTCTAAAGATTATAAACCAAGCTGCTCTGACAGGCCTGCCTACAGGTCCACCTAGGACCTGTGCAGCCTGCTTGACCCAGCGCTTACAGGACACGGCCTTCCCACTTGAGCCCCTGTTTGCAAACCTGAGTGTAGTCACGATCTGCTGGTGCTGGACGTGATGTATGTGCTTCCTGGAGCTGCCACAACAATAGGAACTTACTGGAGGGATAAATTGGGAGATTGGGATTGGCATACACACACTATGTACACACTATATATAAAATAGATAACTCATAATGTGTACAGCACAGGGAACTCTACTCAATACTCTGTAATGGCCTATATGGGAAAAGGATCAAAAAAAAAAGAGTATGTATGTATGTATATATATACACATAAATATATATATGTACAACTGAATCACTTTGTTGTACACCCGAAACATTGTAAATCAACTATACTTCGATAACAATTATTTTAAAAATACAGAACATAAAGAAATATTGATTGAAAATGGGGGGAAAAAACCGATAGAAATTTACTCTTTCACAGCTCTGGAGGCTGGAAGTCCAAAACCTGCCTATAGGCTGGGCCACGGTCCCTCCAAAGGCTCTAGGGTGAATCCTTCCTTGCTTCTTCCAGCCTTGGGGGACTTCAGGTGTCTTTAGCTTCTTGTAGCTACTTATCTCCAGTCTCTGCCTCTGTCTTCACGTGACCTCTTCCTCCGTGTTTCTTCTCTGTGCCTGTGTGTCTCCAGCTGTCACATCTCCCCTTGACTTTCTCTGATAAGGATTTAGAGCCCACCCATCTAAATGCTGGATGATCCCATCCCAAGATCCCTAACTTAAACACATCTGCAAAGACTCTGTTTCCAAATACGAATGCAGTCAAGGGTACCAGAGGTTAAGAATTAGCCTTTTCTTTGAGGGGTGGAGCCAGGAGGGACACAGGTCAGCCCACTCAGAGCGGAAACCAGGGACAAGGACTGGTCCCATCAGACACGCCGAGGACCCGTGGTAGGAAGGGCCCCACCGCACACCTCACCTCCTCACTTCTCAGACTCAGGATTTCCAGGCAGTTCGTAGCTACTTCCAACCTACCTCACTGCAGCGGAGGGAGAGAGGCAGTGCAGGTACAAGGTGGGGCCCATCTGCTTAGACACCAGCTTTGCATGGCCTGGCGGGGGGTGGGTGGGGGAGGGATGTGCACAAAAAAAAATTTTATTTCTGATTCTCCAGGGCTGGGGCTGCTCTTTTTTCCCACCATTCTCCCCAACCCACCTGAGCGCCTCCCCACTACACCAGCCCTCTTCTGTCAGTGTCTACTCAACCAGTACCAAACTTTCAAAATATTTTCTTAAGAGTTGCAAAAGATTAAAAAAAAAATGTAAACGTGTTTGTGTTTCCAGATTTGAGATGCACAGGGCCTTCTAGAGCAGGGCAGTGCCCGATCAGGCAGGTGCCTGATCGAGGACCGGGCTGGGATCTCTCCTCCAGACACAGGCTTTCAATATCTCTGCCCTCCCTCCCAAGACCTGGGCCTCCGAGCCCCCAGCGGATCCTCTGGGGGGTGGGGGTGGGGGGGCAAGGGAGAATGACACAGAGTCTCACGCCGACTCTTTTTTTTTTTTTTGGCTGCGTTGGGTCTTCGTTGCTGGGCACAGGTTTTCTCCAGTTGCAGAGAGCGGGGGCTACTCTTCGTTGTGGTGTGTGGCTTCTCGTTGCAGAGCACAGGGTCTAGGCACATGGGCTTCAGTAGTTGTGGCATGTGAGCTCAGTAGTTGTGGCTCTTGGGCTTAGCTGCTTCTCAGCATGTGGGATCTTCCCAGCCCAGGGATCGAGCCTGTGTCCCCTGCAATGGCAGGTGAATTCTTAACCATTGCGCCACCAGGGAAGTCCCTCACACCGACTCTTAACTGAGCCTTCTGTTTTCAACCCAGCTGCACCCACACTTCCAGAAGTGCTAGGACCCCTCCACCCCTCAGCCCTTCCGAGGGTCTCAGCACAATTGGTCTTTTTTCACAAAGCCTTTTCCAAAGTTATTACTAGTGAGTTAAAACATCTTTTCATAAATGAGCCATTTGTACTTCCTCTTTTATGAATTTCTTTACCCTTTGGAAATGTTTTGTCTCTTTTGCATTAAATTGTAAAAGCTCTTTTTCTATTCAGGTTATTCACTTCTTGCCTTCACATATGTTGTACTTCCTCCAGTTTAATTTGTCTTTCAAATATAGGCGATTTGGGGACTTCCTAGGTGATGCAGTGGTTAAGAATCCACCTGCCAATGCAGGGGACATGGGTTCGACCCCTGGTCCAGGAAGATCCCACAAACCCTGGAGCAACTAAGCCCATGCACCACAACTACTGAGCCTGTGCTCTAGAGCCCATTCGCCACAACTACTGAGCCCACATGCCACAACCACTGAAGCCCACGCACCTAGAGCCCATGCTCTGCAACAAGAGAAGCCACCACAATGAGGAGCCAGTGCACCACAGTGAAGAGTAGCCCCCACTTGCTGCAAATAGAGAAAGCCTATCCACAGCATCAAAGACCCAACACAGCCAATAAATTAATTAATTAAAAAAATATACTGGCGATTTTAATGTACTTGATTTTTATGTCTTCAAAATTCATCGATTTTTTTACTTTACAATTTTTGGGCTCCATGTCATACTTAGAAATGCCTTCTTCACTGCGTGATTATTAAAAGGTTTACCCATATTTACTTCTAGAGCTTTTAAGGTTTTCCTTTTTACATTTAAATATTTGATCCTTCTGGAATTTATTTTGAAGGCGGGTACAGACCCAGCTTTACATTTTTTCCCAACTGACGAGCTAATGGTCTCAGCACCATTTATTGAACAATCCATTTCTTTCTCACTGATTTGAGGTGACTGATATCATATACAGTTGGGTCTGTTCCTGAACTCTGTTCTGCTCACTCATCTGTCTTCCTGTTCTTGGGCCAGTAATGCTTTCAGTTAAATTCTGTGGCTGTATTGTAGCTTTCAGTGGCTGACAGGCCAAGCCCCCAGTCTTTACTCTTCTTCTGAATTTTCCTGGCTATCCTTATGCTTATCCTTTAGATGAATCTTAGTGTCATTGCAATTTCCAGAATAAATCCTGTTAAGATCCTGGATGGGTTTACATAATAACATATCAGGAAAAAAAACTGTCTAAAAGTAGATTCCACCCTAGAAAAAAATATTGTGCTCTAGGGAACTATTACTAGAAAAGAGATGTCTCCAAGCCTATCATCATCCTTTCCATCAACATCCTAGTTTGCTTTTACCCTAGGAAATAAGAATATTGTTTCAATATCACTTGACCGAAGGAAGTTCTTAATTATATCCAATAGTTAGCAGAAGTCTTTTTAGCTACAATTTCCACTCCCTAAGCTTTCCTGGTCTTCAGTAGGATAATTTATCACACTTCATTTAAAATGACTCGGGAAACAGACTAACAGACATAGAAAACAAACTAGTGGTTCCCCAAGTGGAAAGGGAGGAAGGAAGGACAAATTAGGGGTGTGGCATTAAGAGCTACAAACTACTATGTATAAAATAGATAAGAAACAGGGATATATTGTATAGCACAGGGAAGTATAGCCATTATCTTGTAATAACTTTTAATGGAATATAATCTGTAAAATACTGGATCACCATGCTGTACCCCTGAAACTAATATAATATGGTAAATCAACTATACTTCAATTAATGAAAAAAAAAAGACTTGGAATCTGGTAGATAGTTACACATTTATGCCTAGGGCTATATTACTTGTAAAAGTCAAAGGGAATTTATCTTCTCAGCTTAACTAAAAACCCAGTTCCCTGTTTTAAGCTTATTTGAACAAAAAGTACTGTGAACCCAAAGATCCTGAACAGCAAAAAGAGAAGGACTCAGAGAGTCTTTGGTTACAACTTTTACTGAGATCATTGGCCCTTGGATGAAGCACCTTCTCACAAAACTCTCATCTAGAGTCTACTTTATACTCACAATATTCCAGTGAAACAGACAAGAGCAGCTTTTATGTCAATCTCTAGTCTCTAAGAAGGAAATGGAGAAAAACACAGGTGAGGGATGTGCCCTGGGTCACCCAAGGCCCCAGTCAGCTTGGTGTTTGGTGCTGGGTGGTGCTGGGTGGCTGCCTGGCCCATCCAATGTGTTCTCTCCCAAAGCAGATGTCAGCCGAATGGGCCTTAGCAGACAAAGGAGGGCACTCGGGTACTGCTGTTCCCTGTGGGCCCAAGGGCTGTGACCTCCATTTGGATATCGGGGACCACATGGTGAGATCTCCAGAGGCCAGAGAGCCCTGGAGCCGCTGCCAGCATCCCTGCTGTCCTACCCACTTCCTCTCCCAGCATCATCCAGCCAGCCCTCGTGTTTGCAGATACTGCCCAAGCCTCTGCCGAGCTGTGTCACCTGGAGCCTTCATCTCTCTTGTAAGGGAACCCCTCAGCCTCTGACCAAGGCATGGGTGTTTTGTGGAATCTGTTGCCCTCAAGTCAGAGAAAGCCTAGCCTAGCCATCCTAGAACTATGGATGTCATTGTTTCTTCCTATGTGTCAGATTTCTTTCTGCCATTTGAAGAAAACAAAGGGAAAAGACTCGTTCATGTCAGATTTATGTAATAAATGCCTTATTTGCCTTCTCTTCTTTGCCATCATTGGGGATTTTTAGCTCTTGATGCTACTGGACTAGAGATTAAGCTGTCTGTGCTCTCCATGAAAGTTATACAATGGTGTCTTTCCAAAGATTGGCCTTAAATGCTTCAAATGACCCAATGTAGTGGATTAGCAGTGACCAAGGGACAGCAGCACATGGGAACACTCTGTAGGTCAGCCTAGAGCACTGCCTGAGGGTGGTCTCTGTGCTCTTCCACTCAGTGTGCAAAGGCAAGGCCAGATTACCCCCCTTCCCGGGGGTCAGGGTTTAAACGAAGTTAAATTAACAGGAGGATACCAAAATGCTGCAAACATACAGCTGGTCAGCTCCGACTCTAAAACCTTGAACTTGGAGATGATAGTTGCTCGTTGGCATCATTTAAGACATCGGCAAAACAGATGTTTTTTAGAGCTTCTCCAATTCACAGATCATATACCAGAAGCCAGGGTGACACTGCCTATTGGGAGACCGCTCCCTACAACCTTGACTCATTTGCCAAACAAAACCACAGGAATGAGGCCTCATCTGGTTCTCTGACCTTAGAGAGCAGGATCAAGTATTTATTAATAGTGACCTGATTACTGTTTTTTTTAGGGTGTGTATGTGTATGTGTGTTTTACTTCCGTAAGCAAATATTTTATTAGAGCTTCCATACTAAATTATTCCAGTACTAAGAAACATCACTGTTTTTCATGGTTTGGGTCTCCTATGTCATGCTGTCAAATGCAAGCTAAAAGAAGAAGAAAATTTTGAGAAGGGCTCTTTTTATGTTTTTCAGATCTCTCACACAAAGCTTTCTGTGGATGACGAGTGGAAGTAAGTGATTAGTATTTTTTTATAGCTGGTATACTAAAACTTAGATTTCTTAACAGTATGAGAAATTAAATGAAGCTATCATTTTATTTATAAATTTCCCGAGATAGAAGGTGGGTTAGCGTGGCCATGTGTGCGCAATGATTGTATAGACCCAAACCGCAGGGATTTCATCTGTTTTCTACCATGGGCTCCATGCAGTCCCACAAATGTGTGTCTCCCTCAATATATGTCCTTATATGTCCCTGTCCTTTTAGGCAGAAGACACATCTGGCTTTCTTTATAGTCCGTTACCCCTATGTTATGGTACCTACTGCGGGGCCATTGGCCCCTATGGGCACCAAATAAAATGAAAATGAAAATGAAATGTTCCTCCTTTTTTGCATTCTGCTCATGCATGATGGATGTATTCCTAATCAAAATAGAAAACATCTATTACATTTGTACACTATTTTACACTTTCCAAAGTACTTCCACATAGCTTAACCACTTGAGATGCATTTTCACTGTATATTCACAAAATAGATTAATGTCATAAAGTGTATTTTGTTTGATATCTATGCAAGTCCTATTGTAGACTGATGATAAATTCACTCTTCTAGCTACATGGCCTAAGTTGAAGTCCAATCATTACACAGAATATTAAATAGTAATTTTGGATTTGGGGCTGTAAAAACTACAAGTGCTTGTACCCTTTTATTTATTTATTTTTTTCCTTTCCCATTTCTTTAGAATAATGAATATAATTTTTTAAAGAGTTTATAGAAATCATCCTCGGCTCCTTAGCTCAGCTTCCAACCTAGAGACCAATAGCCACGTAATTTTATTCAGGATGCTTACGTGATACGGACTTCAGCTTCCTCATTTGATAAATGAAGGGGTCTCTGTACATCTGTGCTACCTCCCGGCACTAACATTCTCAGATTCCATCTCAGAGAAGTTGAACTCAAGCAGGAATATGTACCAGGCTCTGTGGGATCATTTCTGCACATTCTCCAGCAGGGGGCACCCCTGGGATTTGGATGCGGCCCTTAATGAGGCAGCTCTGTAGAAATGCCAGTAAAAGGAAATATCCAACCCAGGCACCCAACAAGTGCCTTTAGAAGGTCACAGAATGTTACCCTGGAGTGCTTTCTGATCAGTGCTCTAACTGAATGCATATCATGACCAGGCATAAGTGAAATCTAAGAGATTTTGTGACTGATGGTGCCCCACTTGGGGTGAAAGATAATGCAAACCAATATTTATGAAGTTATTTATTGATTGTCAAGATTTGTACTTTTCCCCCATTTCCCTAATCTTGATCCCGGACCACTCTCTCCTCTAGACCAGTGGATCCTAATCTTGGCTGCACCTTAAAATCACACGGGCAACTTAAAAAATTACTGATGCCTAGATCCCATCCTGGAAATCTCTATCAGTGTGCTCAGGCTGCTATAGCAAGGCACCAGAGACTGGGTGTTGTAACAACAGAAATCTATTTTCTCATAGAGCTGGAGGCTGGAAGTCCAAGATCCAGGAGTCGGCAGGCTTTGGTTTCTTCTGACGCCTCTCTCCTTGGCTTGCAGGCGGCCACCTTCTCCCTGTGTCTTCACATGGTCTTCCCTGTCCTCATCTCCTCTTCTTATAAGGACACCAGTCATATTTAGGATAAGGACACATCCTAATGACCTCATTCATCTTAATTACCTCTTTAAAGACCCTTTCTCCAAACACAGTCACATTCTGAGGTCGTGGGCTTCAACATATAACACCCAGGATGGATCACGTCATTGACTTGGAGTCCACCTTGGGCACTGTGATTTTTAAAAACTCCCCAGTGATTTCCAACTCACAGACCAGATCAAGAACCTCTGCTCTCAACTCTCTTGGAGGCCACTTCTGCTGTAGGAAGTTAAACCAGGTGACATACTATTTTAGTGGTTTTCCCTACCATCATATAAAATTGAGTCCAATTAAACACTGAAGCATTTAGCCATCCTCTGAATGTTTGTGCCTAAGATAATCCTTAGGCCTCGTCTTTCTCCTCATAATGAAAATGATTTATACAACCCAGGAGTTTTCCATAGCCCTGCAGATGATATTCTCTCCGTAGGCACCATCTGCAGGATACCCTTTTACCTGAGAATATTAGAAATTACTTGAAATTACCAGTATTTGACTGGGCTGTTTTGTTTTTTTTGTTTTTCAAAAATGGCAATTTCATATGATTCAGCCTAGTAGTAATTATTGTTCCTTACATAGGTCCAAATAAAATAACATATGTGCTTTACAGTTTTAGAACAATCCTGCAAGGTACAGAGGGATCATTATTTCAGATTTGCAAATGAGGAAACTGAGGCTCAGGGAAAATAAGTGACTTTCCCAAAGCAATGATGTGGCAGATCAAGGGCTGGAACCCAAGTCTTCCCAGTGCCCATCAGTGAGCTTTCAGCCCCATCACTTTCCTTGAAAGGACAAGGCTGAGGCCAAAAGCACATGGAAAAGCTAAGGGCTGAGAGGAATTGGTTTTGCTGACAAATTCAGACTCCTCCTCCCAGCTGTCCTTTCCCCAAGCCTGGGGGAAAGGGAAGAACCAAGAAGAACTTAGGAAAACTTTGTAATCAAAGCTTCAAAAACCCTACCTTTGAAATTCCCAATTGCTTCTTATGAGTCCCATCTATTTTTCTTGTTTAGCTAAATGTGCAAGAGTTGAGGGCTTTTCCAGCTGACCTCCTTTGCCGGTTCCAGCCTGCAGCAGGGGAGGATGTACAGGATGCACTGGGACCATGAGTCCATGCACGTGGAGATGATCTTGATCTTCCTCTGCGCCCTGGTCATCGCCCAGATAGTGCTGGTGCAGTGGAGACAGAGGCATGGCCGCTCCTACAACGTGAGTCCTCCCAGGGGCTGCTGGAAGCCAGCTCCTCTTCCCACCACATCCCTCCTTTGTTACCATTTTGAAGGAAATGGTTTGGTTTAAGTCAGCAGCTCTCAACCCCGTGGAGTTTTGCCCCAGGGAGACGTTTGGCAACATCTGGAAACATTTGTGATTGTCGCGCCTTAGCGGGAGGGGAGCGGGGATGGGAGCTGCTACTGGAATGCAGTGGGTAGAGGCCAGGGATGCCACTGAACGTGCAGAGGACAGCTCCTCGTGACAAAAACATCAATAGTGCCAAGGTTGAGAAACCCTGGTTTAAGTAGACCAATTTTCCTCTGGGGCATGAACAACTTCTGCCAATGGCCCAGGACAGGAGGATTAGGAATGGCAGAAACAAAAGGCTGAGGCTGTCTAACTTTGCTTCATTAGCAATAAACTGTCTTGGTGTTGATGGTTTCCATATTCAGGGAAGCACGGTAAGGCAGACACTGCGCTGACCTTGGCCACACAGAGCAGGATCCGGTGGTCACAGACCAATCCCACCCAAGCACACCCACTGGAACCTTCCCATCTCATGGCCTCAGAGTCCTACCCTGGGCTTGTCAGACCTGAGACCAGGCTACTGCAATGTGGAGAGCAGTGGTGCCTACATCTCAGGGCACATTAGAATCACCTGGAGGGCTCCTTACATCAGATTCCCAGGTCCCACCCCCCAGGGTTTTTGATTCCGTGGGGCCAAATAATTTGCACATCGAACAAGTTCCCAGATGGTATTGATGTTACTGGTCCTGGGACTGCACTCTGAGAACCAGCGGTTTAGACCTGAGTATGGCCTAAGTGGAGAAACGTTGCAGAGGAGAAAAGTCCTCAGTAAACGCTCTCCATGGTTCTGGGTTTTGTACTGGTCATTGTATAAGAAGACTTGCCTGTGACATATGAAGGGCTGGCTTAGACCAGTATTTTATTTTCTTTTTACCCATGATAAAAATTATTTCCTACATAGCATGGGACCTAAAGGAATTCTTTTGAGTTCCCTGTAATGTGTAATTTAGCTAATTTTGAACGTTTTATTTAGGAAGGAGAATCTTAGGGGGTTTTTTTGCTTGTTTGTTTTTTAAGCAAATGCATCCATGTGCTGTCGTGTCACCACTGTTCATTGTCAGTTAAAATGAACACCCTCTATATTCCACTTGGACAGATTTTCTTCAGTGAAGGAGAATAAAATCAAACCTCATTAGCTATTCTCTCATAGCGAAGAAAAGCCCCTTAACCATGTGGTTTCCTTACCTTCAAAATGGAAATACCTAACATAGAAAGTCTAGCGCTCTTAAGAAGAAACATGGATTCTTAAGGAAAGGGTTCATAGCTCTGTTCCATCCTTCCTTTATAGCTGATAATTTTCTCTGGGTTAGATTTTTTTTTAAGTTCAGTTCCCATGATGTCACAGGTGTGGATTTTACATAGAAAGAAATCGCCTTTGAAAGGAAAGACCACACGAGCCCACGGACTTGCACTGTGTCCCACTACTCCTCCGCCATTTTATCTGATGATTTTTGAGGTACTTAGGACAAAAAGAATCTGTCCTTGTCTTGTATTTGATGAAGTTGCTGTTATGTCAACTCTTTGAAGATGTCACTGCATCCATCAATGTGGGGCTCACACACGGGCTATACCACAGATACGCCTGCCCATGGGTCAGAGGCCCCTTGAAGGACTTGTTGCCACTGGAGGTTCTGACCGTTGATGGCTCAGGCTGCACCTGTTGGTTAGCTGGAGTGGTCTGCCCAAGTTGCTTCCTGTTGCTCACGGCACCAGCTGTACTGCCCAGAACGCCTCTCCAGGAACGTTGCCTTTGACTGTGCTCCACCCCCACCCAAACTAGGCTCCCTTAATCACCCCACTTCTCAGTGAGGTTGCAGTTTCTGTGTCCTATCACACAGCTGTGCTGTTTTACGGCTGCTCAGACAGGTTCTGTGGTCCTGAGGATGCCTTGAGGTAACCAGGTGACTGTGATCATGGCGTGAACCAGTCTGGCACTTTGACAAAGCCAGGAGCCTTAAAGATGCCCCCAGTGGTCAAGGACAGATCTGGGTCTCATGGTGGTCCTGTTGGAACTGTTCTGGGTTACCTCGTAGATACAGCTGGCCTCTAGAATATGTTCTACTTCTATACCATCAGTCCATCTATTACTGCATTGCCCCAAAGGAATACGTGGAGTAGCCCCTTCTCCCATGTGTCTCTGATGTCAATCTTTGGCTTAAGGTGAGATCCAGCATGTGAGACTGACCTTTCCCACACTGTGGCCTTGACTTTTCCCCATGCTGTGCATCCCTTCTTGGAGAGTGACTGCCAGAGCCATCATCAGAACTCAGCCATTTCAGGAACTCTTGGTGATATCTGCAAACATTGAGGCTGGAAATGGTTCCCAGAGCACGAGTAGCTGATTTCAGCACAGGTTTCTAGCTTTTTTATTGCAGTCTGCATGAACTGAATCCAAAAACCTGGACCTAACTCACTACTTAGTTTAAATCTTTGGGATGGTATTTGATGGGCATGTTTCCACAAAAGCTGACCTAAATAGCTTTATCATCCAAAACTAACCTAACTTCTAACTTGTTTCTCTTGGCACTTAAGACTATGTAGGACCTACCAGAGCTAGAGTTTTGAACATGTTTATAAGGTTCATGAACTTCTTTGCTCTTTTCTATAAGGGACCATATAGTGAAGTTTATTTCCATGATTTGATACTGTAACCTCACCAATATATTAGTAATATATTATTATATATAGCATATTAATTATAATTACTATAATAGTTACTCCATAATAATTGTTATTATAATTATATTACTACAATAATATATTTATATATGAAATACTATATATAAATTTATATTTAACTATTACACATTATTATAGTTGTGATAATTGCTTTTTGTACATTATCTAAGCTACCCTGGGAGGTAATAATTTTTTTATTCCCTTTGTGAAATATAGTTCAGAGAGATTAAATAACTTGGTCAAGGTCATATAACTAATTTGTTGCAGAGAGGAGACAAGAATCCAACCTCACTAGTTATTTTCTCTCTTATCAAGGATACGCTCCTTCAATATCTCTGAACCACGGTGTCCTTATCTGCAAAATGCAAACACTGCAGATAAGAGCCCATCTCCCAGACTTGTGATTCAGAAGTTTTCCCTGTGAGAATTTCTAGATACCCAGTGAGTGTTCAGTACCATTAGTTGACTCTGAATGCATTCGAAGGATATGACTTGTATATAACATTTGTGCAAATTTAATCATACACTGTGAAAACAGTTTACTGATAAAAGAATCCTTTTCTGAATGGTTTTGTAAGGCTAAAGTGAATACACTCTCCATTAATCTACATTCTCCATTAGGAGATTTTGATGTATTGTTTTTTCAAACATCATACATATTATCCTGCCCGGCCACACCGTCCCGCTCTGCCACCTGCTTTGTGTGGGAGTGTTCCTCGGGCTGGTGCTGTGAAATGTATTACCAGGAACTACGGACAGGCTGTGAAGAGAAGAGAGCTGGCTGAGGAGTTAGGCGACTCCAGCTGCTCATCTTACCACAGTGAGTCTCAGTTTTCTGATCTTTAAAATGATGGAATTTTTAAAACTAGGAAGGCCTTCTGTTTTCAGCTCTGATAAGTAAAAAGCTTGAAACTTATCACTCCCATATTACAAGAAAAAAATAATAAAGCTGAACAAATGGAATGTCAGTGACTTTTCCTGGACCTAACAGAGAACTGAGGTCACAGGGAAAGCCATCACTCCCAAACCTGGAAAAACAGATGAATGCAGGGAATCCTAACCAAGGTCTGCTTATTGGGAGGAGAAGCTGCCAGAGCCATGAACTGGGGGAAACACTTCATGCGTAACTTGGAAGAATTGCTGGGAGTAGAGTTTAGGCCAGTGTGAGAGTGAGAAACCCCTGGCGCCCAGACTTCAGGACGCCCCCACCCCATATTTTTGCAGGTTTTACCTCCAGGAATACCACTAGGTTTTCTCATGGTAAAAAAGCCAAGAAAAACTTTTGTGCCTCTGACAGGGTTAGGGGAAAAGTTAATCATTTTGAACTAGACCCAGGATGTTTGCCATGACAAAGACCTACACAGCAAGGGAACAGATTTTATCAGAGCCTTAGCCAATGCACAGAAAGGGAAATTACCTCTGGTCTTCCTGTCTCACCTAAGGGGAAACCAAAAGGTTCATAAACACTGTGAAGGTTCTACAATGGGGACACAGCCCACTAAAAGACCAAGACAATCACAGAATAACAGAACACTTCCACTCTCCCCCACCTTACCCTCATCTCATCTGGTGTCCAGTATAACAGTGGGTTACACCTGGAAGAGCTGCAAGCTACACAAGAAAGAATTTTTTAGGGAATCCAAAGACCAAAAGGGAGACACAAACACATATACTAATAGAAATTGAAGACTGTGACATAGCGAATATCAAACACAGCCCAACTCCTAGCCAAATGAGCACAAAATCTCACACTAAAGCTTCTTATTACCCAAATAAGAACCTCAATAAGAACTTCTCAACCAAAAATTGCAAGTCATGCTAAAAGGAGAAGAGTTCAAAACTAGTTCAGAAGGTAGTTCTTTGAGAAGATCAATAAATTGAATAAACCTCTAGCCAGCTAACCAAAAAGATAAGAGAGAGAAAACACAAATTACTAATATAAGAAAAGAAAAAAGGGTCATTATTACTGATCTTATGGACATAAAAAGAAAGTAAATTAATATTATGAACAACTCGATGCCCACAAGTTTAGATGAAATAGACTAATTCCTTGAAACACTCAAACTATACCAGAACTCACACAAGGAGAAATAAATAATCTGAATAAGCCTACATCTACTTTTAAAATTGAATCAATAATTAATAACCTTCCAAAACAAAAAACACCAGGTCCAGATGGTTTCACTGGTGAATTCTACCAAACATTTAAGGAAGAAATGATACCAATTCTCTACAATTGCTCCAGAAAGTAGAAGCAGCGGGAATACATCAGAACTCATTCTTTGAGGCCAACATTATCCTAATACTTAAACCAGATAAAGACATTATAAGAAAGAGAAACTCTAGACCAGTATCTCTCATGAACATAAATGTAAAAATCCTAAACAAATATTAGCAAATCAAATTAAACCATGCTTAAAAAGAATTATACACTATGACCAAGTGGAATTTGTTCCAGGTACGTAAGGCTAGTTCAACAATTAAAAATCAACTTATGGAGGGGGGAAGAAGATGGTGGCGAAGTACAGGGACGTGGAATGCATCCCTCTCCACAGATGCATTGGGAATGCACCAAAAGATGCACTAAATCCCACGGAGAACCAACTGAACACCAGCAGATGACCTCAGACACCAGAAAGGACTGCAAGGATCCCGACATAATCGGTAGGGAGGCATCTATGACGGCTCAAAGAGGGTGAAGCGGCTGAGCTGTGGCAGACGGGAGGGAGTGAGAAACATATGGAGGGTCTGCACCACAGCTCAGCTCTCCTGGACTGAGACGTCGATTCACAGCTGAACAGAGGGTCCGGGAGCGGGAGCGTGGGAACCGGAGAGCTGGTTCAGGGTGAGAAAAATTGTTGCCAGTAAGGTGACGGACCAAGAGGACAGGAGGGAAGACGTCCATGGCTAGGAGTGCCTGCCCCTGAGAGCTGCCCTGCCGTGATGGCAGCTGGATGCTGCAGGTTCACGGGTGGCGGGGAGGAGCCACAGGCATAGCCTCTCTCTCTCTTTTGGTGCCTGCAGCAGGCAGTGGAGGGACCCCTGTGGGCCACCTCAGGCACTCAGGGATAACAGGGGCCCTCAGGCCCTCAGGTGGGGCTAGCTTAAAACCCTTTGGAATGCTGGCAGCAGGGAGGCTGCCGAGAACAAAGAAGCCCAGAGAGAGGCCTAACTCTGAGACATTCTGTTTACACCTGAGCCACTGGAACCCCACTGCAACAGGCACCTCCAAGCCCAACTGAAATGACAGAGCTCCACTGCTCACTCGCTCCCAGGGGAAGGAGCCACTATTGTACCCTCTCCCTCCCCACACACTAACGCTTACAGACAAACAATAAAGGAAGCTCTGCTGGTCACAGAATAATATTAAAAAACGAAGCTGAGTAAAAGGACACACAGCTGAAAACTCGAAGGAAACAGAAACATTAGTATCAATTCTATTGAACTGGTCCATTTGGGGATCAGTTCCAGTTTTTTGTTTGTTTGTTTGTTTGTTTGTTTAATTACGGTCTTAGTCCTAAGGGATCTACAAGTTTTATAACATATTTTTTATTCTATTTTTTATTCTATTTTTAGTTTTAGCCTTTTTATATACTTCTATTTCTAGCTAAGTTTTTGGTAGTATGGACTATATATCTCTCCTACCTTCCTTTCATCTCTATCCTTTATACATTTCTGTTCCCTTCTTTTTATTTACATATTTCCAGGCACACTACAATCTTCTGTTCCCCTGTCTTCCATCCATTTTTAGTTTATTTTATCTTAACATATAAGCAACACTATCAATCTGCTCAGACTCCTTGCTGTATTCTCCAGATGACACAGTGCCTTGGTATTTAATATTAGGTTTTTGTCTTTATCTTAGTTCTTAGTGTGATTGTCTAATTTCATTCTGAGAATCTCCATTCTGTCTGGTGGTACTCTAGCTCTTTTTTATATTTGATCCTAGCTTTCAATATCTCCCTGGATTTGTGTTTCTAAGTGTAAGGTGTTATTTGTTTGTTTGTTTGTTTTTGCTTTTGTTTCTGTTTTGTTCTGTTTTGGTTTTCAATTTTGCTTTGGTTTCTCTTTGAATATCTGATAGCATACCGGAGTTCTTCTGTCAGGTCTTTCCAGAGCCTTATGTCCTAATGGATTCAGTAATTGTGTGTCTTATACATGTATGTGTTTCCTAGACTTAATATTTGTTTAACCCAACACTCGGACATTAGTCTGGGGCTTGGGCAGTCTTCTATAAATCCCTTTATCACCAGGACAAGCAACCCCAGAAGTTTGGACTACCATGAGGAAACAAAGAAACACCATGCAGGCAAAGGAGCAGGAAAAAAACCCACAAGACCAAATAAATGAGGAGGAAATAGGGAAAATGCCTGAAAAAGAATTCAGAGTAATGATAGTAAAAATGATACAAAGTCTCAATAACAAAATAGAGAAAGTACAAGAAACAGTTCATAAGAACTCAGAAGAACTAAAGAACAAACAAACAGCAATGGATAACAAAATAACTGAAATTAAAAATACTATAGATAGTATAACCAGCAGAATGACTGAGGCAAAAGGATGAATAAGTGAGTTGGAAGATAGAATGGGGGAAATAACTGCCACAGAGCAGGAAAAAGAAAAAAGAATAAAAAGAATGGAAGACAGTCTCAGAGACCTCAGTGATAACATTAAGTGTATCAACATTCTAATCATAGGCGTCCCAGAAGAAGAAGAAAAAAGGAAAGGGTCTGAGAAAATATTTGAAGAGGTTATAGTGGAAAACTTTCCCAACATGGGAAAGGAAATAATTAACCAAGTCCAAGAAGCACAGAGAGTCCCATACAGAATAAACCCAAGGAGAAATACACCAAGGCACATATTAATCAAACTAATGAAAATTAAATATGAAGAAAGAATATTAAAAGCAGCAAAAGAAAAGCAACAAATAACATATAAGGGAAAACCCATAAGGATAACAACTGATCTTTCTGCAGAAACTCTGCAGGCCAGAAGGGAATGGCAGGATATACTGAAAGTCCTGAAAGAGAGGAACCTACAGCCAAGAATACTCTACCCAGCAAGAATCTCATTCAGATTTGAGGGAGAAATCAAAAGCTTTCCAGACAAGCAAAAGTTAAGAGAATTCAGCACCACCAAACCAGCCTTACAACAAGTGCTAAAGGAACTTCTCTAAGTAGGAAACACAAGAAAAGGAAAAGGCCTACAAATACAAACCCAAAACAATTCAGAAAATGGTAATCGGAACACACGTGTCAATAATCACCTTAAATGTAAATAGATTAAATGCTCCAACCAAAAGACACAGACTGGCTGAATGGATACAAAAACAAGACCTTTCTATATGCTGCCTACAAGAAACCCACTTCAGACCAAGGGATACATATAGACTGAAAGTAAAGGGATGGAAAAAGATATTCCATGTAAATGGAAGTCAAAAGAAAGCAGGAGTAGCAATACTCATATCAGACAAATTAGACTTGAAAGTAAAGACTATTACAAGAGACAAGGAAGGACACTACATAATGATCAAGGGATCCATCCAAGAAGAACATATCACAATGGTAAATATCTATGCACCCAACATAGGAGCACCTCAAAACACAAGGCAAATGTTAACAGCCATAAAAGGAGAAATTGACAGTAACACAATAATAATGGGAGACTTGAACACCCCACTTACATCAATGGACAGATCATCCAAACAGAAAATAAAAAGACACACAAGCTTTAAATGACACATTAGACCATCTCGACTTAATTGATATTTATAGGACATTCCATCCAAAAACTACAGACTACACTTTCTTCTCACATGCACATGGAACATTTTCCAGGATAGATCACATCTTGGGTCACAAATCAAACCTCAGCAAATTCAAGAAAATTGAAATCATATCAAGCATCTTCTCAGACCACAATGCCATGAGACTAGATATCAATTACAGGAAAAAAAAAACTGCAAAAAATACAATTACATGGAGGCTAAACAATTCACTATTAAACAACCAAGAAATCATTAAAGAAATCAAAGAGGAAATCAAAAAATATCTAGAAACAAATGACAATGAAGACACAACAACCCAAACCCTATGGGACACAGCAAAAGCAGTTCTAAGAGGGAAGTTTATAGCAATACAGTCCTACCTTAAGAAACAAGAAAATTATCAAATAAACAACCTAACCTTACACCTAAAACAATTAGAAAAAGAAGAACAAAGAAACCCCAAAGGGAGCAGAAGGAAAGAAATCATAAAGATCAGAGCAGATATAAATGAAAAAGAAAGGAAGGAAGCAATAGCAAAAATTAATAAAACTAACAGCTGGTTCTTTGAGAAGATAAAATTGATAAACCATTAGCCAGACTCATCAAGAAAAAAAGGGAGAAGATGCAAATCAACAGAATTAGAAATGAAAAAGAAGTAACAACGGACACCACAGAAATACAAAAGATCATGAGAGACTACTACAAGCAACTATATGACAATAAATTGGATAACTTGGAAGAAATAGATACATTCTTAGAAAAATACAATCGTCCAAGACTGAACAAGGAAGAAATAGAAACTATGAACAGACCAATCACAAGTACAGAAATTGAGGCAGTGATTAAAAATCTCCCAACAAACAAAAGCCCAGGACCAGATGGATTCACAGGCAAATTCTATCAAATGCTTAGAGAAGAGCTAACACCTATCCTTCTCAAACTCTTCCAAATTATAGCAGAAGGAGGAACACTCCCAAACTCATTCTATGAGGCCACAATCACCCTGATACCGAAACCAGGCAAAGATGTCACAAAAAAAGAAAATTAAAGACCAATATCACTGATGAATATAGATGCAAAAATCCTCAACAAAATACTAGCTAACAGAATCCAACAGCACATTAAAAAAATCATACCCCATGATCAAGTGGGGTTTATCCCTGGGATGCAAGGATTCTTCAATATATGCAAATCAATCAACATGATACATCATATCAACAAATTGAAGGATAAAAACCATATGATCATCTCAATAGATGCAGAAAAAGCTTTTGACAAAATTCAACATCCATTTATGATAAAAACTCTCCAGAAAATGGGCATAGAAGGAAACTACCTCAACATAATAAAAGCCATATATGAGAAACCAAAAGCCAACATTGTTCTAAATGGGGAAAAACTGAAAGAATTCCCTCTAAGAACAGGAACAAGACAAGGGTGTCCACTCTCACCATTATTATTCAACATAGTTTTGGAAGTTTTAGCCACAGCAATCAGAGAAGAAAAAGAAATAAAAGGAATCAAAATTGGAAAAGAAGTAAAATTGTCACTCTTTGCAGATGGCATGATATTATACATAGAAAACCCTAAAGATTCTACCAGAAAACTGCTAGCACTCATTGATGAATCTAGTAAAGTAGCAGGATACAAAACTAATGCACAGAAATCTCTTGCATTCCTATACACTAACAACGAATAAAGCAGAAAGAGAAATTAAGGAAACTCTCACATTTACCATTGCAACCAAAAGAATAAAATACCTAGGAATAAACCTACCTAAGGAGGCAAAAGATCTGTATGCAGAAAACTTTAAGACACTGATGAAAGAAATCAAAGATGATACAAACAGATGGAGGGACATACCATGTTCATGGAGTGGAAGAATCAACATCGTGAAAATGACTGTACTACCCAAAGCAATTTACAGATTCAATGCAATCCTGATCAAATTACCAATGGCATTTTTCACAGAACTAGAGCAAGAAATCTTACGATTTGTATGGAAATGCAAAAGACCCTGAATAGCCAAAGCAATCTTGAGAAGGAAAAATGGAGTTGGTGGAATCAGGTTTCCTGACTTCAAACTATACTACAAGGCCATAGTGATCAAGACAGTATGGTACTGGCACAAAAATAGAAAGGAAGATCAATGGAACAGAATAGAGAACTCAGAGGTAAACCCAAGCACATATGGGCACCTTATCTTTGACAAAGAAGGCAAGAACATACAATGGAAAAAAGACAGCCTCTTCAATAAGTGGTGCTGGGAAAATTGGACATCTACGTGTAAAAGAATGACATTAGAACACTTCCTAACACCATACACAAATATAAACTCAAAATGCATTAAGGACCTACATGTAAGGCCAGACACTATAAAACTCCTAGAGGAAAACATAGGCAGAACACTCTATGACATACATCAAAGCAAGATCCTTTTTGACCCACCTCCTAGAATCATGGAAATAAAATCAAGAATAAACAAATGGAACCTCATGAAACTTAAAAGCTTTTGCACAGCAAAAGAAACGATAAACAAGACAAGACGGCAACCCTCAGAATGGGAAAGAATAGTTGCCAACGAAACAACAGACAAAGGATTAACCTCCAAAATATACAAACAGCTCATGCAGCTTAATACCAAAAAAGCAAATAACCCAATCCACAAATGGGCGGAAGACCTAAATAGACATTTCTCCATAAAAGACATACAGATGGCCAATAAACACATGAAAAGATACTCAATATGACTAATCATCAGAAAAATGCAAGTCAAAGCCACAATGAGGTATCACCTCACACCAATCAGAATGGCCATCATCACAAAATCTGGAAACAACAAATGTTGGAGAGGGTGTGGAGAAAAGGGAACTCTCCTGCACTGTTGGTGGGAATGTAAGTTGGTACAGCCACTATGGAAAACAGTTTGGAGGGTCCTTAAAAAACTACAAATAGAACCACCATATGATCCAGTAATCCCACTACTGGGCATATACCCAGAGAAAACCATAATCCCAAAAGAAACATGTACCATAATGTTTATTGCAGCACTCTTTACAATAGCCAGGACATGGAAGCAACCTAAATGCCCATCAACAAATGAATGGATCAAGAAGATATGGCATATATATACAATGGAATATTATTCAGCTATAAAAAGGGATGAGATGGAGCTATATGTAATGAGGTGGATAGAACTACAATCTGTCATACAGAGTGAAGTAAGTCGGAAAGAGAAAGACAAATATTGTATGCTAACTCATATATATGGAATCTAAAAATGGTACTGATGAAGTTAGTGACAAGACAAGAATAAGGATGCAGATGCAGAGAATGGACTGGAGATCTCGAGGTTTGGGGATGCAGGGGGTGAAGGGGAAGCTGAGACGGAGTGAGAAAGTAGCATAGACATATATATGCTACCAACTGTAAAATAGATAGCCAATGGGAAGTTGCTGTATAACAAAGGGAGTTCAGCTCAATGATGGATGATGCCTTGGAGGACTGGGACGGGGAGGGTGGGGGAGAGTCGAGGGAGGGAGGGGATATGGGAATATGTGTATAAATACAGATGATTGACCTTGGTGTACCTCGAAAACTGGTACAAGAGTGTAAAGCAATTATATTCCAATAAAAAAAAATAGCCTTTCAAAGGACAAAAAAAAAATCAACTTATGTTATCAACCACATCAAGAGGGTAAAGAAAAAAGCTTACATGATTATATTATTTTATAGATGTAGAAAAAGCATCTGACAAGGTCCAACACCCATTCATATAAAAACTCTCAGCAAACTAGAAATAGAGGGGAACTTCCTCAACTTGATAAGAATATCTACAAAAAAACATACCCTAACATTATACTTAATGGTGAGAAACTGGATGCCTTCCCCTTAAGATAAGGAAGAAAGCAAGAATGTCTCCTCTCATCACCCCAATTCAACATTGTACTGGAAGTCCTAGCTAGTGCAATAAGATAAAAAAAAAAAAAAAAGAAGTAAAAGGTATACAGATTGGGAAGAAAGAAATAAAATCATCTTGTAGATGACATGATTTTCTATATGGAAAACTACCAAAAAATCAACAAAAATCTCCTGAAACTAATAAGTGATTCTAGCAAGGTTGCAGGATATAAGGTCACTATACAAAAGTCAATTACTTTCTTATATACTAGTAATGAATAATTTGATTATGAAATTAAAATATAGTACCATTTGCAATAGCACCCAAAGAAGGAAAGACTTAGGTATAAATCTAACAAAATATGCACAAAAGCTATATGCAAAAACTGAGAGGATCTCAAATAAATGGAAAGATAATCAATGATCATGGATTGGAAAGTTCAATATTGTCAAGATATCAATTCTTTCCAACTTGATCTATAGGTTCTACAATCCCAATCAAAATCCCAGCAAGCTATTTTGTGAACATCAACAAACCGATTCTACAATTTATATGGAAAGGCAAATGACCTAGAATAGGCAGCACAACAGTGAAAAACAATGTTGGAGGACTGACACTACCCAACTTCAAGATTTACTGTAAAGCTGTAGTAATGAATACAGTGTGGTATTGGTGAAAGAATAGACACATAGATCAATGGAACAGAATAGAGAGCCCATAAGTAGACCCCCACAAATATAGTCAACTGATCCATGACAAAGGCACAAAGGCAATTCAATGGAGCAAGGATATCTTTTCAACAAATGGTACTGAAACAGTTGGCCATACATATGCAAAAATAATAATAATCTAGACAATCTAGACATGGAACTTACATATTTCACAAAAAATGAACTCAAAATGGATCATGGACCTAAAATATCTAGATGAATTTGGGTTTGGTGATGAGTTTTTAGATACACCACCAAAAGCATGATCCAGGAAAGAAAATAATGATGTCGGATTTTATTTAAAGTAAAAAATGCTCTGTGACAGATACTGTTAAGACAATGATAAGAAAAGCTACAAACTGGGAGGAAGTAATTATAAAATACACACTTAATAAAGGACTCCAGAATAACTTAAAGCTCAATCATGAGAAATCAACTCAGTTAAATGTCAAAATATCTAAAAAGACAGCTCATCAAGGCAGATATACAGATGGCAAATAAGCATATGAAAAGAGGCTCATCGTCACTTGTCGTTAGGGAATTGCAACTTAAAGCAATGAGTTACCAATACATGCTTATTAAAACGGTTAAAATCAAAAATCTAATAATACCAAATGCTAATGAGGATGTGGAGCAGCAGGAACTCTTGCTGGGTGGGAATGCAAAATGGTAAAACCATTTTGGAAGCCACCTGGGCAGTCTCCCAAAAACCTAAATGTAGCCTCATGATTCAGTGATTACTACTAGGTATTTATCCAGTTGAACTGAAAACCTACAATCACACAAAAACCTGCATGAAAATATTTATAGCACCTTTATTCATAATCACCCCAAGATGTCCTTTAAAATATGAGCAAACTGTGGTACCTCCATACAATAGGATATTAGTCATCAGTAAAAAGATATGGGCTATCAGGTCATGAAAAGACATGGAGGAACAAGCCAATAGGAAAAGGCTACATACTGTATGATTCCAATACATGACATTCTGGAAAATGCAAAACCAAAGAGAGCAAAACGATCAGTGGTTGCCAGTGCCTCAGGGAAGAAAAGGATTAGGATAAGCAAATGAAATGGGAATTTTAAGGCAGTAACATTGATCTGTATGATACTGTAATTTCAGATACAAGATAGTATGTGTTTGTCAAATCTTTTTGAACTGTACAGCACAAAAAAAGCAGACGTTAAGGTATGCAAATTTTAAAAAAATCATTTAAGAGGTTGGGGACTCCCAGGGAGAGATGCAGATGGTGACGAGAAAATCTAAGTGCATTACAAGTGTATGAAACAACCTCATTGAAGGGAATTAGGGGGAAAGGTGCTGTTCTGAGTATCTTTGGAAATAAGAGGAGACGGTAAGATGAATGCAATAGGAGCTGCATGTGATCACTAGTTGATAAGGTTGATTCCCATGGGGTACAGATTAACCATTCTGATACACCTGTATATGTGTACTGGGATGGAACAATTCAATAAATGGCGGGAGTGGGAGTTTACAGATAAAAAAGGGAGGAAGTTAAAAAAAGTAGAAAGTGCACACACTGTGTGTGAATAGCCTTGTACACTGAAGGTATTATTATTATTTATACATAATATTTATGCCCTGAAGGTATTATGCATAAAGTATTATTACTTTCACATTATTTCATGCATAATTTGGACTGTGTACTTCAGAGACGGGAGACTAAAAAGCTCAGAACATTTTCAGATACAGTTTTTAACAAATTTGTCTGTCTTCTGAAATGCTCATTTAATTTGCCTAGACTGATTCTGTGGTATGGTCTGTAGGAGCTGTACAGCAGAGCAGCTTATCATAAATACCTAAAGCAAAGGAAACAGGTTATTAAGAAAATAAAGTTGAGGGCTTCCTAGGTGGCGCAGTGGTTAAGAATCCGCCTGCCATTGCAGGGGACATGGGTTTGATCCCTGATCCAGGAAGATCCCACATGCCACAGAGCAACTAAGCCCGTGCACCACAACTATTGAGCCTGCGCTTTAGAGCCCGTGAGCCACAACTATTGAGCGCATGTGCTGCAACTACTGAAGCCCATGTGCCTAAAGCCCGTGCTCCACAGCAAGAGAAGCCACAGCAATGAGGAGCCCACACACCACAACGAAGAGTAGCCCCCACTCACCGCAACTAGAGAAAGCCCGTGCACAGCAAAAAAGACCCAACACAGCCAATAAAATAAATAAATAAAAATAAAAACAAATAAATAAATAATAATTTTTAAAAACATATGCTTCCAATTTAAAAAAAAAAAGAAAGAAAATAAAGTTGAGAAATATAACGTAAACTGCTCCTAGGTGATGCCAAAAAGTGTGGGTAGAAAGCAGAAAATTTTTTATATTTTGTTTGAGATACTACGAAATACCTGAATGTTTCCAAATATACAGTCTCATTTTTAGCACAACATAGACTGAGCATCTGGATATTTGACTTTTTCTCTTTCCAGCCACTACTGTTGATATGGTATAGACATAGGCAAAGGCTCAAAGGTAAATGATTTCCAAATGCTTTTAACAGCATTTAATTAAAAATAAAATTTCATTCAACAACATCCTTGCCACCTTCTTTCATGTATCCTGTTTTTTGTATCTGCAGGAAATAGGGGAGCGTGTACCAAAAAAGAATCTTTCTACTGCTCTTCAAATCAATAGAAGGCCGGATAACTAAATGCACAGAATTTCGGGTTCAGACTGTTAACTTGCTTCAATACACAGGCAAATAATTTGCCACAGATTGAAAATTTGCTCTATTTAAATCAAACGTTGTGTCTATTAATAGCTGTGAAACACTAGAATATATTATTGTACCAATAAAGCATTATCTATTCTAGTGTTTTTTGGTTGGTTTTTTTTTTTTTTTGGCTGTGTTGGGTCTTTGTTGCTGCCCATGGGCTCCCTCTAGTTGTGGAGAACAGGGCTACTCTTCGTTGCAGTGTGTTGGGCTTCTCAGTGTGGTGGCTTCTCTTGTTGCAGAGCACAGGCTCTAGGCGCACAGGCTTCAGTAGTTGTGGCTCGCAGCTCTAGAGCGTAGGCTCAGTAGCTGTGACACACGAGCTTAGTTGCTCCGCGGCATGTAGGATCTTCCTGGACCAGGGATCAAACCCATGTCCCCTGCATTGGCAGGTGGATTCTTAACCACTGCACCACCAGGGAAGTCCCATTCAAATCTTTTTAAAATGAGGCAAGACACAAATATATACATAATTGCTTGCATACGTACATACATACACACATATACGCCACTGCAGAATCTCCTTTAAGAATTTAAATAGCAAAATCAACAGTCAGTTGATTTGAAGATAGAAATATGGACCACGTGAATTTCTAAGAGCCTTTCATATGCCAGGATTCCATACTTTTACTTGTTCAATTTGTCCACACTTTCCTTCATTGACTTTGAACTGATAGCAGCAGCATTTCCTAGAACCAGTTAATCTCGTGATAATTTTCTGCTTACCTCTGAGCATCCCTTTGCTGTGCTTCCAGCCCCACCCATACAAATGCACACAGACACACGCACAAATGGTTGCAGACAGTTTGGGATTTGCAGTGCAAAGGGAATGGGCATCACATAACTTTCTTTCTCTTTCCTTCTTTTTTTCTTTCTTTCTTTCCTATTGTGTGACCCTTGCATCATTCTGTACAATTAGACGGATGAAAAGATACCTTTGTTTTGACTTCACTAGCAGTTCTTTTCAGACTCATTCCGCATGTGGCTACAGGAACAGACATGGTACCTTTCGGCAGCATCTTATTCATCAGGAATTTCCTCCCGCCACGATGCGCGAGTGGGGAGGACAGGGTGATGTGACCCAGCTGCTCAGGCCGCCCTTCGCCAGGAATGCAGATGTGCTTTACCCGCACGTGCCCAGATGGTGACCCCTTTGGCATTATTAATGTGTCCCAGCTGCCAGGCTTCCTGCTTTGCATGCATGTGCCTCAATTTCACATATTCCATGTGTTTATTTATCAGGCACAACATTCCTCCACTTCATATGTGGCAGTTACTATTAAAAATGAGAAGTTCTAACTGCTCTGGAAATTGATAAAGAATCTTTTAAATTGCTTTGAAATGTGGCCCTCGTTTCAAAATGAGTTCTCATACGATTATTGAATCCATAATGCAAATTTCTGACCTTTCCCCTTGCATGTTGAGAAAACATGGCATGGGGTATCCACTTTAAAGATAGTTTAAAAATTAAATATTTGCATACACAATACATTATAATGATTTTTTGCTTTCCCTTTATTTCTGATCTCCAAGGCCTATTTTTTAAAAGTAACACGTCTATACATTTGAACATAGTTATTTACTGTTAATTAAATCCAGGCATCAAGTAAGAGAAATTTGGCATTGTCTAGAAATGGCTTATACTTATAGATCTACAGGGAAAGAACTAGTTTTATAAAAATATAGTCCAATCATCACTTCAAACTGTAGTAGAATGTAGCTCCACTGATTAGAGGAAATGGATTAGTCTTATAAATTTTGGCTTATAATCTAACATATAAAATATAGCAGCATGGTAGTTTCACTAAATTAAAATGAACTGAATCTTAACTTTTTATTTTCAAAAAAAATCAGTGTTTTATGGGGTAAATGTAAAAGTGAATCAAATTCTTAAAACAAAAAGATGAAAAATGCAAATGTCAGATGATCAGACTTTGAAAGGTGGAGTTTAGGACTTCCTTGGTGGTGCAGTGGTTAAGAATCCTCCTGCCAATGCAGGGGACACAGTTTCAATCCCTGGTCCAGGAAGATTCCACATGCTGCAAAGCAACTAAGCCCGTGCGCCACAACTACTTAGCCTGCACTCTAAAGTAAAGCCCACTAGCCACAACTACTGAGCCCGTGAGCCACAACTACTGAAGCCTGCACACCTGGAGCCCGTGCTCTGCAGCAAGAAAAGCCACCGCAATGAGAAGCCCGCACACCACAACAAAGAGTAGCCCCTTCTCTCCACAACTAGAGAAAGCCTGTGCACAGCAACAAACACCCAACATAGCCAAAAAAAAAAAAATTTTTAATAACTAAAAAATTAAAAAAAAAAGAAAGGTGGAGTTTATGTCCATTTCCTTCTTTAATATCAAAAGAAATAAACTAAAAAAAAAAAAAAAGCCAGAATCTATCATTTGTCATAGCTAACATTCTCCACAATCAGCCGTGGGAAATCAATGGTCTAAACATTGAGGAGATTTTTTGAGAGGCTACACACTTATCATCAATAGTAGAGTCAAAGTTGCTAACACTGAGTGTTAAAGGAGATACATCTTGAGCCCTGGTTACCTAGCATGTCGTTTCTGGCCCTCACGAAAACTATTCTACTTCCTTAAGTAAAGCCTGTTTTTCCTGCTTATCTATATACATATTTATCTCAAACTCAGAAAGAAAAATGCAAACGCACTCGTTAGCTTTGACCATCCCCACAAAGTAGGATGGAAAATTATAGCAATGATTTGACCTATTCAGACAGAAGGAAAGAGTATTTACTCTTCCCTGAAAGTACTGCCTGAAACTTAACAACAAACAAAAAAAATACGTTATAAGATATTTTTTCCTGAACTCTACAAAGAGCTACTTCAGATTTGTTCTGTGTGTATTTTTGTTCAAATGTATATATATAATAATTGTAGTGTTCTCTGAAAGAAGATTTTCAGCAACTCTAAGAAGACTTCAGATCCAGGCCATTTATGAGGATGAAGAAATAAAAAGAATAAAAAGCCTGGAAAATGTCTTCTTATTTGACATGGGAAGAAGAACGGCTTGTGTCCTCGCCATTTTCATTTACATCTTGAAGTTCTATCAAATAATTCTGATTATTGACCTTGAGAGGATTATAAAGTTCTTATCAAAGGACCCAAAAATATACTCACAAACTCTTTTTTTTCTAAGCCACCTCTTTTTATTACAAAGATGAAGAAAGTGAACAAACAAATAACATCAGTCTTTTTTATACTCAGATGACAAACATGTGCCATACGTGCTCTGACAACTCTTTCCACATCACTGGCAGACATAACTAATTGATCATGATACTCTTTACTGCTAAACCAAGACCCAGGCTCAGAATCTTCCTCAACAGAGTATTGCCAGGTGCCCCTACCAATTAAAGTCTACACCTGAGACAAAACCTCTTGGCCAGCCCCCTCGTAAGTTGGTACTGAGCAAGTATAGGTGGTTAGTCTGAACGTGATAAAACATAAAAGACCAAAGGTTATTGCTATTATGCCTTTTACAAGGAGATGCATAGCTGGCATTAGGCCTGATCTATAGAGTAGGAATGTTACTATGGTAACCATATCAAGTCATTGACCCACAGCCCATCAGCACAGTCTGTCCTGCTTCCTGCCATGTGGGATTGAGGCCAGCCAACTTAAAGGACCCTCTGAAGGCTACTCAGACTCAGGTCAGTGGTACAGGCCACAAAGGGGTTCTACACAGAAGGACAGGAAAGAGTCTGAGCCACATATGGGGCTGCCTGGGAAGGGCACCAAGAACTGAAGAGAAAAGACAAGGAGCAAATGGGGGGTTGCAGATCCAATCATCAGGGACAAGGTAACCCCACAGTCGGGGATGCAAGGGTTAACCCTGCAGAGCGCACTGGGACAGCAGGCAGGACAGTTCCAGAGGCTGCTGCTCTGACACCACTTCTTCCTTTGCCATCAACATGCATTTGCATATGCATCCATAGTAACAACAGCTCCCTGTAACCCAGTATGGTTTCCAGAGCACTTTCCCACCTGTGATCTCATTTGTTCCCCACCTCAGTCAGCACAAGGAAGCAGGCATTGTGGTCCCCAGTTTTACAACTAAAGTGCAGCTTGTTTGTCCAAAGTGACATAGCTGTTGCACCCTAAGTTTGCTTTCATCTGAAATATCCGGAGAAGGAGATGATCGAAGATGGATATTTTGGATTATTTCCCATCCGAATGTTCAAATAACTGTGCCCTGCGTAGCTGTGCATGTACGGAGCAGGTTGCAGGTGGGTGGTGAACAAGGTGCCTGTTCCAGACAGGATGGTGAAGGTGGCTTCCCATCCCCCCAGAGTAGCTTCTGAATCGTGCAATAGTAGATGGGCCACATGCCCCACAGTCATTGAAGGAGGCTTTCTGTTCTCTCTGACAGCTGGTGACCCTGTTGCAGATGTGGGTCGTCCCTTTGTATTTCACGATAAAACTTTACTGGTGGCGATTTTTGTCTATGTGGAGAATGTTCTCAGTTATTACCAGCTACATCCTCTTCAGAGCTACCCGAAAACCCCTCGCGGGGAGAACACCACAGTATGTATTCTGTTCATTCCTTCCCTACCACACCCTTTATTTTAACCATTAGAAAGTATATTTAATTTCCATTTTCCTGATGGGGAGGAGGGTGTTACACCTCTTTGACCCTTTGTAGCAAAACTGTTTGGAGATGTGCTCTACTGCTCAGTGTTCACGTTCATATTTAATGAGGATTCAGATACACCTGTAAATTTATTATTTTAGACATTAGCTGGTGAAGGTCAGGAGAAAGAGAAGTGAAACTATTGTTTAAATTTTCTAGAGCACTATTTGCATGTTGATTTTTAGCTCAACATTTTATTGGGTCCCATGCTAAGTCACATCACACACATTTTATCATAGAGCAAGAGCTAGAAATTTGTACTTCTAACAACTATGTATGTATTTTATGTCTGATAAATCATAAGCAATGGACAAGCTATTACTCTCATAACAAAGGAGGCTTTAAAATTCCAATGCTCACTTTAATTACCACCGCCAATCTCTTGAAATGTATATAATTCCATCAGATCATTCACAAATCTTTCCAAAGAGCTTACAGTCTCATAATGTGTCCACAAGTTTGTCCTTGCTCTCTGTGTTTTGTAGACAAGATCTGAATCCAATCTAGGTAAAACTGCTGAGATAAAGAGAGAGTGTGCTTCTGCAGAATATTTTCATGATTATTTAGCCATTGAGGTATTCATTTATAGTCCTCTGGAAAAGTGGGAGAGACAAATAACTTTTTCTTCTACTTTGGAGGAGGAAAATACATTCAGTGAGAGAAACCAGATAAATAAATGGGATAATAAAGACTGAATTTCAAATAAATGAATTCCAGTTCATGAGTATTTTAATTTAATCCCACTTAGGGAAGTGCTTTAAGGTGGTATCAGGAGACCTTCTAAACTGGCCAGTTTGGAGGTTTACACAGCCTCTGCAGGGCCTGGTTTACCCATCAGTAAATGGACATATTGGTACCCTTTCTCCTTCTTACAAAATGTTATAGTTGTTTAAGACTTGTGAAAGTGATCTAAGTTTTGGATGAATTGAAATGTACTTGTTTTCATCCCCTGAATATAATCCACATTCTGTTTCAATGAGAGTGCTTCACTTTTCTACCGTATAATGAATTACCCGAGCTAAATGCTGTATTTCTGTGTACATGAAGAGGAACTTCAATACCAAAAATACCCAAATGTGGCCTCATGACACTTCACAGCTCCTATATCTCAGATGGCTAGGGCCCGTGCCCTGGGCAGCTCACGCTCACCGTGCTCCCACTCCAGCTTCTTCAGGCTGCTCAGCTCCAAGCTCTGGCACAGTCCAAGAGCCAAGATGCTCCACTAACATCTTAAGGGACAACCATGGGAGAGGCTCATTAAGGCCCCATTTCCTCCAGAAAAGCAGTCTGAATAAAGAGGCTCCGGTTTGTGAGAGGTAGTACGCCTGAAGGATCTTTATGGACTGTTGCTTACTCATCATATTAGAGGTGAGTCTCATCTTAGCTGTGTTCCATTTAGACATGGAGGATTTCATGACAAGAGAGGAAAGCTGGTTGGAGCAAACTGACATGGTGCCGAAGGCAAATCCAAGAGGAGTCTCCAGTACCAACACACGTTAAAAACTGGCTGTTCTTCTCCCAGAGTATACCAAAGCCCCTCTGTGGAAGAGAGAACAGAGAAAGGGAAGTGGGTATCCTCTCTACTACAGTTGGGTTGTGTCAAGCAATATTCAGGCTCAAAAACAGGCCACAGGCCAGCCACAAAGAGCTGGGCTCGATCACATCAACTCCAACCCAAGGCCAAGCTTCCCTTTGTGGAGGCTGCTCTGACACCAGCACAATTTCTAATCTGACATATCTGCTTCCAATGTAATCTGAGTAGCAAGGATGTTCTTAGCTTTACAAACGCATACTGCCAATAAGCAGGAAGATTTGGGTGTGGGGAGGAAGGGGTACATTTGGAAAATATAACACAACCATAACAATGATATGACATATTGAGCATTTAATGTGTCAGGTCTTTTAAATATTACTATGTTTTCTCACATCATCTTCAGGACTGCTTTAGGAGATGGTGCAACCCGCCTCACTTCATAAATGAGGCAATCACAGGAAGAAATGCTAAGTAGGGTTGCCAAGGTCCCACAGGTAGTAAGCCAGGGAGCCCAGAATCAAGCCACAGACTATTGGAATGCAAAGCCTCTGCCCCAAGAGCATGTTGTGGCTTAGTTACATCAACCAGCTGCTTTGCACAGAGAAACCCTACAATTTAAACCGTTATTAATCAGACACATCTCTAATGCTGGTACAGCCTTGAGATGGGCCCCTCAAGGCAGAGAGTGTGTGCGGAGTTCAAGGAAGCCCACTCTGGTGCTGCTGGTGTTATGAGGGTGGAGGGGAGATCCTCTCAGAGTTGCCACTTTTCCCATCATCACCCCTTTTTGCAACATTCACTTCTGCCTTTATCTCACTGCACTGAACAATGATCCACAATGCTCAGCACTGGCAAGTCATGAGGACCAATGACCCAAGGAGTCACTGTGGAAGAAAGACCCCAAAAGCCCTCTCTGGCCCCCTTTAGAGATGACAAGGCTTTCACAGTGATTTGATACACCTTGTGCAGCCCATGTGAGTTTCCTGCTCCAGGTAACTCCCCATTGCTGACCCCTCTGATGGGGCAGGATTATACCTATAGGAGAAGGTGCTATCTAGATAACTCTTGTATGTCAGTTGCTTGAAGTGGAGAAAGCATTTCATCATAGAAATAATGTAAGTAACAAATCATTTCTCAGGCAAGCCCACAAACCCCTATTTAAACCATGATGTTTCATAAGGTCCCTTCTAACTGGAACTCAGTGAAGCATAGCATCATTTTAAAAAGCACTGTCCCTGGCCCACACCCACTCCAGCCATCCTGTCAAGGCAGCCCAGCCCCAGCGTGCCCTGGGAAATCCCCAGCTCATGCCCACTCCCACCCTAGCCAGCCTGCTGAAGCTGCCCAGCACACACACAGTCCACACAGGGGTGCTGTTGCACACCTTCAAGACTGGGCAGTAACTGTCACACCTAATTCATAGAAACAAACACAAAAGCCAAACAAAATGAGAGACAAAGGAATTCGTTCAAAAGAACAGAACAAGATAAAACTCCAGAAAAAAAAAAAAAACTAATGAAACAGATAAGTAATTTACCTGATGAAGAGTTCACTGATGGTTATAAAGATGCTCAGAAATCTGGAGAAGAATGCAGGAACACAGTGAGAATTTTACCATGTAATTAGGAAATATAAAAGAGAACAAATCAGAGCTGAAGAATACAATAACTGAAGTGAAAAATACACTAGAGCGAATCAAGAGCAGATTAGATGATACAGAAGAACACATCAGTGACCTGGAAGAGAGAATAGTAGAAATCACCAAATCAGGACAACAAAAAAGAAAAACAGAATTAAAAAAAAATGAGGATACATTAAGGGACCTCTGGGACAACATCAAGTATACTAATATTCACATTACAGGGTTCTGAGAAGGAGAAGAGAGAGAGAAAGGGAAAGAAAACTTCTTTGAAGAAATAATGACTGAAAAATTCCCTAACCTGGTAAAGGAAACAGATACCCAGGTCTAGGAAGCACAGAGAATCCTAAACATGATGAACCCAAGGTGATCCACACCAACACATATCATAATTGAAACGGCAAAAGTTAAAGAGAAAATTTTAAAAGCAATGAGAAAAAGTGAGTGACATACAAGGGACCCCCCATAAAGCTATCAGCTGATTTTTCAGCAGAAACTTTGCAAGCCAAAAGAGAGTGGCAGGATATATTTAAAGTGCTAAAAGGAAAAAAACTTACAACCAAGAATACTCTTCCTAGCAAGGTTATCATTCAGAATTGAAGGAGAAATAAAGAGGTTCCCAGATAAGCAAAAACAGAGTTCATCACCACTAAACCAGCCTTACAAGAAATGTTGAAGGGTTTTCTTTAAGTGGAAAACAAATGGCCATAACTAGAAATAAGAAAATACATGAAAGAAAAATCTCACTGGTAAAGGCAAATAGATAGTGAAGGCAGTGGATCAACTACCAGTAGTATGAAGGTTAAAGGACAAAATCTGTAAAATAAACTATAACTACAATAAGTAGTTAAGGGATACACAAAGTGAAAAGATATAAAATATGATGTCAAAACCATAAAACATGGGCTGGAGAGGAGTAAAAATGTAGCACTTTTAGAATGCATTCGAATAAGTGACCATCAGCTTAAAACACATACACACACACACACATATGAGGCTCATGAACCACAAACCAAAAACCCGCAATAGAAATACTAAAAAATCAAGTGAAAAGAACTCTAACCTAACACTAAAGAAAATCATCAAACCACAAGGGAAGAGACTAAAAGAAGGAGAAGGGAACAGAGAACTACAAAAATGACAAAAACAATTACAAAATGGCAGTAAGTAAGTACATAAGAACTTTAAATGTAAATGGACTAAGTGCTCCAATCAAAGGACACAGGGTGGCTGAATGGATTAAGAACCAAAACCCATCTATATGCTGGCTTCAAGAGACACATCAGATCTAAAAACACACACAGACTGAAAGTGAAAGGATGGGAAAAGATATTTCATGCAAATGGAAACCAAAAGAAAGCTAGGGTAGCAATACTCATATCAGAAAAACAGACTTGAAAATAAAGACAAAAACAAAAGACAAAGGCGTTACAAATTGATAAAGGGGTCAGTCCAAAAAAAGGATATAACGTCTGTGAATATTTATGCACCCCACATAGGAGCACCTAAATACAATATAGCAAATATTAACAGACATAAAAGGAGAAATTGACAGCAATACAGTAATAGCAGAGGACTTTAATATTCCACTTAATTCAATGGAGAAATCACCCAGATAGAAAATCAATAAGGAAACATTGGCCTTAAATGATTAGATCGGATGAACTTAATAGATATAGATAGAACATTTTATCCAACAACTGCAGAATACACATTCTTTTCAAGTACTCATGGGACATTCTCAAGGATAGATAACATGCTAGGCCATGTGTCAAACAAGTGTCAATAAACTTAAGAAGATCAAGATCATATTGTGTTTTTTCTGATCACAACAGTATAAAAGTAGAAATCAATTACAGGAAGAAAACTGGAAAAAATATAAACACATGGATACTAAATAACATGCTACTAAACAACCAATGGGTTAACATAGAAAAAAAAACCTCAAGACAAATGAAAATGGAAACACAAAGATCCAAAATCTATGGGATACAGCAAACCAGTTTTAAGAGGGAAATATATAGCAAT
The DNA here is from genome assembly GCF_030028045.1 of Hippopotamus amphibius kiboko. NCBI lineage: Eukaryota > Metazoa > Chordata > Mammalia > Artiodactyla > Hippopotamidae > Hippopotamus > Hippopotamus amphibius. Next base: position 84,011,972 of record NC_080188.1, on the reverse strand, counting down.
ACAGGCCTACCTCAAGAAACAAGAAAAATCTCAAATAAACAACCTAAATTTACACCTAAAGGAACTAGAAAAAGCAGAACAGACAATGCCCAAAGTTAGTAAAAGAATGGAAATAATAAAGATCAAAATGGAAATAAATGAAATAGAGACAAAAAATAGAAAAGATCAATGAAACTTAGAGCTGTCTCTTTGAAAAAATAAACAAAATTGATGAATCTTTAGCCTGTCTCATCAAGGAAAAAAGAGAGGGCCCAAATAAATAAAATTGGAAATGAAACAAGAGAAATCACAGCTAATATCAAAAACATACAAACAATCATGAGACCTCTACGAACAATTACATGCCAACAAATTACAGAACCTAGAAGAAATGGATAAATTGCTAGAAACATACAATCTTCCAAGACTGAATTGGGATGAAATAGAAAATCTGAATAGACCAATCACTAGTTATGAAATTGAATCAGTAATCAAAAAACAAAAGTCCAGGACCAGATGGCTTCACAGGGAATTCTACCAAACATTTAAAGAAAGAGTGAATACTTATCCTTCTCAAACTATTCCAAAAAATTAAAGAGGATGGAATACTCTCAAACTCAGTCTACAAGGCTAGTATTACCCACATCAAAACCAGACAAAAACATCCTTGATGATCATAGATGCAAATATCCTCAAAAAATATTAGGAAACCAAATTCAGCAACACATTAAAAGGATCATACACCATGATCAAGTGGGGATTTATTCCAGGGGTGCACGGATATTTCAACATCCACAAATTAATCAACATGATACACCACATTAACAAAACAAAGGATAAAAATCACATGATCATCTCAATGGGTTCAGAAAAGCATTTGACAAAATTCAACATCCATTTATGATGATAATTCTCAACAAAGTAGGCATAGAGAGAACATACATCAACATAATAAAGACCATTTATGAGAAACCCACAGTTAACATCATACTCAACAGTGAAAAGCTGAACACTTCTCTAAGATCAGGAACAAGACAAGGGTGCCCACTCTCATCACTTTCATTCAACATAGTTTTGGAAGTCCTAGCCACAGCAATCAGAGGAGAAAAATAAATAAAAGGAATCCAAATTGGAAAAGAAGTAAAACTGTCAGTGTTCCCAGGCGACATGATACTATACATAGAAGTCCCTAAAGACGCTGCCAGAAAACTACTAGAGCTCATTAATGAATTCAGTAAAGTTGCAGGGTACACAATTAATACAAAGAAATCTGTTGCATTCCTATACACTAACAATGAACTATCAGATATAGAAATTAAGGAAACAATCCCATCTATCATAGCATCAAAAAGAATAAAATACCTAGGAGTAACCTATCTAAGGATGTAAAAGACCTGTACTCAGAAAGTTGTAAGACACTGATGAAAGAAATTGAAGATGACACAAATAAATAGAAAGATATACTGGGCTTATGGAATGGAAGAATTAACATTGCTAAAATATCCATACTAGCCAAGGCAGTTTACAGATTCAATGCAATCCCTATTAAAATACCAATGGCATTTTTCACAAATAGTCCTAAAATTTGTAGGGAACCACAAAAGACCCCCAATAGCCATAACAATCTTGAGAAAGAAGAACAGAGCTGGAGGTATCACACTCTCTGATTTCAAACCGTACTACAAATCTATAGTAATCAAAACAGTATGGTACTGGCACAGAAACAGACATTTAGATCAACGGAACAGAATAGAGAGCCCAGAAATAACCCCATGCTAATATGGTCAATTAACGTACAATAAAGGAGGTAAAAATATACAGTGGAGAAAAGATAGCCTCTTCAGTAAATGGCATTGGGAAAACTGAACAGCTACATGTAAAAGAATGAAACGACCATTTTCTTACACTATATACAAAAATAAACTCAAAATAGATCGAAGGCTTAAATGTAAGACCTAAAACCATAAAAATCCTAGAGGGAAACATATGCAGTATGCTCTTTGACATCAGTCTTTGCAATATTTTATGATCTGTCTCCTTAGGCAAGGGCAACAAAAGCAAAAATAAACAAATGGGACCACATCAAACTGAAAAAGCTTTTGCATGGCAATGGAAACTATCAACAAAAACGTAAAAGTAACCTACTGAATGGGAGAAGATATTTGCAAATGATATGTTCAATAAGGCGTCAATCTCCAAATGCATAAAGAACTCATACAACTCTATATCGAAAACCAAACAGTGCATTTTAAAAATGGGCTGAGGACCTGAATAGACATTTTTCCAGAGAAGACATACCGATGGCCAACAGGCACATGAAAAGATGCTCAACATCAGTCATCAGGGAAATTCAAATCAAAACCATAATGAGATATTATCTCGCACCTGTCAGAATGGCTGTTATCAAAAAGACAAGAAAAGTAAGTGTTGGCAAGAATGTGAAGAAAAGGGAACCCTTGTGCCCTGTGGGTGAGACTATAAATTGGTGGAGCCACTGTGGAAAACAGTATGATGGTTCCTTAAAAAAAGGTTTAAATAGAATTACCTTACCATCCAGAGATTCCTCTTTGGGTATTTAACCAAAGAAAACAAACACTATTTTAAAAACATGTGCGCACCCCCATGTTCATTGCAGCGTTATTTACAAAAGCCAAGATATGGAAGCAGCCTAGCTGTCAATCAATAGTTGAATGGATAAAGAAGATGGGGTATACACATACAATGGAATATTAGCCATTTAAAGAATCAAATTTTGCATTTTGATTGGACAACATGGATGGACCTAGAGGGTGTGCTGTTAAGTTTAAAAGTCAGACAAAGACAAGTCCTGTATGTCACTTATATGTGGAATGCAAAAAAAACAAAACAAAAAAACAAAAGAAAAATGAACAGACATAACAAAACAGAAACAGAGTCATAGATACAGAGAACAAACTAGTGGTTGCCGCAGAGGAAGGAAGTGGGGGGAATGAGTGAAATAGGTGAAAGGGATTAAGAGGCACAAACTTCAAATTATAAAATAAGTAAGTTACAGGGATGCAATGTACAGGCATGTATTTTAGGTCAAGTTCCATACCACTGCAATAAATTGAATATCACAATAGAGCAAGTCACACAAGTTTTTTGATTTCTCAGTGCATATAAAAGTGTATGCTATGTACGTTTACACTTACTGTAGCCTATTAAGTGTGCAATAGAATTATGTCCAAAAAAAAGGGTGAAATACCTTAATTTTAAAATATTTATTGCTAAAAAATGCTAACCATCATTTGATCCTTCAGTGAGGCTGTAATCTTGTTGCTGGTGGAGGGTCTTGCCTCCATGCTGGTGGATGTGGACTGATCAGGGTGGTGGTCGCTGAAGGTTGGGGTGGCTGTGGCAATTTCTTAAAATAAGACAGTGAAGTCCACCACATTGATTGACTCTTTCTTTCATGAATGATTTCTTTATAGCCTGTGGTGCTGTTTGATGGCATTTTACCTACACAGAACTTCTTTCAAAATTGAAGTCAGTCCTTTCACATCCTGCCGCTGCTTTATCAACTAAGTTTATGTCATATTCTAAATCCTTTGTTGTCATTTCAACAGTCTTCACAGCATCTTCCCCAGGAGTAGTTTCCATCTCAAGAAACCACTTTCTTTGCTCCTCCACAAGAAACAACTCCTCATTCATTCAAGTTTTATCATGAAATGGCAGCAATTGAGTCACACCTTCAGGGTCCACTTTGAATTCTAGCTCTCTTGCTGTTTTCACCAGATCTGCAATTCCTTCCTCCACTGAAGGCTTGAACCCCTCAAAGTCATCCATGAGGGTTGGAATCAGCTTCTTCCAAACTCCTGTCAATGTTGATATTTTGACCTCTTCCCATGAATCACAAGTGTTCTTAATGGCATCTAGAATGGTGAATCCTTTCCAGAAGGGTTTTGACTTACTATGCCCAGATCCATCAGAGGAATCACTATTTATGACGTCTATAGCCTTATGAAATGTACTTCTTGAATAATAAGACTTGAAAGTTGAAATCGGTCCTTGATTCATGGGCTGCGGAATGCATGTTGTATCAGTAGACATAAAAGCATTAATCTCATTGTTCATCTCCATCAGAGCTCTTGAGTGGCCAGGTACATTGTCAATGAGCAGTAATATTTTGAATCTTTTTTTCTGAGGAGTAGTAAGTATTCAGTAAACCATGTTGCAAACAGATGTGCTGTCATCTAGGCTTTGTTGTTCCATTTATAGAGCAGAGGCAGAATAGACTGAGCATAATTCTTCAGAGCCCTAGGATTTGCAGAATGGAAATGAGCATTGACTTCAACTTAAAGTCACCAGCTACATTATCCTAACAAGAGAGACAGCCTGTCCTTTTGAAGCTTTGAAGCCAGGCATAGACTTCTCCCCTCTAGCTATGAAAGTCCTAGAAGGCATCCTCCAATAGGCAGCTGTTTTGTCTACATTGAAAATCTCTTGTTTAGTGCAACCAGCATCATTAATTAACTTAGCTCGATCATCTGGATAACTTGCTGCTCCACCTCGCACTTTTGTGTTACAGAGATAACGTCTTTCTTTAAATCTTTTTTTAAAGATATTTCAAGAAGATATTTATTTATTTATTAAATTTATTTATTTATTTATGCATGCTGCATTGGGTCTTCATTGCTGTGCACAGGCTTTCTGTAGTTACAGCAAGCGGGGGCTACTCTTCGTTGTGGTGCACAGGCTCCTCATTGCCGTGGCTTCTCTTGTTGCAGAGCACGGGCTCTAGGCTTGTGGGCTTCATAGTTGTGGCACATGGGCTCAATAGCTGTGGCTCACAGGCTCTAAAGCGCAGGCTCTATAGTTGTGGTGCATGGGCTTAGTTGCTCCATGGCATGTGGGGTCTTCCTGGAGCAGGGATCGAACCCGTGTCCCCTGCACTGGCAGGCAGATTCTTAACCACTGTGCCACCTAGGAAGTCCCTCTTTAAATCTTATGAACCAACCTCTGCTAGCTACAAACTTTTCTTCTGCAGAGTCCTCACCCCTCTCAGCCTTCAGGGAATTGAAGAGGGTTAGGGCCTTGCTCTGAATTAGGCTCTGGCTTAAGAGAATGTTGTGGCTGGTTTGATCCTCTATCCAGACCACTAAAACCTTCTCCATATCAGCAATAAGGCTGTTTCACTTCCATTTGCGTGTTCACTCAAGCAGCACTTTTAATATCCTTCAAGCACTTTTCCTTTGCATCCACAACTTGGCTCACTGTTTGGTGCAAGAAGCCTAGTTTCCAGCCTATCTCGGCTTTAGCATGTGTTCCTCACTATGCGTCATCATTTCTAGCTTTTGACTTAAAGCGAGAGACATGCAACTCTTCCTTCACTTGAACACTGGGGCCACTCTAGGGTTATTAATTGGCCTGACTTCAATATCGTTGTGTCCCAGGGAATAGGGAGGCCTGAGAAGAGGGAGAGAGATGGGGAATGACCAGTTGGGGAAACAGTCAGAACACACAGAACACCTATCGATTAAGTTCACCATCTTATATGGGTGTGGTTCGTGGTGCCCCAAAACAGTTACAATGGTAACATCAAAGATCACTGATCACAGATCGCCATAAGAAATATAATAATAATGAAAAAGTTTGAAATCTTGCGAGAATCACCAAAATGGGACACAGAGACACAAAGTGAGCAAATGCTGTTGGAAAAAAAAGGGTGCCTAGAGACTTGCTCAACAAAGGGTTGACACGAGCCTTCAATTTGAAAAAAACAAACAAACAAAAAAACCAGTACCTGCAAAGTGCAATAAAGTGAGGTCTGCCTGTGTAGTGGATGATATAATAACTTGTATGATGATGATGGTAACTAGACTCATAGCGATCATTTATTTTGAGACGCATAAAAATGTCAACTCACTATACTGTACACCTGAAACTAATATAATATCATATGTCAACTATACTTCAATTAAAAAGAAAATAACGCTGAAACATTGCATCAGTAATACCACAGAACTTAAGCATGGGGTGCAACGGCTCCAGCAGGGAGGAAGCCAAGGAAGGCCAGAGCTGGGGACAGGGCTCCAGGGGTCAGAGGTGAAAGGGTGGGGCCAAGTCTTCCAAGGGAGACTCTAAATGAAGTGTGGGGTGAAATGCAGGAGAGAGGCTTCAAGAGGATGAGGAGAGAAAGGGCTGAGGGCAAACAGGGCCCCCGGCCTCTGTTCACCCTCGTGTGCAACGTGCCAGCACCCTGTATCTTCTCTGGGCACCCAGACTGGCCCCCAGCCCTCCTCCTTCCTCCCCTCTTGTTCTGATGGGCGGTGCCCCAAGAATAGAGCTGCTCCCCCATCCTCTTCCCACATTCTCCCGGGGAGGAAGCAGCCACGTAGCCCCTTCCGTAGTTTTCCTAAGGGCTTTTCCTGCCTGGAGTGACGGAAACGAACAGGATACGTGGCTCCTCCTAGGTCATCTCCATCCTTGCCCCCACACTCTCACTTCTCCACCTGGACCCTGTGGGAAGAAGGAAAGGCCTTAGGAGTTACCATGGTGAGTGTGGGGCACACAGAGGACCCGTCCACATAACAGAAGAAAACAAGTCTGAAGCACTCCTGTTCCAGGGCTGCGAGGGGTGCTGTTTGAGTGGAGAGGTGATGGGATGAGGACTGGTGGTACTTGCCCTGGGGCTGGGGCAGCAGCAACAGGAGGGAAGAGAAACTCCTGAGGGAGGAGGTCTCCCCTCTTGACTTCTCTTCCCATCTTTTGCTTGCCTCCAAGGCATTCCTGCCAAAACCACTCTAAGCTAACCTAGGGCCAAATGAGAAAAGGAGGAGAGGAAGGAAGGCAGGGTCCTATTTAGAATAACCATTCCTGAAGGCCATTTTTACATGAGGAACACAGATAAGTCACAATGAATTTATATATGCATGTACACAGAAACACGTGTGAAGGTAGTACTGTTTATGTACTGCTTGTTGATAGTATACTAAAACTCTACATTATTAGGAAGTTCAGCTCATATAATATACTCATGTTCTGTATATTGCATAATGAATATAATTTTAGAAACTAAAAACTGACATAACAAGGTTTGAAAAAGATGAAATATTTTATAATACATCATGTTTTGTGCTTCTCCCCAATTTTCACTCCACAGATTGGTCTACAAATGGTTTCTTCTAATCTACAAACTCAGCTATGCATTTGGTGTTGTGGGTTATTTGTCTATCATGTTTACAATGTGTGGATTCAATTTATTTTTCAAGTAAGTATCTCCAATTAAGACATTAATATCTCCAAACATTCGCTTATAACATTCACCTGGTAAAGCTCTCTATATCTGGAAGCCACATTTGGCCCAATAATTTTCCATGCACACATTGTTTACAGTACTATCATCGGTATAGTAGATATCACTGGGGAAAACCAGTAGAAAAGGAAGAGAAAATCCACAGATACAAAATTTTTCAAAAAATTATAAGCTTTAAAGAGAATCTATATGTGATCTACAAGTTTAAAAGATCACCACTAAAAGTAGGCTGACACTTATTGTAGAGTAATTCTTACTGAACTATAAATTTCCCTTCCACAAAATTCTGAAGTGTCATTTCCTTCTATACATCTTCTTCCTTAAAACCTCTAGAGGTACACTATCTAATACAGTAGCCACTAGCCCATGTAACTATTGAGCACTTAAAATATGAAATAAAAGGTGCTGTAAGTCTAAAATACACATTGGATTTCAAAGGCAGCATAAGAAAATAATTTCTATATCTATTACATGTTGAGATGATAGTACTCTGGATGTATTGTGGAAATTATTTCATCTGTTTCTTTTTAAAAAAAATAATTAGCTTTTTTTTTATTTCTTTTTTTGGCTCTGCTGGGTTTTCGTTGCTTCACTCGGGCTTTCTCTAATTGCAGTGAGGGGGCGCTACTCTTCATTGCGGTGCTGGGGCTTCTCACTGCAGTGGCATTTCTTGTTGCAGGGTATGGGCTCTAGGCACGCAGCCTTCATTAATTGTGGCACACAGGGCTCAATAGTTGTGGCTCACAGGCTCTAGAGTGTAGGCTCAGTAGCTGTGGTGCATAGGCTTAGTTGCTCCGCAGCATGTGGGATCTTCCCAGACCAGGGACTGAACCCCAGTCCCCTGCATTGGCAGGCGGATTCCTAACCACTGCGCCACCAGGGAAGTCCCCGTGTGTTTCTTTTTATATTTTTCATGTGGCTCAAAGACAATTTTTAATTTCGTCCAATCTATATTTCCATTAGACAGCACTGCTCTAGAATTTTTTTTCTGGTATCCACGATATCTCTTTTGATGGGAGCAGTGAGAAAAAGAGGACACTGAGTACTTAGACACTGAAGAAGTGAAAAGATAACAGAACCACAAAGTCTAGGGAGAAATAAAGGAAACTGGGATACTAACATCTATGACTGAGAACCGTGCTCCCACGGGGAAGATGCTGCTGACGTGTGCTGTGGGTGAGGTTCTCACAGGCAGAGCTGAGGCTGTGTGATCCACCCATGCTCTGGAAAAGGAATGTGAGACATACTACGCAGCTGCGGAAAACAGCTCAAATGAAAATGCCCCGGAAGTTCTCTCACATCAAAGTTACTCTCAGTCTCTGGGACCTTAACAGAAATTCAACGGCAAAGGTCGGCAACACTTAACTCATAAAACAAGGAACACAATTGCATGGAGAGCCAGCTCTGAGGGAAGTAGCAATCTGATTTTATAAGTATTTCATGAAACTGTCAGAGAAGGCGCTGCTACCATTTTCTAACAGGAAAGGGATAGAAAATAATTGTACAGATCTATTATTGTTGGTTGAAGCTGCAGAAACACACTGATTTATCTTTTCAGCATACTGTTTTTATTACTTTAATGAATATAAAAATGTTCATAAGGACTTTTAGGAAGTTACTTATAGTTGCCCCAAGATTATTATCCTTATGATTTTAAGATCCTTAACCCGGAATTCTCCTATAATGAGGCACACAAGGAACCTCACCCTTCAGATGGGAAGCAATTTTTTTTTCACTACTGATTGTCGTTGAGCACAATTGTATTAAGGTTCTTTTCTGTGGAACGAGTTCGTTGCATAGCAGCAAAGGGCCTCAAAATTTGAGCTTGATTTCTGGTTTTGTTTGGTACCAATTATCATGTTAAGCAAATCATTTTTTTCCAAGTCTCCATTTTTTCAAAGATAAAGTGGGGATCATAGTATCTATCTCAAATATTTTTAGGTAAGATAGAGTCTTGGAAAGCATTCTGTAACATCTAAGTTTGCTAGCAGGGATTCCTGACCCCAGCTGCTGTCCAGACCTCACCCCAGGCCACTTAAATGAGTGCCCCTGAAGGTGGGCTCATGTATCAGTACTTGTTTAAATCTCCCCCAGGTGATTCCAATCTACTGTTAGGGTTGACAACCATTGGACTATTAAAGAGGTTCCTAAAGTTAGCGGCCCACCTGCAATCACCTGGCGTCTGGAGCGCCTCCAAAAATATCGCTGCACAGGCCCCACCCCTAGAGAGCCTGATGTAATTGGCCCAGGGTGCAGTCCAGGGATGGAGGCTTTTACAAGCTGCACCGGGTTTTTCCACGTGCAGCCCAGCTTGAGAACCGCTGGTTACAGTCGGCTTGTCTTAGCACTGCAGCCCTAAGAAGCCTTTAAACACTCTCTCAAGAATGATTTTGTCCACTTAGCCCTGAGTGGTAAAATTTGAATGGAATTGAGAGAATTTTAAATTCTTTTATTAAAAAAAAAAAGAAACATTAAACAAATAAGTGGGAGAAAATACCACCAAGTTTCTGTTAGATACCAAGGCAGGAAATACTTTCCAAGCTGCAGCCCTTCCACACCCCCCCGCAAATGCCACATCCTTACTTCCCTTCAATGTTGTTTTCAATAGAATCAAGGCTAGAGATTCCATGGATTTTGGCATCGTGTCCTTGTTCTATGGCCTCTACTATGGAGTAATGGGGAGAGACTTTGCAGAGATCTGCTCGGATTACATGGCTTCTACTATAGGGGTAAGTGATGCTTCTTCATTTATGGTACATGGAAAAATGATCTCATCTTACACATTCACATCCATGTTCAGAAACAGATGTCTTTTTTAGTTCTGACAGTCCAACTGCTCCCTGGATTCTCCTGGTGTCAAATGATCTGGGAGTAACCATATCTAGCATACCCCAATTGCCAACATTTAAAGGATTAGTAAAAATTAATCTAAACAAAATAAAGAGAAAGGATTAGTAAAAATGCAGCAATGACAAAAAATAACCCTTTATCTCTGCTAATACAAATAACAGTCATATGTAATGCACATAAAACACTTCAGAATCAACCAATGCCTCAGGGTAATACTCATTATAAAGATCAGTTATCATTATACAGCATTTGAAGAAGTAGAAGACATAAAAAGTGTAATAAATGTATTCTAACTGTATATTGTTCCCTGGAATTAAAAAGAAAATCCCTAATAGTTTTTTTTTTTTTAACTCTCTTAAAATTGAAACTCAGAATGGACATACTTTCTGGTTAGATGGATTCCAGATTCAAATATTAGGAGTATCCATCTGTGTCTGACACACACACATCTCTTAAAAACTTACATAGCAAGGGCTCCAGGGATGACCCAGTGGTTTCAGAAATTCCCCGTCCCTGTCCTCTACCAGTCTCTTGGTACACAGCCAGATGTGAAATGGAAAAACCAGTGTGAGTGGCAAGAGAAGAATGATCTTCTGGACTGTTGTTCTCCCTTTCCATCTTTGGGGCAGGACTGAGTAAACAAGACCTTGTCTTCATTCCCGCCCGCCTACTTCCCCTTCCCCATCTCTGTAGGCTCCATCTTACTCTTTTCTGAGAGCCTGGAATCCAACTTCTGTGGTGAAATGCTGGAATCTCCCTGCCATGTCTCATCTCTGAAACAACTGCCTTCCTTATAAGGTTTAAGGTGAGCACAGGAGGGAGAATTTTCACTCCCAGTTCCTCCAACAAAAACCAGAGCCATCCCCCTTTAAAAAACTCCCAAAGCCTCTTGTGCTTGTTTATGGCCAGCCGAGGAAGAGACGCATTGGATGTCCTCTGTTCTCCAGTGGACCAGGAAAAAGAGATTTAACCTGGCAAGACTACCAAGCCTTTAAGCACCAACTTCCTGGAGATTTCTCATCTGATCCCACCCCACCAGTCTTCAACATCTTGTCATCTGCTGTCATCCTCATTCCAGACACCAAGTATATATAAAACCTACTGCCTCAAGCCACTGGCACAGCCACCAGTAACTTGGTGTGTGTGTGTGTGTGTGCGTGCGTGTGCTTGTGAGAAAGGTAAGGAGGAGCAACCTCCACTCTCACACCAGTGCCTGAGCCCCACACTAATTAAGTCAGACTCTGGGAGTGGAGCCAATGCATCTGCTTTGTTTTAAAAGCTCCCTAGGAAAAGGAATGAGCTATTAAGCCATGCAAAAACTTGGAAGAATCGTAAATATATATTGCTAAGTGAAAGAAGCCAGCCTGAAAAGGCTACATACTACACGAGTCCACTTATATGACAATTTGGAAAAGGTGCAACTCTGGAGATGCTAAGGAGATTGGTGGTTGAGAGGGGATTTAGGGAGGGAGCTGGGTTGAATGTGTAAAGCACAGGGAATTTGTTAGGGTGGTGAAATTATTCTGTATGATACTCTGATGGTGAGACATGACACTACACATTTGTCAAAATCAACAGTACTTTATAGTGGAAAGGGTCAACCTTAATGTGTGAAAATCTCAAAAAATCATTTAGGATGTCAGGGAATGCCAGGAGAGAATGTAGACTGTGACAGAAGAGTTTCACTGTATTACAAATAACTGAAATAACCTCACTGAAGGGGGTGGGGGGAAAAGTCTGAGAAATGGCCAAAGCCAAGAGGAGCCTAAGGAGACACGATAATTAATGGTACCCTGGGTGGGGTTTTGAAACAAAATAAGGACATTGGGGGAAAACCAAGTAATCTGAATAAAGTGTAAACTGTATTTCATAATTATGTATCAACATTGGTTCATTAATTGTGACAAATGTACCATACTAATGTAAGATGTTAATCATAGGGCAAACCTGGTATGGGAACTCTACTACCTTGGTATGTTTTCTTTAAGTTTAAAACAATTATAACATTTTTTAATATAAATTTATTTTATTTATTTGTTTGTTTATTTGTTGCTGCACACAGGCTTTCTCTAGTTGCAGCAATGGGGGCTACTCCTCATTGTGGTGGCTTCTCTTGTTGAGGAGCACAGGCTCTAGGCGAGTGTGCTTCCGTAGCTGTGGCACACAGCCTCAATAGTTGTGGCTCACGGGCTCTAGAGCACAGACTCAGTGGTTGTGGTGCACGGGCTTAGTTGCTCTGTGGCATGTGGGATCTTCCCAGACCAGGGATCGAACCCATGTTCCCTGCATTGGCAGGCAGGTTCTTAACCACTGCACCACCTAGGAAGTCCCACCTTTTTGTTTTTAAAAAAGCTTCTTAGACATTCCAATGTGCTACCAGTGTTGAGAATCACTCCTCATCCACAGCCCTGGGAAGACGCAGTGTCCCAAGTTAGGGTTCTAAATGCATTGCCTTCTAATGAGATTAGTCTGTACTCCCTATAATCATTTGGGATTATATTAAAATTAATTAAAATTTTAATTATATTAAAATTAACTAAAAGATACATAGATGTCTGGGTTTACTCCAGATCTATGAATCAGAGTCTCCAGGAAAATAGAGGGAAGGGTCAGGCTCTGGGTGAGCTTAAAAAGCTTCCCTTGTGAGTCTGAACTTACAGCCCTAGATAAAAACTCTTCCTCTCAAAGGATTCGTTGGTGGGGAGTTTAGGTGATTATACTTAGCGATGTGCTTTGGGTCCATTTGTGGTTCAGTGGGGATTTGCCTGGAAACTTTTACCCCACAGTAGCATTGTTCCTATGGGAAAAGTGTTTCAGGTTCTAAACCAAAAGAGGAACAGTAAAGGCTCTATGTCCCCAAGCCTGGCAATGGCTTCCCTGTGTTCAGAGAATGGCGGTGCTCTGTGCCTTTCCCCCAACAGTTCTACAGCATCAGTGGGATGCCCACCAGGAGCCTGTCAGATGACATCTGCACCGTCTGTGGGCAGAAGATCATCATGGAGCTCGATGAAGAAGGGCTCATCGAAAACACCTACCAGCTTTCGTGCAAGCATGTGCATCCTTTTCAAGGGAGACCATTCGGCCTTCATCAAGCCAGTGCCGGGAGGCAATGTCCAGATAATCTGTGTTGGGCATGGGAGATAGCAAGTCAGGGAAGACTGTCTCATCACCTTCCTCCTCCTTTCTCTCCTCCTCCTACCCCCCTTCCCTCTGCCTTGCCCCATCCCCAAACCCCAAAACTTTATCTTCCCGCCCAGCTTCTTTTTGAGACGTTCTGGCAACCCGTGCTGAATAATGAACTGCTCTTAATAAGCAGGAGGTAAACCTCCTTCTCCCCCTCCTCCAGGAATTTCTTTTTTAAAAACGAATCTCCATGCTACACAGAGAGGAGGTGCTGCAGTATCTGTGCAGAGGCTGGCTGGGAAAGCTGGCGAAGCCATAAGCAAACAGGTAGCCAAGAAGGACCAGGGAGAGAAGTGGTCTGGGAGTGAAAAACAGAGTGACGTTTCAGGTGCAGGGAGGAACTCAGGACTCTCTAGGTGGAGCCTGTGTCTGAGTCGTACAGGAACAAGAACGACAAAGTGATGTGCTTTGCCTGGAAGTAATCTTTAGGAACCTGCTTGTGTCAACAGTGGCGATGGAGGAAGCTAAGTATCAGCTTTGGTCTCGAAAAGAGGATAACGCCACAGGCAGCAGGGTACCTTAAATTACATAAGGAGGGACCAAAATGTGAGCACCTAGTTCTTGGACTACTTGGTTCTTCTGCCTATGGGCTGTGCCTCAAATCGCTACCTACTGGCTGAGGGATCTTTAGGTTTTAGGAACCAAACCAGCCTGGGCCTGGAAACCAGCATCCTCTGGGACTCCATAACTGTGAGCAAGAGCTCTGAGTGCTGAAAGATGCTGGGATCCAGACCCTGGGCCAAGCATCCTGCACTGCCTAAGCAAGTAACTCTGGATACAAGTGCTGTGTTTGGGTTGGCCAACAATCGGTATTTTAATTCTTCTCTTAATACAGGGAAAAGGAGGCATCATTTATCTTTGTTTTATAGTGCAATATCAATTCTGTAATACTGCTATGCACTCAGTCAGTTCAAAGCTCTGTCATTATAAGGTGGTTAAACGATCTGTCTTTTGCCTCTGAAGCCCACCTAACTCAGGCAGTAATACCCTAGATGTGCAGCACTCATGATTTGATTCTGTTTAATCTGGACAGATTCCATTTATTCAATCTTGAGAGTAAAAAACTGGACCAAATGCATCTGAAATGTAATAGGAGCCCTTACTCCAGTATTTAAGTCTTAACATTTTAAGGTAAGAAATACAAAGATATCCCATGTGGAATTCTATGTGGTTTTTCAGTGTGATACCTTTCCCAAAAAACTATCATTCTTAGTAGAAATGTTCCAAGTCTGGTCCTAGTTTTAAATATGATTTACTTTTCAAATGTTGGAACAGAGCCCCTTCTGCCATTTGCAAGTGGAAATATTTTCTCTCTCCACCTTTAAAAGCCCTTAGGGATTGTTGTACATGTGTGCATATGTAATCGAAAATGTAGTCACCTTTCAATTTGCTTGGCAGGGAGTATTATTAATGGTTATTTTAGCATGAGTCATATTAGCAAGGAGTGGGCAGACATGAATCATATTAACAAGGGGATGGGCGTCTGCGTCTTGCTTTGCGGCAATTCTGCCCGTGCAGAGGTTTTTCAGATGAGATTTTGAAGATAAAAGATAATATTAAAGAGGAGAGGCACATTTCAATGCTGGCTCGATGATCCCTGAACTCCATGCCTAACTGGAAGATGGGGCTGTACTCCAGCCCTTTTGAATGAAGAGCTCTACGGGTTTTGATTCAGAATCTCTGTTATAATACACTTTATGTTTTCTTTTAAGCTCTTTATTGGACTATAATTGCTTTACCCTGTTGTGCCAGTTTTTACTGGACAACAAAGTGAATCAGCTGTATTTATGCATGTATCCCCATATCCCCTCCCTCCCGCAACTCCCTCCCACCCTCCCTATCCCAGCGCTCTAAGTCATCACCCATCATCGAGTTGATCTCCCTGTGTTATGCAGCAGCTTCCCACTAGCTATCTATTTTACATTTGGTAGTAATACACTTTATGCTAACTCAAGCGTGTTGCCAAAGTGACCCCAATTCCAAGAACATAAAACAGCGGAAATTCCTAGTTGCACACAGATCTAATATTGAGGAATCATCTACATGGCCTTGACTTGCCTCCACCTCCGTACCCTCCATCTGTTCGGGAGGGAACGTCTACATCATTGCTGTTCACATGGGGGTGAAGCAGGCCAGGTAGAACATCGTGCCATCTTGATCCAGAAAGCCATGCTGGGATCAACGACTGTAGAAATAACTCAACACGATGGGTCTCGTTATAGTTAATCATTTTACTCAAACCTATAAGTTGTGGAACCTGGAAAAATAGGTCTGCAAAAGTAGCAATCGGTTTTGAATGAATCATTCAAATATTCGTGCAATAAATAGTTACTTAGGCACTGCTTAAAATGCTGATCACAGAGGTGAATGAGTCATGGTCCCGCAGGTAGCATATGGGCCATGTAAATACACAGAAAGTCATGACACAGAGTGACTTGTGCTCTGTAAGACTCAGTCCCTGGTGCTGCGGGAAAACATACGGTTCACCATCAACTTTGGGGCCAAAGGGTCAAACTTTCTGGACAAGGAGTTGTATACAAGTGAATCTGTAAATGCCTAGAGTTTTAGATGTTTAGTATAGGTTTATATTCTATGAAGAAATAACTGGCTCCTTGTAAGTAATCAAAGGTTGAGAAAAAAACTTACGAAGCTAATAGAAACATTCGTACAAATATTTGACCACAAATAATTTAAACTTGTCTAAGTACCTAAGACAAGTCAGATTACATGCATAGTTGGTAATGAGAAGGTGCCCAAAAAGCTGAATGGGGAGATGCTACCGTAAACGCAGAGAAATGCACCATAAGCAAGGCAGGGAAATACAATGATATATGTTTACGTAAGACATTCCTGTAAAAAAGCACGTCCACATTCTTTATCTAATTTAATCACAGGAATCGAGTGAGGTAAGAACACATAAGGCCAAGAAGATCAGTAAATTCCTCAGGGTCATAAGCTGTTGCAGCTCTGACTCCAAGCTCCCTGTCCTTGGCTGTTCCATTGTCCTGCAGAATCTCCCTAAGAAAGCGATGGACACAACCAAGTCGTGACCGAGAGCTATTCCCGCTTCCACCACTCCACCCTACAGGTGGGATCACTTTCATTACATCATCATGAAGGAGACCTTGCCCTTTAATATCAGAAGCTTCCCTAACAAGATCCCTAAGCTTTCATGAATTCTGCATCCAAGGTTGGTGTATTGTTGGTAAAAAGCAGACGTGCCCTTACTGCAAAGAGAAGGTCGATTTGAAGAGGATGATCAATAACCCGTATCCTTTTGTATAAAGTTATAAAATATTATCTTAAATGTTTCTGGTGATGCATTCTTTAATCTAAACTTTCCTTATCTTCATTATAGGTAAAGCAGAAAACATTCTGTTTTCCCTAACCACCTATTTCTAAAGGACTTGGCTCTTTTCTCCCCTGAGCCTGTGTTACTATTCTAGTTAGGAAGTTAAATGCCAAAAAAGATACATTCTAGACTTTATATTTCATATATTCCACTCTAAGGGCTTTAGTGGAAGTATGATGGGATATTGCAAAAGACTAGTGAATATATGGAAGAATAAGATAGATAGATGATAGGTGATGATAGATGATAGATAGATAAGATAGATGATAGATAGATTAGATAGATAGATGATAGATAGATAATAGATAGATGATCATAGATAGATTAGATAGATGATAGATAGATAGATGATAGATAGATGATAGATAGATGATAGATAGATGATAGATAGAGAGATAGAGAGATAGATAGATAGATAGATAGATAGATAGATAGATAGATAGATAGATAGATAGATGATAGATAGATAGATGATAGACAGACAGATAGATATGGATAGATAGAAAGGCAGACAGTGAGAGGATAGGTAACAGGTGAATGGGATGAATGAGTGGGGAGATAAATAGATTAGAATTGAAATTTTAAAAGCCCCAAATGCAAACTAGAATATAGAAAAGCATTTTTAAGGTATACCAAATTTTATTACCTCCAGAAATGAGTAGGGTTTTTTCCCCTGGATTTTAGCTCTTTTTATTCCTTGCTATACCTCGTCTTTTCTTAGGCTAACCTAAGTAATAATAATATTGAAAGGAGTAAAGACCTACTACAGATTTGGTTGTCAAAGGGCAACAACAGGATGTTTATAGACAGCAGGCATCCCCAACAGAATAAACCCAAATCTCATTAAGGTCACAGGAAAGGAATGTCCCCATCCAGAGCTGATTACAAAGACCTGGCCCGCAACCCCACTGGCCCAAGACCATGGTGTATCTCTTCCAGGGGAGTAAATGGAACTAAAACACATCCCACCTTAAGCAGAAGAGCACTGAGGGGATGGCTTCCACCTGCCAAGTACTCCCTCTTCTCTTAAGTGACAGCCTTACTGTTCCTCCTGAGTTCCAGTCACCTGCATTCACAGCGCTAAAGGAGACTGCCCCCATTGCTCCCCACTCCCCCGACTCTTCACCAACCCTGTGTGCAGTTTTAATAATGGCTGTTGGCAGCAACGCCCCCCATCTCTGAGGACTGAAAATCAAGGAAAGACTTGCAAGTAAGTCAGCAGGGGAGGCAGCGTGGGCGGGTCCCTGGTCTCAGAGCCACATCCCAGCAACAGGGGACACCCTCTGCACCCACCAGCTCCCTTCCCGGCTGGCTTTTCCTGCAGAGTGTGTTCAAGGCTAGCACGGCCAAGGCTGAAAGCCTGTCACGCGCCTTCCTCTCCTCCACTCATCCTACCACGAAGAAGCCAAGTCCAGAACAGCTTTCAGTTAATAACTTACTTGTGAAACTGCAGTACATAAATCTTTATTATAAAATTGGTGATAATATGATCATAAATGTCACCTTAATGATCATTTAAATAGCAAAGGACAGTTGGCTTCTTTGAGAGAGAGATGGTTTTCAGAGAATAAACCTTTATGGTCTTAAGAGAATAAACTTCTGAATATTACATGTACTCTTTTTTTTTTTTTCCTATGAAATACAGGACTTTATTTCTGAATGTAACATCCTAACAACAATCGTCATTCTTCTAAGGCAGCTAAAGAAATACATGAACTCTTTATTGAGACTCAGTATAAGATAATAGCTATCAACGCTTGTGAAAAATCTGCCTTTTTGTGTATAACATGGCTAATAGAGATACTATGCACTAAGTTCCCTTAGTACAATATGATCAAAAGTACCAGGATAAGGTATGTATAATCTGTGAATTAATCTTTTTCTTTTTAATATGCAACAAAATCCCTCTGATGAGCCAGTGGCAGGAGAGCCCAGAGCTGTTTTTGCTCATTTACAGTGGTTTCCATTATTCTTGGTTTTCCACTGTAATCTTCCCCCCTGCCTCTTTCTTTTAGCGTGTGACCCTTGCCTTTTGTTCTTGTTTGGGTATATGATAGCTGGGGATTTTACTGTAGATGGATTCGATTTGGTTTTGGAAATTAGGTGTAGTGTAAATAACAATGACTATTTCTGCTGCGTGGCTGTATGTAGAGCAACCTCCTTGAACTGAGATTCAGCTGGGAGCGCACACACTTCTCATACGGACAAATCCTGGGTTGGCTTCGTTATCTGGTGGCCTGGCAACCCGTGGTGATGGGAATCGCCCAAGGCATTAACTATCCCCTCGGGCTGGAGTAGCATGGCACACCTACCCCAGAAGCAACGTATTGCATGTTGAAATATTTTCAAATCCTTAATCCTACATTTAATATTGATATTCTTTCCTAATTTTAGAGAGGATCCCAAGAATTTAGAGAACTGAATAAAAATTGGCGCTTTGTGTGGAAAGCATTTAGAGAGAAGCTGGGCAATGGAATAAACGAATAAAGGGTGCTTCTCATCTTTCTGATTACAATTGTTTTCTAAGCACCGCATGTGACACATTTGGTACAACCCACCGTGGACATCCCATGTCTAGGCTGGCTTACAATGATCTCATCTGGGAAGTGTTTCAGAGGTTTGCCAAATACTTCTCACGTACAACATTGAGTTATAGCAAATACCTTCTCATCGGTTCAACATCTTCAAAGAAGTCAGCAGAGCTGTTAAATCTGTGGTTCAAGGACACGGTCTTTTCTGTGCTTGGTGCTCGTCACCACGTGGCAGCTTTGGCACCACAGAGCCCTTCTGTGTAGAGATCACGCCCGAAGCCTCCAGCACCAGGTGCCACAGCGCACTGAGTGGGCCAGAGCTGCGCCGGGTTCCCCGGGGCTGCCCCAGGCACTCAGCCCACCCAAAGGCGGCACTAAAGGAGACAGCGTCACTCATCTTCTGTGCCGCTCTGCGCGTGCGCGCGCGCACCCCGCCCCCCGCCCCCCCCCCCCAGTCAATCCATGGCCACACTCTGCTTTTATTTTCTTCACAGCACTTTTCAAGCCCTGAAATCACTGTCATAGGCTCATTTGTTTACTGTTTGTCTTCCCCTCCAGGAAGACAGAGAACCGTATCTGTTCTGATCCCTACTCTCTCTCCAGCACTTGGAGCAGCACCTGGCACCTAACAGGCACTCAGTAAATATTTGCGGAACGAATGAATCAATCCAGCAAGAAAGAAAAAAATCAACAGAATTGGGAAGACCAGTCAGAACAAATGAATGATATGTCAAACTCCCCCAAATTAATTCATTTTACATTACTGGTCATTTGTTAAACAGCCAACACCATATATATCATATGAGACATCTACTCCGCAATACTTGAAGACATTACACCTGTATGAAGTAGAAAGGAAACACATCTATTGTCAAAAACATTGGCAAGGCATTGCAGCAGCATGAATGGACCTGGAGATTATCATACTGAGTGAAGTAAGTCAGAAAGAGAAAGGCAAATACATATGATATCACTTATATGTGGAATCTAAAATATGACACAAATGAACTTATCTATGAAACAGAAACATTCACAGACACAGAGAACAGACTTGTGGTTGCCAACAGGGAGGAGCAGCGGGGACAGGTTGGATTGGGAATTTGGGAAGAGCAGGTGCAAACTACTGTATACAGAATGGATAAACAACAAGGCTCTACTGTACAGCACAGGGAACCATATTCAATATCCTGTGATAAACCATAAAGGAAAAGAATATGAAATAGAATGTATATATATGTATAACTGAGTCACTTTGCTGCACAGCAGACATTAACTCAACATTGTAAATCAACTATACTTCAATAAAATACATTTTAAAAAAATATTGGCAATGTACTTAATACTGTACCAAATTCCATCATAGTTTTTATGACAATAACTCACATTAAGATTTCTACCTGTTGGTAATCTTCCTTCTTGAAACTGCTCAGTGCTTCCGTATTACAATAGGCTCATCAACCAGATTATTAGAAGATTTAACTCTATTTCTCACCTCAGCAAATATTTCAACAGTTCAATATTTATTACGTACCAGACATGTGCAAGGTTAAAGAGCTGAAACAAGATTCTTGAGCTTACAGGCAATATATTGCAAATAAAACTCACAGTTGGATAAAGCACCAACTAAAAATTAGTTTTTCTTCTGTAGAGGAAAGAGCCCTTAAATTGACCTCCAATGTGTTTGCCATTCATTTTTTATGGAGAGCTGCGTGAAGACCCTTTAGAACTCTGGGCAAATAAACCAGTACGTGTCTGCTTGGAATTCAGAATGACTGTCACAGTTTAGAAATGTTAGATAATTACTAAACAATATAAGAAACAAATAAAGGTGCTATTTTCTTCATACAGTTTAGGCATTTAAAATCTAATCTCAGTTTTGTGAAGGAATATGTGTGTGTGTGTATATATATATATATATATATATATATATATATATATATTCAATACACTGAAAAAGTATGGAGAGCTACATACTACTCAGTTACCAGTGGTTATCTCAAGGTGAAGGCATAAGAGCTGATTCTTAATTTCTTTTATATGCTTTTGTTTCTTTTCCAAAATTTCTACAGTTCAACATTTGCAATGAGAAAAATAAAGATTATTTTTAAAATATTACTTTAAATCTATCAATTAGCTATGAAGCTGTTTTCATTGCTGTTTAAAGTATCGAAATTAAATCCACAGGTCAAGTCCACATGAGATTTGTCTGGTTCTCATGACAATTAACTCTGTGTTTAATGTAGGAAATAGAGAAGTAAAGCAAAAAGTCCATTTTGTGTTTGGTTTCTGTGGCATCTCAAGTCTCCTCCTCCTGAACTTGTCTATTTTTTCTTGGACTGGCTACCATCTCCTCCATTACACCCTCCTAGGAGTTTGTATGAGAGAGAACCCACCATGTGGGTTTCCCAAGGACTAAAGCCTGTTATGCACTTAATGAACTTATTTCTTTGGGATAACTTTCTGCAAACAACAGAAAATATACCCTAGATCTCTGCTAGTACCCATAACACAAAAACATTCATTTACAAACCATATTATATAAGATGAATCCCTTCTTGGAAAACAATAGCTGACACCTACCACAGGCACCTGTCGCCCTGTGCGAGCATCCACAGCTCCCGTTCTCACAGGCTTGGTCCTCTTGCCTCCTCAGGCTGCAGAGTAACCCAGGGGCATGTGCCCAGTGCTCCACTGACATTAATGCACATTGATATCCTACATCAGATCCTATGATGCATTTATTATTATCCTGATCTTAAGGACAGGAAAATATTTGGGGTCAGATCAACTTGCCCAAAGATACACAGGAACTAACCCAGGTCCTTCTGACTCCAAGCCCCAATTAACCACACAGACCCAGTGCTGGCTGAGGACTGAGCAAGGTCACTTCGTTTCACATGTGTTTCCCAGCTTAAGAAGCAAGTCGCCCAAAACCCGTAAATAGCTCCTCACTTTTAAATGTAATGCAATCATTTAATGTCTTATTATCTATATTCTAAAAATTAACATATGGAAGTCATATCTGTCTTTTAAATTACTGTGTATCAAATATGTTTTGTGTCACTGTGAGGAACCTCTAGGTCTTAGACTTGCTTAAAAAATCTATTTAGCTCACACATACTTTTATAATGTTTCAGAAAGAGAAAAAATCAGAAACAAGCTTTTTCAAAGAAGGAAAAAGCAACATGATGCAGGGAAAGCCAACGAGAAGATGGGCTGAGAGCAGAGTAACCAGACACTAATTAGAACTTCACACATAGTTAAAGCCTAAAAGTTAGAGTCAGGGATATAGGGGGCTTCTTTCAAATTCTTTGAAACTGAGTATTTATGTCACTAGTTTTATTTTCATAGAAATACATAATTTATTGCATCTTGGATTATATACCCTCTCTCAAAGTAACTATGGTTGGAGAAACTTATCAAATACCAAGAAAGATCCAGTTCATATGAAAATACACCCTCTAGGTTTTTTTTGTATCCTGTAACGCTTAATGGAGACACACAGCACTTTTTTCCTAAGAATAGCAATAAGTTTGGCCAAGTGACTTTCACATTTTGCCCTGTTGCTCTCGAGAGCAGTCACACAAAGAAGGGACAGCTGGGGGCACAGAGGACACCCTCAACAAACGTGGATGAGTCTCCTGGCAGAAAGCTGATGGACACAGTCATTTGAAATCTCCTCATTTCTGCTATTTCCTAATGAACTAAGCTAATTGCTACAGATAATTCAGATATCAATAATGGACAGAGCTCATGCTTATCTCAAAGGAGAAAGAAAAACCCAGATCCATGTTTTTCCAATCTGGTAGTAATTTTTAATAACACTCTAGATAAAATCTGAACTGTTTTAGTCATTTTAGTAAGCAAGTCCTCATTCATGTAGTTTACATATAATTGGGTCAGAATGGACTTCGTTACAACTACTGATAGAAAGATCCCTACCAGACCAAGACTGACCGTTAACGAAGGATGCTAGGACTTTATCGCAGCTCTCAAATTTAACCAGAACCCTTCCTGCTTCGTCTCATCCACGGGCCACTCCAGGTAGGTCTTGGTATTCATGATCTTCCGCAGCTTACAGAAGCGCTGGGGGATGGCCTTCCTCTCAATGGGCTCCAGCAGAATGAGAATGACAGCGTCATTGTTCTCATCAAAGAGACGAAAATGGGAGAAGTCCAACTCGTACTTGCACCACTCGCTCTTCACAAAGTTCTCAGAAAGCACAAAGATGGTTTTGTGGCTCTTTTCGATGGAGTCAATGATGTTGTCAATGATCCACTTGCCGGGAATGAAGTCCCGCTTATGAAGGCACAACTTAAAGGGCGGGTCGAAGTGCTCCAGCTCCTGGACCATGAGGTCCTCCACCCAGTAGGAATCCCGTTCACTGTAGGACACAAAGGCGTCATAGCAGACGTCCCTGCGGGGAGCCTTCCTGGGCTTCCTCTTGGCCTGCAGCCAGGCCCACAGCATCCTCAGGTACCACAGTCCGTGGAAACGGTGGCACAGGACCCCCGTGAGCAGGAGCAACAGGAGAAGGGCACAGCACACGGCAGACACCACGGCGGCCCGGTGGCATTCAGAAAGTGAGAGCCGGGTGTCCTGCACCCGCTGGCCCCGCACGTGGGAGGGAGAGTCACACAGGTAGTCTTCTGGCCAGTCGGTCAGGAGCTGGGCCAGTGCCTGCTGCCCCTGCGTGAAAGACAGGAAGTCACAGGAGCAAATGAAGTTGTTGCCACCAGCTTCCAACGTCTTCAGTTTTTGAAAAGAATCAAGTTGCTCCTTAGAGAAAGTATTTATTATATTTCTGCTGATTCTCAGGACTAATAACACGGGTAAGCAGGAGGCCTCTGGTAGAGTCTTCAACTTATTTCTGGAAATATAAAGTTCTTTGAGTTGTGGCAAAACCAAAGAAAATGCATCAAGATTGTTATTGCTAATGTCTAAAACTTCCAGTGTCTGGGGAATGCAACGGGTTACATTGTGTATTCTTGTGCTGGATAAGTTCAAATATTTCATTCTCCCTGGCCACTGACAAGTTTCAGGCATTGAATGAAAAGAATTCCTACTGATATCAAGGTTCGTCAGGTTTTTCAGAGTAAGCAAGATTTCTCCAGTTTTTTCTAATGATCTCAAACGATTCTGCCTTAAAATTAAGGTATGTAGGAAGGGCCAGGCATGCTCACAGGCTGAGTTTTTCAAGGTCTCTTCGGACATTATGTTTTCACTGAGATCCAAATGTTCTAATGATTTTAAATGTTGTGACAGTAAACAAGGAACCAGAAAAACCTTACTGTTTTCTATTGTGACTCTTTTAACTTTTCCTGTGAGTGAATATATACTACTCAGATCATGATATAAGAAAAACTGTGGGATATGCAACTTCCGGATTGTTAATGTCTCCACGTTACCTAGGTATTTAATTTTATCCAAAGGAAATGTGCTAAAATCACCAAGTCCATCATGGGTACAGTCATCAAACTCTACTTCTAAGACTCCACAGACATAATTAAACAGTTTCACAACTTCAATAAAACTGTCATCGGTGATGCGCACATTTCTAAATGTAACCTTTTTAATCGATGTATTCGTTTCATTGATGGATACTTCTGAAAAATGGAAAGTGTCCAAATCAGTGTCTCTCAGTTCTAAATATTCTAAGGAACTTAAAACATCTGCAAGAATCTCCAGCAGTAACACAGGCTGCTTCAGATGAAGAATCAGGTCGCTGATGTTCTGGATGGACTTTAAACTCTTCGGAGCATATATCTGCAGATTTGGAGCACTAATCTCAAGTTCTTCAAGAAAAGTTAGCCCAGCGAAATCCTTTTCCTGAATCTCGGTGAAGCCGTCACTATTTCCCACTTTCAGGATTCGCAGATTTGGGAGATGAGAAAAAAGAGATGTTTCCCCGAGTGTTTTGTATACATTTCCCAGTAAGTTTAAGAATTTCAAGGCAGAAAGGGACCTGAACCAGGAGGAGGAGAAGTCAGATAAGCGATTATAGGATAAGTCCAAATATTCAAGACTCCTCAGAGAAGAAAAAGAATCTTCCTCCATTGTGTGAATTTCATTGGCCCTCAGCCTCAGAGTCTTGAGGTTCACACAGCTCCGCAGGTCGCTGTTGCCGACAAAGGTGATCTCGTTGTTGGACAGGTCAAGGCTTTTCACAGCTGCCGTGAGCCCGGAGGGGATGGAGTTTAAAGATCTGGAGCGGCCATCGCAGACGCCAGTGGGGTCACAAGACAGAGAAGAAGCCTGATCAGAGGCTCCTTCCTTGGGGAGGCTGATTACAGACCCCAAGACCCACACTGTCCACAAAGCACTTGGCATTGTCCAGTGATGCAACCTATGGAGAAAAGAGGTTCAGATGAGTGATTGTGTTTGACAGCATAGCTTAATTCCAGTTCTTGAGAAATGTTTTGTATGATGTAAAACACACACGCACGCACAAACCAAGAAATAACTGACAGGGAAATGGAATGTATGAATGAGGATAAAAATGAATTCCCTGACACATCCAGCAACACTAACACGGAAAGATTACCACTGAGCGCAGTACCCTGTGGGAATACGGAGCAGGACCAAACGTGGGTGGAAAGATGCGTACATGAGTGATGGAGGATGAAAAAGCAAGCAGTTTAAGAAAAGAGCTAGACTTAACCATGTGGATTTACAGCCTCCTATTCAGCTCTTATACTACAGCATGCCTCTTGCCTGCCCCGATGCCCCCATGGTTAGAGATCCCACAGGGCCAAACCACAGCCCTCCTTGAACAACTTTCACTGAATGCAGCTCCAGAAGGAACACGCTCTTTAACCAAAACAAAAAGTTCCAATGCTTGTCAACCTGTCTTACACTTCGGACTGGCAGGCAGGTGGGATGCTGAGAAGCCTAGGCAGAGCAAGGTGGTTTGCTGGGCTGAGAAACAATCAGACCATCAGAACCTTCTCTTCCTGCAGAGAACTAAGTGCAGGAAGCAGCGTTTGACTCAGCACATTTTTCAAAAGGTCATTTTGAGGAAACAGTCAATAATATTACCTTTGCCAATACTTGCTTGTCTAAGGGTCAGTCTATTTCAGGGCTCTCTATTCTGATCCAACGTCTGTCTATCCTTGTGCCAGTAACACGTGATATTAAATATATGACATATCTTCATATCCAGGAGAATAAGGCCTTACTCCTTGTCCTTCTTTAAGTCAGTCTTGGTTACTCTTGTCAAGTCTTGGCCCTTTGCATATTCTTATAAATTGCAGAATCAGCTTATCAGTTTCAAAAACAAAACCCATGCTTTTCATTGGCAATGCCATGAATCTGTAGATAGCTTGGGCACTACTGACATCACTACAATATTGAATCTTTCAGTCCATGAACATGATATATCTTTCCATTTATTTGGGTCTTCTTTAACACAATAATATCTTATGGTTTTCTACACAGAGTTCTTGAGCATATTTTGTGAGATTTATTCCTAGGCATTTGATACTTTTAAAGTTTTGAAAATAGTATTACAGTTATATGTGGCATATACCTAGAGAGAGAGAGAGAGAGAGAAATTCAATTAAATTTTCCATACTTACCATGCATTGAGCAACTTTGCAAAAGTAATTCAGCAGTTTCACAGTTTGTAGATTCCTTTTTATTTTCTACATACATAAACATATCATCCAGGTATAATGATGGTTTTACTTCCTTTTTCCAATCCTTACACCTTTACTTCATTTTCTTGATTAGTGAATGTCGAATTTTACCAAATTCTTTTTTTTCTTCCTATAACTATTGAGATAATAACATTTCCTCCTTTACTTTGTTAATAACTATTGATAACTATATGGATAAATTTCAGTGTTAAAGCAACCTTGCATTTTTAAAATATACCCACATTTGTCTGGATGTATTATCCTTTTTATATGTCGCTGGACTTTACTTATAATATTTTGCTTAGAATTTCTGACTTTACTTATAATATTTTGCTTAGAATTTCTGAATCTATATTCAGAAGTAAAATTGCCCTATAAATCTCCTTTCTCCTAATGTCCTCACATGGTAGAATTTACCAATGCCACCTTCTGGGCCTACAGTTTTTGTTGTTGTTTGTTTTTGTTAAATACATTAGCAGCTACGGAATCATTCAGATTTTCTTTTTATTCTTTTGTCCGTTGTGTTTTTCAAGGAATTTATTATTTTTCTCTAAATTTTCAAATTCACTGACATAGTTAACTTATATCCTCTTCTTATTGTAATGTCTACAGGACCTCTATTCTGTTTCTTAGATGAGTTATTTGTGCATGCTTTCCTTCTCAACTGTCTTACCAGAGGTTTATCATTTTTATTAGCATTTTCGAAAAACCAACTCCTCACTCTACAGAACCTCTCATTATTTCTATTTCATTAATTTCTACCATTATATTACTATTTACTTCCTTCTGCTTTCTCTAGATTTATTTTACTGTTCTCATTCTGATTTCCTAAGATAGATGCTTCCTCATTAATTTTCAGCCATTCTTCATCTCTAATATATCCATTTCAGGTCATGAATTTTCATCTAAGCACTAGTCCAGCTGTATCAGCCATGTCTCTTTCTCTTCTGTTCTTTTCATACTTCTGTCTCTACAAGTTTCAGTCTAGATATCTTCTGATCTATTTTCTAGTTTCTTTTTCTTTCTTTAGCTATGTTTAATTTACTGTTAAATCCATCCACTGTTTCTAAATTTTTTGATTATTACAGTTTTCATCTATACAATTTCTATTTGGTTCCTTTTCACATCTGCTATGTCATTTTTATAGTTTCGAATTCTCTGCCAAAATTTTCGATTTTGTCTTTTATCACTTTGAACACAGTAAGCACAGTGTGACAGGCTGCAGAGCACTTCTGACAGCCTTAGAAGCCCCAGAGCTAAATGTTAAGGTCTGGGGCAGTCATGGATGGGATAGATAAGGCTGAACTAGAGGAACATAAGTCTTCACAGAGGCTGCATCACAGCTTTGATTCACCTGGATGGCTCAGGCAGCATCAATTTCTGAATATGGACTAAGATTATTTCTGGAACACTAGTGCTCATGGGTACCTAGGAAAACTTTCTCCATAAGAATATAACATCATCCTAGGCCTTAGATTTCTTTCTACAGTTTTTCAAATAGAATGTTCAGTAAAAAATAAACACCAACCAGCCACTAATGAAAGCAAGGTAATAAGCATGAGAAGAGCAGACAATAGAAACTAACCCATAGAGGCCACAGATCTAGCATTGTCCCCACCTCTAAAACTGATGGGGTTAAAATGAGACGGTTATTGCTGTTTGATACTATCTCCATCTCACTGTCTTTCTGCTTAATCGGTTGTTGAAAAAAAATCCTCTTAGTATAATTGTACTGGACAACCAAAATTTACTTGATTTTTCCACTTTGTAAGACATTGGACAAATCTTAAGAAATGTATACCAATTTCTGGCTAAGATGTAAAGTCAAATATGTCCATTTTTTATTTTTCCTAGCTTTTTCTCTGTAAAAGGTAAAGCTCACAAGAGCAGAGATCTTGGGCTACTGCATACAACTATTATATGATACCTACTGCATGTTGGGTTTTCAACAAAAAATAATTACTGATGATGCCAAGACTATGGTTAACAAGTTGACATGCTAGGTCAGAATTACTTGTATCTCCTCCCATTTCCCCAATACGGTACAGCAAGGGGCAGAGAACTCCTCAATGTAAGACACTGAGAAAGGGAAGGGCGATGGCTCAAGTTCGACGGAGTGGAGTCAGATCTAATGAAGGTTGTGGATCTGCCCAAAGCATAAAAATCATCTGCTTAAAGAATTCAGAAAGTTGCCAGAGTGGTGAGGAATTATCGGTCCCAGGCTCAGGATAGGATGGAAGTCTGAGGAGTAAGCCTGGCGTTAGAGGTGACTTAGCTGAGAGGAAGTTGAAGCCCTGTGGCCCAGAGTGAAATCAGGACCAGACATCCACTTTGGGGCAAGGGCTGAGATGCCTGGGTGAAGCCGGGCTGGAGAAGGACTCACAGCCCCACGCATGGTAGAGAAGTGAAAGTGGGCTCTCCATTAAAGCCAAGCCAGGGAGGCACTTCCTAGGTGGCGCAGTGGTTTAGAATCCGCCTGCCAGTGCAGGGGACAAGTGTTTGAGCCCTGGTCCAGGAAGATCCCACATGCCGAAGAGCAACGAAGCCCATGCGCCACAACCATTGAACCTGCGCCCTAGAGCCCGTGAGCCACAACTATTGAGCCTGTGTGCCGCAACTACTGAAGCCCATGTGCCTAGAGCCCGTGCTCTGCAACAAGAGAAGCCACTGCAATGAGGAGCCCATGCACCACAGCAAAGAGTAGCCCCCATTCGCTGCAGCTAGAGAAAGCCCGCATGCAGCAACGAAGACCCAACACAGCCAATAAATAAATAAATTTAAAAAAAAAAAAAAGGTAAGAGCGGGGAAAAGGCTATACCTTCTGTGAACAGAGACCTCAAAAATCTCTGCCCTCTGACCCAGGGTCTCCACCTGGCTAGAAGCCAGCCTCCTAGAGATCTCCCATTAGAAATCAGAACCCAGGCCTGCCACATATGCTGGTGTGGATCCAAGTACTAAAAGACATAAGAACTAAGAATTTTTCAGAAGTGAAAAAAAAAACATAAGTTCACAAATTATAAATGCGTATTGAATCCCAAGCAAAAAAAGAATAGAAATTCCTCATGTAGCCTCAACAATGGAATATTAGCCTCACAGTTCTGAGAAAACACACCTGTTAGTCTAGACATCTACACACACTTAAATAACCATCCAAGAGTAAAGACAAGACATTTTCAGACATTCAAAACCTAAAAAAGAATTTTATCCATAGACCCTCATTGAAAGAAGTATCCCAAAACATATGTTCTTCAGCACATGGAAAATAAACCTGGTAAGAGTAGGCAACAAAAAGCAACAATTGGATTTTTTTTTTTTTTTAAGTAATGATAGGTAAGAAAGAAAGCCCTCAGAAACTCTGACAAGGCTTTTCCGCATGAGGGAAAAGTAATGTAAATTTTAAATGGCAATGTGCAGATAAAAAAATTTTTTTTTGACAAGCAAATCTATTTGGGAGGAGTAAAAACAACTTAGATTTACTAAAGGATTTTTATGAGGAGGCCACACCCAGGATGCAACATACCGTAAACTATGCTCAATCACTAAAATCAAAACAAGATAGTTAACCAACCAAGTCAAATTCTTATGTAAAACAAGAAAAAACTAACTGATGGCTTAGAAACTTCCAAAACGTGGTGTCGGGTTCAGGCAATTTCCGTAAAATGGGTACATTACAAAAAGTTTAAAGACAGAAATGTCTTCTGTTCAGAACAGATAGAAACAAAATACTGGCGAATAAGTCATCGATAAAGATCTGAGTAAGAGTGCAGGCCGCGCAGCGAAACCTTCTGCAAGGTTACAGGCATCTCACCGAATTGTTTACACCCAGAACAATTTCTCTTTCTCTCTCTCTCTCTCTTTCTCTCTCTTTCCCAGCCCCACCTCCCCCTTCTCCCCTTTTTTTTCCAAACAGGAAAAAACATTATCCTGGCTGGCATCGAAGTTCTATGCACAAGTTCTCATTTACAGAGGCTGAAAAAGTTTTAAGGGCGTGAAGCCCATCCCGGCGCAGAGACCAGGCTCGGAGTAGGGGAGCGAGAGTCCTGGGCAGATCAGTGCTGACCTCGTCCACTTCTGAGCCCTGCTGGCGAAATCCCACCTTTGGAAGCTGCGTCCGAGCGGTGAGCAGTGAACGCAGACGCACAGCCAGCAGGACGGACCTATGCAACACTGAACGCCTCTACCTGACCCTCGCCACCACCGCTCCGAGGGAAGGGGGCGGGGGCGGCCCTTCGGGGAACCGGAGCCACCGGCCATCCCGTCTTCAGGAACGCGACCGCCTGCAGCCCGGAGCCCGCGGGGGCTCCCCCGCGGCGCCCCCCCGGAGGCTGGAGGGCGCTGGGCCGCGCCGCGGACCGCGGGCACCAGCACGCCAAGGGCTGCGCAAACCTCGAGCGCGCCCCCGTCCCTTTTCCCGCGGCCCCCGCTTCTCCCCGGGACCGGCCTTGGCGGGGCGGGTGTCCACATTCCCGTGCGGGGCCGCGCACACGGGGCTGCGAGAGCGTCGACGGCCTCGGGGCCGGGTGCGCCCCCCTCCACCCGGCCCGCGCCGGACTCCTGGGGGCCCGGGTACCGCCGACTGAGAAGCGGGGGTGCGCGGCGCCCGCGTCCGCGCCTCCGCCACCCTGGGGCCCTGCCTGCCCGGCCGCCCGCCTGCCCGGCCCGGGGAGGGCTGGAGCTGACATGCCCGCCGAGCGTCGTTACGGCCCGACGTACCTGGAGACCGCGCAGTCGCCGCCAGGCCGCGCCTTCTGCCGCCTCCGGCCCGGACCAGCCCGCGCCCCGGAAGAGCGCGCGGGGACGGTGCGCGCGGCCGGTGCCCACTCCTCCTAGGTGCGGGGACCGCCCGTTCCGCGGAGCGCGCCTGGCACCTGGGACCCCGGGGCCCGCCGCCGCCCTTCCTCGCGGGCTCCGTCGGGTGACCGTGACCCTGGTGCTGCCCCCAGCGCCACCTGGTGCCGCCCCCACCGCCACCTGGTGCCTGGCCGGGTAGGAGGAGGGCACTGGGGCCTGGGTGGGAGGAGATGCTTAAGGCCTCCGCGTGGGATTCCCCCAGCACAGAGTTCGATTTCGAAACCAACAAGAAGGCTTATTACCCAACCACTATTTTCTTGAAGCCTCGGGCACACAAAGCCTTTTATTACCCTGAAACACGCAGTTTTTAAACTCCACCTCTCCTTTCCTCTCCATCCTTGGACGCCCAAATTCAGGCTCTCGAATCACGCCTCTCATCCAGCCCCTTCCCCCAGGCCCTTTTCAACACAATTTCCCGGTCAATATATCTCCAGGGTCCACTTCCACCCGCAAAACTATGCTCTCCTGGATTAAAATAACTCACCAATCACTATCCAAACCGACGCAGCAAGATTTTGCCTGAAGAGCAGATAAGCACAGCCCAGATTTTTTTTTTTAATTTCAATCTTGTGGAGGTCCCCTGGTGGTGCACTGACTTTCGGCACCCACCTCCCATCCCCGCTCTCACCATGAAAAGATGTGCGCTCCACTTATGTCTAAGATTTTGAACCTAAGTCCTTCCATTTGTGCATTTCCACCCGTTTCTCAAAGTGAGTAATTCCCAAAACAGTCTTAAATTGGCTTTCTTCATTGCCACAGAAACTAGTGAGGCATGTTTGTAAGGGAAACAAGCTACCTTTTCACAATTAAGCTGCCTTAATATCCATAAACTACCTTTTATTTTCACAATTACAGTTGCCCTTCCCAAATTGAGACTGGAGGCTGAAGAAGCATTCTGGTTCCTCTTTGACACAGGAGGAAATGCCATGCAAATTCTACGTGGCAGAATTGAAAGCTGAAACCAGAATTTTAACCCTAGACCCAGGGTTCTTTCAATTACCCTGTTCCACATGCCTAGTCCTCATTAAAAGCTCCAACCTCAGGCAACCTTAATCTACAGGCACGAATGTGAACTTGAGAGGGTGAAGTCTGGTTTTCTCTACAGTTTACTGATTACCGTGTGGACATTTCTCTTGCATTCCTGATCATCCCAGCTCTCTTGCATTCTTGATCATCCCGGCTCTCCAGCGGTCTGAAGGACTTCCTTCTTATTACTTCAAAATCTCCCCCTCTCTTCCTTGTGATTTCTCAAATATGTGTCCTTGAGAAAACTTCTTTCCAACTTTTTTGCCCTGCAGCTAGAAACCGCTGTTCTTTCTGTATATATCTTTTCTAGTTGAGCTACCTAGATTGATTGTTATTGCTTTGTAATCCCAAAGTCGATTAGCGTATTCTGGCAAAATTAAGTAGAAATCACGTGCTTACCCACAACTTATTACCAGTGGCATCTCCATACAGGGAAGATTTCTCTACACTCTCAGCAAAGCTATTAGCACCTTCTACTCAGGCACAACCTTATATATATTCAGTTCTTCACATTTTCAAAGCGCTTTCACATAAATCTTCTCACCTGAGTCTGATAATAACACATGAAGTAAATACTTCTGATGTTATTCCACCTTCAGTTCAAGTGATTAAAGAACTTGCCTCAAGTTATGTGCCTCACAGCCAAGGGGCAAATTCCAGGTAAGACTCCAAAACGCCTTAGCTTCTTTTCAGTGTGATATAAAACCTTCTCTAACTCTCTACATAACTTTTTTTTAAGTCAGAAAATGAACACAATATGAAAAGATATTTGGTAAAAAGTAACTCTCGTGGTATCTATATTTTTGAGAATCTGTTTGAAATTCTAAAACAAAATTATCAAAAAACACAGTCTGTGTCTTCTTCACATAAAATATTTTGTAATAGTTAAAGAAAAGAAATACATCTGTCAAAAATCACTTAATAAAAACCTGCTGTAATCCTTGCACTAATATACAGATCTTTGTACACACTCATTCTTCAAAATATTTATACTTTGAACAGATGTCAATAACATCTGTAATTTTTGACAAATTATTTAATAGTGCCTATGCAAAATGATAATAATAAAACTCTAAATCAACATAAAGCTGAGTTTTGAAAACAGAGAACTTTTAATTTTATAGATATTCTTCTTTGAATAACTAGAATTATTCTTAAACTCAGATCCTTCCTGCCGGGAATGGCCTTTTTCTCAATGGGCTCTGTTAGGTGAACCAACAGGGGTTGTGAAAGAATTCACAGACATATTAGCAAGGAAAGAAAAGAAAGTTTTAATTCACTTTCCAAGGGAGGAAAGGGACCAGACGCATAGAGTGGCATCGACCCCCAAGGGTAGGGGCTTGAGTCTTTTATCGAGCTTTAAGGGCAAGTTGCAGGAAAGAGGGGGTGAGCTCGTGTCTGTTCTGGTCCATAGCAGTGTCGGGCTGGCTGTATCTCTATAGGGTGTGGTTTCGCTGAGAATAATCCTGCTGTCTACGGCAATTTTCCAGTTCTAGGGTGTCTGAAAGAGACTTCATAGGGGCCCTTGACAGGTGTTACTCCATTTTGAATCATATTGGGTGGGTTTACAGGCTCCATCAGAATGAGAACGACAGCATCATCGTTCTCATCAAAGAGACGAAAATGGGAGAAGTCCAGCTCGTACTTGCACCACTCACTCTTCACAAAGTTCTCAGAAAGCACAAAGATGGTCTTGTGGCTCTTTTCGATGGAGTCAATGATGTTGTCAATGATCCACTTGCCGGGAATGAAGTCCCGCTTATGAAGGCACAACTTAAAGGGCGGGTCGAAGTGCTCCAGCTCCTGGACCATGAGGTCCTCCACCCAGTAGGAATCCCGTTCACTGTAGGACACAAAGGCGTCATAGCAGATGTCCCTGCGGGGAGCCTTCCTGGGCTTCCTCTTGGCCTGCAACCAGGCCCACAGCATCCTCAGGTACCACAGTCCGTGGAAACGGTGGCACAGGACCCCCGTGAGCAGGAGCAACAGGAGAAGGGCACAGCACACGGCAGACACCATGGCGGCCTGGTGGCATTCAGAAAGTGAGAGCCGGGTGTCCTGCACCCGCTGGCCCCGCACGTGGGAGGGAGAGTCACACAGGTAGTCTTCTGGCCAGTCGGTCAGGAGCTGGGCCAGTACCCACTGCCCCTGCGTGAAAGACAGGAAGTCACAGGAGCAAATGAGCTTGTTGCCACCAGCTTCCAACGTCTTCAGTTTTTGAAAAGAATCAAGTTGCTCCTTAGAGAAAGTTTTATTTTCCTGCTTACTTTCAAAGAAGAAGGAAGCATCTGGGAGGGCCTTCAACATGTGCCTGAAAATGTAAAATTCTTTAAGATGTGACAAAATAGGGACTTACCTGGTGGCGCAGTGATTAAGAATCCACTAGTGCAGAGGACACAGGTTCGAGCCCTGGTCCAGGAAGATCCCACATGCCTCTGAGCAACTAAGCCCGTGCGCCACAACTACTGAGGCTGCGCTCTAGAGCCTGCAAGCCACAACTATTGAGCCCATGTGCCACAACTACTGAAGCCGTGATTAGAGCCCATGCTCCACAACAAGAGAAGCCACGGCAATGAGAAGCCCGTGCACCACAACAAAAAGTAGCCCCCGCTCACCACAACGAGAGAAAGCCCATGCAAAGCAAAGAAGACCCAGCACAGCCCAAAACAAACTAAATAAATAAATAAATAAATCTTAAAAAAAAAAGATGTGACAAAATAAAAGACTATATTGCTAATATCTAATATGCCTAGTGTCTGGGAAACACTGAGCATTAGAGAACACCTTTCAGAGTGAAATTGACCTCTTCATATGTGATTACAAGATACAAATTCCCAGTTACAATATATGTAAGTTCTGGGAATATAATGTACAACATGGTGACTACAGTTAGTAATACTGTTCTTATACCTTTAAAAGTTGCTAAGAGAGCAGATCTTAAAAGTTCTCATCAGAAGGAAAAAATTGTAACTATGTGAAGTGATGGATTTCAACTAAATTTATTGTGATAATTATTTCATACTATAGATACATATATCAAATCATGTTATACACCTTAAACTAACACAATGCTACATGTCAATCATATCTCAATAAAACGGTGTAGGGGACACAT
Organism: Hippopotamus amphibius kiboko; assembly: GCF_030028045.1. Lineage (NCBI taxonomy): Eukaryota > Metazoa > Chordata > Mammalia > Artiodactyla > Hippopotamidae > Hippopotamus > Hippopotamus amphibius. Next base: position 83,976,172 of record NC_080188.1, on the reverse strand, counting down.
TGAGATACCACTACATACCCACTAGAACAGCTAAAATTAAAGACTGACAATACCAAGTTGGTTAGGACGTAGAATAACTGAAACTCTCATCCATTGCTGCTGGCAATGCAAAATGATGCACCCACTTTGGGAAAGTTTGACAGTTTCTTATAAAATTAAATATGCACTTACTCAATGACCCAGCAATGTCAATCCTAGGTATTTACTCACGGAAAATGAAAAAATAACTCCACACAAAAGCATGTACTTTATTCAGTGCTAGAAATGACTCAAATATCTATCAATTCATGAACAGATAAATTGTTGTATGTGTATACAATAGACTACTACTCAACAATAAAAAGACAAAGCTACTGAGACGGGCAAGAATATGGATGATCTGAAAAGAATTACACTAAGTGAAAGATGTCAGACACAAACAAACACATACTATAGAATTCACTTAAATGAAATCTACGCAATCCATTTAGATTTAAATTCTACACCAAGCAAAACTATGACAGAAAGCAGAGTTAGCAGGGAGCCAGCTGGGGGAGGGGATTGATTGCATAGGGGCACATGGGGACTTTTGGGGGTGATGGATATGTTCTATATCATGATGGTGATGGTGGTTACATGATTGTATGTTTTTGTCAAGCTCATCAAACTATACTTTTTAGATAGATACATTTTATTATATATAACATCTCAATAAAACCGACTTTAAAAAATCTTCTTCTCTCCAAGAGCAAAGGATGGATATATCGGGCCTCCAAAATAGAGGAGTTAGGAAAATCCTTAGAAAAGTACAATCTTCCAAGACCGAATCAGGAAGAAATAGAAAATATGAACAGACCAATCACAAGTACTGAAATTGAGATTGTGATTAAAAATATCCCAGAAAAAAAAAAAAGCCCAGGGCCAGATGGATTCACAGGTGAATTCTATCAAACATTTACAGGAGAGCTAATACATATCTTTCTCAAATGCTTCCAAAATATAGCAGAAGGAGGAATTCTCCCAAACTCATTCTACGAGGCCACAATCACCCTGACTCCAAAAGTAGGCAAAGATGTCACAAAAAAAGAAAATTTCAGGCCAATATCACTGATGAATACAGATGCAAAAATCCTCCACAAAATACTAGCAAACAGAATCCAACAGCACATTACAAAGATCACACATCATGATCAAGTGGGGTTTATCCCTGGAATGCAAGGATTCTTCAATATACGCAAATCAATCAATGTGATACATCATATTAACAAATTAAAGGATAAAAACCATATGATCATCTCAATAGATGCAGAAAAAGCTTTTGACAAAATTCAACATCCATTTATGATAAAAATTGCCCAGAAAATGGGCATAGAAGGAAATTACCTCAACATAATAAAAGCCATATATGACAAACCAAAAGCCAACGTTGTTCTCAATGGTGAAAAACTGAAAACATTCCCTCTAAGAACAGGAACAAGACAAGGGTGCCCACTCTTACCACTATTATTCAACATAGTTTTGGAAGTGTTAGCCACAGCAATCAGAGAAGAAAATGAAATAAAAGGAATTCAAACTGGAAAAGAAGTAAAACTGTCACTCTTTGCAGATGACATGATATTATACGTAGAAAACCCTAAAGATGCTACCATAAAACTGCTAGCACTAATCAATGAATTTAGTAAAGTAGCAGGATACAAAATCAATGCACAGAAATCTCTTGCATTCCTATACACTAACAACGAAAGGGCAGAAAGAGAAATTAAGGAAACTCTCCCACTTACCATTGCAACCAAAAGAATAAAATACCTAGGAATAAACCTGCCTAAGGAGGCAAAAGAACTGTATGCAGAAAACTATAAGGCACTGATGAAAGAAATCACAGACAATACAAACAAATGGAGGAACATACCATGTTCTTGGATTGGAAGAATCAAGACTGTGAAAATGACTATCCTACCCAAAGCAATTTACAAATTCAACGCAATCCCTATTAAATTACCAATGGCATTTTTCACAGAACTAGAACAAGAAATCTTATGGTTTGTCTGGAAACGCAAAAGACCCCCGAATAGCCAAAGCAATCTTGAGAAGGAAAGACGGAGTTGGTGGAATCAGCCTCCCTGACCTCAAACTACACTGCAAGGCCACAGTGATCAAGACAGTATGGTACTGGCACAAAAACAGAAATATAGATCAATGGAACACAATAGAGAGCCCAGAGACAAACCCAAGCACATATGGGCACCTTATCTTTGACAAAGGAGGCAAGAATAGACAATGGAAAACAGACAGCCTCTTCAATAAGTGGTGCTGGGAAAATTAGACAGCTACACGTAAAAGAATGACATTAGAACACTTCCTAACACCATACACAAAAATAAACTCCAAATGGATTAAAGACCTAAATGTAAGGCCAGACACTATCAAACTCTTAGAGGAAAACATAGGCAGAACGCTCTATGACATACATCAAAGCAAGATCCTTTTTGACCCACCTTCTAGAATAAAGGAAATAAAAACAAAAATAAACAAATGGGACTTAATGAAACTTAAAAGCTTTTGCACAGCAAAAGAAACCATAAACAAGGCAAGAAGACAACCCTCAGAATGGGAGAAAATACTTGCCAACAAAGCAACGGACAAACGATTAACCTCCAAAATATACAAGCAGTTCATGCAGCTTAATACCAAAAAAACAGATAACCCAATCCACAAATGGGCGGAAGACCTAAATAGACATTTCTCCAAAGAAGACATGCAGATGGCCAACAAGCACATGAAAAGATGCTCAACATCACTCATCATTAGAGAAATGCAAGTCAAAGCCACAAGGTATCACCTCACACCAGTCAGAATGGCCATCATCACAAAATCTGGAAACAATAAATGTTGGAGAGGGTGTGGAGAAAAGGGAACTCTCCTGCACTGTTGGTGGGAATGTAAGTTAGTACAGCACTATGGAAAACAGTTTGGAGGTTCCTTAAAAAACTAAAAATAGAACTACCATTTGATCCAGTAATCCCACTACTGGGCATATACCCAGAGAAAACCATAATCCCAAAAGAAACATGTACCATAATGTTCATTGCAGCACTATTTACAATAAACAGGACATGGAAGCAACCTAAATGCTCATCAACAGATGAATGGATAAAGAAGATGTGGCACATATATACAATGGAATATTACTCAGCCATAAAAAGGAATGAAATGGAGCTATATGTAATGAGGTGGATAGACCTAGAGTCTGTCATACAGAGTGAAGTAAGCCAGAAAGAGAAAAACAAATACTGTATGCTAACTCATATATACGGAATCTAAAAAAAATAATGGTACTGATGAACCCAGTGACAGGGCAAGAATAAGGATGCAGATGCAGAGAATGGACTGGAGGACACAGGGTTGGGGGGGGCAGGGGCGTGGGGCAAAGGGGAAGCTAGGACGAAGTGAGAGAGTAGCATAGACATATATACACTACCAACTGTAAAATAGATAGCTAGTGGGAAGTTGCTGTATAGCAAAGGGAGATCAGCTCGATGATGGGTGATGCCTTAGAGGGCCAGGACAGGGAGAGCGGGAGGGAGTGGCGGGAGGGAGGGGATATGGGGATATACATATAGATACAGCTGATTCATTTTGGTGTACCTCAAAAGCTGGTACAAGAGTGTAAAGCAATTATATTCCAATAAAGAGCTTAAACACACACACAAAATGTATACTTCATTTACACTTGTTATTTTTAGTTGAAATTTTTCATTGTTTGTAGAAACACATATTGAAACATTTGTTATATATTGAAACATTTAAGAGAACTTAAAGTTTACCATATTTATAATTGTATTAATTATATAAGAATTGTTTAAGTACTCAGGAACGTTTTCCTAAGTCAAACAACTAAGACGCTTAAAAAGAACATCATATATATCACAGTTATAAATGCCACTAAAATTATTTAAAAGTTTAATTAGCGAAGTTTGTAAACAGGACCAAACAAAAGCCAAAGTTCCTTTTAAAGTGATGTTTAAATTCAGTAGATTTATGAACAGTTAGCCAAACCTAAAAGCTTAAGGAAGGACAAGGTTTTTAACTTGGCAAATTTAGTAATTTAGATATTAAATCATAAAACCAAAGCAAATTCCTGAATTATCTCTTCTGCACACAAAAAAATGGAGGACTTTTTTTTTTTTAAAAAAAGGCAATGTTGGCAAAATTAAATTTGAGTCACCAAAGAAAAAATATTCCATGTCCTTCCTCTTCTGCTGCCTGTGGCCACAGCTTCCTCTGGCCTGAGTCAGTTACAGCCTCGTCTTCCAGTGTGCTCCCTGGGTGTCCTGCCAGTGTCCTTCTGCCTTTCCCTCTGTGGCTTCCTTGAGCTGTCAGTCACTGGAACGGATTCAACTGTGTATACGTTATTCACCATGTATCAGTTCCAGCCCCCTTAGATTACCAAGAGATGATTTGTACTAAATGTCAGTTTATATGATGGGATTAAATCTATGGGATTAAATCCATGGTTAGGGTTAGGTTCGGGTAAGGCATCATCAGATCCAGGAACTCCACTCCCTAATCAAATGTGAGAGTCATTGACTCTTATCTCCCCAACTTTTTGTGAGAAAACCAGTTCCTCTGAGGCTCTGGGCTCATATACACCATTTGCCCTCATGCCCTCCTCTGTCTCTTGCCGTCTGCTGACCTACTCCCTTCCTCTCACTTGTCAAAGACTTTGGCATCTGCTCACAGACTTCTTAAGATCTTCCAGGAGCCCAGCTGCTTCACTATTCACAAAGATGACCCACCCGACACCTCTCAGTAGCTATACCCCCTCGTCCCCCAGATCTCCTCCCCTGAACTACCTTGGTCACTCCCTGGACTCAGGCATTACCAACACTTGTCCAAGTTCAAAATAACTCATGGGTTCGATCCTTGGTCCGGGAAGATCCCACATGCCACGGAGCAACTAAGCCCTTGTGCCACAACCACAGCCTCTGCTCGAGAGCCCGAGGACCACAACTACTGAAGCCCTCGCACCGAGAGCCCGTGCTGCACAAGAGAAGGCACTGCAATAAGAAGCCCACGCACCGCAACGAAGAGTAGCCCCTACTCGCTGCAGCTAGAGAGAGCCCACGTGCAGCAATGAAGACCCAACGCAGCCAAAACAAATAAAAAATAAAATAAATTAAAATAAAAATTTATAAATAAATAGCTCGGCCTCCTGCATCTTGCTCCGAGTTCATTGGTCTGTCCTCTTCCCCCAACCCATTTGTCGTCTCCTGCCTTCTCTTTCTTTCTTATTTAGTGTAGATTCAGGCAAGCTGGAGCTCCCAGGTGGAAGGGTCAGCACACCCCATCCTCTAAACATTCTGTGGAGTCATACTTGGTCCCAAATTTCTGGTTTTTTGGGTTCTTCCCCCTTTTTCACAGGGAAGATACCAGCCTGGGTGTGGCCACCAGACGGTCTGAATACGCATGCCCCCTGCACAGGGGCGCTGGGGTGGCAGCAGAAGGCCTTGAGGAAGTTGGGATGATGCAGCCCTTCTTACTTCAGAATCTCTGAAACACCCTTACCACCCCCACAGACTCTCTTGCCAGTGGTGTCACCCAACACGGGGTTGAAGGAGAGGGCTTTCCCTCCTCCCAGTCTCCAGAAGCCTTCCCTGCCCTTCCATATGAACAACTAGTGTTTTCTCACTATCATGTAGTGGAAAATATTAAACAAAAAGCTTCAAGCCCTCTCACCCCTGAGTCAGATCACCACTTCTAAATAGAAATTCTAAAGCCACCCACTCTCTTTTCCTTATGTTCCTATTTGCCTTAGGTGACAAAATCCCAAACCTGAAAGGTGCCCATGATGGACTTAGAGGAGACCAGGCACTTTTATTCCACTTTTCTAGCCAACTCACCTCACCCTCCACACTCCTCCAGCCACTGGCTGTTTCTGCCTCCCGACATCCTCTCGGGGATGATCTCCTCCATTTCCCGCTGCCGAGCTGCTACCCACACCCAGCCTCCCCCTCCTGCTGCGGTAGGAGAGGGCTCCCTCCAGAACGCCACCACCCCCCACCCCCCCTTGTCTAATCCCTGCCCCTCTGGAACCTCGCTCTTCTTATCATTCATTCTATCTGCCGTATTTTCCACTGCTCCATCTCAGCCAGATCATTCCTGCCAATGTTTACACATGCTCAGGTCTCTTCCATATTTATTTCAAATACACAAAAACAACTTCTCAGCTCCCTCAAGCTTCTCTCTTTCTTTTCCTCCACAGACCAACTTCCAGAAAGAGCTCTTTACACTTCCGGTCTGTACTTCCTCACCTCTTGCGCAGTCGTCACTCTACTCCAAGCTGGCTTCCACCCCTATCCCTCCAAAAGGCACTAGCAAAGCTCATCGATGACCGCCAACTCCCCGACACGCTGTATGCTTCCTGTTGTGTAACATGTCAGAACAGATCTCCTTCCTTCTTTGCTTCTCCCTTTGCTCTCATGACCCCACATTCTTAGTTTTCCTTTTCGATGCTCCTTTTCAGGCTTATCCTTCCCTACCCTGTTTCCCAAGGCTAGGTCCTAGGCGACTCCTCACTGGTTGCTTTCTTCCTGAGGAGTCTCATTTATGCTCGCTCATCTCTACGCCAACACCTCTCAAATTTAAGTCTCCCTTGCAGACATCTCATCCGAGCTGCAGACCTAAATGGGCAGCTGCCTTCTTGAGACATGTGTCCACATGGATGCCCCAGCACCTGTCCACCCAGCATGTCCAAATCTGAGCTCATGATACTTCTCGCCAAGGCTGGTCCTTTCTTAGTGTTTTTCATTTCAACATATGCCAAACCATGTATCCAGAAGCATCTGCTACAAGATCTTGTTCTGCTGATTTTACCTCGAATCCATCCAACTCTTTTTACTCTCAATTTCATCATCTTAGTTCAAGATCCCCTCACCTCCTCCCTGGACTACGAAAACAGCCACCTGATGGTCTCACCTTTTTCGCCTCCTCTGTAGCTCCTTCACGCTGCGTCTAGAGCAGCTGTCTAATGAAAATAGCGTGGGCGTTGCAAATGCAAGCTGTTTATGTAATTTTTTTTATTTTTTTTTTATTTTTTGGGGGGTTCACCAAGTTCAATCATCTGCTTTTATACACATATCCCCATATTCCCTCCCTCCCTCAACTCCCCCCCCCCCACAATTTTAAATGTCCTAGTAGCTACATTTGGAAAGGTAAGCAAGAAACAGGTAAAATGGATTTTAATTACATTTTATTTAACCCCCAATATTATCATTCCCATAGGTAAAGATTATGAAAAAATGAATGAGATACTTTCCTTTCCTTTTTTATGCTGTCTTTGAAATCCAGCGTGTATTTTACATTCACAGCACATCCCAACTAAGACCAGCAACATTTCAAGTGTTCAATACCCATGTGTAGCTACCATTATTGCACAGTAGAGATCTAGAATGATCTTTCAACAACACAAATCTGATCATTTCACCCCACCTCGAGTTTAAAATTCTTCTGTGGCTTCCAAATTGTTCTTAGGATTAGGATCGAGGTATTTAACATAGGCTACAGGTTCCTGCAGGGTCTGTGGTGTGGCTTGTGCTTCAACTTCCATTCTCTGCCTCTTCTCACCCTCGCCGTCTGTGTGCTGCCACAGCAGTCACATCAGACTTCCAGATTTCCAGATACTTGAGGTTTCCACACACCACCGACCCTTTGCATATGCTGTTCCCTCTGCTTGGAATGCCATCCTCTACTACCATCCCCTCCACCAGCACCACCACCTCCACCACCAACATCGTCTCCTCCATTAGCACCAGCACCCCCACTTCACCAGCACCAGCACCTCCACCAGCACCAGCACCACCTCCTCCACCAGCACCAGCACCACCTCCTCCACCAGCACCCTCACCACCACCTCTCCCAGCACCATCACCACCACTTCCACCAGCACCATCACCACCACTTCCACCAGCACCATCACCACCACTTCCACAAGCACCAGCACCACCTCCTCCACCAGCACCACCACCTCTACCACCACCATCACCACCTCCTCCACCACCACCCTCACCACCACCTCTCCCAGCACCATCACCACCACCTCCACCAGCACCAACACCACCACCTCCACCAGCACCATCACCACCTCCTCCACTAGCACCAGCACCAGCACCAGCACCAGCACCACCTGCCATGAAGGTGACTCTCACTTCTCCTTCAGGTCTCCACTCACCTTCACTTCCCTTACTCTTCAGCCTAAAAATGTGTTCCTTTCCTTCACAGCATTTAGCTTGGTTTATGTGTACCCTCCCACGTGTGTGATTAATGCCTGTTTCTCTTATGAGGCCATAAAAAGGATTTTTTAGCTCACTATTGTATTCTCGATGCTTACCCAGTAACTTGTATATAGTATGTGTTCGATAAAAACTTTTGAATAAACAGATGAATAAATCAAGATTTCAGAAAACAAAGAACCATAAAATGGGGCACAGAATAGAGCTTGAAGAACAGAGGAGAAGTCAGGGAGCACTGTCAAGTTCATCAGGTAGACTCCAAAGTGGGGATGGAGGAGTGGGAGGTATTTATGTTGAGACCTGATTTTGTGTTAATATCTCAGCTTGTAGTTTGTGTTTGTTTCATGCTTTAACAGGTCTCTGAGGCGGGTATTATCTGCATTTTAAATTTCAAGAGTCTCAGAAGGGTTCAGGACTTGCGAAGGGACATAGTGAGGATTGGAACCTCAACCTGTCTGATTTCAAAGCCCTCACGTCATGTGTTTCCCTACATCTCCAGAGACAACTTCCTATGCCTCATAATCTTGCTAGTCTTACTCAGTGAGAATAATATGATTCAAAGAGAATGTGACTGAACACTCAAATAATAGAACAGGCTAGATTTTTTATAGTGTGTATGTACGTGCCCCTATTTTGTTGCAAGGTTTCTTCATATACTTGTTGCCCAAACGCATTGCACAATCCAAGTGAGATTGCCTCATATGAGACACTCAAGCAAAACAAACTATGTCTGAAATGATACCATTTACTATTTCGAGAAGGAGGTTAAATGATGATTTACGGGACCCTCTCAATACCAGTTGATTTTCCTTCCTATTTAAGTGAGTTTATGCATATAATATGCTTAACAGAAAGCTTGGTGTACAAAGAGGTCAATAACTGTTAGCTGATATTGTTATTATCCTTTTCCTTATCCTTCCTGGCTGATAACAGCTCTTCACTTATTTCCTGCATCCTAAAATACAGGTTCATAAAAATATGCTATTCTGGCTCTACACCACGCACGTGAATTGTTGCCATAAATCGGCTTCTGGACTGAATCAGTATAGCCGCCAGCCGCGGCCCGGGCACCACGGAATACAGATCCAAAGGCGAACCGACCGGCTTCCAGGGCGCAGCATAACAGAGTCACACCCCTTCCTCCACGGCGTTACAGGGACCATGGAGCTTGGCCCGTAAGGGCAAGAGCTTTTCGTCAGAGAGGGTCGGGTTCAGATCTCGCCGCTTCCACATACTAGCTTCATGACTGAGCAGATCACAAGACTCAGTTTTCACATCTTTTCAAGGGGGTTGATAATTCTTAGCCAGGATACGACACCCAGAACCTGGTAAATGCTCAGTGTTAGTTATTTTTAAGAAAGGCCCTAGCATTTAAACTGTGGGACACTTAAGAAATGAAAGCAAAAGTCCAAGTGGGAAATTATAAAAGCCTGACCTAGGGCAGTGGCTGGAGACTAAAGAGGAAAAGGGAGACGGCCTCGGACACCGGATGGGACTGCGGGGAGCCCGACAGAGCCGGTAGGGAGGCATCTACGAGGGCTCAAAGAGGGTGAAGCGGCAGAGCTGTGGCAGACGGGAGGGAGTGAGAAACATTCGGAGGGTCCGCAGCGCAGCTCAGTGTTCCCGGACCGAGACATCGATCCGCGGCTGAACGGAGGGTCCAGGAGCGGGAGTGTGGGAGCAGCAGAGCTGGTTCAGTGTGGGAAACATTGTTGCCGGTAGGGTGACGGACCGAGAGGACAGGAGGGAGGAGGCCCGCGGAGAGGAGTGCCCGTTCCTGAGAGCTGCCCGGCCATGATGGCGGCTGGAGGCTGCAGGCTCACTGGCGGCTGGGAGGAGCCGCGCGCATAGCCTCTCTCTCTCTTTCCGCGCCTCTGCAACAGGCAGTGGAGAGACGCCCTGCGGGCCACCTAAGGCGCTCAGGGATAACAAGTACCCTCAGGCACTCGGGTGGGGCTAGATTAAAACCCCTTGCAACGTCAGCAGCAGGGAGGCTGCCGAGAGAAAAAAAAAAAAAGAAAGAAAAGAAAAAAACCCCCGAGAGAGGCCCAACTCTAAGACTTTCTGTTTACGCCTGAGCCACCGGCGCCCTCTGCAACAGGCACCTCCAAGCCTGACTGAGACATCAGTGCGCCACTGCTCACTCCCTCCCAGGAGAAGGAGCCACTGTTGTACCCTCTCCCTCCCCACACACCGACACTTACAGACGAACAATAAAGGAACCTCTGCTGGTCACAGAATAACGCAAAAAAACCCAAGGACAAGCAACCCCAAAAGTTTGGACAACCATGAGGAAACAAAGAAACACCATGCAGGCAAAGGAGCAAGAAAAAAACCCACAAGAACAAATAAATGAGGAGGAAATAGGAAAAATGCCTGAAAAGGAATTTAGAGTAATGATAGTAAAAATGATACAAAATCTCAATAACAAAATAGAGAAAGTACAAGAAACAGTTCATAAGAACTCAGAAAAACAAACAGCAATGGATAACAAAATAACTGAAATTAAAAACACTCTAGATGCTATAACCAGCAGAATGACGGAGGCAGAAGAACGAATAAGTGAGTTGGAAGATAGAATGGGGGAAATAACTGCCACAGAGCAGGAAAAAGAAAAAATAATAAAAAGATTAGAAGACAGTCTCAGAGACCTCACTGATAACATCAAGCATACCAACATTCGAATTATAGGCATCCCAGAAGAAGAAGAAAACAAGAAAGGGTCTGAGAAAGTATTTGAAGAGGTTATAGTGGAAAACTTTCCCAACATGGGAAAGGAAATAATGAACCAAGTCCAAGAAGCACAGAGAGTCCCATACAGAATAAACCCAAGGAGAAATACACCGAGACACATATTAATCAAACTAACGACAACTAAACACAAAGAAAAAATATTAAAAGCAGCAAGAGAAAAGCAGCAAACAACATATAAGGGAAAACCCATCAGGATAACAGCTGACCTTTCCACAGAAACTCTGCAGGCCAGAAGGGAATGGCAGGATATCCTGAAAGTCCTGAAAGAGAGAAACCTACAGCCAAGAATACTCTACCCAGCAAGAATCTCATTCAGATTCGACAGAGAAATCAAAAGCTTTCCAGACAAGCAAAAGTTAAGAGAATTCAGCACCACCAAACCAGCCTTACAACAAGTGCTAAAGGAACTTCTCTAAGTAGGACACACAAGAAAAGGAAAACACCTACAAATACAAACTCAAAACAATTAAGAAAATGGTAATTGGAACACACATGTCAATAATCACCTTAAATGTAAATGGATTAAATGCTCCAACCAAAAGACACAGACTGGTGAATGGATACAAAAACAAGACCCTTCTATATGCTGCCTACAAGAAACCCACTTCAGACCAAGGGATACATATAGACTGAAAGTAAAGGGATGGAAAAAGATATTCCATGCAAATGGAAGTCAAAAGAAAGCTGGAGTAGCAATACTCATATCAGACAAATTAGACTTGAAAGTAAAGACTATTACAAGAGACAAGGAAGGACACTACATAATGATCAAGGGATCCATCCAAGAAGAACATATCACAATGGTAAATATCTATGCCCCCAATATAGGAGCACCTCAATACATAAGGCAAATGCTAACAGCTATAAAAGGGGACATCGACAGGAACACAATAATAGTGGGAGACTTGAACACCCCACTTACATCAATGGACAGATCATCCAAACAGAAAATAAATAAAGACACACAAGCTTTAAATGACACATTAGACCATCTCGACTTCATTGATATTTATAGGACATTCCATCCAAAAACGACAGAATACACGTTCTTCTCAAGTGCACACGGAACATTTTCCAGGATAGATCACATCTTGGGTCACAAATCAAACCTCAGCAAATTCAAGAAAATTGAAATCATATCAAGCATCTTCTCAGACCACAACGCCATGAGACTAGATATCAATTACAGGAAAAAAACGGCAAAAAAGACAAACACATGGAGGCTAAACAATTCACTCTTAAACAACCAAGGAATCACTACAGAAATCAAAGAGGAAATCAAAAAATATCTAGAAACAAATGACAACGAAAACACAACAACCCAAAACCTATGGGATGCAGCAAAAGCAGTTCTAAGGGGGAAGTTTATAGCAATACAGTCCTACCTTAAGAAACAAGAAAATGATCGAATAAACAACCTAACCTTACACCTAAAACAACTAGAGAAAGAAGAACAAAGAAACCCTAAAGTGAGCAGAAGAAAAGAAATCATAAAGATCAGAGCAGAAATAAATGAAAAAGAAAGGAAAGAAACCATAAGAAAAATAAATAAAACTAAAAGCTGGTTCTTTGAGAAGATTAACAAAATTGATAAACCATTAGCCAGACTCATCAAGAAAAAAAGGGAGAAGATGCAAATCAACAGAATTAGAAATGAAAAAGGAGAAGTCACAACAGACACCTCAGAAATACAAAACATCATGAGAGACTACTACAAGCAACTATATGCCAATCAATTGGATAACCTGGAAGAAATGGATACATTCTTAGAAAAATACAATCTTCCAAGACTGAACCAGGAAGAAATAGAAACCATGAACAGACCAATCACAAGTACGGAAATTGAGGCAGTGATTAAAAATCTCCCAACACACAAAAGCCCAGGACCAGATGGGCTCACAGGCGAATTCTATCAAACATTTCGAGAAGAGTTAACACCTATCCTTCTCAAACTCTTCCAAAATATTGCAGAAGGCGGAGCACTCCCAAACTCATTCTACGAGGCTACCATCACCCTGATACCAAAACCAGGCAAAGATGTCACAAAAAAAGAAAACTATAGACCAATATCACTGATGAATATAGATGCAAAAATCCTCAACAAAATACTAGCTAACAGACTGCAACAGCGCATTAAAAAAATCATACACCATGATCAAGTGGGGTTTATCCCTGGGATGCAAGGATTCTTCAATATACGCAAATCAATCAATGCGATACATCATATCAACAAATTGAAGGATAAAAACCATATGATCATTTCAATAGATGCAGAAAAAGCTTTTGACAAAGTTCAACATCCATTTATGATAAAAGCTCTCCAGAAAATGGGCATAGAAGGAAATTACCTCAACATAATAAAAGCCATATATGCAAAACCAAAAGCCAACATTGTTCTCAATGGAGAAAAACTGGAAGAATTCCCCCTAAAAACAGGAACAAGACAAGGGTGTCCACTCTCACCACTATTATTCAACATAGTTTTGGAAGTTTTAGCCACAGCAATCAGAGAAGAAAAAGAAATCAAAGGAATCCAAATTGGAAAAGAAGAAGTAAAATTGTCACTCTTTGCAGATGACATGATATTATATATAGAAAACCCTAAAGACTCTACCAGAAAACTGCTAGCACTAATTGATGAGTTTAGTAAAGTAGCAGGATACAAAATTAATGCACAGAAATCTCTTGCATTCCTATACACTAACAACGGAAGAGCAGAAAGAGAAATTAAGGAAACTCTCCCATTCACCATTGCAACCAAAAGAATCAAATACCTAGGAATAAACCTGCCTAAGGAGGCAAAAGATCTGTATGCAGAAAACTTTAAGACATTGATGAAAGAAATCAAAGACGACACAAACAGATGGAGGGACATACCATGTTCCTGGATTGGAAGAATCAACATCGTGAAAATGTCTGTACTACCCAAAGCAATTTACAGATTCAATGCAATCCCGATCAAATTACCAATGGCATTTTTCACAGAACTAGAGCAAGAAATCTTACGATTTGTATGGAAACGCAAAAGACCCCGAATAGCCAAAGCAATCTTGAGAAGGAAAAATGGAGTTGGTGGAATCAGGCTTCCTGACTTCAAACTATACTACAAGGCCATAGTGATCAAGACAGTATGGTACTGGCACAAAAATAGAAAGGAAGATCAATGGAATAGAATAGAGAACTCAGAAGTAAGCCCAAACACATATGGGCACCTTATCTTTGACAAAGGAGGCAAGAATATACAATGGAAAAAAGACAGCCTCTTCCATAAGTGGTGCTGGGAGAACTGGGCAGCAACATGCAAAAGAATGAAATTAGAACACTTCCTAACACCATACACAAAAGTAAACTCCAAATGGATTAAAGACCTACATGTAAGGCCAGACACTATCAAACTCCTAGAGGAAAACATAGGCAGAACACTATATGACATCCATCAAAGCGCCATCCTTTTTGACCCACCTCCTAGAACCATGGAAATAAAATCAAGAATAAATGAATGGGACCTCATGAAACTTAAAAGCTTTTGCACAGCAAAAGAAACCATAAACAAGACTAAAAGGCAACCCTCAGAGTGGGAAAAAATAATTGCCTATGAAACAACGGACAAAGGATTAACCTCCAAAATATACAAGCAGCTCATGAAGCTTAATACCAAAAAAGCAAATAACCCAATCCACAAATGGGCAGAAGACCTAAATAGACATTTCTCCAAAGAAGACATACAGATGGCCAACAAACACATGAAAAGATGCTCCACATCACTAATCATCAGAGAAATGCAAGTCAAAGCCACAATGAGGTATCACCTCACACCAGTCAGAATGGCCATCATCACAAAGTCTGGAAACAACAAATGTTGGAGAGGGTGTGGAGAAAAGGGAACTCTCCTGCACTGTTGGTGGGACTGTAAATTGGTACAGCCACTATGGAAAACAATTTGGAGGTTCCTTAAAAAACTACAAATAGAACTACCATATGATCCAGTAATCCCACTACTGGGCATATACCCAAAGAAAACCATAATCCCAAAAGAAACTTGTACCATAATGTTTATTGCAGCACTATTTACAATAGCCAGGACATGGAAGCAACCTAAATGCCCATCAACAAATGAATGGATCAAGAAGATGTGGCATATATATACAATGGAATATTACTCAGCTATAAAAAGGGATGAGATGGAGCTATATGTAATCAGGTGGATAGAACTACAGTCTGTCATACAGAGTGAAGTAAATCAGAAAGAGAAGGACAAATATTGTATGCTAACTCACATATACGGAATCTAAAAATGGTACTGTTGGACTCAGTGACCAGAACAAGGATGCAGATACAGAGAATGGACTGGAGAACTCGAGGTATGGGAGGGGGTGGGATGTGAAGGGGAAACTGAGACGAAGCGAGAGAGTAACACAGACATATATATACTACCAACTGTAAAATAGTCAGTGGGAAGTTGTTGTATAACAAAAGGAGTCCAACTCGAGGATGGAAGATGCCTTTGAGGACTGGGGCGGGGAGGGTGGGGGGGGCTTGGGGGGGGGCGTCAAGGAAGGGAGGGAAGATGGGGATATGTGTATAAAAACGGATGATTGAACCTGGTGTACCCCCCCAAAAAATAAAAAATAAAAAATAAAAAATAAAAAAAAATAAAAATAAACTGTGGGAACTTGGTTCTTGCTCTAGTTTGCTGTAGGTCAGCCAGTCTAATCAGACTGTTGATGAATCAGGAGAAAAATAATGAGAAAATTTGTCCTGGGGAAAGGAAACCTCACACAGTCACTTACTCTGCCCACGGCCGCAATTCTATTTCCTGATTCAAGTCCCTTTACACCTAACCCCCAGAATCTGGGGGAACAGGGTACTAGGGAACAACAGGAATATCACCTTGCCAACCCTAAACCTGTTATGGGTACAGTGGGGTCTGATCCTCCCTTAACTGTCCATCTGTCGGACGGTCCAGATTGACTTTTAGAAAGTTAGGATGCTATGACTCTTGTTTATTGCGGCAAATAATATTTCAAAGTGATGTAAAAGCATTCCTACCATGAAAGTACAGTAGGGAGGCAGTGACAGATAGAGGCTGTGGGCCCTCTTGCTAACTGCATGACCCTCATCACTTATCATCTGTGTAAAATTAACTTAATAGGGCTGTCATGAAGATTAGGCCAAATGCTTTCTGCAAAGCACAAGTAGTACCTGGCCTGTGGGAGGGCTAAAAGTTGTTTGTCAGTAGAGCCAAAGGAATAAATGTATTTATTTCATGGAAAATCAATTGGAGAAATGAAGCTGCCTGTCCACATATGTGCACAAACATTCAGCATGTGAATAATAGTGATAGGTGACAAAAGCACACAGTGATGGGGTGAAGGAGAAGAGAAAGCGGATCCTAGGTCTATTGACTGAGGAACTCTTAGACCCATGAAACTGCAGAGCGCAAAGCTGTGTTGGCGGAGAGTAAAAACACAGAGAGAAAATTAAACATTGTGAATGGGTGTGGACATCTGGGTAGATTTTCTCCCCCACTCTTTCCTAAAAAGCATTTGTTTCTAGTCTTAAAGCTGACTGCCAGGAAAATTACCAGATCGCAGTTGCTGCTCAGATAATCAGATCCCAAACCTACCTTTCTGGTCCCCTGACGGCAGAAGACCCAATAGGTGAGGAAGGACTTTATCCAATGTCGACCACATATAAAGTCACCAACCCTCCCCCTGTGCCACTCGCAAAGAAGCAGGCGTTACCGAGAAAGAATTATTCCTTGAGGGACCTGGGAAGGACGGACTGGAAGGAAATTCTCTGTGAAAATGCTGCCGTGGAAAGCGTACACTTGGATGAATAAGCCCTTTAGATAAAAGGTAAACACAGCAAGGGAGGTAAATATTATGGGGCTTTTGACTTTAAGATGAATATTGTTTTCCTCTTACCAACTGGACGAGCTCAGCGTCTCTCAGAAAAGGAGGGGCTTGATGACACACCTGGAGGTGCAATTTGCGAGCAGAGGGTGTGGCCTCGGGCAGGTCCAGTAGGAAGAAGACAAGGCAAAGTATTAGGCAAGTGGGGGGACCCCCTCAGAAGCAGAGAACAGGATCCAGGGAAGAGGAGGGACAGAGAAAGGAGGTGGGGAGAAACCCACACCAGGAAAAGCTCATGTGAGGACCGGTTTTTCCTCCTCGTCACAGGAGGGAGGGCTCCAGGCCAAAGCCGCAGGCCCAACAATAGCGCACTGTCCCTGTGGGAGGAGAGAGACCTGGGCCTCAGTGGGAGGGGAAGGCCGCTGCTCTCCTTTCCAAGACCACAGCCCAGCCGACTCTGCTGAGGAAGTCTTCCCTGGCATCAGGGACCCCCAGGAAGGGCTGTTCTGCTTGAAGTCTCAGAAACTTGTGCAATGGGGCCAGCCCCAGCTCCGCCAGGAAGTGGTGCAGGACCACTCTGTCTTACTGCAGGCTGTCCAGGGAGTGACTGCATTAAGATTCCACTCTTGCATCACATTTCCAGAAATTTCAGTTTTAGGAAATGAAAGTGAGTGTTCCAGAGGACCTGAACTTCCTTTTGAAACTACCCCATGCCTGGCACAAGCTGGCGTGCAGAAAGCCAACCCGGGGCGGGTGGGGGGGGAATGCTGCTGCAAAGGGAGGCTGGCGACAGAGCAGGACTGTCAGGCTCCCATGAGCATGAGCGGCCAAACGTTTGGTTTCTGGCAACGACGTGTACTCAGCTTGTCCTTTTGTCAGGCGTGGAATTAGTTGCTGGGGTGAGCAGCCCAAACTCAGGGCCCCTGCCCTTGAGAAGCTCACAGTTTTAAAAAACAAACAAATATAACAAAACTGAAACAGACTTACAGATACAGACACCAGACTGGTGGTTGCCAGAGGAGAGAGGTGGGGCGGAGAGGCAAGCTGAGTGAGGGGGATTAAGGGGTACACACTCCTAGGAAGAAAATAGATAAGATACAAGGATGTCATGTACTGCACAGGGAACATAGCCAATATTCTGTAAGAACTTTACCTGGAGTACAATCTATAAAAATAACAAACCACTATGTTCTACACCTGAAACCAATGTAATATTGGACATCAACTATACTTTGACTGAGAACAAAAACTCACAGTCTTATGGGGAAGAGATAAATTGTGCAAGTAATTCCAAGAGGGATGACATGAATGTCACACGTGAGGCAGAAGTCTCTCAGCACCCCTGTGAAAGAATGATGAACCCCATTTTGCAGATGGGCAAACCGAGGCTCTTAGAGATCAAAGAAGCTAGCAAGAAGCGCAGTCAGGATCTGACCTCCAGACACCTAATTCCGTAGCCCATGTTCTTTCTATCAGCTGACTTAGTCTCTACCATATGCATGTGACCAGGGTGAGAGCTTGAAAAACTCTTTGAGTTTCATACCTTTCCAGGGTGAAGAGATGCACCAGTAGACGGATTTGCCAAGCACAGCAGAATGCAAAGCAACAGGAAATGGTGGGTGGTCTCGTATGTGTCAGTCAGTGTTTCTGGGTGTCAGTTTCTTGGGAGCGTTACTTTTTTACAGAGTTGTTAAGCAGATTAATTTAGATGGTGGAGGTGAAAAGTAGTTTATAAATTAAAAGCCCTATTCCCATGTTTATCATCCTTACTACTAATTTTCAGCCTTGGAAGACACAGTACCTGCCTTGGGAGCAAAGGGCAGGTGTGCTTACTGCCCAGTTGGAAAGATGCGAGTTCCCCAAGCTCAGGGGTCCTCCACTGTCATACACCCCACTGCGTGTGCAGGTGTCACGTGGCCCTCGTCACACTGCACCGCGGGAATCTGGGCTCAGTGAACCATGCAAAAGGCTGATACTCTAGCTGCTGCCATTGCTGTGAGTAGGAAATTGTCCTTTGTCACTGGTCTCCTGTGTTCTGCCAGAATCCATGGGACTGTGACAAGCCAACTGGTTAGCTTGCCTTTGGAAGGTGGAAAAGGCAAGGAAATGGAGTTTTCTCCAGTACAGATTTCAGCTCCGTGAGACCCATTTTTGGTATCCAACCTCCAAAACTATAAGATCAAAAAACATTGTTGTTTTAATACACTAAATTTGCAGTAATTTGCTAAAGCAGCAATAGGAAACTAATACAGCACTGTCCAGAAGAGATCATATCTGAGATTTTACCCCAATTGCAAGCTAACCAGTCAAGGAATGACCTTAACACTGACGCTCCGGCCTCCTTCTTTCACGTATAAGCACACTTAATGATTACACTGGGCCCGCCCAGAGAATCCAGGATAATCTCCACATTTCAAAACCAGCTGATTAGCACCTTAATTCCATCTGCAGCTTTAATTCCTCCTTGCCATGTAACATAACATATTCATAGAGTCCGGGGTTTAAAATGTGGACGTCTTTGGGAGGCCATTACTGTGCCTATCACAAGTGACAGGAAAGGAATCCAGAAGTGTGACAGTTGACAAAGGGAAGCCACTTTGCAATATAACATGGCCACAAAATATCCACATATTCGAGGCTCGTGGTCTCAGTTTCCTGTATTGCCCAGAACAATTGTAACCACCACTGTGTAATAAATCCTAGGATGTTTATGAAGTTCCCTATGTGAGGAATGGCTCTACTGTCAACTGAGACCTGTCCTCATGGCTTTCATTTTGAGGCTCTTCTTTGACAACCGGATTCTACTATGTGACTTCATTATGTAGCCTGTGATATAAACCATACATACTCTCCAAGCTTGGCAAAAATATTAATAGTCAATTTCTCATGACACAGTTAAGACCAATGGAAGTTTTGTTGTATGTATCTGGATTAAGAAACATTCATTTTATATTATCCTAGTTTTTGCTTTAGCATAAATTTAGTTCTCCCATGGATCAAATCATATCATCTTGTACATAATGAGAATTGGAACTCAGTAATAAGCTTAGGACAGAGTTTTCATTGCTTTAGACTTTTCAGAACATGTTACATTTCACATATATTAATGAATTTATTACAGGTATCTCTCTGTTAGGTTGAACAAAACAAAGTTCTTTTCCATTTATTCATTTATCCGATAAATACTTATTGAGTGCCCGTTATGTGCCAAGCGACACCGGAGAAATAGAAGGGAACAAAACCATTTCTGCCCTAATTCTTGTCAGGTGGGCAGGGAGGCCAACATGGCAGCTTCACTGGGTTCTCTGCTAGGGTCTCATCAGGCTGAAGTGCAGATACCGACTGGGGCTCTCACCACAGCCTAAACCAGGAAAAGAGTCACTTCTAATATTTCTCAGGTATTTGGCTGAATTCATTTCCCGAAACTGTGGGTTGAGGATTTGTTTCTTGCTTGGGGCCAACTGTTGGCTCCTAGGGGCCATGTGAGCATCTCCAATATGATCATTTACTTTGTGACAGCTGCTTCTTCAAAGCTGGCTGCACAGACAGAGAGTCTGCTAGCAAGACAGGGGTCTTACACAGCATGACATGATTATGGGACTGACACCCCATCACCTTTACCACATTCTATTGGTGAGAAGTAAGTCACAGGTCTTGCCCATACTCAAGAGGAGAATATTATACAAGGGCAGGAACACCAGGATTTAGGGATCATGGGGTCCAGCCTAGGGTGTGTCTGCCACACTGGGACCCAGGATGAGTCCAAAGGGGCCAGTTGTTGTGCACACGGGAAACTCTGGAACATGGCCCCACCTAACCACCATCCTACACGTCCGGAAGGTGGAGAGACGGAAATATTTGGTGAGCGGAATTAATGACCTCCACAAACAAACATGTAAATATACAACATGTCAGGTGATAATAAATACTGTGGAGAAAATAAAGTCACGTAAGGGGAGAGGGACTGATGGCATGTGGGAATGGGCATCAATCAGGAGAGCTTAGGTTTTGCTGCTGTAACAAATAGACAGAGTCCACTGAAGGTCCAGACAAGTCTCCAGGGGCATTTTGCTCTAGGTAGTGACGCAGCAATTCAGGCTAATGCAGGCTGCACCAACCTGTGGTCAAATCATCTGGAACATGTGGTCTGCCCTTTGCTGCAGAAGAGAGCAAATGTCAATATTATACATTGATGCTGAAGGGCTTCAACCCAGGAGTGATGTGATTTGTGTTCAAACTTATTGTCCAAAGCTTCAAAAGTTCATAAAATACAGAAGTAATCTCACTTGTCTTGCAAAACTAAGATAAACTAAGTTAAACTAAACGTTGCTTGTATGATCACTCAGGAAATTTTCAAGTCTGGTCTCTGTCTGTCTTTGATTTTAACCAAAGCAGCAATGGGCAAGGAAGTACAAGGAAGTACCCACACCATGTGGGTGGTAAGGTGGTATTTGGATAGAAACCTAAAGGGAGAGAGGGAGTGTCACAGGGACATCTAGGGAGTGCTTTGAGTGGTGAGAACAGCAAGTGCAAAGCCTTGGAGGCAGGAGCTTTCTTGGTGGCTGTGAGAGATGGCAAGGAGGCCAGTGTGGTTACAGGAAAGTGAGAAAGAAAGGCAGCATAGGAGATGAGGTGGTGGAAGTCAAGCAGCGGGGGCGGGGGGGGTGTTATGGCTCTCGTGTGTCACGGGAAGCCACGAGTGGGTATGGAGTGGAAGTGTGGCACAGGCTGACATATTGAAGGACTGTTTCTGGTTGCTCTGTTAAGAACGGACGATCTCAACACCTTGTCTTTCAAACCCAAAGCCTCCACACTCCGTAATCCAACCTTGGTTAGGTGGGGCAAGCGGAGCTCTCTTAAAGCTTGCCTCTCTCAGAGTTTACTTTTAATTGGTCTGTGAGCATTGAATCTCAGCATTATTTTATATACTCTTGCAGAATGTATCAATTCTCCATTTCACCTTGAACAATTACTGGGCAGAAACTGCCTATCCAGTCATTCTTAGAGATCCGATCCCATTTGCGAATAATCACCTTTCAATGATGTACTTTTCATGATCCCATCGGCTTTGGATGTTCTGTGGAAAACAGAGAGAGCAGGTATTTGGTTGTCTCTTTCTGAATCCCAGGCTGAAAGAGAAACCTATATTTGAGCATGGCATTCGGTGACAGAAGGAAAAAGTATGACATAGAGGACCACGCGGTGCCTGTTAAAGCTTCTCTTGGAAATTAGCACATTGTCACTCTGCCCACATTCCATGGCCAAAGCAAGACATCAGGCCAAGCCTGACAAAGGGGCATGGAATACATTCCACCCACAGGGGATGCTGAGCAGAGAGAGAGGATGGATATGATCTACCACCGTCTCTAAATCAAGTCAATCTGGTCTGAGATCTCTTAGGAGGTCTTCAGCTCAGAGGCGCAGGTTCCAGCTGAGCGTGGGACTCTCTAAGGTGGGGGAGAAGGTGGCTGAGAGCCCAGTCACTGAGTCACTCGCTCTCCGAGGAAGAGTGAGTCCAGGAAAGGAGTTAGAAGAGGAGCAGAGGAGAAGCTCTGGGTCACAGAGTTTGCCATAGGAGAGGTTCACAAAGGAAAGCTGGTCTGCAGGAAGTGAAGAATCAGTTGCCTCGATGAGAGATGGCCAATCCCACCAGGGCTATCTTCAAGCCACTGACCTCCCGCTTCAAGTCACTGGGATATGGTAAAGTGAGCAAAGCCAAGCAACGTTTGAAGCCCAGCCTCCAGCCTTCGCTGATGTGGCCTTTTCAGCCAAATCACACTTTGCTGTCACAGGTCATCGTCATTCGTTGGACTGCCGTGTAGCACCTTCCAGGGGCCAGGCGTCACACTGCAGAGGGGGAGGGGATTCAGGAAGGGACACCGGGCATTGAATCAGTACCTATGTAGAAAGCAGGATGCCCAGTGGGAAGATGTCTGAGGGACAGGAAGCCCTACCCTGTGCCTTACGTCCTGCTCAGTGGCTGAGGCTGAGAGGGGACCAGTCTCGGTCTTTCCCAGCCCTAAGGTTCCAGGACCACGCCTCTGTGTTAGGCCAGCTTTTCTCACAGGAATGACCTGAGAAAAACAAACAACAAAACGGCAGTGTTTAAACACTGTGTTTTACTGACAAGGTGGGGCTATTTCACAGTTTATTCCTTTGGCAACAAAACACACAGCTGCGTCTTCCCTGGGCTGACTCATGGCTGCTGGCTTGGCCTGGGCTTAATATCACATCAAAGAGCCTGGGGATCATGTTTTCACTTTGGGGTGATCAACTGTCCTGGTTCCCTGCAGGCTGTCCTGGTTTTACCCATGGAAGTCTCACGTCCTAGGCAACTCCTCCATCCCGGGCCGGGGTGGCTGATCACTCAACTCAACTTTTTTTTTTTTTAATTTGTCTTTATTTTTAATTTTTTTATTGGAATATAGTTGATTTACAATATTGTGTTAGTTTCAGGTGTACAACAAAGTGAATCTGTTATACATATATATATATATATATATATATATATATATACACCCTCTTTTTTAGATTCTTTTCCCGTATAGGTCATCACAGAGTGTTGGGTAGAGTTCCCTGTGCTATCCAGTAGGTCCTTATTAGTTATCTATTTTATATAGAGTAGTGTGTGTATGTCAATCCCAGTCTCCCAATTTATCCCTCCTCCTTCTTCCCCGCCCCCCTCCCCCGTAACCATAAGTTTGTTTTCTAAGTCTGTGAATCTGTTTTCTATTTTGTAAATAAGTTCATTTGTATCATTTTTTAAGATTCCACATATAAGCGATATCATATGATATTTGTCTCTGTCTGACTTACTTCACTCAGTATGACAATCTCTAGGTCCATCCATGTTCCTGCAAATGGCATTGTTTCATTCTTTTTATGGCTGAGTAATATCCCATTGTATATATGTACCACATCTTCCTCATCCACTCATCTGCTGATGGACATTTAGGTTGCTTCCACATCTTGGCTATTGTAAATAGTGCTGCTCTGAACATTGGGGTCCATGTATCACTTCAAATTATGGTTTTTTCTGGATACATGCCAAGGAATGGGATTGCTGGATCATATGATAGTTCTATTTTTAGTTTTTTAAGGAACCTCTATGCTGTTCTCCATAGTGGCTGCACCAATTTACACTCCCACCAACAGTGTAGGAGGGTTCCCTTTTCTCCACACCCTCTCCAGCATTTACTGTTTGTAGACTTTTTGATGATGGCCATCTGACTGGTGTGAGGGGATACCTCATTGTAGTTTTGCTTTGCATTTCTCTAATAATTAGTGATGTTGAGCAACTTTTCATGTGCTTTTTGGCCAACTGTATGTCTTCTTTGGAGAAATGTCTATTTCAATTTTCTGCCCATTTTTTGATTGGGTTGTTTGTGTTTTTGATATTGAGCTGCATGAGCTGTTTGTATATTTTGGAGATTAATGCCTTATCAGTTGCTTCACTTGGAAATATTTTCTCCCATTCTGAGGGCGGTCTTTTTGTGTTGTTTATGGTTTCCTTTGCAAGTCATCCCTTCTAGTGGATTCTGCAATGAACTGCAGGGTGTTGGCGTGGCAAATACAAGGATTTTAGCATCAGGTAGACCCCAGTTCAAATCCTTGCGTGTGCTATGTCACTTCCAAGCTGTGGGATCTTAGGGAAGCTACTTGTCATTTAAAAACCGAGATAATATTTACCCCGTGCGATTTGTCATAAGGTCTGTTATAAGGTTCTCCCCTTACCAGGCACCGCAACCCCATCACTCACTTTCTTCCACGTTACTGGCCTCTGTTCTCTTCCCCAAACACATGAAGCTCCCTCTCCCCTGTGCACTTCTTGTTCTGCTGTCAGGGAGGCCTGGGTATCTCCAGACAGGCCCCTTCTTGTCATTCGGGTGCCCACTTAGCTGTTCCTTCCTCACGAGGCCACCCCTGCCCGCTCACTCAGGAGCCCCTTCCCCAGCACTCCCAGGCACTCTTCATTGTCTCCCCATTTCATTTCCTTCCGAGTGGTGAACATGAGCTAGAATTGCCTTGTCTATTTCTGAAGGGGGCAGGCAACCTTCTAAAAGGGCCCTCCCAAGACCCCCACTTCCTGCTACTCATCTCCTCCCCTTGAGTGGGGGCAGGACCTAGGGACTTGCTTCTAACAAAGAGAATATGGCAAAGTGACGGCATGTCGCTTCTGAGATTATGTCCTAAAGGCATGACTTCTGTCTTCCCTTTCTCCTCCAATCTCTCTCTCAATCTCTGACCGCCCCTATCCTCCCCACACACCCCCACTTGCTTGTTCTGATGAAGTGAGCTGCTCTAATGGGGAGGTACATGTGGCCAGACACTGAGGGCAGCCTGCAGCCAACAACCACGTGAATGAACTTGGAAAAAAATCCTCCCCCAGTTAAGCCTTGAGGTGACTGCAGCCCTGACTGACACCCCAACTGCAGCTGTGGGAGGAACTCTGAGGCAGAAGACCCCAAGCTGAGCCAGCTCTGATTCCTGACCCACAGAAACTGTGACATAACTGTTGTTATTTTAAGTCACTAAGTTGGGGGTTATTTGTTATGCAGTATCAGGCTCTAACTCAGTGATGTATTGTTTCTTTCCCCCTCTAGATTATTAGTGCCCTGCTAGAAGGAAGCACACCTGTCTTGTTTACTGTGGTATGTCCAGAGCACAAAACAAAGTCTGGCACATAATAGCTGCTCGATTTTATGGAATGAGCACATCGTAAGGATACAGGCTGCCTAAAGGCACGTTAGGACAAATGAAACAAATATTTGTTGAATGAATGAGTGATTTAGTGACCAAATAAACATGAGGAGGGTTGGGAAGAGAGAGTGTCTGGGCTGACTTACCTGTAACTGTCAAGCATCGAGGCCCCTACGGTGGACTCAGAAGATGGTTAATGAATCAGTAAATGAACAAATTCAGGCATAGATTTAAGTTAGGGATAGATTAGAAGTGATAAGTTTGGTGTTGACACATTGAGTGAGAAATACCAGTAAAATGGCTAATAGGCTTTTAGAAATAAATCCAGCTTCTCACAGAACATTAAGCGAGAGGCAATTGACAGAATAGTGTGTATATCCTATTTTTGTAAACACACACACACACAAGTCTGGAAGGAAACATATTGAAATGTTAAGTGCTGCTTGGTAGGATTACAATGGTTTTCTTTTTCTTTTTCTTTTCTTTTCTTTTTTTTCCCCCTTGGCTTATCCATGTTTTCTACAACAGACAGAACAAATAATAAAGGTATTTCCACATATTCTTAAAACGAGGAGAAAGAGCCCACAATGGATTTAAGTCAGACCGTATAAGAGGTCATTACCCAGATGGAGAAGTAACCCAACGAGAGGGAGGAGAGAGGACTATCGTTGCTGCCGGCAAAACCCCAGGCATTCGTAAAAAAGATTTCTGATCTGGTCAGAGAAGCATTTGGTGCTGACCATCAGCAGCACGGCCACCTCCTCTGCAGCCAAGCTCCCTCTGCCTGCCCTGATGGCACCCCACCCCCCCCCGCTGCCCTGAAACACATCTTAGACCTGCCTTTTAAATCCATTTCTGGCCACCACACCTGCCTAGCCTTTCTTTTCCTCACACTTGCACATCTAGTACCTCCTACTGGCAACCAGCTTCTCCCAGCCCTGGAGGCTGTCTCACATTCGACAGCTAGAATAATACCCCACAATCGTTTTGATCAGTCCTCCTCGTTGTAGCTGGTGCATGAAATCTTGAGTTTAAGACTGCTTCAGACTTCATCTCCTCCCCAATTGAACTTGACCAGACTTTCACTTCCCATTAGGAAGTGAAACATAGCAAACCAACATGTTACCTCCAGTAAAATCACTACCTATTTTTCCAAGTTCGGTTTCAGAATTACTCCAGCAATGACCCCTTTCATGGCTACCTGGGTTTCGGGCCTACTAGTTACTCTGGCCGACTGTTTTTGAATAGCTATTCAGTAATTGGCATATACTGGTGCCTGTGACCTTAAATCTTATTTTTTTGAAGTAGTGGCAACACAGAGAGCACACACTGTGTCCTAGTGCAGACCCAGACCGAAGGGGCTCCGGGCTGCATCCAGCTCCCCCAGGATGTGGAAGCCAGTTGGCGCGGGTGCCGGCCAGGGACCACAGGGAGCCGGCGCTCGACTTGGAGGAACTCCCGGGATGGCGCCAACGCAAGTCACACTTCTGCTGGCACTGCAGGGCCTCCTCCCCGCAAGAAGACCTAGGCCCTGTTGACTGCCTGGGGTTTAGACACCATAAACCTGTCCAACCAGGGCAGAAATAAAGAAACCGTCTCCAGGACCGTAGAGCGTCATTGCACATTAAGACGGCTCAGCCGCACCGCTTTGCTCAGACACGTGGAAGCCTCTTATCTCCCCTCGAGTGGGGCCACGTGACCAGTTCCCTCCAACCAACTGTGGGAGGAAGTGACGTAGTGGGCGAATCATATGTCCCTGCAGGCGAAGCCCGGAAGAGCCGGCAGAGTCCTGCCCGCCCCTCCTGTGGATGTAAACCGGGCACCACATGGGGTGATGGCCAAGTCACAAGAGCACAGTGGCCTGGACACCGAGTCCCACCAGAGGACCGCTGCCCTGGAGTGTCATTAGGGCCTGTTTGGGGATCCGTTTCTGCAGCGTAACCTAGCCTATTACAACTAATATGCAATCAGTCCTGCATTTTGATGCATTATTCTGATTTAATGAACTTTTTTAATTAAAGAAGGAAGGCAAACAAGTGGTTGGTTTCTTTTTGGTAGCACTGTGGTTCTGGAATACTTGATGGATTGGGGGACGTGGCCTAATGTCGCCCCGCTTGCTCCTTTTGTAGCAGGAATTGCTTTCCAGATTGACATAGACTGAGCGGTCATGTTTGGTGCCAGTGCTGCAGTCCACACAGACCTGAGGTCAGGGCGCTTGGTCTGTTCCTTACATTTTTGTTTGTTTGTTTCTGTTGCTCCATTTTTCAAAAATTGTAAATGAGTTCTACATCTACAGTGAATGATTCAATGTTGGAATAAACATCCATCCAGGTGAAATGACACTGGGTGAAGTTTTTGTTTGTTTCCATTTTCTAAAGTAAGACTTTTCCTTTATAAATACTACATACATTATGCATACACAAATAATAACTAATTCTATTTTACTTACATCTTCTCTGTATGGGAGTATTAAATTGTTCAAATGTGTGGGTCACACGGAAATAATTATTTTGAAATGTTCATTTGAGTTTGCATAAATATTATATATACATTTTAAGTTGTATTTAAAAGGTGATTTGTATGATACTTGCCCCATATTTTAACTAATTATAATTAGACTGTGTTGCATTTTGTATGTTGGCTGAACAAGTGTTTAAAGACGTTCTTATGTGCCTTTAATCCTAGCCCAAGTAATGACTACATACCTCATTTTACAGGGTTTTTATTAGGGAATGCTTAGTGAAAGTTTCACTTTGCCTTTGCCTTTAAATTATGTCCTTTCATAGTGCAGTGTAAATTTTATTAGAACTGGAGCATTTGTTTTTAACATACTTACCTTCACCATTGTTAAATGAAATACACTTTCCCTTAAGATTTAATTAAAAGTTTGGGGAGGAGGTGGAGTGATAGTAATATATGCTTATAATAGACAGTACCAAAAAGAAAAGACACACACACAAAAATGAAAATCACTCACAATCCCACCCACCATGCATCCTTCCCCCTCCCCCATGTTCAGCATGGGCTCACACTGCATATAAACTGTATCCTACCTCTTTCATTGTCTATGTCATTCTCTTACAACGATTTTTAGAGGCTTCCTCATGTTCCAACATCTGTATGTACTGTAATTTTTTTTAAATACTATCATTTTCTTTTTTTAATAAATTTTATTTATGTTATTTATTTATTTATTTATTGGCTGTGTTGGGTCTTTGTTGCTGCACACAGGCTTTCTCTAGTTGCAGCAAGTGGGGGCTACTCTTCATTGTGGTGCACGGGCTCCTCATTGTGGTGGCTTCTCTTGTTGTGGAGCACGGGCTCTAGGCACGTGGGCTTCAGTAGTTGTGGCACATGGGCTCAATAGTTGTGGCTCGGACTTCTTAGGTGGCGCAATGGTAAAGAATCTGCCTGACAATGCAGGGGACACGGGTTCGAGCCCTGCCCTGGGAAGATTCCACATGCCACGGAGCAACTAAGCCCGTGCGCCACAACTATTGAGCCTGTGCTCTAGAGCCCATGGGCCACAACTACTGAGCCCATGTGCCGCAACTATGGAAGCCCACGTGCCTAGGGCCCGTGCTCCACAACAAGAGAAGCCACTACAATGAGGAGCCCGTGCACCACAATGAAGAGTAGCCCCGACTCGCAGCAACTAGAGAAAGTCTGTGTGCAGCAACAAAGACCCAATGCAGCCAATAAATAAATAAAATAAATAAATTTATAAAAAAAAAATAGTTGTGGCTCATGGGCTCTAGAGTGCAGGCTCAATAGTTGTGGTGCACGGGCTTAGTTTCTCCGCAGCATGTGGGATCTTCCTGGAGCAGGGATCAAACCCATGTTCCCTGCATTGGCAGGCAAATTCTTAACCACTGCACCACCTAGGAAGTCCCTATATGTACTGTAATTTAAAAATACTTCTATTACAGAACATTTATTTGCAACTCATCAGTGTTGTAAACGTTGTATTGAATCTGCTTGTACATCGTAGGCAGAATGACAGCCCTGCTCCAAAGATGCCCATGTCCTAACTCCTGGAACCTATGAATATGTGACTATGTAGCAAAAATATGTCACTTTGAAGTTGTGATTAAGAACCTCGAGATGGGGAGATAACCTAGGTGGACCTAATCTAATCACATGGGTTCTTGAAAGAAGACAACCTTTCCTGGCTGTGCTCAGAGAAAAAGATGTGACAACAGAAACAGGGTCAGAGACATGCCATGTTGCTGGCTTTGAAGATGCAGGAAGGGAGCTGTAAGCCAAGGAATGTAAGCACCCCATCCTCTGGAAGCTGGGGAAGTCGAGAAAGGAAAAGATTCTCCCCTAGAGCCCCTGCAAAGGAGCACAGCCTTGCCAACACCTTGATTTTAGCCCAGCGAGACTCATGTTGGATTTCTGACTTACAAAACTGTGAGATAATACATTTGTGTGGTTTTAACCCACTAAGTTTGTGGGAACTTATTACAGCAGCAATAGAAAACTGATACCTGATTTTTGTGCACCATTTTTTTAGTTTTCCTTTGGAGTCAGCTCCTAGAAGAGTTTTCAAGGTACCTAATACACATTGCCAACCAATCTACCATCTCATCAGCAATCTATAAAGGCCCACCTCACTTGCCCCCACCCACCCTGAGACTTAAGTTCCTATGTGTCCTGTTGTTTCATGTTCTTTCATTTAAATTGATGATAGTAATTATACCAAATACTAGTAGCCTCAATAGTAGCCAATTGAGGGTTTACTATGTGCCAAGCACTATGTAAACACTCACTCACTGAATCCTCACAACAACTCTATGAGGTATGTTACCAAAATTACCCCCCATTTTACAGAAAGAGGAAACTGAGGCATGGAAAAGTTAAGGATGTGCTAAAGCTGGAGTTAGACCCCATGAAGTCTGGCCCCAAAGGGGATGTTCGTTGATGAGTCTTCCCATAAAATCAAAGCTCCTAAAGGCAGGGTCGGCCTCCTCTACCTCTCCCACCTTGCTTACTCTAGTGAGCCTCAGGTTTTCCCCGGTGGTAGCAAAATCCAAAGTAGTAACAGTTGTCACGAAGAGCTCTGTACATGGAGATTGGTATGTAAAACATTTATAAGTTCATATGTACGTATGTGAAACATGTATGTGTGTGTGTGTTTAGTATGTAAAGAAGTGTTGTCATTCTCCTGCCTTTGCTTGTGGTCAGCCACAGAATAATTGAAGTATTCTGTAACCATTAAGACTCACCTCTCCAGCTGCCAGATAGCTGTGCTCACACACGCTCCTGTGTATCAGACACTACGCGAGGTGCCAGAGACAACACGAGGTGCCGGAGACAACACTGAACCAGGCAGAAGGGAAGGGCTGTATTCGCTCCGCTGCTGTAACACACACCCCACGCGGCAGTAGCCAAACAAGACGCAACTTACGTGTCCCTTCTCAGTGCGGTGGGAGCCCAGGGCTGTGAGGGCAGGCGCCTCTGTGGTGTCGGAGGCCCAGGCTCCGGCTCTCTCGTCGTTCTGATCCCTTGAGCAGCGGTCCCCCACCTTCTTGGCACCAGGGACCCGTTTCATGGAAGGCAACTTTTCCATGGGGGTTGGGGGGCAGCGGGGAGAGATGGTTCGGGTGGTGACGTGAACCACGGGGAGCGACGGGTAGCAGCAGACGCAGCTTCGCTCACACGCCGCTCACCTTCTGCTGTGCTACCCGCTTCCTAACAGGCCTTGGACCAGTAGGGTCTGCAGCCCAGGGGCTGGGGACCCCTGCCCTAGAGCAAAGATCGCGAGCGTTTTCTGTAAAGGACTGGAGTAAACATTCTCAGCTGTGCCCCCCGTTCGGTAGAGGATGCGCAGTGGCTGCGTTCCAGCACGGCTTCATCCACAAAAGCAGGCCACAGGCCGTGATGTGCAACCCACACCTGGGCGTCCTGTCACGTCTCTCACACCCAGACCTGTTCTGCTCAGGTCTCTGCCACCCCTCCCTCCACCTGTCCGTCCAGGCTCAGGCGCCTGCAGGTGGCACTCAGCCTGGCGCCCGGCACACAGCAGGCCCAGCGCTCTCCCACCTCAGCTTTGCATCCCCCGCTACTGCCCGCGTCGGGCTCCCCACAGCAGGCCTTCTCCACGGCCACCTCGTCTCCTGTGTCGACAGACTGCAGCTGGAACGGCTGAGGACACTGCTGGATCCAGCCCTCGGGCTCCCCCGTCTGACCAGGCCCCCAGCCTTTGACCCGATCACAGCCACTGCCTCCCCCTGGGCCTCCAACCTCCTCAGCAATTCCCCCTCAGGCTTCTCTGCAGCTGCCTCCTCTTCTAAACGTGAGGCCCCGGCTCAGTGCTCAGGACCCTTTTCCACCCAGGAGGCCCCGGGCACTCCCATTGCTCTAGAATCATCCAGAGGTTGAGGATGGACGTCCCCACAGATCTCCAGCCCTACACTCCACCAACCTTCAGATGTGTCGGGGCCACAGCCCCCGTGCCATCTGCACTTGGGTACGAGGCCTCCCACACTGAAACAGTCCACCGAGGACCTCTGGGCCCCCTGCTCCCAACCAGACCCTCCCCCCACCCCAGGGCTCTTCCTCTTGGTCAAGGGCATCAGCAGGGCCCAGCTCTCAAGGGCCAGCTTGGGTGCTGGCCTCCCTATGCCCCTCAGCCTCTACCTGCTCACACCATCCTCTTGGGCATCTGCCGCTGCAGGGGACTGACTGCCGGGACTCCCGCCCGCCGCCCCACCCTGGACCGCTCTCCATCCAGCCCTGTGTCTCTGACATTCAAGTCAGATGATGTTCCCTCTCCCTTAAGACACCCCATTGGTACCCACTGCCCTTCCCACCCTATCCTCGGAGACCTACAAAGCCTCAGGGAGGCAGCCTCTGCCCTGTGGCCTCTACAGCTCCCCTGTCCCTGTTGCCCTGGCTCGCAGGGCCCTAGGTGCAGTGGCCTCCCACCCAGGAGGCTTTGCCCTTGCTCTTTCCTCTGCTGGAGGCTCTGCCTGCTGACCTGGGCGCAGCCAGCTTTCTGGTCACCCAGGTTGTTCCTCAGATGGACCTCCTTGGGGAAACTTCCCCTGAGCCCCCAGGTACCCCAGCCACCTCCCCTGCTGGTCACGCCACCTCTTTGCTGCCCTCACAGCATGTCAAGACCTGAAATACTCCTTGACCCCCTTGCTTGCTTCATCCCTGCACGACCTTGTCTGTACTGTCCTCTGCTCCGCCCACAGCCCCGGGACAGGTCCCCGCTCCTGGAGGTGCTCAGTAAATATTTTTAAATGAATAAAAATTTCCAGCTCTCCCATCTCTGATTTTAATTTTATGGTTGAAGATAATAGTCCAGCTAAAGTGAAGATTTTTTACTGCCTTTTGTATAGAGTGGAATAAAAACTTGGTTGGGTTTCCCCTCTTTTCCTGATGGGGAATTGAGGGATCAATGAACAAAGGAAAATAAATTAGATCAACAGTCTGATCAGAGAGAAGAATGTGTATCCAAGTTCTCAGGCTCTCCTCAGTGGGAAAGTTTTGAATTTGATATTGAAAATGCTTTGGGGCTTTTTCCATCAACCTATTTTATTTTGGTAAAATAAATATACATAACACAAAACTTACCATTTTAACCATTTTTACAAGTACAGTCTAGTGGCGTAAAGTACATATATGGTTATGTAACCATCACCACCATCCACCTCCAGGACATCTTCATCTCCTCAAACTGAGATTCCAAACGCATTAAGCACTGACTCCCCTTCCCCTCCCCCGCCAACCGCTGGTCACCTCTGTTCTACATTCTGACTTCCAATTTGACCACACTAGGTACCTCATATAAGTGGAATCATAACAACACTTGCCCTTTTGTGACTGGCTTCTTCACTCAGCATGTTTTCAAGGTTCAATCCACGATGTAGCACGTGTCAGAATTTCCTCCCCTTCTAAGGCTGAGTAGTATCCCACGGTCTGTATAGATCGCGTTTTGCTTTTCTTCCATCAGTGGACGCTTAGGTTGTTCCCACCTTTTGGCTACTGTGCATAGCGCTTCAGTGAACACGGTGCACAAATACTTGTTTCAATCCTTTTGGGTATATACCTAGAACCCAAATTGCTTTTCAGCATTACTCAGTATTGGGGATGGGGCATTCCAAGCTGGTAACCTAAAGGGTTTCCGGTAGCCATGCGTGCTCCGAGGTGCTCCTTGCAGGAGGGCAGTCCGGGATTAGAGTACACTCATCCTCCTCGTCCAGTCCCCACACAACCATGGCAAAGGGAAAGATAAAGCAAGTGAACCTGCATTCCACTCAAAAATCTCCCCCACTCCATTTCCAATAAAGACAAAACAAAATGTAAAAATAAGACATTTTTATTAAAAGCTGAAGTGTTTTCAAAGTTTATACATGCAGACAGATAATTCCATCACGTGGATTTCTGAACTCACTGACAAGCAGATACAAACCGGCCTGGCAAACACACACCAGCTTCCTAATTGGCTGAGTACTTGTATTTGGACTCAGCCGGGTCACTCGGAGGGAAACCCGACACTTACCAGCATGTCCCTGCTGCTGTCGTGCCGTGACTAGACACACAGAGGGGAGGGAACATCCCTGCCACATGGTCGGGAAGAAAAGCACCAGGCTCTCTGCTCTACCCCAGCGGCTGTGCCCACCAGGACCAGTCCATCCAGGCAAGTGACTGGCGGCTGGGTTCCCAACACTGGAGGCTCATTCCAATCAACCGCGCGCTTTAAACAAAATCCTGGCTGCCTGAGTCACGGGCCCATTACAGCAGCATCCTTGGGAATGCCAGCTGATCAAGGCTGCTTTCTGCAAGCTCCCTGGGAGTCTGATGCCCACGGAGCGGGCGGAACCACTGCAGCTTTTTCTTTCTCAATCCTTACCTTCTTATAAGCTGCCCCGGTTCTGATTTGAACATTTGGCATGTCAGACACGCGTCTCGAGTTATGAAGTTACCACACATGGATGCTTCGTTTCTATCACTGATTTATGAAGGCTTAAAAAAAACAGAGCACCCAGATTTCATAAAAAAATTTATTTTCATATAAAAGTGCCAAAATATCCACCAACGTCAATCTATGTCAACAACCAGTTTACGCTAGTAATCAAAACACAAGCCTTTTTATTCACATTGTTCAAAACTCGAATCTTGTTCACACGTTCCCACAGTAGCTCGAGTCTCTAGACAGCGGGAAGTTTGCGTTCCTGTTCGCCCTAGTCCATATGTCCAGGTCCATGTAGGCGCGGAACGGGTTAAACCCGGGGTAGTACTCCTTGCACAGGACCGCCTGGTTTTCCATGTGAGTCGAGTGCTCCGTGGTGGGACTGATGGGGCAGCAGTTCTCATACATGTCGCTCTGCGGGGCCCAGATGGAACCAAAAAGTCCAGACATCGGAGACAAGCTTCGGGTGCTTGTGAGGTAGGGCTGAAGGGTACATGAGGAGGAAAAAACCAAAACGACACGAAAGACATGTTTAAAAAATAAAGAAGCCGTAGAAGAGCGAGGTCAAGGTTGACTATATACCAGGGGCTACCACGGTGGAATCAACCCAAGCTACCTGGACGTCACTACACTATTCTCAACCACCTGGGTGGCTTTAATTCCATTTTTCTCAAACAGAAGGTCGTGAAATTTCCATCAAACTAGATAAACTTATTTCAACCCAAGGAAGGACCCACAGGTCGAATGCCCTCTATCTGTAAAAAAGTGGCGGAGTGGGTGTCAGAGAGGCCCAGAAGGTGTCCACAGGCAGGAAGCCCTCTGGACCCGTCGCTGACACTGCCTGACCTTCCTGGAAGGTTCATCTCATCTTCCCCACCGATGAAGGGTCAGAGGGGCCACAGGAACACAGCTGCATCCCAGAGGGCTTCCTGGCCCAAGTTCAATGTTATCGATAACCATCTCTCCTCGGTGTTGTTTGGGGCATCTTAGCTGTCAGTGTCTGCAAGCCCCTGCCCATCTGACTATGTGTGATGTGCCTGCGGAGGGTGGCTGGTGACCTAAGGGGAACAAGCCAGGCTCTGGCAGATCTAAACCCAACCCTAAAGCTACAGAGAGACCAGGATGAGGGAGGCACTGGGAAGAACCCAGGCCACAGCAGGGCCGGGCAGCACTGACCGGAGAGCTGATGAGACCGGCGTGTCCCCAGGCAGTTGGCACGTTGGGGGGGCTGTTCCAGGCAGACTGGGAGCTGTGGTCAATAAAGTCTGTCTGAACGTCGGCAGGACAGGGGAAGCCATTGGGGTAGTTCATGTTTTCTACAAAGAATGGGAGACATCAACAGAGATGAACATTTTTCTGGAGAGAATGGAATTCTCGCTCTCAGACAAAAAGCTTTCAAGGCCTTACTATATTAAGTTAAAGACAGACATAAAAGAATTACTCCATGAGACACATCACACCTGGGGAGCCCTCAGGAAGTTCTTCCTCTGGGCTTGATTTTCTGTATTTGATAATTTGATGGGACTCTTTCTAATACACAGAATATACTAAAATACTGCTGTACTTTATAGTAGTAAATACTACCATAGATTTGAATAGTGTCAAGGATTTTTACCAGTCCTTAAATTTTTCTTTTACTGCCTGTCATGCCAGTGTCGGCCGTCTGCATATACACCATATGCATTGATAAAAGCAATAGGAGACCAAGCACTTCTCAGAGAGCCGTCAGAAGATATATACACAGCCTCACAGGCAGGGAGAAAGTTACCACAGCACCCCCTTGCGGTTACCATAGAGCACTGCATATATCAAAACCCAGATAAGTACAAGCATCTGTACTTATATCCGAGCTCAGGCATCTGCAATTTTTCACAATTTCCCCTCCAAGCCCCTTGCCTGACTTCTGCAGCACCATTCAGGGGCAAAAGAGTCAGGACATGCTGAGGAGCAAGCACGTAAATGACTCTACCTCGCCTGGGACTTGTCTGCCTAAAAAGAGTAACTAACAACAAAAGTCCCAGCCTCCCAGTGGATAATCCACAATGTTAGGTCCACAAAGATCCAAATGACCCCAGGACTAATTTGAAGGACTACTTTGTAGGACTAAATAGATGAGGGTTATCTGTGCAAGTCCCCAGACAACTGGGTTTAGAGGGCTTTTCGAGGCCATTTAAAAGTACACATGGCAGCCGTGCCGGACCACGTGAAGGACTCAGAGGCCTCCTGGAAGAGCATTCTCAAAGGCACATTCTTTGCAGTTAAGGCCTTAGGTCCACACCCTTCCTACTCTGACTTTCTGAGAATCAAAGAATGGCACTGGGATTGCCCAAATAGCTTTACCTTCTGGAAAGGCATTGTAGTCGTTCAATTCCAGGGGGCAGTACACACTGGGAAACTGGCCTTCACACGTTGCATTCCAATCAATGAAACTACTAGAAAAAACAAGGGGTCTAGTGTGAGAAACACGATGTCAACAGATCAAGGAAAGAAAGGGGAGAACGATTTTACCGCCCAGCATCCTCATCACTGCTAATTCCTCAATTTTGGAAAACAAAAAAAGTACTTTATGGTCACAGAACCAAAGACTTACTAACTCAACGCTCATCACCAATGACATAGCACCGCAGGACGCACGGCTCAGACTGGATGCCTACTTCCTTTAAATGCGGATGTAATTAATGCAGGGAATACAGGTAATCACACTGTAATACTCTATGTGGTGAGAGATGGTGACTAGACTTAACGTGGTGATCATTTTTTAATGTATAAAAATATCAAATCACTATGTCGTATACCTGAAACTAACACAATACTGTATGTCAATTATAATTCCAAAGAAAGTCGGAGATGGAGTTTGATCTGCTGCGTATGGCGAGTACTCGGGTAAAAGGCGAGCAAGGGAGCTTTTCTTTAAATGAGACAAAAAGTGCAACTAAATATGCATGGATAAGCAAAATGGATCAAAACCTGGCTTTCAGTTTGCCAGAGATGTACATACACTTCAACCGTAAAAAACTCCCACCCATGGTTAGGTGAGACCACGTAAGCAGGATCAATATGTGAAAGAGAAAATTGCTCTCACTTTTAACTAAAAGAAAGTGTATTCTCAAACAAACAAGCAAAACACCCTAAAAGCCCCATCCACTTCTGCTGTCTAACCAGAGGCAGAACCCCTGGCTGTGGCTTCGTCAGCACGCGGAGGACTGGAAGCCGCCGAGGGTCCCAGCACCCACCCGCGGGGCTCAAACACACCTGCTACTAACGGCCACCTCCCACCCAGGGCAAGGCCAACGCTCGTCTCATGCAAATCACAGCAGTACAGGCTATGATTCACGGCAGATGCTTTGATCCCAATTGCAATCTGGATTTTCACTATAGAAATAAGAAAGTAACAACCTCTGTAACAAGCTGAAACCCCTAAAAAGCTTCTAATGGACTCTGATTAAGCACAGATATTAACATTTTCTCAAGTTTTCATAATCGAATGATGAACCCAATGGCAAGTCTAAGAAGCTGCCACTGTGGAACTATTTGTCAAAACTCAAGTTATTTGATCTTTAAAAAGGTTAAGTGTGCTCAGGATTAAAGCCATGGAAAAATGGAAAATTTTGTTCTGTGAGCAGATAAGAATTATGAGGAACTGGTTTTTTTTTTTTTTTTTCTCAATTTTGCCTCTAATATAGGAAGAGCTCATCTTTTCAATTTAAAAAGGAAAGCATGACAAGGTCACTGGCTGTATTACTTTTTTCCTTCTGTGTTTCTCTCAATTCCTGGCTTGTAATTTTTCAGACATCACAACTCAACTCCAAAAGGCAGATGGCAACACTGAGCTCAGGTGCTGGGGAAGGAAGCCCAGGCCTGGCTGTTGTAAGGACATCCAGCCCCTGCACCCTGGGCCCCAAGAGGCGGCCACTGTCGGGACAGAGCACGTACCTGCTGTGCACAGGGGCGGGGGCAGGCAGCACGGCCGGCCCGTTGCTCTCCAGGGCGCAGCCAAAGCTGCTGGTCACACACACGGGCTGGGCGGGCCACAGGTCCCCTGGAGGGTAGAGACCTGTGGAAGAAAACAGGTCTCTCAGGCCCCCTCCTTCTCATGCAGCCCTCAGCCACCCTTCCTGCAGGACCAACTCCACTCCTCCTCCCTCTGGGAAGCGCCCCCAACATCAACTCAGGCTTCCCCACTGCTAACGCCCTTTGGCGTGTAAAGTACAAGGACAGCGCACTGCTTTGACCTGCACTTCAGACGGGACACAACTGTCTCCTGGCCTGGATTACAAGATCATGGCAGTGACTCAACAAGCACTGGAGGGCCTGCCTGCTTCCTGCAAAGCCCCGTCAGGATTCCCAGGACACAGCAGTGAACACGTTGACGTTCAAGTGAGCGGAGACAAAACAACAAACAAAAGAAGTAAGAAGCTGGGAAAACGGTGCCATTACAGCCCCGGGGCTGAGACACAAGGATTCTGCGGCAACAGAGGGGGAACCAACCTCAGCACCAGGGGAGGGAACACCCTGGACCCCAGAGGTACAGGGTGTGGAGTGACATGAGTGAGTCCAGTTTTCTAGAACCGCCCCTGAGCCTTCCTCGGGAGGGACCTGTCCCAGCTTGGCATTCCCAAGCCGTGGAAGCACCTGCCTGCCTGCCGGCTGGGTCAGCCAACATGGCCATACAGTCCTAAACTCAGTTTAAGCACTGTCCCCCTAAACCATTTCAGGGGACGCCCAACACCTGCTCCTCCCAGCAAACACCTGTCAGCACCTCTGCTTGTTTCCTGCCTTCACCATCAAAGCCATTGTTCATTCGTGGGATGCATGGAGGGATGGAGGGATAGATGGAGGGAGGGATGGATGGATGGAGGAAGGGAGGGAGGGAGGGATGGATGCATGGATGGATGGAGGGAGGGAGGGAGGGAGGGAGGGATGGATGCATGGATGGATGGATGGATGGATGCATGGATGCATGGATGGATGGATGCATGGATGGATGGAGGAAGGGAGGGAGGGAGGGATGGATGGATGGATGGATGGATGCATGGATGGAGGGATGGATGGATGGATGCATGGATGGATGGATGGATGGAGGGAGGGATGGATGGATGGAGGGATGGAGGGAGGGAGGGATGGATGCAGGGATGGGTGCATGGATGGAGGGATGGGTGCATGGATGGATGGATGGAAGGAGGGAGGGAGGGATGGGTGCATGGATGGATGAAGGGAGGGATGGGTGTATGGAAGGATGGATGCCACTGGTTGGTGGCATGGATTAAAGGGACAGGCTGACCATCTGCACACAGGTAGGGCCTCCACAAAGAAAGACTAGACTCAACTATTCAAAATGCACTGGGAACCCAAAGGTTTACAGCCAGGCAGGCCACACTGGGGACACTACCTGCCTGTGCCCCTCATGAGGCAGGTCCACGTGGGGGGTGGAATATGTGGGCACAGCACTCGCTTTCCAGGCAGCATGCGCATCCCCAGGGCTGCACCCCAATGTGGGAGCCAGCGATAACCACCCTCCTACAGATGCGGAGACGTGCCGCTCACTGTGGTCAGAGAGACCCTCGAGCGTTTAAAGAAATACCACTGGAGCCCATGCAGCTGTCATAGCTGTGAGGGTCTTCCAAGGACGAGGCCCGCCTCCTAAGGCCGCTCTGGTGTTTCAGAGCCTCACTCAGCGGCTGGAGAGGGCTTCTATGGGTCAGTCCCGCAGGGCGGGGCATCCTGCCGTGTGAGTCCTGTTGAGAGCCACTGGAACCAGAGGCTGGAGGAGCCGATTAAGAGATCTGGTCCCTGCTTCTGTCAGACCCACCAAGAACAGTCTCTAGAGTCACGTACTCATGGAGTAAATGGATCAGAAGCCAAGACCATACAGAAATGAGAGGGGTGTATATTTCTGTGAGACAATCTGTGGGTCTCACGTTTCTTTACTTTCTGGAGCAGATGCTCTGGTTGCCCACATTCTGACCTATCTTTCCAAGGATATTTGCTAAACTAAGCCTCAGAAGATGGAGACAGGGTCCTCTAGAGCAACTCTGCTTCATCCAACATAATAAAGATAACATCTCCTGCCTATTATTCAAAACAAAACAAAACAAAAAACAGTAGGCTCCCTAAGCTCATGGCTCCTTTCCTGTAACGCAACCACTGACCACCGCAGGTGCAGACGCCCCTGCATCGCCCCCTAGAGACTGGGGCCCTGGCCAAGGTGTTCTTACAAGATGCTCAGGCTGCCTGCTGTGCTACGTGTCCTATTCTCCGACCCAGTAGTCTCTTGTTCTCTGGCAGCATCTACAAAATCATGGCAGGCTAACTTGTTAGCCCGTACATAGGATAAACACCTCAGACCCCTCCCCATTCTTGACAGTGACGTGCTCTGACTCATATGCAACACCACCCCTCTGGCTGCTGTGCTAAAGCTAAAAACAGATGGTAAGGTGGTGGCGGATGCTACCCAGACGCACTGTGGTGATCGTTTTCCAATATGCACACATGCTGAATCGTTACAGTAGTTATACGCCTGAAACTAAAATGACGTTATTTATCAATTATATCTCAAAAAAAAGAAAATAAACAACTAGACAGGACTTCCCTGGTGGCACAGTGGTTAGGAATCCGCCTGCCAATACAGGGGACATGGGTTCGATTCCTGGTCCGGGAAGATGCCACGTGCCGAGAAGCAATTAAGCCCGTGCGCCACAACTACTGAAGCCCGCGCACCTAGAGCCCGTGCTCTGCAACAAGAGAAGCCACGGCAATGAGAAGCCCGTGCACCACAATGAAGAGTAGCCTCTGCTCGCCACAACTAGAGAAAACCTGCATGCAGCAATGAAGACCCAACGCAGCCAAAAATAAAGGACAAAACAAAACAGCTAGAGAGTGAGGTGAGGTGACAGCAGAAGCAGAGAGACCTGTTGGGAGGCCGTGGTGAGAAATAACGGCAGCCGTGGGGAGAAGCGATCGGGGTCTACTTGGAAGGCAGAGGCTGCGAGAGTGAGACGACAGACCCCACGTGGGGACGAGGGAGAGCGTCCAGGATGCCGCCCAGACTTCCGCCTGAGCAACAGGGAAGCCCGAGGGGGAGGCTGTGTGAGGAGCAGGGCTGAGGAGCTGCGCGCCCAGGCCGGGACACCCGCGCGGCCCCGAGGACAGACGGCGCTGGCGCTGGCGCTGGCGCTGGCGGTGCGGGGCCCAGGCCGACGGCGCAGAGGCGGGAGCTGTCGGGGGGCTGGAGGTGGGCGGACCCCCCAGGGGAGCGTGGCCTGGACGAGCCCGAGAGCTGGGGGCGGCGAGGGGGACTGCGCCGGAACCCCCGAGGCCACCGCCCGAGCAGGAGGTCCCGGGTTGACGTGGAGGCCGGGACCGGGGGCTGGGGTGCGAGGCTCCCAGACGCGGAGGCGGCCGGGGCCCCGCAGACGCTGCGCGGGGGTCGCGCAGCACAGCAGCCACGGCGGCCTCGGGGAGGGCGGCAGGGAAAGGAAGCTCACCAGCAGCCAGACGGCCCCCCACGCAGCTCCCCCAGAGAGGGGGGCCCAGAGGCCGCCGGGCAAGGGAGAGGGTCTGGCTGCTGCTGCGCGGCGGACGGCATAGGAGGTCTCACGGGGTACTTGTGTGCTGGCGGGGACCACCCGCTAGAGGAAAGCCGACGCCGGCACCGGGAGCGGGACGGCTGCAGAGGAGGCCAGCCTGCCAACCACGGGCCACAGCGCCAGGGCGGCGGCTGGCGGGCGGGGGAGCCTCTCTCTGCCCCGGGAAACAGGAAGCATCAGCTAGGAGCACGAGGCAGAGGCACCGGGAGGGGTGGGGGGTCCGCAGCCGCCCAGGAGGCCGTCAGCCAGTCGGCTGCGTGTGCGCTGCCCTCTGGCCGCGCCCATCTGCACGGCACCTGGCAGAGAGGCTGGAGAGCTGGGCAAAAGCACACCCGTGGCTTCACAAGGAGAGTGCGGCACAGGGCGAGGAGGCCCGGAGGTGATGGAACAGCGGGGCGCGCCAAGGAGGTGGGGGCAGCGCAAGGGACGGGACCAGGCCCTGTGGACAGTGACGGTGACCAAGGGCCGTTTCTGTAGTGACGTCAGGGCCTAAACAGGGATTGTAACGGGTCATCAACAAGTAACTGCAGGTTACTCATGAAGACGAGGTAAAAAGGCACTTGAAACACATACACGCAACACGGGTAAGACACAAGATGACATCACAATTCTCCAACTGACAACAAAAACAAAGACAGGAGAACATGCCAGGTGTTCCTGTTTTGACACAGGTTTTTTTCTTCCTCCCCACTAACTAAATCCTGTCCCCACTGTACTACCTCAAAGAAAAAAGGTGGTACCTTCTAAACGCCCCCAAACCTTGCCTCAGCAAGTTCCTGAATTTAGAAGTATTTTTTCATCGAAAACACTTATTTTTATTGGACTAATGATTAGATCCAACTCACAAATAATTCATTTCTGTTGATAATCTCCCTGCAGCCACAGAGCAGCACAGGAGCCTCACACCTTCAAGGTACAAGCACTCCACTGCGCGGGGCAGGCTTTAATCCAGCACCATTTACACGAGCAAAAGCAAGAGCCAGACATGCCACAGAGGGTGACACCCAGCTTGTCCTGCCGCAAGTCCCGAGCCTGGTCAGGCAGGAAGGAGGCCCGAGGAGAAAACAGGAGACACGAACACGACACGAGGGCGAGAGAGACGAAGGCAAGGAGAAGGGAGAAGGGACGGGAGGGGGCCTGGAGGTAACCTCCGGGACAGACACCAGGGCGGAGTGGGCTCCCCTCCCACTGGCCCTGTGTGCAGGCTCCTGGGCCGCCGTCCCCGCCTGGCTGAGGCCGCAGAGGCTCAGTGCTTGGCATCCGTGCAGGAGGGAGGCTGGACCAGGGGACAGGCTTCTGAGACGAGGCGGGAGGGGGAGCCAGGCAGAGATGCAGGCAAGGTAGAAGTCGGCTAACGGAGGTGCCGGCACTCAGTCTGCTCCCTGCTTTTCCACCATCACAGACCGGAAAGGGAGCCAAAGGCAGTGGCGGCGCCTGTAAAGGGGCCCCACCTTGCTCCGGGGCCTGTGCCCCACGAGGGAGCTGAGGGTGCATGCAGAAAGGGCGGCCGAGGCCAGGGGCCCCGAGGATGTTGGGGCAGAGGGCAGGGGCCTTCCCAATGCTCAAGAGCCCAGAGACGCGGGGCACCAGCCCTGCCCCCGGCCACCTCTGTCTGCCCTCAAGCTCACCGCCCAGCAGTGCGACACGGACACCTGGCCGGCATCTGGGCGAGAACAACACGCCTCACCTTTATCTTCTTCAACAGCTGCAGGCCCGGCAGGAAGGCTGGGACAGGGGGCGTCCGCGTGTGGGGAGAGGCTACTCACGTCTCTGGGGGGAGAGCAAGAAGAAGAGCCACTGACTCCCTCTGTCCAAGGAAATACTGAATTTCTGCAACCAAGTCTGATTACATTTTTACATTAATTCTTCCCCTCAAAACCATAAAGATGCTAGAGACATAAAGGCATACACCAAAAAAAAGGAATGGAGGATATTAAATTCCTAAGATCCAGTGAAGTCATTTTAATAAACACCAACAGCACAATTTTAACTAAGGCAGCTAAGGTAGTCTGCAGCTTCCAACCTGCTCCCAGCAGCTGGCAGCAACCCCCCACCTCTGGTTTACTCTGTACCCCTAATAGAAAGAGCTCCCACAGAGCTTTCCTCGTGCAAGTCCATTTTCATGACATCCCCGTCCTCTCATACTGCCTAAAAACCTAATCACACTCCTCATTCTGAAACCCTCTCCTTCTAATGTACCCTCCTCCTCTCCCTCGCAGTAAATGGTGCTTGTTTTTTTATCCGATGCTGCAGAAATCATTACATAGCAAAACTGTAAACGCGTGAGTATCTACTAGGTTCTTGCAAACTTCTCTGAATCATCAATGCTCAGTTTTACTCCAAGTCCTAGCAAAGAGGAGCTGGTTCCCATCCTTAGTATAACTACTGTTCTTCCTGCTTTCAGGAGTGACATCTTCTCTAATGGGGCCATATCGCTGAAAGGACCAGCAACACCA
Source organism: Hippopotamus amphibius kiboko (assembly GCF_030028045.1). Classification (NCBI taxonomy): domain Eukaryota; kingdom Metazoa; phylum Chordata; class Mammalia; order Artiodactyla; family Hippopotamidae; genus Hippopotamus; species Hippopotamus amphibius. The sequence continues at coordinate 83,931,631 of NC_080188.1, read as the reverse complement.
GAGATGCTCCCACACGAGCGTGTCATCTTGGAAGGGTTGTATTCTCTGAATTATTAATAAAATCAGATTTTACTTTCTCACATCCTTAAAAGGTTTTCCTATTTTAGCCTGCAGAACCAAGTACAAAGAAGAAACACCTGGAATGAGAGAAAAAGCAGTACCTAAAACATACTGTAAAGGCTGGAAAACGAAACACTTACGTGGGATTGCAGATGTTATGAGAAAGATTCAAAGAGATGGGAGCTTCAGAAGGAAAGTCACTTTGTGAAACACTGTCTCCTGCATAAAAAAAAAAAAAAGACATGATCACAAGTTTTTATAAGCACATACTCGACTGTATATACTCTTCTCTGTATACAGATCACTCATATGGTTAACCCTTGTGAGTTATTTTTCACTTTTAACTGATATTCACATATTCTGTCAATTTTTTAATTAAAAAAAGTTTACGTCTGAATATGTATAAAATTAGGGTCATGCTTCAAAAATACATTGTGTTTCTGGTCTTTTACACAATTAATTATACTGGGGACATTTTCACGATAGTCATCATACAACCTCCAAAGGCCGCCAGACTGCGTTTTACGTCCTGTGTAACAGCAAGGCCATCAATCTCCTTTCTCGTTCTCCTACTGTTGGCCTTAACCCCCCCAGCAAGAGCTGCACGTCTATGTTTTGTTGACGTTAAGCACCGATTTTAAAAACTCTCGCATTAGCATCTTCAGGCAAACTGTCTTCAGTGGCCAAGGAAAACATCCTCCCCACCAAACAGAACACCACAAGCCGCCCTGCATCCAAGCCCGCACGCGTCCTCCACGTGGGCGGCACTGTCCCTGCTCACTGTGGGGCTGGGGCATTGTGTATCATTTCTGTGTACGGCACAGTACACAGTAATAAACAGATGTACGTGGATGTCCGTAGTGCTGAAATTTTATGGGGGCGGGGGGGGAGGTCATTACGCAAACAGTGCCTAAAAAGGCACCTGCAGGAGGGGCTGACAATGAGAAAAAGGATGAGAAACGGACTGACATCACACGTGGGCGCTTGTCTAGGTTTTTTGGTACCAGGGCCCTGGTCTCCCAGGCAAGAGCGTCCTCACAGGTATCACTGCTGGCAGGAGACAGAGCAGAGGCCGCTGTGAGGAGCAGGGCCTGGTGGAAGGTGGGCTGGGCTCTGGGGGAGTCACGGGTTCCAGGGCGTCCAACAAGCCACGTGACCCCTCTAAGCCCAGGTCCCTGGAGGCACAGGGCCCCCCCCCCCCACGGCTCTGCGTAGAGTGAGCGCCCTGTGGACGCCACAGTGACACCGGTGACGGAACCCCGTCTCCCCGCCTGTCCTGACAACAAAGCTGAACCTGTACTGTGTGGGCTATGACAGTGAAAAGGAGTGAATTTAATATGTACGTAGACACAGAGTTATAAACAAACAGCGCTGCGTGAAAAAGCAAGACACAGCTTAAAATGAAGCATGATCTCCTTTATGTAAGTTAAAAACAATTCTCTATTGGGGACTTCCCTGGTGGTCCAGTGATAAGCAATCCGCCTTCCAAGGCAGGGGACGCAGGTTTGTTCCCTGTCAGGAAACAACCACGCAACACAACTACTGAGCTCTCACGCCTCAACTAGAGAGCCTGCATGCCGCAAACTACAGAGCCCACGCACTCTGGAACCCGCGAACCACAGTCACAGAGCCCACGCACCCTGGAGCCTGTGTGCCACAACTAGAGAGAGAAAACCCGCATGCCACAACTAGAGAGAAGCCTGCGCACCACAACTAGAGAGCCTGCAACTAAGGCCCAATCTGGCCGAAAATAATAAGTAAATAAATGAAATAAACATATATAAAAAAAAAAGAAACTTCCCTGGTGGTGCAGTGGTTAAGAATCTGCCTACAAATGCAGGGGACATGGGTTCGATCCCTGCACTAGGAAGATCCCACATGCCGTGGAACAACTAAGCCCGTGCGCCACAACTATTGAGCCTGTGCTCTAGAGCCCATGAGCCACAACTATTGAGCCTGTGTGCCTCAACTACTGAAGCCCACGCACCTAGAGCCTGTGCTCTGCAACAAGAGAAACCACAGCAATGAGGAGCCTGCGCACCACAGAGACGAGTAGCCCCCGCTCACTGCAACTATACAAAGCCCGTGTACAGCAATGAAGACCCACCCAACACAGCCAATAAATAAACAAATAAATAAACAATTCTCTATTTTGTTGGTGGATGTATGAATGTAAAATAAAGTGTGGACTAAAAGAACACACAGCAAGCCCATGACAGTGGACAGTGAGTTTCTCAAGCAGGAGGAAGTGGAACAGACTATAAAATATTACTTTCTAAAAAAAAATGTGGGCAAATATGACAAAATTAAGTTATTAATTCTAGGTGACAGAAATAGAGATGCTTCTTTGACTTTTCCTATATCTTTAAATTTTTCAAAACTAAGGGAGGCTGGGACTTCCCAGGTGGTGCAGTGGTTAAGAATCTCCCTGCCAATGCAGGGAACACAGGTTCAATCCCTAGTCTGGGAAGATCCCATGTGCCGCGAAGCATAAGCCCGTGTGCCACAACTACTGAGCCTGTGCTCTAGAGCCCACAACTACTGAGCCCACGTGCCACAACTACTGAAGCCTGCGTGCCTAGAGCCTGTGCTCCACAAGAACAGAAGTCACTGCAATGAGAAGCCCGGAAACCTCAAAGAAGAGTAGCCCCAGCTCACTACAACTAGAGAAATGCCACACGCAGCAACAAAAACCCAATGCAGCCAATAAATAAACAAATAAATTTATTTAAAAAAAAAACTAAGGGAGGACCACTCTTCATAGCAACATTATTCATAAGACTCAAAAGGTAGAAAAACCCAAGGGTCCATCAACAGATGAACAGATAAATAAAATGCAGTCTATACACACACAACAGAGGATTTATTATTCAGCCTTAAGAAGGAAGGAAATCCTGACATGTCACAGCATGGATGAACCTTGAAGACATCATGCTAAGTGAAATAAGCCAGTCACCAAAGGACAAGGACTGTATGACTTCACTTATCAGGTACGAGAGTATTCAAATTCATAGACAGAAAGTAGAACAGAGGTTCACACAGCTGCAGCGGGTGGGGAAGGGAGAGCTATGGTTTAATAGGTACTGAGTTTCTGTTTGGGACGAGGAGAAGGCCGAAAGGTGGATGGTGGTGATGACTGCACAGCAATGTGGATGTATTTAATGCCACTGAACTGTGCACTTAAAAACAGCTACAATGGTAAGTTCTGTGTTATGCATATTTTACCATAATAAAAAAATGTACACGTGAAAAAAATAAATGTGGAAGTTCTTCAAACTGTTTCCAAGATACAGACTTAAAAATAATAATAATAATAATAATAATAATAATAATAATAACGGCAGGAGGAAGGAAGGATGCAAGAAGAAGAAGGTGGATAAAATCCCAAGCCAAGCAAACACTGCAATGCACAGCCCTCTGTGCTCGCGCAGCGCCGGAAGGCAGATCAGGCCCCTGCCCTGGGCGCGGGGGCAGGAGGGCCGGGAGGCCTCAGCCCCGGACTCACCAGGCGGCAGGAAGTGCTGCGGGCCCAGCGCGGGCTTCTTGTCCCCGTCGGAGCTGCTCGCGCTGCTCCAGCTGCCCCAGCTGCCCCGGCTGGCGCGCACGCTGCCCGAGGAGCTGCCACAGTCCGAGCTGGAGTCCGAGCAGGCTTTCTCCGCGCCCTTCTTCCCCGGCTTCCGGAAGTAACCTTCTGCGGGAAGTGAGAGAGGAGGCGTGTTTCGCTTACATGACTCTCAACCTGATGCCACTTCCAATCAAAGGAGAGAGGCCAAGTTAAGAAGACGGCAAGGCTCCGCTTCAGCATCTGCTCCCTCCGTGCATCCAGAGAGGAGGCAGACGCTCCCTGAAACTGACCACGGGCCCCGGGGAAGCCACGGGGGTGAGCCACGCGGGTGAGCCACGTGCCCCACCGACTCCGCTGCGATGAACGCCGTCTGGGCTAAGACAGTCAGCACCAGTGATCATCTCAACCTAAAAGTGGTTCTGGAAATAACACGTGCTTCTCTCGAGAAAATCAAGGCCACTCTCTCTCAGACTGAAGATGTGTAGGTCATTTCTATTTTATTAAAATGTCCATATATATACACACATACATATATACATATAAAATGAATCACTTTGCTGCACACCTGCAACTAACTCACCACTGTAAATCAACTATACTCTAATAAAAATGTTTTAAAAGATGTCCAACCAAGAGGGTCAGAGTATTATGTATGCGTGGGTGGGAAGAACCTCCAGGAAGGCCATGAAGCGACACGCACGTGTCCAGGAAATGAATGAGAAACCTCTGCGTCCTGGGTGCACCGAGGTGGGCACGTGTCTGGGAATGTGGGTGTCGGTGGGAGCACCACAACCTCCACACCACCCACCCCGGGGTACCATCAGCGGCCCTTTCCTCTCCCGCCATCCTCCGCCGCACCCTGGACCCAGACCTGGTGCCCTCCACTGCCCACTCCCAGGTCACCGCCCGGCAGTCCTCCGCGGGGGCAGCAGCCCGGCCCTGCAGGAACCACCTGCCGCAGGGGTGTGAGAACAGCCACGGTTCCCACCTGGCGTTCCCCTACCCCGCTCTTTCACCAAGGGAGTCCTGTCTCGAGCAGGCACCCACCGTTCCCTCAGCCGCCTGCGTGACACAGTCGAGAACGGCCAGATTTTAGGAGAGTGGGAGGGAGGAGGGGCAACACGAGGGGCCCTGCCCAGGCTCGAAGACCCTCAGCCTCCTGTCTCATCCGGACAGCTTTCCCTTCAGGCTTGAGTGGAGTGATACCCTCTCACTCCCCCGAGGAAACAACCATCCCCACAGAAGCACCGCTGGCAGCTCCCTGCAGTCTCATACCTGTCTCTCCCTGCATGGCAGGTGAGCTGCTTCCCATGCTGGCATCTGTTTTACGCGCTTCCCCAGGGTTTTCCTGGATACACCAGCTCCGTACGTCGCTGTCGCTGCTCAGCTCAGGCCTTTCAAATTCCCTGCACACCAGCTTTAATTCACTCTGTTCCGAAGGCCTGGAAGAGCCACAAAAAAAATCATGGCTGCATTTGATCGTGCACACACACATAACTGCTTTCCTTGAGACTCAGCGGAGGTGAAAATGTGAATGTGGGACAACTCGAGCCCTCTTCTCTCTGGGTCTGCAGGGAGAAGCTGATGAGTAAGGGAGAGAGATTACAAAGGACAAGATTTTGCTGTTTGAGAACCAGAATTAAGTTGAAGCTCGTTGAATCTCTTCATATTCTGCAGTGAGAGGAGTAAAACTCCACAGGTTAAACGAGTCACCCAAGGTCAACTGGTAAGTGGCAGATGCAGGACCAGAACCCATGACTTTCGGCATGTCTTCCTTGGTTGGAGCATAAACCATGACTCTCACTAGATCAACCTGCTCCTTAGTGTCTGAGGCAAGGTCTGGGCGTTCACTGAAATCTTTTCTCGTTCGTTCATTTAGCAAACATTTGTGGCGTGATGACCACGAGCCATGTATTGTTAGGAAAGGTGCAGCATCTGCTTAGAGTTCTTCCCCCAAGTTGTGCACAGTCCGACACATATCTCTCTAGACCGTGAACTTGAGGGGAAACCTGTAACACAGTTCTGTAAAGGGAGACCCAGAAATGTGTTAAGAGAATGCTACATGAAGACCTAGGTGATTATTTCACACAGTCCAACGTCCGTACCTCACGTCAGGTTTGTAGGAGGACAGGTGTGAGATGGAGCTGATGGTCTCACTGGTTTCTGACCACTCAGGGTAAAAGGTATAGAGACAGAAGCCAGAGCCAAGGCAACAGACAACCCAACAACCACCACCTACGTAAACATCATGTCCTCAAAACATCGTTGTTACCTACACGCTACTTGGAAGTTATTCTTTAACAACGTAATTTGTTTCTTTAGAATGTAGGAAATCTGCTTTATAAAATATATCATAGCATTTAACTGGCGAAATTCCACCCTAATTTTATATCTTTCTTTAGGTCCATATCAGGAAAATATGCCACTTTAAAGTGACCACGTAAGTCCATCAAATTTTTATGAGAATACAAGGTGTGACTTTCCTTTCTATAGGAGACCGCATTGCAGCTTTCAAATAACTTAGCCTAAATAAGAATAATTACCCCTCAGTAATTAGTATTTAATAATTTAATAATGATCCATCAATAATCTAACAATGGGTATCTTTCTTTTTTTCCTATTTGCATTTTGCTGATTGCAGGGCACAGAACTAGAGCTTGAGGGCCCCCTGGGGTCACCTGGCCCCTCCTCTCACAGAGCAGGACACGTGCGGAGGGCAGAGAGGCTGGGGGGATTACCGGGCTAAATCCCGGGGTCCGAGCTCTCGATCACAAAGGGGGCAGACACTGCAAGCGGCGTGTTATGGGCCCCCATCCAGGGGTCCTGGCCACCACGCGGGATGTTCTGCCAGAGCTCCCCGCCAACCACAAGAGCAACCACTACAGCAAGGTGGCCCCCCTTCCCCACGCAAATCTGCAGCTCCTGGAGAACTATTTGACAGAATTAAGTACCTAGCAGAGCTCACAAGAAAGAGAAATCCCCAGATGCCAGAGCTCAAAGGAAGAAAAGCCAGAGCGGTCGGGGCAGAGGAGCAGCGTGGGAGGACACAGGCTCCCACGCCCACTTGGCACAGGAGCCAGGAAGCTCCTCTGTGCCAGGACCCCCTGCCCGGCTCCCTGAGGACCAGGGTGGAGGACGCCGGGAGGCGGGGGGCCCAAGGCACTCCACCCGTGAAGTCAGAACGGACACACTACTGACCTGGTGCAAGACGTCCTCAAGCTGCGGAATTTACATAAAAGTAGATGTAGAGAGCTACGTCTGCAAACCCAGACATACGGGATCCACGCAAACCCTGTCAGCACCTTCATTTCACAGAGAAGAAGCAAGGTTTCCCAAGGAGGGGGCCCGACTGCCTGGGGCCACGTCTGGCTCTGCCCATGACCAGCTCAGGGGCTTCAGGCACACTACACAGTATCTGCACCTCCCTTCCCGCGGCAGCAGAACCTACCTCCTGCAGGACTGGTTGCAGCGAAGATTTTACACGTGGGGACTGTTCTCGGTCATTATCAGGACCCCAGACAGCCCAGACGGGTCAGGGTCAAGCTGGGACCGCGGGCCTGCCTGTGCCCCGGGTTTTCTCTACCACCTGCTCCACCAACGCCCCTGCGTCTCACAGGCAGAACAAAGGTCCTGGCATGGCAGGATGGCTATGCTTTTTCCCTAAAATCTCCCATAGCTTTCTGCACTTTATTAAGTAAAATTTTAAAATTTTGTTCATTTTAAGGGGTTTTCAACAAAATAAATAAAAACATAACCAGCAGATATGTTAATCTTAAGAATATTAATTTTAAGAATATATTTTTATCTCAAAACATGTATCTACACTCTCATATTACCTGTATCCAACATAACAAAAATAAGATGGAAACATAACAGTTAAATGTAAAATGACAGAGTAAGTAAGAGATGAAAATTTTAAAGGGACTGCAAATATTACGCACCTCAAGGCCTGGGCAGCACCCCTTTTCTTGTTTTTTCTACACGTTCGATTTTTATTCCAATTTAAATTTTGTAAGTTTCCTTCCTTTTTCTCCTGAAGCTTCTTCTTCCTATAAGGATCTTCTTGCTAAAGAGAAAAAAGAAAACTTTTAGTACGGGTTTCAACTTACTAATACACATAAAAACCTCTTACAATTTTTTTTTTAACTTTTGAAGACCAACTCCATCTGAATTCAGAACATTCCAGCACTAGTGAAAACTGAGACATACATTTCTCAAACTCTAGTTTGTTTTCATTTCCCTTCTTTCTCTACCTCCCTCAACCTCTGCAAAAAGAAAAAAAAAAAAAAAACTGTTGCCTATAAAATTTCTAAGGGGCTAAAAAGGAAAAACATCTGCTAGCAATTTATGGTCAGCTCGCTGTTAACCTCAGCAGCAATAAATCCTCCGACCTTCACCTGTTTATTTGGTATGTGCAATTCACATGAATTACTACTGAAGAAAAATCGTGTAAAAACGCAACTTAGGAGTAACGTGTGTATTTATGTTTCTATTTGTTTATAGATGAACTTTAGGAGAACAGCCCAAACTCCAGAGAATGCTCCAAACTAGTTTAAGCTTTTCAAGTAAATAAGGCCAAGATTATGTGTGATTTTTTTTAACGTGGTTCTGAAAAACTTAATTTAGCGTGAGACATAAATATATATAATACATATGCATACATATATATATAAATTTTAAAATTGGGTTTTTTTCCTCTTTTAAATGTTAGACATGGTCTACTAACAGGCCCAAGGGGAGGAGGATTCCCCTTTTAAGTAGTTCCCATCTCTAATGCCTTCTAATACTTTCTCCTTTTCTTCCTTCCCCTACGCTGCCCCTTTAAAGCAGAAGAAGAAAAACAAAAGGTTTTAGATGCCTGCACATTACATGTCTGAGGTATTGAAAGCCTCATGTTTCTATCAAGGCAATATGCTCACTACGATAAACAAACATTAGAAAGAAAATGATATTTTAAGTGTAAATATGGTGGGATGACGGTATTTTTGCTTTCTTCTTTATACTCCTTTTATATTTTTCCCCCAGTATGTACTACCTTTTTTCTGATTCTAAAGGTATTTTTAAAAACATGACAAATTAAACATACAAAGTCCTATCCTACAGGACCATATGCTAATTGTTTGATGCTAAATAGACACATCAAAGACGTATGACCAGAAATGACCCAATGTTAAACAATTAAATACAAACCACATTTATTCAAGTATTGATCTCTGTGTATTTCCAACTTAAGGGGAAATTTTCCCCTCCCCTACCTCACTCTGTCCACTTACGGGCCAAGAAAGGTTTTTCAACACAGCCAGTACCTGAGCCTTTCTGTCCCTCCAGGGTCACCCACAAATAAAGGACCAGCCTCTAAGTGGAGCCAGGAAGGGTGCACTGGGCAGGAGTCACTCTGCCACGTGGCTGCCTTCTCAATGCAACCTGGACAGTACAGCATCACAGGCCACAGGAGGGGAGGCTCTGGAGGGCTACACCTGGGGGGCTCGGGGGTCAGAATCGTCGCCCCCTCTGGGAGTATCAGGAACATGAGTTTCAAGAGAGCAGGGGAGATGCTGGACGAGGAGGTGTGGATGAGGTGATGGAGAAGCAGGCTCCAAGGCACACACAGGAGGCGGGGAAAGAAGGGGGGTGTGTGTGTGTGCGCGCGCACATGTGTGACAGAGAGAAGCACCGGCAGTGCAGAGGAACCCGGCCAGAGTCAGCTGGGGGAGCACAGGCCCGCAGTGGACGCCGCAGGTGGAGCGGAGGGGAGAGCAAACCCGAGAACCAAAGCAACAGACTTGTCGGGAAATGGGAGGGCGAAGACGGGGACAATCGGCTCTTTGTTTTCTGGTGGGGAGGTGCCACATGCCAGGAGGCAGGACTAGCCAGGATCTGAAAGGGTCCACGCAGTCCTGAAATTAAGACCCGTCTTGGAGGCCAAACCGCCTGGTCTGAACCTCAGTCCGTGTGACAAGCTGAGTCATCTTGGGGAACTGGCTTAGCTTCTCTCTGCCTCAGTCTTGAGTCTTCCAAAAGTCTGTTGTGAGGATTAAAGTATCTGACACGTCATAAGCAGTTAATAACTTAAGACTCAGCTGTTATCATCACCATTGTTGAATTATTTGAAGTAAGTTCTCTGATCTCCCTGAATAAGGGACAATTTAACTGACCGCGGGATGGGGAAATAAGATTTCCTGAGCTTTAATAATAAAAGCAAAGGAAGAAATCAAAGAGAAATCACAGACTGACTGCACAAAGGCATTCTTAAAGCCACTGTACATACGTCAAAGCAAATAACAATAAGATGGAAAGGACACACTAAGAAAAATCTGTGATACTGTTTGATAGACAAAGAGTTAATACCTTGGCCTATGTTCTCGTAGAAAACAAGAGAAATAAAAACACTGACATTCAACAGAAAAGTGGGCAAAGGACATGAAATGCAAATTCACAAAAGAAACAGAGAAGGCCAAAAACATGAAGAGTTCCTCCAAAATATTTAATAATAAAGTATGTTTTTAGGAAAGACAAAGTATAGACCAGCTTGTAGCTCATCTTTCCATTCTGGCTTTAAAAACATAAGTGTGTTTACACTGCGTGTTTATGCCTCTAACACGAGCACAGCCTGGGGAGGCCGTGGGCACTGACACCGTGTGCCTCTCAGCAGGGCGTGAGACTCGGTTAGACGTTCACTTCCTAACTTAGAAAAAATATATATTTTTTTAAAATGTCAGTGGCAGGATCTTGGATGAATGATTTTTTGCTCATGTTTTTCAGATTTCTACAAAAAACAAAGAAAAATGCTCACTTATCCCTAGTAAGAGACGCAAACTGAGATGAAAAACAAAACACAATCGTTTACCTATCCCACTGACCAAGATTTTGCCAATAAATGGTGCTGCTGAGACCGGAGTGGCACGAGTTGTCATGCACCGTGCACGAGGGCAAACAGGCACAGTCTTTCTGGAGAGCAAGCTGGCAGCCCACACCAGGGGCCCTGACAGCTGATACTCTTTCATTCTATTTCTAGAAATCCACAGCAAGGATATACCAGGTACACGGCCAGACTTAGTTCATCATACTGCTACTTATGAAAATAAAAGCTGCAAACTTAAATGTCCAACTGCAGGGGAATGGTTTGGACTACCACACAGTTAGATGATGGCATGTTACGTAACCACTGAAAACCAAGTTCCCCATTAATTTCTAACACGAGAAAATTCAGAATTAGGACATTATATCAAAGCTCTATATACACAATAATGATTATCCTGAGTCTTTAAACGCTTGCACAGACAAGGAAGAGAATACAGAAAAATGCGCAGTGGTCCATTCTGGATAGATCTCTTCCTCCCTTCTTTATGCTTCTATAATAATCATGAATTCCTTTTCTAAGGGGGGAAAAAAGATCTGCTTGTAAGAAAATAAACAGCCAGGGCTGGGATTAAAATTTAGTTTGCGGCTCCCAAATCTGGGCTTCAACCTCCTTTGCCAATAAATCTGGAGGAATGTTCCCCATGTGCTATAGACAGATTTATACAATTTTCTAAGCTGCAAAGTTAGGCCCCAAGAATGTACAAGAAAAACAAACACTGAGCACTGCACTTGGGAATGTGTTTATTGAGAATGATTTTCTCCAAATGAAGAATGAAATGGAAAGTACACTCAAGGGGTTTTAAAGAAGAGCCTACAAAACTGAGTGGCCCCCAGAGCCAGCAGAGAGAGGACCGTCCTCAGCCCCCTGGTCTGCCCAGGAGATCCACCCGGTGACTACGAGGAGCCTCGGACCCCGGACCCCCAAGCACAGCCCGAGCCCCCGGTCCCTCGGCCCCGCTGCAGCCTCCCCACCGAGCCCACTGCCTGCAGCCGGCACAGACATCTGTCCCATCCAGGATCACAGAGCAGAACGGGAAGGAGGTGCTTACACAAGCCCTGGGACCGAGGCCAAGAAGTGTCTGAGCTCCACGGACAGGGATCAAGACAAGAGGCGACTTCGGGGCTAGGGGGCGTGCGAGGTGGGGCACAGTACCTCCACACGCGGGAAGTGGTCCCGCATCCCCAGCCTGACCTCAGGGTCGCCTCCAGACAGCCCTGCCCCGAGGGCCCTGCAGTAATCAGTTCCCACCTCTCCTCGCAGGACACACCTGGGAGGAGTCAGCACCCCTCGGCTTCGGCTTCCGCTTTACTGCAGGGCAGCACACACGGCCCCGCTCCCACCTGCGTCCAGTCCCTCCTCTCCCAGATCCAATGACTCGATTCTGCTCCCGAGCACGTGCCCTGTCTCCACGGCCCGGCCAGTGTGCCTGCTGTCCATCTGCTACACCCACCCCATCAAGCAGACTCAGGCCACTGGTCTCGGTGCACACGTCAGAGAACTGACGCCACCCTTCCGTTCTAACCTCCGTGGGGACAAGTCCCAAGTCCCAGGTCCGGGCCTGCAGCACCATGGCAGCTCTGGCTCCCTATCTCCCACCTGCCGGCCTCTGCCACGTCCAAGTCCAGCCACCCCCGTCCGTCGGCAATGATCACAGTCACACCTGTCACCTTCCTGGTTCTCACTACCGGGCAGTGCTTCGCAAGCGCTGCTATTCTAAGCACTTATTAGATGCACTCCTCCAACCCTCACGACCCTATGAGGGAAGGATACTATTATTACTCTCATTTTCCAGATGAGGAAACTGCAGTGTTATGGAGTAAGTGTCCAGCTGGGTTCACACCAGCTGCAAAGCCCATGCTGTTAACCATTAGGTAACACTGCCCTGACAGACATAAAAACTAACTCGTCACGTAAGCCCCAATCCCCCACCTTCTAGTTACCCAGACTTAAAACTTTGTAGTTGTCTTTGCAAATGGCTCTGCAAGCAAAGCTGGCTCCTATCCTTCATGCAATCAGATGCTAAGAAGTCCTGCTGCTCTTTCTTCTACACTGTCTCTTACCCTCTCTTTCCATCCTTCACCCCTGCTCCTGCTTAAGCAAGTCTTGATTACATCACACCTCCCAGCAGAGGAACAGCCTCCCGGTGAGAAGAGAGCTGGTATCCATTTCTGCCCTCCCCAACCCAGTCTCCAAAACACTTGGCCTGATCCTGCAGAAATGCATTATTCACATATTCATTCAAGCACTCGCTAAACCAACCAGCACACTAGCTCACTTTAACAAGCACCCAGGAAACTGAAAGATACTCTGTGACGACTGCAAGAAGGTTGCAGCCCGCAGGTTGTTTTCCATTTGTTATCTGCCCTCATCCAGCCCCCGCCCCGCCCCCCGCCACCCTGGGTCAGAACCCTTCAACAGGACTCAGTGATTTGCAGCAGGGTCCCCAAACTGGCCACCCTCAGGCCAAATCCTCCCAAAAGACTTTTTGTTCAGATCAACATGCTTTTAAAAATTTGATCCTGAAATTCCTGAGCAGGCAACCACCCCTTCCTAGCGCCTGTGCTCACTTACTTCACTGTGTCTCCAACTGAGATCCAGAGACTAAAGTCAAACTCTGAGTTGGCACGCGAGGGCCGTGGAAGCTGGTAGGACTCTGACTCTGCCCCTCCTTTCTTCCCCACCCTGACTGAGCTCCTTCTCAGTCACTGACTCGGTCCCTCACTGCTCCCAACCACGTCACGAAGCCTCGTGGTGCCGGCTGTCCACCTCTCCTCCTCTGCCTCTCCACACACCCCCTGCCCGAGTTCCTTCCTCCTCGGGGCTTCCCATGGTCCCCGCAGGCTAAGCTGACATTCCCATCTCTGCAATCCCCTCTACTATGCACTGACTTTAACACTTGACTACATGGAAATATCTTCTTTCGTGACAGACCACAAATTCCTGGTTTGGAATGCCAGTGATATTCTTATTCGGTATCACTCTCACTTGATTTACTTAAATGAAAAATTCATGCTTTTTTGTAAAGTTTAAACAACAACAAAAAAAAAGGTAGCATAAAGAAGGAAAAAAGAAATCACGCAAAATCCCACCACTCAGAAATAACCAGGTTCTCCCACTGATTACTGAGCAGATCTCATTTTTTAACATGACTTTTTAAGAACCTAAACATACATAAGATGACTAGAGTAATTCAGAACACCAGACCAACACATTCTTTTTAAATAAAAATTTAAGGCTCAATTTTATTTGAACTAAACAGAAGCAAATGAAGTAGAACAAAAGAATGCCAACTTTCGATAACTGTTTCTTCCCCACATGATGTATTAATTCCCTAAGGATCTCTAAGGTTAAGAAAAAGATGGTGAAAGATATTTTCATAGGTTTTCACCCTTTTAAAACTACACGCTTCAGTTTTGTACAGTATTGGCTCACTACCGAGAAAGATACAATTAAAACTTACTTTCACTTACCTTTCCATCCCACCTCCTGTTTTTGCAGATTTTGCTACTATTTTCCATTTTGTTAAAGTTTTAATATTTGCAATCTGTTCTGCAACCACAACGGCCAACTCTTTGGCCTTAGTTCTGGATTTAAAATGGACAGAAACCTCAAAAGACCTTTAACACAGCTTCCTTGATTCTGGGTCTTTATCTTTACTTCTGTCTTGGCTGGCTAAATTTCACTAACTTCATTTTTCAAGGAAGGCTCCCAAGTTCATTTGAGTTTACGGATGCATGTTTGTTGCCTTGGTGCCCAAGTGCCAGGTTCACTGCACATAATGTTTGTGTTCATATTTTCATTGTCTCGAGGATATTGCTCCACTATTCTCAGATATTAGATGTTTCTACAAAGTCTGAGGCAAGCCTAGGTGCGTGTTTCTTGATTTCCCTGCCGTTTCTGCACAATTCTTTACGCTTTAATTTCAACATCTTAACCAGGAGGTGCCTAAGTCCATGACCATGCATCAGAGTTTCCTGGTGTACACAGTGTGCCTTTGGATCTTTCAATTCAGTTTCTCCCTCACATCGGGACATTTTCTTCTATTACACCTCTGAATACTTTTCTGATCCATCGATGCACCATTTTCTGAGACAATCATTATTCTTACGTCAGACTGTTTCTGTCTTTGTCCCCATATCTAGCATCATCTTTTCTCCAAAAGCTTCAATTTCATAATTTTTCCTCCACATTCACTCTGATAATCTCAAAGCCTTTCCTTCAGGTCAATAAGTCAATTTTCGGCCACTGAATATGTGATGTGATGTCCACATTTATTGACTTAGCTTTATAATACCTCTTCCAAACTCATCCTAGTATATTAATTTGCCTTTAAAAGCTCAAATGTTATTGAATTCACAGTCTACAGTGTGAAGACTGTAGACCCTTCAGGTCTCTGGATATGTTTTCGTCTAGATTGGGATCTTGGTCTGCCTTCTGTACGTTCTATGCCTTTCCTTCATTTTTCACTATGGTATATTTGAATAGCTGCAATGCTATTTTTTTCACTGTGCTTGTGCTAATACACAGATAGGTCTGTCCTGATGTAAAGTAGACAAATTCTCCTAAATCCCTTTCCCCTCTTTCTCTGGGAACTTCAGTTCCTAGGTGATACAGGGCTGGGTTGTGCGTTCTAGACACTTTGCAGTGGCCTACGCGGTGGGAAGCAGAAGAGCTGACGGGGTCAGCGCAAAAGCTTTGCTCTCTCTTCTGGGAATCTGTCATACCAGGGCCCACGCACTGAAGCTAGAAAGGCATTCCCTCCTGTGAATGCTGAACAACGCTTCTAACTCAGCAAGATTCTGCTCTGAAAATGGATGCTGGGTAACAACTGGAGAGTCAAGATATGTGATCTACTCCACCATCTATAGTCGAGAGTTAACCCATTTGCTTAAGAACAGTTTCTCTTGAGAATAAAAGCTACCTGATGTCACCATAAATTGTTTTAATATCTCCTGCATAATTAGAAAATAAACTTTCTGAACACGTCAACCTCACAAATTATCAATGTGGATTCAAATACGTAATTATCCTCATTGAAAAGTATGAAATACAGATGTACAGTTATTACACAGATATTTGCACTCTAAGTCCTAAAATTGGGTTTTGTTCTAATAGGCAAGAAAAAAAGGAGTACAGACCTCAACTGAAGGTATGTCCTGTTTCTCAGAACATATGTCTTCTTTAGATGCTTTGTGAATCTTCTTTTCTGAAGAAGACTTTGTGTCAACCTTTTTCAAAGTTTCACAACTGTCTACTTCATTCTTGACAGGCACTTGCTGGTTATTCCCTTGAATAAATAAAAATGATTCAATTTCTAGCTAATTATTTCCATTCACGTTCCCCACAGTTAAATCTTCTTCCTATATCAATCTCATTTGATTTAATGAGATTTAGACTTAAGGACTGTTTTTGACATCCACAACGCTCTAGAAATTTATTTTGTTTACAGGTGAGAATGTACTATATTAAGAGTTTTACAAACAGTCACTAAAAGAGGTCCTGGGAAGACAGAGTAGGGGCACGCCGTCATCCATGGTAGCATTATTCATGAAAGTCAAAAGGAAGAAACATGGATGAATGGATGGATACACACAACACGGTACATATCACAGAACATCATTGTATGAACACTTAAAAAATGATTCACTGTGCTACAATGTGAATATAATTAGCATTACTGAACTGTACACACAAAAATGGTTAAGATGAGGAAAAACGGAGTGAAGTTCTGGCACATGACACAACATGGACGAACCTTGAAGATATTATGCTGAGTGAAATAAGCCAGTCACAAGACAAATATTGTGTGATCCTACCTGTTTGAGGGACCTAGAATTGTCAACTTCATTGAGATAAAAAGTAGCACGATGGGGCTTCCCTGGTGGCGCAGTGGTTAAGAATCTGCCTGCCAATGCAGGGGACACGGGTTCCATCCTTGCTCCAGGAAGATCCCAATGCCGCGGAGCAACTAAGCCCGTGCGCCACCACAACTACTGAGCCTGTGCTCTAGAGCCCGTGAGCCATAACTATTGAGCCCACACACCACAACTACTGAAGCCCTCGTGCCTAGAGCCTGAGCTCCACAAGAGAAGCCACTGCAATAAGAAGCCTGTGCACTGCAATGAAGAGTAGTTCCCACTCTCCGCAACTACAGAAAGCCCATGTGCAGCAATGAAGACCCAATGCAGTGAATAAATAAAATAAACACATTAATTAAAAATTAAAAGATTAAAAGTAGCACAATGGCTACCAGGGTAGGAGGACAGAGTACAGGTAATTATTGCTTAATGGGTACAGAGTTTCTGTTTGGGATGATGAAAAAGTTCTGGAAATGAATGATGGTGATGGTGGTACAATGATGTGAACGTACTTAATGCCACTATGTTTTATAATCTGAAATGGTAACTTTCAGGTTCTGTATATTTTACCACAATTTTTTTAAGTTGGGGGAGGGAGAGAAGGAGGTAAGATCTTGGGTTCTGGTCATAACTCAGACACATTAGTTTTACGATCCAAAGTAAGTCTTTTAAGCTGCCTGAGCTCCAGTTTTCTTATTTGTGAAACAAAAATACCACCTTCTCTGCCTACCCTGCCTGACTGTTATAAAGATGCAACCAGAACAGACAGAAATATAAAGCGTCACCACCAGTAGACACACGAACAGCTGGAGGGCAGGGCCTTCTGCAGGAAGCACCTACCTGCCCTGGGAAATAGCGCCTGCGGCGTGAGAACCAAGCTCTAGACAATCACACCGCAAGGTCGGCACTGGCGGGAACCGTGTCTGAAACGTGACCTTTCCATTGTTCTTTCAAGTGACTTCATTCCCAAGTGTATTTCTTCTTCTATCCCTGACTTCAGAATACAGTCAAATCAACCTCAACCCCACCATAACTGGGCTCAGTGTTCTAATATGAATCAGACAGGATTTCAATACCTTCACCTTTTTTCTTTAACTGCGAATCCCTCATGACACATTGGCTATCTGAGAAAGTGTAGATGCCTGCAGTGCAAATACATCACAGCAGAACAGGCTGCATGCCTTGGCAGAGGCTCCCATCCGGCTCTGCTGAGGGGCCCGGGGCTTCTCGAGGCTCTCAACTCAAATCCTGCAATCCTGAAACTACAAATCAAGCTCCACTCAAAGCAAGATGCATACATTTTAACAATAACACTTATAAGGTAAGCCTTCTTTTCTTTCGTTTACGGAAAATTATGTAAATATTAGGTAGCTACAAAAATGCCAGGGAAGCATGAATTCCTCTGCAACACTGACTGCGTGTGAGATATCCACAGAAGAAAACATCCAGCACCACGAAGGAGCCAGGAAAGAGCCAAGAGCAAGGGAGACAGGGTCCAAACAGAAAAGACATCACAAACAAAGACATCACTTTGGATTCTGGAAGCCACCGGAATGAACGGAATACAGATATTCTCCTCCAAAAATGTGCCATGACTCTCCTGGAGCCCTCATTCATGAGAAAATGGTTTTTTTTGAGTTTTCTTCAGGCCAAGAACAGCACTAAAAGTATTCGTCATCAAAGTTTCTTAGGAAGCATCCAAATTTAATATCCAACACTAAACCACCCCTAAAAAGGGATAAAGTACAGACTCTCAGAAAATCACTAATGCCTGTTGTTGGGGCCAAGAATCAAGACCAACAATAAAATGAATTCAAATTCAGTCTTCGAGAAATTCTAACATGACAATATTCAAGAGTTTAAAAATATCATGAGCAAACACTTCATTTAAAAAATGGAGGGCTTCCCTGGTGGTGCAGTGGTTAAGAATCCGCCCGCCAATGCCGGGGACACGAGTTCAATCCCTGGTCCGGGAAGATCCCACGTGCCGCGGAGCAACTAAGCCCGTGTGCCACAACTACTGAGCCTGCACTCTAGAGCCCTCGAGTCACAACTACTGAGCCCATGCACTGCAACTACTGAAGCCTGCTCGCCTAGAGCCTGTGCTGCACAATAGGAGAAGCCACCACAATGAGAAACCCGTGCATCACAACAAAGAGTAGCCCCCACTCACCACAACCAGGGAAAGCCCACATGCAGCAATGAATACCCAATGCAGCCCAAAATAAAATTAAATAAATAAATAAACAATAAAATAAATCTTAAAAATAAATAAAATAAAATAAAAATTAAAAAATGGAGCCACCCCATGGCATTCTACTAAGCGTGCTGACTCACAGCATTACACGCTTTTCTGCCATTTATCTCACACAGTAGGAGTAACTGAGCCACAAAGGTAAAAAACAAATAGAAGATCATATTAACAAACTGAAGGATAAACACCATATGATCATCTCAACAGATGCAAAAAAAGCTTTTGACAAAATTCAACATCCATTTATGATAAAAACTGTCCAGAAAATGGGCATAAAAGGAAATCACCGCAACATAATAAAAGCCATATATGACAAACCAACAGCCAACATCGTTCTAAATGGTGAAAAACTGAAAGCATTACCTCTAAGAACAGGAACAAGACAAGGGTGCCCACTCTCACCACTACTATTCAATATAGTTTTGGAAGTGTTAGCCACAGCAATCAGAGAAGAAAGTGAAATAAAAGGAATCCAAACTGGAAAAGAAGAAGTACAATTGTCACTCTTTGCAGATGACATGATATCATACATAGAAAACCCTAAAGATGCTACCAAAAAACTGCTAGCACTAATCAATGAATTTAGTAAAGTAGCAGGATACAAAATCAATGCACCGAAATCTCTTGCATTCCTATACACTAACAACAAAAGAGCAGAAAGAAATTAAGAAAACACTCCCATTTATCATTGCAACAAAAAGAGTAAAATACCTAAGAATAAACCTACCTAAGGAGGCAAAAGACCTGTATGCAGAAAACTATAAGACACTGATGAAAGAAATCAAAGACGATACAAACAGATGGAGGGACATACCATGTTCTTGGATTGGAAGAATCAATATTGTGAAAATGACTATCTTACCCAAAGCAATTTACAGATTCAACACAATCCCTATCAAATTACCAACAGCATTTTTCACAGAACTAGAACAAGAAATCTTATGATTTGATTTGTATGGAAATGCAAAAGATCCCAAATAGCCAAAGCAATCTTGAGAAGGAAGGATGGACTTGGTGGAATCAGGCTTCCTGACTTCAAACTACACTACAAGGCTACAATGATCAAGACAGTATGGTAATGGCACAAAAACAGAAATATAGATCAATGGAACACAATAGAGAGCCCAGAGACAAACCCAAGCACATATGGGCACCTTATCTTTGACAAAGGAGGCAAGAATAGACAATGGAAAAAAGACAGCCTCTTCAATAAGTGGTGCTGGGAAAATTGGACAGCTACATGTAAAAGAATGAAATTAGAACACTTCCTAACACCATACACAAAAATAAACTCCAAATGGATTAAAGACCTAAATGTAAGGCCAGACACCATAAAACTCCTAGAGGAAAACATAGGCAGAACACTCTATGACATCCATCAAAGCAAGATCCTTTTTGACCCACCTCCTAGAATCATGGAAATAAAACCAAGAATAAACAAATGGGACCTCATGAAACTTAAAAGCTTTTGCACAGCAAAAGAAACCATAAATAAGGCAAGAAGACAACCCTCAGAATGGGAGAAAATACTCACCAATGAAGCAATGGACAAAGGATGAATCTCCAAGATATACAAGCAGTTCATGCAGCTTAATACCAAAAAAACAGATAACCCAATTCACAAATGGGCAGAAGACCTAAATAGACATTTCTCCAAAGAAGACATGCAGATGGCCAACAAACACATGAAAAGATGCTCAATATCACTCATCATTAGAGAAATGCAAGTCAAAGCCACAATGAGGTATCACCTCACACCAGTCAGATGGCCATCATCAAAAAATCTAGAAACATAAATGCTGGAGAGGGTGTGGAGAAAAGGGAACCCTCCTGCACTGTTGATTGGAAGGTAAGCTGGTACAGCCACTATGGAAAACAGTATGGAGGTTCCTTAAAAGACTAAAAATTGAACTACCATATGACCCAGCAATCCCACTACTGGGCATATATCCAGAGAAAACCATAATCCCAAAAGAAACATGTACCACAATGTTCACTGCAGCACTATTTACAATAGCCAGAACATGGAAGCAACCGAAACGCCCGTCAACAGATGAATGGATGAAGAAGATGTGGCACATATATACAATGGAATATTACTCATCCATAAAAAGGAATGAAGTTGAGTTATTTGTAGTGAGGTGGAGGGACCTAGAGACTGTCATACAGAAGAGCAAAATAAGCCAGAAAGAAAAAAACAAATACCGTATGCTAACTCATAAATATGGAATCTAAAAAAAAAAATGGTACTGATGAACCCAGTGACAGGGCAAGAACAAAGATGCAGATGTAGAGAACGGACTTGAGGACACCACTGGGGGGGCGGCGAAGGGGAAGCTGGGATGAAGTGAGAGAGTAGCATTGACATATATACACTACCAAATGTAAAATAGCTAGTGGGAAGTTGCTGCATAACATAGGGAGATCAATTCGATGATGGGTGATGACAGAGGGCTGGGATAGGGAGGGTGGGAGGGAGTGGCGGGGAGGGAGGGGATATGGGGATATATGTATATATACAGCTGATTCACTTTGGTGTACCTCAAAAACTGCACAACGGTGTAAAGCAATTATATTCCAATAAAGAGCTAAAAAAAACAAACAGAAGAACAGGAACAAGTGAAGGGGCCAGAATCCTGCTCGGATTTTTACTGTATCAATCTAACCATGTGATACATTTTGAGTAAACCACTAGATCTTCATTTCCGCTTATTAGTATCTGTAGCAAATGAGACTAGTTTTTGAATTTCTGCAAATACTGGTATTTCTGAAATTTCGAAGGTATCTAATTCAGTGAACATTTTCATGTACTGTTAATTTTAAGGCTTTAGCGTATTATTAAATTTCAAAGTTCGTTATCCGTTATATTACCATAAGCAAAAACAATGAAAATTTCACTAACTATTCTTCTTTCATCATGCCTGAAGCCAAAAGCAATTTGTCTCTAGCCTTAGTTCTAAGTCTATGATATTTTGATCACATAATGAAAAGAATACTAGTTATAAACATCTGAAAAGGGACATATTTCAAAAGGTCATTTACATGACACATAAAGCCCTGCTCTGGTCAGAGCATCAAGAGAGCCTGGACCGTGTAACACGTGCTTGGAAGGTGTCACTTCTTCACAGCTGTTTGACAGGCTGATGCCAAAAAACAAGTGTGCGAAACAGAGCCCTGAAGAATCTGTCAACAGACTGCATTTCCATCGGGAATTTTAACTGATGATTTACTACAGGCCTCTCAGAAGGAGGCAGGAGAAAGAGCAGGGAAGGGATGACACATCTTTGGTTATTCAGAAAACATTCTGTTTCTCCACAACCACAATGTGAGCACACAGTCAGAGCCGTTAATATATAGCTTGGAAGATTTTGTTCTCACACAAGAAGTTACACTCAGAAAAAAAAAAAAAAACTGCTTCCGAATAAAAGAAGGCACAATGCTTCAGGTGCCTCCAGGAGTTCTGGCGGGCTCAGGACGTCATTTCAGATACTCTCGGGAGAAAGGCCACCTCCCCGGTCCCCTTTCCCAAAGGTAGTCTTGTCACTAGACTTGTTTCTACAAATATCTGCCTACTTTGAGAGAAACGGCAGGAATGTGGCACAGATACTGACTGGTTTCAGCTGAGTAAGTGGAAGTTCCCAAGGGGTCACCAGTTCAGCTCGCAAGACTGAAGCTGTTTTCTTCAGATTCTATCAGGGTGAGTTAAAAATTATCCACACTCTGGCTGTAGAATTTATAGAAGTTTTAACATAACCAGAGTGTGGATAATTCTTGACTCAACTTCGTAGAAAGGATCTTAAGATGGAAACACAAAGTGAAATCTTTTTCAAAATAAGAAAAGAAGTGATGCTCAAAGTTGGAAGTGAAAACTCAGAAGGTTCTTACATTTTTGGTTTTCTCATTCTTGAGTGTTCTTTGCACACTGTAACCCCCTACCTGTCACCATCCGCGAGCTTATTACAATGCTTTCCTTCAAAATCTTACTAAAGAACCCTGAACCCTCAATATGACCAAAAAACTCCATATCCTACTTTCAAACTACAACTTCCTTTCCCTAGATCTCTCAGTTCTTTCTTATTTTTAAAATTCTCAATTCTTTAAAATGTTCAAATTGTAAACTGATGGCAGGCTATTTGTTTACTTTTTCACCTCTTTGATATTTTCTTAGAATAGTAATGTAAACAGAACACAGAACCAAGTACATGTCACTGAATGGATTTCCCTGTGAGGAACCTCCAGATTAATTCTGGAGAGAAATACAGGCCTGTGAATTAGCACCTCTGAAATCGCTGGTATGAACATGGTGGAAAGCCAAAGTTCTTTCATCGACTCTTATCTGATCTGACCAGCAATCACCCCGATACTGCTAAACAGGCTGACAAGCCAGGCAAAGTTTTAAAAAAAATCTTGAAGCGAGAGACTTGCTTCCAGTTAAAGCATCATAAGCATACCCGTCATCTGCTCAGGGCGGAAAGGTTCGGGGTGAGTCTGCCATCTACAATGATACAAGCAAACCCTATGTCTGTGGGCTCCCTTATTAAATTTACTCACACTTGCTGAAGTGTTATTAGATATTAGATGGTCATCTAAGCTCAACCACAGGCATTAAATGGCAAGTACTGGACAGGAGGATACAAAAGCACACATCTGAATCCCTCGACCCACCCTGGCACTACGTCGCTGGCCGACACCCTGCAAAGAGCTCTGGTGCAGCAGAAGGCCTTCCTACCCATCCGCCTGCAGGATCACAGCCCTTGCATCCTGCAGGCGCATTTACCCAGACGTCTGATGGATGCAATGGACCACAGAAGAAGCACTTCTGGAGGAACAATTTCCTCAAGTCTGATTTTACGTCTGTGTAAAGTCAGTCTATGTCAAATACTGTCCTCAGTCTATATGACAAAAGAAACAAGAAAAACCCAGCTAGACTCACTCCACAATTTTGCCCTTTCACAAGAGTATTGTGGTCTGGGCCCTAAAGAGTGTCCGGAATAGAAATGGAGGAACAGAAGCCCCACTGCCCCACCATCAACACCCTCACCCAAGGAATGCTATGACTTTATGGAGAGCTGGTCAAGGGCTTTCCCCAGGGGGCGTACTCACACGCCCGGGGAGAGGCCGTGGGACAGCTGAGCCTGAAAACAGGAGTCCTCTTCAAGCACGTGCACTGCTGCCAGGGAAACAGCACCAACAGGGTGGAACAAGGAGCCCCGGGAAGGATGCACCGTTGCCCAAACCATGTTCTACTCAGAGGACCCTGGCTTCCCTTTAAATTAGAAATGTCCTTTGATGGGACATTTAAAATTCAGTTTGGTATTTTCCCTACGTAAATGCACAAAGCTCATTAGAATCAGCCAATCTAGTAACATCATCTCTACAATGTCAAGGAGTGAAAAATGTTATTTATATTTAGATGTTTCAAATAAGATCAAAAGTAACTGATTCTTCCAGATTAACAAGTGTCCAAAATCTAACTCTTAATGGGCTTATTATTGAAATGGCCAGGAAGGACACACAAAAATAAGCACAGGCTCTTATGCCAGAAGCCAGAGGGATCAGTTAAAGATTTAATGACCAATGTACGTGTGGGCAGGCTTCCTAGTCTAGTTTCGCTTGCATTTTTATTAACTGCATTTGCTCTGAGAGAACATCTGTCTTCTTTTAACCAAGAGACACAGTTCGAGAAGAACCAGGGACGAAGAGCACGCGATGGTGGCAGCTGTTACATACAGAAAGTTGGTAAGTTTTGTTCCATCAGAAACATGTCACAGGCTCACTGATTTTTGCAAACAGTCTGAAAAGCCAAGATAAAAGATACTTAGGAATAGGTGTCCATAAATTCCAACAATACAATGATATCTGCATCATTCTAATCAATCTGCTAAAAAAAGTAAACGTCTTAACCAAAACGCTCTAAAAACTTGGTGCCCCATCCTAAACGTCCCATCGTACAAATGGTATTTCAGTATTTATACCTTTGCTAATAAAACTCTGTGCATGAACTAAAACTTCAACGGCCACAATTCCAACTGAAGTCATAGGTGGGAACAAATTCCACTAAGAACAGACTGGAGACAAACAGGAGAGAAGAATCACCAAGGAGGATGGAAAAAT
Source organism: Hippopotamus amphibius kiboko (assembly GCF_030028045.1). Taxonomy (NCBI): domain Eukaryota; kingdom Metazoa; phylum Chordata; class Mammalia; order Artiodactyla; family Hippopotamidae; genus Hippopotamus; species Hippopotamus amphibius. Next base: position 83,906,918 of record NC_080188.1, on the reverse strand, counting down.
TACCATTAGTTTTCCTGGGAATTTCTGGCAAGTCTGACTGGCACTGAGGTGAATTTCTCGGCAAGTGATTTTCAGGTAGTTTCTTAGGGGTCTTCAGAGGACAGACCTCTCGCTCCTTGAGCTCAGCTATGTTTTCTGAAATCTGAAGGTCCGTTTCCTTAGGAAACATACATGTCTGTACTCCCTCCTTCACGTGACATTCGGAAGGAGCGTTATTGAGAGCAATTGTGTTTTTCAGTGTGTTTTCTTCTTTGCTCAGTAAGTTTTTGGGAAGAGTTAGATTCTTCTGCAGGTTGACATTTAGGCCACCCGGGTACTTGAGGGCCATCCACGTCTCACCCAGCCCGGCGGGGCACCCGTCCTCCTTAGCAGCGGCCACCGGGGAGCCGCCCTGCTTGTCCTCCGCGGGGGTGTTGGCACCGCTGGCTCCGGCCGCGCCGGCTTTGTGTTTCCCGTAGTAGACCGAGCACTTGTGCTTCTTCTGGGAATGGCCATAGGTGGCCGGGCTCCTCTTCGTTGCGTTCTGGATCCTGCTCTGCGGGGTGTTAACCGGAAGGCAGCTTTTCCCTCGACCTTTATCGGAGGGGCCGTAGGTATCGAGAAAGTTCTTGCAATTGCTTCTGAATTTAAGAAGAAAAACATTTAACATAAAGGCCAACAGAGGAAACCTCTCCCTCTCTGTTTCTGACTCCAGGAGGAAGAAGGAGCAGTATGGGGTATACCAAGGAGTTCTCACCTTTCACTCCCCTAAAGCTCTGGGAATTTAATAAACTAAGTCCTTACGTGACGTCTACCTTACAATGAAAGGAAGGCACAGCTGTCACACAGTGACTTAAAGGAAACTGTACTGAAACAAATTTGGAATCAAAGTGTATATTACCTTCAAAGAAAATCAAAAATGAGTAATATTAAAGGTGAGAACCCTCCCACACACACTGCAAGAATCCTTACTTGTGAGAATGGGAGCTGATTACATCCATCGGACTATTGCTTTGCTGTGAAGAGGAGCTGGCATTTTGCCTCTGTCTCGTTTTCATGAACTCCATTAAAATGTACTGTGCTTGTTGGAAGGCTATTAAAATCACACCCAACAGGGACAAACTGAGGATGAAAGCAACAAGGTTCATTACTGCCTGGTTCTGACTGGCATTAAAAAGACTAGCTCACTAACACAACAGTGTAAATCAACTACACTCCAATTAAAAAAAAACAAAAAAACCCACAAAAGACTGGCTCTACACAAGAGCAGTGAATCAATTGAGGGGAAATGCTAAAGACACGCTATTAAGATTCCATAAGATGTATGACTTCATAATTTCTGACATCTCTTAAAGATTCAAAAAACGAAGTGTCTGAAAATGTGACTGTTTATAATGCTAACGTTCCAATTCAATTTTAAAAGACTCTTCCAGGATAAAATCACATTTTAAAGGGTCATTCTAGTCTTCTAATCTCAAACTGCCACTGTACTGAGCTAATAACACATCATACATTGAAGATGATGATTATATATCTTAAATGTTACATGTAACATTTACATCTTCCACCGGGACTGTCAACGAACACATACGGGACACAACTGTCCATTACACTCCTAGGTCCTATGACTCGCCTACGATTCGTTTAGTATTCTCTTCAAGCTCACCAGGAACTACTCTGTCTACTTCATGAACGTCAGGGTTCTGAAAGCAATGTAAATCCTATTCAAGTCATAGGCTTTGATCCCAAGACACACATTTCCATGCAACTTGCCTGGATGGCATCTCCACTCCGTGAGGGAGGAGCAGTGGAGAAGGTGGCGGCCTACCTGACAAAGAAGACGGTGAGCCTCCAAAAGGACTCCTCCCAGCTGGGTCCTGGAACCACGTCCGCACACAGAGGCAGCAGGTGATGAGGGAGGGTCACGTTGAGAGTGAAGCGGAACTCCAGGTCTGCCGCCGTGACCAGAGTCAGCTCGCGGATGACCCAGGACGAGGTGAAGTCTGGAGTAAACCTGACAACAAGAGGCATCTTTAGGAACTCTGACGGTTTTAATTTTAGCCACGAAACAAAATAACTGTAATGGCAGCAAAATTTCTTCTCTAAGATAAACACGTCCACATGAAAACAACTCAAGACATCTTACCAATGAAAAAAGGTTTTCCTCACAATATAGTAAATGCATCCCCAAACTGAAATGAGGTTAAAGCCCAATACTCACACAATGCTGATGTCCCGGGACGTGTTGGGGTCCAAGGAAAACTGATGACAGTCTAGCACTTCGAATCCATAACCTTGGCAATTATACCCATTAATTTTCAGAGATGTCACGGTTATAGGAAGTGGTCCGATATTCTCGACCTTAAAGTTCTTTGTAATTGATAAAATTTGCTTGCTGTCTTTCAGTTCTAGTGAAGATGAACAGTGATAATTAGGACAGGTGAACGGCAAAATTTATGTAAAATAATTTACTGAAGCAACATTTACTGAATCCACAAACCCATGATCTACATGATTAAAATGTAAAAATATTCAATATAAGCTCAAAGCATGATTCCTAGCTAAATTCTACAAAAGTTCTAGATTCTGTTATACTACCAGAATATGATAAAAATACTTAACTAGTCAGAGTTTTTCTACAATTAAATGATCTGCCTGGGTACCAAAAGTAACCAAAATCTCTTCTTTGTTCTTTTACTTATTAAAGATTAAGGTGAAAAGTTTATTCTTCTCAGAAGCCTAATAGTTTGGATTTACCAGAGCCACCATGTACCCTGTGCCCAGGGTCCAACAGGACCAGGGAAGAGGGTGTGTGTGCTTCTGTGTAAACCCATCATGGACGCTAGAAACGCAGTTCAAACTTTCGTGACATTAAGAAGGAGTAAACAGTTAAATCCATGCAAATAATGAGAGCACATTTCATATTGGGAGTTTAAAAAAGGAAAAGATCAATTTTTTAAATATTCCTATAAATTTATAACTCACAATTTATTGCATATTAGGACTAACATTTTATCTGGTTCTACAGTTTATACTCCTCCTTAATTCTAACTTTCAAGGTCAACTCTAAACTACTGAATAAATGAATGAAAAAAATGAACATTCTGATGCAGATTTTGAATGCAAAACAGCCAATCTTTTCAAATGCAGTGCTCATTTAGCATAGTTTTCTTAAAAAAAAAAAAAATTCCAATCAGGCATCAAAATAGCTCTACAAATTATCCAATGGTTTCACCAGTCAGTTTTCTCCATAGGAAACATATTGTTACACTAAAATGAGTTCAGTGTGTTCTTGAAATTAAAAATAATAATAGGAAAACAGGACAGAATTTACCAAAAACATTTTACATCTATTGTTTGATTTCTGTCTTAGTTCCTAACAAAGTTCTTCAAACTAATTAATATAAGTAGTTTAAAAGCACTTGATTTAAACATATGCAAAATTTAGAATTTTCTAATGGAACACTTAAATAAATTTCTAAATCTGCACTGTCTGATACAGTAGCCACTAGACACATACGGCTACTTAAATTTAAACAGGGCTTCCCTGGTGACGCAGTGGTTGAGAGTCTGCCTGCCAACGCAGGGGACACAGGTTTGATCCCTGGTCCAGGAAGATACCACATGCCACAGAGCAACTAAGCCTGTGCACCACAACTGCTGAGCCCATGCTCCATAACTACTGAAGCCCGTGTGCATCTAGAGCCCATGCTCCACAACAAGAGAAGCCACTGCAATGAGAAACCCGAGCACTACAACAAAGGGTAGCCCCCGCTCGCCACAACTAGAGAAAGCCCCGCGCAGCAACAAAGACCCAATGCAGCCAAAAATAAAATAAATAATTTAAAAAACAAAATGAGATCTTAAAAAAGTTAAAGAAAAAAAGAAAGAAAATTTAAACAAATTTAAAAATAGTTTCTCAGTCACATGAGCTATATTTTAAGCAATCACCCACATGTGGTGAGTGGCTGCAGTACCGGACGACACAGACATAGAGCATTTCCATTACTGCAAAAAGTACTATTGGTTACCTTACCTTCAGCCTTCTCTCCACTTATCATTTTGGTGTGATTTTCTATGATTAGGTAACTGATAACCAAATTTAACGGTTTCTTACTATTTATCTTAAATATCTGACACTCTACTGGTAACTTTATATTGTACTTTTTCTCCCATATCTATTATTTAAGTTGGGTTAAATATCTAAGGCTATTGTTTCTAATCAAGTGGTACCAGCCTATATATGCTCAAATGTTCACCTGATTTCATTATTTGCATCAATACAATGAATTTGACTGTAAAATTTTAAAAGAATCTTCTCATATCTCCTTTTGCTCTTGGCTTTGGCACCAAGTCTGCCCTGTCCAAGTGCCACGTACACAGACCACGCGCACGGACTCACGTCGCCGGCAGTCCATCAGCGTGGACTCGGGCACCTTAAAGCGCAGGGAACCTCCAGCGCCAGGAAGTCTTCCACCCACTTTCAGTAGCTCTCTTGCTCCAAATCCTTCCACACCAACCATATCGATAACAGTCAAGTTATTCCTACAGAGAAAACAGATGCAAATAAAAACGCACTGCAACAGACTTGTCACAAGATACAATGCACTTGAATTTAAATATTCCTAATTAGCAAAAAATCGTTTTTAAAGTTTTAAGGAAAAAAAATCAATTTAAATAGTGTGGCATCTCCCGCCATCTCAGAGCCTGGAAGCTGCCAGGCCCGGCAGAGTCGCGGCAAGCTCACAGGGCAGGAACCAGCAAATGGTCATGACTGCTCTCCAATCTCTGCCCCAGAATGGAAGCCCATATTTTTCTAACCAGACACCAGGTTGGAGATCACCGGTCTCACCTCCAAGAGACAAAAGTGAAAAAATAAACTGGGGGCCACAGAGAAACACTAACAAAATTGGACAAATTGATAAAAATTGTTTACAGGGTGAATTAAGAAGGAGTTTTCACAGCAATTCTGACTATAAGAAATTCTTCCTTAGGGATAATTTGAGAAATGAAATCCTACCCTATCTTTGGGACCAAAGAGCATGCTACAATAGCATATTATCTACTCAAGTTCTATTAGTCACACAGTAATTTAGACTAGCTTTTGCCTTTTCCTTAACTGAAATCGTGATTCCTAGGATGAAAAAGTGGAAATGTTGTTTAAATGATGTGCACTGCACTGAACGCCAGTCATCATTAATGTAAACACTAGAAGCAGAGAGGATTCATTCCTAGTTATGCAAAATACACTGAGATATCTTTACATCTCCATCTAAAGGACTAAAACCTTTACTGGACCACTTAAAAGCCACTTAAGTGAGGTTAGATGACTGATGTTGTTGACAGAAAAATACTGTGTCTCTCAATACAGAAACTACCAAAAATAAATTAACTACTATAAAAAACTGAGACTTCCTTTTCAAGTCTGGCATAGTTGAAGCTAAGACAAGGTAAAGCTTATCTCCACACGTTCTATGACCTTAATTCTTCAACAGAGAATGGGTTTAAAATGAAACACACTGTCAGCAGAACATTAGTCATTAGTTTATTCTAGTAGGGCTTAGTTAAAATGCTTAGTAAAAGCCACTTTTAAGAACTTTTAGTGCTTTTTCCTTTTAGTAGCATTCTCCTGGAGAAGAACAAACTCACATGATACACTAAAGGAAGTCCAGAATAAGAGTCTTTGCCACATGATCTGACACTAGCAAAGTTTTAAGAAAAATAACTAAAATGTCATTAATGAAAAATTAAATTTGTGTTAAGACTCACCAATGCAGACAGCTTCAACACAGATCTGTATTTACTGTAAATTTTTGAAATTTACTATAAAATTTACTGTATTTACGGCAAAGTTTAGTCCATGAAGACTAAAGAGGAAAAAATTTTGAGACTGAAAAACATTCAGCTGCTTAAATCAGTTGGCAATAGCTGTTCCTTTAAAAGGAAGGAATAGAAGTAAAAAGAGCCAGTGGGCTCAACTAAGCACTTTTCCATGGTCCTCTGGGGCTACAGAGAATTCCAGAAGCAAGACAGGTATGAGACTGGTATAAGTCCAAACGCTGCGGAATGAAAACAGCAGTGTTTCAATTATTCTTCTGAGCTGAGGAGAGAAAAGTTCAGTATGGGCGTGTGTGTATGCGTGTGTGTGCGCGCGCGCTCTGTCCTCTGGGATGACTGATGGGATGCCCAGGGAAGGGTACCACCGTCCTCAGAGAGGTGGGCACACGCTCCCCACGGCACAAGGCAGGAACCTGACGCACATGGGGATTAAGTGTGGAGCCTCAGGGAGCCGCTCTCCTCAGCCGCAGCCTCTCCTACCCTTTGACACAGCTCATCACTGAGGGCCTGAGGGAATGTCAGCTCTTAGCTAAAGGGATTACGTCTTCTTGAGAGAAAGAGTCAGCCAGCCAAGGAGAAAGCAGCAGACAGGGACACACCTACCGCATTAGGATGAGGGAGGTGACTTTTCCATAGTCAGCTGGCGTGAAAACTACACCAACCCTTTTCCTTTCCAAAGGCTGCAGATGTAAGTGGAGGACACCAAACCTGGATTCCTCAGAACGCACACCCTGTAAGTTATTAATAAGTGCAATTAACTCCTGGATTCCATCTTCATTAAATGCATAAACATGACTGCTGTTTCTTTAACGTCTGGATCTGACCACCCAAATCAACCTGTGGAACTTGTTTACCGCGAGAGTTCACATTTACATTTACCGCAATCAACAATTTACCACATTTATCACATTTACCACATTTATCACATTTACCACATTCATCAACAATTCTGAGCCCAGCTGAGAAGCAGAGGCAGAGGCTGCAAGACAACCTGACGCAGATGCTGGAAAGGGGACCTGCCTCCTGGAGCAGATGGGAGCTGGGGCTACAGGCCTTTGATGCAAAGATACGTTGGATATAAAACAAAACCAAGAAAACAGAGCAATAGCCTCTGCTTGAATGCTACAGGGATCTGATCAAAGCAGCCACCCACTGCTGGACAGCCCTACATTCTCTTTAATATTAAGTTTATAAAGAAACCACCTTTATTATATTTAGTCTCTCCATTTAGGAGAAAGATCTTCATTTACTCACATCCTCCTTTATTCCTCCCAAGATAACTCTCTCTGAATAAATTTTGTATTCTAAATTTAATATTCAAGATTTAGTTGTTCATCATTGTGGCAGACTTTCCCTCTCTCCAATGTTTTTTCTAGCTCCTTCTCACTAAAAATAACTTTATTAATTTTTTAGAACTATAACCAGTCTGCATAGTATTTCTCTTTTCTATATTTTTAGTTTTTAAGTGTTTTATCCCTCAGTTCTTGTAGCATTTCCCATACTATTTGAAAGAAGAAATAGTGATGGTATTTGATTCATTTTCATTAAAATTATAAACTTCATGAAGGCAGGAATTCTGCTTTACACACATTAATGAATATTGAAGAAAAAGCTGCCAATTTAGGGTATTAAAAGTACAATAACAGCACCAACTATTAAATAAAATAGTTTTTATATGCCAGGCTCTGGAATATAATTAGGCATACAAAATGCTAAGCTTTCTATAAACCTATGGACTCTTCAAATATTATTATGAGTGGGAAAGAGGAGACCTGGAGAGATTAAATAATGTAATTTGCCCAGGACCACACAAAGGAGCCTGGATTTGGAAACTTGACTATCTAATTCTATGCTCTTAACCAAAGGAACTACATTCCTAAAAACAAACCAACAAAACAAAAATGTAGGCCTTTCTTACACGGCAAAGAATTCTAATAAGAATTGTAAGTTAAATTTGTAAGTGTCTCAAAGACATTGATACTGACAATAAATTAATAATGGTAATAATTTCCTTTCTCACAGAAGGTGTAATATTCTCGGGGAAAATCTTCAATTACAGATTAAAAACTTCTTCCAAGTGAGTTGCACCATTTGTTTAAATCTGAATAAAACATGGAAAAGAAACTGGCATGATTTTTTGGAATTTCAAATTACATATGATTAAATAGTCATGAGGGGCAAAATACCTGTTAGCAATTGGACTCCTCTACCTCCCAACAGTCCTGGGAGACTGCCTGGTGGAGAGAAGAATGAGAGGGACAGGGCTGGACCGGCTCGCTAACACAAGACCCTGCTGCCTACACTACTGACAGAGGGAAAGGAATGCAACTGCTTGTGTGTTTCTTATTGTAAATAACTGTTAAAAACCCACTTAAAAGCCTGGTTTGATTCCTTCTGTTTTAACTCACAGCTGGAGGTTACTGTGGCCTCCCTCTTTCAAGTCAGAGCCAACAGTGTATCTTTGGAGGGGTATGGGTAGAGAACGAAGAAAATACCCACGGCATTTAAATACGTGTGTGTATTAGAACTACAGTGATAAGCATATGTGTGTCTACATGTGTATTTGTGTATTTTTTTAAGAGATGCCTCATTTTTTAATTCATCTCAACCACAGAATACCGATGACCCACAGAACAAATGCGTGAAAACTCAGAAACCAGCCTGCCAAGTTCCCAGTCAAGCAACATCCTTGCCACATGACATGCTTACTCCCTCCCGAGTATTTATGCAAGACCTCATGAGGGCTTAAGAATTCCAGAGAAATCTTTTTTTATAGATGAGGTAAATATCACAGAAATTGTATGATCTGCTAAAAACATGAAGCCAGTTTAGTAAGAGAAGATTTTTTTTAACATATTTCCTTTTATGTTATCTTGCTCTTAAAAGAATCTGATGGGGCCAAGGAATCTTAAGAGAATTATAAATTCTGAGGTCTCGAGTTTTATGGTTTTCTACATAGCTCTGATTCAACGGTTACTTCCTCACTCACGTGAATCTAAATAATCAAATTAAAATGATTTACAGGCTCACAGAGCCATGGGCTCATGCTGCATTAGTTAACTGGGAAAAGCTGCTGCGTGTACTTAACTCCTAGAATATAAAATTAGAGAGCCACATGTATCACGTAAACACAATTGAGACATAAATCAGTGCGGCCCATATGCTACGCGTCTAGTTCATCAGAATTCTTTTTTCTGTTTACAGATGACATCCTACCTGGTAAGGGCAAGCTTTGGTGAGCTGGAATTCACTAGTTGTGAAATTAATCATCTGCATATCGGTGCCAAACCTATAAAGAAAAAAATGTTTAAAATAGCATTCCCAGCGATGGAACCTGATTCTCAGCCACGGACCATTCTATCTCCCAGTGGACATTCGGCCCTATCTGGAGATGCTTTCGGTTGCCACGGCTCGGAAGGTCCTACCAGCATCTACCGGGTGGAAGCCACAGACGCTGCTAAACGTCCTTCAAAGCACAGAGCACCCCGCCCCCCACCTCAAACGGGGACCCCTGTGGTCCAAAACGTCAGCAGTGCTGATGCTGAGACCCGGGGACGAGGGCAGGTGCCACTAAGCTGGAAGAGGAAACGTTCTAAGTGAAACCGTGCTTGTGGTGCAAAAATAAGATGTAACAGGCATGAGCTATGAGCCTACTTTACGTAACAACCCAAGGTTAAGATGCACTAAACTGCTAAACTCATTTTTTGTGTTGCCCAGGGGGTCACTGTGATTTCAATTCTAAATTTTAGGAGTGTATGTGAAAAATCATGATTGTAAAGGTTCCCTGACAGGAAAAGAATATTCTGCTGGGCCCTGGACTTGACACAGTAACCCTGAGAAGTGCCATCGGGGGTCTGCACAGAGACGCTGGGGGCCGAGGTCACGGCTGATCCGGTGCACACCCACACGCAGGTACCGGAGGAAAACGTGAAGGATATTCAATAATTTCGGGTCTTAACAGGACCTCCCACCCCCCCCCACTCCCCAGCTATGAGAGGTCTTCACCGGCTGGGCGTTACCATTTGTGTAGCAGGCGCGCGGCCGCCTCGGGCTTCGGGTACGAGGAGATAGGCAGGAGCTGCAAGGAGACCGGCCACGAGGAGGGGTTCTTCACCACAAAGTACTTCACCTAGATGTGCGGAGAGGAGAGTCAGACCCCAAGGAGGGCAGCACCACTCCTGAGACACCCCTGCAAAAGGGCATCACCTGCGCCCAACCTCAATCCATCGTACCAGTCAATTCCAGGGGCAGTTTAGAGAATAAATGGCCTGTGTACTTCACAATAGCTATGCTACAAAAGGCAGAGAGGCTGCAGAAGATGGAAGGACATGAAGGCCACCTCGCCGGTCAAGATGAGACCCTGGGTTGGATGCTATGAAGTATATGAGTGGGATAACTGGACAGACTTGAATGTAGGCTGCAGATTAGATAACCTTATTATGATTAATGTTTGCATCTTCTGATTTTGATCATTATACTCTGATATGTAAGAAAATGTTCTTGTTCTTAGGAAATTCACATGGAAGTAGTTAGAGGTCAGGGGCATGATGCCGGCTGCGGCCCTCTCCCCTCTGAGCTTCAAACTTACTCACTCCTACTGAAGCCTGTGTTAGGATCTTCTCTGTGGTTGCAGTTGAATACTTTCTTAGTTGGTAGACTCTGAACTGAATACAGACTTCATAAAATGTGTTTGTTTTAAGGACCTTCAGTCTAGCCACGAGTTTTATTCCTTATTTTGTTGTTCTGACACCTCCCTCCTAAAAGCGCCGCATGGGGACCTCCCTGGTGGCGCAGTGGTTAAGAATTCACCTGCCAATGCAGGGGACATGGGTTCGATCCCTGGGCTGGGAAGACTCTACATGCTACAGAGCAACTAAGCCCGTGCACCACGACTACCGAACCTGCGCTCTAGAGCCTGTGAGCCACAAATACCAAGCCCGTGTGCCGCAACCACTGAAGCCCAAGTGCCTAGAGCCCGTGCTCCACAACAAGAGAAGCCACCGCACTGAGAAGGCTGTGAACCGCAACGAAGAGTAGCCTCGCTCTCTGCAACTAGAGAAAGCCTGCACGCAGCAACGAGGACCCAACACAGCCAATAAATAAATAAATAAACTTAAAAAATAAAGGAAAAAAACAAAAATAAAAGCGCTGAATGGCACATGTGTGTCACTTAAATTTCAACTACTTTTGGTTCTGCAACAGTATCTCATGGTGGAAATACTCTGATAACGTCAAAAGCCAAGAGCTGGGGTGAAACAAAGAGATGAAAAGAAGCAGGACCCTCACCACGTTGTTCCTCAGGGCAGTGGCACTGAAGTTCAGCACGAGGCCAGGCTCCGGAATCAAACGGGGCAGGAAGAGAGCAAAGGGTTCTGACTCCTTGGATTTCTTCACGTGGGCAAACCGAGTCATTCCTAAAACGTTCCTCCTGTGTAATTCATAAAGAAAGAAATGATGAAAAATAATTTTGACATAAAGAAAGGAAACCACTAAGTATCACTTCCACTAAAAGGAACAAGGGGAGAAAAATGGCTTTTTCGGGGTCTGGGGGACACAAAGTACAAGATGATCCTGGAACATCCTGTTTTACTAGAAAGCAAGGACGTGCTCAAAGAATGGTAGGCACTTGCCAAAGGGACCACAAGCCAGCCTCAAAGGGCTCCCATCAGCCAAATTTGGGACAAGTTAGCATCAACAATAATAATGGTGGTAATGACCAAAGAATCCACAGCAATGATCAAACAGAGTGTAGAATGAACAAAATAATTAGAAACACCATTTCTGCAGTCATCAGTTCAACAACTGATCCCAGGCAAGGATTATCCATGGGTGCTAAAATTATGAGGTGAAACACTCTTAGGGAACAGGAAATGTATGTGGTCGCAAATCATCATAGCACAGGGTTTCCTAGGTGGCGCAGTGGTTAAGAATCCACCTGCCAATGCAGGCGACATGGGTTCGACCCCTGCTCCAGGAAGATCCCACATGCTGTGGAGGAACTAAGCCCGTGTGCCACAACTATTGAGCCTGCGCTTTAGAGCCCATGAGCCACAACTATTGAGCCCACGTGCTGCAACTACTGAAGCCCACACGCCTAGAGCCCATGCTCTGCAACAAGAGAAGCCATGGCAATGAGGAGCCTGCACACCACAACAAAGAGTAGTCCCCACTCACCGCAACTAGAGAAAGCCCACACACAGCAAAATAGACCCAACATAGCTAATAAGATAAATAAATTTTTAAAAAAATCATCATAGCACATATTACTTATAAATCACAAAAGGAAAATTATCTACAATGGAAAGAGTCAAATGATTCCACCGATCAATGTCACTAATGGGACAAATTGACATTTATGTCCCTCATCAGGTGATGCAATGCTAAGGACGCAAGACCAACCAAGTAATTAGTACTCTTTCCCGAAAAGTATGTTGAATGGGAATGTAAACTTGAAGAATCAACCTAAAAAAAAAAAATCCAGAGTGTTGAATGTTCTCTAAGACAACTGGCTAGGACGCGTTAAAACACTGACGCTACGAAAGACAAAGAAAGGTGGGGACACTAGTCTAAAGAAAATTAAGGGAACATGACAGCCAAATGCAATGCCTGGTTCTGGAATGGATCCTGGATTTTAAAAAAGAAAAAAGAAAAAGACAGCTATAATGGATATCTGGGGCCAACTAGGGAAACGTGAACCTGGACTGTGTAATTCTCATGTAGTTGCATCAGTATTAAGTTTGCTGCGTATGTAATGGCAGTGTAGTTATATATAGGAGAATGTTCTCCTTAGGAAAGAAAGCTTTCCTAATAAAGTACTGCAAGTTGAAGTATCATGATATCTACAGCTTATTTTCAAATGACTCAGCAAAAAGAAAATGTGTGTGTGTGCACATAGATACAGATGTAGAGAGAGGAAAAAAGTGAAAGTGGTAAAATGTAAACAACTGGTGAGTCTGGGTTAGGAATGTGTGAGTATTCACCATACTATACTTTTCCAACTCTTCTATGGTTTGAAATTCATCAAAATAAAAGGCTAGATACTCAAAATTCAGTACTGAAATTTCAATGAAGTATTATGTTAAAGTGTCTCTCAGAGCTAAATAAAAGAAACAAAGAAAGGTGAAAAACATACTTGCAGACGTCACCATTTTTTAATTTCTTCCATCTTTCATACAATGTATTTGCAAGTTTGGAATCCACATCCCAGGTTGATCGATCCAGAGAAAGGCTCCCTTCCCAGTTGGGATTTTCTACAAGTTAGATCAGATTTACTATTTAGATGTACAGAAAACTCAATTCACTTAGTAAATAATGCCAAGGGCTGAGGGTTAAAACTCTCTCAAACTTCTCAAGGACGGTAAAGTAATCAATGCCGCCCCCCTCCCCCTCCCCCGTCCTCTGATTGTTTACTAAAAGTCCCTCTAACTCAATGGCAAATGATATACCAAATCAAAGAAACATGTATGAAACAGAACTAAATCGAATTATGTGAAGGTAATAACATAAAAGACACATGGCTCATGAATACAGTCTGTAACAGGTTAAAAATTACACTCAGACCATGTTGAACAGCTTTGAATCTAAAAGGCTAAGCCGCTTGCACGTAAGTGCTGGTCATCAACTAAGCAGAAAGGTTACTAGGCAGAAAGCTGATGGGCAAACAGCAACCCTCAGAAGAGGGCCCCGAGCAGGGCTCAGCCTGCAGCAGGTGCATGGTTACATTTCTGAGCTGGTCTCCTGCTCACCTCGCCCTTTCTACTTATCTGTTCTGTCTTGTCTGTGCTAAAGAGTGTATCAGGGTGGAAAAGGGGGAATCTGTCAAAAGAAATCTCTGTGCTCTAACACTCTCCTTAGATAACATATTTTAATAAGTCAAAGGCAGGGAGAAAACCAGGAACAGCTTTCTCTATCAACACCCCGGCCCTGAGTCTCATACAACAACTAGCGCTCCCTATGAGACGTTTATGCTCCTGTACTAGACTCTTCAAACGCAATTCCAAATTATTATTTTTTTTTTTACTAACTTCTACTCAGCCTTTTTATAAAAGAACCAGAATCTTCCAACTGTTCCTGGCGACAAGGTTGCTGTGATGATCAAATAACAAGTTTGGAAAAAATCCTTACGAAAGTACAGGCTAAGACTTAAGGGGGCGTTAATTACACAAGCACCTCGGATGTTTCTGGAGGATTCTTGACAATTTCAAGTCATTCTGTTCATGACCATGCTCTTAAAGAATAGAATATGATGCAATGACGTTAACAGGACTGATTATTCCATCCACAAATGCAATCTTCCTCACTTACGCCCCACCCAACCCCACGCTAGAGTTCTACGGAAAGCCTCAGGGCAAAATACTTACCCGCTTTTGATTTTCCCATGAAATAATGCAAGCCACAATGTGCTATCACTTCAAAACCCAGACTCCCTTCCTAGATTGAAAAGTAATATATGAATAACTTACAACACAACACTAAACACAAAAATCCTAATGCACTCAAATGCATAGCAGACGTGGGCCTCCACCTACACTCATCACTTCCCTTTAACCAGAAGCCAAACAACTAAAGGGGTTTCTTGGCTTCCTTTCTCCTTGAATGAGAGCTCTAACTGGCTCTCACACGCAGGGCCACTACAGTGGATTCTGTGCAATCATCAATGCCCACAGTGACAGACACCAGGCTGCCTTCTGGATTCAAGATTAAATTAGTCTCAGGACGTTCTTAGTAGGGTTTTTTAAAAACTGTCCTCTAATCCATAGTACCTCCTAAGCTAATCAGGACACTTAAATGCATGTCCCCCTTCCTAGGCTGGGAAAGCACAGAACTGCTACTTGCACACGTTCCTGCAGCCTGCCTGCTCCCTCCCAGTCACGCTTCTTGTGTGCATCCCTTGATGGGAAAAGGAAACTTCTAAGAAACCTCCTCTGCTCAAAATATGGATGAATGAAATTCACCTTACATTTTGTTTAGCATAATTTTAGAAGCCCTATCTTTAAGCTTTCAGCTAAACATGAGGCACTTCCATCTATGAAACACCAACGCTAATAAGTGAGAAAAATCATAAAGATGGTTGCATGAATGTCTCATAGTGAAAAATTAGAACCCAGCATTATACAGACGAGCTTGGATCAAAAAGAAGCAGTAACAGTAACTAAATGAAAAGAAATAAACATTAAGAAAAAATGAGACATGTTTAAGATCTAAATTAAATACAACACACCCAGACTTTAGAAAGCATTTTCTTAATTGTGAACCCTTTCAGACTTTGGATTTGGCCCGCTAAGGAAATTCAAGGGTTATGAGCAGCTGAGAGTCACTTACCAGAGGTTTAAATAAAGCATTTAATGATTTAGTTTATTTGAACTCATTGCAAGTAGGTACTAAAAGCTCAACTGTGTCTGCTACAGCAAGCACATGTTTCTTGCTCTATACATTTTGAAAGTAAGTGAAAATGAGATCTATCGACTCATAATGCCTTACTTCATTTGAAAATTACCTCAAATTACTTTATGAGAAATAGAAACTCTTTTCAAATAAAGATTTCTGTATCTAAACAATTTATCATCTAAGATTGGCCTGGTAATATCCTTCAATTTCATAGACAGCCTTCAAAAACATGAGCTCAATTCGGTCAACAAAATCCAAACACCGTAAGTTAATAAAAAAGAAACAGTAATTATTGCAAAAATTATAACACATATGCAGTGTGTAAACAATACCTTGGCCGGCGCCGAGTAAATCTGTAGAGGTATTGCAAAAACAGCACCTATGTTTGTAGTCAAAAATACATGGGTGAACAGATTTACGGCAATGTCTTTAACAGCAAGTTTCAAAGAAAATATTTTCCAACAGCCTGGAGGTAGAAATAAAGGGCCAGTGAAATTCAGAATCTAAAAAGAAAAGAAGTAAGAGAAATTACTTTCCTAACTAATGCTAATTATGATTTAAATCATTATAACGTGCGATATGAAAGTTCTTGTATACCTCCAGAAATATAATTTTACTCAATTATGTCCAGGTCAAACACTGAAATATTTTTACATAAATGATAGGTCTCACTTAATATTTAACACACAACTGTTTTTAGATTTCACAAAAGTAATCTTGAAATGCTCAAAGGTGGTATTTTACAAAAACCTAGTATTTTATCATGAACCAGGCTTCTTTTTTACTACACATAATCTTTCCAGAATTAATTATAATTTATAATATTTTTAAATAATGGTAATAGCAAGTATCTCTGAAGGATATATCCTAGTCCCTTTGAGCTCCTTGAACAATAGTTTGAAAAAAAAATAGAGAGAGCCTAAAAGTAATTCTGAAAACATTAAAAGAAACATACTTACTTTAAAATTCATAAGTGAAAGTTAGATTTTGTAAATACTAATTTCATAGTATTTGACTTTAAACAAAGCTTAACATAGGCCAAAACTTGGATAAAAATACCATGCGTACCTTTAAAATGTGTTTGGTCTCCTTGGAAACAAACCCATCATTCAATACAACACCACGGTCAAAATGGTTGAGGTACCACACTGACCAAAGCCCTGATGTGTTCTCGTGAGTCTGTATGTGAAACTGGGTTGCAGAAGAGTCCATTCGAAAATACCTGTGAACACAGGACGCGCATGCCATCAGCCCCGTGTGTACAACTACCACCAGCGTGCGAATGAGCCTCTAACTGCAAAAATCATAGCCACATAAAATGTCAGAGAACCAGTGTTGGCGCTGGCAAGGACCGGACGGATCACCTTCTTCCGCCTTCCTGCCCACGAGTGCAGCATCTCAAGGCCAGAGGGTGCAATGAGGTCAGGACCAGGACGGCTCACAGAGGCCTCCAGGCAAAACCAGGACCCTAACGTAACTCAGAAATGCTGCAGGAGTATTTCTTCCTTCTCCCGCACAGGGCCACCTGGCCTGCATATGACCCATGACCTCCATCATTCAGCTTCGTCCCTCCCATCCTGCAAACCACCCTTTCACTGCCTCCTAGCAGTGCTGATGCAGGGTAGGCAAGTCCAGAGAGACAGTCATGCAAGTCTCAGTTACATTTTTAAATCATCGGGCAGGCGCGGGGGGAACCATACGATTCCAGGGAATGCAGAATTCACCCACCCTTGAGCCACAGGAGAGGAAAGGCATGCTTTTAGTGTCGGAGTGTTTTTTTTCTTCCTGTCTTCTCTCATCCCACTGTCACAGGATGGAGCTGTTTTGAGGTAGAAGGAAATAAATGTGAAGTATCAGTATCTTTTCTTTCATTACGCCCAAACGAAAACCAGACACATGTTTCATTTATAATGTTTTAATTACTTCACTACTTCCATCTCCATTAAAATCATACTTGAGAGATAAACAAATGCTAAAATCCTTTCTTGCACCCTATCCTTGGGCCTTCCTGGCAAGTTGCCCAGGAAGTTACCCAGAAAATGGTGTCTACCTACTCACCCCTCTTTTCTAAACCAACCTCTCATTTCTTCTCTGTGTGCAGTGAGGGGGGAGGCAGAGAGAGGCAAAGCTTTGTGGCTCTCCTTTTACACAGATCTTAAGTAAGAGGCAAGTCCTCAGGTCTGTAGAGATGACAACAGTGAACAGGCAAGCCCACCGAGGAACGGTGAAGAGGTGCATGTGGAGGTGTGAGAAAGAAAGGAACAGTTCAATCTGAGAGCACAGAGGAGCCTCACGGCCAAAGTGACACGACGCTGCAAACCCCTGTGACGTATTAAATCACTTGTAAGCACTCCTTGAGCTACATCAGAACATCAAAACACTGTACTGAATTCCTAACTCTGATACTAATACCCCACTCTTTTTTTTTTTAAGCTATGTATATATATGTTTCCCCCCAAATTCAAACGCTAACAAAAAGATGTGAAAATAAGTCTACCTTTCCCCTGACGTCCCCATTACCTTAGACAAAGGAAACCACTACCCGCAGACTCCCGAGCAGCCTTCCAGGTGTTCTAGCATACACAAGTACACAGACACCCTTAGGAGAGCCACACCGCAGACACTGCCCCCCTGTGTGCGCAGAGCGTACCTGCAGAGCACAGCCCCCCGCCCGCCCCCTGCCCCGGGAGATGGACTACAAGTCTCCGGTCAGTGGAGGCTTACACTGCTCTGCTGCCACAAACGATGCATGTTTCTGTATTAGTTTTGAATATATGCGAGTGTGTCTCTAGATAACCTCCTAGAAGTAATGTTAAGGATCAGAGAGTATATATGTACATCTTAAATTTTCACAGAGATTGCCAATTTTCCCTCCCAAAAAGCCTGTGTCATTTTACACCCATGCAAAAATATGAGTGTTTTTTTTCTTCCTAATCATTACCAACACAGAATATTAACCATTTGTTTGATCTTCATAGATCTAAGTCATAAATTACATCTCACTTATTGCTTTAAATGAACATTCCTTTCAACATAAGTGAGGTGGGGCTTGTTTTCATATGTTTAAAATCTGTTTGCAGTTCTTTACAGAAATCTTTTGAACTATAAGTAAGATCCTGAAGATTGGATTGGGCTTATACTCACCAGACATTCTGCACTGATTTCTACACAAAGAAACAAACCTAGGGCAGCTCAACCTCTCTGTGAAAGCAGTACGTCCATCAGACACATTTACAACCTGGTCCTTCAAATCACCAACTGAATTACAATCTATGAACTCAAAATCCTACACATGTAGCAGAATAAAAGCAGCACTGCCATCACTTCTTCCATTGTGCTACCTCTTGTAACTATTAAGGCTGTGGAATTGAAACCGAGCCCATTCACTTTCTAAAGGCTTGCCTACGTTGTAGTCGTGAGTCATTTCACAGAAAGAACTGCCAGCGTTAACAACTAGATAACGAAAATAAAAAGACAATCTCCAATATGTTAAAAATCTGTACCTTTGCAAGTAAAAGAGGCAATTTTTGTAAAGTTTGTTGTGGAAGTAGGTAGGAGTACTGGTTCAAACTGCAGAGACAGAGCATCTCTCTGTGAGAAATGATGTACATCCTGTAACAGAAAACAATCCACAGTACTGCTCTTAGCTGGGCGCAGACGGATCCGGTTTGAATCAACCCTGTTAAAAGGACTAAGCAGCTCAGACTGGCATACAGAACAACTGCTGAGCAGGTGTGTCTGGAACAGTACGAAGGGGTGCTGACAACCTCCATCCAAACATGGGCTCAAGCACGGGAAAATGGGTTTACATGACAGCAGAAGATAACAGAGACAGTCCTCATGTTCGACAATTACATACACACTTGCAAGTTTAAACGGTACTTTGCGTGAGTATTTCCAATTACCTGTATCCATATAGGGCTGTTTCCTGAATGCAATATATACATATTCACTGCTGAGTCATCTGTCCAAAAGAATCAGAGCAGTGAGATTAGAAGAAGGGGCCATCTCACTCTCAAACCTTAATATAGTAGTTAAAATATCATAACATTACACATTTCTATAAAAAATGTAAGTCACGGTTCAACACGAAAAGTGAAATGAGGAGCTATTTTCTGTTGGGTATTCTTTTAAGTCACAACAAAAAGGACCCTGGCAAAAAGACTGATCCATCAACACAGGCTCTCTCAATGATGAACCACCAACAGAAAAAGTCCGAGTTTAGGGTCATACTACTACCGCCCTGGATGAAATGAACCAACTGGACAGCTTCAAATAAAGCTAAGGTCTCCTGATGATTGAACAGCCCCTCCTTTCCTTATCTGACAACCACACTTGGGAAAAATAAAACTCAGGATCTCAAAACGCAGGCCTCCCTTTAATTCTCACCAACAGAAGTGCTCCCCATGCAACAGGAGCCTTCTCTACACTGATGTCCACCTGGCCATTCTGGGCATCACCAGAAACTATGAACCCAAGGACAGGAAAGCTCTCCTGCTGACTCATGACTACTATAACCAGTTCTGAGGACTGGAAAGTAAACAGTGTTTGGCCAACAATTAAGACCGCCAATTCAAAATTATTCTTTGGTACCATTTCTTTCACTGAATTGTGTATATGTGTGTACACACACACACTCTCTCTCACTTACCAGAACAGTCTTGATAACCAATGGATAGGAGCAAACCCTACAGGATAAATCTTGTGGATCATATGATATGTGTCTCCTACAAAATCTCTTAGAAACAAACTGATAAACTAGGTTCCTTTTGGTAAGCAGGACACACAATTTCAAAGATAAAATTCATACAAATGAACACAAACTCACACTACTCTAATTTGTCAGGCATCTAGGAATAAGCAGCATACAACCAACTATTAAAAATACCAACGGCATGATTTGGTCAACTGAGCTTCTACCAATCAGTAAAACAGAAACAAGAGACACGAGACTTCAAATACTTCGTGAATATTTATATTAGATTGTCAGGCCCCTTTAGTTTGTTTACTATCTTCAGAACGCCAAGAAAAATTATTCCCGGGAAATGCAGAATGGTTTGCCGTTGCCACTTAGTTTACTCCAAAATAACACAGCCTTACTGGGAGACGCAGACTGAGAAGCAATTACTACTGCACTGAGTTAACAAGGAAAGCAAAGGCTCTTTGTCTTGGGTCGCAATGATACAAGCTCTAAGCAAGTGACACAGAATGATGAGGCAGCTTAATCAAAATACATTGTAACAGAAAAGTTTAAGGATTCCACCTTACCTGAGGCCTCAGATTTATCCGTAGCTACATAAATAATAGAGAGATGATCTAACAAATCTTGCGTATTTTCTTCCGATTCTTTCGAGGAGTTTTCCATTGCTACAATTATGCTCATCTGCAGCCGTAAGACGGCATCCGATTCCACATAACATCTCTGAGATCAGACGGATGGGAAAAAAGGGAAGACCTCAAAAAAGTCATCTGAATTTTTCTATTTTGAATTTTAGGGGTAAAAAGCACATAAGGTCAAGGGATGTGCATTTCTGAGAACAGAACATGCTATTTTATTTTTTATTCCTAAGCAGAGCGGCAAGAAAGAAGATGGGAAGAAAACACTCAATTTTCAATTTTACCTTTAGTTGCTGACACACTTTATTATGTAAACTGCATTCCAGTTGCACCTGCAAGAGGCTAGTATTAGTGGTTTCTGCCTAAAAGAAGAAAAAAGGGGGGAAAGAAATTAAAAGGAAGCAAAAGGCTCCACCTACTACCAATAGTAAACAATCTATCATTTATTCAGAAATGACATTTCTTCAGTGCTTCAATTTTATTCATTCAACACATATTTGAGTGTCCGCTAGATGCCAAGTAAAATTCTATTTACTGGAAATACAATAATCAACAGAGAAAAATCTCCTCTGTCACTGAGCTTACATCGAATGGAAATCATAAGCTCTCCCTTGGGCAACATGAAAATTCCTGTTATGGCAATCAGCAGATAAATATGTTCTAAATATACACAGGAACACTGAAGTTTGGTATTTCTTATACTTTTTGAACACTGTGTTCCAACACAGGAGTCTGCTTTTCTTTTAAAGTAGGTTCACCCAGTAAGAACCAATTAACAGCTGTCATGTCTGCCTCCCATCAGCAGAGTAAGCTTAGACACTATGACAAAACCGTAGAAGACATCCAACATTCAACTGGCTATCATCTTTAATATGTGGAAGGGATGTGGATGCAAGAGACAAAAGTGTATGAAAATCTGCAGAGTTTCATAAAGCTCAAAGATCTTAACAGCCACATGGGACGATATCAACATATTCTGAAGACAAAGAAATGCAACGTCAATCCAGGAATACAGCCGTTTGGGTGCGAGAGTGGGGGCAGCAGACGGCAAATACACAGAAAAGTCAGGCAGTGCAGAATCTAAAGGATCTAGGCTGAGAGATTTCTTCTTTTGTTCAGCGTGACGTGTCTGGCATAGCGATGATAAAAAAAAAAGGCACTTGGTTTGGCACTCAAAGTTGGAACACCAGAAAATCTCAGCAAGGTAAGAAGGCATTCCCCAAACCCTGGACTGACTTTCATTTTAAGTAGAGTCACCACAATTAAGTTTAATTTGTTAGATGTATAAGAACTACCTAAGTACATTATATAAAAACACATTTTTAACCACTTCAATTGTCATTCAGCGATTAATGTACGGAACGAATAAAATACAGGTGATCCTCAGTTCTGTGGATGCAGACTGGAAGGAACCTGAGCATCCTTGGAGTGTGGTATCCGAGGGGGGTCCTGGATCCCATTCCCCCACAGATGCCTAGGGACCACAGCATGTTACATTTTAAAGTGCAGTAAACATAGTTAGGGGGTTGAACCAAGCTTGTAAATGGGACCAAACATTAACCAAAAGCTCTTTTAAAAAGTAATCGCTAGTCTAGTATCAGCTAGACTTAAACAGAGTAACACCATCTGTAAACTGAACCTCAGATCTTCAGGGAAAGCTAGATTCCTGAAGCTGTCTTTCTGTGAGCAAGTTCCACATCAAAGACATAAACAAAGAAAAGCCCACTACTCCCTGAAACTGCGTTAATCAAAGTTATAAGTGACCCCCTCACATCCAAACCCAAGAGCAAGCTCTCTTTTGCCGACCCTCCTCCCGCACTTCGCCTTCTCTCGGTGTCTCTCTGTCCTCTTTGGCTCCTCCTTTGCTGGCTCTCCCTCCTCGGGCACCAGATGTTAGCTGCTCCAGATTCCGTCTCTGCCCCCTTCCCTCTCTCCCGGGGTGGGGCTGTGACACGCTGAAGCTGCCCACGTTTATCTCAGCAGCGCAGGCCTCTCTGCACACCCACGTGTGCACCCAGTGACTGGGCGGCCCTGTGAATCCTCACACGCCGAGACACCCACCCTGCTGCGGGCCTCGTCTTAGTGCCTTTACTCATCAAGCGGCTTAAGCCAGAAACCGGGAAACCAACTTCACTTGGCCTTCTCGCTCGGCCTCTTCAAACAAACCCAGACCCCAGGCACACTGACTGGACCTCCTTAGCAGCCCCTCGATCCGCTCACTTCCCTTCATTCCTAATAAACACCATAAGGATCAGGGGTCAGCTCACTACGCCTGCCTGTGGGCCACGTCCAGCCCGCGGCCTGTGTTGGTAGATATAAAGTCTTGCTGGAACACAGACACGCTCTTTTTTTCCACAAACTGCCTATGGCTGCCCTCATGCTAGGACAGCAGAGCTGAGGATGGCCTGTGAAACCAGAACTAACCACTCTCGGGGCCTTTACAGAAGAAGCCGATGGAGCCCTGCCCTAGTGGGAGGGAGGGCGAGGAAGGCAGGGAGGCTGGCACAGTCACTCCTCCTAGTCTCCCCGTGTCTACCTCTGCCCTCTCCTCTCCACTGTCTACACCGCATCGGGAATGACTTTACAAATAAGCAAATCACATCATGCCACTGCCTGCTCAGAACCCTTCACAGACTTCCTGCTCGGCCCAAGTCCCAGGTCCTTTCCTACAGCCGTAAACCTCGGGCACCTGCCTCGTCTCTACCTCCCTGTTTACGCTCAGCCTCGCTGGTCTACCTTCTGTTCCATTTTGCCTTCAACCTCTAAGGGTGCTGCTCCTTTGCCTTGAACGTACATCCCCAACCCCCCCTCCCCTCCACCTAACTCAACCTGATTCATCCTTCATGTCCCAGCTTAAATACAACCCCCAGGGAGGGCGACCTTCACACCGCCACGGGGTAAGTGCCGTTACTCACACCCACACCACCTTCTACCTGACCTTCCATGACACCCCTCATCACGCTGCAGCGACTTGTTCAAGGCCTGCCTGCCTGCCCCAGCAGACTGCAAGCGCCCTGTCTCATGCTCTCACCACGATGCCTACCATTTAACTGGCACTCAACAGACAGCTGATGACAGAAGAGAAGTGGGCACTGGGTCACAGAGGCTCGCTTGAAAGGTGCAAGCCTGAAAGGGGCAAGAAGCTAAACATAAACAATGGCTCTAAAATAAAAGCAGGTATCAACACCTGGTATCTGGCATGTGCTTCTGATCTGAAACGCTCCCCCAAAAAAGCTTAAAGCAAAACCCATGTCAACACACTTTCAACATACACGTTTATAATTAAGTTGGGTTTTGCTTAACTAATCTACAACAATTTAACTATAGGTCTTAACCTGACAAGGCAATTTTCTTGCCTAAAGTATTTCTTCACATGTTGAAATAACGTTAAAAGTTCAAAATTATTACTTTGAACATGATTAAAAATCCTATCTGCCCAGTGATCTGATGTGACTTAAAGCCCAATATTTTGTTATTCTTGGTAGATTTCGGGATGCATGAATTTATAATTTACCTTGTTAAGTAAGATTCTTCTATTAGCTGGAAACATAACAAAAATAAACTGCCACATTGTTTCATTTGCTGTAGGACATATTTCAGAACCCCACAAGGGGGAGTTCCAGCATCCTCAAAATGCCCTTGAAGCTTGCTGATTTGCCTCCAAGAGAAATTTTAATGTTCATGTCTTTCTCTCCCAAAAGAACAAACGTATTGCAATCTTGACTTAAAAAGAGAAACCATAACCAAAATAAGAGCCTCTTGGGGCAACCACAGGCACACTGGGATTAGAAATTCTCTCTGAAAGGACCCCAGCTGAGCACATTTGTTTTGACCCCTTACCCAGAAGTGCGCCTGGGCAGATTATAAAACAACAAAACAAAAACCTACTTCTTTAGTTTTGAAACCTCCGCCATTATTTTAACAAATTAGTTCATAAATTTGAAAGCTAAAAGAAATTCATCAGTAGTTTTTTTTTTAAAGATTTTTTTTTTTTTTGGTGCAAACCATTTTTAAAGTCTTTACTGAATTTGTTACAATATTGCTTCTGTTCCACGTTTTGGTCCTTTGACCGAGAGGCATGTGGGATCCTGGCTTCCCAACCAGGGAAGGAACCCACACCCCCTGCATTGGAAGGCACAAGTCTCAACCACTGGAGCACCCGCGAAGTCCCCTTGGTAGTTTTCACGTAAGTGTATGATACTATTCCCTTTCAGAAAATGGGGAAAGATGTGGTTTGGAAGGGTTAAATGACTTATCAAAGGTCCGAAGGTCACTCAGCGGAAAAACAGAAAAAAAAAAAAAAAAAAATAGCAGGTCTTTTACCATAAGTCATCAGTACTTTCTCCAAGTGAATCTGAACAGGCCAGGTCTATTTCTCCCAGGTACTTAAAAACCTAAAAATTCTTCAACATGAAAACATGTCTTAGAAAACCATACCAAGAGAAAGTAACAGTCAAGAAAACAGCCCTGTTAAGACTCCTTTTGTATGGCATGCATTTCCATGGTTTTGTGGAGAAGGGGAATGAATTTAGGGAATGGGATAAAAGAGAAAAAAAATCACCTTCCCCCACTTGCTAAAAAAACTGGTCTTTGTGTTCCAGGCCAGGGGCAGAGTGGGATTCTGAGGGGCTGAGTGCAATTAAACAGGAAGGAAAATGATAGACTTAAAAGTTCTAGGTCATTTGAGATGATTTTCATTAACAAGAGAAAACCATATTCTCTGACAAGAGTATATGAGAGTCTATAACACATTCATGCAGACAGAATGAATAACAGACTTGAAATTATGATGTTTCCAGTACTGACCACATATGAAAACCTTTCACTTCAGGAACACAACATATGAAATACTAAAGAATTTCTTAGATATATCCCAACCTGAGATTTCGCCTTCTCAGACATTTTCCTTTCCTTACACAACAGTGAATGCTACATTGTAGAGGTCCTTACAAAAGGTAAGTCTCTTATGCCCACGTGTGTCTCAGGAACACACAGAGTCCACATAAGATATGTGACCACTCCAGCCAGCGGCCCACACATACGGTGCTACGTACAATACATTCTATATAACAAATAATTTTGTATAAAATGAGTGCTTTCCTGGGTCCCGTCTATACAACACTCACACTCTTTAACCAAACTGCTAAATTAGTGTCTCCTGCGTAACACACAGGCTCAGCTGCGTTCAGTTACTTCACCCTAATATTAACCAGCAATTGTGTTTCAGTCCACTAAACTTCTGGTTCTCAGACATGTAACCACTGAAACAAAATCTACCTATGTTGAGAGACCCACTCACTCAAATATTTGTAAAACCCAAAGAAGTGGCTGAAATAGGTTGTTTTTATTTGTTTTAAGGGAAAAAGGGTTAAAGCACACACATGTATCACATTTTTCCTTATCCACATCTTTTTAGAAAAGGCAGTGTGGCCAAGTGACTTTGCAGTCAACACAGACTCAAGAGGAAACCTTGGGGATAATCCCTACCTTTTCCAAGACTCAGCTTCCTCTTGTGTAAAACAGAGGTGATGGACTCACAGCCATGTTAGCAGCATTAAATAAGATACTTATGCCAATCACAGTGCAGAAGCAGGCCCTCAAAAGGGAGCATTTGCTTATTCGTTCACAACTCAGGCATTCAATTAGTAAAATTCCACAACAAATCATTTAAATGCTTCTAGGAAGCATTTTCCCCACATAAAGCTGTTTGAATGGAAACTCCTCTTCCCCAATCCTCTAGTTTCCAAGAGAAGAGATTTTTTTTTTCCTTAAACGCTTCAAATTTTTCTTGTCCTTATTTCATAATTGGTTCAGAACCCAAGAAAAGAGAGAAGGGTCGCTTCACTACACACCATCTTCCCCTTCAAAACGCAATGTGGAGAACAAGGTACCACTGAGATATGAAGACGTCTGGTCAGACCAAGTGGCAGTGGCCTGCGCTGTGCAATTCCCTGGCTTTCACACTTGGGCAGCCGGCTCTTAACTGCCACAACCTGGGCTGGCAGCTCCAGGACAGCCATGTAGGATTTCCACCCTGGTAGGTCACGCAGCGTACGGAGGCTCGATCCAAAGGCAAGCAGCTATTTTCATACAACTGGCTGGTGCCGGGCCTTAAGCAAATGGCAAGCGAGTCCTGAAGGCCTGGCTCAGCTCTTGAGCCTGGGCCCAGTCTCGGCACAAGTTCAGGCGCTGTGATGCAGGCTGCTCAGGCTTGTCCTTGAGCAGCACAGCACGGCTTTGACCTAAGCAGGCATGGCCCGGAGGACGCTATGAAAGAAAGGGTGTCGCGGTGGAAAACAGGACGGTGGTTCCTCGAAGATCCAGCAGTTCTGCTTCTGGGTTTACACCCAAAAGGGATAGGAGGAGCTCGAATAGGTATCTGCACACCTATAATCACAGCAGCCAAATCGAAACAACGCAAAATCCACTGATGGATGAAAGAATAAACAAAACACGGGATATACATACAGTGGAATATTGCTTCCGCCTTAAGAGGGAAGGGAATTCTGGCACCTGCTACAACACCGATGCACCCTGAAGACACTGTGCGAAGTGAAATACGTCAGTCACAAAAGGACAAATCCTGTGTGAGTCCACGTAGGAGGGGATCGCGAATAGCCAAATTCAAGGGCAGAAAGTAGAATACGGTTTACTAGCGGCTGAGAGGAGGGGGTCACGAGGAGTCATCGCTTAATGGGGACAGAGTTTCAGTCTGGGCAGACGACAAAGTTCTGGAAGTGGATGGTGGTGACGGCTGCATGGCAGCGTGAGTGTAATTAATGCCACTGAACTGCACGCTTTAAAATGGTTAAAATGGTAAATTTTGTGTTACTCATATTTTACCACAAGAAAAGAAAAGGAAAGTGGGGGAGTGGGGGGGGGGGGTGGGGGGAAACAAAACAAAAACAAAAAGGTGTCCCAGTCAGGGCTCTCCTCAAAATACAGAGAGCTTCCAGAATGTTATCTGCGGCTTCTACGGTCAAATCTTGAAGAAATTGTGTTGGGCCCAACTGCAGGCAGGTGGTATAGACAGGCTGTTCCAAATTCTGCTCCTTTTTATGCATTATCTTTACAGCTGGGAGGATCTGTGAAAGGGTTTGGTCCAAATTCACGTGGCTGGTCCACAGACTCAAGAGCTCCTCTCCAACTCACTGGCCCTGCAGCTATCAATCACCTAAGTGCTAACCGCCGCTTCATATTTTTAAGATCCAAAGAGGAAGAGACATACACGGTGGCAGAGTTTATAAATAAAGAAGCAACAAGGGGAATCGTATTAAAGAGATACACTGTCATCTTGGGTTGAGTCAGAGAAGCAATTTGACAGAATTACTGCCTGCACGAATAAGGCAACCACTAAGGGCTGTCCTTGGAACAATCAGGCTCGTTCCGGAAATCGGAGAGGTGCTAGAAGCTTAGAGAAACACTCTCTCGTCTTCCTATCAGGACATGAGGTACAAAAACAAAACAAACAAAAAAAGGAAGGCAGATTGATGAAGCAGGAGGGAGAGAGGGCCACCCTTTGGAGAAAGGCTGACATCTTGGGGAATAAGAAGTGCAACAGAAAAAGAGACCTTGACACCCAGCTCAACAGACACAGACAGCCTGGAGTCTAACTCAAGTGAGGGAGAGATGTCTTTGTGCTTGTTGGAGATTTTAAAAAGAAAAAAAAAAAACTGTAATAAAGCAAGACAAGCAAGATCTCAGAGGACTGGAGTTGCTTCTCCAAAAGGAACCAGGATTTAGTTCTAGGAACTATGGAGAAATACACTTCTAAAAGCCAGGTACAGAACCCACAGTGAGAGCAACTGAGGACCTGCCTGCATCTCCAAAGATTGACACAGCTCTACCAAGGGTTACACAAACTCTGGACAGCCTGGGGTGGAGTGGGGGAGAGATCGGAGGAAGATACTTGGAGTACAGCAGGTAGAGGTACGCTCACTGCCTGTGGCTGGAGGGAACACACTTGCAAAGTTTATGGAATTAGGACTCAGTCTAAGAGAAGGCACAGCAGCAAGGAAACCCATTAAAGGGGAACCAGGGAGAACAAGACAGACTGACCCCAGCCCTAAACTGGATTCTGGTCTACTGGGAGAGTGTCTCTGACGTAAGAGCACCCAACTCAGGGAAGAGAAGATTCACCAGACCCAGAACTTAGCCACTGTACCTCTCCTGCTTTGGGAGAACTCACAAGAAAATATCTAGAGGAACACCTAGAGGAAAAAACAGATCTAGACCAAAAAGGAAAGAAAAAGGTGGAAGGAAGGAAGGAAGGAAGGAAGGAAGGAAGGAAGGAAGGAAAGAAGGAAGAAAGAAAGGAAGGAAGGAAGGAAGGAAGGAAGGGAGAGAAAGAAAGAAAGGAAAGAAAGAAAGGAAGGAAGGAAGGAAGGAAGGAAGGAAGGAAGGAAGGAAGAAAAAGAAAAGAAAGAAAAAGAAAAAGAAAGAAAGAAAGAAAGAAAGAAAGAAAGAAAGAAAGAAAGAAAGGAAGAAAGGAAGGAAGGAAGGAAGAGAGAGAGAAAGAAAGAAAGAAAAAGAAAGAAAGAAAGATAGAAAGAGAAAGAAAGAAAAGGAAGGAAGGAAGGAAGAGAAAAAGGAAGGAAGGAAGGAAGGAAGGAAGGAAGGAAGAAAGAAAGAAAGAAAGAAAGAGAAAGAAAGGAAGGAAGGAAGAAAGAGAAAGAAAGGAAGGAAGGAAGGAAGGAAGGAAGGAAGGAAGGAAAGAAAGAAAAAGAATGCACCAATTTCAGCAAACAGCAGTAGCTTACAAGTGTTAGGGAAAAAGAGACCAGCAAAAGCAGCTGGTTAAATAGCTAGAAACTCATCTGAGCCTCCCTGACAGGAAGAAGGGACAGGAAGAGACCAGCACATCTGGAGGCAGAGCACAGCCTGCAGACAAAGAAAGGCCCACGCACAAGCTGGAGGAGACAGCGCGGGGCTCGGGGCCCAGGTGCTACTTCCCGCTGAGCCCCAAGCTCCCTGAGTGTCAACAGCGTTCAGCTCCCCCCCAGGAATCTGCTGCAAACAAGCTCCACTTGAAACAAGCAGGATGAAAAGGGAAAAACCTTGCCGAAGAAGCGGGTTCCAGAAGCCTCCGTGAGCTCCTGGTAAGAGGCAACGGAAACCACACTGCAGGCAGGTTTCGAAGTCTCCACCCACAGATGTTCTATCCCTGCACAGAGCAGGGACACCTCTCAGCACAGCAGTGCCCGAACAAGGGCTCCCTGCAGAAAGCAGAGGACAGACACACCTGGTGACTGGACTGCCGAAACTGCACGGCTCTGACTCTGAACACAGACCCGAGCATCTGGGCATCTCGGTGTCCCTTCCCAAGAGAGGAGGTGGCAGGCACAGCTCTCTTCTCCCCAAATTCACCTCCAGACAGGCAACCTCTGCCCATCGAGTTTAAGGGCTCAGATCTTGGCCTCAGAACAACTGGCATGGGCTGAAGCTGAAACCAAGGTGATGGTTTCAGCCCTCCAACCCTCTCTTTGGCAAAGACAAAATACTGGGAACAATTCTCAGAATTAGTGCCTTGAGGGCTGGGGGACATGTTTTCCAAATCTAGTGGATGTAAGGTTGATAATCTAATATTCCTATGTGTCTTGTTGAGATTCTAGACTTCAGAGAAACTCAGTATTGAACTACTGTAACTTCTGAAGCCCTGGGGAAGCCACCCACATCCTAGTGGGGGATGGGGGGCGGGGGGGAGGGCCCGGCTGCGGCTGTTGGCGCTTCCCCAGCTGCACACAGGCATGGAGAACCTCTCTGGCTAAGACAAAAAAAAAATAATAAGGAATTAGAAAGGACTTCAAATTCTCTGCATGTTAACTCACAGGCCAACAAAATTTGATATGGACTAGAGCCTTGAACTTTCATGTCTTGCCAGGGATTACATATCTGAATTTTAAATTTCTCCCTGAGAGTTTCATAATAGAAGAGGGTTTACATACAAAAACTTTTTTAAGTTAAGTGACAAATGCATTTTAGCTATGTGCCAGATACTAGGTTCTAAGCTTTTTACATATGTTAATTTATTCAACAGCTATAGCACTCCTACGAGGTAGCACCAGTGTCTGTTTTATAGATAAACTGAGACATAAAAAGGTTAGGTAACCTGGCCAAGATCACTCAGGCCCAAGACTTTTACCCAGGTGGCCTGGTTTTAGAATTCACTTTCTTATTCACTTCACTATACAGTTATATGATGGGGCATCATTAGAAGGCTGGGGTTTTGGGGTTTTTTGTTGTTGTTTTGTTTTTTTGAGCATCTTAATTCTGTTATTTGATGCCCTTTCAAAGCTCTGGTAAGCTTTATTGGATACTTGAAAAGAATCTGGGATGGGAAACAGATGAGGACATGAACTTCAGACCTGGGACACAGTGTGGCTTTGGAGAAGATTATCAATGAATTATCATAATGAATCTCAGAGCTTTCCAGGGGCAAACTCAGCCATGCACCCCAGCGGTCCACAGAGGATCAACAAAGTGGGGGGTGGGGTGGGTACAGCGGGAGAAGGAACAGGCTCAGGCAGGCAGGAGCACAGCAGACTTCCATCTGCTCATCTCCGTGCAGAGAGGGAGGGCCGTGGGCTTAACAACAGGTAAGTCCAAAGGGTCAGAAATACAAAACCGAGCAATGGCAAAAGGAAAGCAAACACTAAACACTACAATACTCCTGATACTCCGGCCGCTTTGCCCCAAGCCTTCCTCTCCCTTCAAGGTAGAGGCAGTTGCCTATTAGTGGGACACAGACAATGACCCTGTACTGTAGGCAGGGTGACAGGCCAGCGGCTATTGGAGGGAGTTGGTTTCTTTTCTCCTTCTCTCTACACCCTGGGTAAGGGTGTTTTGTCCTTGATTCAAACATTCCTTCCATAAGAGGAAATGCAGACGGTCAACAGACACATGAAAAGATGATTACTAATCGTCAGGGAAATGCAAAGCAAAACCACAATGAGCTATCACCTCACACCTGTCAGAACGGCTATCCTCAAAAAGACCACATTAACAAACGGTGAGGATGTGGAGAAAAGGGAACCCTCGTACACTGTTGGTGGGACTGTAAACTGGTGCAGCCACTGTGGAAAACAGTATGGAGGTTTCTCAAAAAACTAAAAATAGAACTACCATATGACCCAGCAATTCCCCTCCTGGGTATATATCTGAAGAACACAAAAACACTAATTCGAATAGATACGTGCACGCCAATGTTCATAGCAGCATTATTTACAATTGTCAAGATATGGAAGTGACCTGTGTGTCCGACAACAGATGAAGAGATAAAGAAGATGTGGTGTGTGTATATACATACAATGGAATACTACTCAGCCATGAAAAAGGATGAAATTTTGCCATCTGCAACAATATGGATGGACTTAGAGAGTGTTCTGCTAAGTGAAGCAAGTCAGACAGAGAAAGACAAATCCTGTATGATTTCACTTACATGTAGAATCTGAAAAACAAAGCTAGTGAATAAAACAAAAAAGAAGCAGACTCACAGATTAAGAGAACAAGCTGGTGGTTACCAGTGGGGAGAGGGGAGAGGGGAGAGGGGAGGGGCAAGACAGAGGCATAAACTATCAGGTATAAAAAAAAAGCCACAAGGATATACTACACAACACAGGGGATATAGCCAATATTATATAATAACTATAAATGGAGTATAACCTTTGAAAATTGTCAATCACTATATTGTACACCTGTAACTTACATGATATTGTACATCAACTATACTTCGACTAGAAAAACAGTCGCTTCCAGTGGGACCACACCACAGTCTACCCAGGGGATAGGGAGTCAGCAGCTCTGCCTCTCTCACACCAGCTGACACAGGAGACAGTGGCTCGTCAGTAATATAAAGAAGGCATTTTAGTTTTCTAGCTTCTGATTCGTATACATCCACCCGTTCAGAATCTGAGGAAGAGAGGTGCTATTTATTTACTGGGCATATTCAAGTCTTCTAACAAAAGTTTCTAGAATATTCTAACATAGTGAATGTTGGCAGGTCATCAAAAAAAAGTCATGTCTCAACTTCGTAAATAGCTGAAATGATCATTTCTTGCTTTTTAAGGTCATTTATTCCATTCTCTAGCATTTATTTACTACGTGTTATGTGGCGACAGGTGATAAGAAAACAAATACCAGTTAGGACAGGATTCCTTCTCTTAAGGAGCTTATAATCTTGGTAGAGGAAAACACATACACCAAAACAAAAGCTTTTGCATATTATTTGTGTTAAGATGGGGGTCGCTCAGGGTTTTCAGTCAAGAACGAGTCGGTTCTCCAGGAGGCAAAGGGATTAGGCAAGTGCTGAGTTCAAAAGAGGGATGAGGAAACTGTTCTCTCCAAGAACACTGTTCTGTCCTGCCGAGAGCAGAGAGTTCAGAGAAGCAGAGGAGGCTGACGGGGGGAGGAGACTCCGCGGGCTGGGGGGCTGGAGGGCTGGGGAAGCTGCGGAAAGGGAAACATCCCAGCGACACCCACACCTCGGCGGCGGGGGCGGGGGGCGGGGGTCCTCCTCCAGGCTTCCCCAGGCTTCCTTCCCGTCTCCCGCTCACCAACCCTCCACCTCTTCCCAAATTCCCATTCCACAGAACCATTCTCACTGGAGGCGCCAATGAAAAAAGGAACAATTTTTAAATTTAAGCAATTTCCTTGCTTTAAAAGCTCTATTCAGAGGTAGGCAGGTAGGTAACGGCATTTATTTTCCTAATATACAGTAATAACTCTCAGGGTCTGACAGCCTAACATTTTTATGTAAAAAAATGTAACTTTTATCAGGCAAATAAATGCTATTAACTGCATTGTAAGTCCACCCAGACTTGTAGGAATCCGTAGCTATCCCACCCAGAAACTCTGTGTATTTCATGTACCTTATTATGTAAGACATCAGGAAAACAGGGCAGCTGCAGTGGCCTTTAACCTTGCCCTGTTTTCCCGTTCCATCTCCAGATCCTCGTTCAGACTTTTGCAACTTCTCTGCTAGTGAGAAACCTGCCCCTTTCCATCTCTCCTCTGCTGAACTGCGACTGGAAACGTGCCTTGTCCTCCTCCCCACACTGATTTGACAGCTTGCCTTCCAGACCGCCACACTTACTCGACAGGGATCAGCACCTAGGTGGCGCGTCGCAGGAGAGCAAGGGCTCCACGCAGGCTGGCACCGCGGCCCCTCCCCAGCACCTGTCCCAGGCGGGCGGGCACAGGGCCTGACAGCAGCACGCCAAAGCCAGGCTGTGCCAGTCTTAAAAGGGTAGGAACTCCTGGTCCGAAGTGGATTAGATGTCACACAGAATACCCAGAAATAATCTCTCCTTTACACAATCCAGTAACAGGACACCGTGGCAGGGAGGAGAACCGCTCACACACACACTCAGAAAAGTTCAGAAAGGAGGTGACAAAGTAGTCTTCCTGGTCACCTTTGCTGAGTGTGACTATGGTCTTGAGGCTTATTTCTAATTTTTCACGTCTCTGGTTTCCTGTGTTTTCTTATAATTACATTGTAATTTCTTACCACCACCTCCTTTTGAGAGAATTCAGTACTATGAGACCACGCTGGGACACATACACAAACCCACTGGTACTTGGTGGGAACTGTGTGTCATCGACTTTCCTCTCACTTAGAGCTTCTCTGTGTCTCCCATATTGCCTTACAAGCTCCACTTTTCACAATAAATATTATTTTACAGTGATTCCAATAATAACAATTTTAACTCTCAGAGACAAGGTTACTCTATATGACCCTATATGCCAGATTCTGAGAGAATGCCAATTTTAAATATTCTGTTTTACCCAAATAAATCACTGAAGCATTCCTCAAATCTCAATGGCTTGGATCCAAAACAACACTACAGAAAACGTGAAAAAATGAAATCGGCTTTTTCATGAGCCTAACACAACTCTATTTACATATTACATCCCACCATATACTTTACAGTTACAATCATAGAGTACGGTCTAGCTTATATTCTACTATTCGTTTGTCAGACATTTCTACATAAGCATCATAACTGTAACTTGGAAGAACTACTTAATATTCTGCTGTGTTGATATGCTTAAATTTATCAAATCCTTTTTCCACTGTTGAGCCTTTAAGCTCTTTCTTCTGTTTTTGCCATTATAAACATGCTGCAAAAAAAAAAAATTTTGCATTTATCTTTCCTGCAACATGAATTACAAAGTTAACAATATGAAAATCATTACCTGGGGAAATATTTAAACCATACTGAGCCGGGACGTCCAATCCTGGCTCTGTCCTCAACCTCCACCAAGTAACCTAAACTCTAAGACCATTCTACAACTTCTAAAATAAGAATGATACCACCTGCCCTGGTAGTAAATCTGTTGAAGGTCATCTGGTTGATGTGGTGAAAAGGTGAAGTTACACAAATCTTAGATATTACGACGGGGAGATATGCTATTTGGGGCTCTTAGCTCAGATGCCCACTGACTCATCTACCTATTAAAAACTCTGGGGGCTGCCCTTAATGTACTAAACACTAAGTTGATGCTGAGACTACGAAAATGAAAAAGAAACAGGCCCGGGCCCAGAGAGCCTCGCAGAAGAGCAAGAGAGGGAGACAGTCCGGGACACTAAATGTTAAAGCAGGTTTGAACCGAGTGCCTTGGGATCAGAACAGAGACTGGCCCGGGAACCTGCAGAGGAGGGGATATCTGAACTGGGTCTCAAAGGATGGAATTAGAAGGAGAATTAGAGTCAGAATGGGGGAAGCTTATGAATGGGAGACAGTCTGTAAAAAGGGATGGCATGGGCTGGCAGTGAGAACAGGTCTGTGAGGCCAGAACTGAGAAGAGCGGGGTGGTACCCCCAATGCTGGAGAAGAAGTTGGCCCCACGTGATGAAGGACCTTGTAGATCAAGCTAAGGCACTTGGGCTGGATCTTGCAAACAACGGGGACCCAGCAGTGCAGTGACCAGGGAAATGTGGACTCATTTTGTTTAAGAAGACATCACCAGCACGTGCGGCAGGTGCACAGGAGGGGAGAAAGCCTGACTGAGGAGTAACCCAGGTGCCAAATGATGACAGGACTGCAACAAAAGCAGAGGACCTCGGATTCTCACTTAAACCCACTGTCATGGTGATGTCTTGTCTGCTAGGAACGCTCTCTCCATAATGTCAAACAAATAAAAAGGAAGGACTAGATGACAAGGCAACTTAATTCCTCGTGTCTACCTACTTTCTTCCCCAGAGCAGACACGCATGTGCGCAGAGAGGATGCAATGCACCCCCTCCTCTCACTGAACTCAGCCACTGCTAGAGAACAGCTGGCCAGCACGAATTCAGACAGAAGACGAATCACACAAACAGTCTTGGCTTCAGCAGAACAGAGTGAGCCATTTAATCCAATTCGACAGAGCAGGAAAAATGCAAAAGTCAGATATGAATGGACACACAAAAAAGATTGGAATGAGCTCATCCTACCAAAAAAACTGAGATAACCTAACAATTTTTCACGGGCACTCTAGTTTCTTTCACAAGATGGACACCTTTTTTTTCTTACTCCAAAAAACAAATGGAGAGGGACTTCCTAGGTGGCGCAGTGGTTAAGAACCCACCTGCCAATGCAGGGGACATGGGTTCAATCCCTGCCCCAGAAAGATCCCACATGCCATGGAGCAACTAAGCCCATGCACCACAACTACTGAGCCCGCGCTATAGAGCCTGTGAGCCACAACGACTGAGCCCATGTGCCGCAACTACTGAAGCCCGCACACCTAGAGCCCATGCTCCACAACAAGAGAAGCCACCACAATGAGGAGGCCGTGCACCACAATGAAGAGTAGCCCCCACTTGCCACAACTAGAGAAAGCCCGCGTGCAGCAACGAAGACCCAACACAGTCAACAAATAAATAAATAAATTTACAAAAACAAATGGAGATCTTAAACCCAGGATTCATAGTAGGAGGGCAGAACCAATTACAATCTATATGACATTATAAATATTCACACCGTTTTCCCCCATTCATAGAAATAAGATCAAATAAAATGGACATATTTCATCTGACCATCTTCCCTAAATATTACGCTCTTCTAGAAAAGGAGGACAAAATATCAAAACGCCCTTTTCAGGGTGCTTTAGTAAAGGTTATACTCTGTGATCTGGGGTTGGGCTCTGTCCTGGGACTTTACAGGTGGTCATGTAATGAACCAACGAGAGGCAGTGAGCTCCATGGAAAGAGCACAGGCTTGGAAACAGACAGACTAAGGGAGGAAATCGGCTTTTGACGTCATGGAAGTAGTCAATTTTTCCTCCAGGCTGTATGCCGAAAATAAATCCATGATTTTTTGAAAAGCATTATTTAAACTTGATTTTGTCACAGTTAACTCAATCTTTCAGCAGCATGGGAGACAAGACCAAGTGCTGTCACAGTCCCTCTACGTGAGGTGACGTGTGGTAAGCTGCAAGGATAAGTGACCAGAAGTGTTCTGATTACATAAATTTCTAGTTGCTACCTTAGGAAGTAACTTTAAGCAAGTGTGAGCAGAGGCCAGTACGATCTCTGTATCCGAAAGACTGATGACATTCATTTCTGCCTAAACCTCTCGCTCTGTAGCTTTCCACCAGATGCGCTTTCCAGATCTGTTCTGGAGAAGATTCTGCCACGAGCACTCCCTCCCGCACCCTCCCTCCCCTTTGAGAGAAGTGACCTCCTGAACTCGGCACCTACCCCAGATGATGGGCTCTGGACCACAGGCAGAAAGTAGACAGACACACGGGACAGAAACAATATCAAAATAAAGACACTCCTTTCTGAGAAAGGACAGCTGGCAACCTTACAGCCACTTAAAACACAACACGAACACATTTTATGTACGCAGTTTAAATGCGAAAATATTATAGTCAGGATTTTCTCTAACGAATGCCATAATTATTTCTTAAATCTAAATTTTCTGGGTTTTTGGTTTTGTTTCTCGGTGTAGTAAGCCTTGAAAAAAGACTTTAAAGGTTTCTTTTTCTGAATCACTGTAAAAACGAGAGAAATTTAAATAACTATCTTTTAAGAAATATTTTTTGATATTTAGAGCTCTCGACACTGGGTTCTAACAAAAGATCAGCCAAAAAAAGTGAGTTTTATCTGCACACTGAAATGTCTTCTACACTGTCACAACACAAGAGCAGGAACACTGTGCTGTGTTCACCGCCCTTGTCATTTCCTGGAACGTTCGAGAAATGATATCTCATAACTAACTGCTAACTCGACAGTGACCTGACTAAACGCATAGATCCCAGTATAAATGAAAACAGAGAGAATCTACCATCGGGAATGGAGTCGAAGCTGAGAAAGTCAAGAAGGATGCCAAGACAACCTGATGGGGGAGGAACTGTCTTTTCAACAAATGGTGCTGGGACCACTGGAGATGCACATGAGAAGAATGAACTTGACCCCGAGCTCACACTATACACTAAAAAGAAGTCAAAATGGGTCACAGACCTCACTGCAAGAGATGAACTATAAACCTCTTATGAGAAAACACAGGAGTAAATCTTCACAACCTTGGGACTTAGATATGACACTAAACACATAAGTGATCAAATAAAAAATAGGGAAACTGGACTTCATCAAAATTAAAAATAAAAAGACAACCTACAGAATGGGAGAAGACAGATACAAATTACACACCTCATGAAAGTCTAGTGTCTAGAGTATATAAAGAACTCTTACATCTCAACAATAAAAAGACAAATAACCCAATTAAAAAATGGGCAAAGGATCTGAATAGACATTTCTTCAAAGAAGATATACAAATTACCAAAAAGCACACGAAAAGATGCTCAACATCATTAGTCATTAAGGAAATGCAAATAAAAACCACATTAGATATCACTTCACACTCACAAGGATGGCTATAAAAAACAACAAAAAACAAGCCTTGGCAAAGTTGTAGAGAAACTGGAATCCTCACTCACTGCTGGTGACACTGTAAAATGATGCAACCACTTTAGAAAACATTTTGACAATTCCTCAAAATTAGACACAG
The DNA here is from genome assembly GCF_030028045.1 of Hippopotamus amphibius kiboko. Lineage (NCBI taxonomy): Eukaryota > Metazoa > Chordata > Mammalia > Artiodactyla > Hippopotamidae > Hippopotamus > Hippopotamus amphibius. The sequence goes on along the minus strand of NC_080188.1, from coordinate 83,868,384 downwards.
AATTACCATATGAGTCAGCAAAATTCTACCCTTACATATACACCCAAGAGAATAGAAACATGTCCATGAATGTTCACAACGACATTATTCATAATAGCCAAAAAACCAAAAACAAATTAAAAAAAAAAAACCAACTGATAAATGCTTAAACGGAATGTGGTATATGTCTATACAATATGTCATTTGGCAATAAAAAGAAAGGAAAGACTGATAACATGGATGAAACTTGAAAACTTTATGCTAAGTGTAAGAAGCCAATCACAAAAGACCACACAAATCACTTACATGAAACGTGCAAAACAGGCAAATCTATAGAGATGGAAGATAGCGTAGTGGTTGCCAGGGACTAAGGCAAAAAAAAATGTTCTACAATTAGATTGTGAGATGGTGGTGATGGCTGCACAGCTCTGTGAGTATACTAACCACCACTGGGGGTACACTTCAAGTGGGGGAATTTTGTGGTATGTGAATTATATCTCAATAAAGCTGTTAAATACAAATAAAAATGCAAAAGGAAAAAAGAAACAAAACAGAGTCTCGTACCAGCTAAAGCAGAAACAAAGATCACGAAAAGCCAAGTCACCGCCATGGTTGGGGGAGCTGCAGACTCCTCCAGCCAAAACTTCCCCCAGCCCAAGTTCATGGGCCCCTCCAGTGGCAGGCCCTGGGCTGGGCTGGGAAAATGTGGAAAGCCAGTCGGGTGGTCCCCGCTTTCACGGGTCCTAAATTCCACAGAGTGATGGAGAGAGTGGCTAAGTAACCACATTACGTGGGTGTGGGATTATCTCACGGGATACGAGTCCTAAGGGGGAAGGAAGACGGTTGTACTGCGGTCCAACCGAGGTCTGAACTAGAATGGGAGAGACAGCAAGAGCCCTGGAGAATTCCAGGTGAGAAGGCTGGATGAAGCGAGGGTTCACCACGAGAAAAGCTGGGGGAGGGGCGTCTGGGGAAAGGGCAGGCACAGGGAACCTGGGGCAGGAGGCGGAGAGGCAGTGCGAGCAGAGGGAGGAGGGTGGCTCATGGCAGCCAGAGGAGGGACAGCGCCAGACCACGCAAGGCCTTCCAGCCACACGAAGGGTTCCATTTAAGTCCTAAAACCTACAGGAACACACAGGAAGGTAGCAAGCAGGTGACCAACGCAGTCCAACTTGCATTTTTGGTACGAGGACCTGAAAGGGCCATAGCAGACACTGGCAGACCAGGTAAGGGACTGCTACAGTGGCCCGGAGGAGGATGGCCTGGATGTGGGACAAGGCAGAAGGCACCACGGCAAGGACAGGTCCTGCCAGGCAGAGTGGATGACAGGCACGCTCTCATCACACCAAGGCCTCTCTCTGAGGCCCTTAATTCCACGTATCCTTAAATTAACCGCATTAAATAACTAAGGTAATCTGAGCACCTGCCTCGGTTTCAGTGCTTTTATCACCACTAACATGGCACCAGGCACTCAAAGCTCTCAGTCACCAGAGGAACCTGGCCATTCCCAGCTGCCCCCACGCCCAAGGACCCCTGAGATAAGGCTGAAAGTACTCAAAGGAAAAGCCCTCGCTGTCGGCACCTGCAAATTAAACTCTCTCTAGGCCTTCCGAGCCCTTACCAAATGCAAGTCAGATCACAGCAGTCTCCGGCCTAAAACCTTTCAATACAGGCCCACTGGTTTTAGGACTTACACCAAATCCAAATTTGCCAATTAAAAGAAATCTTCCTTTAAAACCTGAGGAAGGGCTATTCCATTTTATTTTAAAAAAATGGCAATAGTATGTTAAATCCCTAAGAACGACCTACTTGATGGCAAAGCACCCAGACATTACATTACAGGTAAATTGATTCTGCTTGTCTCTCTCCCCACTGGAATGAGAGCTCCATGGAGACAGAGGTGCAGGACCCGTGCCTGGCCCACAGCAGAGGCGCAGTGAGACTGATGGTGAAGGAAAGCCCGGGTACCACAACCGACAGGAAGTCCGAGCAGTGGGCTTTAGTTACTCATCAGAAAGAAAGGGGATGTACTAAGGTGGTAAGCTTCATAATATGCTGAGTCAAGAGCTTTTAGAATTTCAACAGTTACCCACAGTTGCAAGGAAACAGAAATAATCAAAGGCGAAAAACGGCCCACCCTATAAGCTAGTAATGAAATACGCATCAAAAGAATTTTAAGGTACCATTATATACCCACTGAGACATCAAAAACATTTCTTTCCCCTGAGCCACACCCAGGCCGGGGGGGGGGGGGGGGGGGGCACGGAGGAAAGAGACACTTGCAGGAATGTCATTACCAGTGACTAGGGAGGGTCTGGCTTCTAGAAAAGCACCCTGGCAAGATTAACAAGCCCTATAAAACAGCTCATAGTCTTTAACTACAGAATCCTCTTTAAGCAATACACCCCAAGGAAACCGGCAGTCCAAAAGAGAAATAAAGAAACGTGTAGAATATGTACACAGCTTAAGAGTAATAATAATGAAAAACCGGACACACTGTAAATGACCAACAACAGCAGCACTAAGCAAACTATGAAACATCAACACTGTGGACTACGCAGCCATTGAAAAGAAGTACATGGAGTCCACTGACACGTTACATGCCTGTCTTATTTCCATATGTACCAGGATTTTTTCCAAAAGCGGAACATGTTAACAATCCCAGGGCTGACTGTGTAAAAAGGTCTGGCTGTACTCTGCATAAGACACATAAATGTAGAGGCTACACAGTTTGGTGTTTATCAGCATTCAAAATAAATGTCCTACTAAAATCACCTGTGTTTGTGGAAGCTGAACGCTCTGGACTTGCGGAAGCAGAAAGTAAGCATTCGGAAGCTGCTTGACAGACCCTTCTGCAGAGATTCTGCGAGTGCCGATTCCAGATACCTGCAGGGAAAAAAAAAATCTGTTAGTTTTGAAACACATGTGATAGAGCGCTGAAATACCTTTCCAAAGGAAATCTGTGTTCATCAACTTGGCCGTCAAGATTGTTAATCCAGTTATTGTATTTCTCTTTGTCCTCCAAAAATATGCAACAAAAGTCACTGTATTTAAGCTGAATGTTCCTCGCGGCAGCAAATCTTTTCAGAAATAGACAACTTTTCTAATATGGGACCATGAGTTTAATGGAATCCAGTAAGAATTAGCCACAAAAATGATAGATCTTGGCACTTCAATGAAAGATGTCACAGACATCACTTAAGACACAGATTCCTGACTATTTCTGCGAGCAACAACAAGAAGACTCCTCAGTGCTCTGCTAGGATAGGGAGCTCCCTGAGGACTGGCCCCCAAGCACGCAGTCCGTGTCCCCAGAGCAGAAACAGTCCTGAGCCTGGGAGAGGAGGAAGCAAAATCCCCACAGGCTGCCCTCACAAGCTCCCTACCCCTGGACTGCTTGAGGTGAGGGTCGTGAGTTTTGAAACCCTACTGTATTTTATCCTAGGAACCTATACGATAGATCTCTCTGTGTTGTTCCAACGCCCTTTCAAGATCCAAGGTGCGTTCCAGCCCTGCGCTCTGCACGGAAGACGGCCACCTGGCCCGAGAGGCAGAGGCAGAAGGAAGACTGGTGAGCTGAATATCAGCTAAGCGGCCTTATATCTGAATGACATAAGCCAGGTGGCAACATTTCCAAAAGGCTTTTCTCTAACACCCAACCTCCTTCATTAAGTCAACGGCCAAATTATACGACCAAAGGAAAAAGCTACTTACATGATAAGAAAGGATTCCGTGTGTGGAGGTGTTAATAAAGAAGGAACTTTCAACGCTTCCTTCCTCCGTGGGTAAGAAAATAACTCTGAAGGACGTCTTCCCCATTGCTGGGATTACCTGAAAGCAAGCCACCTCATTAGCCACTGGCAATGGCCCCTCTCTGACAAACTGTCTTTCACAGACTTTCTTCTTAACAATTCCTGCTAAGAGATATCTGCCGTAATCTTGCACCCTTGATGCACGCAGATGGTGAATCCCTGAGAATGTGCAAGCAGATCAACATCCAATAATCTAAGGGGAAATATCAGAGAGCACACCGTGGACTTGGGGCAAGACAGCTTTCATCCCAGATTGGAGTCACATGCCTGGTGTCTCTGCATTTTCCCTGCTCTTCCTCCCCCATGTGTTCAAGGGCCTGTGTCTGACACGGTTCCACCTCCACTTGACTAAAGAGAACCAGCGAGGTACAGACAAGTTGCTACTTCATGAAAGTCAGGGACAGCGTTTATCTGGACAGACTGTCACGAACAAAATAGTGGGCTCCCCCTTACAACCACTTCCTGAGTCCCAGTATTTAAAAAAAAAGGGGGGGGGGTATCAGGTAGACAGAGTAAGGAAAATAATAAATTCTACTAGTAATTTGGATCTTCCTTAAAAGTTAAAGCCCTTTTAAAAGTTTAAAGTTAAAGCTAAATTGAATTACTAAAACTATTAGAAGATCAGGGTTTTGAGCGTTGCCTTATGGTGCAAACTAGCTTCATAAGGAACCACTCACCCCCCCCTTAGTCCTATATTTAGAAAAGAGTCCTGGGACTTCCCTGGTGGTGCAGTGGTTAAGAATCTGCCTGCCAATGCACAGGACACAGGTTTGAGCCCTGGTCTGGGAAGATCCCACATGCCGCACAGCAACTAAGCCCGTGGGCCACAACTACTGAGCCCATGGGCCACAACTACTGAAGCCTGCACACCTAGAGCCTGTGCTGCGCAACAAGAGAAGCCACCGCAATGAGAAGGCCATACACCACAAGGAAGAGTAGCCCCCGCTCCCGCAACTAGAGAAAGCCCATAAGCAGCAACAAAGACCCAATGCAGCCAATTAATAAATAAATAAATTTATTTATTTATTTATTGGGAAAAAAAAAGAAAGAAAAAGAAGAGTCCTAACCATCCTAGTAGGCTCACAGGTGACAACATCACCACTATAAACTTGTACTAGTTACTACATGTTTCAGCATTGGCAGCAAGTATGAGACAAGCAATATTAAGTTTCTTTAACTATGAAAAAGTCATATTGAATATGCATGCATTAATACCCAGTTTAAATTCTTTGAACTTTTTTTTCCATGTAGATAATCAAGAGCTACCAAAATTATGAATCTGAACAGCTGAAAAAAATAAATGTTAAAGCAAACACACAGAAGGAAAGAGTCTGGGTAGCAGAAAAAGGGGAGACAGGGAGCAGAAAGTGAAAAAACTGCAGGCCAAAGAAAGCAAGAAAAGCTGGCAGCCTGCCACAGCGCAGCTTCCAAAAGCCCGTCCACACTCACCCTGCAGTGAACGGGAGGCACATGGAAATGTCCCGCAGCTGTAAACACGGAATTCACCACGACCTCACTCTCCCTGCTAGGGTTATATGCATAGAGAATCTTTGCTGCAGGGTGTCCCAGAAACCTAGGAGGGGAACAAGGAGAAAAGGCAAGGGATTGTATGGTTATAAATAAAATCATCCAGCCATCCACACATACCTACCTATATACACTCTAAACCCAGAAAGCTGTTGATCTCCATTATGGAGTTAAAAGCAACAATCCTATTGTTAATAAAACATTCTATCCATGACAGTCAAAAAAACTCTTTTAATCCTTTCTTTTACAAGACACTCAGCCAACCCACAGAAGCACCCCACTGATTTTTGAATTAGAAGAATTCAACCCATCTAGGCCATTTAGTGCTTGCAGAAAAACACCTAATGGGAACTGGGTACCTGTCTGATGTGGGTCTCTAATTCAAATGAAAATACATTTAGGTAAGACACTGTACTCATAGAAAAATCCAATCTGCTTAGGGTTTGTTTTCTGAGTAATAAATTTAAAGAGACTTTTGGGGAGAATGTATTTCAGCTGGCAAAGAGACTTTATTAAGTCTTATAAAAAGAAACTTTACTGCTAAACACCATTCTTCTGAGAAAAATGAAAACTCTACAGCTCTTTCTAGCTTTGGCTCTTATCCATTTAAATCATGAGTCTTTCAGAAAACTCTAATGAAAGCTTTGGCTCCTCCGTCCACAAATATGCACACAAAAGTTTTATACATACTTTCAAAACTTTCCATGACTCTCAGAGTTAAGAATCTCTGCTCTTCAGCCAATGCCCTAACTGATGCAAACCCTGATGTTGAATCTGTTCAGCAGGGCTCTCCATCTACAAGGTGGGCTCTAACAAATGAACTGCAAGAGGAATGTTCCCTTGAATTGATTCCGATTGCTACCACCCAATAACAAATCCGCTCTAGTTCAACCGTGTTGTGATAAATAGAGAGCCAGTGAAACGTTCACTGAAGTCATCTCTCCAGTCTTACCCTCAGTGGCAGAGACCGAAATAAACAGTTCTCTTCAGTATGGCCTAGAATTACAACTATATTCTAAATACAGGAAAAAAAATCATCTACATTATGTTTGTGTCTCTCTGATTTTGTTCCAATTTCTCATATTAAAAATGTGTGCTTCAGGAAAAATTAAATGCATGCTGTTTCTCTTACATACGATGGGATTTCCAAAATACTGTATCAGTGCCATCAAATCCTTGGAATTTTTTTTTCAGCTTTTCCTCCTACTTTTAATCACAAGTCTTAACTGAAGGCTTAATATATCCAATATGTATTTTAAAAGCCCTTAACAGCCGGTTACAAATAAAATACAATAAGTGTGATTATAACTTTGATTTTTTTAGCGTGTTCTTAAATAAAACAACTATAAAACTTTTATACTATCATAAGCATAAAGGGTCACCTCAGAAAGCCCTACTCTCAGGAGTACTAGGCTCACATCTGTCTCTTCCCTCACTTAAATAAATAAGAACTTCCATGATTTTAGGTTTTAACTGAATAACATGAATCAGTCAGCAAAGTATATTAATACTTATCCTCAAAGTTTTTATCTCAGTCGCATAGTTGGAATACAAGATTTTGAGCTTCAAAGGATACACATGTCTCCCTGAGAAACACCTTAAAAAATAAGACCACAAAACTGCAATGTTACAGAGCCCAGTGGCTGCATCCACCAGAAACCTCACCAGACCTAACAGAGAATGCTGGCTGAAACCTAGTTACCCCAGGACTATTTTTATCCTTTTTTTTTTTAATTCTATTTTTAAAAGCGTTATGAGGATAAGAATTTCCTCACGAGTGACAACTGGAAGATACTCAATTAATTAATTAATTTTTTTACTCTATTAATTTAATACAAAAGAATGATTAAAATTTCTTATGAGTGATTAGCACTTTTAATCTCAGGACCAGCAGAACATTAACCCTTAAAATAAACCCTAAGAAGTAGGCAGAGGGCAACTGAATAACATGATGCTGATTCCGCATCCTAGAGGGAAACCGGAGCTATGAGAAGGGATGAAGTTTGCTCAAGGGCAACGCCAAAATAAACAATAGCAAAATCTGACATAGGGCGGTGAAGAGATGAGGAGAACTCTCTGGTTAAAGTGTGTATCTAATGCCTGTAGATTACACCATAGGTTAGATGCAAGGTAAAACTTGGCCAAGTTTTAAAAAGTGTTCTGATTTAGGTTATGTTTTATTATTGAGATTTTTTTCTTAACATCAGCAAAAATAATTTATTCCCATAACCATATCCTGGATCTCAATTATGAGAAAAATAGCATGGTGTGTGCTAGCTTAGAAATCAAAAGATTTACTCTCTCGCTTCAGCAAAATGACCTTGGGAAAAATGCATTACTTCTCAGCAACAAATATATGAGCATCTGCAGTACACGCTCAAATACAGAGATATCTGGAAATGACTCTCTCTCTCTCAGATAACACCTACCTCCACTATCCTTTCAGGATTGCTGTAAGATTCAACGCACAAGAGACAAGATTGTACTTTAAGAACTGTAAACTACTACATAAACAGAACTGAATTAACCAGAGGTGATTCAAGTCTAAAACTTAGTAACCTTTTCAAATTAAGGACTTTAAACACTTCTTTTCAACATGCTTCCAGCTATGAGAACCAGAAACTGATGTGCAGAGCTAATTAACATACACAGGAAATACACATATCCAATCATGTGCACTTATTGCAGGATTTTTATATTACTGAAAAGTAAATATGCTATAGACAGCCAGTGTCCCATGAACTGGAACTGTTATCCTAATCTAATTGTATGTACAACCATCCATCATATTCTATCTACCAATCTGTAACAAAGACTTTAAAGTAGGTCCTGCATTAAAATTTCTTTTTACAATACTTTTGACAAAAGCAAAGTGATCTCTTAGAATTTGAAATCAATGAGGTGTGATTATAAAACCTCATTCTCTACCTAAGAATAAAAATATAAAAATTTAAAAACAGAGAAGTAGACACCTTGACTCTTGTAAAATCAGCAAGCTCCCTTCACACTTTTATCACTTCTTCCTTTTACAGACGCTCCTTAAAAAGCTTAAAAAACAATGTACTTTTAGATTTAGAATTCATCATTCTTCACGGCAGCTCTGATCTTCTGATGATCAGAAAGAAATGGAAAGAAGGAAACCAGATGAATAAAGGCGAGCACACCAGGAGACCACCACTAACTCACCCCAGATGCTCTCCTAGCACCGTGGTTATTGCACTCACATAACTTTTCTTGTAACTCAAAAAAGTTCTTCATAAAATTGAAGTGATGTTCCAGGCTGCTAAAACAAGCAGAGTTTTTAATCCTGGAACACTCTTTTACTTCCACTGTGAAACTCTACTAACATGATATTATATCTATTCAGTGCAACAAAATTCTGCATCCAGGGAGTTACCACTTCACTTCTTAAACTTCATCACAGCCAACATGAGTCCTGAAGCTCCCTCCTGAGCACAGCTTCAGCCTTCTCTTCCTTAACTTCTCTGAGTTCCCAGATCAGTCCTTCAACCGACACTCAGATCACATCCCCTTCATCTCGTGGTTCTCAACAAGATGTACTGTAAGGAATTACAGCTCCATGCTGTCTTCTCCACTTAATTTGTTTCCAAAGCCTCAATCATAGTCACTAATGTATGTACAATTTTGAATCCCAAAGCATGGGGAGCAGTAAAAACCATGTGAATAAGTGAATCTAATATCAAAAATTCGGAAACATCGATATGTAGAGTTTTTCATTATAAAATAACCTGCTTCGTTTCAGAAAAACGAGGACTTACTACTCACTTAAATTATAAGGTACATTTATTAAAAATTAAAGAAATGGCTAAAACAATTCTTACACTCTTCTTTTCACAAAAATGTTCCCTTTAACAAGTTCTAGGATCAATCTCTCTTGATATTATCTAAATATTTAAAATATATTTAACATCATACATACATATTAAAAGATATCCTGAAAGCAAATATTGTAAATAATAAAGTATTAAAAATTATGAAGACAAAATACTTACTGAACTCCAAAATCTAGAACTGACGGCTGAAAATGTAAACCTTTTCCACTAAATAGTTTGTCTGAGAAGCTAAAAAAAAAAAAAAAAAAAAAAAAGACATCAATTTTTGTTGTACTTTTAAAATCTGAATGCTGAGTTCAAAGGATATACTTAGACTGACAGCTCTCATGAGATATAATTTTACTCCCTTATAGATGAGTCTGAACTAGATTTTAAATGGTAAAGTTGAATTATTCAAAGTCTAATATAATTCTACAGCTGCAAAACTTTAAGATACTCAGATTATGGTTAGTAATATGTAACTTCATACCAAATATATAGATTCTATAAACATTCAGATAAAAAATGGAGATAGGTTTAGTTTTTTTTTAGAAAGCACAAATTATTTTATTATAATTTTCACAATAACTCTACAAAGCAGACATTATTATCTCCACTAAACAGATGAGAAAACTAAGATTTAGAAAGGTTAAGTAAAGCTAAGTCAATTGTCTAAGGTTACAAGATACACAATAAGTAAGTTATCTCAGATTCAAATCAGATTTAATTTTTCATAGGCTTCATTTCTGGATGAAGTCAGGAATCATACCTATTTTCACAAACCCCAAATCAAGAAAAGACACACAAGGACAGGGGTTGAGGGTAGGGGGTTGGAGAGGGAGGGAGCTTCGGCTTCTACATTCGTTAAACAAGCTCTAACAGGGAAAGGATCGGGCACACAGCCAGGGTTGGGAGCCAGGCTCCCAAAGGTAGAAACCATCACCAGGTCTGTATTTCTAAGATTAACAATCAAATAAAATCTGACACGGCAGGTCATATTTTCAGCAGTTGTTAATCATTATTATGATTTCATTTTCCTTCAGAACCAAAACCCAGAAATTAATACACCAAAAACACATAAAGAGACGTTAAAAAATAAGCTATAACAATATATATACATACTTAAAGACATAAAATACCAAATATATGTAAATATTTAATATATATAAAATATATATTCATGTGTGTATCAAGAAAGTATTAACTGGCATATGCCTTTTTTTAAGGAATTCTTTTTTTTTTTTTTTAGCAGTCGGTCCTTGTTGGTAATCTATTTTAAATACAGTAGTGCTTATATGTCAATCCCAAACTCCCAGTCTAACCCTCCCTCCCCACCCTTCCCTCCTGGTAACTGTAAGTTCATTCTTTAAGTCTATGAGTCTGTTTCTGTTTTGTAAATAAGTTCATTTGCATCAATTTTTTTTAACATTCCCCATATCATATTTGTCTTTCTCTGTCTGACTTACTTCACTTAGTGTCATACATTTTAAAGGCCATGTACGGGACTTCCCTGGTGGCGCAGTGGTTAAGAATCCGCTTGCCAATGCAGGGGACACGGGTTTGAGCCTTGGTCGGGGCAGACCCTACATGCCGCAGAGCAACTAAGCCTGCAAGCCACAACTATTCAGCCCGTGTGCTGCAACTACTGAAGCCCGCGCGCCTAAAGCCCGTGCTCCGCAACAGAAGCCATCGCACTGGGAAGCCCAAGAACCGCAATGAGGAGTAGCCCCTGCTCGCCGCAATTAGACAAAGTCCACAAGCAGAAACGAAGACCCAACGCAGCCAATACATACACACATACATAAAATAAAAGCCATGCACTCCAAAAATACTTAACAGGAGAAGCTCCTAAATGTAGCATGCATAACTGTTTCCAAAGACTCAAGTAAGTTTTCCAAAATACAATCTTTCCATTTTCTCCTCCCACAAAGTAGCCCCTCTGAGCGCAGTCCGGAGGCTAGTCCAGGATCAGACATCTGAGCTTCAAACCTGCCAGCCCATAGAAGTGCTGTGACCTTCAGCAAGCCCCTCTCCCATTTTTCTTGAAGGTGCAAACGGTACAGAGAACCCCTTCCAAAATCCTCATCTCATAGGAAGAATCCTGGCTGCAATCTCTTCTTCCTCCCTCCACTTTTCTGCCTCTTTCTAAGCTTCCCTTCTTCCAACCCCTCTCCTAAGAATCCTTTCTCTGTTATCTATATCTCCTTTATTCTACTTTATGCTTTCAGCATCAACTGTATTAATAATAAAGGTGACATCTCAGTCTCCATCTGCCAACCTCCTCCCTCCTGTCCAGCTCGGGCAGGTAAGAGGGATGCTATTTACTGGGCTCTGGTGTCAAACCCCTAAAGGCCAGGACTAACTCCATGACTTGCTTGCAAAAAAGGTCACTAACACTCCCAGCTGCCTCCAGAAATGTTTTGAAGAGCCGCAGGAGGCAACATAAAGAGTTGCCAACATCAGACGTATCACAGTCACCCCCACTCCAGACCGAGCTGGCCAGGGCTCAGCATTCCAGAAGGAAAAGAAAACAGGCAACTTCACATGCCAAAAATTATCTTAGAAAAGTCAGCCTACTGTATTAGTAAAAAGTAAAATAATTAATGACAGTCTTTTTCCTGCCTTGTGTACTGAAAATGGATTTATTGTCAGATTTCACACGCAACTTCTGAGTGAAGATGAGGTTTGGAGGATTTAAGTAATTCACCCAAGATCACCTAGCTACTGAGAGGCAGAACCAAACTTCCGATGCAGATCTGTCCAGGTCAGAAACCTGAACCCTGCATGGAGTTCAAGTCCATCCAAGTTCACATGACCTACCCAAAGAACCAAGGCAGTCTCGCCTGCCAGGAGAGGGACAGGGCTTCAGAGCTGAGGCCCAAAGCCATCACTTAACTTCCCCAGCCTTCGTACCTGTAACATGAAAATAACAACAGCATCCACCTTACATTTATCAAGAGGTTGAAATGAAATAATAATGCCTTTGCTTCATGCCTGGCACATAGTTAAGTGCAATAAATATTAGATCGTGTTACTAAGAGGATGACTCTCACCTAACAGGAAAAACAATGAGAACAGATGGAGAGGTCAATGCAGCCTGGAGTCAGAGCTGACCTTGGGATTTAAAAGTCCCAAATGGGGTAGTAGTAATTATCTCTGAATAGAACAAGTGAAATATAAACCTGGGCTGTCTCATACCATAACAGAGTTTTCTAAATCCCACAATCAGGAAGTTTTTCATACCCAATGAATTTTAAGTTTCAACCTAAAGCAATATGGTAGAAACTTCAAAGAAACTGTTTTTGGACCTCACAATGGAGAAATAAAACCATATCAGTATTTTTTCCTAAAAGTCACAGAACAGATTCATCTTTCTCATTTGGTCAGTTCCAGCTCACTTGACTTTACAATCTGGAAACCAGATCAAGTTATATAAGGAGACTTAACATCACTATATGAGTTAAAAAGTTAGTTCCCATAGATAAAACCATTTTAGACACAGGTACTGATCGGAGAGATCTCACGCACAGACACATGAACTCAAGTATTTGTTATAGACTGAAGGGGGAAAAAAGCCGCCAATTGCCAAAACTGAGTCAACTATGGACCTCAACAATTATCCTCAAATATCAGTGCTAGCTAGGAAATTATCCTGTGTTTAAAGATGCCAGAGATTTCATTTCTAAATCGAGAACGTCAAAGAAATAACTTACGCCTCCAAACATCAAAGAAATAACTTAAGCCCCAAGAGCTACAGAAAGAAAAGATACACTGTCTTCCCTTTCCTCTTCCTCTCAAAAGTCAGTATGAAGCTCTTCACATTTGTGTACCCTTAACAATACGGATGATTCTTTCATGTCGAGGTCCACCTGGCCTCTTGCACTCAGGAGTGCCCACATCTGCCATAAAATAAATGCATGCATCTTCTAACAATAAATTGTAAATTCATGCCACATATTTCTAACACCCACCCTTTCCCCATCTGCAAGATACTTATAAGGAAAAGCCCTTTATTGAAAGAGAAAAATAAGAGAGAGGCCATTCTGCTTCTACAGCAGGAACGAGGCACAGGGATAAAACATAAAAGTGACGGCAAACTGAGGTGAGGCACTCCTGTTACACGGACGCCGTCCAACGCCCACTGGTTCTGAAGATGCCCCCTTCTCCTTCCCCCAGCTGCGTGACATGTGGACAAGGAATTCCACACATGCTTTTCTGAAAGAATATCTTTGCCTAATATTACCTGACTTTATCTTTTCTCTCCCTCTCTCTCTCACTTTTTTTTTTTTAACTTTGGCCATCTTTTTCTCTGTATATAAAACAAAGAAATGCAGTTCAAAAAAGTGGCTAGTACAAGAGGAAAGAAATTTCACTGGAAATTAGAAGACCTGGTTCAGGTCCCAGCCAGGAGCTCCCACGTGACACAAGGCTTGGTCTCCTCTTCGGCAAATGGAGGCGGCTGGGCTGGATGACGTCTGAGATCCTGAGAAAAGCGCTCGGTTGCCCAGTCCTCCTTCCTAGGAAGATTAAATCAATCTGCCAATATCAGGCACACCCTTCAAAAAAATTCAGCCCAGGAACTTAGATATAAAAGTGAACTTAAGTATAACCAACAGTTCTGGCCATTCATAAATGTTATTCGACTCAAACACATCATTTCAGACGCAACGCTCCCCTTCTTGGGGAGTGAGCACCAGGGCCCAGGAGCTCAGGCCCAGCCTCACAGCCCTTGTCTGAATTCGGTGTGGCCCGGCTGCAGGGGGGCCGGTGGCCAGCTCAGAAGAGTCTCCCCTCGAGATCGTGACCCAGGAGGCCGGGCCACACGTGAGTGTCAACAAGGCAAAACTCAAAGATCAAGAGAGTTCAAAGAGGGGGGGAAGAGACACTTACTGAAAGAGTCAGGAGAGGCTTTGAGGACTGAGGCTCCACAGACAGCTACCTGGATGGAAGCCGAACCCAGGCACCTCCTGCCAAGCGAACGGCTTGGGGAACCACACGCCACTTTGGGGAGCACCGTCTGAGCACCCGGTGGCTCCCGGAGGCAGCGCGGGGAGCACAAAACCAAGGAGGGGGAGTGAGCAGGGAGGAAGGAGAGCACAGACAGGAGGGCAGCCCCGAGACCACACGGCCAATGACAAGGCCACTGCAATGTTAATGCCCTGGGACCTTCAGGAGGAAACAGGTATTTCTAGGACTCAGCTGCTATTCCAGGGACCTCGGAGAAATTCAGTACTTTCCCCTTATGCAGTGGACCTGGAACCCACCCCTGTACAGATACAAGAAGCCCCGGCCTGGAGCAGCCCTGTGAATCTTGCCCACGGTGAGGCTGGCCACCGCAGGGCAAGGCCTGCACAGCTCCCACCAGTGGCACTGAAGTTGCCCTGAGCCCTCCTCGGATGCAGCTCTAGGGCCTTCAGCTGAAAAACAAATGGCCCGATACGGGGATATGTGTATAAATACAGCTGATTGACTTTGGTGTACCTCAAAAACTGGTACAAGAATGTAAAGCAATTCTATTCCAATTAAAAAAAAAAAAACAAATGGCCTGGTCACATGATTTATGAAATGAGTTCTGTAACTACATGAGTTATAAAATTCTACATCATAATTTTGGTCGTACAAGTTGTGTTCTGCTTTACTTTTAATTAAAAAATACTTCTCCCCAGAAGTTTACTGAAAGGAAAAAATAAGAAATACACAGGCTTGTCTACTTAAGTTAGAAATGTCATTCTTCCTGGTAAATTAACTACTTGCAAAGAACCGTTTAAAAATGGAGCAGAGGGAGTTCCCTGGTGGTTCAGGGGTTAGCACTGCACGCTTCCACGGCCGAGCGAGCAGATTCAGTCCCTGGTCAGGGAACTAAGATCCTGCAAGCACCAAGGCAGGGGCGGGGGAGATGTAGGCAGAAACCTGTATTCTTCCCCATTAAATTCCCAGAATGGGGGAAAAGTCATTTGGTAGGGACATGGTTTTCCTAGTTTCTTCCGCTGTAGAAGGCCTGGGCTTCAAGATCACAGCTGAGGAAAGTCCTTGGAGCAATGCCAACAGTGGTCTGTTGGAGGGCGCTCTCACTGACAAGAGATCTGGGATTTCAAGCCACCTGATGCATTGATGGCCAAGCCCTCCAAGGCCAGGACAGAAGTCGTCCACACCAGTCTGTCCCCTGAGCGGCTGATGACCTTCTCCATCCACAGAGGGGTGTTCCTTCTCTCAAAGACAACCCCTACCTCGCCTTTCTGCATGGGTCCTGGGCTGAGCCCAGGGCATCCCAGCCCCATCCTGCCCTGCCCAGGATCTTCACCATCTCCTTACCCGCATCGTCTTCCTCCTCTACTTACACACATGAAACTCACACCCCTTCACGTGAGACGATGCCCTGGTGCTCCCCACCTGCTCCAAGCCCTCCTCTGCCCTCCGCAGCCAAGCTGCGGGTGAAAGAACAATGACAGCAAGCACATTTATTGAGCACTTACAATACACAGGATGCTGTGCCAAGCACCTGATTATCCCGTGTGATCCCACATGCCCTGTGGGTACTATTATTATCCCATTTCCACACACAGGGAAATAGATGCGTTGAGTGTTTAAAGGACTTGCCAAAGTCCACTAAGCCCACGTAGTGGCTGGTGGCTGAAGGGGACCGTGAACGCGTGCTCTGAGCCCCTCCTCCCAATGCCTCCCACCCCACTTCTCTCTGGCATCCTGCCCCTCCCTCACGGACACAGCTCTTGCTGAGCTCTCCACGGATAACAAGCTGTGATGAGCGGACTTACTCTCTCGCTGGCTACCCTCTCCTGAAGCGCCCTCCCTTGGTTTCTAGGAAGTCTCACCCAGTCTTCCTCTCACCCCGGGAGCTGCTCCTGCTCAGCCCCACTCCAGGTCCTCTCCCCCTGCTCACCTCTCCCAGGTCACCGTTTCCTCGGCCGTTCCTCAATTCTCACTCTTTCTGGCCAATCACACTCACCCCCTAGATTCACCCATCACCAAGACGGTGATGCTTCCTATATAGACATCTGGATTTTTCTGGCTGTCCAGCATCTAAGCTTCCTTACCACAGTCACAGATTTCCCACTGTCACTCTTTCTGGGTTGTGAAAGGGCCAATTACAAGGTGACCCTTGAAAAACACTGGGGTTCAGGGGCTCCGCCCCCACAAAGTCGAAAGTCTGCATGACTTTACTACGGTTAGCCCTTGGGATCCACCCCATATGTGTGGTTCTGCATCCACGGATTCAATCAACCGCGGATCGTGTAGTCTGTATTTAGAGAAAGAAAGCACGTTTAAGTTCACCTGCATAGCTCAGATCCGACTTGTTCAAGGGTCAAAAGTCCCAGTTTTAGTGGCCCTGCTTGCATCCAGCGGGGCTAGCATATGACCTAGACTTGGCCGGATTCACCTGCCCGTGGCAGGGCTGCAGGAGCTGATGCCACCAGGGAGGCAGGCGGTGGGGGCGGTTCTGGGGTAATAACCACCGCAGGTGAGCAGCAGGGGTGGGGGTGTCCTCAGCAGTCTCCTTCCAGCAACGCTTCGGCTGTGGTTCTAGCTGTTAAGTCTCCTTTTTGCTTGTTTGTGTTCTGAGGCTGGTGCTTAAGTCTTCCTCGAGATTCTGTAAGCTGTCCAACCTCTTTTCAATAAATTCCTTCTCTGCTTAAATCAGCCAGAGTCGGTTTCTGTGGCTGGACTGATTCACTTCCCAAGCCTGTGCATCTGCGCCCTGGACTCCTCCGCTGAGCTTCTGACTTGTGTTTCCACCCGAAGCGGACGCTGTCCCGCAGATGGCTCCCCGCCCACGCCGCTCTCCCCTCCCCCACCGCAATCCAAGATGGAGCTTGGCATGTTCCTTGGTCTCTCCAGTGGTTCACAGCACTGTCTGCCCCTCCTGGTGAGTGACTGCCCAGACAGAAGCCCTGCCGAGACTCCTCTACCTTTCTTAACTCCACATGCAGCCAACGCGAAGGGCTGTTCTGGGACTGACACACTACCTCTACACAAAGCCATCCCCTCCTTCTAGTTTCACTCGCAGGACCTTACATTCAGAAGGCGTTACATCAGCACGTTAAAGAATTTTTAAATATATTATTGCATTTACACATTTAATCACACCACAGTCCACATGCTATAAAGAACTCCTTTAGGTAAGTGGTTAAATAACTTTGCAAAAACCTATAAAAGAAAAGGCCAGTAATTAAGCTCATGTTTCCTACTCCCAGTCCAACTTTCTCTTCCCTGCAAGCATGGCTTCTCATCTATGGTTTAAAGACTTAACATGTTTTCCTAGACGCTACTATATGTTAAAATAATTAAATATGATTTTTAAACCTGCAAAACACAAAACTACCTTAGAGCGCTAAGACAAGTTAGCGTGAAAAAGTAATTCAGTACTACGCGTCTCCAGCAGTAACAGTCTTGGCCAGATGCTACACATGGTGAAGAGGAAGCCACACAGAAATTCACACAGATGATGAGTGAATGGGTAGACTGAGAAGGCAGGCCTTTTCCTCCTCCTCAATCATAGGTAAACAATGCATGCTTGTGCAATACTGTAGTTATTTTTAGAAAACCAACTCTGAGTTCTCAACATGCCCATCATAAATTTAGATATTAGTTCTCTGAACATGAACAAGCTGTTTTTTTTTTAAACTGAACTATTGTTGACTTACTATATTGTTAGCTTTAGGTGTACAGTGACGTGATTCTCATATATACATTCTTCTTCAGATTCTTTTCCGTAATAGGTTATTACAAGATATTGAATATAGTTCCCTGTGCTATACAGTAAATCCTTATTGTTTATCTATTTTATATATAGTAGTGTGTATCTGTTAATCCCATACTCCTAAATTATCCCCTGTCCTTTCCCCTTTGGTAACAGAAACAGATTCACAGACATAGAGAATGAGCTATTTTTTAAGGCTCATCTATGACCCTTTACAGAACTCGGTGCATAAACATGACTTTTTCTCAACACAATAATTTTATTTCCTAACACATGGCAAACATATATATCCAAGATGTATTTATCTTGCACATTTATTCATAGACGACTGCCAAACTACAACCGCCTTGATATTTAAGTGAGAACTAAATGTAATCTCAGTTGATATGAAAAATGCCTTTGGGTGGATAACGGTAGGAATGTACTGGATTGGTCACAGTAGAATTTGATTAATTAGATTAGTTCTATAAATTGAACGCTTGGAAAAGCTACTACTTTTGCATCTAATGCTTTCAGACGAATAGGATGCAGCAATACCAGCTTGTACTGCAGAGGAATTTCCTTCATTTTTCTAGTGATGGAACCACCATCCCCAGAAAAAAAAGCAGCAACATCAAAATCCACCAACACTAACTCCTTCAATCTACCTGCATTAGACCCTGCTGCAGCCAAGGCAGTTTGACCCAAGAATCCAAAGAAGAATAAGAGGCTGCCTAACTTCACGCGCTTACCACCTCACGTATCACACAAGCTGGATGGAGCACAGTCCACAAGAGGGAAAGGTGCTCTGCAGCAGGTTCGGAAAAGCTTTCTGGAAGAGGCGGCGTCTGAGCAGGGCCGAGAAGGCTGGGTATGCTGTGTTCACGTGAACATGGAGGAAGGAGTTCCAACATGGGGAAAGACACCAATGAAGGCACACAGACCTCAGGAAGGTGGGTAACACAAAAGCGGAAGTACCTAAGGTGTTTTCTTACAGTCTCTTGGTGGGATGAAAGAATAATCCTATATAACTTCACCGTCCAGAACAACATCTTAAATCAAATACCATGAACTGATTGATCTTCTCAAATCCCAATGTGAGCAAATATATCAAAACAATTCCAGGCAATGACAAAGAATATTAGCAATAGTGCCAGAAAAAAATCTAATGAAAAATGCCTAAGCATTTTAACTGTCCCTGGAAGGGCCAGCCCTCTTGGCCACAGCCCATCAGGGCACTGAGAAGAGCAAGGATTCGTGCGTGCTGCACAACATATCACCATTCAACAAGCTCAAGTCCCCTCCCGCTGAAAGAGAAAAACAAAATCTACCCTCTGAATGTAAGCGTTTTTTTTTTTGAAAACTTACATTCTTTTGATAGGCCTACCAGGCTGTCCACTTAACACACGAACACAGACCCCACATGTGCCCACAGAGCACAACTCACTGCGACGAAGCTCACAGCTTCTACGATAGAATCCCACCGTCAGAATGGCTTAAACCCTGACTGTTCTCATGTGAACGCCAAGACTTACTGACCCTGCAGACACCATCCCGCGTGCGCCCAGAAAAACAAGGACTCCTTAACACAAGCCTGAGAGACTGGCGTTTTCTCTGGGGCTGGTAACTTAAAAATGTCAAAAGCATTTTGCCCTTGAGAAATAATGGTCATGGTTTCATGGTTTCTTCCCCAGGGTTCTGTGACAAAGACTGTTCTTTGGCTCTCAGTATCCCCTCTCCTTCTTTCACATCATTTTTGGCTGGGTACATTTCCCAGGCTCCTTTGCAGCTGGGAATGGCCACAGGACCAGGTTCCAGAAAACGGGATGTAGGTTCCTATGGTGGCTGCCAGGAACCCTCTGGCCTCCCTCCACCCTTCCTTCCTCCCATCTGCTGCCATGAACACGATGCCACCACCTCGCACCGAGTACCAGGCTGGTACCCTAGGGGGAGGAATTCAGGGATCTGGAGGGGGTGGGGGTCCCTGAAGACGGCTGTAGGCAGAAGTAGGGTAAAGCATATTTTAAACCCCTGGTATTGTAACTCTGTCACCTCAAAACTTACGTCTAATTGAAACAGCTCTCACCCTTGCCAAACACCAGAACTGCCAATGCCCACTGCTTGACAGAACTAACTCCATCCAAGAGCCCCATCCTCCCAGCCTCTGCATCTTCCCAGCCACGGCATCCTCCCAGCCTCTGCATCTTCCCAGCCACGGCATCCTCCCAGCCTCTGCATCTTCCCAGCCACGGCATCCTCCCAGCCTCTGCTTGCCCTGGGGAGGTGGGGCCAGCAGTGCCAGCCTTTCATGGGGTCCAGAACCAGAGCTCCCCGATACATCAGAAGGCTAAACGCTACAGCAATAAAAGAAACATGACAGCAAAACAAAGAAAATTCTAAGCAAAGAAAGGATAGCTCCTGCTGCCCCACACTGGGAAAAGCCACTGACTATGGTGGTGGCCTATGGTGGCTTTGGTCACACACGGGTGCCAACCGAGAAACGCCTGTACTAGGAACCGCCCTCAAGACCGGGAACACTGAAACGACCTTCCAGTTTAGAACCTACCATTCTGCCTCGTAACTGCACATGTAGGGATAAGTCCCACACAGGGACCTGTCAGGACCTCTGTCAGACACTTCAGGGAACCCAGACCCATGTGACCACAGCAGAAATAAAAGAGGTGCTGGAAGGAACACACAGGTGATGTCCCCACCTGGCCTTCCAGGAATAAAGCACAGGAAGAGGCCCCGCCAATCAGAGCCCAACACCAAACACACTGCAGGGAGGGCAGGCAATTCAAATTACTCTGCTCTTGAAAGACTGCTTGCAACTCCCTCAGTCATTCATACACGTGACTTCCTTCCCCGGGGTGGCTGCAGGAACCCCACAATGGGAAAGAAACACCTTTCTGCCCTACCCAAAGTCCTTCACCACTGTGACAACGTGGAGAGCTCTTGCAAAACCAGAACTGGAACATCGGGGCCAGACTGTGTCCTGTTTACTAGTCAGTCTTGAGAGAAAGGAGTCCAAAAAAGGTTACAGCGGTGAAAGAAAGAAATCTGCTGAATTCCCAGGGCCTAGAGTCACTGGCTCCCCAGCAGAGACCGACCCACAAAGGTGGAATCAACCGGCGAGATGAGTACAAGAGATCATCTAACATTCGTGTGACCAGAATTTCAGTTTCCACTACTATAAAATTAATATAACACCCCTAGACCCTCTGTGAAGATTAAATGAAATCTGTATGTAGAGAGCTTTGCGAAGTGCCTAGGATGGTGGGGGAGGGGGGGTGTCAGCTCCAAGGGCAGCAGAAAAGCAAAATGGCAAAGATTCACGTTCTGATTTTCATGGACTCTTCAGAAGCAAATCAGGACAAGATCAAAAACTGTTCCAGAATTTCATGTACTGAGGAGGGGGGCGACGTGAGCTGGGGGAGGGGGGGTTGCTGAACCGCCTCCAACAGTTCCAAGGAGCTGACAGCTCCCGGCTGCTCTCCGCCGGGCCCACGGCAAAGAAGCAGGAGCCTCCCTTTCCATTCAGCCCAGGGGACTTCTTTGTTCTTAATTATACAGACGCCACTCACATGCAAATAGTGCGTGAAGGGTTTTCCTTTGAAATTGTAATTTTTCTTTCAAACCCTTGAGGCACTGAAGTGTTCCTGCTGGAGACGTTACAGAAGAAAGAACAGCCCTGAGGTCACTGGGCCCGGGAGAGAAGCCCCTGGGCACGGGCCCGCCCTCTCCCTTTGTGCGGCCCTGCCTGCTGGGCACCCTCCCTCTGGCTGGGCCTGCAGCGTCTTGCTCCCGGCTCTCTGCTCTAACACCTTCCCCTCTCCTTCCAGCACTCTCCAGCCCAGACAAAGCACAGTGTGAATCTCGCTCGGGTTCCAGAGCCCAGCGGAGCAGGGGGGGAAAGCGAGGGTCAGCTTCAGCCATTCTATCCTTCTATCAATGAGCACCAACTACAGAAGAAATAGAGTGCTCCAGTAAAAACATGAAAAACAAACAAGGATTTCCTACGTGGCGCAGTGGTTAAGAATCCACCTGCCAATGCAGGGGACATGGGTTCGAGCCCTGCTCTGGGAAGATTCCACATGCCATGGAGCAACGAAGCCTGTGGGCCACAACTACTGAGCCAGTGCTCTAGAGCCCGTGAGCCACAACTACTGAGCCCATGTGCCGCAACTTTTGAAGCCCACGCGCCTAGAGCCCGTGCTCCACAAGAGAAACCACTACAATGAGGAGCCTGTGCATCACAATGAAGAGTAGCCCCCCGCTCACAGCAACTAGAGAAAGCCTGTGTGCAGCAACGAAGACCCAACAAATAAATTAATTTTAAAAAAAAAGAAAAAAGAAAAACAAAAAACCAGCTGCCAACAAGTAAATAAAAGGAAACAAAACTGTCCTGCGCAACATGACTGCAACTAAAAACATACAGAGGAAAATGAAAAGGTAATTACCAAAATAGTAGCTGGCCATGTTAGGATGGGTAACACTCCTCCGATTTTCCAAATTTATTACACGGTTCGATGCCTTTGAGAATATTAACAGTTTTCGGTTAAGTGCTTTTAGAAAACTCAAGAGCAATAGGAAGATACATTCTTCTTAAATACAACTTGTAATTATTTCTTTTTATGGATTCAAGAAACACATTTTCACATTTACAGGTTATTTAAAAGCTAACAAGTTTCAACCCAAACGCCTCTCGTTATTCTACTCCACTTCCCTGACTCTCTGGGCTCCTCCTCCTCCACCACCTCTTTCAACAGAGAGCCCCGCCCAGGTTCCGCCCACCCCCTTCTTCCACACCTACCACCACTCACTGGCGGATGGGACCTGGTCTTCAGGCTCTGTCACCTGCAATTTACATCTGGGGCCCAGCCCTCTCTCCAATCCCAGCACTCCTGCTGCCCACCCACAGGTCGACTGGGATCTCTAAAAGATATTTAAAAAATAAAGTCTAAAACAAAACTCTTCACCTCTGCACCGACAGCCGGGCTGGCTCAGCTGTCCCAGCCAACAATCTTGGAATCATCCTAGACTGCTCTCTGCCTTACACCTCACATCAATCTATTGGGAAGCCAGGGAGCTCTGCTTGCAAAACAGATCCAGAACCTCACCACCTTCCCCACCTCCACCCTGCTCCGGACACCACCCTCTCTTGATCTCTTGAGCGCGGACGGCAATCAAGTGGCCTCAAGTAGCCTCCGCACAGTGTAGGACAACACCAGCCAGGACAGCCTTTTTGAACCCAATGCGGGTGGTCTCGCCGCTCTGCTCAAAGCCCCCAGTGACCGCCCATCTCACGGGTCTCCTGAAGTAACTGCACTGCACGCTCTTGCCATGACTCACGTTCAACACCCTCCCTCCCTCCTCAGTACACTGTGCTGTAGCTCAAGGTCTTTTGGCTGCTCGGTGACAACTCCAGGCACAAATTCCCACCTTAAAGGCCTCTGCACCGGCCACTGTGTCTGGAACATTCTTTTCCCAGGTAGCCTCATGGTGAATTCCCTTACCTCCTCCAAATCTTTGTAATATCTCACCCTTTTAATAAACCCAAACACCCCACTTATAATGGACAGCCCCCATCCCGCAATCCTCAACCTCTCTTTTTTGCCCTGTTTTTCAACATCCTCCACACTACGCATCACCTTGGAACATCCATACAATTCAGTTGTTTCTTATACTCAGGTTGGCTGTCTTTCCCACACCCTGTTAGACTGCAAGCGCCACCAGGACACGGACTTTGGTCTGTTTTGTGCAGAATGAGTCCCAAGCATTTAGAGAACAGTTGCTCAAAAGCATTTGCTGCACAGGAGAAAAAGTTTTCAACTGGTGTCACGGATTTTTAAAATCACAATCCAGCCCTCAGAATATCTTTCTTAATTATCCAGTATAAAGTTAGCCTCACCAAAAGACATTAGAAACCTCAGGAAGTGTCATGAAAAAAGGTTTCCCAAATTTCAAAATACACCTTGACCAAAAAGGAGAAACAAACTATGGAGAGAATAGTTTTCAAAACCAATGCCAGGTAAGTTATATTTTTTATTCACTTTAAAAAGTCAGGTCTAGTCACACCAAGGGTATACAGATTAGAGTGACTTACTAAGTTACAAATGCTATAATTTTTAATAAAATGCTGAGACAACTAAGAAATTAAAAAACAAAGAGTATATGGAGTCTACTGAGAAAAATAAGGCCTTGAATGAGGCCCTGAACCACAGAGAGATTAAGCTACAGATATGACCATACGAAGAGACCCTGTCTGTTATCCCCTGGCTCGGGGAGCATCTTTGGGAAGCAGCATCCTAGGCCTGGACCTGTTCCAATCCTCTAACATCCGACGCAGTAACATGCCTGAGACGGCTGTTTTGGTTCCATCGCTTGAATGAATGGATTCATAATCCCAGAATGAAGAAATATATCAAAACCTACAGTTATTTATAAACAGCAGGCACTCAAAAAGAGAGGCAAGCTGAGGTGAGGCCCGGCACCTGATCCTCAGCCTCACTTCTGCTCCCTCAGCTGCATCCTGGGTTCAAGCCTCCGTGGGCAGATGTATCCCCACGCCCACATGCAGTCCCCTGGCTATCATGGGAGCCAACGTGGGGACAAAAGATCTGAGGGATGGAGAGAGAGTCCCTGACTCTGCTTATTCCCGAAGCCAACAGCCCTTCTTCTTCCAGGTTATAAGAACGAATAAATTCCTTTTAATTGGTATCTGTCACACGAGGCTGGAAAGGTTCCCACTAATCATTAGATGAACCCAGTAACTGAAACCTAATTCATGAAATTGGGCCCAAAAGCTAGGAATGCAGGCAACCTCTGGAACATTAAAATACATTTTATGACTATTTATGGGAAAAAAAATGCTTTCCAAGAAACAGGGTGATTCTACAAAAAAAGAAAAAAAAAGGCCTAATACTCTGCATCCCCATCAAAAAAAAAAGTGTCCCTTAAAAAGTACAAACTATATTTTCTTTATAAAAGAACCACAGCTTCTCTTGGGACAGAAACGTTCTAAAATTAGACCGTGGTGACAGCTATCCAACCCTGCAGATATGATAAAAGACTCTGACCTGCACACTTTAGGACGGGTGAGTTGTATGCCATGTGTATTATATTTCAATAAAGCTGTTTCCCAAAAAAAAAGCAAGTACACATGCCAGCCTCCTAACTCAATCATCCTGTCAGGATTCAACGTAGGAAGGGAACCAGGAGGCCATTTCTACAGATGCATCTTCTCAAACGCGTACCCGCGGAAGCCCCCACAAGCTCAGTTCCTCTCTCTGCACACCCACCAAGGCCTCTTATACATGATGAAAATGCCATATGCAGATGCATTTGATTACTGCGTCCACGCTCCCCATTATTATGCAGCACTTTGTAACAAGCTGTGGTTAATGCCTGCCTATTATCCAAGTGCAAAATCATTCTGCCTAATTTCAAGCAGCCTGGCAGCTGCAGGGGAAGAACAGTCTTGCCCTTCAGTGGAGGCCCATTTGACACATAAACCCTGCTGCTACAAGGACCCCAATCGTCTAGGGCTAATCAATTTCAATCAAGCAGGCACTCTTAGACTTCATCCGTTAGCATGTACCTTCCAAATGCCAGTGTGAGAAGACAGGAGAAGGGCAGAAATCAGGACTGGTGGTTTGGGGTTTTTTGGTTTTGGTGGGTTTTGTTTTTTTGTTGTTGGCTCTTTTGGTTTTTGTTTTCTTGGCAGGGGAAGGGGAGGCAGCGAAGAAATCAAATAAGAGCAGAACAAGTGCTTAGAGCAAGAAATGTCCTCCCCCTGCCGTGCCCATCCCCATACTCATCTTCATGGACCTGTGAGCCCTGATCCTTAAACCGCCAGGCCTCCAGAGCTCAATGAACTCCAGTGCTACTCAATGACTCTGAATTTGCCAGTTCTCCAAATAATCCTTTGACCTCTCTTCTGAGGAGGCATTTCCGTATTTCAAACAGCCTCCATTGTGGTTTTCCTTTAACTATAAACAGAGATAAGAAAATACACTGACAGTACTTTATACAGTGAATCAGGGAATTATACTGTGACATGTCATAGTTACTCCAATAACTACGCTGCATATAAAGTATTCAGTTAAATGTTTAACTCTCATTACAAACAACTCAATTTTTACTCCGAATTCAGTAACACTCTTTTCAAAATATCTTTCCTCTCTTAATAACAGACAAGGAAATCCTGTATACGCCACACTAGAAATACTGCCACATTCTGACCGTAGTTACAGAATTAATCCCTTTAAATCCAAGAAAAGGTAAATCCCCTGCGGTGGAATTTTAAAACATGTAGCTCCTAAACATTATCCCCCCCCTTCTAAAAAGAATCATCATAAGCAATTTAGAAATTATTTCGTCCGCTGGAATTCAATGTGGCCACCTCTCAGGATAACCAGAAGCAGCTTTTTAAAAATATGGAATCCAGGAATCCACCAGTTCCTCCTGAATCAGAATCTCCGGGGACATAGCCTGGCAATCTGTTTTGGGAATATCGCCCCCAAGCGATCCTACCGCCCTTGCACCCACTTGGAAAGCAGGAATAGGTGCATTTGGGAACCACAGAGCCATTCATCCATCCATCTGCGGCCCATTCTGAGATCCATCCAGTGATACGTCTGTGTCCACTGCAGCTCATTCCCGTGTATAAAACGCTTCAGTCTCAGCAAGAGTCAGATTGCAGGAAACACGCTAGCTGTCCTAAGCAGAAGGGATTTTAATATAGGGAGTTAAGTGCTTATGAGATCACTGAAAGGTTCAAGGGAACAGGCTCTAGGTTGGGCCTTCAGGAAGGAGCCCCAGAGCAACAGGGAAGTGCCCCGCCACGGGTGCTGGCCTCTGTCGCGTCACATGGGGAAGGTGGAGCCCCTCGGGAGGCTGCCTTGGAACCAATGCGTCGGGATCGTCCCAGGACCTGAAAACACTGCCTCTGCCACCACCGGCTGTCCTTCGCCAGGTATCCGCGGAGCGGAGGGTGGGAAGAATCACTCACTCTGATGCTCCGGAGACTGAACTTACGTGAGCTGCAAGCGCTTCGATGCGACTGCACGGAACAGTGGTGAACAGAACTGAGTCCAATGGGCCAGCCTACGCTGAGCAGAGGCCCTCACCTCGAACACACACCAGCGCAACAGCGGCCTCGGAGCAGCCTCTGAGCCCTCAGGTCTCCCTCCCCCACGTGACCTCCTCGCCTCCTCAGGCCCCTCTCCTCTCCATTTCTCCTTCCTGTGGGGACAAGCCTCACTGAGATCCCACGACTGTACCTAAGGATAGCTTTTGAATTTCTTCTTCTTGGATTTAGCTCATAATGCAGCCAATCTACATCTTTTAGGGTAGATTTTTATCATCATTTTATCCTGATTTTTATCATCCAATAAGTTGACTCTTTGCCCCCAAATCCAAATTAACGATACTTGAACGGAACAGATAGGATTAATTTTTAAAATATACTAATACCACCTTCACTGGAAAATTCTAATAATCCCGTTATCAAGATCTGACCAAATTCAACCAGCATTTTTTTCTTTCAGAACTTTTATTGAGATACAACTGACATACAATAAACTGCATGTGTTTAAAGTGTACAATTTAACATTTTTTTTTCTTGTTAGTAATGTATATATGGCAATCCCAATCTTCCAGTTCATCCCACCCACCCACCCACCCCCGCTTTCCCCACTTGGTGTCCATATTCAACCAGCATTTTTTACACGGTATTTTCTGGACTATACGTCTGACACAGCATGAGATGCTACAAATGCCCCTGACGGCAAACAAGAAGCTGCTATTCTCAGAGGAGTAGCAGAGACTTAAGAAAAAAGAACAGAAGAAACAGCAAGAATTTTAGGTGCTGCAAACAGAACACCTGACACCAGTATGAACCTTGAACTGCTCAGATTTGAAATGACCGTGGTTCTTTTCTTAAAGCATGGTCTCGTGAAATGAACATATGGTAACATCTTGTGTAACAGCCCACAGAGTCCATTTTTGCAATCAGATCTTACTTAATTCAATACGCTGTGTGACTGCAAAACATGGGCATGTGTCAAATTCGAAAACTCTCCCACAGTTACCTGGATGGGGTGGGGAGGGAAGGGAGGTCTTTCAAGCAAATGAAATCACTCCTAAGCCAGGGAGCGGGCCACAGAACATGTGTGCGTTAATTTCTTAATGTGTCTTCTCTTACGAATAAAATTAATTTGGTATCATATTTTTACCCACATTAAGACATCCCCCCCCCCCCACCCCGGAGGATTCAGTCTTCTCTTCTCATTGGTTTTTCACCTCTTTCAACCCACTCTTTCCAAAGCAGCAGCGTCTGTTTCTAAATAAGGAGTCCACACAGGTCTCTTAACTTTACATACTTATTTCCGGTAAGTGGAAACATATACACCCAGTGAGTTGTCTTCAAGGTATGATTGAAGAGGTGGAAGACACACACCCACAGACGTTTGCTAATTTATTTTAAGTGGAAATTTTACGTTCATTTCTTTTGCAAAAGGATTCCATCCCATCTACCACACTTTTAGAATCACTGTACGCAATTTCCTTAAATAGAAAATTCAAAGTAATCAATCATTTCTTTTACTACTGCAAGTACAATCACCTCTATGTGGGATGGAACATTTCCATTTTGTACAGATGAAAGTCAAACTTCACAGACATTGAATTCAGTGTAATTTCTCATAAGCACCAAGATAAAATTAATCACAAAATATCCTGGAAATCACCAATGGTCACGGAACAGACAACGATGGTGGGCCGCGTCCTGTGGACGGTGCGGGTAAAAGCAATGGAAGGTTCTTCCTCACCTCCTGGGACCCTTCCTCCCTAATCCAGAGGATGCCACCCTCCCAGACCACACTACACACAAAGCTTCACCAGAGAAAGGGAGCAAAACTGCAGCACCTCATGTGACCCCACGCCAGATAAGAAACCATGCTGCTGCTTCTCCAGAGTCTAGCCTGTCTCGAGCCCACAGTCTCCCAGAGAGGGGCCGGCTCTCCCCGCCACCCCACCTCAAGCAAGCCCTTTTCTCCCAGTGCTCTTTCTATGAGTCTCGGAAACTCTACAACTGAGGCATGTGTTGTAACTGCCTTGCTTACTGCACCGCAACTTTGATACAAACACTTTATGAGACAGGCCTAGAAGGGGAGCCTCCAACAGACAAGACCAGTATTTCCGAGAAAGTAAGAGGTGAAACAGCGGAGAAAAACGGACACGAGAAAGGTATGTCCCCAAGTTCTAAAGTCGGGCTTTCCCTCCTCGACCTGCTTTTAAACTGACACTTGTTCTGTTTTTAATTGTCTTATTGTTTTTAAACCTAAAGGTTCCCCTACATTTTCACTGGTGGATGGTTTTTCTGCATTGCTCAACCAGGCTGCACATTCTACTTTTAAAACCAGTCCTCTTTTTTCAATATTTTAAAATATGTGACAGGGTTTTCTCAGTCACTGGAAAAGGATACACTAAATATAAAACTTAGGTTTTTCATCCCACACAAATCTACCAACGCCAAGTGCTAGGAGCTCAAGTATGGCCTTACTCTCAGTTCTGTTTTCATAGCCTAGGTTCTCCCTATCAATAAATTTCCATTTTTACAACTAAATAGCCTGCTCTTTGAAGAGGCAAGCTGTAACCTGTTTTATATTATCTAATGCCAAAATCTGAAAGTAAGCAGAGGCTATGCTATTTCACCCCCATTTCTAAAAGTCCACACATATCCACACTGCTGTCCACGTCACACAGACAGATCTCGTGTGAGGGCCTGTCTGGGGCAGGGCAGGCAGTGGCCTCTGCGGGCCAAGGAAACTCAGAACAGACCACAGGACAGAGCAGCTGCTCGCACGGCTGGTACAGCCGACACTCAAAACACACAGGACCAGAAATCAGAGAAGCCTCTCAAATTGCAAAAATATGGAACCAAAGAGATGACACTAGAGGGAAACAAACGCAAGACAGTTCTCTAAGGCAGGAGAAGCTAACACAGGGACAGTGGCGGGAGGCCCACCAATGCCTGGGTGGAGTCGCACACGCAGCACCATGGAGGACGGGGCATCTTCCAGAAGCTGGTCTTAAAAGGGGCCGTCCTCACACAGACAGTCCCCGCCTCCCCGCCACAGCAGATCCTAGAAACTGAGAGGAATGTAAAGCCAGTCACATCTTCCCATAGGAACTAAACATTAAAATCGTACAATCAAAGGGTTACATCCCGGTCACAGGCACCAAATAAACACCAATGACAATACTGCACAAAATCTTTGACACAGCTACAAACCCTCTAAATAATTAACAGACAGTGATAAAAATCAAGCCCAAACACTGAAATTTCGTGTTACAAGTGACCTTAGAGACCACAGGGTCTGAATCTCTCCTCCGCCAGGCCAGGAAATGGAAAGCCAGAAGACCACTTGCCCACCGCCAGGGATCAGGTTAGAAGCCAACTGAGAAACAAACCCAGGCCTCCTATCAACCAATCATGTGCTACTACATACCTTCTTCACACAAGTTCCTGGAAACAGGCAAAAAACATACAATATTATACATATATGCTCTCTCCAAAACAAGACATACATCAATAAAAACAAAACTCCCATATAACACATTTCACCTGCCAACAATGTCAGCCATTAAAAATTACATATCTACATGCTTGTTTTAGCTACTGTTTTTCTTTTCGACGTATTTAAAAGTTACAAAGTACTGGGAGAAGGCCTGGGGGGCTTCCTAGGTGGCGCAGTGGTTAAGAATCTGCTTGCCAATGCAGGGGACACGGGTTCGATCCCTGCTCCAGGAAGATCCCACATGCCGCGGGAGCAACTAAGCCCGTGAGCCAAAAAAAAAACAAAAGAAGGCCTGGATTCCCCATCTGGAGCAGCCCTGGCTTCTGGCCATCCTCTCCTTCCAGTTAGAGGCCTGGCCTCTCTGGCCACCAGGACCTGCATGTGACCCAAGTGAGGTCCATCAGAGCCCTTCTCCAGTCCATGCACATCAGAAGGGAATTCTCAGGGTGGGAAGCTTTGAGAAGGGGCAACTAGCACAGCCAGGGGCCAAACTCCACACCAGACTTCCTGGAGGAGAGACTGAAAACGTCAGACAGAAGTGAAACACAGTAGAGAGAGACAGCTCCCCCTCCCTCCTAAAGTGAGGTGCGCTGGTCCAACAGTCTCAGGAGAGTGGGATAAGGACGATCTCCATCCTCGTGGTTCTGTACCGAATCACCTAATCTTGCTACAACAAACGTGACTTTTGTAACGAGAAATGTAGTGAGGGAATTCTGTCATAAGGAAGGGCGAGGCTGATACTCCAGCAGGATGAACTCCTTCCTGACTGCCTCAGGCCTCTTCTGACTGGCTATCACCCTGAGTGCGGGTCAAAAACAAACAAAACTTTCCACATCATCTCCGAGGCGGACTGCGGGGTGAGGGTGGTAGCTTCTCCTCTGCGTGTGGCCCCGACTCGGACATAAATTTTAATTGTAACACCAGCTAACTGCAGACCTTTTCCCACAATCCTATTGATGATAATACGTCAACTAATGATCACGGGACAGTTCAACTATAAAACTTGAGGGTAACTGGAAGCCTGCCACCTCCTTTCTGACGGCTCTCCTCAGAGCACCCTTCAAAACAGCTAACCAGCCTGCTCCGCAAAGGTCAGCCTCTGCATTTCGACACCTCAGTTCCTCTTCCTCAAAGACTTCCCCCTTCTTTTCACCCCAAGTCTTACCTTCCGACTTGCATCAGGTCTGGTTTCCTCCTACACAATGCAGTGAGATGTTTTCCTTCAAATTTTTAATTTTTTGCTTACCATTATGCCTCCCTCCCCTTTCCATCTCATTCTTGAGATAACTGTGCCCTCCTCCAGCCTCAGGCAAACCGCCTAACCTCGCGTCTCATAAAAGGAAACCCAGGGACTTCCCTGGTGGTGCACTGGTAAAGAATCCACCTGCCAGTGCAAGGGACACGGGTTTGATCCCTGGTCTGGGACACTCCCACATGCCTCAGAGCAACGAAGCCTGTGAGCCACAACTACAGAGCCCATGTGCCGCAACTACTGAAGCCCGCACGCCTAGAACCCGTGCTCCGCCACAAGAAGCCACCACACTGAGAGGCCCACACACCACAACAAAGAGGAGCCCCCGCTCACCGCAACTAGAGAAAGCCCGCACGCAGCAACGAAGACCCATCGCAGCCCCCCAAAAATAATTATTTTAAAAAAAGAAGGAATCCCATTCAACAGACAGCAATGGAGATAAACTTCAGGAAATCCCTAAATTTCACAAATACTTCCACTTAAACAGCAACATCATTCTGGCAGTTTTAATTAACGTGGTTTGCCAATGCCTGACATAATCTCTGGGAATTACATTCACAGGAAACTCTGTTTCAGGTCTTATTCTGACAAGAAATGCTAAAGACACAACACCTGTCCAAGGCAAAAAACACAGGTACTCTTACAGTCACGTGGTCTTCAATTTTTTTTTAGACCAAAGAAAACACGGTACCATAGAACTATTACACAACAGTTAAGTGAAGAGATAAAGCCACAAAAACCTACTCAGTCCTTAAGTCCTGTAAAGTCTAACCACCGAGTACATCAGAGTGGGCTAAGGGAAAACCCAGGAGCCCGGCAGCCCTGGCAGAGGCCGCGGGGATTTCCTCTGACTTTTCTAAATCACCAAAGGCAGCTACAGGCAGGGCTTCAGGCAAACCCAGAGCAGAAAGTGGTCCGCGGGAGGCGAGAGTGGGAGGAGGGGAGGCCCCGGGGGTGGGGGCGTAAGGAACAGAGTGAGAGTAGAGGATGGAGGAACGGAAGCGGGCCACAAGGATCTATTAAAGGCGCTCAGAGAAGTGCTGGGGATACGAAAATGTAGAAGTAACGCAAGGATCTTGCTCTTAGAGAACTTCATCTCGCTTCACCGGGGGGAGACAAGCAGAGACTAGAGAGTGAGGCAGGTCGGAGGCAGAATGCTCTGGCGGAAGGAGCCGGCAGCCGGGGGGGAAGGAGCCGGCTTCCTGAAAGGGACACCCTGGGGACCCAGAGAGGAGCCCGCCTGGCACCGCATCCACCACTGCTTCCTTCACCCCAGGTCCCTTCCTTCCCTGCTGTACAGCACACGGCCTCCCTCCCAGCCCTCCCCTCTTCTGAGGCCTCCTGACGCTTGCACATAGTGAAAGCCAGCACACCTATCTACCACCAACTCATGAACTTAGAAAGTTGAAATTAAAGGGCACAAAACAGGAACTCAAAACCCACAAGCTGACGCTTCAAAGGTGAGAATGTCCCATTTCACACGAGGCGGTGAAGGGTTCCCACCCCTCTGCTCCACGCTCTCCCCCGGCACCCTCCCCGCAGCCGACACACACACTGGAGTCCTCACGGCCCTCACGACTTACGTTCCACGTTCCCTCACCTCCCTCACATCCGAAGAGGGGGCCGGAGACCCCGGGGCGTGCACTTGCAACTCTAAGCCACTCTGCTCTGAGATGCAGCCTCAGCAGAAGCACAGACACCAACGCAGCAAGACTCACGTTGGGCAGGAAAGTTAGAGAATGCTTTTCTTCTTCTCCGTATTGTTGAAAGACTGTGAAATAAACGTGCATTTCTTCTGTAACAAGAATAAGAAATAAAGAACAGAAGAAGACCAACAGCAAAACAAAGCACACAGGCTACCACACGGAGGAACCCTGCGGACACGATGCTGAGGGAAGCCAGTTGCTAAAGGACAAACATTGATGCTTCCACTTTCACAAGGTGCCTATTAGGTGGTCACACACACAGCGACAGACAGCAGAAGGGTGGTTATCAGCGTTGGGGGACGGGGAATGGGGAGCTAGGGTGTGAAAAGCACAGAGCTGCAGTTTTGCAAGAAGAAAAGAGTCCTGTGGATGGACAGTGGTGATGACTGCTCAACAATGTGAACGGACTTCATGCCACTTAATGATTAAAATGGTAAATTTTATACTGTATGTAGTATTGAATTAAAATAAATAAATTTTTAAAAGGAACAATCTTCAGGAATTTATTGTATCTAAACTAGGGTCCATCTGTATTTAACATCTACTTTTTCTCAAGTAATACACAATGTTTCTAGCAATTACAGCAGAGACTACCGGACTGCTAACCAGATCATGGAGGAGGGACATGCATACCGAGAGAGTCCTGCCTGGAAGGCCACGGCCCAGAATTTTCCCCGGAGAAGCAGTCAGCCCCTTCCCTTCCAAGGATACCAACACCATTACCCTCGACACGGCCACCGCCACCATTAGCTGTATCCCCAACACATACGTACTTGCTACACCTTCTCTCCACGCCCACCAGCACCCTAGAAGATTAGGTATGGTGCCCAGTCTACATGAGAAGAAACGACGCCTGAGATGACACATCTGAAAGCGGCTACAGCTTGGGCATCGCCTACCTGGGGCCAGGCTGCTTCCCAGTGTGGACCCCCGTTCCCCTCATTCCCCAAGACACACACACACACACACACACACACAGAAGTGGCTTCCCAGGGTGAATTTCAAGTCTCTCCACCCACCCATTCCATCCACACTGGACCCCTGCTCTACAACTTCAGGGCATCATGAACGTGCTGGATACAAAGACTTCAACAGAAAAAAGCAGAAGCTACAACCACCCCCTAGAAGGTTCTGCAGGCCTTCCAATTAACTCCAAAGAGAAGGGAAAGGAGAGGTCTGCGTGGGGCTGGCCTTTCCCCAGCTCATATCAGTACTTCTCCAGCCTCCCCTCAGCTCCCTGACAGAGGACAATGAACTACTGCAGAGACCTGGGGCCTCCCCAGTCTCCTGCCTAAAATGTGAAAAATAACTACAGGCTAGCTGTCTATTTTTAAGATGGGTACAAACTGAGCACTCTATCTTTGGGGTTTATTTTAAGATAAAAAAATCTCCCTTCTAAATCTTAAATAAAATGGGCACCAAGAAAGATGGACCACAGGTGATATTCAAAGCCTCCAAAGAGAGTCAGCCCAGAGGAGGAAGCAGGTCCAGCTGTCCAGCCCAGGGAGGTCCCCCCTCCCCGGCCCGACAGGAACCCCTGGGCCAGTGCTGCTGCCTGCATCACTCATGTGGCCTTTATGCACGCGGGGACTTCCGTTTTCACAGGCATCCACGTAAACTCCCTATGGTCAAGGGCTGTCAAACTTCCCTATTCATCCAAGGCATCGAATCCTGTTTCCTACACATAACAGACACTTGGTAGAGCAGGTTCTTCAGAGAGGCTTTGTGTAAAAGGAGAGTATGATCAGCACCAACAGGCCACCTTCCTAGAGACTCAGTGAATTTCTGTCTCAAAGCCTGACAAGCTGGTCAGCTCTGATGGGGACCAAGGAGGATGGCGCCAACTCATCCAGCGGCTGGGAGGGCCACTGCACTGTCCCTTTGCCCCTGCTGCTGAAACTGGCCAAGTCATATCTGCACTAAATTCATGCATCTGTTTAAAACTAAATTTGCCTGTTGTTTCTCTCCTGTGCAAACCCAAGAACTGAAGTTTCAAACTGCTCATTCTTCATATTCTAAAGGTGTTGGCTAATAGACAGGGAAAGATGGCCAAACTCCTTCCACAGCAATTTAAAGTGTCTCCCTGCTTTCATCCCAGCTTTTCTCCTTCTATGGTGTTAACGTCACCTGACGTTTAAGTAAAACTTCACAGTCGCTGTGGCAAGAGTAAAAAGTGATTGGATTTGGGTACAAAGTCTTCAACTTCAAAAATAAGTATGCTGGCCAACCACCTAATTTTCTATCACAGCTTTTGTCACGTCAGCAACTTTCACTGAAAGCTTGGCCCCAAGCAAGCAACTAAAAAAGACAATATTTACACATGACGTCAGAACAGGTGGTGTCGAAATCCCAGAGAACTTTCTCCGTCAAATCTCTAAGCAAAGAACAAAAAGTATTGCACACGACTGCCCCCATCTCTCCAGAGGATAAGCACCCTCAGGACACCCACAGCTACTTCTCACCTCTCGCAAGGCTGCTGGATCTCACCACCATGTAACAAGGCCCTCACACACAGCATTTCTCCCCTCCCCACCCCCCAGGAGGGAGGGCAAAAAGTATCACACGTAAAGGCTATACACTGATCACAGGACATGTAAGAAAGGTGCTCAAAAGTTTAAAATACAGCAAATTAACCACAGGCTCAAGTCTCCCAATGTCTGTTCGGCCCCAGCAACCAGGATGCCCAGGTGCCTGCCCTGACGTGGGGGCAAAGAGAAAAGAGGCCCCATCAGTAAGCAGCTGAACGATCGGCACGTGTGTCCCCCGGAGGCACAGATTCCATCAAAAAGCTGAAAACCAACTCTGATACATCCTGGGGATACTGCAAATAGAGCCTGGGCGCCAAGTTAAGCTATTGGGTTTTATAGTAAACATATACTAACATATACCAAAGCCTGTCATTACTTTCTGAAACTGTCGCACATGATTTTAATCAACAGGAAATTTCTCAACAACTTACCCAATTCTCCCTTTGCACACGTCATGCTAGAGTCTCACCAGTCTATCCCCTTGCCCTGTACCATCACACACATACACAGACCTTCTCTCCAGGGTGAGCTCATGCTGAGACAAAAGCTAAGTTCTTTACTATGTTTTCAAGCTTTTCTGTGCCATTAACAGTTTCTCAGCTAATTACGTCTGCTTCTTCTTTTCAGAGACCTGGACACTGGGCTCAGCCCCTTCTGATTCTATTTTCTCTCTGGATCTGCCCTGTGATGTCCTGCCTTGGCCCTGGCTGCCAGGGCTTTCTCTTACACCAAAAACACCGCCTTTCGAAACAGCCGCATCCAGCAGTGCTCTCCAAAGGTGCTCAGGAGATGAGGAGGCATTTTTATGGTTAAGTGCTCAATTCCACAATCGCAGCACAGAGCACGTGTCCGGGGGAAATGGTAAGAAGCCAAACACCTGCTGACCAGCCTCAGTTCTAAACCCGGACCTGGCTGGGGTCAAATGACTGCCCTGCGTGCGCACCCCGTTCTCCAGGCAGGTCTCAGCACTCACTGAAAGCCAGTCAGCAACGTTCTGCTCAAGAAAAAGCTTAGTGGGTTCTTTCTGCCCCGTTAAGAAACACACACTCACAGTAAGTTTGGGAAATATGGAAAACCAGTGATAAACAAGTCACCTCTGAGACCCCAACTTTCAAGTTGGGCAAATCTCAAGACATAAAAATAGAGTTCCAAAAGCCTCTTACTCCATACAAAGGCTTTTAAAGTGACTTTTAAAGTGGTGACTCACAGAGGGAGTTAAAAAAGAGGCTCTAGGGGCACTGAGTAATTTGACTGGGTTATCACAGGAAATCAGCAACGTACCAAAATAGATTTTCAACTTGCAGCTAACAAAGTTTGGGAACACACAACTGCACAAACGCACATACTGCAAAAGGATTATCTTAACTGTTAAAAACCTTCGTAGAGTGTTTCTTTCACTGCTACCTTATTTTTCACAGGCCTACTAAGAACCGAGCCTCAGATGAACAAAAGGTGCCTCACCTAAACGCTGGAAAAGCTAGTGAATGGATGGATTCCATTCAATTTCCCTTTCTACTGAATACCCAACACGTCCCAGGCAGGGGCAGATCCACTTTTGTGGGGCTTGACACTTACTGCTTGCGGCGTCGGGAAGGGTATTGTTTAAGGGAAAAAAAAAAATACATATGTTTTCACTTTTGAAAATTTAATAAAAAACATAACCATGGGAACACATTCCTAGGCTCCCTCCCATCGAGAATGAAAGAGTGTGTTTGTGCAGTGGGGGGGAGGAGCAGGAAACGCTTCCTAGATGGGATGTCAGACACATATTGACCTGGAAGAGGTACACAAGGAAATCTCCAGGCTCAGGCAACAAGTCCAGAGAGTAAATCCTAAGAGTTCTCATCACAAGAAAAAAATTTTTTTTTCTTTTTTGCTTTTTCTCCTTATTGTACTTACATGAAATGATGAATATGAAACTAAATGTACTGCAGTAATCATTTCACAATACATGTAAATCAAAGCCCTATGCGGCACACCTTAAACTGATACAGTGATGTATATCAATGATATCTCAATAAAACTAGAAAAAGGGGGGGAATCAAGTTACAAAATTATGTGTCAAACAATCCCATTTAAAAATATATAGTGAAAATAATATACTTTATTAACAGGAAAAAAGTCCTGGCACGATAATTAAAACCTTACAGTACACAACTCAACAACAGAGATACAATGAATCCAATTAAAAAAACAGGCAAAGGGTTTGAATAGGCATTTCTCCAAAGAATATAAACAAATGGCCAATAAGCACATGAAAAGATGCTCAACATGACTAGTCTTTAAAGAAATGCAAATTCAAACCACAATGAGATGCGGCTTCATACCCACTAGCACAGCTATAATCAAAAAGTCACCTTATAAGTGCTGGAGAGATGTAGAGAAATCAGAACCCTCATTCACTGCAGGAAGGAATGTAAAATGGCAAAGACGCTTTGGAAAACAGCTTAGCAGTTCCTCAAAATGTTACATACAGAGTTACCATAGGAACCAGCAAATCCACTCTTGGATATATACTCAACGGAACTAAAAACATATGTCCACACAAAAACCTGTGCACCGATGTTCGCAGCAGCGTTATTCATAACAGTCAAAAGCTGGAAATATCCAAATGCACATCAACTGATGAATGAAGAGACAAAAGGTGACACATCCATACAATGGCATGCTATTTGGTAACACAAAGCAAATACGTACTGACGTATGCTACGATGTGGTAAAGCTGGAGAACATCGTGCTAAATGAAAGAAGCCAGTCACAAAAGACTGACCACATATTACCCTATTCCATTTATAAGAAATATTCAGAATAGACAAGTCTATAGAGACAGAAAGTAGATTAGCGGTTGCCAAGGACTGGAGTGGAGGGATGGGAAGTGACAGCAAAAGGCTGTGAGGTTTCATTCTGAGGTGATGAAAATGTTCTAAAATTAGATAGTGGTCATGACTGCACAACTGCTAATATTCTAAAAACCACTGAACTGTACAACTTAACAGGGTGCATTTACGTGAGATTGTGTCAATTATGAATTATATCTCAATAAGGCTCCTATTTTTTAATGTTTTTATTTTTTAATTTATTTTGTATTGAAGGATAGCCGAATTACAATGTTGTGTTAACTTCTGCTGTACAGCAAAGTGATTCAGTTACACATATACATACATTTTTTTTCATATTCTTTTCCATTATGGTTTTATCACAGGATATTGAATATAGTTCCCTGTGCTGTATAGTTGGAGCTTGTTGTTTACCCAAGTTTGCATATCTACCAGTTTGCATCTGCTAATCCCAAACTCCCAATCCAACCCTCTCCCCTCACTCCCCACTTGGAGTTGATTTACGCTGTTGTGTTAGTTTCTGGTGTACTGCAAAGTGATACAGATAACAGATATATATACATGTTTAAAGCCGCTATTTTCGAAAACACAGTAGTTATTTCCTTACTTTACAGTGGCTTTACTTTTCTTTATATTTTATAGTATTTTCCAAGAAAAAATTAACAGGCATTCCACTTACCAGCTGGGCATGTTTGAGAGAGCACTAACTTTTGTGTGGTTTCCTATTATTAAACAGAGGTAGTAGTAGTATCCATTTTAACAGCATCTAGCTCATAGGTTTTTCCGAAGGTAAATGAGATTCCAATTGTAAAGGGCTTTAAAGTTCTAACATAAAGCAAGCACTTAAAAATTAGCTATTACGATTATAACCTTTAAAACTAAAAAAACAATTTCCATTTTGAAAACAGAAACATGTCTTCCTGCGGACGTCACTACACAGTCTTGACTTGCTTCTCATCGTTTAAGAAGCAGTTCTC
Source organism: Hippopotamus amphibius kiboko (assembly GCF_030028045.1). Classification (NCBI taxonomy): domain Eukaryota; kingdom Metazoa; phylum Chordata; class Mammalia; order Artiodactyla; family Hippopotamidae; genus Hippopotamus; species Hippopotamus amphibius. The sequence goes on along the minus strand of NC_080188.1, from coordinate 83,828,654 downwards.
ACGTTAGCTGAGACACATGCCAAGTGCAAAGAAACGGAGGTGCAAGAGTAACATGGCGCTTATTTAACGACAGCCCCTGGCCCTCTCAGGCAGCATCTGCTGTTGAGCAGACCCCACACTAGGAGAGCTTTGTGTACACTCTACGCATTAAACCTGCTCAGCACACTCTGGGAAAGGTACAAATTAGTCCCTTTTTACAGAGGAGGAAATCAAAGCCTGCAGGGATTTATCTGACCAAGGCTGCCCAGAGCAAGGGGCTGAACCAGGATTCAAACCCAAGTGTACGGTTCCAAAGCCTATGCTTTGCCACATCCAAGGGAGAACCAGTATCGGGGGGCGGGGGGGTGGGGGGCGCGGAAGGCTGCTCAAAAGAATCCAGGGAAAGTCCACAGTAGTCAGAGAAGGAAAACAAAGAGAGGTAGAGAGGTGTGGGAGGACGGAGGGAGAGACATTTATCTGGGACTTCACTCCTTAAAAAATAAAACTCAGTTACGAAAATAAGTGTTTTATATTTAATAAATTTTGGTATAATCCCAACCATGCCCTAAATCTCAGTAGAAACAAAAACTGAGTCAAGAGTTGAGAATTTTTAGCATAATTCCCGACAAACAGTAGCATGATATGACACAGAGCTAATTTTTACTAAAATATTTAAGGGCTATATTAATTTTCACAAAGGTATGCCTCAATGTTTTGACATTTAAACCACCCTCTTTCGAAGCATCAAATACATCATCTGTATCCATTTTTCTCTTCTTCAGTTGCCAACACAAAGACACTGGCTATCCACCAGATGGGAAATAGGTGAAATAGAAGCTCGTATTAAGCAGGAAGGCATGTTTGAATGGAGACCAGGTTTACAAGTGTTACATGTTTTTTTTTTTTTTTTCTCAATAATATTTGTTTCTTTTATTCGCATGTCTTTTTAATGATGTATTAGATTTTTTTTTAACATACAATAAACTGCATATATTTAGAGTGTACGATTTGGTATTTTTTTTCTTATTAGTAATGTATATATGGCAATCCCAATCTCCAAATTCATTCCCCCCCAACCCTCCCCACTTTTCCCATACACATGTTACATTTATAATTAAATATTTTTATATTATGACAGTTTCTGCAATACTATGAAACCTCGTGAAAGAGAATAAGCAAGAAAACAAGAATACCTATACTGTTTTCCCAATACTTAATCTGCCCACAAAATGTAACTAAACTGAACATCCTCTGCCCTTTTTTCAACCTCCAATTTACTCATTTGATAAGTATATTATATCTTTTCAAAATTATCATAAATGATAGAGGGCCTATCCTACCTACTCAAGACCCAGAACCAACAGAAATAAGCTTTTCATGGTCAAATCTCACAATTTTTTCTAATGAGTACACAAGTGCTCAGGTAAAGGCATCACGAAATTCCCCCCTCTGGGTACATGACATAAAGTATCTATAAATGCAAACAGCTTGGGGCAGGAGACCACAGAGCATCCTGACTTTCTCCAGGGTTTCATCTACTACTTCTTCAGGCATTCCGTCTCTCCAGACTCCTTGGTAACTAAAACCCACAGATAAAAATGAAAATCAGCAAAAGATAAAGGCATACCTGAGCGTGACAAACTGGTGAGTTAAAACCTCTCTAACATCTACTGATAAATGCAAAGGACCTGCATATCTAAACTGGAAGACATTCTTTGAGCAGGAGGAAGGCAGAAGACAAGATGTCAGGAATGTTATCAACAAAGGCTCAGAGAAGAATGGGCCTGGAAAAGTTAAGGCCCATTTTTTTTTCTTAAAAAAAAAAAAAAACAAAAAACAGAGCATGCATAAAATGGACACCATATTAAAAGTTGGTAACTATCTTTTTTTGTTAACATATTGCTAACAGGCTTAAAAATACTGAATTATGTCATCTTTCCAGGTATTTTAACTCAAGAAAAATAAATAAATAAATGACACCTGTCTTCCTCCTCATCCTTGTCCCCATGACGGGCCTTCACATTTTTGTTTGCATAATCCCAAAACGGATTTGGAAAAACCACGTACTCCACACATTTTGAACTTAACATTCAACATCTCACACTGTAATTTTAAATGGTAGCAAGGAAGATGATTTCTGGCAGATTGTAAATACTGAGTTTTAAATAAAACTATTACTACATCACTTTTAAACGTATCTCTTCCAGTCTAAATTCCAACACCATCTCCCACATACCAACATACATTTAAAAAAAATAAAAATGGGCTTCCTAGGTGGCGCAGTGGTTAAGAATCCGCCTGCCAATGCAGAGGTCACGGGTTCGATCCCAGCTCCAGGAAGATCCCACATGCCGCGGAGCAACTAAGCCCGTGTGCCAAAAAAAAAAAAAAAAAAATGAACTGACCCTGTAAGAGTTGGAAATTGTACATAATTTCCCCTTCTCCTTGATCTCATCTTTCCATCCACTCTCCCCAGCTTATTCCATCCTAATATACTTTTACGCTTGAAAGTCCATCACACCTTAAAACCCTGTAAATAAACTGAGATTTATGTTTAACCATACAAATCTTCTAAATTGAAGTAAATACAATTAGTATTATGAGGACAAAACTGACCAAAGAAATATTACAAATTATTCTAAGTAAGATTTTACTGGAAATGTACATCTTAATGGCACAGATGGTACCGTCCCTCCCATTAGTTTATTCTTTGTAGAAGATTATTACTTATTACTAGAATAAGACAAGATGCCACATGCAATGCAGGATTGTGTTTAGTTCTTACAGATGCAGACACTGAGAAAATGAGCTCAAACAGGTAGATGGAAATGGTAAAAGACTTTTCTAGTAAAGAAAAATAATATGCATCTCTCGGCTGACCACTCAATTAAGTCTTCCTTCAATTGTACTGAAAGTAAAGAATGGGAAATGTATTTGCAGAGGCTCGTTTACCCAGTGCTCAGAGTCATTCACTCTCGCAGCAGCCACACCAGTTTCTTAATCACCCCTCTGCTCAGCACCCTGATGGCGAGGGGTAGGGGACAAGGTGAGAGGTGTGCCTGCCTGCAGGTGAGAGTGGTAATTATGAAAAGAGAGGTGTGAAAGGGGAACCGGCAGGCCACGTGGGCCACAAGCGTTCCCTCAGGCAGGTCCATTTTAAGGCTGATGACACTCAAGATCAAAGAATCTGAAACTGACTCCCTTTAAATGATAGGTGCCAGCATATCCCTTGAACAGGCTTCGAAGTACCCGCCAGGTGTGCATCCTCTTGGCTCTGAAGGCAGACGCTCCAAGACGCCTGCATGGATAGACCTCAAATTCAAAAGCAGACAGGGATGACAAAGATGCACAGGATAGAGATTAAGAGAAAACTATCCAAAATCTGAGTCTAATTGGGGCTGTTTCATACACATATTCTTTGACAAAGGAGAGTCGGGTACCAAAATTATAATGTAAGAATGACTGTTTTCATACCCTCTCACATCATCAGACATGCCTTCACTTTAAAATGAAAATTTAGCCTTCCACAAGATAAACACTGCCGTCCCTTTCCCGACAGATCATATTCCAGTTAGCAAGATCAAAACAAGGGCACCATAAAAGCAGCCGCCGGCCTATTACAAAAGCAATCCTGATGCAGCAGTTTCAACTCTGGCTGCCCATATTCTGATTCAATTACTTTAGGGTGGGGCCAGGAGCATCAGTGTTGTTATTTTTTTTATATAAATTTATTTATTTATTTTATTGGCTGTGTTGGGTCTTTTTTGCTGTGCGCGAGCTTTCTTTTTACTTGTGGTGAGTGGGGGCTACTCTTCATTGTGGTGCGCGGGCTCCTCATGGCCATGGCTTCTCTTATTGCAAAGCACGGGCTCTAGGCGCGTGGGCTTCAGTAGTTGAAGCACATGGGCTCAATAGTTGTGGCTCACGGGCTCTAAAGTGCAGGGTCAATAGCCTTGGCGCATGGGCTTAGTTGCTCTGCGGAATGTGGGATCTTCCTGCAGCAGGGATCGAACCCGTGTCCCCTGCCTTGGCAGGCAAATTCTTAACCACTGCGCCACCTAGGAGGCCCTCAGTGTTGTTTTTGTTTGTTTGTTTTTAAACTCCCCAGGTGATTCTAAAGTGTGGCCAGGATTAAGAGCCACGGAACTAATTAATAACTAAATATTAAAATTTGTGGTTAATTGCAGAGAGGTGGCATATATTCCTGATTTGTCAATTAACCCTAGGTTAAACTATTTTAATTTAATGATGGCTTATTAATAACTTAACAAGCATTATAGTGACAGAGTTCTATACAGACAAAAATGTACCATCTTTTTAAGTTATTTAAAAGAGGCCATCTAAAGTAAACATTAAATCACATCCCTCAATTCAAGGAAACCTATGAGATATCTTTAATCAATGTGTGCTGAGAATTTATTTAGTGGATATTATCTACAATAAACAGGTGAGAAGAAAGTAAAATGAGAAAACATTTACAGAACTTAGTACAACATTTGGTATATAGAGGAAACTCAGTAACTGTGCTTTACAAGTTCTGAACTTAGTATTCAAATGGAACATCTATATAATTTTCTAACTGCACAAGTCCAGTCTTCACTGCCTTCTTTCATTTGACTTATTGTGACTTCTCAGACTAAAAAAAAAAAATGACATGTTCAAACACAGGTAAAATACACAACCAAAACTGGATACTTGGACACTCCAATTTTTCTAAGCCTCCTGGATCAAACCTCAGAGCTATCTTTGTTAAAATCATGAAAATACTGTAAGCATACAATCAACACAACACACAGTAGGGTAAATACTGAAAACTATGTCTGCCACCCTGTCATTCACATACATCCAAACATCCCCATCACACCTAAATCCATTCCCCAGAGATAGTGCTGAATGCTGTCTGATTTTTTCCCATCGGTTCTTTATTCTAACCATCATTACGTGTGATTCATTGCTTCCTTCGCAGTCTCCCTTAAATCCACTCAAGTTCTACTAAGTCCATCCTAGGTCAGGCTTGTACCAGCTCCCCGCCCTGGACTATGCTCAGTGTCTTTTAGCTGATCTCCCTGCCCCCAGGCAGGTTTCCCCACAATCCATTCTATGCCTGTGTCAGGTTCTTAGTTGCCAGTCACAGAACCCCTTCTGCATGTTGTATAGGCATGTACTGCAGCAGGGGACTAGGTTGTCACCTAGGCCTAGGATCTAGGCTGAATCACATTACAGAACTGGTCTTGCAAGGGAGCAGCTACCAGTGCCAGAATCTCCCAGCTCTACTGTGATTAGAAAGCCACCTCTGAAGCCACACCAGCAACAAAATGGGTATTTCCAGACTTGCCTGTTTTTCTCACATTTCAGTTCCAAATCCAAGTGTTGCTAGGAGATCACACTCCAACTGGCAGCACTTGAGTCAAACGTCTGCACCCTAACAGCAAGAGAGGCTGGTAACACAGTGTGACGGGTTCTTATGTTTTGGGGTTTTGTTGTATGTTCTCTGTGGAAAGTCAGGATTCACAATAACAGAGGCTACCCAAATAGGGAGAGGACGTTCAAAGCATTCTGGGGAACCACAAAAGAACAGAGGTCTACGGCCAATGAGAACTTCATCTTTCTAAATTATCACTTTGACCATAGTCTTCTACGAAAGAAAAAGTGTGGTGGCCATGGAGATGTGCTGTGGGTAGACAGCCTCCAGCTCCTTGGGAGTCTGCCTTGGCCACTCACCCAAAAACATGCCCTTCAAAGAGCAGTTCACACCCAGTGATTGATGAAGACAGAGCGCAAGAGCCCAGTTATTCCAGCCCAAGACTGGACAGCTCTGATGGGCCGCAAATACTCAGAAGCTCCCTGTGGTGCCCACGGGGGCTCTGCAGGCCCACACAGCAGCTGACTCCTCCCTCTGCCCCATCCTGCCTCTGCCCCCACCCCTCCCACAGGCATTCATCCTTCACAAATATCCTGCACACCAAACTCCAGCTCAGCATCGGCTTCTAAGGAACCCACACAGAGACAGAAAAACACCTCCAAGAGCTTCCAATTAGTTATGGTCATGGTTTTTACTCTCCCATCCTTGTCTCTTCCTCCATTTCAGTCTTAGATCTGCAAATGAAATATGCAACGCTCACCCGCTATCATCTTGCTGAATCTTCTCCAGTCACTTCTTGGTTAAATGAAGTTCATTCTCTCACAAACGCTTGCACAAGGGCTCAAAGGTGCAGAAAAGGTTGTGCATCTTTAAAACTGTTTTTCTAGCTTTGATACTTGAAAGACAACTTGTCTGGATATAAATCCATGGTTGTCACTCTAAGATCTTTTGCAAATGCTGCTCCACTATGGCCTTGCTTTATATGTCATTTTGAGAAATGTGGTAAGGAGCAAATCTTTGTTGCCCTTGTACGTTATTCGATCTTCTTGCAAGCAGTCCTCAAGAATTTTTTTTTTCTTTTCTTTGACGTCTAATGCTTCTTCTAGAATATATCTCCACACTGATCTTTCTGGGTTAATTTCCCCAGGTACTTGACAGGCTCTTCTAATTTATAGATCTGAGTCTTCTTTTATTTTCGGAAAGTTTTCCTGGACTTTAAATACTAGTACCACCACACAACTTTTTCTTCTTTGCAGTCCAATTATACATCAGTTGTTTCTTTGCTATCATCTTCTACTCCACTTTCTCTCTGATCCCTTTTGCTTCATGGAAAAATTTTAATTCCTGACACCAGAGTTCAAGCTATCAAAATCTGGTATAACACATCCATGAGATTTATGTTTGCCACACCAAAAACAAAACAAAATAAACAAACAAAAACAAAAAAACCCTCTGCTCTTGCCAGCAGTGCCCTGGCACAATCCTGGGTCTCACTTCCATTATGCTGCCCCTCACTCCTCTCAAGTCCTCTCCTGCTTATTTCATGAGTCTCTCTCTTACCATTCTGACTCCAAGTTACCTCCATTTTTCCAAATCCTTATTATTTTATTACCCACTTCATTTCAGTGGTATGAGACATATTAGCCAGGCAATAAAATTTTAGTACTCTCTCATACCATTGATGTGTCATGGGTTTACAACTCATTTTCCAAACAGAATGAGAGCCTGAATCCTGAGAACTTCACATTTTCTTTTCCTCTTCAGTACATAACGTGCTCTCAAGTTCCAATTCAAGTGATATACAAACCTGTGTACACTCACATTATAATTAAAGAATGAGTTTACAGTTTTGGAGTTCATTACAGGCACGTACTACACAGCAACTATTTACGGACAAAAATACATATACGCTGTCTTCATCCTCCCCACAAGGTCCCCTGACACTTGCTCTACACCCTGTGGTGTGTGCCTAGCCAGCCCTAACCTCCCCTCCCACAGGCCCCCTGGAACTCTAGCCTCTGTCACTGCTCAGTAAGGCTGCTCACGCTGGAAAACAAGCTGAGATGCAACTGAGTACATCCATCCTTGACAAAGGCATGCTGTCAGCGTAAAGGGACAAAGCGGCAAAGAGTCAGGGGTTCTGTTTCTCATATACCCTAAATGTCACTAGTTTACAGCAAAAGCCGTTTGGTAGAAGAAAACCTGATAACCTCATGAAAAGAATCACAACGTTTTGCTAGTTCTATGGAATAAATTTAAAAAAAAAATCACATAAGAAAATTTGTATTACAACTCAAGACTAACCAAGCCACAAAATAATTATCATTCTAACAAGCCAATTTTCCTCTTGTTTCAGATAAAAATCAAGGAATCAACACATTTAGCCTTCATTATTCATTTTAAAGCAAAGACTTCAATATATCTGAAAACAATATTTATTGAAAAGCGGTGAGTTTTGTTTTTCCTTTCCTCATTAAAGATTTGCTTCTAGTCTCAGTTGTGATTTTCTTCCATAACATAACTTTACACTCACGACCCTCAATCCTTTTCAAAGCACTTCCATAACCAGTATAGGATTAAATTCTTGCAGTGAGGCTGGCAAGATAGACATTAGTCTTAATTTGTTTGTGGTGAAATAAACTCAGCAGTCAAATGACTTGCCCCAAATCACATCACTAGCAAACTGCAGGATCTAGGTTCCCTGACTCCTTGCCCTAGCTCCGGCCATGAAACTGAATTAAGGCATGAATTTAACATACATCTGACATATTTTCTTAACTATTTAATATTTTGGTTTATCCCACATATATCCTAACAGATCTTTCAAAGCTTTATCCTAGTACTTGCTTTAAATAGAATTTAGTATAAATAATGACTGAATATGAAAACAACAGTCACTGAGACAGAATCTACTCATTTTGCTACATTTTTAAATAGCTGTACATTTTGTGCCACTTAGCCTACTCCATTCTATCCTACCTAATATGGTTAATCCTGTCCCGGTTTATGTTTAAAAGCTATGTTATGCTCCAAGGGCACGAAGGAATAATAACCAAATCCCTGAAATGTGAAAATTCCCTTGCATTCTAAAAAGGGAAAAGGGAAAAAATGAATTGAACAAGAAAGTTACAGCAATGGAAAACATCACACGAACATTAGCTACATGTTAATTAAGTTCTTGAGAAATTTCCTAAGTGAAAAAGTACTCTCCAAGTTAAGTGTGAGAAACTGAAATGAAGTCTTTGTTTTAGCATACAGTTTATAGAGTTTAAGATTAACCTTTAGGCATCTCTGAGTTTTTCCAACTAAAAATAAATCTCCAGTATTTGAGTCAAGAGAAATAAACATAGTCAGGAAGACTAAAAAAAAAAATCATCCTGCAAGATGAGACTTTGTAGTAACTGGCTTTCTAGAAATTTCATCTCTAGGAACAAGGTCATGGACCCCACGGTTATCCTCCTAACGGACGGGAATAATGTGAAAAATCTAAGATGCAGATTTCCCAGGAGTGACGATAGAGAGTTAGAGCACTCCCAGGGCAGAGAGATCAAATAACAAGAAGTTATAAACACCAAATGCTCTAAGTGTCCTCTAATAGTCAAAGCAATCTGCGCAAATTGTCTCCATACCAAAAGGATACTGTATGACTAATACCAGCCTCACAAGACAGCCTCAGTAATTTCCAGTTCTCTCCTTATCGGCAGATCTTTTCGAAAGTCATGTTACGCTGAACTTTTTCAGTGGAGCTCATTTAAATGAAGTTCAGCCATATTAAAAGCCTCTGTGGTTTAATGCCTAGTTGAACCCATACTTCTTAAGTTAACCAACGTATAAGTTAATATGTCAATGGACCGTTGGGTTAAGTTCCAGAGAACTGAAACAAATCTTATATTCCAGAAGTCTGGAATCTGGCGTCCTGATGATTAAAGCTTACTGTGACAAAAAGAATGCTAGCTACCAATCCCAAGAGCTGGTTCTCCCCCCTCTTTAAAAGAAATGCTTAACTAGGCACGTGGCTACAGGACAGACTCCTTTCCCCAGCCTATCTTGCAGCGGAGATGCAATCACGTGACGAGGTTCTGGACATGAGATGTATACTGAAATTTGGGGACTACCTCCAGGAAGTGACCTTGAGGGGGGTGGGGGCAGGTAGCCAAATGATACTGCAGCTCCCTCCTCCTCCCTGGAGAGGACAGGAACGTGACCCTGCAGGGTGAGCAGTCACTGTAGATCAAGAGATAGAGGAGCCACAACCTTGGTGAGCATGGAATCATCACATCAGCCCTGGGCTGTCCTCTGCACTCGCAGATAAGCCGTCTAAAGGCAAACGTCTGTCTTGCTAACCCCAATCCTATCTCGTTTACGCCATGAGTTGTCTGTCTCATAAAGCTGATCCTGGTCCTGATACGCTGCTTCCCCAGCACAGCAGATGCCGTGCTAGTAAGAAGAGCAGTAACACCTGCACACACACTCGGACAGCTCTTTATCACGTGCCAGGAAATACAGTGGATGCTTTGCACACCTTATCTAAGACTTACAACAACCTTGTGAAGTGGGCATTCTAAGCCCCATGTCCTCATTGGGCATCCTGCGTGGTCAATCAGACGTCCCCCTGTGGTGTCTTCATCAGCGACCTGACCTGTTCCCCACCAATCCCCACTGCCTCCCAAGAAAAACCTTCAAGAACCGTTCCTTTCTCCTGAAAGTCCACAGCACGCTTGGTAGACCCCCTCATCGTCATGTTGTAGGCCTTCCTCTGTCTCCTCATTAGCTACCATCTTCATCTATTTTCAATCTTCCAGGATTTTTTGGAAATTTCTTATCAACTGATAACTCCTCTCCCAAACACCTGTTTACTATGGGCTGTTTCTACCTTTCAAATTTCTATCCTGTCATATTAAATGAGGTCTTGGGAGAAACAGGAGACTAAGTCACACGGTCACTTGGGGTTCAATCTTAACAACTAGGGGGAAAAAGTGCTTCTGTGTGTGTGTGTGTGTGTGTGTGTGTGTGTGTGTGTGTGTATTTTTCTTTGGGCTCAACAGGCTAACACAGGTCCAAATTAACAGGATGAAACCTTAACAAGACCAAATGTAAGTACATACACTTAAAGTGCTTTTTTTTAAAGAAGGCCATTAACTACCTAAGTATATATGGAAAAAGAGAACTGGTAAAAAGAAGAAAAAGGATAAGAGATAAGAAAAAGGATAAGAGAGACTTCCCTGGCAGCACAGTGGTTAAGAATCCGCCTGCCAATACAGGGGACACAGGTGCAGTCCCTAGTCCGGGAAGATCCCACATGCCACAGAGCATCTAAGCCTGTCTGCCACAAGTACTGAAGCCTGCGCACCTAGAGCTCGTGCTCGGCAACAAGAGAAGCCACTGCAGAGAGAGGCCCACACACCGCAAGGAAGCGTAGCCCCCGCTCCTCGCAACCAGAGAAAGCCCGCATGCAACAACAGAGACCCAATGCAGGCAAAAATAAACGAATAAATTTTTTAAATAAAGAAAAAGGATGAGAGTTTTTTGTTTTGTTTTGCATTTGTTCCTGTTTTCATTCGGCCATGAAATCAACATGTTCTAAGTGGGAAGGGACCGTGCAGACGTGCTAATGAAGTCTTAGCCTTCTCATTAACACAGGAAAGTCCAGACAGCAAAAGAAATGAATTCACTCCATACGGCACCACTGGGATCTCAACTGCATCCCTGCATCCACTATGGGCCACATTTAAGCTAAACAAAAGTTCTGACCAGTTAATGTTAGAGCTGAAAAAAAATGAGGAATAATTTAGCCTGGAGATGTTCAAAAATAATTAGGTAAAATCAACCAAGAGGTGAGATTTGATAACCATCTCCAAATCTGTGAAGAACTATCTGTCCTCCCGCAGAGAGAGTGGCCTTGCTCACTTCAGAGAGTGGACTGGAAGCAGCTGGTGGAGGCCAAGAGAGCAGGCAGGAATCCCACCACAGGGCAGCTCAGCTACAAGACGCTCAACGATGGAAGTCAGTGTCACAGAAGGTGAGCTCCCCGTCACCTGACGCATTCAAGCCAAGGCTGACTAACCAATCAAGTGCAGAGGACACCATAAAGGGACTGATTTCTTCACGGGCAGAGTCAAACAACTCCATCAGGCCTGAGCCTCCAGAGGACGTGCCGCAGCCTGGCCCTAGCGAGCTGCTGGGCGGGCGGGTGCTGGGCAGCTTCCACACCGCCTGGGGCCTGAGATCTCAGCATCACTTACTGTGGGAAAGGGACTGCCCACGACCAGCACTCACAAGGCATGAGGCGCGGTCTCAGAGCCGTGAAACAGTGAGTTCAGGCCTGACTCAGCCCTAAATGAGAACAGAAGAAAGAAAAAGTGCCCAGGATAAGCTAGATAAAGGTTTTGGGAAATCAGAGGCAGCCCAAGTTCTCTACGTAAGCCTGCGTTCCAAGAGAAAGACAACAAAAACAGTGCGGGCTTACACGCTATGCACTTCTACACTACGATGCAGCACTGGCCCTGCTGTGCAGGACGTGGAGGTTTCTCTGAACCCCAGAGGGGTTTTGGGGGGGGGTTTGTTTGTTTGTTTTTGTTTTTTCCAAGAAGGGCTGGCAAAAGCTCCAAGCTGACACAACTACAAACTTTGGAAAAGACTCTCTCTTGCATGTGTCGTATAAATTTTTAAATGGCAACTTCTCGACTTCCAGTTTCTAACCACTAGTTTCCAAAGTGATTGAAAGAGAAAAAAATGAAGGCAAGTGGGAGGCCCAGCCTTGTCCAGAGGGCCGAGTGAGAAGATCCCAGGGTCCCAGAGGACTAGGGGATCAACTCGTCCTTGTTCGCACTCTACATAAATACTAAGGTAGGAAACAATTTGCATCCTGTGAAGACAGCATTTAAAAGAACTGTATTCACCCTCTACCTCCCTACCCACCTCCAAAAATACACACTACACGCACTCTCTCTCTCTCACATAGTGCAATTACCCACGTACACTGCACTAAAGAAGGTGCAGCCTCTATTCCAGAATCCTGCAAAAAACATTTTTATGAACCAATTCACTAAAACACATGTTCCAGGATTTCAAATTAAGCAGTGAGCCGGAAATGAGTGGGAGAGCCGGGAGAGCTGGCCTCCGCCCCCTTGGCTCTGCGGCTGCAACCCTGCTTCTCTGCTCAGAGTGGACTTTGAGGAACAGTTCCTAGCCGGGGAGGGCCCCTCACAGTCTCCTCATCCTCTTGGGAGGCAAAAGCACATAAAGGGCTAGAGGAAAAGGGCTTCCTGCACAGGCCCCCTGGGGATCCCCTGTCTCTGTCCAGGACGCACTGAGCAGTGTGTATGGATAAAGTGAGATGCTCTCTCTCTGGCCTCCACCCTCCTCTCCTACCCGCCTCTTCAAACTTACACAAGCTTGGAGAACGTCAGGCGGACCAGGCGGACGAAAGAGGAGCCCTGCCTTAAATGTAGCAATGTAAAAAAGCAGGGAAGGCAACACAGCATTTTTCTGAATCTAGCCGGAAACTTCAAAATGCTTAAACACTGGCCTCCGCTATGGAAAGCGAAAAGGATGCCAAAAGAAGCTGAATCTAGGAGACGTGGCTCTGGACGTGCATTCTACACTGCTCTCAAGATTTCTTTATGTTTGAAATGTTTCATCAGAAAAAGAAAAAAATATTTAAGTATTTCTGCACTTTGAGAGGCATCTTTGCGAACACAGATGAAACGGTAAAAAGTAGAAAAGAGCACAGTGTGTGATAAAGAGGCAGGCACTAGTGTTTGTCACCACGTTCGAATTTCAAGGCTGTGAGTTCAGCGCCCAAGTTACCTTTCTTTCCTACAGCAGCACCAACAGAGGTGATTCAATGGTAGCATGGAAAAGGTTTTATCTGAGAGGCAGGCTTCAAAAATACATCTTTGAAAATATGAAAAGCATACAATATAAGACCTAATTTCAACAAATTAACTCTCTAGGTAGATGATTCTGTGGAGCAAAAAGTTTCAAATTGGGTGACAGACTCACGGATTTGTGACTGGTTTATCTCAGGGGCCGCAGGAGAGGCGCCTAAAACACAGGTGTAACAGGATGTTTTCAGCTTCGAGCAGCACGAGGCCTAACTCGGAACAACGTAAACAGGAGTATTTCTCTCACATGACTCACAGGCCCCAACGTCCTGGAGCAGATGGCCCCAGGCAGGCTGATTCAGCAGCTCAGTGACATCGCCGAACTCGTGGAATCTTCCCACCTTGCCATCCCCCAGCATCACGGCCTCACTGCTGTTCCGGAGACGGGAGGAAAGCTTTCCCCAAAGTCCTCAAACAACATTCCCTTCAAAACAGTCCTCGTGGACTTCTCTGGTGACGCAGTGGCTGAGAATCCGCCTGTCAATGCAGGGGACATGGGTTCGATCCCTGGTCCAGGAAGATCCCACATGCCGCAGAGCAACTAAGCCCATGCGCCACAACTACTGAGCCTGTGCTCTAGAGCCCGTGAGGCACAACTACAGAGCCCACGTGCCACAACTACTGAAACCTGCGTGCCCCAGAGCCCGCGAGCCACAACTACTGAGCCCACATGCCACAACTACTGAAGTCCACGTGCCCAGAGCCCGTGCTCCATAACAAAAGAAGCCACCGCACTGAGAAGCCTGCAAAGGACAACAAAGAGTAGTCCCCTGTTCGCCACAACTGGAGAAAGCCCATGCACAGCAACCAACACCCAACACAGTCAGGAAAACAAAAAACTGTCCTCATAGCATCCAATCCTAAACTGGTCACGGACAAAAGCGAGGGAACCACCATGACACTGTCGTGGTCACTCCACACACACGGCTGTGCAGGGGGGCTGACTCAGACTGACAGCGAGCAGCCTCTGGAGCTGGGGGAGGGGTGGCCTTCCCTGTTAAAGAGGGTGGGGAGGTTCTTGAAAGGCAAATATCCCTTTGCCTCAGTGGGCCGCCCCATCCCCAGTGTAACAGAGCAGCCTGCGGTTATCATTTGTATTCCAGGCGTCTACAGGAAATTCTGCTTAAAAAAGAGCATTCAGTGATTTTAAATGTTTTATTTTTTGAAACTGTAGTTTAGGCCCAGCTTCTAGGCAAGTACTATTTGATACCTTTCTAGAGAATTTTTGCCTATTAAATCCATAGCTGATCTATGTCGACACCCTGACTCCAAACCAACCACTTTCTGACTCCTGGAGCACAGCTGGCCTGGCAACACAGGCCTTGCTGGCCCTCAAGAAATCTGTCTTCAGCCTTCTTCTCTGGCTAAGGCTGGCATCCACGCCCTAAACCGAGGCACAGCCACATCCTTTTAACAGGCTGAAGCAGTTCACACTTGCTGGGTAAAGAGCTGCTACCCCTCCCCCGGGACCCCCTCACATCTCCCCAGGATGGAACGAGTAAAGGGCAGACACGGGGCAGAGCAGGGCCCCCAACGCCCACCGCTCCCATCAGAGCATCACCTCACCCGCCTGAGGCCGTCAACTCTCTCCCAGCCCCTCCGACCCACAGCTCCTGGTAACTAAATAGCTCTGCACCATTTTCCCTTTCCCAAGCCCTCATAATCCTTCTTTGCAAGAAGACAAGTTCCCACTCTCCAGGTGAGACAGCCTCAAGCCAGGTGGACCACAGGATGCAAACTGCCTCAGCGAAGGGGCTCTCCCTGGCTGCCGCTGGCTGCCATGCTCTGATGCCACCAGGGACCCTGGTTAGCTACTCTCAGTCTGTTTCCCCTCTTTATTGTGAGTTTCCCTAAGCCAAGATGTCTTATTTTTTAATGTCCCTTATGGCATAATAAGCAAAAATAAAAATAACATTTCGCTACCAAACGAAAACACTGAACACCTTCAAGTGTATTCTTCCAGACTGCACAAGTGATGTGCAGCACCACACAGGCAGTGAAATGTTTGGGACAGGATCCCTGGGAGCTGTCACAAGAACAAAGCAAAGTAAGACAGCCTATCACAGGACCTGGCACAGACCCACTGAGTCAACATCACCCTTTCCGATAAATGACTCCATTTACATGCAACTGACATACAACATCACATTAGTTTCAAGCGTACGACATACTGATTTGATACCTGTATATATTGCAAAATGAGCACCACACTACGTCTAGTTAACATCTGTAATTTTTTTCTATTAAAAATTCAATACCGTGAACCTCTTTCTCTCACAAACATTTCACTAAGACATCATCTCTACAGATGTACTGTTGGACACATAGGCTGCTTCTAATTCTTTCCCACTATAAATTAGGTTGTTTCTAATTCTTCCCCACCAGAGATGGATGGACAGCATTTTAAGTATGTCTTTGTAAACTGGGCCTGCTGTTTCTGGAAGACACAGAGTATAACTTCTTTAAAGCACACACACACTTCGATGTGTGCTGCATATTCCACTCAGAAGAGCTTCTTTTCCATGTAACCTTTTTAATCCTCACACAATCCTGTGACTGTGAAGGATGCAGTATTATTGTTCCAATTTTACTGATGAGAAAACTGAGGCTCAAGATCACACAGCTGGTAGAGATGCAAATTCAAAGCCACACAGACAGGGCTCAGACTCTGAGCCCTCGGCCTTGGCCACACTAGTGATGGCTTCTCAAATGCCACAAGTCCTAAAAATAGGATTCTCCCCTGGAGATGGGACAGGTGCGGGACAGGTGCAGGCCAGAGCATCCACAACGAAAACGACCTTCTCGATCTCGCGGCAGGTAGTACTGAAGCGCTCGCAAGTGCGGTGCTGCTCTAAATGCCTTACATGTTATTTACTCAATTCTTACAACAAACTGCAGCAGGTACTCTTCATAATACCCACATTTAGAGGAGAAACTGAGGCACAGAGAGTTTTGGGAACTTGCTAATAAGTAGGAAATCAGGTTCCAACCCAGAAGGTCTGGCTCCAAGCACATCTTTCAGCCACTGGGCTATTACCTACATTGAGGATGGGGAAAATGCCCTGCCTCCCTCTGTTATCCTTCCCATCTCCGCCCGAGTCGCACATCTTACTCCACAGCTCTGGCCACGACAGCCTCCAAAAGCTAAAAAAGTTTAGAAAACTCACATACTATAATAGCTTAAATAATTCTAAGGTACAAAAAGTCCTTATTTGGGAAACCAAAAGAAACCTTAAAAAAGAAAGTACTCTACAAAAAGGTAGTACTCCACAAAAGTACAGATGTTCCACTTACCATGGGGTTACACCCAGACAAAACCATCATAAGTGGAAAACATCATAAGTGGAAAATGCATTTAATACACCTAACTCACAGACTATTACAGACAGCCTAGCCCAGCCTACCTTAAATGTGCTCAGAACACTTACCGTCGCCTACAGTTGAGCAAAACCATCTCACACAAAGCCTATTTTATGATAAAGTATTGAGTATCTCATGTAACTGATGGAATACGGTGCTGAAGGTGGGGCGCAGGACAGGTGTCTGGGTGCAGAATGGCTGTCAGTGTATGGACGGTCGCCCCTTGCGATGGTGGGGCTGGTGGGGGCTGCGGCTGCCCTGCCCAGCATCACAAGAGTGGATCACACCTCTCATCACGCGTTCGGGGAAAGATGCAAATTCAAAACTTCAAGTACGATTGCTACTGAATGAGCACCACTTTTGCACCATCGTAAAGTTGAAAAATTAAAAGTTGAATTATCGTAAGTCAGAGACTATCTGTACTGCTAGAAAGTAACACAGAGATTAACTACACTAAATGTGTGTGGAGGGCTTTTACCATGTTAAAAAAAAAAAAAAAAAAGCACAGACCATACAAATTGAAATAAAATGACAAATGCAACAAAATATTTAAAGTTGTTTCTAAACAGACTTACAGGAATAAAAGTGATTTTTACCAACCACCTGAAGGATTTTACTCATAGAGGGATAGAAAATGGACAAGGATCACTGAGAAAACAATACAAAAGACTGGAGGTTTAATTTCATACTATTAACACCTCTAATCACCATCTACCTGATCAAAATCCCAAAGTTGGGGGTGAGGGGAGAATAGACCAAAAAATGCACGCAATCCAGACCCTCTAGCTGTCTTTTTTTCTTGTCCCAGTTTCCTGTTTCACTTACTTCTCCCCTTCTCTCCTTTTACTAGTGCAGGTCTTATGAAGCATCTCTCTCCTCCAGTTTCCCCTTTTAGCCCCAATTCAAAAGCAGAAATAAAAAGAAAAGAAAATGTAAATAGTGTGCATTTAAGGACTGAGAGACAGCCCTTAAACTCAGCAAGAGAGCAGGTTATGTGGTAGCTGTGCATCCACAAACCTACTCCACGGGCCACAAACATACTTCCAAACTTACAAAAACAATGCCACGACACACCTCTGAACCGGGTTTTGTTTTTGTCGTGCTTGTTCCTTTGGTTGTCAGCTCACTTTCTCAACCTGGAATTTCGGTTTCCAACGGGGAGCAACACACTTTTAATGGATTCTTACTGTACCCACAGTAACTTTAAGGAGTTTAGGCAATTCGGAATAACCTTCCTCCCTTAATTACAGTCTAAATGTGGTGAATTAATGAAACCCCTTCCCAACTACCTAAACACATTTCAAATTAAAACGAAGCCTGAATTTACAACCCAGGTTAAATGGATTAAAAGATTAAGGGCTAGAGCGCAAGGACTTTCTCCACCCCACTCTCACATTTCAACCTCAAATTACCCCAGCCCTCTAATGACTGGAGGAGTCGCTGCAAAGGCGCCTAATTAGCCACGAATTACGCCAACCGTAACCAAGTTCAAGATCACAGATCAGATGTTCCCAAAACATGAATCTGCTAATTAAAGTTACATGGAAGTCAAACCAACAGGCAATTTGGATGGGACATCCATCCACTTGAAAGGAGGCTGATAGACGAAGTATTAAAACCCACAGTAAGCAGCTATGCCTTACAGTTGGCACTGTCAGACACCTAGATCACCGCAGCCCAAACATACAGAGGCAGAACCAGACTCATCTTGATTCAAGCACTTCCAGGGAAGAAGAAAAGGATTTTCCCCCTAAACCGATGAATGGCTCGCAGGGATATGCTTCAGCAGGCGCGTCAACCCACGCGGATGCGCTTGCTGGGCTTAAACTGGGAACGAAACAAGTTTAAGATACTTCCACATGCAGCCCCAACACAGCACACACGGCCTGGCAGCGGTTTCAGTAGTTGTATTTTTCTGAATTCTAATCAAAGGACTGTTGCTTCATTTCAAGGCTTTGCCTACCTGTTAAGCTTCAGTGTGTACCGAAATAGTCTTCAACCTTCCCACTTATTTCCCACAAGTAAAAAATAAAAAAATGCTTGTCCCCAGGACTTCCCTGGTGGCACAGTGGTTAAGAATCCGCCTGCCAATGCAGGGGACACAGGTTCGAGCCCTGGGCCAGGAAGATCCCACATGCCGTGGTGCAACTAAGTCCATGAGCCACAACTACTGAAGCCTGCACGCCTAAAGCCCGTGCTCCAAAACAAGAAAAGCCACCACAATGAGAAGCCTGTGCACCACAATAAAGAGTAGCCCCCGCTCTCCGCAACTAGAAAAACCCCATGCAAAGCAACGAAGACCCAATGCAGCCAAATAAATAAATAAAATAATAAATCTTAAAAAAAAAAAAAAGCTAGTAAAGAATATTAAAAAAAAAAAAAAAAAAAAAAACTTGTCCCTGGCACCCACAAGTTTGTGTAAATGAAGAATTCCTATGGATATGCTCTTACAGATACACAAAGAAATAACTTAGAAATAAAACCCATTCAACCAAAAGGCCAGGTTCAGTGAGTTGGTAAGAAAACCCGTGGGGCCTGTAGCTGCCCCTGGCGCCCTGGGAACCCAAAGCTGCATGACCCCTGTGCAGCTCTGAGAATGAAATGTGCAGGCAGTCCAACACCCAAAGTTACTTTCCAGGAGCCCCAGATTTGGGGGAGGGCAGGGGAAGCAGATGAGCGGACCCTCAGAGGGCTCACAAATGAGTCTCTGTATGTAACAGGTTGAATCGTGTCCCTCTAAGATGACATGTTGAAGTCCTAACCCCCAGGACCTCAGAATGTGACCTGACTTGGAATGTGACGCTGCAGACATCATTAGTTAAGATCAGGCCATACTAGGGTAGGGCGGGCCCCTGACACAATACAACTGGTGTCCTTCTAAGAAGACAGCCACGTGAAGACACGGAGACACACAGGGAGAACGCCGTGTGTGGCAAAGGCGAGACAGGGGGATGCAGCTGGAAGCCCAGGAGGATGGAGGTCCCCGGTAAAGCAGCAGAAGCAAAGAGGAGGCAGGAGGGATCCCCTATGGGTTTCAGAGGGAGGGCGGCCCTGCCAACACCTTGCTTTCACACTCTTGGCCTCTGGAACTCAGAGAATAAATTTCTGTTGTTTTAAGCCACCCAGTTTGTGGTACTTTGTTATGGCAGCCCTAGGAAACTAACGCAGCACACTTGAACTTGGGCTTCTTCCTCCTGCCCTCCTCGGTCCCACCCCCTCTGCTGGCAACTGCTCCACTGCACCAGGAAAGAGCCCCAGGCAATCCAGGTCAGTGGTCTGGCTGGGGAGGCCTGCCTCCCCTAAGTGCCACAGGACAGCCTCAGCCACCCCAGGCCCTGGCCCCAACTGTACCCCTTCTCTCCAGTTCCCACCCACCCCTGGGCACCATCCCTGCTCCTGCAGCCAGGCCAGCACCCCTGACCCAGGATGAGGGGGGGGTAAGGGGCGGGGAAGGTCAAGCAGGATGTGCAAATGCCCTTCGGTGTGGGCGGTGCCTGTGCTGCTCCCACCCACCCCAGCTCCTCGCAGAACTTTTAGAACATTTCTTTCAGTTTTTATTTAAGTAACATCCTTCCTCCTGCCCCAGCAAGCCCCCAACAGACTCTCTCTCTCTCTCACACACACACACACAGCCACGTGCCCAGAGGGAGCTGGGCCAGGAGGCAGATCTGAGCACACACACACCCTGTACTGCCACTGGCCGCTCCCATCCCATAACTGAGAGTTTCTGTTCCCAGGCCAAGGTTTCCTGCCAGACTCACTTCCCTTATAATGAATGAATGATCCCTGAGAAAGTTCCTCAGTTCTCCCAGGAAGCTGACCTCGATGGCCTGCTGGGCCACGGGGGACCCCGACAGGGGCAACTCACCCCTGCCCCGTAACCAGGACAGAACTCGTTCAGGACAGTGGGATCAGCCGCGGAAGGCTGGTACCATGAAAGGAACACAGGTATCCTAGGGCGGCTCAACGCCCGGGCCAGCCTGTCCCCCAGCTGCAACCCACCACTTCACCTCCAAGACCATTTCTGCCTCTCACTCTTCCACCCTCAACCACAAGTGGATTTTAAAATGTGCTTCCACGGCTCCCCGACCTGAGCCCGTCAGAGTCATCTGGAGGGCCTGCGAAAACAGCGCACAGGCCCCTCCCCTGCAGCTTCCGACTCAGAAGCTGGGCCTGGGGTGGGGTCTGGGAACCGGCCTAACAGGTTCCCAGGTGGTGCTGATCCTGCTGGTTCCAGAACTACGCTTTGAGAAAGGCGGCCCGAGCCCTTTCACTCTGCACTGGGCACAGGCGACCGCTGGCGGCACCGCCGCAGCCGGCCCGCCCCAACCTCCGCCTCTCCACCGGCACAGCCTGCGGTGCGCAGGGAGCACCGCTCCCGGGGGCTGGGGTAAACCCTGCCAAACCCAGCGGCCCCCCCAACGCCCTAGGCTGGGGAGGGGTTCAGGACCCATTTTCACATGTGAGGCGTAAGGGGAAGTCGCTGAGGGGTGCTCCTGAGAAAGAGTCACAGGACGAAGGTTCTCCTAGGCTGCTCATGGATGTTCGAGCTGGAGGCCGGAGGCTGCGAGGCTCCCCGCTACCCCGGGAGGGGGTGGGGCTGGGCGGGACAGGAAGTCAGCAGCACAGACAGGTGGGAAGGACCCGGCTGCCCGGTGCTGCTGCCACCTGCTCAGCAAACCGAGCCAGCACCACCCTGCTTCTTGTTAGGTGACATAACACATTCGTCATTGTTTGAGCTGGTTGAGTCAGGGTTTTCTGTTACTTGAAGCTGAAAATATCTAATCACTAAGCAAAGCAAGCGAACAGGATAGCACGTCTGTCCAGGACAGAGGGCAACCTCTCAGCACGCATGACGGTGGCGTGTGTTCCACAAAGTTACCCTAAAATTCCAGATTTGAACCTTCCAGACGATTCCAAAAGCTATGCAGCTGACAGTCAGCGGGTGAGCAACATCAAGAAGTACTGGAAACTGAAGAAGCCATCTAGCACCCCAGAAAGGGTTCCTGAAGATCCAGCTCTGGGTCTGTCTCAGAAGAGCCACGCTTATTTTTTTCAGGGGTCTCCCAGGAACCCCACACTACTAAAGCTCACTAGAGAATTCAATTTCTTCACCCATCAGTCAGTCTCCTTCTGCGGAAAGCAAGTACCAGTACACGTAAGTGTGAAAATGGTCCTCTAACCTATTCCACTTTAGAGACAAGGTAGACAAGCATATCTAGAAAGAGGACACCTCCGCTTATGTGCCTGTCCTGCCACCACATAGCTCTATGATCTTAAACTGTTTTGCCTTTATGAACTTGTTCCTTATCTATAAAATGGGAATACCAGCACATAATGCACCTGGTTTTCTAAGGACAGTGCATGTGAAAGGACTCTGTAAACCATAAAGTACAAGGATAATGACTTAAATCCAATTCTAATGGATTAATTAATTAACATGGCCTGATTTTAAGAGAGAAAGATTAATCATGTTCCCAGAAGAATTACTTCGTCAAAAATTCACAGTACGTACACACACCTGCCGTAACCATCAACTGGAACACTGTTGCATGTTATTCAAACTGGACTTCACCAATGATCAATAATTGAGTGGCAGCTAAAGGAACCAACATCCACAGGGTACCACCACCCTGACAGTCACCACTGTACAAGGCATGACATCAACCGTGAATTAGTTACTGTGCACGTTTTCACAAAGGTGAAAGGTCAACTCAGAGGTCACACACTGTGTCTTTGCTCTTACAGAGCTGTTGCCTGGGAACTCCCTTCAGATGCAGCACAGGTGGCAAATCACCTTTCTTACTGGAGAAGTTCAGTTTCAGCCCAACAGCCACATGTGCTTCAGAGCCATGTTTACGTCAACCAACTGGGTAGAAACAACAGGACTTGGAGTGAGGGAAAAAGCAGGGATGGCACTAAATCCGTGTTTCTCAGACTAGGATAAGTAGGTGTACAAAAGAGAAGATAATGCCAGGGGGTAAACACGGGCATCTTCCTGAAACATGAATTTTATTACAAGATTTCTGAAGGGGAAAAAAAAAAAAGGAATAAGCGGCGAGTAATTTTTAAAAGACTGAAAATGCTCAATAAATTTTTTATTTTTTTTTGAATCTCAAAGAATGTCCATGCTCACAGCAGACACCTCAAAACTCCATCCCCACTACTTTGGGGGGAACGTTGGGAAGGTCTACAAGGAGCAAACGAGACCTTTTCTTGCGCCATTTACAAAGCTGATGCAACGGCAAACCCTAAAGCAGTGGTTCCAAAAACATCTTTACTGAGCACAATATCTGTGAAATACTGTCCAGGCTACCAGGTAATTATTTGTAAAGAGATAGTATTCTTTTGTTAGATTTGGGGGGGGGATCACTATTACTCTGGAGTCCTATTTCCTATGTGCAAGACTCTAACAACAAACTAATAATTTGATGACAATTCATTTAAAATGAGACTAACAAGCTCCCAGGAGACCCCATTATCTCATTATTGATGTTCCTAGACAGAAAATACTGCCTTGGGAAATTATAATTCTCCTCTGATCCTTGAAATCCCAGGCTCTGCCACCTTCTTAAGCAAAAAGAAGCTTGGTGTCACAACACAGCTCGAACACCTTTACAGAACTAACCAACACTGCTACCAATACCCTGGGCTCCACCTGGGGTACCTTTGTTTCTCGTCGACCCAAAGCACAATAAAGATGGGCCAAATGGCCAATGTGTCAGCCCATCTCTCAAGACCTAAGTTGGGTTCCCAGCGACAAAACACCCAAGTCTCCCTCTTGCTCACAGCAGTTCCCTTCACTCTTGTCTGAAATAAGCTTCTCCACGTTTTTTACATACTTTTTAACCACGTGGTAATTTCCACGGGCAAGACCTCCTGGGCTGCTGAATCTGCCTCACTCTTTCTTCGGAGCACCCACCTGCCTGCATGGGTTCCAGAGTTACTTCGTTGTTAAACGCGGTGACAGGTACTAAGTAACCAGCCAGGCCACGGAGTGAGTGGCCTGTGTAAGGACACCCGCTGAGGGTCGCACCTTCAGTGCTGATTTAGCCCCTTCTCCTCAAGGCGTCCCTAAGTCGAACATAATCAACCCCGAGGTCCTGGCGCTGGACCACCACATGTACGGCACACACACAGGCTCTGCAGACCTCAATTCCCCATTTGCGTTTCGGGAATATCAACATTAATGAAGTGTTTGGCCTGTTTTTGTTCTCAATTAACCCTCCAAAATACACCAGGAATTCTGAAAATTGGTTCAAATGTCACTTTCCCATATAAAGATACAAACATGTAAAAAAAATATATCCAGGAAAAGTAAAAATTTTAGTGAAAATCAGAATTAAGATTCTGATCCTATTATACGATTTTTCTAATGGATTTCAACTGAGGGCTAAATAATTATATAAGGTCAAAAGCTTTGCTAGAAATTTCGCAACCTAAAAAACAAAAACTGAAAGGGGTTTTGTGGCTTCACAAATTTAATATATACCAAGAACCCTGTTTAAAAGCTTGTATTCTAAGGCCAACACCTAAATGACGAGCCCTAGCACAGTCAAAGGAAATCCACTTCACACTGTCAGCACCATGAAGACCACGACTGAATGCATTCACTGCACCCCTCTTGAGACCACACAGCACTGTAGAACGTTCCACGGGGCACACAGAGACAGAGCTGATAACCTACTCTCATGAAAAACAGGCCACCTGCAGGAACCCAATTTAAAAACCACAGCCCCTAATACAAATACCAGCACTGCAGTTTCAATGGCAAATACGGTTTGTGTGCTTGGATACGAAGAGCTCACGAAGCATGGCAAGCCATCAATTTAAGAGACTTAAAAACAGGAGGGGGCATCCCTTCATTCAGCAGCTCCTCTCCCAGGGGTTAGGTACTGGGTTAGGTGCCGGGGAATGCGCTGACCGAGACTCAGCCAGGCAGGTGGGCATCCTGAGATAGGCAACGTTAAACACAGGAGTAAATGCCCAGGCTGGCGGAAGTGCCACGGTGCCTGTGGAGCAGGACGGATGGAGTCAGTCGGGTGAGAGGTTTGCCCGGGAAGAGAAAGAGCGTCTGGGCAAAGAGAGAGGGAGAGGCCATGTGCATGAGGGGAAGCAGGAAGCAGGGGGAGGAAGGCTGGAGAGGTGAGCGGCACCTACATCACAAAAGGCCGCTGTGCCCTGCTCAGAAGATGAGGCGTCCACAAGAGGCTGCGTGTTGGAGGAATGACAGGCAAGGATGCACTCGCTTCAGATACATCCCTTGGGTAGGAACGTGGAGAACAGACTGGGGGAGCTGTAAAACTGAGGCAGAAGACCATGTGACGTGGGAGCAGCCAGACCTGGTGACCCACAGGGGACGAGGAATATGAGAGGAGGAGAGGGGCATCCTGATTTCTGACTTATGCAAATGAATGCAGAGGGCACCGGTCAGCACAGGGGGCAGGGCTACGCCAGGAGAGCAGCCGTGGGGGAGGTGGGGGAGGCCAGGAAGCCGAGGGGACTGAGCCCAGGAGCTCAGCTCAGGGCCCACTGACTGGGCGGCACCGGAAGGCAGAGGAGAACTCTGCGGGCAGCCGCACAGGTGCCACCCCTGGGCAGAAGGTCCTGTCGCGTTCAAGTTCCTTCTCTTTCTTTACAAACCCAAGAGAGCAGGTGCCACCACCCAGGGAAATGACAGATGGGAAGAGAGGAGCATCCAAGAAGGAGCCCTGGGGAGACAAAGTCAGGTAAAAAACGCCTGATCCTATCAACAGGTAAGGAACTTCAGGGCTGGGCTAAAAACACAGCTTTCCATTTCTGAAGGAAAACAAAAGTGGAAAATAGTTCCCTGACCCATGGGGGCTCTGAGATAATTCACTGCCAGAAGGAAGCTTCCCTGAAGATTAAGTCGTTTCTGTCTACAATTACATCTTTCAGCATGTTGCTGAAAGGTTAATGGGATTTTCGTCATGTTTTGACTCTTAGAATCGGCCTCTAACTGATGAGAACGGTTTCAGGAGAACACATGTTGCTGCTGCTGCTACCAGTAAGATAAAAGTATATTTAACGGAAAAAAAGAAAGAAAGAAAGAAAGCTCCCACAGCCACCCCCAGCCTGTCAATATTTATGATTTTTACATAACCATTTTAAAAGTGGAATTAATATACTAGTCATACTTTGCCAACGCTTAAACTTCTCACATTCTAACAAATACACCCCAAAAAGGCTTTTCGGAGATGCGTCCAGAGAACCGACCCACTTCGCAGAGAGGGTCGGTTCTAGGAAGGGCTGAAGTCACCTCGCTCCCCTTTGCTCCCGTCACTGAATCCCCACCAGCAATCTTTCTTTCTCAGCAGAGGAACAGATTACTGCTGACATTTGAGAACACCCAGGAGAAAAATGGGGATGGAGAGGAGAGAGGGGAGAAAGTTTTTCAAATATTGCTTTTCTGGCTTTCAACCAAGTGCAATTACAAAGCATTCACGGAAGATGAAGTTGAGATAACATAAACAAAATCTTCAATGAGGCCAGTTACCCTAAAAGCTGTCCCAAACTCCGAGATCACAGGCTAGCTGCTCTAGAACCCTGTGCCCCAGAATCTACAGTGGTCAGGCCAGGACCCTGCCTTGGCCTGTCTGGAGGGAAACACACAGTCCCCTTCACCGCCCAGACTCTCTCCAGTGACAGAGGTCAGTGCCACCAACACTTTTCCCAGGGTGTACTGAGACTCTGTTTTATGGTCAAATCCATTTCCCAAGTTCGCAGCTGTTTCCCTACCTGGGTTCTCTCAGAGACAGGGCATTCATTTTGCGGAATTCAAGCGCGCTGCCTCTACCGACCTCAAGTTCACCTTAACGTCATTAAGGTTAGCGTAGCAGGGTGGTAATTAAAATGAAAATCGCACAAATGTTTGAAAAATGTGTAAGGAAATACGAATGACTTCATAAACAGGTTAAGAGTAAAGGGTATTAAAATAGCAGGGCAAGCATAGTATCAGACTATAACCCGACGTACACAAGAAATATCCATGACACAAATAAGTAACTGAATACATCAACAAATGAGAGAGAACAGACAAATCTCCCATACAGAGGGATTCGAAATAATTTACGTAGGTGGAGCTTATCCCACTTGGTTACTTGCCTCCAAAGAGCGCGGTACGGCAAGAGGTAAGAAAAGACCAACTTCCAGTGGCGAGAGCTCACTAACAGTACCTGAGCCAGGTGGTCAAGGTCAGCCTCGAAGTGATAAGTCACGCTGGGGATCCGTCGATACCCTTGATATATGAGGAGAATGGCAACTCATAACCGTGGTCTTCCTCCCCAAAACTCGTAACCTCGATCTAACCACAAGGAAAAACCTCAGACAGCCCCAAACTGACGGATGAACTCCTCAAAACTGCCACGGTTTCAAAAACAAGGGAAGTCTGACAAACTGTCACAACCAAGAGGCTCCTGAGACGTGACAACTAAAGGTGGTCTCCTAGGTAGGATCCTGGGACAGAGAACATTAGGGGAAAACCAGGGAAATCCCAATACAGTGTGGAGTTCAGGTCACGGGAATGTACCCATATTGGTTTCTTAGTTGTGACCAATGTACCACAGTAATATAAGGCGTTAAGACTGGGGTAAACTGTGCGACGGGGAGGTGGGAATTCTCGGTACCATCTTTATAGCTTCCCCGTAAATCGAAATCTATGCTAAAGCAAAAGGCCTAATTTAAAAGCAGTAAGAGATTCTATGAGCTTGGAGGTATGAAAATCTTCATTTTTTAAAAATCCCAAATGCACAGTAGAAGGGAAATGAACAGTAAGTACACAGGTGACTGACTGACCCATCGCAGGACATTAGACTCAGAATTCATGGAAAGAACACCAGAAGCTACATTTTCAGAAAACGGACACAAAGAAGGTTTTCTGGCTGCACCATCTAACCTTTGTCATGATCTTGCCTTTACACAAAAGGGAAAAAACTCAACAACAACAACAACAACGACGACAAACCCAAAAGGCTTGGAAGTCCAGCTAAAAGGAAAGCATCTAGGGATAAAATAACAGCGAAACCCTGGGATATTTGACATTGAGAAGATAAAAATATATAAATCAGGGTTGACCAAACTGTGAGTTTTGAAATTAATGCCACAGTGGCAGCCAGTATTTTTTTAATGAAAGAAAACGAAATAGAAAAATTCCGTGGCGGCGACAGGGGCACAACAACGTGAATGTACTTAGTGCCACAGAACCGCATGCTTAAAAGTGGTGAAAATAGTAGATGTTATGTCTATTTTGCCACAATTTTTCAAAAATGAAACAGAAGATAGGGTACACCACAGATAGCAAGGATAAGCGCTATTTTATAGACAAATAAGCAAGCACGTGTACATATTCACACAACCACATATACTGAATGCTGGTAGTAAGTAATCACGGTGTAGAATGTGTCTTTCACTATGAGTCACTGTCCAAAAGTTTGAAAGCCACTGATTCCATCCCCCTCACCCCTACACCCCTCACTCTGATCACCTCTGTCAAAAGAGCACAAAAGATAAAATCTACTTCACACCTTTAAGTGTGACAGGAAACTGGTGAAAAGAAACTCGTTCTAATTCATAAGAAGGAAGAGAACTACATCTCTGAAAGAGGAAAACCAATGCAAAGGCACACAGGACAAGGGCCCTGGAGATGCAGCCCAGCCTTCCTGGCTCCACACTCACCTCAACTGCCTACCTGCATCTCCCCGGGACGGGGCGTGTCCCATCAAGCCTGAGATTCCTAGAACAACCCAAGCAGAGTTCCCATGGCCCTCTGGCTAGACCTTTCCCATCACCGCCCCAGATGCTCCAACCAAATCCAAACAGCCCTCCGAGGTTTCTCTTCCTCTCACTCTTCACAACTGAGTCACCCAAAATTCATCTCAGAACTTTCCACATCCCTCCATCCCCACCACCTTCAGCAGGAATCACCATCAGCATTTCTCGCTCTTCCTGCTCCCGGACACTCAAATAGGACTGTGACAAACTCTGAACTCTGTCCCGTATATTTAAGTAATCCCAACATTTAAAATGATATACTACTGAATCACTTTGCTGTACAGCAGAAATGAATGCACTGTAAATCGACTATACGTCAATTAAAAAAATAAATTTAAAAAATATACACATAAGTCAAGGAGAAAATAATTTTTACGGTTATACTATGAATGTTTGCAAAGAATGTAGTTTCTGGCATATAAATACTGGCATTTTTAATAAAATTCGCTTTTTAAAATATATTCAAAGGAATTTAAATACCATGCAATGATATCCATCATTATTGATTTTTTAAAATACACAGATAGGCTTTCCTGTATCACTGGATATTTCCTCAAAGAATTGTAACCTAATATAGCTTTGCGTTCAAAGCCTTTTTCAACGAAACTATGAGTATAAATCGCGATTTCAGGGTTTTTAAAATTTCCTATGACCATAGGGTCTAAGGGTTAAATTTTTTTTCTTCTGAATTACCATAATTTTTATTAGCACACAACTGATCAAACTAACAAATTTTACAAATTTTGATAGGTAATTAAACATAAGAATTCAAATTATATTGAAAATGCATCCTTTAATGAAATTTATGCCCCCCCCCCCCCCGCCAACTGGTTCATTTGACTATTACTGCTAGAATGAAACAGGGTTAATTAGCATCAATTTAATCTTGTTTTCTTTGTTCCTTTTTTTAATGTAAACACTGAAAAAGCTTGTTCACATAAATAGATGTGAATGGAACTGTGTTACAGCACTGACCTCATATGCTCTACACTCCCTCAGCATTTTATCCAAAAATCACTTGATTTATCTATTATCACAAAGAACTTTTGATGGTCTAACAACTGCCAACTTGATTTGGTCCTCCTTCAGTTTTATAGAAAGTTTTGAAAATTTTACAGAAAGGTTTGAAAACCACCGGAGTTACGAATGCATTTGTCATCCAGAGTTAAGTCACTTTCTCCTAACCAACACCAATATTTCAAATTGTCCCTTTGCCCAAGATGAAGCACAACGCAGGATCGGGGTGGGTGAGAAGTCTGCCTTTCTTTGGCAAAGTGGAGAAGGGAGACTGTGAAAGAAGAGGTGGAAAAGGATAACTTGCGACCTCAGACAGATGAGTTTTAGGAGAATATATGGATGTTGGGGATCTAGAAGCTGGTTCTCTGAAAGCTACCTCATGCCCAGGTACCATGTAGAGTCCTTGGGTACCTCCAAGGGACGAGATATCCCAACAACCAAGAGCGCCCCATGACCAATGCATTGCCTTAAAAATGTAACTTCCATCTTTTGCTTCGCTGGCCCCTGCTTAAAATCTTCTAAGAACTCATCCCGCACTTAAAAAAAATTAAAACCGAACTTCCTCACTATGGTCTCTAACATCCTATCTCACTCATTATCCTACAAAACCACACTAGCCTTCTCCACGTCTGTGGATCGCGGTCAGTGCCTCCCTGCCCAGGGCCTTTGCACCTGCCATTCCCTCCGCCGGCCACATGGCTGCTCCCACACATCCTCCAGACTTCAGCTCAGATGTCACCTCCAACCACCCGACTACACGACCCACCCCATTATTCTCTTCCACAGCTCACGTTCTTGACAGTACTTATCATAAGCATAACTATTTTGTTTTGTTTACAGTGATGTCTGACTTCCCTACCACACACAAACAGGCCTTGTTCAATGTTTTACGTCCAGGACCCAGCACAGCACCTGATGCTCAACAGACGTCTGTAAACATATGGAGGGTGTAAGCACATGAGGGGAAAGTGAAGTTGGTGGGGGCATTTTAACAGCTTTCTGTGCAACCCCATTTTAAAAGAGAATCATATTAATTATTAGAGAGTACAGATACCTCAAATGCCAAAGAGAAAGAGGTATATTACAGATAATATTAAATAAATAAACACAGACACTTCCCAAGACTTCAGACAGCATCCCAAGTGGGCGGGGAAATTCAGCACGGATTTGCTCCCATATTTTTCCTTACCTCTGTTCTTGAGCCTCTTCCTCCATATCTTCTTCAGAATCACCCTATTGAGAAAGAACATGCTTTAACAGCTGTGTCAAAGAAATACAAAATCTTCCCCAAAACAAAAACAGTTCTTCCAATCCCACAGGGGTGACGAACTTGTCTGTAACAGTGCCTGGCACACAGCAAGCACTCAATAAATACTTAGTGAAAAAAAGAATGACACTAGAACGGCGCCGCTGAAAGCCAGAAACTGCCAAGTGATTCCTTGGGTGTTCACTGTAAGTCAGTACAGCCTGTTTAAAACTGCCACCAAAACACAGTCTCAAAATTGGTTTGACATCATACTCCTCTGTCCAAGAGCCTTTTTTTGATGTTTAAGTTTAATCGCACAAGATACTCAAACATAAAAAAATTACTGTTTAGCTCAGAATCCCCTAAATGAGCACCTGATATATTTTGATTTCAACATAAAAAGGCTGATCGTGTTATAAATGGCATAAATATCTCACTCAAACGCGCTTCCAAAATCCTCTCCGAGACCTACTATGCCACACTGTGACCAGAAGCCACACACCAGGAGGGTAAAAAGAGAAGGCCCTTGCAACAGAAACAAAGGGGCAGATCCAAATAAATGCTGCATCAGTGCCCGCCTGGCACACGTGCTCTTGGCCTGGGTCTCCCCTCTCCCAAAGCTGCACCACTAGCTGCACGAACACCCACCCTGCCTGCTCCTCCAGCTCCCCCAGCCTGAGACGCTGGTCCCACTGCCTCCCATTCTCCTGGGTCCAAACCCCACTTCACTAACACCCTCCGACAGTTCACCCTCTCTTGGAGCCACAGGGCCCAAATCCCTATCTGCAGCCCCAACTTCTCACTCCATCACACATGGAGATAAACACCGACCTTCCCACAAGAGCCAAGGCTCGGGCAGATTAGGTCAGACCCCGCAGAACATGCAGGACCCGTTAACTCACGGCTGCAGCCCCACCGCCAGACACCTACCTCCAGGGTCTATGCACTTTCTCCCCCAGAAACAATGACACCAGACTTCTCAATGTCAGGGGTCCCTGCCAAGGGCTGACCTGAGGGTCATCACACGCTGGTCTCCTCCCATCACCTCCAAGCATGAAGATCTACCCACTCATCAGGAATACAGTTCAGACCTGTCCTTCTCCATCCCTTCTGCCAGCAAATCGGCCCAAGCCATCAGCGCCCCAGGCCTGCACTACCACTGCCAACTGGCTTTTCACTCTGTTTAAGACTGCTGCTCCTCCAGGACGTGGAGAAAAGGGAACCCCCATACACTGCTGGTGGGAATGTAAACTGGTGCAGGCACTGTGGAAAACAGTATGAAGGTTTCTCAAAAAACTAACAATAAAACTACCATATGACTAAGCAACTCCCCTCCTGGGTACATATCCAAAAAAAAAACCAAAAAAACACTAATTTGAAAACATACATCCACCCCAATGTTCATATCAGCACTATTCCCAGTAGCCAAGATATGGACGCAGCCCAAGCACCCATCGACAGATGAATGGATAAAGAAGATGTAATACACACACACACACACACACACACACATGTGCACTGGCACACACAATGGAATACTACTCAGCCATAAAAAGAATGAAATTTTGCCATTTGCAACAACATGGAGAGACTTGGAGGTTATTATGCTTAACTAAATAAGTCAGACAGAGAAAGACAAATACTATGATATCACTTACATGTGGAATCTTAAAAAAATACCACTAGTGTATACAGCAAAAAAGAAACAGACTCACCTATGTACAAAACAAACTAGTAGTCACCAGTGGGGAGGGGCGAGATAGGGGCAGGGGGCTGTGAGACACAAACTGCTGTGTATAAAATAAATAAGCTCCCGGGACATATTGTACAGCACAGGGAATAGAGCCAATATTCTATAATAACCGTAAATGGAGTACAACCTTTAAAAATTGTCAATCACTAGGTTGTACACCCGAATTTATCTAATATTGTACATCAATTATAACTCAATAAAAAAAATTAAAAAAAGACTGTTGCCTTCAACCCATCCTAGGTGCCACTGTGAGACCAGTCTTCCTCAACATCAGGCATCACTTATGGACCCAGCAGCTGTTGTTAATCTCTGCTCAAAACCTACCCCTAAGCTGCTGAACCTGGAACTGAGCAACTGTCACTTGACCTTGACACACCCATCCCAATCTCTACAGCCACACTTCGGTAGGGCTCTGACTCCCATTCAAAACATGAGCATAAGACACGCCACCCTCGTGAGGCTCTGGGCTAATGCAGGTCTCTAAGAGGCCCCTCCCTCCCCAAGCCTTAACAGACCATCCAACACACACTGCTCCTCTCTCCTCTCTCCGTACCTACATGTCAGCACTTGGATCCAGCCTTATCTCCTCAACAACAGGGAGCTCTCAAAGGGCAGGGACCAAACCCTGTAATCTCTCCCCACTCCCTCTTTGCAGTGCCTCGAGGCCCTTGCTAGCTACTCTAACTCTCTCATAGCTTTCAGGGGCTGGCTCAAGTATCAAACACAAGCCACCTCAAAGAGACCTCACCTTGAGCTCTTGAATTAAGACTGCAACTCCTGTCACCCAAATCTTCCTCCAGTCTGACACCATATAGCACGGATACCTTTCTGACACACTACACAACTTACAATTTACTCTATTTCTCATTTATTATCCATACTGCCTTCATTAAACCACCAGCTCCACGAGGGCAGTGGTTTTCTTTTTACGTTCCCTGTGACATCCCCAGCACCTCAAACAGTGCACAGCCCACAGTACATGCTCCATAAATGTCTGCAGGGCTAAGCACCGTCTAGCTGTTTCTTAAATACTAGTGGGTATCGCCCCACACCTGTCAGATGGGTACTATCAAAAAGGCAAAGATAACAAGGGTCGGTGAGGATGTGGAGAAAAGGGAACCCTCGGGCACTGCTGGTGGGATTGTAATTTGGTACAGCCACTATGGAAGACAGTAAGGAGGTTCCTCAAAAAAATTAAAAATAGAACTACCATATGATCCAGCAATTCCACTTCTAGGTATTTATCCAAAGAAAACTAAAATAGTACCTTGAAAAGTTATATATATATACATATATATATATGTATATATATATACACACGCCTATGTTCATTGCAGCATTATTTATAATAGACAACACACAGAAGCAACCTAAGTGTCCACTGAGAGATGACTGGATAAAGAAGATGTGGTATGTATATATACTGGAATATTACTCAGCTATAAAAAAAAAGAATGAAATCTTGCCATGTGTAACAACATGAACAGAATTTGAGGGCACTGTGCTGAGTGAAATAAGTCAGAGAAAGACAAATACCATATAATCTCACTTATTTGTGGAATCTTAAACAAAACAGAACAGAACACCAAGTTCACAGATACAGAGAACAGACTGGTGGTTCCCAGAGGCCGGGGGTGGGGGATGGGCAAAGCAGACGAAGGTACAAACTTCTGTTTACAAAATAAGTAAGTCATGGGATGTAATGTACAGCATGGTGACTACAGCTAATAACACTATACTGCATGTCTGAAATGTGCAAGGGAGTAAATCTTAAAAGCTCTCACCACAAGAAAAAAAAATTTTGTAACTATGTATGGTATTGCGGTGATCATTTTGCTCTATCTCCAAATATAGAATCACAATGGTGTATACCTGAAATTAATAGAACACTATATGTCAATTATACCTCACTAAAAAATTTTTCCAGTACAAAAATGTTAATACCAGCAGACAGAACTTTTTTTAAAACTTCATTAAGCAGCATTTTTCGAATTCAAAACAGACCATTCAATTATTTCTCTCAGACACAGGCACTTTATCACCCCCATACTACTTTTCTGGTCAGACTGCGCTAAAACACATACATAGCAAACTGGCCAAAAGCTTGGGCTCTGGTACTAAACACCTCCTGGGTTCAAATCCCACCACTGCCACCTTCTTGCCGCCTTGGGCAAGTTCTTTGCCCACTGTGTGCCTCGATTTCCTCAGCTGAAATCAGCTCACAATACTTCACAGCTGGACTTCCTAGGTGGCACAGTGGGTAAGAATCCGCCTGCCCATGCAGGGGACACGGGTTCCATCCCTGCCCCAGGAAGATCCCACACGCCGTGGAGCAACTAAGCCCATGCACCACAACTACTGAGCCTGCGCTCTAGAGCCTGTGAGCCACACCTATTGAGCCCATGTGCTGCAACTACTGAAGCCCACGTGCCTAAAGCCTGTGCTCTGCAACAGGAGAGGCCATCACAATGAGAAGCCTGCGCACCACAACGAAAAGTAGCCCCAACTCTCCGCAACTAGAGAAAGCCCGTGTGCAGCAACGAAGACCCAACACAGCCAATTAAATAAATAAATAAATAAATAAATAAATAAATAAATAAATAAATAAATAAATTTATAAAAAAAATACTTCATAGCTTCTAGGATCTTAACATGAGTTAATACAAAGTGTTAAACAATGCCAGTAGTATTCATCCCATGGTATTATTTTTCTACGTTAACAGTGCAATTTGATTCAACCAAAAATAAATCTCTATGACAAAAAGATTTCCAAATACTAGTCAATGTGTCCCGGCCTGGGGCAAGAGGCTACCACCTAACACAGTACCTGAGATACTCACTGTGCCACTTCCTGTTTCCTTCCTACCGATTTCCGTTATCTACACGCTCAGGCTTAAGTGGGCAAAATAAACAACACATGGGATGTTTAAAGGCAGAAACGTTCTCATTCATCACTGCATCGCAGGGGCCTAACTGGGCCAGGCCCGGGCCCGCTGTTTGCTTGATGAACAAACAAGGCCAGGAGAGCGTGGCCTCCCCTTCCCATCCCAGAGCAACGTGCTTCTGGATCAGGTAACAGCTGCTCCTACTCGGCACCAATGTCCACATCCCAAACCCAACCACCGCCCTTAGGACTGAGGCTTCTCACCACAGCAAAGCTGATGGACTAAATGAACAAACTGTAAACTGCCCTTCTTGCTCCTAGAACTGATACAGAAATGTGATTATTAAACAGTAACAGGAACTCAACGCCTAAGGCACTCGGCCTGCCATCCTCTGGAGAGGCTAACCTCAGAAACAGGGGAACTGGACAAGACACTGAGCACTGCCTCTCCTCCGCCAGGAAGAACGCCTAAACGCCTCCTGTACGCACAAGATTGTGGCCACAATGCGGCCACCAAGCACAGACACCCAAACCCTCTTAAGCGGAACCCAGTTAGGGCAACACGGTGCACATGAGACAAAGGAAAAAATCCAGACACTCAAGAAACTCAAAGGGGGAAAAGAAATGGAGACAGTGCCACTGCCAAGCTAGGGGTTGGGAAAGACTGGTCTTGGACAGACGTCAGGAGATAGCATTCATGCTTTCGTTCAACAGATCCACGTTGGGCCTGCGTGGCCAAGGGGCAGGAGAGAGTCCCCGAGGCCTGAGCAGTGCTGCAGACAAGGTCAGACTGCAAAAGGCTCCAAGGGCCAGAGCAGGTCAAGTGGCTCACAGGCAGTCACAGAAGTTTCTGACCTTGAAGGTAGAGTAAGAAGGTGCACAAAACAGTATCTGGCACACAAGCAATCACATCTTGACAATAAAACATCTGATGAAAACATTTGTTTGGCTTCTATAACATCACATCACCATTCTGGAGTCAATGTGGTGAAACATGGATGATATAATCAGAGAACAAAAATTCTGTAAATCTAAGAATAAAAATCACATGTTTTTTTCTTCCTTCTTTTCATTATCAACATGGATCAAATTCTAATGCTCCTAGACCAAAATATTTTACAACATAAAAGAATATCGAACAAAAAGATAAAATACAACTTATCTATGCAACTGTTGGGCATGTGATAGTACTGAGTTATCTGCACTGGTTCAGCCCTTTCAAAGCAAGAAAGCTGTTCCATGTATTCCAGTGACCAAATCTAGGGGTCAGATGAGATACTGCCAAAAAAACACGTAACCTGTATTAAGCACTTACTAAGTTCAAGGCACTTAATCCTCTGAGATTGGCACCACTATTAACCCCATTCTACAGATGAAGAAACTGAGAACAGAAAGGTGGAAAGGGATGGAGCCCTGAGTCAAATCCTGGAAGCCCAGTCCAAGGCATTTATAAGCCTGGCAGTTTATAACAATTCAATTATTTTATCTGGTTTTACTAATGATGCATTATTCAAGGTCATAGTCACTTAAGAGACCCATTAAAAAAAGAAAAAAGAAAAAAAAAAGGCCCAGTCCACATAAAACATTTCCAAAGTAGACAACTGTATAAACAATGAGTGTTGGCAAATGTTAGTATTCAACTTTTTAATGCCACATCTTCAGACACTCCTATTTCACCGATCATTGACAAATTTTAGCTCTGAAGCCATCTTTAAGTGTTTCTGAAAGGAATCCAACTTACAAATTAATTAGGCAGAAAACCCTCAAATTTAAATAACACATAAATATTCTCTTTTCAACAGACTCCATGACCCACATGAGGGAAGTTTTTTTGAAAAATTCAAAGTACCTTGAAAAAAATTCCCTAAAAATAACTCTCTTCAGAACTCTCTGCAGTTTATACACACACACACACACACACACACACACACACACACACACACGGGCAGTTCAGACAGATAGGCAGCTTAGATAGATAAATATAGACAGACCCCTATCTATCCTCACCCCCACCTAGGTACATGCAGGGTAAAACAGTCTTTAAAAAATACACATATAGAGGGAGATGAAGTATTTAGAAAATGATTTTGAATATCAGTTTCACTTTCATTATAGCTTTGATTAAAATAGCTTAGGTATAAATGCTTCTATAGTGAGTACTCCAGAAAAACAGCTTCTAAAATTATAACATTTTTACCAAAACAAACTGTATTGTACACGTAAACAAAACCAGAAATTAAGAATTACATAAAATCACTTTTGAGCCTATACATAACATCATTCATCATATCTGAAGCTTGGACATTTCCATATCTGAGCACAGGGACTGAGCCTTCAACTACTGCTGTAACAAATGAAAGTCTATAATTTACTTTCCTTTCAGTCTGGGTTGGCTTCCTACACGAACCAGTAAGAGGTAGAGCGTACAACTGAGTAGAAATGCAAATATGTATAGATATACACCAGTGCTTCTCAACCTGGGCAATTCTGCTCCCCAGGGACATCTGGCAAGGTCTGGAGACATTTTTAGCTGCCACACGAGGTGGGGGGGCTTGAAGGGGGTGGGAGGGAGGAGTGAGTGCCACTGGCATCTAGTGGGTGGAGGCAGAGATGCTCCCAGGACAGCCCC
This sequence comes from Hippopotamus amphibius kiboko, assembly GCF_030028045.1. NCBI lineage: Eukaryota > Metazoa > Chordata > Mammalia > Artiodactyla > Hippopotamidae > Hippopotamus > Hippopotamus amphibius. The sequence goes on along the minus strand of NC_080188.1, from coordinate 83,790,748 downwards.
CCACAATAAAGAATTCTCCAGCCCAAAATGTCACTAACGCCTCTGTAGAAAACTCTGATCTACACACATATGACTATACTGTATTTGTTAAAAGTCAATATATCAAATGTTAAGCGTGGTCCTCTCAGCAGGAGTTGAATGATTCCTCTTTTGTTCTTTTCATCTTTCTGCATTTTTTAACACTACACATCTGCCATCTACAATCAAGGGGGAAATCCATTTAGGAATAAACCTTTAAGAGAAGGACAGACTATTTGCTCCCCATCCTGATGGGGCTTTTTCTCCAAGGACTGGTCTCATTCAGCCTGCCGGCCTTCAGGGAAGGTCCTGTAAATTTTTCCTCTAAAAAAAAATCACCTCTCCACCTTGAAGCTGTTATTCATTAGCCCTGGTTAAAATAAGTATTCCAAATATCTCAAAACCAGCACTCTAAATGCTTCACACAGGAGGAAGAACACTGAAATGTAAAGCTGCACAGCCTCACCAGTGAAGTTATAGCTACACGTCCTGTTTTCTAAACAGCCACGAGAGACAACATAGAATTAAGTGCTGCCACCAATGCGGGAAGTAATGAACATCTTAAAATTACCGGCACGCAAGTCGACTGCTCCCTTACAATTCAAGCCACTCCCCCACCCACCCAAAACATGCATTTGCGGTCTCTACGGTCGCTGCTGAAAAACAATCCACAATATCATATTTAAATGTGTACATATGCAGTCAATGAGAATTTCTCCTAAAAGTTAAACCTTAGACACAAAGGCTTGGCAGTCCTCTGTCTACTGCAGCGGTAAACCCTGGATGCTGCCAGATTCCCAACAAATCGTTAGTAATGATTTTTCCGCAGGCAATCATTATATCACACGGGGGGGGGGGGGGGGGCATAAACCTGACATACAAGTTCTTAACAAGAGGGTGTACTCTAACACAAATTAAAGGCACTTGGAAAAAATCCAAGACCACAATCCTTTAAAGTCGCATCTTCATCCCTAAGCTGCTTAACGCCAATGGCAAGGACCACTCACTAACATTTCTGAGATCAATATTCCATCCTCCTGTGGTCCCCAGGCACACAGCACGGCTCACGGAGCGATCAGAGCACGGGTCCCTGGCCCACCCGGACCACTGGCGGCCCAGGGGCCCGCCCTTCCCCTCGGCACCGCCGCCGCCCGGGGCCCTGCTGAGGTGGCCTCGGCTTCCACCTCCTGAACTTGGGGCCGGCGTGACTCACGCCCTGTCACATGGCGCGGGAGGAGGCCGGGCAGGCCACCGTGGCCAGGTGTTCAGGCTCGGCCCGACCGTTTATTTGCCTTGCAAAGTGGCCCGCGCGCCCGTGCCGCCGGGGGGGCCGGCGGCCTCCAGGCCCCTCCTCCCTAGCAGCCCCGCAGCCGCCCTGTCACCCGGCCATCCTCACCTGAGTGGGCAGCAGGAGTTCCCCTTCCTCCGCCTGCCACAGCTCCACCACGTTCGGCAAGGGCTCGATCGCTGCACCGACACCAAAAAACACGCCGCGTTGTTAATGCACGGAAAAGAAACGCTTCCTGTTTCCCGATCGTTCCCCCCCCCCCACCCCGTGCACCCGCCTCACCAAAACAAGCCTCCCTTCCCTGCTAGGAGCGCAGGCCACCCGAGGAGTGAGCCGAGGGTCGGAACACAATGGACCGGGGGCGAGCCGCCGGCCCCTCCGACGGAGAGGCGAGGGCGCGCGGGCCCGGGAGCTCTCGCGCTGGGGTGGGGGGCGAAGGGGACGGAGAAGGGGAGGCCAGCCCGCGGGACCCTGCGCCCCGCATCCCGCGGCAGCCGCGACCGGCGTGTGCGGGACGCGGCCCGCGCGGCCCGGCTCGAGGAACAAAGCTGCAGGAAGCCGGGCCGCGGCGGGGCCCCAGCGCGCGCCACACAAAGCGGGGGCTGCGCCCGGGGCTCCCGGGGCCGGCGCACAAAGGCTCCGGGGCGCGCGCGGCTAGCGGTCCCCGAGCCCCGCGACTTCCCAGCCTTCGGGGGGGGCGGGGGGCGCGGGAGGGGACGCCACGCCGAGCGGAGGGTACCAGCCCGGAATTGCAGCCGCTTTCCTTCCTCCTTTCCCGCACCTCCCCGAGCCCTCCGCTAGATTTCAGCAGTGCCCCCAAAAGAAAGAGAAAGGGGGGGTGGGGGGCGGGGTGGAGAGGGAAGGCAGCGCAGCGGCGCCAGGCTGACCTTGTCCCTGAGCCCCTCCCGGGCGACAGCAGGGCAGGAGGACCTGGAAGACGCCCAGCAGGAGGTTCACGGCCGCGGCGGTGCGGCAGTAGCAGCCCGGCTGCGGGCGTCGGAGCCCCGCCATGCTGCTGCTCGCGCTCCTCTCGGCGGCTCGCCGCGCTCGCCTCTCGCTCGCTGGCGCCCGGGCCTCCTCGCCCCGGGCCCGCCCCTGCGCCGCCCGCCCCGCCCCGCCCCGCGCCGCCCCGCCCCCGCCCCCCTGCCGCCGCCGCCCCCGCCCCCCAGCCGCCGCGGGCCCGCCTCGGGCGCGCCGCCCGCCCCGCGCGTGTGCGCCGCAGATAGGCAGGCGCGGAACACAGCGGGGCGCGGGGAACGCGGACAATGCGAACGCCGCGGCCGCCGCCGCCCCGCCCGGCGCGGAGCACATGGCTGCGGGCCCGCCCCGCGGCGCCCGGCGGCGGCCTCCCCGAGGCTGCGGGGCCCCGGCGCACTCCGCGGCCGTGACAGGGGGCGCCGAGCCCCGGCGGGAGGGGCTCCCGGGCCGCCGTCGCCGAGCACGTTGCGGCGGTGTCCACTTGGTGCGGGCGCGCGGGCCGCGATCGGGGTCTGACCCGCGGGGGCAGGGGCGGCGGGGGGCGGCGGGAGTGAGGAGTCGCCCGGCGAGAGGCCCTGGACGGGATATTAGTGGAAATAATGCAGCGGTTGTCAGGAAAGGCGAGTGCAGCCACATGGCTACTGCCACTTCTGCGGCGAGGATATCCGGTGGCTCCAAAGTCTGTAATTTAGAATAAAAAAGCTCTCCCAAGACCCGAGAGGCTGACCTCAGCGCCGCGTGGCGGTGGTGCGCCCGGCACCCTCCGTGGAGACGGTCCAGTTGGTGACAGGTGGGGAAGCCTCTTCGTAGGGGATTCATAGCTTTAAAGACCCTGCACACACTCCCCTTCGGATTCCTGCTGCAAAATTTAGCCAGCCTCTTCTGAAACCTGGTTGGGATCGGGGACGTGGTCAGTTGCTCTCTCTGACATTCACTGGGTGATAATATAAGTGATACTCGGAAACACATTTTTTTTTTGGTGCCTATGACCGAAAAGTACGTCTAGGATCTGAGAACTATTTTAAGTTAATATCATGCCTTTGCCAACGATATCATGAGCAAGGGTTTATTCAGGAATCTATTTGCACGACCTGGAAGTACTGGCGATCTTAAGATAGCTTTAGTTAATTTGCTGCTTCCAGAGTAGCGCGTATGAAATTCAGAGAATATGAGCCGTGCGGAATGAAGAGGGGAAGCGACCGTGGCACACCTGTCTGCTTACATCGATCCTCTACTTAATTGCTTCTGGTGCCTTACAGTCTAGACAATAGCGAAGTGGTGGTCGAATAGCAGGACAGATGCGGAGAAGGACTAAGTCAATTATGGATCCTCTCTCTCCCAAGGACATAGTACAGTACTGTGAATCCAGTCTCGCACTGTCTGGGCATAACTCTTAACAAGGTTAAATAGCCTAATTGCTTGGCCAGAACTTAATATTTAAGATTAGCATGAATGTGAAACCTCGATGTGAAAGAAAAAAAAAAAGGCACTTTGCATTATCCCTTCTCCAGTATTTTCTCTGTCCCTCGCCTTTTTTCTGTGTTGCCTGCCAGCAACTACCTTTCCTTAGCAAGGATCTCCAGTCCCATCCCAATGCGTCCCTCTTTTCTCTTCATTTCTCTAGATTTGCGTTTGCCCCTTAGGCTCTGAAGATCTTTCTTCCACTGTGTCAAGGGGGCCTCTTATGACAAGAATACTTGCCCAGCCCACTTAGGCAGTAACTGCGCCTTCAGAGAGTGTTTTTACATGAAAGTCCTCTCATTGGCCTATTTATTTGCAGCATGTATTTTTAAGTCCTCTTATGACTATACTACTTAGAAAGGAAAGCAAGCAAACATCAACAGCTTAACAGGTTTTATTAAACAGATTTAATAAACAGTCACAGCCCAAAACTTTTTTTACTAGTTTTTAAATTATTTTAATTTTTACTAAAAGTTTTTCTTACACCAACCAGCATCTCAGAATCAATGGAAATGGCTTAAAAGGTAGAAGAAAATTGCTATGGACCGTATATAAATACAGCTCTATTTTTCCTTCTACTGAAACCTTTTAAAGGCCAGCTTAATTTTTCAAGTTGTGGTCTTGTGGGCTTTCCAAAGTTGGTAATGCTATTTGACTGTTGTTCAAAAAGCCAGAAGCATGTATCTGCAATGCCATGGGCTTGGTGAGGGATTCAGGATTACACAGCTGTCTTCTTAGATAAATCTGACCTACTTAGCCTTCTCTGGAGGTATTTTTCATGCTGATTCATGAACAACAGGAAAGTTATGGCCCGTTAAGTAGCATCCATGTTTTGAAGTAAACTTGTTCTCCAAAGAAGACTCCTGTGTCATTTGTGCTATATTTACATTATTCCCCTGTGGATAATAGGTAATCTATTAGAGCTGGAAAAACTTTGGCTCTTAAATAATAGCCTAACTGCTTCATTTTACAGAAGAAACAGAAGCCCAGAAAGGATGTGAAATATCCAAGTTATAGTGGCAGAGTTATGGAGAAGTATGAATGAAATAACGTTAACTGGAAAAAAATTTAATGTAAACATGAATTAACTTAATATGCAGATTACATACAGAAGATTAAAGCGTGGAAGAGACAGGAGATATTTTACTAGAGTATATCAGTTTTAAATTAGATCCATGTAAGTTTAAATGTTTTTTTTAAACCACACCTAAAATCAACCAAATCCATACTTATTTTAAACATGAAAGACATTGACCATGCTTTTTGACTTACTTTACCCTTGTTCTTTTTTTCTTAATGAATACAGATGAAAACCAAACGAGTGTATAAATGTGAGTTATATCTTGACGCATCCTACATAAAATTGACAGGGAAAGGTCAAGCCCAAATCACTTATCTCTAATCCAGAGAAGATTCAACACACCAGGTCACAAGGTGGTTGTGAAGATTAAATGAGACACTGTAGGGTAAGCATGTAGGGGCTGGATAAACTCCAGTAATGGTATTACCATGTGTCCACGTTGTGGGGACGTGCCAGACTTTCATGAATATGGTAAATTTGATACTGATGTTCAGTTACTTTAATTACCTATTCATTGCCATTCAGTGTCATCTCTTATCACAGACATGCTGGCAATGGGAATAAGTCATGAAAATGTACATTTAACAGCTGTTTTCTAGCTCATCTGTTCATACGTTTCAGGCCTCACCCCAGTGGAGACAACAAAACGAAGTCTTTTATCAAATCGTCACCACCATCATTGCTGGGACGCAAGCCTCATTCTCGCCTGGGAGGAAATGCCCAGAAGGGATGGTTCTTGAGTTTGGCAGAACCTAGGGATTATGGTCAGGTACTCTTGAGATGCAAACCGCCCCCTTGACTCAAGAGGACCCTTCCTACTTTTTCTTCCATTTTATGTCATCTCAGGAAGCATCAATTAAGTATTCAAACCTTTCTCAAACTACTCTTTTGTGTTTTTTTGTTTGGTGGGTTTTTTCTTGTTTTTTACAGTTTTTTTTTTTGTTTTTTTTTTTTTTCGGCCAAGCCATGCAGTATGGGAAATCTTAGATCTTAGTTCCCTGATCAGGGATCAAACCCATGCCCCCTGCAGTGGAAGCATGGAGTCTTAACCACTGGACCACCAGGGAGGTCCTATTCTGTTGTGGTCCTAAACAATTGTTCTTTTCCACTGTGGAAATATCAAGCAATTTGGGGGAGCAGCTATATTCACAGTTAAAAATAATCATCTTTCTCCATGTTTTTCTTAAACTCATAAAACTGTACAATAAAAAGGGTAAATTTTACTCTGTAAAAGTTAATTAAATTGATTAAACTAAATTATTAGATAGCTTTTTAAAAAATTAAAGACAAAATCTTTAAAGAGAGGCTAGAATGTGATTTACACAGGCTGTCTTGAGTGTCATCCTGCTGCATGTTTAATTATAATGAAATGAATGATACATGAATGAAAAAAAAATAGTCACCTTCCCAGCCTCCTTTGCAACTTAGCGTGGCTCTTTGGCTGACTTCTGGGCAGTGTGATGTAAGCTGACTTCTACTGACATGGCTTCAAGGAAAGCTACGGTTTTTCTGATGAAGATGAATAGACTCAGCTAGTACAAGAGTTCTGCTCTATGTTCTCATTCCTGCTGGAATATAGATGTGATGCCCAGAGGTTTGGCAGCCTTCAGACAAGCCTGAGGAAGCAAACTACCTGCTGAGGATGGTGCATGGGAAAGGCAAAAGTCTTGATCCTAGAGGAATTATAGAATTGCTAGGTTGTCTACCTTTCAACATCTTGTTTTGTAAGCAAAAGTAACCCCTTCTTATTGTAATCAAGTTTTCTGTTACTTCCAGTCAAAAACAATCCCAAGTGAGAGAAAGAAAAAACTCAACCAATACAAAAATGAAAGTGAACCGTAATCATTAACAATAACCAGGCTCAAAGATATTAACAGAATGTTCATATAACAAGAGGGCATAGCAAAGTAATACTTGGTTTGTTTTACAAGTGCAAATTAAAAGAACTATCATGTATCATTTTATATCAACTAAGTTAGCAAAATAAAAGCAACCAAAAGTAAATACTGATTAGATGGCCACAGAGAAACAATGTTTAGCACTTAGTAAACTAGTTTATTCTCCAAAGGGCAGTCTGCTCTCCCCAGGGCCATCACTGTAAGTCTGTGTGACTGGCATTCCCATCACGAGTGGCAGACAAACTCTTTCTACCATTGATGAGACTGTCCCTACCTCCTCAATCTGCTTTGCAGCTTTTCCTCCTATGCCCAAACTTTGAAAGTATGGGGACCCTGGGGCTTGGTCCTGGATTCTCTCTCTCTCTGGATGAATTCATCCAGCCCTATATCTTTAAATATTATCTACAAGCTTCTGAGTTTCAAGTTTAGAATTGTGGCCCAAACCTAAAGTTCCACACCTATATATCCAACTGTCTGCTTGCCATCTCTGCTTGAATGGCTAATAAGCACCTCACACCTAGCATGTCCAAACTCTTGATTCCGCCCATCCAAACCTGTTACATCCCCACTCTCCCTAACCTCCAATCCTTGGCAGCACCATCTATCCAGTTGCTCAAGCCAAAAGCTGAGGAGTCACATTTACTTCTTCTTTCCTTTACAGCCTTTACATCTCTCAGCAAGTCCTGAGACGCTCACCTCCAGAGTATTTCCCATACATGTCTTTTCTTTCTTGACCACTACCCTGCCAGCGCCCCGTCGCTCACGTAGACTCCTGCAGTTGCCCTCTTCTGGCCTCTCTGCTTCCACACTCATCACTTACATGTCGGCTGTGCAATAGCCAAAATGGTCATTTTAACATAGAATTCATATCTTGTATAAAACCCTCCGGTGGTTTCCCATACAATTAGAATAAAATCCAAACTCCTATTCTCGTCCTGCAAGGAACTGCACCATCTGGCCCTGCTCACCTTTCTGACCTCATCTTCCGCAGCTTTTCCCTTGATAACTGCTCTTCAGCCCAGGGACCTTTGTGTCTCCCAAGCTCACCAGGCTTGACCCCCATCTTAGGGCTGTTGCACTTGCTGTTTTCTCTTCCTGGAAAGCTCTCTGTTCTGATGAGCCCGTCAGGCTCCTTCTCATCACTTACCATGTCTGCTCATGCCTGGAGCACCGGAAGAGAGGGGCCTGAACCCAGTCCTGCTGCACAGAGCAGCCCTGGCTCCAGGCTGCCTGCGGTGAGACGAGCCGCCTCCTGATTCCGCAAGGGCACTGACAGGCCAAACCACATGCCCGTGACGCTCTGTCCTCCCACGTGGGGTAGCTTTTTCTAATCAAAATATTCTTTCATTTTTTAAATTTAATTTTATTTATTTTTTCTTTTTTTCTTTATCTATCTATCTATTGGCTGTGTTGGGTCTTCATTGCTCAGACGTTCTCTAGTTGCAGCAAGCAGGGGCTACTCTTTGTGGTGGTGCGCAGGCCTCTCGTTGTGGTGGCTTCTCTTGTTGTGGAGCATGGGCTCTAGGTGCGTGGGCTTCAGTAGATGCAGTGCATGGGCTCAGTAGTTGTGGCACATGGACTTACTTGCTCCTCGGCATGTGGGATCTTCCCTGCCTAGGGCTCGAACCTGTGTTCTCTGCGCTGGCAGGCACCAGGGAAGTCCCATTCTTTCTTTTTTTTTGAAATTGAAATATAGTTGATTTACAATGTTGTGTTAATTTCTGCTGTACAGCAAAGTGATTCGGTTATACACATGTATTACATTCCTTTTCATATTCTTTTCCATTATGGTTTATCACAAGATATTGAATATAGTTCCCTGTGTTGTGCAGTAGGACCTTGTTGTTTATCCATTCTATGTATAATAATTTGCATTTGCTAATCCCAAACTCCTACTCCATCCTTCCCCCACCTCCCCCTTGGTAACCACAAGTCTGTTCTCTATGTCTTGTGAGTCCGTTTCTGTTTCGTAGTTAAGTTCATTTGTCTCATATTTTAGATTTCACATATAAGTGATATCATGTGATATTTGTCTTTGATTTATTTCACTTGGTATGCTAATCTCTAGGTCCATCCATGTTGCTGCAAATGGCATTATTTCATCCTTTTTTATTGCTGTGTAGTATTGCATTGTCTATATGTACCACATCTTCTTTATCCATTCATCTGTCAATGGCCATTTAGGTTGTTTGTATGTCTTGGCTATTGTGAATAGTGCTGCTGTGAACATAGGGATGCATGTATCTTTTTGAATTATAGTTGTGTCTGGATATATACCCAGGAGTGGGATTGCTCGATCATATGGTAACTCTATTTTTAGTTTTCTGAGGAACCTCCATACTGTTCTCCACAATGGCCACACCAACTTACATTCCCACCAACAGTGTAGGAGGGTTCCCTTTTCTCCACACCCTCTGCAGCACAAAATATTTCTTATGTCTAAAGAGAAGTGAGAACTGTCACTGGGCACTCACTTTACATTTGTGTCTTACATAAACCTGGCAAAAACCCAACAGGATTAGCCTTATTGTCCCTATTTTACATGTTAGAAACTGAAACTGACAGGGTAAATTGTTAATCTGGAGTTAAAATTGGGCTCTAATTCTACTGCACCATACTGTCTCCAAAGAAAAAAAGCAAGAACTCACTTGGAAACTTCTATTTTTTTCCATGTTTTAATTCTGTTTATTTTAGGATGCTTATTAAAAGGTTAGAAAAGCCTATGAAGGTCCAGCTATAGTCATTAAGAATAAGTTACTATTGTACATATAGCTACAAAATATGCCCCAGGTAATAAATTAAGGTCAATATGAAATTCAGTAAAATCTGTCATTTTTCTTTTGAGTCTTCACACTGTTGGACATACAGATCTTGTCTCTATACTGACTTTTGTACATACTAGTGTGCAGTCTATTTGAGAAAGTTATTTGTGTAAACCTCTAAAATAGAGATTGCATTAACTTATTTGTTTATACTTGCTATTAAAATGTTCTACTTGGGAATTCAAAATGTAGACCAAAGAGTAGAATTTATTTTTCTCTTCCTTCATTTCTTTCTTTCTTATTTGTTATTGGAAAAGATATAGAAGTGGACTTCATTCAGAAGATTGGCAAGAATTGCAGTTCTGTAAATTGAGTCAGTGTCTGGGTAGATGATCTTGGAAAAACTGTTTTTTTAAGGTCCCACTTAAGCTATAAAACAAGGCCCAGTCTTAGTCTGGGAAGCAGAAATAGTAAGTACTTTTTCAGCTCCATTTAACAGTCTAAAGTGATTCCATTGTAATTCAGCTTCCTCTTCTAGAAATAATGATAACCTTCATATATTGCTTATGTCATGTCAAGCCCTATCCTAAGAGCTTTGCTTACATTAAGTCATTTAATCCTTCCAGCAACCCTATGGGGTGTAGGTAGTATTATTATCCCGAATTTACAGATGGAGAAATTGAGGCACCGATGGGTAAGGTATAACTGCCCAATGTCATAAAGCAATAAGGTGCAGAGCTGAAATTCAAACCCAGGCTGTCTGTCTCTGGGGTTGACATTCTTCACCACCAGAGCAATACCGCCTTTACTCTCGTGTGAATGGCCAGTGATGTAATGGTGATCATTAGAAACGTACACAGGACTTCCTAGGTGGTGCAATGGTTAAGAATCTGCCTGCCAAAGTAGGGGACACAGGGTTCAATCCCTGCCCCAGGAAGATCCCACATGCCATGGAGCAACTAAGCCCACGTGCCACAACTACTGAGCCTGCACTCTAGAGCCCATGAACCACAACTATTGAGCCTGTGTGCCACAACTACCGAAGCCTGCATGCCTAGAGCCCGTGCTGTGCAGCAAGAGAAGCCACTGCAATGAGAAGCCTGCACACCACAACAAAGAGTAGCCCCTGCTTGCCGCAGCTAGAGAAAGCCCGTGTGCAGCAATAAAGACCCAACACAGCCAATAAATAAATTTAAAAAAAAGAAAGAAACATACACAAAGCACATGGGAATTGGGAACACTGAACAAAGGCCATCATGGCACCAAGAAAACTAACAAATTGTCTTTAAGAGGATGTCAGTACTGTACAACCAACTTCTGGCCATTGAATGTGTCATGGTTCCAGAAAAAATGGCGTGCTTAGGGTTGGAAATGGGTCTGTCTAGGTGAGGTAACCTTGAATTAAGTCATACGAACCATGTTGCTGTAGAAGCTCCCCAAACTAATACCATCTATCTAGTTCCATAACTAGACAGGATTCTAATAGCAGCATTTCAGCAACACTTATCGGACTTACTCATCTAAACAATTTAACCGCAATTTTGGAAAATGTGTTTCATGACCTTGAATAAGGCACTTCACCTCCCTGGGCCTTTCCTCTTGAGTATAAAATGACGGGACCTCTAAGGTATTTTCCATGTCCAACGTTCAATGATTCTCTGTCCAGACCTGATGGCTTGAGTGCAGGAAGCCTGCATTTTTTTAATGCATCATTTCTTACTCTTCCAAAATCCACTGAGTAGAGCAGCTTCACAGCTTCCTGAATCTGCGTGCTTTCAGATTACAATCATGTTAAGTTTGGCACTTAAAGTTCAAATAAAAAGCTGCCAGGTCAGCAGCAGGGAGCCAGATGTGATGGTTCTGATGTGATAATGGGGATTGTTCCTTCCATAGCTTCAGACCTGGACTGCCAGGCTCGGGCCACTGGCTAAGAGGACGGTCAGTAGAATCTAGGTCCTGTCTGGAGGGCCTGGGCAAGTTACCTAACCTCTCTCACCTAAAATGGAGAAAATAATCGTCTACCTAAGTTGCGGCAGAAAAATGAGATCATATGTATATGGCTGTAGAAGGGTGCCCGGCACATGTTGTTTCGTTGTTGTCGTTTCCTGTGTTAAGAAAAACAAAATGAGAACTTGAGGTGGTCCTCCGGAAGAGTTTGTAGGATCACAGCAGGAGAGAAGCTCAGGTGATGGCCCAGAAGATACTTCTACAGAGTCAGGCTCCTGTGAACTGAATGCCCTCATGTTATGAAAAGGCCCCCCCTTCAGTTCTTTTATTTAGACACGTGTTTCACTTCCCAGGCGCCCAAGGCAATATAGGGCTTCCTTATTTTTCCTCCAACTGCAAAATAAAACTGCCCAGCCCTTGGGAAAGGAACATCTCAAGTAAGATCTGATCTGGATTATGGAACAATACACGCTTACAGGGCACAACGACTCCACATCCTGCTAAACTCAGGCTTCCCACACACCTCTTTCAGGAAAGCAGCTGCACACACGCAATCCGGGGGCCTCCACTGCGCGCAGAATCAGTTCCCCGCACCTCGCCTCCCCCGCGGTACCCTGGCCGCCTGGCAGCGCAGAGGAGCAGGCCCTAGAAACCAGGGCAGGCAAACAAAAGGCAGGGCACGCAACCTGAGCAAGCCGGCCGGGAGCATCCCTAACTGGGGCGCAGCTCTGAGGCCAGCACCAGGCCAAGGGCAGAATCACACACAGCGGGGGGAGGCGGGGGGCGGGGGGGTGAGCTGCAGCTCCTGCTGCCAAAGGGCTGCAAGAAAAGCCTCCAACATCAGCCGGCAGCTCTTCGGAGACGTCTGGATTCCCAGCAAGTAGTGAGAGGCGCACGATGGAGAAAGCACACCGGCTAGGACTCGGGAGCCAGGTTCAGTCTCAGGGGGCTGATGCCCTTGGCCCCTCCCGCGGCCCTGTTTCCTCTGTGAGCGCTTTAAACCCTGAGCTGCGGGTAAATGACTTGGAGAGTGGAGGTTGGTGAATTGGTTGACTTTGGCAGTCACCTGTGTGTGAGGAAAGAAGGATCTAGGCTATAGCAGTAGTAGCAATTTTGCTAAAGGCAATCAAGAGTTTTTCCCGCTAGTGTGTAAGCAAATTCTTCCCAGCCAGCCCAATAGATTTGAAGAAACGCCCCCCTTCCGCTCCCTTGGAAATTATTTTTGCTCTGTGTTAAAGATCATTTCAGTCCAGAATTTTTTTTATTGTTAGATCAGCCTCACTTAGAAGTGCAAATTAAGATAACTCTTCAGTATTATTTCATAATGATTAAATTAATGACGGCAACAGAAAAGTAAATTAGTATAAAACCCAGTGTTGGGAAATCTTCAAAGAAGCCCACTCTTAACAATGCCAAGGACAGGACAAGTTGTTGCTTTTTCTTGAAGGCAACCTGAATACAGAATAAGAGCTGTGAACGTGACCGTGTCTTTTGACACAGTAGTATTCTTGGAAATTTATTTTGAGAAAATCGCTTTAAAAGACAAATATTTTACAAGATATTTATGGCAATGTTATTTGTACTAGCTCCAAACTGGAAATACTCACAATAAATCCACTAACATGGAAATAGCAAGGATAACTATGGTAGATTTGGTCAAAAACCATTCAGTACGATGACAAATATATAAAAGGTTTTTAAAATGCTGTGTACAGAGAAAAAGGTACACACACGCGAGGTTGGAGCGAAAGGGACTTCTAGGCAATAAAGCTGGGAAAGGGTGGAGGACGGTGCTTCATTTGGGCAGAATGTGGGGTTTGTGAAGGGGGCAGAGAGATGCAGCTCTGCCTGGAAGGTGTGAGGGCCAGAATCAACAAGGACGAGGCGTGTGGATTTAAACACAAACCAAGACCTGAAAACTCGGGAGACCATGGTCATAAACACCTGGAAGACTGTAGGAGAGGAGGTGGGTGAGGGGTGAAGTTGGTTACCTTAGTGGGTAAGAGGGTCAGTGGTCAGACCTCTCTCTGCCCCTCCAGTATGCAGATAATCAAAGGCATCTCAGAAGCTGGAAGCAAGGATAACTATGGTAGATTTGGTCAAAAACCATTCAGTATGATGACAAATATATAAAAGGTTTTTAAAATACTGTACAGAGAAAAAAGTACACAGGTCCATGTGTACTTTTTTCTCGGTATGCAGGTCCGTGGCTTAGAGGCAGCAGGGCTCTGAACAGGAAATGGCTAAGACTGTCTTTCTAGTTGTCAAAGGAAGTTGACGTGATGAAGACAGGACTCTGGGAAAATGTTGCTCAATTATTAAGACCTAACATGTCTGCAAAAAAAAAAAAAAAAAAGCCTAGGTGGTAGCTTAAAAGAAAAAGGTAAGAGGTCAAGAGGATTGGATGAAATAATATGTGTAGAAACACTGTGGCAACTGAGAAATACCTTATAAAGACATGCTCTGAAGACTAGGGCTTCACTCTGTGAAAAAGGCAGCAAAGTTAGCTGGTATGTTCTTAACTCTAATCCTAAATCAATAGGTGACTTTATAAATTCTTACAGTTCTAGTTTTGAACAAGTAGTGGTAAAATGATATGCTTGTGTCTTAACCATTTAACCAGATTGACTCTTTTCAAGAGATTCCTGGTGATCTCTAAGCTAGCCATAATTAGACTGATAATGAATTAGAGAAATAGTCTACACCACCAAATCAACCGTGATTGGCTCCACGATGCTCGGATTCTGAATCTTTTATGTGAACAGTTGTTTTAAAAGTCTTTATTGAATTTGTTACCATATTGCTTCTGTTTTGTTTTGGCTCTTCGGCCGAAAGGCATGTGGGATCTTAGCTCCTCAACCAAGGATGGAACCCATGACCCCTGCAGTGGAAGGCGAAGTTCTAACCACTGGACCACCAGGGAAGTCCCTATATTCTGAAGACTTTAAATCACATGACCACTCATTCATTCCTTCATTCATCCGGGTCAGTCTGTCTGTGTAAGCAGGGCAAAGTATAAGGCAATAGGAAGTTACAGAACACTATAGACTTAAGGAAAAGAGAAATACGAAAGCAGGGATACGTTATACAAATTGTCCTTTTTGCTGATCGAAATGAGTAAAAGAACATATCTTTGCAAAGAACAACATTTGCTCTTTCTTGCCTAAGCTTATCCTGTGGCTTCACGAAGCCCGCTGAATTACGTTCGCTATGTGTTTGCACTTACATGCACTTACATGTTTCCTTAATGTTTGCCTCACCAGGGGAAAGACTCAGCTTCTACTTCATGCCTCAGAGATATCACGTTTCAACTCCCGCTGTTTCCATCTTCTATACTTCCCCCCAACCCACCCACCTTCTGTGCCTTATTAAAATGAACACTTTCTTTTGATTTTCTTCTCTGGACTACTGGGTCTAGGGCTGGTTTTTTTTTTTCCTACTGTTGTTAAACATCACCTGTGTTATTAAGCCCAGTTGTCTGAAGGGATCGAGCAGCACTTCTAGCTGAGAAAGGTAGTCATCTTGACTTGATACCGGTTTATCCTTGTGATGAAATTATCGTTTTATTTTTGATGGCCTTAATTTAGCATGTATCCTGGGGGCTGGGTTTTGTGTTGCCTTTATAAACACACACACACACACACACACACACACAAAGAGCCTAGTTCTTTTTAGGCACTTCTCCAGCTTTGAGTTTAGCAAGCCTTCCAGCTAATAGGGAGACAGAATTACTGCTCTAAACATTCCCCTGCCACTGATCCAGAACATGTGTTATCATATCACACACTGTAAATTGATTCCGAATCCCTGCCAACAGGGCACAGTCTGCATTCCAAATACCTAAGGCCCAGGGACAGCTAGTTGTAAAATAGAAATATGCCATGCTTCCTTCTTTAATTTGATGTAAGCATGAGTAAGTTTGCTAAATATATTTGATTCTTAGAACATGTGTTTTTTTCTGGAAACATAGAACAGCCCACAAAATCTCTATACCTTAGTGACAATAGACTTTCTCCTGAAAGTCCCCAGTCCCCCCCACCCGTCCCCCAATTGTTAATGTCACTTCCGATCTCTTGGTGACGGGTGGTTAACAGGAAATAGGGCAAGACGGAGGGGAGCTCACATTTAAGATAATAAAGTGACTCTCATTCAACTGGTGAGAGACACAAACAGTCTGACTGTGATGGTCTCCCGGGAGCAGAGGTCTAGGATTTCAAATGGTATATAAACAGTTGCAGAGTCTCTGCAATCACTCTGGAAATGAACTCCTAGCCCAGATGGCAATGTAAGGAATAAACATCTCCTTTCAGTCCTGTGCTATCCCGTATTGATGACCTGAGCTACTGTCAATTTATTTTTTGTTCAGAATAATTGTGCAGATTATCAAACAAATATCGCTAAAACCTCTCTTCATTTGTGTGACTCTTGAGGACTGAAGAGTGGGAGGTGGGAAAAGAGTAAGTGTCACCTAGGAACTTGGCATTGGAAACATCCTGGGGATAAGCAGGGCGGCTGGTTGATCTCCTCGGAAGTTCTGAGTCCCAACTTGGTTACCATGGTGATACCATTCCACCCCATAATTGCACCTGACAAGGTCTCCATTGTGTCATCACTCCTGAACAGTAGCTCATCCCACTCTTCTTTGATCCAAGTCTTCCTCATTAGATCCTAAGAAACAGCCACACATGCACACGAGTACAGGGAGTTAATACTTTGTGACAAATGGGTTAATGCCAGAGGATGGATTTCCAGAAAAGTACTCAAACTTTATAGACGTGAGTTCTGCATATTTTTGAATTGAATCTCATCGTATATGGAAGAGTAGTGGTGTCATGGCGACATGGCTTGGTATTTCCCCACATGTATCAGCTAGCGTTAACTAATAAATAAAATCTGGCTGGCTCCATAATTACCCCAGTTGATTTTCAGGTTGGTCTGGCATAATGAAGACATTTCTCCGCTAGCCTTCGGGAGGCCTGGCTTTCAGGACCAGCTTATGGTCCACCAGCTGAGTGATTTCCACTCACACTCTCGAGTTTTTTTTAATTTAATTTTTATTTTATATTAGAGTATAGTTAATTGATTTACTAGGTTGTTTTAGTTTCAGGTGTACCTCAAAAGTGATTCAGTTATACATATACATATATCCATTTTTTTTCAGATTCTTTTCCCGTGTAGGTTATTACAGAATATTGAGAGAATTCCCTGTGCTGTACAGTAGGTCCTTGTTGTTTATCTGTATGGCTGTGTGTATATGTTAATCCCAAACTCTTAATTTATTCCTCCCCCACCTTTCCCTTTTGGTAACCAGAAGTTTGTTTTTGAAGTCTGTGAGTCTGTTTCTGTTTTGTAAATAAATTCATATGTATCATTTTTTTTTAGATTCCACATGTAAGTGATATCATATGATATTTGTCTTTCTCTGACTTACCTCACTTAGTATGATAATCTCTAAGTCCATCCATGTTGCTGCAAATGGTATTATTTCATTCTTTCTTATGCCTGAGCAATATTCCATTGTATATATGTACCACATCTTCTTTATCCATTCATCTGTCGATGGACATTTAGGTTGCTTCCATATCTTGTCGAGTGCTCTGGTTCTTTAACAGCAAGATGGAGGGATTGGGCTTGTGTTGTACCCTGAAGCTCTCTCCTAGGTCTCAAGTCCAATGATCCTTTTCCTTATCAGTCTTTTCTTCTCTGAGATTAAAGATTTTACTGTACATTTCTAGGTTGATTTGTTTGATCTTGCTAATTTCAAAACTTTAAGATATGAAAACAAGAATGTTTGGAGGAGTGTATATTCTCAAAATAAAGGAACTCAAACCTTAATATACAATTTTTTAACAGTGTAATTACGTCTGTTTAGGAGAGGCAATATATAAGATTATAATAGGAAAGAATGATTCAAGTCTGTTCAAGTGTAATAGGTGTTTTCATTTCCCGAAAAGTCAAATTATGAACCATGTCTATAAAACTAGATTTAAAGTCTATGGCAAAGGGGACTTCCCTGGTGGTGCAGTGGTTAAAACTCCACGCTCCCAATGCAAGGGACCCGGATTCAATCCCTGGGCAGGGAACAAGATCCCACGTTCATGCCGAAACTGAGAGTTTGCATGCTGCAACTAAGGAGACCGCCTGCCTCAAATAAGGAGACCGCCTGCCTCAAATAAGACCTGGTACAACCAAATAAATTAATTAACTTAAAAAAATTAAAAAAATAAAAATAAAAGTCTACGGCAACAAAAGTGGATTCTTCTTAAGTACCAAGAGTAAGTCTATATATTAAAAGTCCTTCTGGAGGAATGCTCTCCTATGTTTATGTCTTTACAACAGGTATCATGGTCAGCATTCTGCTATAAAAGCCTCTGACTATAAGTACTTGGATTCGTTGACCTGGATCCCAACCCAGGATGTTGGAGCTCTCTGGAAGGGAGGAGATCTACCCTAGTTGGTTGAGGGATGAGAATATGTAAGAACCATTTGTAAAAGGGCTGGAGAACTTTCTCCTGTATAACTGGAAAGAGGAGATGGTTGATGATGGTGCAGTGTCAAACAGGAACAGAAAATTTTCAATAGGGAGGTCAAGTAGGCCTCCTTAAAAAGATGACATTTGACTTCCATTCCTTAGTGCTGTGGACTGTGGGCCGCCGGGGTTGGTGAAGGATCTCAAATGGCTGGATGGAAACTTGCTCGAAAAGCCATTGACTGGGTAGCTTTTGGGGAGATCATACCCCAACATCAGAATGCCACTGCCAACTCCCTGAAGTCCTGGAATGAGACCCTGACCTCCAGGTTGGCTGCTCTGCCTGAGAGGCCACCTGCCATCCACTGGGCTTACTCTAAGGCCAGCATGGCAAAGGTGGGCTTGGTGGATGACTTCGAGATTAATGCCCTGAAGCTTCCTATGCTGGAGGATAAGTATACTGCCCTGGTGGATGCTGAAGAAAAAGAAGATGTGAGAAGCTGTGCTGAGTTTTTGTCTCTCTCGAAGACCAGGATTGAGGAATACGAGAAAGAGCTGGAGAAGGTGAAGAACGTAATTCCATTTGATCAGATGACCATTGAGGACCTGAATGACGTCTTCCCAGAAACCAAATTAAACAAGAAATATCCCTACTGGCCTCACGAGCCAATTGAGCATTTATAAACTTGAGTCTGGGAGAAAACTTTGGCCCTCAAATGATAAATTCTGGACATTAAAAATAATTATGTAGGGGAAAACAAAAAGATGACATTTGAGCAAGAATTAACGTTGCAACTGTCTAGGGGAAGAGCATTCTAGGCAGAGTACACCCTGTGGCAGGAGTGTGCCTGCAGGAAGCGATGTGAGAGGGAGAGTTTGGAAGGTGAGAGCAAAGGGCAAAGTGTCAGGCAGAGTGAGCCACGCCCCCTGGGCCATTGTCAAGGCTTTGAAACGTACTTTTATTACTTTTCAGAAAGATGAGAAGTCAGGAAGAGCTTTCAGCACAGTGACCTGATCTGATGGACATTTCGGGGGGATCCCTCTGGCTGCAGTGTTGAGAGTAGACAAGGATGGGCAAGGATGCAACAACCAGTTTGGGGGCTAAGCTGGTCACCTAGTCTAGAGATTATAGAGACTTGGAGCAAGTGTGAGCAGGGGAGAGACTCGGAAGTAGTCAGATTCCAGATCTATTTTGAAAGAAGAGTCAAGAAGATTTCCTGACTTAGATTGTTTGTGGGGTGTGAATTTTAAAAACTAAGCCAAGAATGACTCTAACCAACCCAAAAGGTAGAGTCGCCATCACCTGAGATGGTGATAAAATGAAACTTCGAACTCCTCCACAAATCTGTATTATCCCTTGTTTTAGACAATAGTCAGGTTGCTAAAATAGCCACTGTGTCTTTCCAATTATCACTGCAATTTATACACAAGCTTGTTCTTTTGCTCACGCCATTCTCCCTGCCTGTGATAACCCACCTCCCCTCTCTCTCTGTCCATCACTAAAGGGCTAGTTCAAGTTCCACATCCTGGAGAAAGCCTAGCAGACCACACCCCCAGCAAAATACTTCTGCTGTTGTCTTCACTGTCCTATCTGTAATGATTTATTTTATTATCATGTATTATTATTTATGGGTTCCCTGTTGAGTTCGTTCCCTCAATAGCTATTTTTCCTTAAGTTTTTACAGTCTTCTACTTCTTTTTTTCCAGTTTTATTGAGATATAATTGACATATACTGTAGTATTAGGGTTTTTTTTTAGTTTTGGGGGGGTTTTGGAGGGTTTTTTGGGGCTGCTTTGGGTCTTTGTTGCTGTGTGCGGGCTTTCTCTAGTTGTGGCGAGTGGGGGCTAGCTTTTGTTGCAGTGCATAGGCTTCTCAGTGCGATGGCTTCTCTTGTTTCCAAGCATGGGCTCTAGGAACGCAGGCTTCCGTAGTTGCAGCACGCAGGCTCAGCAGTTGTGGCTCACGGGATTAGTTGCTCCCTGGCATGTGGGATCTTCCCAGACCAGAGATTGAACCTGTGTCCCCTGCATTGGCAAGAGGATTCTTAACCACTGCGCCACCAGGGACTGTACTGTAGGGACTAGTTTTAGGAGCATTACATAATGATTTCCTATATGTATATATTGTGAAATGATTGCCACAATAAGTTTAGCTAACATCCATCACCTCGCATAGTTACAATTTTGTTTTCTTGTGATGAGAACCTTGAAGATCTATTCTCTTAGCAACTTTCAAATATGCAATATAGTATCATTAACTCTAGTCACCATGCTGTACATGACATTCCCAGGACTTATTCATCTTATGGCTGGAAGTTTCTACCTTGTGACCCTCTTCATCCATTTCACCCACTGCCCACCCCCGAGCCTCTGGCAGCCACCAATTTTCCTCTGTCCATTCTTCAACTTCTCGTTCTTTCACTCATCTTCCTCACTGAGAGTTCACTCCACAGGGACGGCCCTGATCTGAGTTACCACGGACCCTGTCACTATCGAGTTCCAGGCCTGGGCTGTGCCCTCAAGCCCGACCACGTTCAACCTGGCTGGGGGTGTCTCCTCCTTTGGTCACCACCAGAAACCCCTGGAACTGCTTGTCATCACGATATCTTCAGACGTTTCAAGACAGTTTGAAAGCCCTGCTGACTTGATGCTCCTGCCCCGGGTGCTCGGGGCACAGAGGTTTCCAGGGCTGTTTGAAAGTGAGGGCTCTCATTTCAAACACAGAAGGTCTTGCCTAATCGCACACAGCACTCCGCTCTCAGAGAAGCACCCAGAATCGGAAAGGGCCAGCTCACCTGTCACAGGACCAGAAGTTAAAGAACTTCTGGGAAAAAATGTTGGTGTCATTTCCACCTACTTGTCCTGTTGTTTCGACATTTGTGTAACAGAGAGAAAGGCAGTGAACTTTAAAAGGGGGAAGGGAATCTCCATTTCTCAGGCTCACTGTTTCTCTTCTCCCTCCAAGTGAAGGTTCTGGGCTTCTCATCCAATCACATGCTTCCAACTGCCACACCCCCGAAGTCTTGTCTCTGGCCCCCACTTCTCTTCTGGGCGTCATGTTACTGACCATAAACCCACAGATGGCTCTCCCTGGAAGTGTGTAGGCCTCTCAAACTCCTAGTATTCAGAATCGAATGAATAATCTCTTCTTCCCCTGCCTGCTTCTCTTCTTTGATTACCTCTGTTGGTTTCTTGCTCAGTGTCAAACTAAACTGGAAACTCAATGTCATCTTCAACTCTAGTCTCTTAATACTAGTAGTGCTACTCTGAATTTTCTCATAAATGTCTGGCCCTCCTCACTCACAAAAGGACAAATGGGTGTTACCTCGAATGACCCTTTACTCCAGCCCATTTTCATCTGCCAGAGATCTGTCTAAAACACAGATCTGATGATTTTCCTGCTTTAAAACTTTGAATGGGTTCCTCTTGCCTATGGGATAAAGTCCACGTTCTTAGCGGAGACTGTGAGGCCATCCTCTCTGACTTCTGGCCACACTTCCAGCATTTCTTTACTCCCTCCCCTCCCCC